>NC_138664.1:8055457-9462904 GCF_964273445.1 Streptopelia decaocto
TTTTTTATTTTTACACGCTAACTGACATCTTTATTCTGGGGAACAAAATTAAGTGTAAACCGAACATTACTGTCTACAGCATTTTCTTGGGGTCAGGGTTTCCAGGGAATAATAGAAGGAGAAAGCTTCCTAAAGACATATCTTTGCGGTGTAGAGATGTGGGTTCTAATTTACTAGTCTTCATCTTATTGAGGGCAATAATTTCCCTGAAGACTTTATTGGCAGGGTATCACTGCAGAAAACGTTTGCTGCTGGCAACCCTATTATTTTCCATGAGAAATACAGTCCCGTGAGAAAGCACGTTCTCACTCTATTTCTGTGGGAAACACCAGGAGAAGAAGAATTCCAAATCCCGCGAGACCAAGCAACTGGAAACAACACCAGAAGCCCTCTTGTTTGTGTAACTTATTGCAAAAATATCAAAGCCGGGGTGGGGGGAGAGAACATGTTTTCATAAAATTTTCACTTTGCAAGAGCTCAGTTTTTAAAAGACCCTGGATTTATGTTTGACAGCCCAAAATCCCAAGGATGTTCAGTCTATTTCAGTTGTCAATTTACGATCTTTAAAACATTTTTAAAATTGACTGAACCTTAACTACATCCTACCTCATCTTGTACTAGCCAAGTTTTACAGATGCCATCTTAAAAATCAATTCAAAGAACAGCCATAAACTTGAAAGCTTCCTATTTGAAGTGTATATGGCAGAATGCAATTTTGTTTAATTTTAATTGACAGAGATGTCAGCCTAAGAGAATATTTTAGAATATTAGTAGGAACAGTAAACTCAAGCCTTGACACTTTTATGATATAATGGTATAATTCTCAGGAAAAAAATCACCACTGTCAGAATTTACACAAAAGCAGAACATGTTTTACTTTTTCCTCTGTAAAGGAGTGACAAATGTATTACTAATTACACAATTACTTTATTATGTAGAACCAGTAATAAACCCCCTGATGTACACTCAGAAAGTCTTAGTTTTATTTTGAAAGCCAAGATTTTTGTTGGTGAGATTTCAGCCTGTGGGATGTAGTTCAGTTCACCGCCCTCTGCATTTTACAGTACGAAAAGCATATTCTCAAGGTCTGAGACAAAATTGATGTAAAAATCTTATCACTACCTATTTGAGGAAGCTGAGAATTAGGCTTGAAGGAATACGATCAGTTACTGGGAAAGATCCAAATACAATGAATTCTGTTGGTTTTCTTTGATATTGATTATTATATTTTTATTTTTCTGGATATGACAAGGCAACTTCACATTAAGAAATACATGAATGACCTGACATAAGCTACTCATTCTTCAAATCCAGATAAAATAGAAGTAACTTATATAGGACACCTCCTTAATTTTGAAAGTGGCTGATTCTGCACCTACTTCTTCTTGAAAAAGTCCACAAAACTGAAAACTGAGTCCTCAGTCCCTCACTTTGGGAGTGGGTGAAGCCCTGCTCCAAACTGTACCCCACTGACCCTCTTTGCACCACTACTGTAAAGAAAATTCTCAGGCAACAAGGACCAAAGTGACGCAAAGGCAAACTGAGAAACTTGGCGCTGCTGTACAATAAATATAAATGTTCCCTAACTCTTCAAGGCCTGATCTAGCAAACTACTTAAATATGCAGCTGACTTTAAGCACATGAGTAATCCCTTTGACTTTAAAGAATTACTCATGTGCTTAAAGATAAGTATAGTGCCCTGCTGTATTGGGACCTAGCCTCCGAAACAAAGTATGGCAGCGATTTAGTGATTAATTACAGACTACAGATAGACAAGCTGGTTGGGTTAAACGGGAACTGGCCCAACCCTTTGCCCTTCTCCAAAAACAAATCTGAATAAAGGTCAAAAGAGTTTGGTTAAGGATGTACTTACGAAACTTTCAAACCTTTTGAGGACCATCCACCACTGGTAAAGGCTCTCACATTGTATCCCTCCGGGAGTCCCATAGGCGTAGTCAGTTGTAAACTCATTTTCCTATATGGTCAGGCACGCGTGTGGGGGGAGGAATAAATGACAATGTAGAACGACCAAAGCTGGTGTCCAGTGACCATGGAGCTTTTAATATGGAGGCAACGGAATTGGGATTAAGAATTGCAGCTGCTAAGATGCTAAACCCCACATACAGCTCCTATGGCTCAGATGTTATCAAGCGTAAAATCTTTTGAATAAAGCCTTACATGGGGGCACCATTGTAAACTGCTTTCCCAGTTAAAGCCTTTACGTAGGGGTAAGAGGGAAAAGGTTGTATTTTGCTGTATTATTTTCAGTAATAAGTCAAAGGCCTCTGAAATAAATTCCCATAAATTTTAAAGGACTTTCCATAATAAAAATAATGTCTGGTAGAAGCACTATAATGAAACTGCTGCTTAAACTATTCTACTCCTTTAAGGATAGCCAGCAACTAACTTTCTTCCATGAGACAATATTGTACAAATTCCAGTGCTCATTTCCGCTACAGAAACTAAAGTCAGACAGGTTTCTAATGAGTAAGCTCTGAAGGAGTGGGTGTGATTTTGGAGTACTTTTTGCCAGTCTCTGTTTCTGTGTGCTTATATCTAATACAAATTCCCTCTCTTTGGTATTTATATCACTCTCATTATGACACTGGCATCAAATTGTATTCCCAGCATTGCCCTTAACTGGAGCTGTGGCTATGACTAAGTTCTTGTTTCAGAAATGGCACGAGAAAAAAATGACACAGTTAACATTGTAGTACATTTCGGAAAAAATGATAGAAGATACAGTTATTCAGAAAATTGACACAGGATTTCTGTGTTTAGCAGATATAAAAACAAAACCAAACCAAAAATGCTAAGCTGTCCAGATTTTTCTCCAGCTAAAAGAGAATAAAAGATCCATGATAGTAAACTTTCCCCATACAGAAGAACATAATAGAGATTATGTATCATGAAAAATGAAAAGACAACACAGTCTTTGGCATTTTTTCCTTAAATAATCTCGCCCTTTTCAATGTTCGCTTTCCCAGCAGAAATATATAGAATTTCATCCCATGCACAAATAGCAATAGTATTTTCAATTTGAATGTGTTTGTACAGTTCTGTTGACTAAGAAAAAACAACCAAAAAATAAATCAAAGCTACAGGTTTCCAAGATAGAGACCACAGCGTGTAAGAAACCTCTGTAATGAGCAGCATAACACAAACAGCAGTTGCTGACTCCTTGAAAAGTTAAACTAACAGCAGCCACATGGGTGGAAACACCATCATCAAGAGAAGACGTTCTGAGAGAGAAGAAATGGATTGGCAAGAGTAATAGGAAGGCTGGAGATGAAGAGATTTAAGAATTAAGAAGAACAAAAAAGCAACTGATTTTTTTGTTGTTGTTTATTTGTTTTGTTAAAGAAATGGGTGGGAAAACAAAAGTGTCCTATCAGGTTTGTCCCTACTTACACACAACACACACCTGTCCTGTAGGAAGGATTAACTTTCTGCTTATAAACTGTTGTATTTTGATATTAAGCCATTTTTAGCTACAGCTTGGCTAAGTGATGTGTATGCATCTGCCACCCTGTGACTCGGCCATGATTTCTATGGTGCTTTGAAGAGAGCGCCACACCTGGATTGGCATCTCCTGTGCCAGTTTTCAGCCTCCTGAGATTTGCATTGAGTTTAGGGGATTATCGCACCAGGCTTTGCAAACCAAGAGTAAAAATAGTCATCACTAAAGCACTATAGTAATATTTTGTGCAGCTGAAAAACAGCAGTGGAAATGGTAGGTGACGTGCCTTTCTCAGGAGCTATTTTTAAAGGTATCTTGTATTTCTTTGGACAGTATAAAAAGTTTCAGTCCATGTTACTGACTAAGAGCCTATAAAACCTCAGGTTAGAACCCAAAATTGAGCTTGTTGTTGTGATTCTTAAAAGAGCTTCAAAGTCACTACAAATAACAATAAATTCCCTTTTCTTGATTTTCCAGAACTTTATATAGATTACTAGATAGAGACACCTGAATCAAAATCTGTTGAGGTCAATGAAAATATTTCTGTTGACTTCACTGAAAGCTGCATTTGGCCTAAAAATGATCCATTATATGAGGCAAACTTGCCCACTGAGTTCTAGCCCGATCTAATTTTATGCAATTGGAAATCATCACTCATTCTTCTGGAGGCTGTGAAAAAAAAGGCTTCTTTATTCCTTAGCTCAGAATCATTTGGTTTAAGATCTACCATAGGACTTACCACATCTGACTAGCAACTATTAAGTAGCCTTCCTTTTTCATTACTTTTGTCCTCTGCACTGCACAAAATCAAACTCATTGTGTTTGGGGATGGGTTGGTTATAGGTTTTTCTAACATCAGTCTCTTACCCTGCTTTATTGGCTCAGAATTTTTTCATAAGATGCTGCTAGTATGGATACTTGACAGTCAAAGCCTTCTTAAGTAAATCAATATTACAATATGTTCTAGTAACACAAAAGGAAAAAAAAGCTGATTTTTTAGTATTATCTGGCACAATATTTTAAAGTAAGCAATAACAACATGTCACATAAACGTATAAAGAATGCAATTCTGAAATCTGTAAGAAAATCTGATTTGGCCAACAATTTTTACACAGATTATCTTTTAGCTTCCATTTCTAACAAACCATGTTATGAGATCATACCTCTCTGTCTCATCTATCAGTCAGTTTCAATTTTGATGGCAGGAGGAGGAGAAAAAAAGTCTGGAAGGATAATAAAATCTCTTACAAGTCTCACAGATGCTTAAGTTCACAGAAATGGGGCTGGTTAGCAAAAAGGGACTTAAACTGGGGGCCCCACCACACAAAAGAGTGAAGTAATCAATGCAAGGAAGCTGCAAAAGACAAAGCTATGAAAATTGTGTACAGATCCTTATATTTGGCTTTTACTCCAAACAATGTTTTGGGAGACTCACATTATACCAATAAAACAAGTACACTATTGAGCAAATACGAATGAGCCAAGATAAATTAATTTTCCCATAATAATCACATCAGAGTGGATGTAGAGCCTTGGTTATGAAGGCAAAGTTTTGGGAATGGCCAAGTAATCTGAAAAGGCCAATCTCCTAGCAGTTCCCTTTTCCCTTGAAACCCTGAGACATTCGTCGTTGTGTAGAAAAATTGGAGTGGTTCACAGGCTTTGTTGCTTGGAGGCAAATCTCCCCACACAATGACCTTCAAAGTATATTTTTACACCCCCTTGGGCTTTCACATTCAAAACCTACTGCAAATATTGCTAGTCAAAAGGGATTTGCAATGGAGCTAAGATGCAACCTGCCTTCTGCAGCTCTTGTTCACTCAAAATGAGAGTTTGGTCCACGAGAATTTTTGCTGACTTCTGCAAGGGCATATGCCTCTACTCCACAAAATCTGTCCAAAAAGATCAAAACCCAAGACATGTTTCAGCTTCACCCTTCTAAAACAAGACTGTTTTACATAAAGAAAAGAGGTTCAAAACGAGGAGGTCATCAGATTTAATTTCAGATGACCTAGCGTCTATCTCTAGTCTTCTCAGTGACTCTGGACAACTCATATCGTTTCCCATGCCCCAGTTTCCTCAGCAATAAGTGGTATCAGCCTCCACCAGGGATCAGTACCAGATTTGAAGGTGAAAGTCACTACAGAATACACAGGCATTATTAGTTATTTTTAATAGGATACCAAACATGGTCTGTAGACCCCAGCAATAGGAAGGAAGCACATGGGAGGCGAGAAGAGTAAAATTAGATAAATTGGATCACTTAAGCAATAGAAATGGAAAACCTTTCTTTCATTTTTATGTGATACAGAAGGTTCATTATGTGCTCTATCGACAACATAGTATTTTTCAGTGTCACCTGTTCATTAAAGAGCCATTTTAAAGACAGTTGATGGGTTCCAGTATCATACTATTAATCTAATAAAAGTATTCATTAGTTTATATATTATATTTCTTTTCCTGCTGCTCTGGTAATCCTTAAATAAGACATCCCAAAAGTACTGATTCTGATCTCACATCAATGTATATTAGTAAATCCATTAAAGCTAATAGGTTATTGTCCACTGATGTAAGAAAATCAAGGCTAATGAGGCTACTTGAGTATGCAAGAATTACAGGATCGGAACCTACTGTCATTTAATATTTTGGAAGGTTATGTGCCTTCTCAAGATAGGACATAATTTTCCTTAACACAGCTTTCAATAGAGGTGCATTAGTCTCTAGTGGCAGTAGAGGTGATATATTGTATTGTTAATTTAAAGGATTATGCATGAAAAGTGAATATATTGCAATAATTATGAAGTCTTGTTTGACTTCACTTTTCCACAAGTGTACTTTGTCATGCTTTAAATACCTTATGGATTTGAAAAGCAAAATCAAGATGCTGTAAATTGGGGTGGAGTAAAACCTTATTAGCACATACTAAGAGCAGATTTAGGTTTGGAATATGTTTTTAGAACGTTTTCTGTGTAATTGCCATCATTACTGCATCAGTCATTAGAGCAATGCCTCTACCTATTTGATTGCAAGCATGTGTGAGTTCGTGTGCACGTGTGTGCAGAAGGGGTCACGACATTTATTAAAGCAGTCAATAAGGCACGCACAGGACAGGCGTCTAAGCCTGGCATATATTTATATTTATACTCATTTCTGATATGGAAACTAAAGAGGAAAAATCAATTGGAATCTAACGTTTCATTGTCCTTCACCTTGACTCTTTGGTTTAAAGTAAGCAGTTAAAGAATAAACATTGCTGGGGAGAAATAAATAAATAAATAGATGAAAAAGCCACTCTCTAACGTTATTAGGACTTCCAAAGTAAATAAAAAGTGGTAGAGCTGAGAGCAAATTGCTGCAGTGGTGCCAGGGAGAATCCTGATTTTAGCACCGCTGTACCAAATTTGTCATTTAGGAAAGCTCTTGTTCCCTTTATTGAGTTCCACTGTAGTGAACAATTTCTGCCTGCATCCCTCGTGTGTCCTTTTGGTTTATTATCTTTCACTGTGAATTGAGCATCCACAATCAGTTTCACAGGAAGCCTAATTTTACACACTGCTTATACATATGATGAGGACTTCCCCCTCTCACCCCCCCTTCCCCATCCCTTCTCCCAATGTTCTTATCAAATGAAGAATTGTGGATAAGGGTTAGGTGCAGATAAACATGAGTGTAGCACTTCCAGAAAGGTCATGATCTCCCCATAAGGTGCTTCTTGTTATGCCTGACCTTCAGATTTTCATCATCAGCCCGCCTGACAACTTAATAATGCAGAGGTGCAGGATTCATTTCTCCCCTCTGAGAGAGCCGGTACGGGACGCCCTTTTCCCTGATTATTTCCCTGCACTCCCGGCTGCCCTTTATAAGCCAACCAGAACTCCATCAATCATGCTCTTCTCTCCTTTCCTCCTCAGCCCCCAGTTCTGAAAGCTGGAAAGCTGCAATGTCCCCTTTTGTCTTGCACCGCTACACAGCTACGACAACAACAGCAAAGCCTTACCGCCTGAAAACACCCTTTGCAGGCACCAATCCACCTTCCTATTTAAAAGGGAGAGTCTTTTGGCTTTCCTCCATGCTGACTGTGTTATCTGACAGAATAACTCTTCATGGGCTCTGCTGACTGTCAAAAGTGGGAAGAAATTTAAGCTGAAATCAGAAGTTTTGATCCCTTTTTTTTTTCTAATTTCCTTTTTTATTTTTTTTTCCCTTCTTGTTCTCGCACTCATTTTTCTATAGTTTAATAATAACTAAATGAAGGAGAAAAAAGCATTTTCAGAATTAGTCTCTCTTTTTTTAATTTTCTTTCTAAAGATAAGGGACAAGCAAAAACTTGATATGTTCATGGTGGTAAGCACATCAGTTTATTGGAATGAAGTAACAAAGAAAAGTTTGGAAGTCTTAGGATTGGAGGATATTGATTCAGATTGGAATTTAAAGGCTGCAATAAACTCATGTTATGAAATATGTATTCACTTCACCCCTAGCCTTACTAGTGCTTTTTTCAGCCAGTGATTCCTAGAGTGAAAGCGTGATGATAACGCACCATGAGCATCTGGTGAGAGTGAAGTACAGTATGTTCCCTGACAGAGCAGGGAGATGCCAAGGCCATCTCCTATTGTCTAAAGCAGCTGCCATTTGTATCTCCAAGAGGGGAAGTATCCCCTGATAAGCTACAGCTCAGCTGGGTACGAGAGCTACACCATACCCAGCAAGCAAACTCAGATCCTACCCTGCCCAGTGGCAGCAGGATGCAAATCTGTGCCCAGCTGGATAGAGAAGTTAATGCGATAGCCCTGTTCACCCTATTAAGTCACTGTGCTGGATCCGTAAGAAAAAATAAATAAATAACAAAGCTGCATGAAGCACCGTAAAACCACTCATTTGCCAAATATCAGCATTGTGGCTGAAATGAAGTTTTCCTCACTCCTCCTGTGTCTGGATGCACTCAGCGCTGTTGCATGAGAAAGCCTAAACTCACGGCTGTGAGATTTTGTAACTGAACCACTACCTCCCCATGGAAAGGAAAAACCTGCTCAAAAGCAGAGAAAACAGCCTCAGCACTATTCAGTCTCCCAAACAGGTATTGTGGGAATAATTGGGAAGCCCTCGAATAATGTTTTACCATCTGAATTATTTCATACATCATAGATTCGGAAAATCCCAACACAGATTTGGAGCCTGTAACAAAATATAGAATTACATTTACTGGTTGTGAAAGCCAAATATCTCTTCAGAGCATTATTTTTCTTAGTATGAAAAAAAAAAATCTTCCGATGAAGATCTTCCTTCAAACTAATAACATGTTAAAGATTGCAAACTGCCATCAGAAGTGAGCTGAAAAGCCTAGCAAATGTTCAGGAAATGCAAGAACAGGGAGTTTGCCCTAAATCCCTTTGAGTCAACTAGTGTTGCTTCTGACTCCGGTATGTTTTGGACAAAATCCCAAAGGATCATCTGGTTCATTTTGAGACTTTTCTCCAGTTTAGTCAAGGCTTTAAAACAAGTCTAAAGACAATCTCGGAAAGACCAGAAAACATGGTTGGGGAAAGGGTTGGGGAAAAAGCCTTAAGAAAGAGATGAAATAAGAAGGAAGGAAGAATAGAAAGGATGAGGCACAGTAGAGAAAAGGGAAAGATCACTTTGAGATGTTAGAGAAGAAAAATAGATGGATGATAATGATCTATGGGTGGGGGAGAATCTGTCTGAGGCAGAGAAGCAGGTTTGGACAGCAAAGGGAAGCACAAACAAATGAAGCAGAAAAACAGGAAGGAAAGCAAAGCAAACTTGTAGATACAGAGGAAAAGTGGCAGGAAGCCTGCCGTGCCTAGTATCCTTTTTTTGACCACTAGACGCAGGAAATCACACTTCAAAAGGACAGCCAAGAACTGGGGAGCTGATAAGAGTGATAAAGATGCCATTGCCACTAGATCAAAGTGTTGGAGGGAAGGAGGGAAGGAGGAGATAAAAGGAGGAAAAGAAAAGGAATAAAGAGCAAATAGTGGATCTTAAAAGAGGCTGGAGTTCTTTTTCTTTTTTTTTTTTTAATTTTTGTCTGCAAAAACATCCAGCTTGTGTCTCTAAGTGGGAAGGGGGACTCCCTGGGATATTAAAACCACTGCTAAGCCAAGCTCCATTTAAGCTTCACAACCTCCAGTAAATGCAAATCCTTTGCTTGGCACCTCTTCTTCATTTCAGTCTTCATCAGCTGCAGCAGCAGTGCCATCGGCTGTCCCTAGCCCTTTGGCAAGGCTTTTCCAGTGGTCCCTCACCTGGGACCTGGGTTGCTCTGCTCCCCTGCAGTCCCCAGCACTCACAGGGGATGCACAAAAAGATGCCACAGTCTCCGAGTGCCATCTTCATATGTCCTCAAATGAATGAGATACAGAAGGACACAGCATCAGGCTGTTCTTTAGATTTGAGTTTCCCTTTGTGAAACACTGATTTTGTAGGGTGGAGGGAGCTTGTCCTCTACTGCCATTTGCCAAGGGAAAACGAGGAATAGTTTGGATCCCGACCAGAGGGCCATGGCTACATCCAAGCCCTTGCAAATTGACTTGGCAAGAGAGGATTCTCTCGAGGAGTGAGGAAAACCAGAGAGATGTCAGTCAGAGAAGTAAACACCATATGCTTGTCTCACAGCATCTGACGGTAGTGAAGTGGACAGAGCAGAGAGGCTGGCAGATCTGAGAAATAGAGCAGTGTAAATCAAGACACACTCTCCTTTCTCTGCTTCCCAGAGGAGTTCCACAGACATGAGCAGTGTATTCCTTCTAAATCCAGGGGCTCGTCAAAGCCGATTGGTGTTTTCCATACCGATTATTTACGCTAAGCCTTGATTGAATGAACTGTAGGTTACAGAGAGGTGACTTTTTTTGAAATGTATGAGATAAATCCTTCTTCGTCTAGAGGGCAAAGAGTTAGTGAAAGGCAGAGACTACAGAACCATTTAAAATGGTGTACTTGGTTTTAAATAAAAATTATCTTCTCCAGCTATTCTTTTTTATTTCCTCAGTGCTGAAAATTTTGCAGGTAATGATTGTCCAATATCTTCAATTTTCATGGTAAAATGTTGTCATTTGACTCATGTGATGGTAGCGAACGTGGGAGGCAACTGGTCTCTGGTGTTCCTTTGCTCTACTTTTCTA
The DNA here is from genome assembly GCF_964273445.1 of Streptopelia decaocto. Taxonomy (NCBI): domain Eukaryota; kingdom Metazoa; phylum Chordata; class Aves; order Columbiformes; family Columbidae; genus Streptopelia; species Streptopelia decaocto. The sequence continues at coordinate 8,066,060 of NC_138664.1, forward strand.
CCTCTTGTCTCCTTCAGTTTAAATTTGTATCAGGGCCACAATTCTCTCTCCAGCCTTCTCCAGAAATGCTATTAAACAGTGGAGACAGGCTGCAGAGACACCAGTGAGACGCCATTCCATGAGCAAAACTCATTCCTTAAGTCCATCAGTCAGTATCCATGTGGCATTCAGCCCATCAGGTTGCTATTGTTTTAAGAGTTGATTTTTGAAAGCTTTTTGAAAACAAAGAGCAAGGATGATAGCTATGGAAATAAACAGCTGAGAAGCCAGCCTGCAGACAAAAAGCTAGGTTGTTGATAAAGACAGGTTGGTGAGGAAGGAAAAAACTTACTAGAAAAAAATAATTGAAATTCAGGTTAGAGGAAAAGCTTCTGAAATGTGTAATGTTGCATTAACTTATCCCAGACATATTTTAACAGCTATAAGAGGAAATAGCTGAATTAGAAGTTTTATAAGTGTAATCTCTGACAGGTTTTACACCAAATATTTACCTTTTTATTCATCAGGTTAATAAGCTCATAACCTTCTCTTGCACTGGTCATTTCCTGATGAGATTCAATTTTCTCCTATCTGGCCGCAACATGCTCATGTGCTCAAAGTGCGTTTCAAACACAAGGACATATTCAGAGCTCGAGGAGGTGGCTCTGAAGCCACCAACTCTGAGCCATTTCAGCTCAAAATCGATAGGAGATTTACTCACATGATAATTGTAAATTTAAGCTACTCAGAAGTGACTTTCTGTTCCGCAAAGCTTTCTATTCCTCTTGTTAGTTCAACCCAAGATTTTCATGCCTTTTAGCTTACAATTAAGAAAGCTTTCTGGGCCTTGACTGTTCTGTCTCAGTTCTTAGCTCTAGAAAACCAATATTGAGAGTACAAAAATTTTCCTTTTCCTCTAATTCTCCCCTTTTATTTAACATGTATGTAATGCACTCAGTAAGACTAACTATTTGAGTAGCTAATATCAGTATGACTTAGAAATTATATGGATTTTATTTTGCCTGACAGTGCATGTTCTCTTAGAGCATCTAACATGAATGACTATTAAAAATATGCCTAATTCACTGTAGTAAGAGTATAGTAGGAATGGTATCTGCAACCAAGCTGATAGTAAGCAAATACAAAACATGCCAAACTGAACAATCATTTAAAACCCCCCACTACACACAAAAAAAAATCACCACAAAAATTATCTGTACACATATTGACTTGTTTAAGAATGAAATTTTTTATCAGGAAAATTTAATACAAAATAAAAGTAAAAGAAAACTGTTGAAAAAAGAATATGAACCATAATTGATAACACACAGAAAACTCCTTTGTTTAAATATGCTAAATGTTCTAATATAATGAAGTTCTTTCATATCAGATCTAATCTAATGGCTCTTCTTTACTGCATCCTATTTTTGATTTACTATTTTAATGTTAAAAATTCCACCTGACCAAAGACATAAGAAAAAAAAAATCTATATTCTGTCATTGTGTTATTTTTATATTCCTTTTTAATTATATGGTATAAAAATCCTATTCTAATAAAGGACGTATGTAGCATAAATACACTAGGACACTTTTATATCAATGGCAAAAATCTGTAGTCATTTAATACCCTGGTATGATGGATAAGAGCTCAAAAATAGCTTCAGAGAAGTAACCTTTGTGCTAAATTAACAAAAATAAATATTAACTTCTGAAATATGTGATAGAAAATCTTTAATGCAAACCCCCAAAGTATTCCTTCAAAAAGATGTATCAGTTCCTAACCCAACTCACATGAAAATGGTCATTTTCATCTGCTAAATATTTTCTCAGGAATAATCATTTTATTTGGTGAAATGTTGAACAAAAGATCACGTCAGAACTAAGATTTGTGTGAAAAGAGCATAATCTACATGAAACTAAAATATTGGTTTCACTGAGATCCCTTTATGCACTTCTGATAAAGCCCTTCCTCCGCTATTTTGTCAAGCAAACTGTATTCAGTATTTTCATGTCCCAATTGAGTGATCAGTACCACTGCATGGTCAGAATTTTTCTATTTTTTTTTTTTTGGTGGGAGCACTGTATTTCACTGCCCTTTTTTTGTCAATATGTTCTAAGTTTGGTCTCTTTTAGTAAAAAAATCCATATTTTTGTTTCCAAAAGATAAAGAAAAGCAAAACTAGCAGAAAGCAAATTTTCTCTGTGATAATACATTATTATTTATTTTTAATATTTATTATTAAAAGGGCATAATTTTTTATACTTCAAATACGTTTTCCAAGCAGTTTTTAATTGCTTCATTCTGCCACTCCACTGCAAAGTCTTCCTAACACCTCCTAGCGTGATTGTTTCCTGCTAACAGAGACATTTTGCAGACAGATTGAGTGTCAATATTATTAGCAGCAAATTATTCACATTGCGTGAATAGCCTTATAATCCTTATTTACTGTGAATAATCAGGAACCTATTGTTTTAAAAATAATAATTTTTAATAAGCTCTCGTGGTTCTGATAGCATCTTATGGATGTTATCAAGGTTTTAGAGCAGCAGAGATTAAAAGGTTATTCTTCTGATTTGAAGAGTGACAGTGACATTAATATCAAGTTTGTCCCTAAAATGTTAAAGACTGCAGAAAACATGTAGCAACCTTGTGTCTGTGCTGTCAGGCACTAATACTTGTCTGCTTGTGTGGTACACAGATAAAGGTAAGGAATGAGTAGCTGTATCAATCAGTTTGCTGCTAAAATAGCCTTTCACTGTTTATTTTCCAGCTAAGTCAATTAAGCAAGGTGGTGCATCAACATTGAGTATGTGCTGATTTCAGATATATTGGCAGGATTTTAAATAAACACCAATGAAAGGAGTATACATCTGTTAAATAAAAAGGCAAGCTCTTAGGGAAATAAATACTAAAGATGGCATGCTCTAACCCAGAAACAGAGGAATTTAAAGACTGCTTTGTTGTGTCAGTATTTTTTCTGCAGATGACTTCATTTCCCAAATAGCGTTGTGTTTTGTTTTTTTTTTTTTTAAGCACAAAACTTTAAGCTTTCTCAGTTACAATGTTGTCTTGTTTGAATGCATGCATAAATAAATTTTGAGCATCTGCTTCAAATCTAGCTTTACGTGAAAGAATAAAGAGGTAGTTTTGAGCTATCTAATTAAAACACTGAGATCTGCCCCATTAAATAATTCCAGTTTTATGTCAACTCGTGCGCTGCTGTAATTCAAAGAACCTGCTTGTCCAAATCAGGTCAAAGTTTGTAGAAATTGTGGAGCCAGAATCTGCAAATACATTTTTGGAAGGACGCGCCCTGATCAACAGGGTTATGGTCTGCAGGCACGTGAGCCCAAAGATGTATAGATAAAATAGAAGCAGAAAGTGAAGTATTCAAGGTCAGACAGCACAATACGACAGGATCGAGAATAAAACATGGAGACCCTAATCCCCACATCAGCGTTCTATGCACTGTATCTATAAACCAGTGATTATCCCTAAATAACATTTTTGATGCATTTGCCCACAAGCTGATGACTACTTTTATCTTCCCCTCTTGTCTAATTAGTCAAAGCTCCATTATTTGTTCCTGCCACAATACAGAGGGTTAAAATATGAAGCCCACCAGAACAATTACTTTTATGGGTGGCATGTCTCTACCTCATCCCCCCAGTCTCTGCTTTATTAAACACTTCATCAGCTAGCTTAAAAATTAACTATATGGTGCTGTTTGTACAACATAGATTCAAGGCTCAGGAAGGGAATGATCTATTTATTTGGGCCAACTATTTAAGTGTGAACATCACAGTCTACTTACTCTCACTAGTGGAATACAAGCAAGATAAGACTGGGTAACTTTTAAACCATGAAACTGCAAATAAATAAATAAAATTGGACTAAGAAGTCACTTGATGACTGAAGACAGAAGCATGTAGGAAAAAGTGTGAGGAGCTGTGAGTGCATTGAGTTGTCGCCAGTACGTTACTGAGGTCCATTCGCCATCACCTATTAATTGTACAGTGATCGGAACTGAGTGAAGTACAGAATCTGTGAGACCCCAACTTCATTCAGAACATTTGTTACACCCATGCTCATGTCATCCTACTATTTGCTTTATGGAAACATACAGGCAAATGATTTTTGTTCATATATAGGTTTGGGCAACAGATTTTCCTACCAGGGAACTGGTTATACTCCCACAAAGGTAGAATATTGGACGTTCTTTCTCCTCTGGCTCAAAAAAAAGTTATACTAATCCAATCAAGAGGAAGAAAAAATAACATGTGATTAAGATCACTAATCATCTGCCAATTAGAATCTTGAGCATTAAAAACATTAGCAGTTTTAGGATGAAATGTACATCCATGCAAATAATTACTAAAAAAGGAGAAATTTTTTAAAAAGCTGCATATAAGCAGAAAAAATATTCATCCCAAAAGTCACTGTAGTATGAATAATTTAAGCAACTTGAATAAGCAATATTAAACATCCTTTGCAATGTCCCTGAAATCACAGAAATGGTAGTCAGAAATCTGTGCTCTTCTGACTCTGTGACCCACAGGAAGTCATGGTACCTCTAGGTGACCCATGAGTTTGTCTGTCTGTAGAACAGGTATTTTAAATAATATGAACCTAATCTCAAGGCTGTTCTCAGCACAGTTAATGTTTGGGAAATGTTCTCAGATCACTGGGTAGAAGTGCTGTATTAGTTCAAACCACGATGATGATTATCTTTCAGGGATTTTTATCCTCAGTGAAAAGCAAAAAGAATTACTGGCCAATTTTGTCTAGTAAATGCTGAATACTTGGAACAATTCCTGTTCATACTCATTCTGTGGCTTTCCTGTGTCTGACTTATGTTTATCTTCATTAAGTGGAATAATGCAAGTCAAAATAGCTACAAGTAAACTGTCTGCTGGACAGGGAACAGTTGTTAGTTCATGGGAAATGGATCATAAAAAATCTGCTCCTCTGACTTCAGAAAAGAGCTCTAAATTGATCCATTTCCAGTTCAAAGCTCCTTAAAACATACTGACCAATCTCAACTGATATTTCATCACCTTCATCACATGTCTTTCTAGTTCAACAGGGGATGGATTACTCTGAAAGTTTTTGTCTCTATCAAACTTCACCAGAAAGTCCTGACTCACACGGGAAGGCAGGGAGAACATTATCTATGCTCACTGGGAGCTCGTTCAAATAAGCAATTGTCCTGGGTTCTTTGAACTTTGGAAGAGGTGGAGATGCAGTCATATGGAAGATGAACTACTTCCCTTGAAGGAGTACAGCACATATCTGTGCAGATTGATGGAGTCATAAGTCACTAGAAGCTAACCTGGGTACAGCCCAAGGCAAAGCTGAAAGCTAAAGTCATTCCAGGTGGGCTAGTGGAAGGAAAAAACGAATCCTAGACATTCACATATAAGGTCATAACTTCTGTTCCATTGCAGCCCATGTATAAATATTTTAGATTTATATTTTAGAAGTTTTAAGCCTCTCTATAAAAAGCATTTAACTTCAGGTTTTATTATAAAATGCCTCTCAAGTCAGTGAGGTGCCACACTCAAGGATTTCAGGCAAATCTCTCTTGACCAATCCAAACCCATAAGCCAAACCATATGATTCCAAAATACCTTCAATTGCTTCCTGGATCATATGTCCACATCTGGAAATGATGGATACTCTCTTCCCAGCTGCAGAAGAGGGAAATTCTGCATTAGGCTAAAAACACTGTGTAAATTGCAAGGGAGAAGGGTCAGCTTTCTAAAATTACGGTGGTCAAGGCAAGTCAAGCACTTTAATGGCAGGCTCAGATCCAAGATCAAAATAATTTTACAAATCTCCAAGCAATTCTACCTAGAAACACGCTTAACTTTTTGGTTGGTTTTACGGTGAAGATAGCCAAAGGGCAACAAATTCTCAAAGCTAGAGACTAATCTCCCTTCACAAGGGACACAAAGCAGGTGCGCTCCGTGAGGATGAAACTGTGCCCCAAATTTGGTTGACATAAAGCAGGAGAGAACTTTCTGATAGGAAATGGTTGTAAATCAAATGAAGATCAATAGAAAGGAAAAATTCAAAGCTGAAATCTCTTTGTCTAAAATAGTCTTGAAATGTTGAACAATTTACTGGTCAATAAGAACAGGAAAAAACTATTTAATAAAGAAAATGTGAAACAACCACGGAATGTATATGGTGTATGAGTGAATCTAAATTGGTCACTTATGCTAGTCTATTTTATCTCTTTTCCTAACTTCTTATGCATAGTTATACATGCTGAGATGTCATTTTCTATAGTCTAATAAGAATCACTTTCGTATTGAGTGATACACAAATAGGGGAAAATTCATTGCAAAATATGTCATTATATATTAACACTAGTGATAACACCATATTAATAATTAGGATGAAACAAATAGTCCATTTGTCTGTCTATGACTCTGAGTGATTAGTTCACTAAGTCTTGCCTGGGAAAATATTATTTCCAAAACGAAGCATGCTGTGTCAGACCATAGGTAGAATGAAAGCATTCTCTAGAATAGACCGCAGTATAGACTGCATGTCCCAGAGGGGAAAAAAAAACATAAAAAGGCAATTCTCATGACTTATTTTTCTTATGTTACCTTTCTCTATTCAGGTAACTTAGAAGTATATGAAAATGGTGAGACAAAAGAAAAGCATGTTGTCTGAAGATCTCCGAAATTACAAGATCTCAGAACTGGGGTATGCAACTCAAAATGAATTACTACTAAGCCAAAGAAAACTACACTGAATTTTGGAGATTGCTACAACTGCACATTCTTGCCAGATATCCATCTAAAACTCTTGAGTGGGGAGCAAAACTTGCAAGATAGTTTTCTCACAATATTTCTAATAGCTTCTGTTTTTAGAGAGGCTGGAGACAACAGGAAAACAGTACGTATCGATGTTATTTTGACTCTTGCAACTAAGTGCTGGCTGGAATACAGGGGCCTAATTCCAGAGCTGACGTAAATAAGCTTACTCAAAGACAGTGAGACAACATCAATTTACACAAACCATGGATCAAGCCTGGGAAATTCAGATACATGCAGAAGTTTAGATAAGATACATCTAGGCAAACATTTTAGGTATGTACACACATCTATATATAAACTGCTTTAATCTCAATCTAAGTATACAAGCCGCTTAAAAATAAGAAGAATTCGCTTTTGGGAACCAAGCTGGAAGGATGAAAGAAGTTCAAAGAAACTCCCAGTATGTCTAATTTATTTCATACCCACAAGTTTAGCCCTACAGCTCCCAGTGAAGGAGGCTACTCTCCCAGTGTCATCACTGGAAGGAGAAGGAGAGATGAAAAAGTCCTTTTGCCAGGGTGAAGTTGAGAGGTGCTCTGAGCTATACTCTAGAGGAACCTCATCCCACATTTTCTAAACAGGGTTCTTAGGAATGGCACACACATAATGTAATACTCTTAAATAACCAATTTCCTTAAAATTGTGACAATTAATAGCCCCATAAAATAAAAAAAATATGAAATGGAGATGATTAGCTTAAGCATCAGACTAAACATTCCTAAATTTTAATTCCAGTTTGAAGAGGAGACATGTTTCTACTGCTCCAGTCATAGAGTAAAGTTCTTTGACTCAGTTCCCCAGCAGGAGAAGAGGCTTATCTTCCAGAAAAACACAAAGGTTTCATTAGTGTTTGGAAAGTGTGTCAAAGATGGATTATTCAACGTGTTTGATTTGTTCTAGTCACCCGTCTTTCTCAACCTATTCCCCATCCCTCTAGCAAAGTCACTCGAAACAAGAGCATTGCAATACTGTGCATTTTTTTGGCAAAAAAAAATAACCACCAAGTCCAGAGTTTGTATTTTTTAAATAATATTCACACAGGGCTCAAATTATGCGCATAAACATTGCTGATCTATTTGTTATTAGTCTGTGTGACACCTTATCCCTTTAAGTTTGCATCTCTTGGCACGGACTAAGAGAAGTCACTCCTCTCTGAGAGGGCTAGTTAAGATGTATCTTGCTGTTTGCCCATATCTTTAGTATGCAGGGCGCACAGAGATGGAGATAAAAGGAGAAATGTCTATCTTTGAGTCCTCTGCAATACAGAATAAGTTATCAACCTACTAACATGCATGTCTGAATAGACTCCTTTGGCAGGAGGGAGATTTTATCTGTCCTGACATGCGAATTCCTCCCTCATGTCAATCCATGAAAGTACTAAAGAATAAACTCTCTAGTAAAATGAGTGTGGCATACCACTGGGACTTAGAGAGCATCATATTTTCCCCTAGCTACCTTTTTTTTTTTTTAATTCTCCCACTGAATCCTTGATATCCATATAAATTAGTCACTCTGAAGAACTACTTGAAAATCCATTGCTTTAATCTCATAGGCTTGGGGAGGGTGTCTCGCTCCACTAAGGCTTGGGAGTTTGTTGTGTCTCTGTTTTTCCTCTTCAACTGAGCGATGTGCCATCACACACAGACCCCGCGCAAAAGCGTTCGAGTCACATTTGTGCTGGAAGCTTTGCAGCTGTGCAAGTCAAATGAGCAGGCACTACGTTGCCCTCAGATCTGGTAGGCCCCAAGGTACAGATATGAGCAGTCAAAAATGTCCTATTTAGCATCATGAAGTGTCCACCCATGCACGAGGGAAAAAGGACGTGATATTTTGAATGAAGCTGAACACAGCTGCAGTTATTACATTTTGGGGGCATGAGAGGGAAAGTCACATTGGTCTGTTTGCAGATGAATTATCAATGTGGTTTCACAAATACTTGTCTCTGTGCTCATCACCAGTGCAAGGACTCTTCATCCACCAGTCTCTATAACACCTAGAACAAGGCTGCCTCGCTGCTGAAATTGATCCCTTTGTCTCCACTTATGCAATAATTTCACATCAATAGTGGTGGTATGAAGAGAATAATAATCATTTTTATAGAGCAAAACATAACTGAAATAGTAAAAAAGGAAAAAAAAAAAAAAGTAAAATAGAAATGATCCATCCTTTCTTCTTTTGGTCTCCAGTGTTTAGCCCTAGATATTTATGATGTACTACATAGCAACTTATTGGTTCTCATTGTATTCTGTTGACAGCAAGAAGTTACACTTGATTTGTGTTTTGCCTGAGCTTTTGTGTCTCGGTAAAGGAATTTAAATGCTAGACAATTCTTATCACCTTATATTAATATTTTTAAAGTGGTCTCTTTAGAATCAGGTACACTCTAGACCGTAATGCTCTACTTTATTTTATTTGCACTGCATATACTATTTTCACCTGTTCTTTGTGTGCAGTACACCTAATGCTACTTGCAGTCCACAGGACTTGCCTGTCTTCCATTCCTTTTCATGTCCATTGTACATCTATATCTGGAGTTTTGATTTCAAAACAAACCTAAAAACTCAAATTAAATCCATCAAGTTCTTCATGGCCTGATCATAAAACCATGAAATAGGCTCATGGACAATGACAACCACTTCCTCTTTGTGACCTTCTAGTAGATATTTAGGGATTTGATAAGGATCTACACATTAAACTTATTACCAGAACTCCAAATTTTATAAAGTACACAGCTGAGGACTACATAAACAAATATAGCAGCATAATAACCCTGCAGACAAGGAAAGCTTGAAAATACAGAATCAGGTGAAGATACTGGATGCAGATCATACTCACACTAGATTAACAAGAAGCAAAAATATTGAGGCACTGCTATGTAACAAGCCAAAGACTGTCCTGCAGGATTTCTACAACAAGCCTCTGGTTTCTTCTTTTAGATGAAAGACACCCCTTCTTTCTTGAACAGCCTCAAGGGATAGATGATCTACATTGTGTATTTGTAATTGAGTCAGAGGTGCAAGAGGCTGGAGAACAATCCTGATGTCTGCAGTGGATGTGCTACCACCAGGAGCACATGCTTCTGCCTTCAGGTCTCTGATGGAGGAGTCTGAAGCTTTATCACAAAAATAAATTGGTGGCAATGGGTTGTAATGACACCTCACTCATTGCTTTAAAACTAACCATTTCCAGTTAAGGTGATATTTTCAAACTTCTGCTTTCAGGTGTTTTCAGTAAATTGAATCTTTTTCAAAAATTTACAGATGAGGAAATAAAACAAACAAACAGGAAAAAAAACCACACAAATACCTCCCTCTTTTATTTTATGGACCAATGCATTTCCCAATAGATTAAGACTTCTCATTTCTAATATTGCAAATTCCTCATTTTGAGTGCAGGTATAAGAAAAAAAAAATAAATAAAAAGAAACTCAAGTGACAAGTTTGGAGTCTGGGAAGGTATTGGTGGGCTTGTCCTTGGATCTGAAAAGTAGTGAAAGAAATAAACATCCAAAGCACTGACACTTATCCTCTCCTTCCTTTATCCTGAATGCCAACTGGAAAAGTAGAAAGCAGCATTGCATGAAAAGTTGGAAATGCAATAGCAGCTGGTTAAAAGAAGAGAACCACATATTGGGTTCATTCCAGAGTGGAGAAAGAAAACAATACTGATCAGCTGTTTCATATCTGTCTCTCTCTAGACACATATGCACATACACAAACACAGCAAATGTGCGTGATCCTGCCCTTTTCTATGCAAGACCCTATCTCAGAGTAGGCGATAAATCATCCACTTGGGCATGTGCACACAGAAGCCAGTTTGAAAAATACAAGGAACAGAGGAATTGCCATATTGAATCAGACTAGTGGTCCATCAAGTTTGGTATAGTGCCTGCAGCAGTGGCTAAACCCTGATACTTCCAAGGAAGGCAACCCTCAAAATCCACAGAGCACTTAGCTCAGTCTGTAGGTGGGGGGAGGGAAAAATATTCATCCTAACCCCTGCAGGCAGTAAATGTGTGTCCTATAGAGTGGGGTCGGGTTTTCCTTATCCAGAGCTCCAACTGTAATTACTACTTTGAAGCAGGACAGCAGAACAATGTTTGCAAACATTCATTCACATAAAAAGCTGCTAATTCACTTTGACATCATTTTTGACCCATTTCCAGGAAGGTTCATTGGAGCAAGCAGTTTTGTTTATGTGAAACAAAAGTTTGCTAAATACTCTGGAAGTGCTTGTCTGAACGTTTGTTTCAGAAATGACATATGCTTAAACTTTTCATTTATCTCTACACCTTTCAGTCAACCACACAGGAAAGAGAAGCAGTACTGCGTGATCCACACATCGAGTCAGGCAGTGACTTGCAAAAGGCAAATACCCAAAGTGAAAGATAAAGAAATGCACAAAAGATCAAAACCAATGTATGGGGAACTCCTGAAGAGGGGTGCTACTTTTTCAAATAAACCATCCCATGAGTAAAGCTCTCCTTGAGGGACAGCCTAACATTTCTGGAAAATCATCCAGAGAATTTAACCTGACCTCCTGTGTCAGCAAAATTCACAGGCTGGATACATACTTGTGGGCTGAATCCAAAGTTAGCATAAAGGCGAGAATCTTTGTCACCTGTTTCTAGATCAATTTAAATATGTCATGTGCTGCTGTAGAGTTAGATGTTGAAGAAAAATACTTTGCTGTGTCTGTTCCTGCCCACTTACACTCACATCTTTAATTTCCCTTGCTCACAAAAAAATTGCTTGTGCCTAAATTCACCTGCAACACCCTGAAAAGTTCCAAATCCCTCCCTTTTTATGACTGAGGAGGTAACGGTGGGCCACAGACAGCTTTCATGACAAATTGGTGAAATAAGTAGTTTAACAGCATGTAAAATTTACGTAGGACTTGTCCTATTATTAACTAGAAGTGGGTGTGAGGGACAGGAGACTGTAGAGATAGAAAAAGATACAAAATCAAAGGGTGGGCTCACAAGAAAGTCTCAGGGGTCAGAATGATGCTGTTACATTTGTATTATAAAAAACAACCAACCAAACAATGTTAAAAATATTATAATTGTTAAAACCTGTCAGACCAAGTAAGAACTTATTTGGAAAAAAAAAAAGAAAGAAGAAAGTTTTAACCCAAAACATTTATCTATTTTAACAAATCATATCTGCTTTTTGTTCACACCCTTTAGACTCCCAGTGCCCCCAGAATTGCAATCCAGACACTTGATTTCATAACTAGGCTGGCTGAAATTTAGTATGGGCAACCTGGTTTAGGTCCATCCTGTCACCCATGAGTTTCAGGGAACTAGTCAGTCTGCTTGGCTTGAACTGGAAGTTCTCAAGTGCAGGTTAACTGTGTTGAAATGGAATAGAACTTCGGTAGGTGGGTAGGCCTAAGGTATGCAGAAAGGAAGGTATGAGCCTCATCTTGCTTGCCCACAGCCCTCTCAGCCTGCCTTTCTTCTCCCACCTCTTCAGATCAGCCTTATCAGCATGAATTGCACAACGCAGAGAACAGAACTCAATGTGATGTTCTTCTGTTAAATCAATTCCTATTACAGTTACAATTTGTTTTGTAGCTTCTTTGAAAAAAAAAAAAAAAAAATAAAAATGTCTCTCGTGTTGTGATTTTTTTCTTCTCCCCCAGTTCCCTACCTCCTCCCTAGGGCCTCAGCTTGTGCCTCTGTGTAAGTCCTGGGGTCTTGGGTGTCAAATGTCAGGCCTTGTACAGAGCTGTCAAAGAGGAGAATAGGCTGAGATGATTGATGACTGCAAAGCCTGAAATCCAAACCTCTGCTGCAAATGCTTCTTTTACAAAAAAGCTGGGGCAACCCACAGTGGCTATATTCAAGGTCAGCTCGCATACCATTACACCCACCGCTTTGGACTTCTAACAAGCCAACGCATTCATCGAGGATTTCTCGTTTCTCTGTCCCTGTGTGTGTCTCTCTCTCTTTCTCTCCCTCCCCTTACTCTCCTGGCAACCCCCTGCCAAAATTTTCAAGCACTTAATCCCAATAAAAAAAAGGCATGGCCTTATTTTTTTTTCCCTCCCTCCCTCTCCTTCAGGCTGCATTCGCTATGAGGAGCCACGGGCTGAAGCTTAATGCTGCACAAGTCAGATGACAAGATTATTAATGGGAGCAGGGCAATGTCATATCTGATTTCATGCATATTCATGAATGGAGTCATACAGCTGGGACCATGCGCCAGGAAAAGACAGAGCAAGAGAGAAACTTTTACACCCCCTCCTTGCCGTGAAGAATCTGATCCTGGAGATTAAGAGTCCTGCTTTGCAAAATTCAATTGTTCTCTTTATATGTTAGTAAAAAAGGGGAACTGCTTGCATGATAATAATGACGTGGTGCCAAGACGGTACGAATATCTCTTTTTTCCCTGTCACTGAAGTAGCTGCCCTGAAGCTGATCTTGGCCTGGAGAGCACTTTCTGCAAGAAAAAGGACATAACATTATCACCTAAATCCAGAATGATTCCCAAAAAGCACAGATTAAAAATATAATAATAAAATAAAATAAAATAAATAAAATAAAATAAAATAAAATAAAATAAAATAAAATAAAATAAAATAAAATAAAATAAAATAAAATAAAATAAAATAAAATAAAATAAAATAAAATAAAATAAAATAAAAGGAAGCTTCACAAATACTCCAGTGTGCATCCTAGGCAAAAGGGGAGACACTGAGTACAAGAGAACTTTATTAGAGTTCTGATCTGTACTCAGGTAGCAGCTGTTCAAAAGAGGTGAGGCATGAGACTTAAAGTATAAATATTATTTTACTCTGCAGCTTTACTCTGCAGCTAGCTCCTTTTGTTTTTTCAATGGTGCCTTACAAAACACGAGGAATTTTATTCCCATTTTGCACATGGGTAAATTGAGGCATAAAGTTGTTATGGTTTATTGGCCCCATCTCTGCCTTACCAGGAAGGTTCCCATCAACTTAGCAGGATAAGACCTGTAGGCACTTGAGCTGAAGTCAAGAAGTGAATAGCAGAGCAATAATGTAGCTATACCAGGGAGCTAATTCCATCTCCTGTTCTATGTTGAGAAATAACACATCTTCCTACAGGACAGCAGAACAAATAGGAAAAAAGTAGGCACTGTGACACTTAGCAAAAGATCTATGGTATTTTTCTCTTTTCAAAATCTGTCAGTGTTATCGCTTAGGCTTTGTGAGAATTAAACTCTGTTATACCTGCCTCGCACACTATTTCTAAGTAAAAGTCTGGTTTTCAGGCACTTAAAATATTCCATTCAGCTCTGCAGCAGCATCTACTTGTGAAGAGACAGAGGCACCCCCTTCCCTCAGACAGGTGAGGACCAAAATAAATAACAGAAGCAGCGTGTGCAACTGTGAAATCAATTTAGAATTTAATTGCTGAAAACCATCTGACAATATCTATAACAGTGCATGAAATGGTCCTGTAATGGAAGTGGTGGCTATTCCTGGAGTCATTTAGAATTAGTTGTGGATAAAGCACAAGATTACAGTAGGAGACCAGTCTAGATGCTGGCCCTAGCAAATAGACAGATGACTTCTTTGCACCTTTAATTGCTATCATTCAAGGCCAGCAGCATATTCTCTCATGAGGATGCCAAGCAATCCACATGATCCAACTGCTTTTTGGTACAAGCTGATCTGAGTTGCCCGTAGGGCTATCACAACAGGCTTTCTGGCATGAAGTGACAGAATGGGAATGCCTGGGCAGATTCAGGCTTTCTGAAAAGCAGTGGGTTTATTTTGGTTTGGGGAATGGGGATGGAGACAGGGTTTATTGCTATCTTTCCCAGCGGGTTCATTTCATAACTGTACACAAATACATTCTTAGCTGTGGAAACCCCACTGTGAAATATATATATTTAGATATACAGTCCATATCTAGACAGAAGCTGAAAATAAATCCAGAAGTATCTCTAATAAGGACAATTAAAAATTTGCTGGGCTGTATGTCCAGCAGGTAGAGTTTAGCATGGGCTGGAAAAGTGGCTGCAGTGTGCAATACATCAAGTTTCACAGCAATAGGATGGCAATACACCTTTACTGGGTAGAGGCAGGACACATCACAGGAATCGGTCTCTGCCACCGAACAAGCAAATGACCTTGGGTTACTCACTTAACTTCCCCATCCTTCAGTTTCCCCATCTGTAAATGAACAGCAACAACTACCTTCACTAAGTGCTTTCAAAGTATTTTATAAAAACCAAGATACTGCTGTTATCCCTATGCAGATGGCTATGACTGCTGTAATCAACTATCGGATGACAGTGACAGCCTTAAGGATTCCTCTTGAGCCCATACATAACATACTGTTAAATATCAAACCATGTTTTAATTTCTATATTTGAGGATGTCCTCTCCTATCTCTAATAATTTCTCAAGTAGTGGTTAATTTAAAGGACTGAAAAAATGTCATTTTTCTCATTCAAACAAGCAAAGCAAAAAAAAAAAAAAAGCCCACAACTGATAGAGATTAGAGCAGTGGGAAGAACATGACAGTGATATCAGAATAGAGGAAATAACATGTTAATGACATTCAATATTCTCCCTGTGTCAAGTCATCAGCATTTTTATTGCCACTTTTCCTCCGAATACAGTATCAGAATTTATTGAGACAATCTGTCTCCATCACCTGTGATATAATATATTTTATTCAATAAGATATGGAATAATATTTATCTTTCAACTCCAATAACTAGTTTTAAGGGCAATAACAGCTTTTACACAACAGCTACAAGTGTAGAGTTTGTAAGTTTTAATACCAGACCTAAGGGCTACAAAGACTTTCCCACCAGGTAGAGAACAGTGAAACCACTTTTCTGATTGTTTGCCCTTTGCTACGTTTCTCATTCATAAAATAGCTGGTGCCAAGAGACAAAACAAATGGTCCAAATGCAGCTCTTGTGAGCTAGTTGTTAATGGAAACTGAGGCTAGAAAAAGCTGGTCCTTGTCATAAATTCAGAAACTCAGCAGCAGAGTCTGTATTTGATCTCCAAGGGGGAAGGGGACAGCCAAGAAAAATCTCTCACATTATTGCAAAAGGAAGACAGGCAGAAGAGAAGCTGGAAGAGTGAAATGGAGAAGGCTGGAGGTTTATCATCTCTGGCATAGAGTGCATGTCTGCAGTTTAACAGAACGAAGCCACCTTTTCAACTGGTCAGTCTGGGGAGCAATAACAGCACAGCTTTGCAGATGTAGATGACATGTTCCTGCTTCTGCAGACTCATGGGTTTCTCATGTTCCCCAAGGCAGCTGCGTTTTGCAGCTATGGAGTACAGGGCTGTTCCCCCTGATTTTTGGTGATACTGCCTCTGCCAGACCCCAGCACCACCTTCCCTCAGGGTTTTCTATATAAGCAGTTTGGCTACTCTGTTTTGATCCTTGGTCAGCTTAGAGTCCCCATACAATCACACTGACATTCACAGTATCCCTTAAATAGCTGTAATTCTCTCCTCAGCCAACCCTAAGCAACTCGTAAGAACGAGAGATAGAGCTGAGATTGGCTTCAAAACAACTGTCTCTTTGTAGGTGAAATATTGCCAATCTGGGGCACATACACTTCAGAAAAGAAGGGGAAAAGAAAGAATGAGAATTACTACAGTTAGAGATGCCTAGTTGTGTTATTTTTTCCTTTTTCTATTCTTTTTTTTTTGGGGGGGCTGGGGGGGAGTGGGAGGGAAGAAAGAACAGTAACACAGGAGAGTGAAGGTGGAAACCAACTTTGAAATATAGCCCCAGCTGCTCTGGTTCTTGCCCTCCTCCCTTCCCTCAATCACTCCACAAGAAAAGGCTGTGTACTTCAAATCATTTCCTGCCTGCAGCATCCTGATAAAGCCAGGCTTCCTGCCATTTGCCCAGCAAGCTGGCACTCTGTCCTGTGCTTGTTCTCCTTGACATGTCCTAAGGCCTTCAATCAAACTGCTCTGCAGATCCCTTAGCTAGCTGCGATCAGATACACCAGATGCCATCAAGGCCAAGAAGTAGCTACGCTTGTGCTTAAAACGGTATCCCAGGCAGCAACACCACTCCCTAAAACCGGTTAATCCCTTCCCAGCCCTGCTCTTCTGCCCTCTTTCTCAAGTAGGTCCAGCTGGGCTGACAGACTCCAAGCTTTAGCAGGTCCCTTGCACTGCCTGGGCAGCCCTGGCTCTTTCTTCTTGAGTGATATGCCCATTGCCTGCTACAAAGAAAAATCACTTGGCCAAAAGTGAGTGCCACCACTTTCTCACAAGCTAAAGCTTTGGAAAGGGGCTGAAGAGCACTCTCATTCCTTTGCCCATCTCCCAGCCCATCAGGACAGTACATGGAGCTACAGCCACAACATCTTGTAAAGCTGAGGTTCTTGAAAGCTGATGTTCAAGGAGCCAGGAAAACATCAGCAGAGAGTAACCCAAAAGTGTTGAGGTTGGAAAGTGGTCAGGTTTTATAGCCCAGGTGTCTGTGACTCTGTACATGCTGCCAAGGAAAATCAGGAGACTGAAGAGTTGTGTATGCACCCCCAGCAATCTAGAAATGCCGATCTGTCTTCCACCAATAGCACCCCCCAAAAAAACTAATCTCCCCACATTTGAGTAAAGGATTGATTTGCAGTTCAGTGGCTAGGGTGAAGGTTTGACTGGTCTTGGGCTCACCCAGGCACCCCTCCATCCATGCTCCTCACATTGCCTACACCCTTGTACCAAAGCAACAGGTACAAGTGGGCCACATCTGCTTGGCAACAGGCAAATGTCATTTTCAAGCACATCATGTTAAGCCTTTGTCCCTGTAGTCACATCCATCTAAACCTACTGCCAGTTTGTTCCCTTTAACTAATCCCCTATTAAACAGCCAATGGCAAACATAAACCTTGTTTTTGAAGTTGCCTTTCATGGGCTAATGGAAAGGACATCGCCACAGTCAGCATCGGTGCCTGCTCCCCAGCCACCCTGGCTGATCTTGACCCCGCTTCCTGCAGATCACAGGCATTTTCATATTCACAGAATCGTAGAATGTCCTGAGTTGGAAGGGACCCACAAAGATCATCAAGTCCAACTCCTGTCCCTGCATAGGACAACCCCAAAATTCACACCATGTTTCTGAGGGTGTTGTCCAATTGTGTTTTGAATACAGGCTTGGAGCCATGACTGCTTCCCTGGGGAGGCTGGGAGCATTTTGGCATTTTCAACATTGTAGTGCCTGGAATCCAGCTGTCTGCCCCTGCCCAGGTGTCTGGGGATGAGGACCCAGCAGAGGCGCAAACATGGAAAAGTGGGCGCCTACCTTCTTGGGGCTCTGTGCACCTGGGTGTCTCCTCCTACAACCACAGACACCACCATGTGTCAGAGGACCACTCCAGTGCAAACTAAGGTCTGTTGCCTCTTTCTTCCTCCCTGCCCTTGGCTCTATCTCTGACATTCTCACACTCCTCCTCTCTCCCCAGCAGCGTGGCTCCCTGCCAGCTCATTGCACTGCCTCTAGGTAACTCACACCCCTTGCTTGGCTGACTCCTTACTCACCTGGCCCCATCAGATCCTTTTGATTTCATTCTTGCCTTCCCTTTAGGCATAAAACTCGTCATTATTACATTTTCCACTCCCTGCTGGGCCATTGCTTTGCCTTCCTAATAATTCAGGATACTTTCAAGTAATTTAGGGTGTTTAATTTTAATCTTCCGTTCCTTCTTCCTCAGTTCAGAGGGAGTAGGTGTGTATGCAGAGGAAAGGAAGCTGCTACTTCCCTCTCTGCACATTAATAGCCTTGCATGTGTATATGCAAGTCACATGCATGTTCTATCTAATGATTGATATAGGTAGTCTATATGCATATATATACATGGTCTGATTGCTGTGAAGTTCTGGCCACCCCCTTCTCCTGAGGCACTGAGACACGTTGACCTCCCATTGCTTCCTATTCACTTGACACCAGGGTGTCTGGTTGTATCCAAATGAGCAGTTGAATGAAGTTCTTGGCACCTTTTTTTTACTTCAGAAAGGAAGACAAAGAGGTCTAACTTGCAAAAGGCACTTCCATTACCTCTGCTCCCTCCCTCCCGTGCCTCAGAGGGCAGACAACCTGGTCCACTCAAACAGGGAAATCCTGGGGGGTAGAAAAAAGTCTGCTGCAATTATTTGGCATCCGATCCTCATTTACTGTGCACACATTATCACAGTCCCAGCTCGTAAAAAAGAAACTGGTGTGAGCAGTTGGGCTGGATTTGCCCTATCTTATTTATTCCAACAGGAGTTTTATAGGGCTTCAACTATTGCAGAAATATTAAAAGTAAAGCAAACAGGTGGCCTTTTATTAAAAAAAACAAAAGCTTTATAGGCACATAAGATCAGATGATGTACATAGGAAATATAAAATGTGCAGGGCAAGGAGGCAAGCAAACACTCATCAAATTTCCATTTGCAACATAAACTCCCATTCTCATGCCTGATACATGAAGTTAGACCATTATTTCCCAATAGTGTCCTGAGAAGTGCTTGCTCTGTCCTGAGTTTCCCATCCTACTGGGCACAGTGGGAGGCCCTGGAACTGATTTTGGATGATTGTCTGATGGTCTCTTGTCTTCTTCCTGCATCACTGCAATGGTGGCAACACTGCACCCTCATTGTTATAAGATATAAGGAACTAAGCATCTTCAAAAGCAAGACAGCCTTACTGGTTGATACTCCTAAGTCCAGGCTAATTTGCCTTCAGAATACAGTTTAAAAGGTGCCTAGGTGCCTGTTCTTATGTTATTTGAGGAATTTCACACAAGCCTTTTTCCTCCACCTGTAAGCTTTTATACAAATAAGAGAAATGGAAGATAAGTCCCACGAAACAAAAGACTGGATTTCAATAGGGTATCTTTAGTGCTATAAAAACATATACAAAAATGTAATGTGGATCCCCAAATTTTTTCTCAGAGGACAAACTGAACAAATGCTGAATGTTTTACTGAAAATAGTCATTGCCCTGCATGCCAAAAAAACTTCCAACCGAATTCAAACATTTGAATTCTACCTGTATCTGTATGCCTCATGTTTATTTAACGTTTCTTCAGAAGAAAACAGTTAAGATCTATAACTTGCAGAGCCTTGGATGAAGTCTGAGTCATCTAAAACTGTACCCTGGTGACGATTTCTTGTGGGCTTCAGTTTGGCCACCTACACAGCCATCCAGCCTAAGCAAGTTGTTTGGGCTCTTTCTGTAGACCACAGACAAAAGTTGACCCTTTGAATGGACAGTTCCTCCCCATAAGTTCCAAGTAGCTGTGCTTCTCCAGTGACAACAATCAATCTGGTTTCATGGCCACTGGAGAAGTGGAGGTAACTGCATCTTAAGGTGTGATTAATCATCCTGCCAAAGGGCTTTCTCTTATCCATGGTCTACAGAGACAGCCCCCAAAACTACTGATGTCTGAACTAGAAGACTTAGATTGGGGTAAAATTCAGAGGTGAAACCCAACATTGTGGCTCTGAGTTTCTAGTGGGATCCAGCTCACATTTCTACTCTAGAGGCGCTATGAGGCCAGGGACATTGCTTCATGTACATCAGGGCATTTCAAATGCTATTAAACTTTCATGGACCTGGGTGCCAGGTAGGAAAAGCCTGAACGAAACATCCAGGGATAAGCTTGGTCCAAACGTGTCTTCCCTATGTGTACCATAAACAGCAGTGGTACCACTACATGCGGACATTATTCTCTTTCTCTTTGAAGTAGGCATAATAAGCCCGGTAACAACTTTCAGGTAGCCCCATGGCAGGCAGTGGTGAAGACGGGTGAGGTTACAGACCCTTGTCAGTGCCAACTGGCATAGGGGCACCAGGAATGTTTTAAATTTGCTAATCCATTTTCAAAAGATGCAAACTGCTAAGTCAGTTCTAATGCCAACTTGGCTGCTTCTCTTCAACCAAAGAATTTAATACAGCAGAGGTCCCCTGAGAAGGAAAAATAGATTAAACCCCCCCTAAAACTTTGGTAGTTGGTTTTACATACTGTGAGCCTCAGGCTGCTACTTGAATTTCACTTCAAACGTTTACTGCAAAGTATCAGCTAATTTTTTCTATCCGCCTGGTTACTCTTTAAAGGAGAAAATTTCATTAACAAACCATGGATATAAAATATGAAATCAGAGATCAGCTACTGCAGAGGAGAAGCCAAACATCACTAAAAAGGATTAGTTTCTTTCACTGTCTAGAAATTTCTCATGGAAGACCTTGGCTGCCCTTTTGATATTAAAACTTCCTAACAAGTATTACACAGGAGTTTTAAATTAGAACTTGCTGTCATTGGGATAGTTATAAACTCTTAAATATGTCCTTTTGCAAGTTGAGCTCCTGCAAAATGCATGTATGTGGTGGAAATCACTGGGAAATGGGTGTGTATCTGTGGAAGATTGCCAGTCGGACCCATTAATTATGGCAGGAGTTCTGCCAGCTGATTTATAAAATGAGCACCCAAGTTATTCCAATTAAATCCCATAATTCCACTCTGGATGGTGAGCCACTAGTCAAAGTAAAATAAAGTTTGCTCCCAAGTGTGACCTGGGAAAACCAATTTTCTTTCCTACCATGAATTCAGTAGAGTTCCTCTGGTCCATGCTGGAGGAGAGGACCATTGCTTCCCAGGTTGCTTTCTAATTAATAAATATATATAGCACAGTTGGGCAAGGTTACAGGCCCCCTCCAGTGCCAGTTGGCACAGAAGCACAGGGAACATCTTAAATTTATTAATCTTTTTTCTTTCTCTTTTTTTTTTTTTTTTCCCAAAATATGCAAATCCCTTTAAAAAGTCAGAAAGGAGAGCATAGTACTGTGAGTGTTAGGTACAATCACGAGTCAGGGGCAGAGACACCCGCCTACTACTAAGAAATACTGTGATTTCCATTTCCATGGCTTTCTTTTGCCCTTTACCTTCTGATATTGGCCCCATTCCCAGCCATCACCTGAAAGCCTAAACAGTGTTCCAGGAAACTGTAATGTGCTTGTGTGTGTGTGTGTGTGTAAGGGCCTTTTGGCTCCCTTGAATGTCTGTATCAGGTCTAGGAATATATGAACTGTGACTAGCATACCAATCACTAGAGGTAATTGGAAACTCTATTTTCCATGGAAATTTAAAATTTGTATGTGGAAAGTCAAATCATTTTGGTGTTTGAGCATTCTGTTTCAACAGGACATCAAGGTTTTCTGCAGAGTGAACATTTTATTTCAAAGGGGGAGAAGGGGCAGAGTATATTGTTAACTCAGAAACAGTTTCAGACTTTCAAGAGAAATTTCAAGCAGGCTGCTAATAACACTTCAGTGGGATCTGGCATAATTGAAAACTCCACTGGAGCCAATCAAGTTAAGCCGGTGTAAAAATGGCGTAAGTGAAAAGAAGCCAGTCATGTTAAATTGGAACGAATTTATAAAACCACACTTCCTTTTCACCTGTTGTAGAGGGTCTTTTTCCTCCTTCCTGGGCAGTCAATCTATTCTTCATTCTATTTCAATTCCATTTTCTAGTTTTTAAGCCCATGAGCAACGCAGCCCTCTCTGGCTTTGAATATTTTATAAAAATGAGTTTTAAAAGTACTGACACAAGATTTTCTTTGAAAATACCTTTGTTCTAAACATACAGCTACTGTTTTGGACTCCACGGTATTTGCTCTCAGTGTATGAGAGTGGGTCCAAGCAGAACCTGACTCTACAACCTGTTATCCAATGAAATATGTGAACTTTCCAGAACAATTTATTACTTCTGTTCTATATCATCATCTCTCAGGATTTTTTGTGTTCATGATGTCATAATCTCCCAAACTCACGAACAAAGCAAAGTTTACCCAGGTCAATTGCAATTCTTCCCCTCCTCCCAAATTTTTTCTTTGTTTTATTCCATTTCTGACAACAACAATCTCCTTTAATTGACAGTTCAGTCAGCCACACAATGGACCTTGCCTTCTGTTATCTGACCAGTAGAGCTCATAATTAGTGCTTAATTATAGTTTATAGAGCCACTTTGGTCGGATAGGAAAAATCTGCTTTGTTACAGTCAATGAAGTATTTAAAGATATGTCCAGGGTTGGGATAGGTTTATTAAACACTTGGGTAAACAATAATAAACTAACATTGATTGAGCAAGTCAATAGATTTCTTTTATGTGCTGTTTAAAAACAAAAACAAAAAACAAAAACAAACAAAAAAAAAACCAACCACCAAACAAAAAAACCCACACAGATAGATTAAAAATAACTTGGCATAGTAATGGAATGTCTCCGCTAAGAATTTGTGGCTGCCAGTGGGGTCTATCACATTGGATGTGACTCAATCTCAGCTCCAGAAAAGAGCACTTTGCAAAATATGTGGCAGCATCATTGCTATTATCTGAAAAGGAGGAGGGAGAAAGAATTCACTAAGGTCCTCCAGTCTGTTCAGAGCTAAATAAAGAGTGATACTGCTGAGCATGGGTGTGTTTCTAGGGGAAGCTGCCAGAACTAATGGAAAAACACAGAGCTGATTTTCTTTTTAATTTTGCTTCCCCGCTTTCCACAAGTCTTTCAGGGAAACTGGAGATTGTCCTGAAATCATGACAATTTTGAGTATTACATAGCAAATTCTGAAACGAACACATTTTATCTGCCTGCAGGTGCCCTCACACCTACCAGCTAACTGAGACAATATTTTTCTAGGCTTGGTTCCAGTAGGTCTGCCAGGCCACACAGACTGAAATGGGGAAAAGTGAAATAAAATAACAGTTTTTGAGAATGAGAGGAGGGAAAGGATTGTGCAATATCATTTCTTACTAGTTCTCATGGCAGGCAGTAGCCTGTCTAACCAGACAATTCACCCCTCTGTATCAACACAAAGATTAACAAGAGTTGCCTTTGAAAAGACGCAATGATTTTTTCAACAAGTGTGATTTTCAGAAGGGAAATTATTTTAAAGACCTGCATAAGAATTTAGTATATTCTCAGGGGGGCAAAACTGTTTGTTGAGTGGGTTATATTTATCAAACTCAAACCACCAATTATTTCAGTGATATTGGCTCCCCTCCTCATACCAGTATTTTCCTCTGTTCTTTCCTCTTCTCCTGAAAATATGATTCAATTTTCCATTTCAAAATATGATGAGATTTCCCTTTTTTTTTCAGGGGGACATGATTTTTTTTTCCAGCCTTTCTTGGATGAAGAGAGAGAAAAAGAAAAGGAAAAAAGTCTGCTAAAATGAAATCATCAAAGAAGCTTTTTCTAAAGTGACAGCAGCATCCTTCCTTGTTTAGCTGCGGACAGATGGAAGGCCACTGAAAAGTGCAGCCTCAGTCTATAGTCAGTTTATTCCTCTTATAAGTTTTATTTCTTTGTCAGGGAGGGTGATTTCATCATTCTTGAAATAAATCGCTAAACAGATGATTTATTCATCACACAAGGTAGAAGGGTGATTATATTTGACCTTTTTTGATACATGTGTTTGTGGTTATTTAAACAGACTCGGATTAGAACAGGATTGGACACCTCTGAAAGTTGCATTTGCCCTGCTGCTATTGAGTTTTCTTCTGTCTCTTCACAACTGATGAAGTCATTGTTATCAGTGGTATATATAACATTGTAACATGGTATCATCCTATCTTGGGGAAATGGAATTTGCACAGGATGCCTCTGCTGAGCTCATAGATGAATTTCTATTGTCCATTATCGTTTATATCTAATATGAACTGTTCTACACAGTCCGTCTCTAATCCTCATGCTTGTTAAGGAGCTTAAAGAGTAAAATCAGTTGATTTCAGGGCCTTTTGGAGTTCAAGGTCAAAGTGATTATTTCCCTCTTCTTTTAAAGGCATGGACTCATCACAGTTTCCAAAGTTCAGTTCTTTCCTGGTTCCCTAATTAGAAACCATACCAAGAGCGTATCTGGAGGCTTTAATACATGAGATCAACCCCTTGCCCTGGGACCAATTATGGAAAAATAGCTTTACACATTTCACTGTTTGAATACTTGATGATCATACATGCTGTTGTGTTCTACAGTGAAGTCAAAATAAAAATCATACCATTAGTAATTTTGGTTGATACTGTTGTCATAGTTTAAAATGAACATATTCACACCAAAGTATAAACCCATCAAGCACCACTTGCACAAATACAGAGTCATGACACACACTTGCATGCACAAAATCACATGCATTGGAAAACTATAGGAAAAATATTTGTAATTTAGAGTCAATATCAGATTTTCCTCTCTTGGACACCTCTCACTTTCCCTTAACAAAATGCACAGTTTTGTGGAAAGTCCAGAAAATAAACAGAAAAATAATTGGTTTTCAAGTAAAACCTGATATTTTCACTGAAAGTATAAGTTTCTTATTTTGTTGTTGTTCAGTTAAAACCTGATCAACCTAATTTATATAGAAACATAAATTTACACAAATTCCAAATTCATGTACTATGCTAGTATAAAAGCATGGTTACACCAATAAGAACTTGAATTACAGCTTTACAATCTATTAACTCTAATGCACATATTCATACATAACATACAGGTAGGTATAGATATATATATGTGTAGACAGGTGCAGAGACAAGTGAGCAATATGCCTGTGAACCCATTATCAGAGCATGTCCCTATGTGTAAATGTAAAACCTCCTATAACCAGTGATTTTCTTTCAAATTTCAGTGGTACCTGAATTAGTTAAAATAAGGGTCGGCGATTAGAAGGGATTGTTTAGGATTCAGGAGAGAACTTTTTGAGTGCTACTAAAACATATAAAGCAGGAATGTCCCTAAAATGCTCTTTGCTCCCTCTGCTCATCAGCACCTCGGTCCCCAAGTTACTGCTAGTGCTGCAGATCTGAGCCCTGGCTATTCACCTCCTACTAACTTCTGTAGCAACCACAGACATTTAAATGAAACGTACACCATGGAGCAACGCCAGATCTGGTGAGAGACAGAATCAGCTTCACTGGGCTTGAGCCCACATTTGAAGCAGCAGGTATAGAAGAAACCAAAGGAGCCCTTTACTAGCAGGGTTCTTCCATGGCATGAGCATTGGAAACATTTGCAAGAGCCTGCTCTATCCAGAAGAGTATTAGGAATTCAGATCAGACAGTATCAGCATTTATCAGACATCTAACTTTTAAGAAAGTGCTGCCTAAGCGTGACTTCATAAGTGGCTTCATGCTCTTGAAATGCTGCTGAAAGCCGAGAGGAGACGGCTCTGTTACTTTCACCAGCCTTCTCCAGTGCTTTACCACAGGACAAAACACTTGACTTCTTTTTTTTTCTTTTTTAAAGTCCATAATGAAGACCAAATACCACTTATTGCATTAATTAGCATGGCTAGAGAGTCACAGCCCCCCTTTGATCCTTTGAACTGGTGCTGATACTCAGAGCCTGCTGCATCTAAGCCTCTAAGCCATTCGCAGTATCTATCCTCCTCCTCCTCTGCTCTGCACAGCTTACAGAAAAGGGTTGATACTAGGTCAAAAGGGTCAGGATCTGCTGTAATCCTACAGGAGAGTTCATGATAGTGCCTGAGCATATCAAGCCAAAAAAAATGTTTAGATTACTTCTTACACAGATCTTTTTTTCTGAAGAGATTTACCCCTGGGTTTCACAGTTACTCCCAGGGCAGGGCATCCTAAAAGAATATGAAAAGTAATAGACTCCACAGCCATATTATTTCCTTGGGATATTACCAGAGGAAATCCAATCTTGTAAAAGGACTTAAGTGGCACATAAGTGGGCCAAGCCCTCTTCAGTGGTAAAAGTTTCATGAGATTAAGAAAAACAAAATGTTCTCTAAGCAGCAGAACTAATGATGCCCAGTTTCTTCAAGCATGTGCTGCACATCGCCCAAACCATCAGCACACAATCCTCCATGCTCACAAAGGGCCAAATTTAGAGTAACTTGTTCAGATCAAACTGTAAATGGTCTGATCTGTAATTCTGCACTGCGTGAGTTGTCTTTTCTTCCAAGAGGAAAACTCTCCCCTTCACCAGCTGACATTTCTCCAAAAGCATTTAGTATCATAACATTAATAAATACCTCTACTCCTGTGCCAAATTTTGCTGAAACTAACCAGCAAGTTCAAAACTTATGGGGGAGACACTGACAGATGGATGGACAGACTCAATGGTATGTTACTAAATATGAACAGGTTCTTCCCCAATGCCATTTTAGCCTAATTACTCATATCAGCACCTTCTCAACTAAACAGATGAGTTGCATCATGGCCAAAAGATCATGAAATAGGACCCTTGTTGAGCCAATAAGGGGAAATGGGTAAAGCAGTTCATGACCTTCAATTTGAATCAATCTTTACCAGCTTTTTAAATTGAAACAACCATTAAAAGTAATTTCGAACAGATTTTATCTGCCATAACACTGAGTAGCATGCCCAAGAGATGGTATTTAAAGTACCCAGTCACTAAATTTCATAGTGCTGTATAAATCAGTATCAACACTGTGAATTACTTCTGAAAGCAACTTGGCCTCTTGCAAATTTCTGGTACCAATTCTGAAAACAGAAATGTTTCTGTCTGCTCACATCAGCCCAGCAGCAAGGTTAATCTAAATGCCTGGAAATATTTGCTTCTATAAACCCCATTGAAAAGTAATTCAGTGAAATTACAAAGAGGAAGAGAAAATGGGTATCAAACTATTTTCATTTCATCTCGAAATAAGGGGTGTCTGTCCTTGCCAGTGCCTTAATGCAGGGACAGAAGAAAAAATATCTGCTCTCAACATGCCAGGAGCAAACAGCAGGAGATGAGAATGTGAGAAGCTCTGTGGTGAAGACAACAGGGAGAAGAGGTCGGTTGGGATGGATAAGGTGAGAGTCCCGCCAAAGTGACGAACATTCATCCAGCTCACGTCAAAAAAGACGTGTAAGGTTTGTAAAATATTGATAAATGCCTCACCAAACCAGTTGCAACTTGAAAAGCTAAACCATGCAAACACTTGCAAAATGGACCCTAGAGCACCAATTCCAGCCCTACTAAGCCAACCAGGATACTGCTCTTTTGCATGAAGCACAGATAGCTTATTTCTGAGAAATCATTTCCCAGAGCAAAAATGCAGAGTTTTTTTCCAGCTCTATTAAGGAAACATGCCACTTTCAGGCTTCCAACAGGGACAGGGAATAATAATAATAATAATAATAATAAAAAAAAAAGAAAGAAAAAGAGTTTATAAATTATGAAAACAGAGTTGACAGTGTGTCCTTATAAATATGAATATTACCTATGCTACTCTCATGAATCTGAAAAGTCACAGTTTAAAAAAATGGTAGAAACTACAGATTCAGCAAACTGAAAAATAATGGACAGGTTTTGCTGACCAGGGAATAGTCTGCAATTTAGTTCTTTTCTTGTTTAACATTTACTGTATATTTCACCATCCAGAAATATTATTATGTTTACAGGAAAAGCCCCATTTTCCACAGAAAGGTCCCACTATTGACAATATGAATATCACAGTGAAAACCACTCTGATACCTTGGAATATCCTCTGAATCTATTTAAAGTCCCCAAGGAAAATCCTCTTTTTCTAAAAACAAAGATATTTGTTATGTTAGCCAGTATATATTGACACACAGATATATATGAGTGTGTGAGCCTCTATGAAGAAGTCACACATACACTTTCTTGCTTACAGGGTTACTATTTCTGAGAGCTCACCAAATCACGGTGGTAGGAATGTTTACGGATAAAGTGGTAGACTGATTGATTGAAGAAGGACATAAAAATGAAAAAAAAAGTGTGTCCTTTCTCTCATGCTATGCTTATATATGTAGTACATTTTACAATATAAACTATACTAATCTTACTCAAAGACAGGGCATTGCTGTTACTAAACTGTTAATCTGGTTCTAAACCATAGTAAGCACTCACTTTGTGTCAAGAGTCACTAGAGCCTAAGGTGTCCCATCTAATGAAAGATTTGAAAAGTCAAAAAGTGCCTTAGCCCCAAACTGAAATGAAAGTTTCAAGTCAGGAAAATTCTCATGATTTTAAAATTGATAAAATGCTCTGTTACCAAAAGTCAGTTTGAAATTTCAGTGTCAATTAATTTTGGCAACTTTGGGAACAAAAAGACTATGTATATTTTGATTAAGAGCAGAAACAACATTGAAATGGGTCACTTAATGCTTTCAAAACTTCCTCCCTTGCTGTATCCAGAGGCTGAGAATTAAATTGAACTTAGCCTTTTTTAGGAAGAGGAGTGCCAGAGTTCCCTGAAAATTTCCCTATTATATCTGATGAATACAGCTTTGGTTTTCTTGGCATTTATTTTTTGAAACACACCAAGTTTTCTCTATTAGTCCTGTTTAAACATCATTTCCAGTGAAGAGCTCAGAGAGAGTTCAGGAGTATGACTTAATCAGAATAACTAACATGTATTGAGAAGTTTGGTTTGGAAAGTAGCTGAAAACACTGAATACCAAAAATACTGAATACCAAGAATACTCACTGATTCAATCAGATCTTCTTTGATTAAATAGCTTTACGAGGAAGACAAGTTCTCTTCACCATAAAACTAATCTTTTTAATCTGAAAAGGTGCCCACCACATCTGCATTTGTCTTCAAAGTCCTGTTGAATTTTAGTAGCATGGAAATACAGAAACGTTTTAAGAGAAAAAACCCTGGCCAAAGGAGTTTGCCCACCATTGTGACACTGAGCCCAGCAACCTGTGACTGAAATAAAGAGATGGTAAAACTGCCACCCTGGAGGAATGTGACCCACCAGCTTTTCCATTAGTCATGAAACTTCCCAGTGCAGTGGCCCTGCAAACAGTTTAAGCAGAGGTGTGGCACAATGAATGCTCCTATTGTGAAGAACAATTGTACTCTGTCATTTTATCTCTAGAGCTGTCTTCTGTTTTTCCCTTTTCTCATTTACGTACAGCACCTCAGATTTTTTCCGCAGCATACATTTTCCCTCTAGCAAGCACCTCGACTTTTCTAGCCCACCTCTTATGAAAAAAGCGTACAGACATACTCCTTCCTTCCTGGAACAATCCGATGTTACTTTTCACCCACAAAACATTTTCAGCTACAGCCAGCTTTCACCCCAGCTCCTGTGAGTGGATGCAGCAGCCAAATTGGGGATGCTCATGCCATCACGTTGCGGGGGCTCCTGCCTGAACCCCCCGCCGTGGGGCTGCGGATGAGCTCCCAACACTGCACCACAATTGGGGTCACGCTTGTAGTTTAGTGACTCTCCAAATTATGGCTGTATGAAAGCCCATGCTTGCACCATGGGAATCCAGAACAAATCCCAGGGGATCAGCAAATGGCTTTTAAAAGCAACTTGATCAATGAGTTCAGTTTTGCCTACATTTGCCTGCATTTGTTACACGGTTTGGAAGGTGGTCTGTTTAACGTGGCATGACGGACCGCAGCCGGGGCTGCCCAGTCGGGCTGTCCTCTGGTGATGACTGGGATGGGGACAAAGGGGTTGGTGATTTGGGGGAAAACTCCTGCCCTTCCATCAAAACCTACTCAAAGCTTGTTCTTTAACCTCCAGCAATTCAGTAGACTTTGGTATGGGAGGAGGTAAGGAGGAGGAAGACAGGCTCCCAAAATTGATTTCATTCCAGGTAATGCTTCTTACACAACAATCTGTTCCTTTCAGAAGGACACAGATTAGGGAAGTATTTGGTCAAGGGGCAGTAGAGGGCACTCCAGGCCAGATCAGGTTAAGTTTTGGTCACTTTATCTCTTCTTGTTGACGTAAAGGCTCGAGGCCATGGCCTGGGGTTTTCCTGCAGAAATGTGTTTACAAGCAGGTCAAGGACTTGCAGACAGATAACCATTAGCAAAACAACTTTTCTATTGACAAAAGAGCACAGGATAGTACGTTAGCAGATGAATTCTCCTGTTCCATTATTAAAAAAAAAAAGGAAGTTAAATCAAAGGGCTGCACCCCATCGGATTCTCATGACTGGGTTTTCTAACTAGGATTTAAGATTGTGACTTGCTCCCCATTCACTTGCAAAATGACACTGAGGACTTACACCGAAGTGATGTATTCAGTAATAAATCGAGCTGGGATTTACTATTGGTCAGCAAGTGTGTGAGGCTTGTTAATGGATTTGTTAACTCCAATTCTGCTTCCAAATGAGAAATATCTGTGATTTTCCAGGCCAAGGAAATGCTCAGCCTGGGAAGTTTACCTGGTTTCAGGTTTCCCTGCAAACCTCCCTGCAGCCGGCAGCCCCGCTCCCATCCCCTCCCTCTCCAGCCCCTAGCAGGTTCATCAAAAGGTTTTGCCAAAGTTCAGGAACCGTTCGAGCAAACCCTGGCCGATTTATGGGTTTTGTGCACAAAGCATGTGAGAACTGCAGCTGCGGCTGAAGGAAACCCGAACGGATCAGGCTGAGCTTTGCCCTACATTCAGTGCCCATTCAAAATTCCCAGCCTCAGAGAATAAAGTCGATCGAAGCCAATATTTCTGCAAAAATGTAACCAACCAGAATTTCTACAGCCACCTTTCCAGCCAAAAGCACTGTTCTGTATGCACACCAAAATACAGGATTTTAAATAGCCATGAATAGAGCAGACAAAAATTTTAACTAAAAGCAGACCAAAAAAAAATGCCACTCAAGAACCATGATGATTTGCTACCTGTCAGTCAGGGTTAGGATATAACCAGCGGGGGAAGCGGCTTCTCGGAAAGCCTTGTTCAATCTTACTGGAGGAATTTGTGGTCTATTCTGTATACAGTTTGTGGTATCTGAGTCACGACCTGACTCGAAGACATGCTGGATTTTACATGACAAACGCTGACTCCCTGACGGAGGCCTCGCATTAGTCAGAAACCAAATGTGTGTGCACTTGGGAGAGCTGGGATATTTGATGCCCAAACAATAAAGCAAGCAAAACAAAATGAGCGAAGCCAACTGGAATCAGCAGAAGAGGGTTCATGTACTTCATCTGGCTGTACTAGAGGGTTAAAATTCAGCCCGTGGTGTGAGCAATTATATATGAGCTGAAGGGAAAGAACTGGTGTGTGCCTCTGGGTGCACAACCATGTCTGTGGTTTTACACACGATGCAGGGAAAGTGAAATTGTTTTCAAGGACATGCTGGAAATCAAGGGGAAAGTACAGATGGGTTAAATCTGGGTTCTTATTAAAATACTGACTCTTGGTTTGTTTTCTTTTGAGTTTCTTTTTGTTCTCCGCATCCCTCCCTCCCTTGCACACACAACCAGCCTTTGCGTCGGCAAAGGGTCAGGATGTTCTTGCAAACTTCTGCCTGTGGAAGCTGGACAATGTGGCATATGCAGGCTCAGCACTGAAATACCACTCAAAACCCCTTTTAAAGAGACCGTCCCTGTAAACGTAAATGAAGCTATTTTTTTCAAAGAAGATCTGCCTTTCTTTTTTAATCAAGACACTAAGTGCCACTCTACTGTGGTAGCATTCCTGGTTCTCCAATACCACCCCCTTCCAGTCCCATTAATACTATTAAAAACTCAATAACTTTTTCTATCACCTTTGTTTAAATCATATTCCTCTATGAAGTATAGCTATTAAAAATGCCTGTAAACTCTTCCTATTAAAATGACATTTTAAAAGGCTTGATTTGAACATGGCTATGTCACTTAAAGTGGAAAAGTTTCTGTGAGTTCCCTTCCAAGCTGTTAAAGATTAGCTTGATGTAGATAAGACTATTCCCCAAACTCATTATCTGTCTTCAAAATGCACCTTAAGGACTACTTAATAAAGTCAAGGTTACATGAAGAGTATTTCAGTGAAAACCAGTGAATGACTATTAATAAATCTGCATTACAGATTGGTTATTTTGCCTCTGTCTTTCATCTGAACAATGAATGATCTTCTTTCTTTTTTTTTTTTTTTTTTGTGTGTGTGTGTGTGTGTGTGTGTGTATGTGTGTGTCTTTTTTTTTAACAACAAGCATGTCTTGCTTCCTTGTACTGGTCACCAATGAATCAGAGACAGCACCAGTAGGTAGTAGAGATCATTTCAGCATGTTTACAATTAATGTGAAATATTTTACAAGGAAGGGTCACATATCTCTGGCCAGTGTAAATGAAATTATGAGGATTCCTGATTGCACCAAGCTTACATTTAGAAAGAAAATCATCATGTTACTCTTTGTATAACTGCATTTTTATTTCTCCTGAAATCATGTTTCCTATTCATTTCAATGCTATGGTTATGAAATGTTAATCCTGTGCACTTCAGTGCCAGATAGCAGCAAGTCCATCCAGAAGTGAAGCACTACAACTTTTTGAAATGGGAAAACTACTTGGCAGGATTTCTTCTCAAAACCTTCTCATCTGTTGCCCATAGCACTGTAGAGCTGGTGTTTGAAGAATCAGACCAGTGCTGCAGGGTCCTGCAGTACCCAGTGCTGAGGACAGTCACAAAGCTTCATCATCACCTGTTTCTGACAGAGCAGATTGCGAAGTTTCTGATCTTTGAGGACTGGAGTCTTACCTTGCAATCTTTCCCACCAATCCACTCTCCTGCCCTGGGCTCACATGAGGAGTTCCATCCCTGCTCCTCTCCCTGGAGAGGACCAAGCAGCTCCAGGACACACTTATCTGTCTCCCTATGGCTGTCAAGAGGGACTAAAGGAGGGAGGAAAACCTATCACAGCCAATATTACTGGAAATTTGCAGAGGAAGTCTCAGAATTAATTCAGTCTATCTTTTAGATTTCTCAGTACCTCTAAGTTCTAAATATTTTTTTCCTTTTAAAAAAAATTATTTATAGTTTCAGCTGAAAGCAGACAACACAGAAGCTCACAGCTGTATATGCATCAAAAGGAACCACAATGATTTTTGCTGGACTGGCTTGCTGGAAATCATTGATTCACTCTACAAGGAACAGCTCCAAAATACAATCAGTTACCTGTCATTCAACAATTTCAGAGGAATTTGCATAACACAGATGTTTCCATATTGGCCACGCTCTACCTTGTGCAGTAAAGATTAGCCTGATTCAAGGCCAGAAAAAAAAAATCTGTGTACATAATCGCTAGTTGCCCTTTAGGTTTATCTTTAAGTACTTCTGTGAACTCTATGATTGTTAGCTCTGGAGCATGCAATTTTGAGATGGGACTATATTTTTACTATATATCTATCTTACGTATTAAGCCCCTCGAAAACTTTTGCGTACATCCACCGGGAATACTGCACACAACTGAAATACTTCTCAAGCCCATGCCAGATGGAGAGCAGCTCTTGTCCAAGAGTCACATACTTTATTAGCATGATGCTGAACCTGAGCCTCTCAGCGGGGTATTTTGCCTTGATCAGAATAATGTAAACCTATCCACCCTGCCAGCGGAGGCAAGCCCACCACGGTCTGCATGTGCAAGTGTAAATAATAACAGCAGCAGCCAACAATTACTCTATAAAAGCTTGGATCTGCTTACAAACCACAACAAAAATTTTAATGCTGAATTTAGGTTCCTCAGTTTAGGGGATTTACACATAAGTTCTGGGAAATCTGGTAATTAGGAGACAGGCCCTTGCGAGTCTCCTTTTTCTACTTTCCAGATGAAATCTGATTTGCTCTTTGTTTCACCTTTAGGAAATTTTTACTTCGAGAAACCAAAAAAGCAGCACAAAAGTAAAACCATCTCAGGCTTCCTCCACTCTTGGTTGAAACATAGAAGTGTGTTAGAGTGAAGACAGCACAATATCAGCACAGGCACTGGGGCTTACAGGGCAAAATTCTACCTGCAGAGCTGGTAGATCCAAGGGAGACATCATTTTTTTTGCCTACACATGGCCTGACAAAAAGCTTGGAGAGAAGAGGCTGGAAGAAGATTTAAATCCTCCAGAAGATCAGGGGCAGGACCTTGCAGGGATGCTGGGACCTCGTGTCATTGCTGCCTGGGAGAAGAGCTGGGCCACCCTGACTTCTCCTGAGGGAAAGCTCTTTCTGTATATTTTTCCACATATAGCAAAAGATTTAAAACAGGTGAGTGATATCGTACAACCTAAACCTTTTATTCTGCATTTCACATCTTCCTGGTTTATCGAAAACTCACGCTACATTGAGTGAATTAGAAGGTTGATTGAAAAGTACATTTTATACCAGTTACCTATGAGATGTGCACTTTAGAAGTGAAGGTTTAGGGGCAGAGGAAAGGCATATAATAAAGAGTAGTGTACTTTGAAAAATCTAGGCAATGCTGCAAGAAATGGCATTACCTCACAGTTGTCAAGGCTCAGAAGTTTTATTGCCAAGGAATTTCACTTTTGGCTCTTATTCTTAACACAGTGACCAGTTCTGGGACTGAGAGGATTTGCTGATCTAATATAGATAGTGATTTCGTAGGTTTGTTCAGATTTATATAGACAGCACCCTGGGATCAGGAATTACATTTAAAATGTAATAAAATGTTCTTGTGCACTTTTACTCACAAATACTGTACTTAAAAAAGTAAACATCAAATAATCTCAGATATCTTTCAAGAAAATGTTGACATAGCTCCAAGAGCTCATACAGATGACTGAATAGTTTTCTGAGTAAACTTAATAAACTCATATTCTTATTCTTTCAGTGTAGCATGAAGTATCACATCATGGAGAAGAGAGAAAACTAAGCCATATTATTTAGCAGAAATCTATTTCAAGCATATATTTCAACATATGAAGATGTAATATACACATTTATACAGGCATTTTTTCATACATCTTACAGTCTTAGAGTTTAAAAAATGATAGCAGCTAAGTTTCACCCATGTAAACAAATAAAATCCACATTGTTAAAAATTTGTCCCTGCTCCTGAAGTGAAACCTCAGATCTCTCACACTCAGCAGCAATGTTACAATGACTTCAAGGGGCAGGATTTGACCCCCTAATGTGCTCAGAAAGACTTTGTGTAAGTTAGGAGTTTTAGCACAATTGCTCCTCTAAGTAGTCAAAATGATTCATCTACATTATGTCTTTATTAAACAGTCATTTACCCTAGTGAGTCCCACTCAAGGGAATCTTTATTATTCCGACAAGCCCTTACAGTCATAATGACACAAAATATAGAGGAATAGTTAATAGTACTATTATTCCTATGTCTGTGGATAAACATCAGCTGGTAGTTTTATATCAACAATCCATTGGAGCAGAGACAAAAATCTATAGTTTACACAAACAGGCAACCCATAATAATGTGCCAGAGATCTGGTAAATACTATAAAGCAAGATAAACCCTTGGGAGACACCAAATTTGGATTCTTAATGTATTGTGCCTAAGAACATAAAATGAAGTCTTTCTTACAAGAATTAATGAGACTGCTGAAGACTAAGGAAGAAAAGTTGTGTCATTTAAACCCTCTTTTAGTCCATACCTGTGCCAAAACTGGTGGCATGCCTGATACTGTCAATCTAAAATTATTTAAGAACCAAAATACCAAAAAAAAAAAAATTCTCCGTTCATCAAGGAACAGACGCCAAGTTAGAACCTACCCAAATCTTTGCTGGTGCTAAAGCCATCTCCAGTTGAAAAACACTGCCCTTGGAAAGATTTCCCCCTCAGCTTCACAATATTGGTCCATCTCAGATCAGAATCCAAAATTAAGTCTGAAGAAAGGCCTCAGGGAAGCCTTTTATGTTTGAGAATATCTACAACCCTTTGAAATTTTTATAATAGTGCCAGTCAGGGCCCTCACTTCTACATCAAGGGGACGCTGAAGCGGGTTTCCAACGTAACATCAGACTGGAAACCTGTCATAGGACTAGGAAAGCATTTTCACATCCAAGGCACTCGTAATTTCAGATGCATTGGATGCTGAGAAGGCTCTTCATCCTTCAACCCTTATTTGGTAGAAAAATGTACATTTTTAAGATTTTTACATCCTTTATAATAAAGATCTTCATTTTATTACAGTCTTGAGGGAATGAACCATGCATTTTGTGGGTTTTAAACATCTACTGAAAAACTGAAATGTCATGATTCATAAGGTCTTGTCAAGTCCTATGTTTCTATGCAACTGTATTTTTAAGAAAAGGGAAAATTTATCATCCCTCACAGTCTGCTTCAGATAACAAGAAGCCCTAGGGTAGCCTCCAGAGTCACTGTCCTTCATCAAAGCAACGCAAAACACTTCAGTTTGAACCTACAGCTGAAGCAGTCTAAAAGTCTGAGTGAAATAAAACTCGCCATCTGTTTTCGGATGTTCGGTGCCATCCCTCAGTGTAGCACTTCGGCCATGTGCAGGTGAATTAGAGCTGCAGAATGAACACTGCAAGTCTTTATGGAGTATTTGGTCTCTTTGATCTCTCCAATTTCTGCCCATAGATGAACACGGCGAGCTAAACACAGCAATTAGCAGTAACAGCTATTAACACGTTTCACAAAAGGCACAAAAGGACACGAGTAGGTGGTTTACAGCACACAGATAAAAACAAAGTGGGTACTTTCTTTAGCACACCACTCCTCTGGCAAGTTTAGGCTAAGGGACCAAGGGCTAACTGGTAAACAGTCCACTTCTAGTAAATAGATCTAAAAAACCATAAAATAAAATATATTGAAATTGTAGCTAGCTTGGTCTTGTTTCTCACAGTTGTTCCCTGTAGACCATTCAGCTGGTCAGCCCAAGGTGGACCCCATCACCCCCCCACACACACCTCCTGCCTTCCCAAAAGCATCCCCCACGGCCTGGGAAACAAGAGTTGGGGCATGAGTGTACTGTGTATGTGATACTTCTGTACTGTAACTGTGATGGATCACCCTGACTTTTCATGTTGTTTTAACAGTAGAAGCAGCCCCCGCCCTGTCCCCCACAAGCCGGTAAATGATGTGGCCACATTTGTTTGGTGTTGTTTTGACAAACAACACGCGCTGATTAGGGTACCCCTCTCAGAGGATAGACTCGTAGACAAAATGCATTTTTCAATACAAATACCAGTCTTTAGAGACAACTCATAAGAGTACTGGGTGAGGGATATCTCTAAAGCTGACACATTTACAAATACATATATTTATACTATCCATACATATCCAGGAATAAAAAGCTGGAAAGAAAAAAAAAATGCAATAAATCAGAAAACTTCTAAGGATTTTTAGCCATAAGCTAATTCTTAAATCAGGAAGGAAAACATGCATTAATCAGAACATAAGCTCCAGACAGTGCAACAACATCAGGAACATTGCTACTGTACAGAAACTCATGAATCATTATGGGTCTACAAAACATTTATACAACTTTAATGTCATCATTGGCTTTGATCAATAATATAACACATGAAAGATAACAGGTTCATAACTTTCTCCCCAAGCATGCACTCTGGATGTGTAAAATTTATAGAAATAACAAAAATCATAATTAATAATTTTTACTTTTTGGTTCCCAGCACTGTGTCCAAGGGCACCTCAAAGCAGAGACAGTGGCTCATTTTCCACAGCCATTTGAGTCCATTTCTGTGTAATCAAAGTGGCCAAAAAATTGCACTGCAAAGACTGGTTGATGATGCATTAAACAATTTCTACTGTGCATGCTGCCCATGTTGGTGGGTGCACCCTGAGGAAAGACTAAGCTAGAGCAAAGTCTTTGGCCAGTAGAACAATATCTACAAGCTGAATCTGGAGGAACTCCTGGGACTTCTAAGACCCTGAAGCACTCTAGAGCGTGGAAAAAGGCAATTTGGTACCTATTTCTTTCTGATTCTAAGCTGCAAAAAAACTAAATCACTGTCCATGTTTGCTAGATGGGGAAAATGGGACATGAACTAAAGCATGCTTAACAGCACAATGAAATCAGCAATAGAAGTCCAAGAGATCCCTTTTCTGATAACTAAAAATCTGTTCTTGCTATATTTCCACATTTCATGACAGTTAACTACACGTTTCCCCACTTCATCCACTTCTCTAAGAAGTGACTTTATTCTCATCCATGAAAGATAAAGAGATGTTCAATTTGCCTGCTACAGTGCAGCTTCCCTGGGCTGAGAATCTCAGAAAGAACTTTATGATCATCTACTTTCTTTCTAGCCATTGACTTCAAGTGCTTATTCTGAATAAACGGAGAACCAGAAGACATAGATGCTATAGAAACTGTTGAGCTAAATGAGGCCCTTTTTGATGTCCCTCGCTTTTCTTTCCAATTAATAACTCTGGATGTCATAACTAATCTAACTTGGACCTGGAAAAAGCACTTGGCATACATCCCTGAATTGGTATCTTTAACGTGGTGGAGATGACTGTAAATTATCAAGAAGTCTGCTAAGTGAGCAATGCGACCCTCCAGCTGAAGGAGTTTCCATGGCCTTGCTACCTGCCAGTGTTTAAGATTGAGTGCTCTGATGAGGTGGGAGTTATATTTAAAAACTCTATACACATTTATATCAGCCTTAAAGGGACATTTTATCTTTTCCTCTCAGGGAAAAATTGTTCTTGGATTCAGTTTCCTTTAATCACCTTTTGTTCCAGCTATTGGTGAAATTTCTTATGGCACTGATCGCCTGAAGTTTGCTTTAATTCCTTTGCTCAAGAGTGAGTCAGGTAACGTATTCACTACTAAAACACATTTTGAGACCTAGCTGGGGAAACATGATAGAAGCAGATGTAGCAAAAAGATAAATTTTCCTTTCTCCCCCTCTTGTCCTCTCACTGAAACACAGTGTACAGTTAAAATCTAAGCGGAAGCTCTGTGTTGTAACAACCTTTCTTCACATCTAATCTCTAGAACCAGTAATCTGATGCCAATTCTCCTATTATTGTAGTGAGCATAACATGGTTTGCAATCCAATGTGGGGGTAAAGAGCACATAAAACCTTCAGAAACATTTGTCAAGATTTTCCCTTATACTTGCAGATGTTAAAACCAGAGGCACAGAAGCACACAGGACTCTATACATATGTTAATGGATGCCAAGTGCTAAAATGATTTCTAACATGAAGGCCTACAAAATAAAACTGATATTTCTATAAACACTTTTCTCTGACACTTCCCCCCTCATAAGCTCTCTGTAATGCCTGTACTTTTTAATGTTAACTTTATCTTAAAACTTTCAAAATAGAAATCACTAATACAGCTGCTTGATGATGCATATAGCATATACATCCAAAATTGTGTAAAAGTTTTGACAAATACTTTTCATTGTTTAGAAAGTGCTCACTTTAACCAATCAACACTCGTCATTACGTGTCTGGGCATACTAATCACCTAGTATTTTTTCCATTCCCTGATTGGAAGTCTGTACGTTATTGTAAGGAAGATAAATGTGTGATTATACATGTGTTTGAATACTTCTCAGATTAAAAGATACTCTTTACAAAAATTGTATATATTCAGTCATTCAAAACCATATGTATAAGTATCCACTGTCTGAATGTTCACAATAATTAATGATGTGATCTCCTCATACACACTAAATAAAAGCTGGCACTATT
Organism: Streptopelia decaocto; assembly: GCF_964273445.1. Classification (NCBI taxonomy): domain Eukaryota; kingdom Metazoa; phylum Chordata; class Aves; order Columbiformes; family Columbidae; genus Streptopelia; species Streptopelia decaocto. Next base: position 8,106,209 of record NC_138664.1, read on the forward strand.
ATTCACAAAGATATCTGGAAATTTATTTTTGTTATTACTCAATTGCATTTTCAAAATTATTTCTCGACAGAAGAGTGAAAGTCGTTAGTAAACAAATACATATATACCTTACCATACTTAATAGATCACCATATCTTAATCATAATAAAAAGATTAAATAAGTAAAAGCAAACAAATGGTATGAGATGACTTTCCCAGCAGCACTGATGTATCAGTTTCTCAACTGTGTAAACTGGTGTAAATCAAGTTAGGTCAACAGAGCAAAACCACCTTCAGACCTCTGAGCCCCTCTTAGAAAAAGTACTAACACTTTCTGCCTATAACGATCTTACAACATGACTGTACTTTACTTGCACTATTCGGGGTGGCTGGCTTTCTTTTTTGGAGATAGAGTAGTCAGAGTTTAAAAGAAGGATTTTCTGCTTTTTATTTATTTATTTATTTTTAATTCTCCCTAAAATAGTCTTTAATCACTTTTTTTCCCCTACTAAACAATAATATGAGAAAGGTCATGTTAAAACTTTACCTTTAAAATATAATGCAGCACATCAAGGCAGACTTGTGGTATGTTGGTTTATTAAAACATATATATTAATTTGGTTACTAGTTATGGACACCTGGAAATTCCACTTACTTCTTCAGACAGTACAGAAATCAGTGAACCTCAACAGTCCTTAATTACTTTCTCTGAATGAGATAACTCTTCTCTGTGGGTCTGACACCCAGAGAAGCTAATATAAGTCCAAAGTCTGTAACATTTTTTGGACTAAGATATAGACATCATTATTCTCTCCACTATTTCCTCTGCTTCCCCAAAACAAGAGAAAATTAAATATGCTGTTTAAAAGCCCAACAGACTGTGCAATTTTGGCCTGTTTTCATTACTGGCTGAATCAGGACATGAAATCTGTATATCTGAATTCAGGAGGGGTTTGTGTTGACATCCGCTCTCACACTTCGCACAATAAAGATTTAGCTATAGACAAAACTTAATTTTAAAAGGATGAGAACTCCTTCTTAAAAAAACCAAAATCTTCAGAATGAGTAGGTTACTTTCACTTGAATAATTTAGTCATTAAAAATAATGTTGCTGAGTTAAAATATTCCTTTGCCTTCCTGAAACTTCCAGAGTCACAGTGAAGTTTTCTGCAGTTTTAAGGTAGAGGTGAGTTAGAACTGTGGCTTTTCTTTAAAAGAAATTAAAAAAAGAAAAAAGTACTTACAACAGGAGCAGCTTTGAGAGCCACACTCATACACACTCTCTCTCCCTCTCTGTTAGGCTTCATTTGATAGCTATGAACTGTGGATAAAGAATAAATATGGCTTTTCAGTGCCCTAGGACTCTCACCTGACTTATTTATGTCTGACCTGGTAGAACACCACTGACCTTGGAAAGTTTAATTGAGGCTGGGATTATATGGCACCGCTTGAGGCCACCTGAATTTAGAGGGTGTGACACACGCTTTCTCTCTCTTCCCAACTCTCTCAGGCCTGCCAGGGGATGCACATGTAGGTATGGGGTGTGTGTGCACATTTGTGTACCCCAAATTGAGCCTAACCATGGGGGAATACCCTGTTTTAAGCCTACAGTGTATGGTATCATAAGGGAAAATATTAGTATTGCCAAGCAGGCAGCATGAATGTGTTAGGTTTAGCTAATTTTTTTTTTGGTAGGTTTGTTGTCTTTTTTTCTTTTTTTTTTTCTTTTGACAGCATATTGTCTCTGAGATCTGATTTTTACAGTTGACTCTTAACTTTTTATAACCTGATTCTTCCGAGGAATGGGGAACTTGAAGCATGAAGGAGAAAGAATTATATGGACAACTTTTATAAACTTGTCTTTACATTCTTTAATTAAATTTAATTAAAGTGTATGATGAATGCTGATCATTTTCACTCCTTTTGGTTTTCAAGAAAGTTATAGATGCTGAAAACTCCCCACATTTAAGTTAAATGTGAAGAGAGTGAGGAAAGAAGAAAAAAAAAAAAGGCAGAAGAAAAAGATCCATAAGACTGAAAGGTGGAATAAAATGAAATGGCATAGATATCTGTTAGCCAAAGAGTACTATCTTTCCTACTGGAGATTGTCCCTAGATGGATATAAACAGCTCTCATCTGAGTTTCTTCAAGGCAGAGGCCAGCGAACATGTCATATTATGCATGGAGTCTTTTTATGGCACAGACTATTGTCCACTGGAGACCAAGCAGACACCACTAAGCAAACCTCACCTAAGGCCACAGGCAAGTGTCAAGCCCAAAGGGGATTCCTCTTCCATCAAAATCCCTCTCCCTTTTCCCGTCTGTAACATATGTTTTCCCTGGCATTCAAAGTTTATCAGTGCCAAAACCCTGAGACTGCCTGGCTTGAGCCACGCAGGTAGATGTGAACTTTGTACTGGTGGAAGGCTTAAAATATTCTTGGGTGGAAACAGTCTATGAAATGTCCCAAGAAATAAAAAGAAACCATGATGCTTTCAAGGCCAAAATTATCCATTCTATGCCTTATTTCTAATGTGTTGCCCAGACTGAAAATGTGACCGTTTTCTGTTTGTAGGTGTCCTAGGAAATGAAACGAGGAGAGTGTTGCTGTTAAGAGCAGCTACAATTCCCTTACCTCTCTCCAACAGTCTGTGCCATGAATCAGGATATATTTTATTATTTTTATAGTTCTACGCAGTGATGTAAAGCTTACCCGAGTCCCTAGCAAGGTGATACCAAGATCTAGCACATTAAAATCTTGGACAAGCTGTCAGTTAAATATGTGCTGTTTGCAATTCATAGTCTGATTCCCAGTCTATATTACTAAACGCGTAAAAATTGCCGGCTAGGGATAATTGCAACTGCACAGGAAAATATCCAATATGGGTGAAGAAAGCACAACAGTAAAGCTATCTGCAGCTGTCTCTCATCATTGGTGACATCCTACAGACATTACAGGCAAACTGTATTTTTGGAAGTCTCTGGTGAACAGAAGAGATTTTAGAATGAATAACAGACCTCAAGAGGGAATTCTGCCTTTTTCCCTCTCTTTTAGGAATCCCTCTCTTCCCACTCGGTGAAGCAGCAGCTGAAGTGCCAGACCTTTCCACCAGCCAACAATAACACCAGTTCATGTAGCTGAACCATTTCAGCAGAGCTGCTCTCTGCTCCACAAACCAATTCAATACCCTGTGCTATTGCCACTCGAGAGCCTTGCTCTGAACTTCTGGGAAAGCTGAATACTCACCCAAATCCAAATATTGCCACTACTGATCCCATGCACTTTTATACCAAACTTAATTCAATTTCCATCCAATTCACCAGCTACCAACCTTTATCGTGCTTTCAGAGCTCCTGATCAAGATTTCAGGATTCACTGACTTGTGTCAATACTGTTATTATGCCCCTAAGCAGGCCGGTAAAGCTGTCCCACAAGAGTATAATTAATTCCTCAAATTAAAACCACATATATACTGAGCCTCATCATTAATCTGGACCTCTCAGAACTGCATTTGTTCATTATAAATGGGAATGGGAAAATAACACTAATGCAGATACACTTCTGAAGTGCTAGAGACAATAAAAAAAAAAGAAGTACCAGAAAAAAAAAAAATTCTCTGATCCTTATTTATTACATTTTTAATAGAAAGTCAGTGGAGGTCTTATCTGATGTCATTTGGTTTAGGTTCCATGGTATTTTTTTGTATTTCACCAAATTCCCTTATCTTCTCATTGCTTGTGTTCTGCTCTGCCAGCATCCAACAAACTGATATACTTATCTTCAATTTTATAATAAAGTTTTGGCTTCCACAGGATAAAAAAAGAAAGAACAAGAGGGAAAAGGAAAATTGCATCCAAGATACTAAACATATCAGGCATGTGTGAGTGTCAAGGAATCAGGCAGTTAACCTTTTTCTTACTATAGAAACTTTAATTGTTAAAAGACATTTGACTCATTTACTCATGACTATTTTCTTTCATTTAAATTCTTAGTTACTCCTATTTATGCCATTAAATTAAGAAAACTGTTATGATCTCAGGAACTACCCAGTGAATATTTTGAAGCAAGGTTGGTGATCATTAGTTTCCTGTGATTGCAGTTAATAACCAAAGGTGAAAATATAATGAGAAGCTACAATTCTCAGGCAGGGAGTACAAACCAAGGGCTAACGAGCCAGTTATTGTGCAAGTGTCCATCTCCTCTTTAGAGTTTTATTTCCCACTCTGTCATGACATTTTTCCCTTCTCTTTCTTCCTTTGGTTTCATGCTCTTCCCTATCTCCTCACCACTCATTTTCTCCATAGCTCTACCCAAAATGACCTGAAAAATTGTTATGAGCAGCTGTCTCCTTACATACTCCACTTGTTCATTTCTTCTGCTAATCTCTTTTTACACTTGACTCACCTTAATTTGTCGTGAGCGTGTCCTTTCTTGGTTTTATCCCTTCCTCAGAAGTCCCATCTTAGGCAGAGTCTTTCCTCTCTATGTAAGCCAAGATCTGATTTGCAAAGCAAACAAAGCTCTGTCAATCACCCACTTCCTTGTCCAACTCACAACCAAGGCACATTTGGTAAGAGTTGAGGTTAAAGATGATTTTACCATTTGTCTTATAATTAAACAAACAGAAAAGTGCATCAATCAAAACTAAAAGGCTAGGGAGATGGAAGAGGACAAAGAATGAGAATATGAGTCAGGAGCCAGATTCCCAGCTGAAAAAAGTCAGTCCCATCAGCCAGGGTGGAGCAACACCAATTTAAAGCATCCGAGTATCTGGCCCAAGGTTAGCTTTATTTTGCTCTGATAAAAAAAACACATCAATAAAAGTGGAAGACAATTAACATGGCCCTAGTACATCAAGCTGGGCTGGGTCTGAAGAAAGGGAGCTAACTGGCTTAGTATATAGATGTTATACTTTGACAAAATGTGACAAGTACACCTTTTCATTTCCCCAGTGGCCCCCAGGAGACTTAAGATTTAGTATCCTATAGAACACTTTAAGCTTGAGAAACTTCTTCTTATGGTTTCTTATGAGTCCTGGAGGCTGTGAAAGAGATTACAGTGTTTTTTATTAACTTCTCTCAGCTTGTAAGAGATATGCTAGTGGACTGATACGAAAGTCTTCTCCTTGGCACTGATCTACAGAAGCACTACATCTGAAACTACAAATCCTTCCCCTTCAAGTCAAAAAATGAGCCATTTGCAACAGCAGCTCCACATTTTTTCACAGCCCTGCCAATTTCCAGGCCAAAAGTTTCAACATTGCCACAGCTTGTGATGTTGTGCAGCCATCGGTTTAAAATGTGCAATTTCCATGCACATCTATTCTGGGTTCAGCGCAATTGCAATCCCCAGGACAGCCAAGGCATGGTGAGATCAAGTCTGCTTACTCTGTTTTGAAGTCATGTTGACTGAAAAATAAGAAACAAAAATAAGAGAATACTAAAAACTAAACAAAACAAACAAACAAACAAATCTTGTTTGTCCACCCTTCCTTTTCCCCTCTTCTTCTTTTTCTTATGCCATGTAGACAAATTTAAGAATTTGCTGTGCATCTATAGCTAAAGATGGTCTCAAAGTCCTTTTTATTTCTGTCCAGCACAAAAAGGCAAATTATAAAGTCACAGTCTGAAATTCCCAGGGACCTTCAGTACAAAACACTTCCACACAGCACTGTCAGCTTAACAGTGAAGACCCTGCTACTTCAGCTGACATCTTATGAGATCAGTTCGTCTGAAATCAGGCCAAAATCTTCTGGAAGTATAAGTAGCTTTTCTTTATTCCACATCTTTATATTTTCTCAAGCAGCTAAATTTTTTCAGTCCAAACAAATTATTGAATTGGAAATATTGCAAGATATGTCCAGTTCCTGCGAGGTTTTGAAAATGTTTCTGCATCTACAGTACATTCACCCAGCCAAGCCTCAGATAAGCTTCACAATTTGAATGTCTATGGACTTACCACAATTATATCTTTTTACACTTATATTCAGATGTGGAAACAAGAAAAATAAACTCACAGATGAGTTTATAATAAATAAACTCACATGCACACATAGTTACCTACACAGAGCCAGATGTAAGTCCAACATACATCTTTCAGACAAATACTATTATGATCATAAATCCAGGGTGCAAATTTTCATGGCTTTTAAAAACAAACAAACAAAATATTTGTATTTTGAGTCCCTTTGTTTTTCATTTACTATTTAACTTGGGTAAGTAACTGTGTGTGGCGGCATGTGTGCATGGACATACATCTGTGCATATGTGTCTATACATAGATATGCGGTTCTGTATTTTGCACTTCAGCCTTATTTTTTTCTGATATTTATTATGCTTATTCACCATTTCCACATGCCTGCTTTATTTTCTCCTCAGCCCACTAAGTACCTCAGTTTCAATTGTATGAGAAGCACAATTTGATTTACAGTGTTAAGAGATTTTAAACAATACATTTAATGCCGTTGGAGGCCCGATGCAGCATCCAGAAGCAACAGACTATCTTTCCCTAGGCTTAAAAATTAAGATTCACTGGAGTATGAAGGTCAATGGGAGACTCGGGAAAGGGCAAATGGTCTGGTATGATTACACTATGTCTGAACCAAGCTGGCTTTCCCAACAAAAATGTATCAAGTGAAAAAGACAACTCATAGATATGAATTTCTTCTCTGTGCTTCTGTCAGTATTATATTTGAAGAATCCTGCCAAAAAAATTTAGTTCCAAACATTGTGTTTTGCATTAAATAACAAGATTAAATAAGAATTGCTTATACTTTCATGGCATCAATAAAAATGTAATAATAACCTATGGAAAAATTCCTCTTTCCCAAGCTCATATTTTAACATGTCCCAAAATACAGTAACTAAACGACAACTATTATTGAATGATGACCAGCAAGGAGAGGTCCATCTGCTGTTCCTCCAGGACTGTGCATCCAGCCTGTGGCCCCTTCCTTGCTGGAGTTTTTTTTCTCAGGACAGAGAACCAGATGAGCTAGCAGGAGTCAGTTCTGTCCATTTCCCTTGACCACTGGACATCCTTGGCCCTAATGAAACCATGACACCCGGAAAAAATGACTAGATGAGAGACCATAATGTAAATTGCTTTTGGGGGTGATAGTGTGCTCCTGACTACTCTCTTCAATGGGACATAGCCACTCCTGGATCTTGCGTTGGTACAAAGCAGGTGTAATCAATAGCTCCAGCACTAAGAGATGCTAAGCCTACAGATACCACTGTGTGCAGTTAAACCCGAACTTCCCGGAGGCAGAAGAACTGTTACAAGGACAGTCGTATGCTGCCACAGTGAAGCCCATCCAAAAGTCAGGAGCAACTAGGAGACAAAATGATTGATTTAGGTTTTGTTCCTTTGAAACAAAAGTAGAAGACCAACACACATTATTAAATGCAATTAGAGGTCAGACTCATTGAACTCAAAGCTGCAAAGGAAGGTTTTGGCTGATGAGGAGGGACAGTCTCATTTCGGATATCTGATGAGTTTACTGTCCCAGTTGCCCATCCTACCCCACCTTCCACAGCTGTGTGAACTGTGGAGTCAATCAGCTCCTGAACCACTGCAGTTTACCATGTACTGTTTGAAAACCAGCTGAAATTGGTAATGATTTACCATAAAATGTTGTGCTGTAAATGATGGTGTGTCAGTGGCTGACTGACAAGTAACACAGATATCTTTGCAGCAGAGGCAGGGCTGGAGGCAGTAGCCTCATCCGATGTCCTGAGAAAAGCCATTTTGTCAATCAAAGCCCTTATAACAGAACTACACATCAGTATTTCAGCATGTGAAATTCTCTGTTCTGAGACATATGACAAGGTCTCTGAATTCATGCAGACTTACTTCAAAATACAGCTAAGTGGGATGTAAGGGGGATGTATCCGTTGTGCTGACCCCTGCGCAGAATTTCAGTCTAAGGGGTCTGTCCTCTAAAAGGGTGATCTGGTCAGAGATAACATGTTACACAGAACCATCTGAACCTCCCACAGATTCTTTCTACGGAGCAACAGAAATTAAAGTGAAACAATAAAAACAGTTCTTTTCCACTCTCTCATTGTTTTCTCCTTCACTGAACACATCACTATTGACTCAACTATGTAATAAAAACAACAACAGCAACTGAAATAAGGTGTTTGGAAAAAAAAAAAAAGAAAGAAAAAATAAAAAACCACAAGATTTTTTTTTTTCTGTTAGTAAAATAACAGTTCTATGACAACATTGGCCACATATGATCCAGTGTTAGTTATCAGACCTTGAAAACTGGGAAAAAAGGCAAAAATAGGAAGGTTAACACAGTACGGGCTGAGTGGGGAAATGAGAAAGCCAAATGTACATTAGTCAAAGAAAGAAAAATAATATCTCAGAAAATGAATAAGAGATAACTATCCTCAGAATAATACTATATAAATACATTTGCTGTAGGTCACATAAAAGATTCATGGCACACACATGTACAGGTCAAATTACCTTTAAATATTAAATTTCTTTCCAGCGGGGAAGAATTTCAGATTTATGCTGTTTTCATAAAGAAAACGGATGCACCCCATGCATTATTATTTGCTGACAAATGATAGCTTCTGGGTTTGCCTGCAAGATATAGATTAGAAAGAGTCTTCTTCATGATTAAGAAAAAAAAAAGTGAATCATCATGAAATTTGTCTCTTCCCCAAGAAGTTTCTGCTTTCTTTTGGCTCATTAAATCAATATTTTCCTATTGTTGATCTACAGAATTTAGCATTGAAGAACACCTTTTAGGTCACTTAAAGTAGTCCATTTCCCTGCTAATGTAGTATTTTTTTCCCCTGCAGCACATTTTGGGCAGTCCAGCTTTAAAAGATTCAGCAACAAGGTTACACTGTTCCCTGGAGACATGATTCCACACAAACCTCAGTGTTCAGAGATTTTCATATTAACAGGTCTAAGCAGCAACAGCAGAATCACAGAAACTTATAATGAAAATAAGGGATGAATTCAAAGCTCGGCAGGCAATGGCACAGAGTGGTAAATCTATCAAACAACTGGTAACAAAATATTACTCCTGAATTTATGGTTCCGGTTTGGCCTTTATCAGTTGAAAACAAATGTGTTATTATCTCTTGGCTCTTTGATGGTCTCTGTGGAATGAGCTGTGACTCTTCCAGATGAATAGATGTTCAAAGCGTGTGACCAACTTCGCACGGATGGCCCTGAAAACTGAACCCAACTCTTGATTACAGTCATGTAACTCATTCGTTTAAAACACGTCTAAAGGCTTGATACAAACTCATAATAGAGATATCTTCCAAACACACTATAATATCTAACTAAAAATACTCTGAGCATCTTTAATAATGTAGAGATAGAGATTCATAATCAGTCTGAATTGCCCTGTGATTCTTCACAGGAGAAATTGGTTTTCCTTCCGGGCTGGCTAAGCCTGTGGAAGCACAACCTTTGCTTTAAGCAAGGCTCAGAATGACACCAAAACAGGCGGGACACCGGAAGATGCTGTCAGGCTTTAGCTCACTTTCAGTATGGAGCAGGAGATAACGGGCACTACTGAATTCTAGAAGAGATAACCCTTTATCTCCCTGGCTCTAATGGCAGCTACTTGGAAGAAGAAGAAAAAACATCACTGTTATTATTTTCTCTACCTAGAGAGTTTAAGAGATTATTTTTTGCTTTCCTCATACTCAAAGTAATTGCATAGACCTGTTCATTTTTAGAGCTCTGAGTCATAGGGCTCTGGTGGATTCAGCAATGGTGAACTTCATAATTCCCCTTCCTCTCTCCCGTAGTTTGAACTCATATTTCTGACTGCAAAGTGGCTGAGGAGGTACCTTCTGCCACCCCTGTGGTAACCTCTGGCAGAGAGGCAATAACCGCCGGCAGCCGAGACCACCGGAGTTTGTGAGTCAGAGCCTTCAGGCTACAAACTCCCAAGCAGAGAGACAAAGTTCAAGGCAGAACATATTGCACAGAGGAAGGTCCCTCCATGAGCTGTGCCTTGGAAGGCACAGCACATTTTGTCCTTATTTATTCAGGGGTAAATAGGGAACCAAGCCTAAGTCACTTCAAGGGATTTCTGTCACGCCTTGGCTGTTTGCATGTAAACGTTGGTCCTGCAGGAAAATCCCACAGTTAGATTATTGATTAATCTTCCTCTCTGGCAGTGCCTAGGGAAAACTTCCTTCCTAGGCCATACGCTGTGTACCAGAAAACCTTCCTGGTAAGGGTTTTCATAAGTTTTTAGCCACCAGTGTGCCGTTTCTGCAAGTTAGGTCCTATCTGCAAAGGCGGTGGCAAGATGCTCCTTTGGCTCACCGCAGTCTCGGTGGCCTTGCTCTGCTGTTGGTACTACCAGTTCAGCCAGCACTATTTCCTTTGGATTATTTTCAATCAGAAGATGTCCATCATTTGCAATTAAAACCCTATTGGGACTTCTTGAATAGGACTTTTCAGATTGATTCAAATCAACAGAAATAAAAAATACAATGAAGTATGCCACTTCAGCCAGGAATTGTCAGACACGGGAGCTTAAAATTCACAGCCCTCAAGTCTTCATTAGACAAATAAAACACAGTGGGTGGGGAGACCCATGGAAGGTGAATACAAAAGAAGGATGTTACACACGGGTGCAAATTTGTTTTCCTTTCACTGCAAGTGAACGCTCAGGGGAAAATGTTTGCAGCGTGAGCCCAGCTCTAGTTTCAGTAATCCCCACAGCTTCTTCTGAGGGCAGGAAAACCATTCTTTCCATTCATGGTGTTGACTTTTTGTTGCCACCATGCTCCAGCCGCTCCTGCAGACCATCTGGCAGAAGTGAACCGGCTAACCTCATTTTCCAAAGTGCACACCTAACCCCATTGCTCCAGCCGCCGTCCCTCCGCCCAAGGACACAGACACAGGAGATTTCTTTCTCTTTTCTCTTCCTTTTCTTTCTTAGTGTGGAGGCTTTAAGAGGGATAGTGTCCGTCTTTCTTACCAGAGCCCCTTGATCTCGGCGTGCTCTCTTTTCCCTTTCTTTACCCCCACGTCTCTCCCTGCCTGCTTTGTGTTTTATCTCTGCCTGTAAAGTTGTGTGATTATGGATAGAGAAGCCACCACACAAACAGGATAGAATTCATGACAATGGCTGTTTTGTTCATATACATTTCACTGTCTGTCTCTTGTCGGAGCATGGCTATCATCTTCTACTAACAATATCCCTGGGTAAATGATAAAGTCAACTCTGGAGTAAAGCTAGACGTTTTATCAGCATGTTCAAACTATCCCCTTACAGCTCTGTACTTGCCAACTGCACATCCTTTTCCTACACAAAGACTCAATGCACATTTAAAAGGCACTTATTGAAGCTGGTGTTTGTTTGCAGAGAGGGTGTGGATCCTGCTCACTGCAGCAGTCACCCTCTATGTTCTTTCTCTCATCACCCAAAGAAAACTGGGTGATGCAGTTCTGCTCTCTGACAAGCTCTTGGCTCAAGTTCGAGGTTACTTTGCTTCTTGCCAGGTCATTCTTCTTCATTCCTTTGCTGATGGTAACTGATGGCTTTCCCCTAAGCTGACGACGGAGTTGATCTAATGCCTTGCTGCATGACAAAAGTCACCGCAGACACAAGATAAAAGATAGGAAGCTCTGAGGTCTGTGTTGGCTGGTATCCTGAAGCCACAAGAAATTGATAACAGGGGTCCCTAACATACTATCCATACGTCAAAAGGCAGAAGAATGATAAACCTCCAAAAGCCTTTACCATTCTCAAATTTGGCCATCAGATGAATGCTGTGAAAAAATCCTCTGATAAAACAATGGCATTCACATCTTGCCAGGCAAGGATTGGCAGCCACCCGTATTGCTAAAGTTTGACTTCTAACAAAAAGTAGAGTTGTGAAGCAAAGCTGGTTCTTACACTCATTTATTTCTCTCTACAACACAAACAGCAGTTAAGGTTAGTGGTTCTGGATGTGGGTGCTGTACTTTGCCTGGAAATGCTCTTATTATATTTGTCTCTCAGATGTCAAGATCTGAGCTGATTTCTCACAAACTTAATTTTTTTTTAGTATGGTATCCCTTTCTCTCTGTCCTTTTCCTTGTGCCCATTTAAAATAAAGACCCTTTGCAAAAGAACTGCTCTGTCTTCCAAGTTTATATAGCAGTTAGTGCAATAGGACCCTAATCCTGGCCGGATGTTTAAGAGATTAGGAAGAGGAGGAGGATGCCTGTTTATACAGAAGGCTTTCTCTTGTTAGTCAAATAAAGAGAAATTTTCCTATTGGTTTAATTCTTAACTGTTTTGACCTCTTGCATCAGGGTTAAATTTGGCCCTTTGTTCTATTGCTGAGTGAGACACTGTGAGATGAGCTAACTACTTAATTTAGTTTCATAGGGGGTTGATGCAAAGGTTTTCTTTGCTCACAGTTTCCAGCTTCCTACATCCCAAGCTAATTCTACTTCAAGACCAATGGGAGCTTAGCACCTGAATGAACATAATGTCTTAGAAGTCAAATAAATAAGAAGAAAAGGATGAAAGATTGAATTTAAAGGGAATGAAAAACATTTTTCCTTGTCTGAGGATGTGAACCCTTCCAGTTTTGCCTGAACTTAATATTATTGAGCAGAAAAATAGTGCACTATAATGATTGCTTATCTCTCTCTTTTCTCTATTTCCCTTGAACAGTGGTTGGGAGTTTTCATTTCCTATGTCATTTATAATGTGCTGAGTTTTGTATTTTTGTTTTTGTTTGGCACGTGTGTTGTGAAAAGAGGGTCTGCTACAGATTGCATCACTCTTCTTCATCCTAACAAGCATTAATGATAAAGTCACCATCTCTCCTTATACTGAAACATGTTCTGATCAGGGCTGGGTGACTTGCACATATGGATAATAAAGCTCTTTAACACTTGGTCACTGATCTGAATCCAGTCTGTATCAAGAGTAAGCTTAGGCAAAATAATGCCTCTAATTTTGAAAGCATACTCAGTGAGAAACTGCTCCAAAAATGCCTATTTTCTGGTAATCTTTGCAGAAAGGCTGAGGATTGCATAGAAGTCTTGAAAACCAGGCCAAGCCCTAATTTATAAAAATGGTCTTTCTAGGTCAGGGTCATGTCACACTGAAAAACATATGTGTTGGATATGCTTGACAGTACCTGCCCTGTTCTATTCATTATCTAAGAACATCCACCTGGAATTGTAGAAATTACCACAATTTATATGGGTTTGGTTTTGTGGTGTTGTTTTTTGGGTTGGTTTTTTTTGGTGTGGTTTGTTGTTGTTGTTGTTTTTGTTGGGTTGTTTGTTTTGGTTTGGTTTTTCATTCTGGTCCTAATCCAATTGCCACTTCAATGCCCATTACAGTCCTATTAGCTCCTTGTTGTGACGGTGACCAGAATGTTGAACTTTCCCCAAATTTGTCCCAGTGCAAACTTTTACGGCTCATGCAACATCGTATCTCAAAGCCAAACCAGCTTTTATCTAAAATCCTGCAATTTGTAACAGTAACATTTAGAAGAACCTTTTTTTCTGCGTACCTTTCTAACACATATAACAAACGCTGTACCGTAATTGACTTGACTATCCCAGGTCATTACTCCTGGGGACATTAGAAAAAGTTTGGATTTAAGATTCGTATTGAAGCATTGCCATCAAAGCAACATAAAAGGTTTCTGAAATGTTAGATGCTGTTCTGCCTCTGCCTTGCCCCAACAAGTGGCTTTAAGACTGCTAAGCAGCTGCACACATCTGGCTTCAGTCACCTAAGCCTGCAGGTCACCGGATCGCTCTTTCTGTTGTCTTTTGCCATAAGGATTTTTCCCAACCAGATCGAAAGCTTTTAAGTAGCTGTATGTTTGTGCCAAACACTAATTGAATGAAAGAGAAAGATGTGAGCCAGATGCAACAGGCTAAATTCCCTCTTGAAGTTAATGGAGTTGATTCACATTTAAACCAATGAAACTCCAATGAGGATCTGGCCTAGACGTTCAGTTCCAAGAAACAGCAAGACATATTGAAAAATTGATACATCCTTGTCCCAAGTTAGAGAAGAAGCAGAAGAACCTAAGAAAAATGTGATATACAGATCAATTAACTCTTGATTAAAGATGCCTATTTCCTGTTACAAGTGACACTTTGTATTCCTCAATTCTGCAAATGGGTGGAGGATTTTGCAGAAGTTAATTTATGTATTTTGTTGAACATACTTCGCTTGAGTGTCTTTTATCTGATCTTATTTATGTCAGTAGTTTGACCATTTTGCATCTGCATAGCAGCTTATGAAACAATGTTTAACCATTATCTTTCTTGCTGTCAGTAGGTACATGAATCACTTATTTAAGACACAATTCGTTGGAAGGCAGCATTCAGAAACAGTGACTGCTCAGTGCTAGAAATAAGAAAATATGTGGAGTTGTAACATTGGAGCTACTTCACCAACATTATGGTCTAAGTCAAACCTGTAAAGAAATACTTTCCACAGTAGTTGCTATTTTCCTGTGGAGTTCCCAAACTAACAGGGAGACCATTTGAACACATAATGTAACTTTGTCAATAAAAGTATGTGGATTTGAGCAGGAAGATTTCCCATACTTAGGAAGTACTATGATTTTATGTCTCTTTTCCTATTTCAAAGCAGTTTTAATATGAACTGAGATTTCAAAATAAACTCTTATTATGAGTCAAAACAAAACATTTCATCTGCGTAAAATCAGAGTATTCATTCCCACAGTGACCTTTTAAACTTGAAAGAGTTGCACAATAAATACTGACTTTTTTCTTTCATAAAAGTCATTTGAAATGAAAAAGAAATCTATGCTTCAGTATAGACACATGATATTTTAACATTACTGAAATACTTCATTGCATTGTTTTACAAAATCAAATGCCATTGAAACAGATGTTTTGCTCTAAAATAGATGATTTTGTTAAAAGCTGCATTTTGACTCTCCAGAGTTGTTAAAAAAAAAATTCTAGTTGGCTTAAAACTGGCCTTTCTCCTTCTGAAAAAAATGGAAGTCAAAGTCCTGGGTAAAAACCTGACCACCCATGAGAGGTTTGTTGTTGACTTCAATACAGCTGAGATTTCCCCCATGGAATTCAATGGCGTCATGAAATTTAGAAGTACTGGCTCCACACTATTCAATGGCAGCAAGAGATTAAAGAGGAGTTACACAGGATGGTGATAGTAGAATGTAATGTATATGGTTCAGATTTAGTATGTATCACAGAATAGGTCACAGAGGTGAAAGGGGAGCTGGGCAGGAATTCCAGCTGAACTAGCTCACTTGTCCCTAATCCCTGCTATCTGATGAACTGCCCCTGGCAAGGACCACAGTAGTACAAAAATTATGCCAGTGTTCATGTGTCAAAGGTGATAGAAAGCTAAAAATCACTTTGCATCAGATGACTGTAAAAGATTACCAAAGTTTGTCCTGGATCAGTTTCCCCAGCCATTGAAGAAACAGAAGTAGAGCTCCCCATCAGTGCATATCAGCACTAATTCCTGTATATCATTTCTGAAAAGCTTCAGCTCAGAGACTCGTTTTGTCCACCAGCTTGGCTCAGAGGTGTGTCAACAGGGGAATACGAAGAGACCAGACTTAAAAACATTGTCTGGATTGGAAAGCAATCCAGGGAATGGAAAGGAGGGGAGAGAGGAGAAAGTGGGGGAGAAAAAGTTAAACAAAACAAAACAAAACAAAAACACATGCACACACACAAAAATTACTTTTATGAGAATAAACTAGATTCCTCTGGTCTGACAGATGGGCATACCTGTAGGACTACGTACAGACTTTGATACAAAATGTAAACAAAAAGAACCAATTCGTATTTTCCTTTCTGTTAGCAAACACAATGTGTCATTTTACAATTGCCATTAATGATTATTGTTATCTTAACACAATGCCTTAGACAGTTTGTGTTCTTGCTGCCCCAGCAGAACATCTCAGGCTGCTGGCATTTTTGTACTGATGTTGTCTTTGTCCTGCTTTAATGCCATTTTCTGGAGTTTCCTCATTCCAAAAGGTTTTTTCTAGACCTGAAAATGATCCTCCATGAAAGCACTTCACTCACCACCTTCTCGTGCAGACTTATTTAAGTGCTGATGGTCTCATCTCCTATATGCACACTTATTCAAGTTCTGGGGTGACCAGGCTCAAAAAGCTTCTGTTGACCTCAAAGAAGTGTAACCTGGGCACTTTCTTAGAGTCCATTTATGCCACAATCAACATTTAAATTAGTAAATTATTTTCTGATCTATGACCTCCCTCCCCCTTTTCCCCTTCTCTTTGTTTTATAATTCCAAGGAAAGGGAAACAAACCACAAGCATTCATTAAGCAAACAGCTGTGGACTGGAGGAGATCAGAAGTGCAGTCTGGAAACCATGTGTGCTTCTCATGTTACAATAATTGGGAAATGATGATCAACAGCAGGTATGGAAACACAATAGTCATACGTATGCTGAAAAAAAAAAAGAAAAAAAAGAAAAAAAAATATATCCAAATCTTGCTCAGAATAATAGATCCACTGTGAAATTTACTTGATCACCAAAGAGCTGGTTTGCAGCCTAGAGTACCCAAATAAATAGCATGTCAAAGTAATCAAGTGCTGATGGTCCCCTCCCCTCAAAAATGTATTTATATAGAACATAATGCAAACGCCAATTTAAAAGATTGTGTTTAGCTGCCACGTTTTATTTTCTTCTCAACCTGTGATGTAATCTGCTCATCTGTTAGCTGTTCACTACATTAGGGACCTATGTATTATACTGGCAATGAATGTGTCACAGATCGTCGTGCTTCTTCTGAATTAGCCAAGCCAGGCAATTTTATAAATTCTCACTGATCTGCCCAACAAAGTCTTGCTGCCTCACAATACCATGGGACAGTTGAACATGTGAATCACTTCACTGGTGTCCACAAATTTAAATCACATATCAGCATGCAAAGCATTCAGCTGTCTTCACACTATGAACAGAAATAACCTTCTTTATTAGACAGATAGTTTTATTCACTTGAAGCACCAAAGACTTCGACTTGTTATCTCCACAATAAATTACACTGAACCAGCTTAAGCTATCTGATCCATACATCACTTAAAATTCTCAAGGTGGCTTCAGTAAAAAGACTTTTGGTTTTATGTTGCACCCATATACCATGGGCCTGTTCCAATGTTCATCAGAAGGGCTGTGGGATAATCCTAATGAACATTCTCCAACTCAGAGTTGAAATTAGAAGCACTGCAGATACTTTGCAGTTGCTATTATCTTGTTACAGCATTATGCTGAATTGGAGGAATATATAATTTTTAAAAAATTCTCATTTTCCACTCAGTCATTGACCTCCCTGTTGAGAACACACACATGCACACATAAAACCAAATTATATTATTAAAATACATCTGGACTAAGACTTGGATTAAGACTGATGACTGGATTTTCATAGGCTTCCCAGCTGACTTTGGCAGTACACTCAAATCACAACTGACCAAAGTTGGCTTCACCACAATACTCAAAGGTTTTATCCCTTCAGATGATGGGTTTTTAACAGCGAGTGCCCCACCTCTTTACCTGTTTCCCTACTAAGAAGAAAACTGAGCAAAACCCAAATTATTTATTTTCCCACTCTCTTAATGTGGGACAATCGTCTTGATGATTAGTGATGTCCCAAGAAGAGAGACAGGAAGAGAAGGGGACAGATTTAGGGTTTTTCCTCATCATCAGACTCTGAAATACATATTTTCATGTAACCACTATGTGTGGCTGCTCTGATCAGTGTAAATATTTCTAGAGCACTTTAGCTGTGGACCTTAATCACTGTTACACTGAGAACCAGGACAAACCCCATCCTGAGATTTGGTCAGTCTCAGCTCCAGATTTGGTATAGCAACCCTGGAAATTAATTAAGAACCACAAAATAATTCTGCTTTAAAGTAAATGAATGCATGCTGGTTTTCTTTCCTTTTTTTCCTGTCCCTTTATCTTTTATTTACAGTCATCCATGCATTATAAACAAGGTCATCCTAAAATTATAAAGATACAGTAAAACATATGCTTTGGGGCTTTAGTGCCAACCCTGAACAGTCAGTCTCTTTCTAGGGAAACCCTAAAATTAAACGGGTTTTTGTCAAGTCCAGAGGCCTTCCCAATGTATTTAAATAGAGTAAAAAGCCTGCTCCAATGAATGAATACCCTGTTATAGTGAACAATCATTTGGCAGCATAGGTTATTTTAATGGACACATCACTTTAAACGAAGCCTTCACCATCTGTTCTGCCCTCTAATTACAGATGCAAAAAGAACATAATTCACAATTGCATCATAAAAAAGTAAGATATAAGTGATTTAAATGCATGTGTATGTTCTTTATTCAATGCAGCATGCAGCTGTTATGTTGTTTTCATGTTTCAAACACAAATCAGGATGAAAATGGCTCTCCTTTGATAGAGTGAATTCCCTCACACAGGACATTTTGTGTGCAGCAAGCAAGAACTCACTGAGGGCAAAATCCTTACTTTTTCACATAAAAACCAACCCTGGACTCTGGAAGATGGAATTTATATCCCTTAGCCAGTGGATGTGCAGGGCTGCAAGACAGCCTGTTCACAGCTACTCCCCTGGAGTACTGACAGCAATAGGAGCCACTGATGCTCCACAAGGCTAATCCGGAGGATATTGAAGTCCCAGAGGGGTTAATCCATTGACATCAGTGGGTCAGAATACACTCACATATATAGAATTTTTTTTTTTTTTTTTGCTTTGGTGTTGCAGCAACGTATTTCTCCCTGCATTGTTGTGCCTTCATCCTAGTTTGGCCTGTTTTAATTCCCTGGGGAACACAACCTTGTCTTTGACCTGTAACCTAATGTTTCATCCCTCTTGAGCACCTTGCTCTAGGGCAGGAGTCTTGGCAATGGGCTCCCTCCAGCCCACTGCATCAGGTTGGGTTTCAGCCTAATAGAAGATTTCACAGTAGCTGCACAGTATATAGCTCAAAAAGAGAAATTGGAGAGTTCATGCTGAGGAGGAACTCATCTATCAGCAGCAGCAAAAGGCAGGAATATGCAAGCAAATAATCCATTCTAAAACTTAAATGATGCCATAAAATGAAAGAAATGCCAATTATTCTCAAGTGAGTCAAGGTAGCTAAAGTGCAACCTTTTATTGGACTAACAAATTGGTTAGGAATAAAGCATACAAGCTTTCATGATGAAAATGTATTTTCTTCAGGTGTTGGCAACCTTTAAATTGAGCTATGGTCCAATCCAACTTTTTCTTCAGGATCAATATGGCTCCAGACATTTTATTTTTTCTTCTCTTTTTTAGTCCTTTTGATCCAATAATTTTTCTTTAAAGATGGCCATTATTTTTTATCTACTTAGAAAAAAAATCAAGTTTCAAATGAAAAATATTTTACTTTTTCACAAGCCCATAAAATTAGGATATTATTCTTTCTAGCTTCAACAGGAATGGTAGCTTCAACAGAACTTTATTCTCTGTGTAGTCCTTCTTAAAATAAAAAAAACCTTACTTTTTATTCCAAGTCAGAGATGCATGTCTTACAGCTTTGCTATCTTGATACAAGACCTTAATACATCTTTATTTAGCTACACATTTAAATATGCATCTGACTTTAAGCACAGAATAGTCTTGAATGATTTCAGGAAAACTACTCTGTGCTTAAAGTTAGATGCATCCTCAAATGTGTATTGTCAATACACATTACCATCTCAGCTCAGCTGACTCCGGAGGAGGATTCTAACTCTCTTTCATTGTTATGGAGAATGAACAAAAAAAACCAGAAGACCCTAACAGCTTCTAAGGCTTGTCTTGCTGGAGTAAGCAGTCTGTGGTCTTACTGGAATCAGATTTCATTAGGCTACAGAGACTATTGTATAGGATGAATGTGAGGAATATTTTTGTCTCACCATCTGTAAAATGGGAATACAAATGTTATCACCTTTCTTTGAAATGTCTTGAACTTTGCAACTTTTAAAAAAATCCACATGAAGTCTTCAAAAGTATCTTTTTATAGTTAAGGTGGATGAAAAAATGAAATTGCAAAACTTCCATTAGCTATTTTTGTCTTTCTCCTTGCAGTCAGTTTATGAGGTAGTCAAAACATTTCATCATTCAAAACACTCATCGGAAGTAATTCACATTATTTTTTCTCCAAAATATTTTCTGCTCCTTGTCCGTGTGCTGCAGATGTCAGCTCTGAGCGAACACTCACATGTGGTGAGTATCTGGCCGCAGTGAAGGACAGGATACTCTCAGCTATCCTACACGAGGCATTTGACCATTTTCCCCATATGTCATGGTATTACAACCAGTATAGTCAATTCTGTTTGATAGCTGAGCATATAATACAAAGTAAAAGAAAATTGGTTAGGTATGTTGGACCTCAGACAGTTAAGACTTAAATGTAAGTCAGAGAACTTCAAAATCAATGAGAGTTTTTACAAGGCAACAATTCAGGAAAAGAGTTCACAGTGCCAAGACAGCTGTGTGTGGGTAAGACTCCTAGCTGCTTCTTTGGAATAAAACATATACTGGAAATAATGCAATCAAGCAACTCCTCAAAATGAAAAATTACAGTAAAGCATCCTTAAAATAACAGAAGGCTTTGCCAGCAGTTTCAGGCTTGATATTGATATTGAGCAAGATACCGCATTTCTTCTAAGTAAGCTAATACTGTCAATTCCCAAGAAAAAGAATATTGACCAGCATTGGACTTTCCCAGTGTTGTAATGTTCAGCCAACATAAACAGTTCAGATCAAGTCATTGTTTGTCTCATTTCCAAGACAGTTTTCCAACATATGCTAATTTGTTTAGAGAAAAAGATTGCGTGGAGGAGGATGCCTATTTAAGCTTAGCATCAATGATTTTCCCCAGGCGAACAGAAGGAAAATCTTGATAGCAGAAACTTGCAGTGTTTTAAATAGCTACTATAGAAAGACTGGCCCTGGAAAGGGAATCAAAAGGCTGTTATTTGGGCTGAAATGAGCTGATTTTGACCTGGGTTTGGGATCAGAGCAGGGGGTGGGAGAAAGGAGACACATTTTCATGTTCCTCAGTCTGCTTGTTCATTCTTGGGGGAATCTGTCACACCCATGGGGATGCTCTCACCCCAGCCAGCTGGAACAGCCTTCCAATGAGTCCTGCCAGCCACGACTGTGAGAATGTCCTGAGCCTTTTTCAGCCATGCTCTCAGCTCTCCACTCTTCACAGGGCAAGGAAAATGTGGCACAGACCCAGCTCTGCTAGTTTTATAGCGCACAAAGACACTTCTGTGAGAGGGGACTCTTGTTTTGGCTGCTTAGGACCATTTTATTCTGCTTGAAGGAGGGTTCTGCCCAATTTCTTCAGTTTTGCTACTGAAGATTTCTTAAACTGCTGAAAGAAACCACAATAATAGCGTTTGGAGAGCAGGGAGAGAAGGATGGCAGAGCAAAGTAAAGCCTTGTTATCCTTGCCATGATTTGGAGTCGAGGACCTCTCTGCAAATTAGGCAGCACATCCCCACAGGGGTTGCAGAGGTGGGTTAGGTGAGGGTGAAAGTAAGATCGTATCTCCAATTTTCAGTGTATGTTAATGTGCAGATCAGATAATCTGGTCATGCTAAAAGATGGCCCCTTCCAAGGGGCTGACACCACGTCAGTCTGTATGAGGGAACTGTGCACCCGGAGCAGCAGAATGCCTACACCATTCCCACCACGACTTCAGGGAGAAAAATGTATTTCAAGGCCCCTTAACAATTCAATGCCTCCTCCACCTCACAGACATAACCTTTATACTGCTCTAATTCCAGCACCTATTTGGTCCTCAGCCCAGCGGAAGACTCGACCTTTTTCCAGACCTGAGACATGCATTTACATACACTGCAATGGGTATGTGTATGCTATATAAGACCTGGCATATAATTTTAGTGCCTCTGCTTTCAGTGAGGTCATGGGAGTATGGGCACTCTCAAAAATAAAATAATTAAATGCTAAGTATAAGGAGATGGAGTCAGATTTTTAAAGAGATTTACGTAAGAGTGCAGATAGGTGCCAGCAGGTTTTCTAAGCTGCTCTAGCCCCTAATTTCATCTGATTCCAAACAGCTCTGAAAATCAGAGTTTAGTAGCCTGAGTTGATTTTGCTGACTCGGAAATAAATCTCAATTGATTTCTGGAAGTGTGAGTGAGCAAAGAGCACCCTCAGCAGCCTTTGACTTCAGATGATGCTCAGTGCCCCAGAAATTAGGTCACTCAGTGTTCAGGAGGATCACCGAAAAATCAAGCACAGAAAGAAGTGGGTAGTGTTTACTGGGCCGACTTGGGAAAGCAAGAAGTTAGTCCCTGGCCAGATTGGCCAGGACTGTTCCCAGGGGACAGGTTCTGCCTCATCACAGTCAATTGGACTTTGTCGTTGACTCCCTGGAGTTAGTAGTTTTGCTGAGGACTCTTTTTGCTGCCAGACAGCTGTCAAATCCACTGGGCATTTTTTTTTTCTTTCTATTGAAATGCATAACATAGCAATGGGATAGACAGTTATAGCGTTTGCACAGTACAATGCTGCCTATCCCCAATATCTCAAAGAACTGAATGTATTCTTCAAATACATGATTTCTCATCTTCTGTTTAGTTGCCAAATCCTAAGGGCTGATAGGACGCAAAACAGCCTGAGAGAACTTGCCTGTCTTTACTTCTTAGATTTGCTGACAACTTATCAAATAGACACAAACTACACTCTTTAAGCATACAAGGCAGCCTTTCAAGTCAGTCTAAAATCACAGGTCAATGGGAAGCCAAGAAACAGACAACCAGGCTACAAGGCTTGAAAAATTAACAATATTGTTAATTTGGAAATGAAAGTAACCATTGTCAGGTAGAATCTTTTCTGTGAGGCTTGCCTCCAGCATACCTCTGTACAAAAAAAAACATAGCTACAGGTGCTCCTGTGTTTTTGACTCTTGTGCACTGAGAAGATACCTAGTTCAGCTTTAAACAATCTAACTTAAATACCAAAAGTGATCTAGCTGAAGCAGCAGAGATCATAGGCTAGATTGTTTTGTTTCTCCACAGCCTTCATGTCCCAGGTCTAACATTTATTTTTCTTACAAGTATAGAATTCCCCTTAATACATTTTTAATCAGCTCATTCATCCTCTGTGGTATCGTTACCACAAGTCCACTGCAGAGAAGGAAAGAGAAGGGTCAAACGGGAAAAAAAAACTAATGACTTGGGATGTTGTCCTCATCATCGAATGAGTCACTATACAGAATGACATGGACACATTCAAAAGGGCATTCTGCAGCCAGTGAGAATAGTATCAGACAGGTCATTTTCTAGACAGTTGAACTTGGCTATGGCCCACCAAGTTCAGATGTGAACAGAAATCTCATCATTCCTAAATTTCCTCCCTCACTGTCTACGTTGGTAAAAGTTCTACAATTTCAATTCTATCTCCAAGACCTGGTTTTACTCTATCTACTTTTCCAGGTGAAATACTCATGGTTCTGTTTACAAGACATAGAATGAATTCATGAATTACCACTTTACAAGGCAATTCCCAGTAAACATATTCTGACAAGCTTTTCTCCAGGAAATTGACACAGAAAATTCAGCTCTTCTTTCTGGTGTAGATCTTGTGGGAGTATTCTAATTTTTTTAAGATATGTCAGTTTTTTAATTCATAAAAATTTCTACATTTTTCAGCTTCTTTCTAAGCTCTTCAGGCCATTCCCAGCTTTTCCATGAGAAAGAAAAGAAAGCCACTGTAACAAAGCAGGAGAAAATCACAGCCCACCTCATTGCTGGGGAAGAGGTACCCCAGCTTGAGTTTCATCTCTCCTCCCTTTGCCCTCTACTACCTCTAGCCCGTCTCCACTCCCAAGAGAAGGAAGACGGTTCTAGCTGCCCAAGGTAATAAAGTAAGGCCTGGGAGGAAATGTTGTCTTTTGGGAAAACGCAAAATTGTGTGACTGCATTAAAATCAACACTATTTATCTTCACCTCTTGTCCTATGGGATGACAAAAGGACACAACTGTTAGACCCAACCCCTCTGTGCAGCTGCAATGCAAAGAGGGCAGGGACTGGTACTTTCAAGTGTCAGACCTTTTGTGCCCAACTACTAGTTTATGAGGCTGATGTCAAGCATCTCACTCAATGAAGCCTTTGTCCTAGGTGTATAGGGCAGGACAGTGGAAAAACTACCCTGTCTCATATCCCAGGCTCATCCATCTTCAGCTCACCCGGTTGCTCCATTTTTTTATTTTTTTTTTAGGCTACCCATTGCGCTGCTAGTAAGGATTCCACCCTCCCGGGTTAATGTACTGGAAAATTGCTCTGCATGTTTATGTGGGGGTCCCTTCCAACTGAAAAAGAAAAGGAAAGAGAAAAAAAAAAGACTATTTGGAAAGAAGAATATTTTTCCCACTGAACTCACAGGGCAGACCCCAGCTTGTGGGTTCTGACCCTGATTAAGGGAATTTCAATGACCTGCTAGGAGGTTTATTGTGAAGTCTGGCAGAATGCACTTCCGAATGAAATTTTTTATTATTTATAATCACAAAGATGGATTTGAAGGGTTTACATTCCTCTCCTTCAGCAGCCTACTCACTCTGAGACCCCAAGTTTAAACCACTCTAGATCACCTAGATCCAGTTTGCTTAAGTTCTTTTCCGGATCCTGGACCTTAGCCAGGTTCTCTGTTTTGAACCAGACCACCCTCCCCTTTTTTTTTTTATGCAAACTTGATTACATAATACAAATATAACTGTTGTTGACTTTGGACCCAAGGATAGGGCAACACAAGTGATAGCACAATATGAGTTAACTTGTAGCTGCTGCTAGATCAAAATAGCCAAAATACACGCCTACAAACAACAATTTTCCAGTGTTGGGGCTGTTTTTAGCTGAAATAAAACTTTAGTTGGTCTCTGGGGTTTGAGCTGAGACTAAATTTGGACAGAAGTGAAATACCACAAATGTCACAAACGGTGTCCATAAACAAGCTAAAAATCAACAGTCTTATTTTCCCAGGTCCAGAAGGGTAAGCCACTTAGTCTGTGTTTATAGATACTCACAGTCATGGATTGAACATCATAAGTGACTAGGATAAAGCCAGGTACTAAAAGGAACTTCTTAATAACTTGAAAATGCCTACCGTGTAACGTTAATGCTCAGGTCCCTTTCTGCTCCCATTAAATGGGATAGTAATTTTTGTCTTTTGTTTAATGACATCAATGTCAGAATAAAATCTTAAATCTAAGTCTCTCTCTGATGCTGGGAAAAATATCCACAACTGTTTATTTATCCTTCTTTCAGCAACTGTGCATCCTGTTACCCAAGAGCCAATATCCTTCAGCTGGTAGGAAAATAAATAAAATAAATGAACCTTTTATCAGTAAATGGGCTTCAAAAGACCTTTCTCTGATTCCATATAATTAGAAGAAGATCTTTCCAGTTCTGGGATAATAATTTGTAAATTGATGTCATTTCTAGTTATTGCTTCTCAAAACTAATTTCAAATATGGCCAAAAAAATGACATATGGTCACCAAAAAAAATCAAATATGGTCACAAAATCTACCACAGAAGTTACAGAGGCTTTTCATAAGCTTCTGGTTACATCTTGGCATTAGCTCTTTCATTACTAAATATAGATGCAGGCAGGGACCAGGCCTTTGCTCCAGATGTTTACAAGTGATGGTGCGCTCAGACCAAGGGGTGGACTGAGCCTCACCTCCCAGAGCAAGGGTTTCCACCCTTCCTATTCTCCTTTCTAGGAGTCAAGTGACGTCAAACATCTCATGACCTCAAATCCTGGTCAAACCGTTGCCATGGTTGACCTGTTTATTTGGGTAGAGCATAAAAGAATATCAGCAAAACTGACAAACCAGGCTCAGATAAGGAGAAACCTTCAAGTCAAACACAAACGTTAATATGAACACCCTTAATCTCCCAGTTTGTCCCCTTCCATAGGCAAAGGTCAGGAACATTTGGTCCCCACAGACCCTTAACAAGCAGATGTTACTGTAACATGCCCAGGGAATCAAGCATAAATATGACCCTTGACCCAGTTGTCAGCTGATCCGCTGAGACTCTTAGAAATATACTCTTAACTTTTATAAATTCCCACTTTTTCCCACCGTCCCACTCCATTCTTTCCCTCCCCTCTCCCTTGTGTCTCCCAGACCCGGAGCTGCTGAGCGACGCTTGCACAGTTGCTCATGGCCTGACCCCTCTCTTCACCCGGGTCAAAGGCCTGAGACCCAGGGCAGGGCTCTTTTCTTGCTAAAGGCCAGCTGATGAATCATTCCCAACTTGAAGGGAACAGAGAAGAGGGGAGGAGTTTGTCTCTCAAAAGGCCCTCAAACAACTGTGGCCTATATATCAGCATTTACACTATTCTGACACTCTCAAAAATTCACTATCCTTTCTGGGAACAGCAACAAAAAGTGAAGGGGGAGGGGATGGAGGAGCTGGGAGGCACTTTCTGGATAGCCTGGAGAAATGCCAGAGCCAGACATGATGGCAGCAGAGGGAATCTCCCTTTGTTTGAACGGAGACACCAGCGCAACTATTGTTCGATTCAGAAAACACTCCTGTTGAAAAAGAAAGAGTGGGAGGAAGGAAAAGGGGGCTTCCAAGAAAAGTTTGGACAAGCTGCACCAGGCAGCTGTGGACCAGGTCCTGTTGGAAAGGGGACCTCTGTCCAGTGGTGGGAGCTGTCAGTGTTTCTCAGCACTTGCAAGACAGCTTCTTCTTTTGCTCAGCTTCATGTGCCATTTGGTTTTTTGCCTGTAACATCTTACTTCTTCTTCTGCCCGACGATCCACTGCAGACTTGCAGAGTTCATCTGCACAAAAACTTTTCGGTTCTGGACTGTGTCACATTGTCTACCAAGGAGGGACTGTCTCACTCTAAATTAGCTGCAGGAATCATGAAAACTAAACCCAGACACCTTCCAGCTCTGCCGAGACATTGCTTTGCCTTTCCAGCATATCCACCTTGGCATGTGTGACTCAGGCCAGCGAGCATCTGGAGACCGTAGGAGGAGGGATGTGTAACACTCCCTCCATGTTGTTTATTTTTTATTCCCTCCACCTTTATAAAATCACAAAGACGTTTCTGGCATCACACCAGGCTTTGATTTGAATTGGGGATTTCCCTGTGTGGTTCACATTCCCTCTCAGGACACAATAACTGCAGGGATGACTTTGGATGTTTGGGCAGATGTGGTTGTGGGCTGCACCAAACAATTTTCCACTGAACCTCGCCAGTGGCTGCCTACTCAGCTGGATTTTTTCTCACTCCTACACAATTATTTGATTCTAACAACACATAAAGTAACATAACTGTCCGTTCATTAGTTACAGAAAGATATAAACTGTTAACTTCCCTTCTTCAAAATCAGGTCCACGTCTGAAGAGAGAGAAGGGGGGTCTTGCTGTTCCCAGTGCAATTTAGGATTTTGCTCATTTTCTATTTATCTTTATCTTAAATACATGCCATTATTTTGTCTGCAGCTGCTCTTTTTAAAACATTTTATTGTGCAAGGTGATTACTCTAATAGGTTACTAGTGTTAAAATATCACATAGAGCATTAGTCAGATCTCTTTCCCGAGAATTTCTGCTGCATGTGTGTCAAAAACAAGTTTCAAATAAACTCCACCATACATTTGATTGCCTCCTGACTGAGTTATGGGTGTGGTACCATCTCAGATGTTATTTCACTTTCTGAAGGAAAATCCTGTATTTGGCTTGGGTAACTTTATTCAGGTGGATACCGTTACATTTTTTTCATTCCTCAGGGTAGAATTTGTCTTTTAATCCACTCCTTGTACTTGTTTTACTGGCTTGTTGGGTATTAATGGTAATATGGGGCTTGATTACAATAAACCATCAGTTGCTGTATACCTGTCACATCCATTTTAAGATGGGAGAACAAGATGTCTTGCTCGTGTTGCAGAGAGTTTGCCTATTTTATTGACTTTTTTTTTTATTGATGTACATATGTGTTAAGGTAGGAGGTTTGAGAAGGGATATGACCTGCATCCTTGAACACAGAAAGGAGCTGAAAATTTTAAAATACATGTTAGTGTGGCTGTGTGATTAATTCACTATAGCAGAGTCTTGATTTTAAAGCCTGTCTAGTGTGGACAAGTAAGAAACATGCTTTTGTTCACACAAAGACATTGCATCCTGGTTCCAGAAAAGTCAGTGAGAATATTGCCATTAACTTTAAATGAAACTGAGGATTCACCTCAAAGTTTTAATCAAAAAGTGTGAGCTAGCATGTTCAAACAATGCCTTCAAATCCTAGGCAAGATGAAGTCTAAGACTCTGAGAGGAAAAGAGAAACTTATTCAAAAGCTTTTCATCCAGTATCATTGTTACCAGAGAGGTGGTTGCAAGCGCAAGTTCTGTCCTCCTGAGCTGCTAGTCATACACAGTAATTTGCCTCAGTAATATGATTTCTTTTAGTTTATCCTTTAGTGGCCTTGCAAAAAGAGTAGCTCTGCATGAACCAGCAGCTCAGTTACTGCTGTTATTTATCTTTGGGACATAACAAAGCTCTTTTCTGCATCTTCCAACTTGTGCAAAATTCAGCAATGTATTTCTTCTGTCTGCTTCAAAGGTTACACTTACTGTGGATGCCTCCAAAAGTACATTTGCCTTACGTGAGCCCTGAGGGCTGTCCTTGAGATGGCCCTATATTGTCCAGATAGGTGCCTATGCCTATATGGAAATCATCTAATGTACTAGATCAGCAAATTATTTCTACTTCAGATCTTCACCCTTCATCATAAACAAAGAAATAAAACAGCATTTAGGAAAATACAGTAAACAGACTAGGGGAAAAATTTGTCTCAGCATGGTCAAAAATATTTTTTATGCATAAACAATCAGGAAAAAAAAAAAAAAAATCTAGGTGTTCCGTGTACTGGAGATTATTATCTGGTAGCCTGAATTTGAAATTTGAGTTCAAAAGTAGAAATTCATTTTCCCAAGTCTCATTAGGCCTTCAGGGGTGTTTTATCACTTTATGAAATCTTCAGACAATCCAGTAGAATTTGTGTTCCTGTTTTCTTTAGCCTGTGTTGAGTCCAGCCCATGATGTAATGTAGAAATCATGTATGCAGCCATAATGGAGAGAGAATCCACAAAAGTACCCACAACATTTCCGTACACATAACTCACAATTTACAGCAAGACAGGAAATATTTTTCCCCCCCCATATGTAAATCTGATATGTAAAAATTTTTAAAAAGTTCCTATCTCACACCAAGACAAAAAATAACCAATACTTTTAGACACCAAAATTCCCCATACACACCAAATAAAAGAGGATTAGATGGCCTGGAGCATTTTCTTTCCAAATGGTTTGATTTATCCTCTAACTCTGTATTTTCTTTCACATGAATTTCCCTTAACTTGCATTGCAAACAAAACAACAGATTTTGGTCCAGGCAATGGAAGAATTTTTAGAAAGTGTTGAGATCGATAGTTTACTAGTTTTATCAATCCTTTGCACAATTTGGCATCTCAGGGAAAGAGCACTGTTCAACAGAAGAGGATTTGCTGACAAACCTCTGATTGCCTCCACTGCATCTACATTACTCAGGTTCAGAAGTACTTCTAACTATTTTTGCTGCTATATGCATGTCTCTGTTTGCATATGAATGAGCCTGTAGGGAACTTGTTGAAGAAGTGGTACATTTGTCCCAGGTCTGTAGCATAACACAAGGCTGCATGACACCAAGTTGTGGGGAAAATGCCGTTTCTTAACTTTGATTCTATAGATCTGCTCCATCAAGCAAAGGTGGTATAAGCCACAACTTTGAAAATTATACCCAAGTCAGTGCATGGAGCACAACAGATCCTCTACACATAATGATTTAAACCAGCTGAGATCCAGGTCCTGTGGACTCTTACCATATCACAAGTCAGTCTTGGAAATCAGAATCCACCCATCAGTGTAATTTCTTACTGTAATAAGGTTTCAAAGTTTTTTTCTGCTTTTTTTTCTTTGAGCTACTTTTTGCAGCACAGTCCCCAAGGTCTGATTTATTTATTTTGCCCAAATCTCATGCCTAGACCACTTTTATTAACTTAGAAACCATTAAATCAGATTGAACAAAGCTGCTAAGGAATTACAAATATTTTTTTTTCCTACAAATTAAAAAACACTTATGGGAAAATAAAAGCTGCATATATTTCAAGTCTGCAAATTTTTACAGACTTCTGAAGTTTTCTCCCATCTACGTTTACTTGCCCTTTTTCAGATTTCTAACCTCAGTTACTACCGCGCTACACAAACAGCAGGGGTCAAGGTTGAGGGCAGAAGCTTAACAGGTGAAAGGTTGAATAACTTGAAAATAAGAAATTGCAGTTTTCAAGGAAGAAGCTTAACAGGTTTGGGACTCCTCAAACACTCACAAGCTGTTGTTCCTTACTTACTTGACCAGGTCAGTGCTGACATTACATTTCTGATGGTCACATATTTTTCCTTTCATTGGCTTTCTACATTGCCTATCTAATTTTGTCCTTGCCCTTGTAAAACTTTATCTTTTTACTTAGGCATATCACTCTTCTCTTTTCTTCCTTGGTTGTTTGTCTTCCTTTTTTTTTTTTTTCCCTCTCTGTTTGCCTTTACCTTGTATGTATGTGTGTAAACTATATCTTCCCTTACCTTCATAATTTAGATAGTTTTTGAACCTGACTCCAATAGGAAAAAGAGATTAAGAAATCAATATGGAAAGTTTCCCAAAGCAACATCATAAAGTTGGGAAAAAGGCTGATACCATCTATATCAGCAGGATTGAGGTAGTTTGTCTTCTGGGACTATCATCAATTTTGCTTCCAGGAAATCCAAGGAAAATTTCCATGTACAGCCCTCCCTTTTTCATTTTGGTTTTCCCCATTACATGGTGATTGCCTAACAATCACATTTAGATTCCTACAAGGGACAGAGACAGTCCAGCCGTGGCTAACAGAACCATAGTAAGCAAATGCTGCTTAAAGTACCGTGTCAAAAAGGTCCTGCATGAGGCCCAGAGCTAATTCCCAGGAAGAAACTACCAACACACCACAGGGAGATGAGGCCAAGCACACCCTGGGCTTGATCACTGGAAAACTGTCAAGGAACATCAAATAGAAAGTATCCCAAGCATCCAGCAAACACCATCAGTGGAACCTCAGCTCACTTGCAGTGAATGTCCATGGGAATTTCACTCCTGGCCTTGCTAAAAGACTTGTTCTGACCCTGTAACAGGAGAGATGGGTCCCCTCATCTGAAAGGTGATTGAGGTGCTTTATGGTGACAAGGCCTCATGGGCTGCAGGGATCAGCATCCCGTCCTAGTCTGAAGCTCGACTTGTCATCTAGGAGATTTCACAGGGCTTGAAAATGGACATTTTCTTTTTCTCTTCTCCTCCTTCTTCTTTTTTTTTTTTTTTTCCCCAGTTAATTGCTAACATTTTCTTTTTACAGTAGCTGGAAAGCAAACATTCACAGAATAAGAAAACTTCCTTCCGCCACAGAACAACATTACCACAGAGAAACAACAGCTTAAACTGTGCTTCTCCATGTTCAGGATATGTACTTTGACCATAGGCCATTCATCATGTGTTGCAGCTATTGCCAGTGGTTAGACCACAGACATCCAATTGCTCAGAATTAGCTTCATGACATTCTCTGGTTAAGTTAGTGCACATTGCAAAATACATCATATACTTATGGTTAAGCTTTAAATGCAACTCTCAAAAAGTCATTTCTGCAGGACTTCCTAGTGCTGTCTCCTACAGCCAGCTACTAACTCATCCTTTAAGCATGCAAACATGATTGTTACCAGCATCTTTTTTCCTGGTCTGATAGAATTAGAAATGTAAGCACTTGAAACAACTAGAGGAGTCAGCTCAGCCCTGATGGAAATGTGAGGGCTGGAGACCTGTGATCATGTTACGGGACAGACAGTACACATTGTTTTGACTGATCCTGGAGTGGAAGGGCCACATACATTTAAGCTGCCTTTGCCCTGCCAGTAAGTAAATTCAAAGCCGATCATTGCAAACAGCAGAAACATCCTTCAGGGCTATAAGAAACACCTCTGCTACTGTAAAGACAGATGAATATCAAGCTGTGTTTTTATAAACCCTACAACAAACACTACTGTGGCCATGGGGTACCTTTCAAATTGGAAGGCATGTGCAGGGAGGGCAGTGAACTCACTTGTGAGCAGCAGAATTCCCTTTGCATTGGCTGCAGTTGTTTCATAAGTAATAAACCCTCTTACAACAGTGGGACCCTCATCACAGCACCTCAGTAGTAAACCAGCCCAAGACATGCTTTGCGCTCCAGAAAAGCTGGTCTACAGTCAGACAGTGGACTAAAATTCAAGCTTTTAGTGTAATCCCAGGTTGGTGACTGTCTGTGTGTACAATTATAATAAACCCCCCACAGTTATTCTAATACTCCCAGCACCATATTGGGAAACCAAACACAGATCCTAAGATTCATTAAGACTGTATGCAACAAAAAGCAAAGGAGAGGACATGGGATGGGGCGAGAAATTTCAACACTTTATGTTTCGTATTCACTTGATCTAAAAGACCTGATTCAGCTCTGGTCAAGGAAACCATGTTGCACCAGACAAGGATTCAGCCAAGAGAAGGTTAGGGTTTTTGTTGTGGTTTGGTTTGATTGTGGGGGTATTTTTGTTTGGTTAGTTGGTTGGGTTTTTTAAATCCTTAAGCATATGCTGCAAAGAGTAAAAAGAAGCCATAATCATGTATTTTCAATCTCACCCAAGTATAAATATTCATTGCACTACCCTTTTCCTGTTAAGTGAAATTTCAGGTATGTGAAATTACCTTGCCTCACAAAATTCCCTTACTTTCACAACACTAATTGTAAGTAATTACTTGCACTGTTCCTTTAAGAATAAGAACATTATCAGCCAGCCCACCTCAGGGAATAAATATGCATTTCACTTTGATGAAATTTGCACACAATACAGGTCAGGTAGTTAATGAAGCCATAAACCATAATATGTCTGAGGCGCTAAACATCACCTTATTCATTTGGCCTTGGTGTTTAAGAGAGCAGGTGATGTTCGTTGCCATGAAACACCCTCCTTGCCTTTAGGATCACCATACATAGCCAGCTCTTTGTAAATAAACATATAACCTTTGCAATGGTAATTTAAGACTGTGCAGTAAAGAAGATGCAGTGAGTGCATGGAGAGTGGAAGAGAAGATAAAAAACCTCATGAATAAAGTCGAAGGCTGCAGGCTAAGGTGTTTATTAAGTCCCAAGCTGTTTTTTTCCTCCACTTTTCCCCTCTACTGAAATAAAAACAATGATTGCTATGATGCTCTAAAATTAGTGCACATTTGTCGTTTTTAAAAGCAGCTAACAACCGAACTTCAACTGTGCAACAGCATAATAGGTGTAGAAAATAGATATGCCCCAGGCCTTGCCTCTTCTGTTGTGTAATCAGCCAGTGAGAAAGCAGGAGATGGGCCCAGATAATGTCAGTTTTCCACTCTAGAGTGGCGAAGGTATAAAAGGTATACATTAAAATGCATCGATGAAATGCTGCAGTCCACCAGGCTGACTTGCTGGGACAGAGTGTCGTGCAGACCTGGTCAACTTTCCAGCCATGGTCTTTATTATGTATCACAAACAAAATCCCTACATTAAAATAAAAAAAAAAAAAAATAAACAAACCTGAGTCATAAAAAGAAAACTCTACATTTCAGCCCTAGGATCTCAAAGTGTTTTGCAAGGAGGCATGAATTAAACCTTCCAATGCCCTGAAAGGCAGTGAAAGAAGATAACTCCACCTGTTTTATGGCGAGGAAACCGATACACAGGGCCCTGACCAAGGTCACATAGCAACTATGAGACAGATAATAGTTAGATCTCCTGATCTCTGTTCCCGTGTTTATTTCCCTTTCTTGTGTTCTGCCTTTTACTCTGAAAAATAATGTAACAGCTCTCTCAAAAGTTCTTATACTTTTCATTAATCAGTCTCTACTATTCCTATGGTAGAAAATGTAATGGTGTCCAGGTTCACGTGACAGAAAAGTTAAAAATGCTGCAAATCATCAGTTTTACCTGTGACCACCAAATCATGATGAAATCACATGCCTTCTAGGTCTTGCTAAACAATCTGCAAAGAACAGGGCTGATCTTTTAACTCCACAAACAACACAAACACCAGACCCATGATTGTATTGCCTGAGACAGTGTGCAAACACACAGACACCTACACACAGTTTGTGACTCTTTATTACTCATTACTGTCTGTGATGGAAGGACTGTTCAATCTTTGGAGGTGTTCAGCAGTATGATGGTGCAAATTCTTCAGTGCAATCAGCTTGTTTAATCACGAGGGCTTTCAAGCTAACTTTATTTCCCCCAATTACTATATTTGTTACAAGTTCCCATCTCATGGCAACTTCAAGAAACCTCAAGCTGTTCTATTTGTCTGTACTTCACCTAGGATCCTAGCTGCCTTAAAATTCGGCTGATGGTAAATATCAGAAATAGGTTATAATCTCCTTCCTCTTCACCTGGATACACTATGCTCAGCAAGGTCTGTCATCATCACTTCTACAACAGCACATGAATCAGAGATTGCCATATCATGGGACATTACAAGTGACTTACCAAGTAAAATCAATAACTACTTTGCATTGACATTACAGAGTTAACAGCTGAGTTATTCTGGTGAATACATGCTAACTTTGTCCCTTTCAAATATTCACGTGGTTTGCAGTTGCACCTCCAGAGGACTTCTACGCCCTGTTGCATCCACAACAGCCAGTGTATCTAGGTTAGAGTATGAACTCGTTCTACTGTGACTGGCTGCTAACAAGGAAAGTAGGTAGATCCAATAATAAATACACTATAATGACATAATAAAAGTTTTGGAAATTGCAGGAGTCATGTTTCTCATTCAGAAGCAAACTTAAAATAAACTTGAAAGCCTGCAAACATCACAATTTTTTTCTGAAGAAAAAGTCCCGACTGAACAGCTCGATGAAATGACTTTGCAAGAGTATATGAAAGACATACCAGAGGCAAATTGAGATACAAAGTTTGGGTTTTTGATCCCAGAGAGAGAAAATAATGTGTCCCTCCATTTATCCATGAACTCTGCAGCTGGCAGGGGCTGCTTTCTGTTAGTAATTACCATGAACAGATGAGGGAAGATTTTTTTTTTTCCCCGTTTTATTTTGACCTGCAGTTAAAGAAAATTTGCTTGTTTTATTTTAAGTTTAAAAATGATGAGGCAGCATCAACCTGTGTTTCACCCCAGAGCTGTTGATTTTCCCCTGTTTTCTTCCCCACCCTTCCTTTCTTCCTCTCCCTACCCCCCAGCATCTTAATTTATTTCAGACTATGAGTGTGCAGATTCCAAATTTAGTGAGAACTGTTTGCTGCCAAGGCCCTTCAGGGGCTTTCTCTGCAGTTTATTTTCTTAACTACAAGCTTCAGGTTGTTTTGTGTGTGCGAGTGGTGGGGAAGGAAGGAGGGGACTGCATTCCTTCCTCCAAATTTACAATACAAAAAGTTCAGATTTGCTTTTAGCCGAGTAAGTTTTGTCCTTCCTTGTCCTGCTCTGCATTTTGTTGATGCCTTCCTTCAGCAAACACCCAGCTGGCAGCCTCGGTGACTCACAGAGCAAAAGCATTAGACACATTTCTTGCTGAAATGGCTATTTTCCTCTGCTCTCTCTTTTTCCCTGTGTGAAATAACTGCTCACAGAAGTGGGACAGAGATAGCCCTGGGTTCATGCCTCCTTTTGCACAGCCACATTGGGAATATCTTTGATTAATTTTCTCTCCCTTGAAGGTGGGATAACATGGGAGCCTTGCCTAAATCCTTCATAGGTGGGACCACAGGTGCACCCAGGGAGCACTCTGGAACTGCTCAAACAGCCTTGGTTTTAGCAGCAAACCTTGCAAAACACCCATTTTATTGAACATCTGATGTGCTGCCAAGCTATCAAACACCTTGAGCTCCCTTTCTTAATGGGAATTTTGTCAGGATAAAAATAATGATGATTTAACCAGTTGGCCAAAGAGCACCCGTGCCCAGGGAGTCCCCACCAGGTCTCAGGGCCTTGCCACAGTGCATGTCACCGGGGTCTGGCCAGGAGCGGACTGTGGTGGCACCCAGCATGTGCACCTCGTTAGCCCCAAGGTTTTCCCAGGCAGAAATACAAGAGGCCTTGCCTCACTCCAAGTTTAAAAAAAAAGTTGGTTGCCGTTCAACTGGGAGTAAAGCCAAAAGGATAACAAAAAACAAACCTGTTTCCTGCAGACTGGGAAGCCTGCGTTGTGGCCGGTTGTAGCAGCCTGCTGCCTTCCAGCCAGGGGACAATGCTGGAGAGGGACAAAAGGTCCCCTTGGGTGATGGTCCCTGTTCACAGGAGCTACACCACATCCCCTGCTCCAGTGAGCACAGGAGAAAGCTCACACAGCCTTTTCTCCTGCATTGCATTCTACACCAAGCCCACCAGCAATTATTCTTGGCTTTGCTCTACTTCTGGGGTCCCCGGAAGCATGTTTCCCTCCAAAGAAAGCATGGAAAAGGCAAAAAGTGAAGGAGCCCGTCATGATGACTGCCCCGGCTCCAATACCACAAAAGTATCAAACACTTGACCCAAACCCAGATCGATCCTTAGAGGAGTACACATCTATGATTTCTAGCTGTTGAACAATTCAAAACAAATAGTAAGTGCAGGAAACCCCAGCATGTTATCAACAGTCTTTGAGCAATAATAATATTAGGTTCATTTCATGAAGGAAATTATTTAATACAAACTATTTACTCAACTCCAAATACAGGACAGCAATATAAGAAGAATATGAAAGTGGCTTTATTTTTACAAAAAAAAAAAATAAACCTGAGCAGGTTTTCTTTAGGGAAAGCAAAGGTTCCCCCCCATTAGCCCACTTCCTGCAATTCCACAGCACGATTGTGTGTTGGGAATATACCCAAATTTATTTTTATGCAGATTACAGTAGTCTCATATTTCCTTAATACAGTTTCATAGCTGATTTCCTTTGCTCATATTAACTGAAAACTGTTTAACATATGCCTCACAACCAGCCATTGTCAGGCTCAGGCTAGCTTAGGGACTCTTCTTTTTATATTTTATTTTATAGGGAAGGTTTGGGGTAGCAGTTGTTGCAGGAACTCCTTTCATGCTATTTCAAATGATGAGCTTAAAAGTGATACAGGAGTATTTTTCACATTCCCAGAGAGTCACATAAGTGGTGGTTCCTCCTTTCATCTGGTTACTACCTGATGATTGTCCAGTGCTTCAGACGGTTGCAAGGGATCACTTTTATTCTGTTCCTGGTTCTAAATAACCATGGTCAATAATAAAAGGGACTTCCACAGGACTGATCCAGGAGCCATGACTGGGCCATCCATCTCCTAAGGATGCAGTCCTCAGCACAGTATCTGGCTGCTATGCTGGTCAAAGCTCTTCCTGCAAGGTCACCTCCTCCACTTCTATTTGGGATCACAGAAGTGAAAGAGTTGAACACAAAGAGCAGGGAGGCAAGAGTCACTGATGATAAACCACCTCTCCTTTGTGCCCAGCAGCATCATCACCACCCTAATTTTGTCACAGAATTCTGGTCCTGCATGATCTGTTCTGCATCTCCTCAGAGGGAAGAGCATCAGGAGAGGGAAGAGGAAATAGACAGCAGATCACACTGGTGAAAGGAAAATTCTAGCCCAGACGAATGGAACAACCAGATCAAAGAGAGAAAAAAAACCACTCCTATGCCATCTGCAAGTCCTTTGTGGTCAAGTCATAGAACAGTGGGATGCAAAACAAGAGAGATATGAGAGAAATAGATATTTTCTGTATTTGTTCCCCTCCTTCTAGTGCAATGTATATTGGATCAGTTCACCCAGTTTTTCTAACTCAGGGAACAGATGGTGTCATATTTGAATATAAAATGAGTTTTCATATGCTTTGCCATAAAATAAAAAAAAAAAAAAAGAAAAAGAAAAAAAAAACACAAAAAAACACAAACAAACAAAAAAAAAGGGTTCTCCCAAAAATGATGCTGTAGGTTTTTTTACAGACCTGCGGTCTCAGTTACAAGCTGAGCTTGTTTCAGTTCCCGGATCTAATTTGTGGTCTATTATGGTCCTTTTATGCCTGCAGATGTACAAAATGAAAAAAAGTCCCTTCTACAAATGGAAATACTTTTCTACTTAGACAATGTTCATGTTTTGGGGAAAAGTGAAAAACTGTTTAACCACATTTGGCAGCAAAATTCCAACTGTAGAGGCACAGAGTTTGCTGTTGTTGCTCTGTGCTGTGTAGCTTTGAATTCAATTAGAATTCAAACCCACTCCTTTTTTTTAAAGTTCTGTTATGTTAAAGGAAACAGCTTCTGAAATGAGTACTTTCTCATGATACATCTTGTCAGGCAGGACCTATGAGAAGAACTAAGAAAATGCAGAAAAGAACATCTTCGCATAGCAATCCCAGGATAACAATGAAGATATCAGATTAAACAACATGGGATTTAAGAGATGAATGGGCTGTGACTGCTGTTCTTCTTTTTCAGGGCATGAGTTTCATCCCTGAAGAGCTGAAATAACGGATCTGATTAAACACTCCAGTTCTATGCCAATGTGACTTCTTAATGTCATCATGGTTATTGGTGGAGTTAGACAGTCATAAAAGTAAACTTGTGCAGCAACAGAGAAAGGCAGCAGGTCAGATGAACAATCAAGACCTTTTTCTGAGTCTATCTGCAGTCTTTCACTTGCATCGTTTTTCCCCTGCCATGGTGCTTATAAAAGTTTTGAGCTGTTTGCAGGTGCCAAAATATTCTCAGAATAAATTTGCACTGAATTTGAGACAAGCTGACTGAAGACCTCTCCTGAGTCCCTTATTTTCTCAAATTCCACAATTACGATGTTATTGCAAGTAGAGCCTTTTTTTCGTCTTCAATTTACACTCTGCTGGTTTACATATTACCCTCCAGCATATCTATAAAATACCTTGGTTACTGAGGTGGGGCAGGAATTGAGTGGTTTAGGATTTGGTAAAGGGATTAAGGAGTCTTTCATTTCTAGGTCACTAGTTCAAGACTGTCATGACTGTAGGCTGTCTACTGACCTGTGTTAAATATATTGGTGGATGTTGCTTATTCCCTATCAAAAAATCACCACCACATTTGGCATTGATTTGACTTTATAACAGAGTAGGATTGGTATGCATTAATCAGAAATGGGAGCATGTTGCAAAGCTCAGATCAGGATGTGAAATCTCCCAAGGTTTGAGAATGGATGTGTTCTGGGTTTTGGTTTGACTTCTCCAAGCAAAAAGTCAAGCAGTGAAATGTGGGTTTAAAATTGTCTAGTAATTTAGAGTTGTTATGAGCCAAGTCCTACTTTTAATTTTAGCTCTGTTATTTCCTTATGAAAAGTGGTTTCTTTCTCTACTTCTCACCTGTCAAACTGCAAAAGAAAAACTCCCAGTAAAATACCTTTTTCCTTATTTAGCTTCCAGAGATCCCTGAAGACAGAAAGAAAGGAAAACATAGAAATTACGAGATTATTAATGACTCAATCAACTACGAATCTCAGAGGTAAAGGGGGAACAGTTATCACTTCTACTGTACTTTAGCGAAACATCAGAAAAAATACCCAGAATTTGAACATTTGAGTTCATTCAAATTAAAAGAAGAAGAATGATATTCCCTGAAAAGATTCAAAGATTAGACCTTCAAATAGGTTTTCTTTAACACCTTAGGCAGGAAGCTCCCCTACCTTCTCTGTTTCTCATACAAACACCACACTCTTCAACAGGCCCTTTGACCTTAATGGGATGCTATTCGCTGACTTGTAGTCTTAGTTCCAGCAGTGAGTTCATAATAAGAGTCAGCTGAAGAAAAGCTGCTTCCCTGCCTTCCAACGATTTTAAACCATCAAGATACAGGTTGCTTCTGCCAGCTCTCCGAAAGATGTCAAATTGAGTAAAAATTCAAAAAGCAGAAAGCTCATTGAAAGTACAAACTCAGCTAAAGTGTTAAAATGCAGCATTATCTCTGGTTGAGAGGCAGCTTTCATAAACGGCACAGAAAAGCAATCAAATTAGAAGATAAATACAACCTGGAAACAGCAGGAAAAGTTATGCTGAACATAAATCTGCTTGTGATAATTTTAATTAAAACCGAATGCGATACAGTGCTCAATATATTTCCTTCATTCCCGTTTATTATTGGGATTACATTTGTATATTCTGCTCAGCTGTAGGCCTGCACCAGCAAGTCCAAGGGAGTTCAGATACAGTGAGGCCAAAAAAAAAAAGGCTGAAAGAAAGAAGGCAAGAAAAAAATATTTTAAAAAAGGGGGAAGAAGCCCAGTTTCTTTTGTGAGCTTTCACCTCTCACAGCCTCCAGGACACTGTGGTGACCACATGTTCCATACCTGACCCTATTTTGATTTGGAACCTATTTGCTCTGAGGAATTTTCTTCTTTGAAGTCTGAGATTAAGCATGGGGTTGGTTTCACTGGTTTACCTCAGCTACTGCCTTCCCCCTCATAGTGTTCCTCTGTGCTGTCAAAAGGCCTTTCTCTTTTGCCTTCATCTCCTCTTGTGACCAAGAAGTCAGGTTCACTCTGCTTCCCTCATGTCATTGTGGGCTTCAGCCCTCAGTGAATGTGACCAGCTTCTGCTCTTACCCTTCAGCTCAGCAAGTAAAGGGCAAGGTCCCTTCCTGAGGGTTGATAGAGCTTCTCTGCATTCTTGTAGGATGCCAGATCCCTGGATCAATTTAAATGTTTTGCCATGTGTCTAGAATAAATATATTATCTAAGAAACAGCTGGACAAGAGATAAAATGGTTTTCTGGTGTTGCAAGGGGTAAAGATTTCTAAATATCTTCTCTACTGGGAGGACATCAAAGATTTTGCCATTTCTAAAATGACTGAGCAACCAAAATAAACCGCTATCCCTTTCTGTTCTTTAGGCATAGTTGACTCCGGGAATTACAACAACAGGAGCACGCTAAACTGGTGTAAAGGCAAGAAAGTGGAAACAGGGAGATGGTGCCCCACACATGAGTTGAAAGCTTCAAGCTACAGCTTTCTCTCTCTCCTGAGCTGCTTCTTCATGAATTGCCATGACCAGCATTTTCCTTGCTAGCTAGAGAAAGCTTAATTTTTAGGTTCAACAAAGTACTGTACCCCCTGGAATTTGCTTAGTATGGAAAATTCCCTTTCTACCCAATTAGAACTGGGGAAAAACAAACAAACAACAAAACCAACACACACACAAAAATACAGTCATATGTATAGCTACAATACTTTGCATAGTCTTGATTCTTTATTCTCCAAGGTGAAACAGGGTGAGAATCTGACACAATTCTCAGTTTTGCCTACCGAGTATGGCTTTATTGCACCAAGAAGCCTTGAGCAGATGATCTATACCCCAGCACAGCACGTCCTGGCCTGGCTGAAGCTCTGCTCTGATTAAAATGACTGTAGTGATTCAATGAACTGGATGGAGATATTCTCAGATGGCTGGGAAACGGGTGGGCCCCTTGTATTAATTTATTTTCTCCCAGAATTTGCTAGCAGGTTGAATATTTCAGGATTGTGAGAAATGAAGAGAAACGAAGACGTTTGACTGTTTATGGGAATCCTATTTCCCTTGTCTGGGATTCCTGTGCTTCAAGAAATGGTATCATCACAAGCTGGGGATATCTGCTTACAACTTTTGAAGGAGATCTTTAGTCATAATCTATCAAAGCTTTAAATGAACATGAAACCAAGGAGAAAAAATGAATAACTCACCCTAATGGAATAGCAGATGGTAAGATCTCACAGCACATCATGGTACTGTTCCAGCATCCACTATATAATGTTTCTTTTTCTGAGTGAGAATAGTGCTCATTCTTGCTGTTTAATGTCTACAAGGTCTGGTGGAGACTAAATCATGATAAGAGCCTCAGACATTTTGGAACGCCTGAAATTGGATAAGTGTCACTCACTATCACCTCCATCAACCTTAACTTCCTTAGTCACAATGTAAACAGCTCTACGTAGTTTTATTTCATCATTTACTGGGGGAGGGGGGGAATATATCCTAAACACTTCTGGACAGCAGCTGTTGGCAGAAAATATATAGGATAGCAAAGCTTGTGAAGTGTGCAAGAAAAACAGTGCTAGTTAAACACGTCTGAAGATTGGGAATCCCAGGGCATTCATGTGCTTCAGTTCAGAAAAGGGAGGGATGCTGCATTTCACAACAGAAAGTCTTAAAAATAAAATAAAATAAAAATAATTGCTTTGGGGACCTGAGTCAAAACGCAGGTGTTTTGAGGGGAACATAAACATTTTTTCCTAAATGAGGCGTTGAGGGCTGGGAGAAGGGCAGTAAAATTAGTGGAATTACTGCCTGATTTTAACCAGATGATTGCTGCAGTTGGACACCAGTGCGGTTTCATTAGGTACTCTAATTTACAAGCCATTCACCGCATTCCAGGAGAACGCAGCAACTCCCCCTGCTCCTAAAGAATGCCAGCGCCAAGCTTTATGGCAGCAATGCCTGACTACACGCTTGCTGGTTTGGGGGCTTTTTTTTTGCTGCTGTTGCTGTTGTTGGTTGTTTTTTTAAGGACAGTTTGACTGTAACGCTGTGGCCAAGTTTTCGGGAGGGGAGAAAAAGAGTCACCATGCCTTAGCCCGGGCAGGTTGTCCCAGGAATCTGTGTAAATCTCCACTGGCGTGAAGAACATATGGTGCTTCTACTAAGAGCCATCCTGATTTATACATAATGTGCAATCAGATATATTACATCATTTCAGCGTTAGATACTAGTATATTCCAGATATAAAATGACCCTTTTCCTGGCCTTCCATTAGATCCTAAATTGTCATTAAAGTACAGTCCTGAAAGCCTGAAGCAGGTGAGGTTTTGGCCTCATGTGACCTAGCTCAACATAAATTTGTCTGATCTTTATAGAGGAAAATGGCCTAATGAATGCTGTGGATAGAGGAGATTTCCATGTAGTCAGCCCTTGGGATCTGGTATTACTTTCAGAGCTATGACATTTCTGTCTCAACCCACCTGGCAAAGCAGCAATAACTTCTTTTCTTTAACAAATAGCACACAGCTCTCCTAAATTCCTCCAGCTCACCCTGCTTAGCCATCTTCTGCACCTATCCACACCACATCAGCTTTCCCGTGTATCCCTGAGTTTCATTCCACTGCCACAGTGTAAGTCACCAGAGCCAAAAGACAATAACATGAATTCTTTCCTGTTTTACAGGTTCAGAGCCCTCTTTGTAGAGGATAAGCATCCTTTTGACATATCATTATTTTCTGATTTTCTCCTATTCCTTCTTTCTATTGCTTTTTCTCACTGAATTTCACCTTTTCTATCAACAGCTCCAAAGTTTCCCTATTTTGTCCAATCAACTTTCTTCCCTGTGCTGCTTGCAATTTTCTTTTACATTTTCAATACATCTGAGTTTCATTTTTCCCCAATGACTATGCTCTTGGCTAGCGCACTCTCCAATTTTGGTAGGCTCACCAAGGGCCAACAGCCATGGTTAATGTTTGCCTGCTGTTAATCCTAACCCTCACACCTAAATTATGATTAAAAATAGTGAACAGAATCCCAAAGCCGGAGGGGGTTTTGAGTCTGTCACCAAGTAGTTATAATATGTGCATGTTACATATTAACGGAGCCCACAAATGCAGGAAGTGAGGTTTCCTTTCAGTTGTAATATTATTTATCTCCCATTTTTTGAGGGCAGCCATTCTGGTCTACTGCTGCTTCTCTTCTGCTTCTGTCAGATCTCACAAGTTCTGCTGGGTTGGCTCAGACATGTATTTCAATGCAAAACCTCCTATTTAAAACCCAAAACAGATTTAGTAAATAATGTCCTTCCCCTGAGGGAGAAATGAGCTAGCAGAGCAGGAACCATGCTGACGGAGGAGTAACCTTACATATGAGGAAGGAAAAGAGCAAGTCCCTCTGCATTAATTCATTCTTTGGGAGCTTGTGTCTTACTTGAGAACCTCTAGTGAAATATTGTGCAGTCCACATCTTGAACAAATTCAAATTCAACTGCCTTGCCTGAATAATTTAAATTATACCATTATACCTCAGATTTACTTCACTTTTTTTTTTTTTTTTAATTACATAGGGCTTGTGTTGGTGTGGGTAAAACTGAGCACCTATCCCACTTCCAAAGACACTTTGGTTGAGAAGATGGGATTTTCAGATGTAGCTTGCCTACAGAGCAGTTCTAGTTATTCTATTAAATATTAGTCATTGAGTATTTGGATAATTTTTTCTGTGCCAAAAAGCGTTTGGTGAATCAATCCAGCATCCTGTCAATGCCTTTGTTAACCATAAATATTTGCCAGCAGCATATATGATCAAACAGCAACCTCCAACTGTTTGCAAATGTTTTTCTCAAGGAATATCTGGAGATCACTATTCTGGTCACTGCCCACATGGGTAGGAGTCACCTGGGTCATAGGGTGATCATGTTAGTCCAGAACTGACTTAAGCTATTTAAACTGTATGATGACTTGTAGCAAGAATTCTGAAGAAAAAAAACATTTCCTTTCCTGATTCCATTTTAAACTATTTGCACTACTATTTGTGAACACACACCAGTTTTTGAAATGACTCAGTTGTGTAGGTACCTGAAGTGATATGGACACCCAAACAGCAGCCATGTGCTTTCATCAAGTGAAGGGCTAACTTGACAGAAATCTATCCTCAACTGGATGGTTTTCTTTAAATGGAGTAAGCAATTTAACTAGTAGTCTTTATTTGCAAAAGTAGATAGCTTTGACCAGGCACATTTTCACTATGCTACATCTATAGACTTGCTGAAAATCTTTGTGAATGAAAAATATTATTATGATAACTTACTGTGGGATCTTTCCATTTTTCTACAGATCTGGGATAGCAAAGGCCATGACACACATCTTTCTGTAGTTTATAAAGC
This sequence comes from Streptopelia decaocto, assembly GCF_964273445.1. Lineage (NCBI taxonomy): Eukaryota > Metazoa > Chordata > Aves > Columbiformes > Columbidae > Streptopelia > Streptopelia decaocto. The sequence continues at coordinate 8,151,185 of NC_138664.1, forward strand.
AGTTATTTTGACAGACTATCATATGAATTGTCACAAAGCCACTTGGATTTCTTTCAGTTCACCCTCCAAATGATAACAGCCTTCATAACTTGGAAGACCTTTTATTTGCTTAGTTGATGTTGTTGCTACATAGTGAGTATTGACCACACCATCAGGAAATTTTTCAAAGCTTCATGACTCAAAGTTTTTATTCTTCACTGACTTTTGCTGACATTTAGGCTCCTGAAGCACCTGAGTATTTTGATTACTTCAGAAAACCAAAGAAACTATTCTGTGTTATCCAATTTATAAGAGCCTCTCCTTGGTACTAACAAGGGCCAATCTGGCTTGAATTATTTCTCATTGCTATTCAGAGACCCTTCAAGACATCACTTCTTGTTTTCATAAGATCACCTTGTATAATTGAGGTCTAAAATGCAGGGCAATTTGTTCAGATCCCTTCCCAGTCTGTTTATCATCATCTTATGGATATATGCAACTCGCATGGAAAAGAAAAGCTGAGGAAAAGAAGCAGCTGAATTTTTTCTAACACCACAGTGATTCCAGGCAACTTATGAAGATCAGTTTGTTACATAATCTTCATTCTGAGCAAATTTTTAATGAGTGAACCAATATAGATAAAAATAAGACTTTTTGTTATGATTCTTAAACACTAAGAAGATTTCATCTCATTAGGAGGAAAATAAAAAGGATTTTTTGCTCCTTTAGGACTCTTTTAAGAATAAATGTTTGGGGATGTTTGGACAACATGAAAGCTGCATTGATAATGTCTTCTACAGAACTGACTGCTCTTGAAGGGTCTTTAGAACAAGATGCGCCAGTTTATTAAAAAACAGTGCTATTGACAGACAGCTTCAGATAAGGTTAAAAATCAGAGCATCATGACTGATCAAAAAGACAGCTAAAATCTTATGTTTCTTCTTAATTTATATGAGTGTAATTGAAACTACTGTCCTTTATGGACCTGTTTATTAGATGTATGATTAATAATTAGAGATGTAATGTTAGAAAGATTTAACATTATACAATTAATATTACAAGAAAATAACTTTTGCATAAGTCACTAAAAATGTGATGTCATCATTGACAAAATACAAAACTTTACAAGATAGAGTGAGTCAGAGGCCCAAGACAGGAGGCTGTTGCTAGTAAGAAGACCTACTCCATCTCTGCTGCAGTGATCCTGAGGAAGCTCTAAGGTGAAGCCGAGCACAGATGTTGTACGCCAGTGCTCTACTGTTGAAAGGGGATAAATGATTAATAGCTTTCACAAAAGGCCAAACAAAGTGTCATAAGTTCCTGAAAGCTCCTAAGATGTGTTTCAGCTTTTTTCCTTTAATTATGTCACTTCTAGGCTAAACTTGACAGAAAACCCACTTGGTTTTGTAAGAAATACTCTGGTTGTTTAGGAATGCAGATGTTGCTGAGACTCAGAAGGAAGCCTACTTTCATTTGGCCAGCTGTCTCCTAACAAGAAGTCCACAGACTCTTCATTGTACCCTTAACACTTAATCCAGACAGACAATGACTTAATACTGGTTCTTGACACAAATAGATGCTGCATTGTATCAAATACGGCTGAGGCCATCAAAATCATTTTCTTTTGAGAGTAAATGTAGCCTGGACCCAACTTTGGGAGTCCGCTGAGTAAACACTACCAAAGGAGAAATAAACATGTTCTCTTGGCCCGAACTACCATAACTCTCTCAGCTGCAGAAAGAAAATACAACACAAGAGAAAAGGGAATGTTTAGATATAACTTAGAGGACGGAAATTTTCTGTTCATGTTTAGAAGATCTCACAACATCTGACCACAGCCATGTGTGCTGATATCTACCCCTTACCCAAAACTATGCTCAGGCAGATGGAGAATGAGATTGCTGGGATTTGATTATCAAAAATAAAACCACAGACCTGGATGAGCTAATGTTGTTCCAGATGCATTATCTTCTAATCTCCAGGAAGAGAGGAGAGGAACATTGAATCCTCCCTTGAAGAGGTCTTTCAGCAGGTTTAATCTCCCCACTGCATGAGAAGAAATTGCTGCCTAAAACTAGTAGGGATCTCTGCCTGAGTCTCAACCACAAGAAAGGTTGGATCTGAAGGAACAGCAAATAGTGGAGTGAATCACAAGTTTCCATTCATCTGCTATGAAATAAAAAGATCCTTGGGTCCTTTCTGTACTCTGTATTGTTCATGAAATGAGCCCAGGTTGATGGCTTATTATTTTAGTTTTTATTTTTGCCCCAGACCACCTTTCCTCTTTCCCTAAATTCCTTCCATCCTGGAATATATATAACACTATATATATATATATCAGAGCTCAGCCAAAACAGAGTCCTCCAAAAAACTTTCTGGAACAGTATCTTCAAACAAAATCCTTATTTAGACATCAAAGTCTTTAGCAGAAGGGTTGGTTTTGAACAAAATGCACTTTAGAAATAATTCCAGAATGACCGCGATATCTTTAAAGCCCTCAGACTCTCTTGGGAGGACCAGACGCATGGAGTGTATTACAATGGGTGCTGCAGTAGAGCCCAAATTGGTAATTGTGCATTTGACCCATGGGCCACTGAGCTCAGTGATAATGTGACTGCCCTTCAAGGAGACATTCAAGACTCCAGTCAGGTCCCACAGCAACTGCAGGGTCAGCTTTTTTGCCACATACGGTGACCATTAGCTGAAAATGTCAGGGACCAAAGGTCACTGCAGTGGCCTGGCCATAGTTATGTGCTCAAAAAGTACCTGGGTGCCTTTGTGTATCCCAGTGTTACTACTCTTATATAAAACCAAGAATTTGCATTTAAAACATTGTATGTTTTCTCTCTGTTTTACATGCCTTATACATGGCCTGTCTTCAAAAGAGTTATCTCATATTTAAAATAATGTGTTGGGTCACAGAATTCATCCGTCAGTAAGCTGTAGGGGGAGAAAGCTGTAAAGCACAGGATGCTCCTACTATTGTTTCTTCATTGTTAAAAGGTGAAAACCTCAGACAAGGAGGAGGAGAAAAAAAAAAAAAATAGAAAAAAGAGAGACAGTTTTAAGGGCTTTTAAAATATTTAATGCTCCAGGATCTAAATTGGCCAGGAGCCAAGCAGTGTCTTAAAGGGACAAGCACTTTATTATACTTTCTAATTCTTCTAAAGTCTGTCTGTAGGATATATGAGCTGGCTCTAATATGACTACTCTATTCTCATCCTCCAGTGGTATACTCTGGTCTCAGCTCATAAATTGAAAAAGGAAGATCAGTAAATCAGCATGGACTGTTTCAGAGGGACATTGTGAATTTCCAGTCAAATCTTCTGGTTTATCTTAAATATTTCATCTTAATGTCACCTTTAGAAAAAAATCTTTCATTCATGTAAGTTACAACATCCAGTTCTAAACTGATTACACTCCCCCACTGACCTCCTGAAGAAATGCTTCTACAGCAGCATGAATACCACATTGGCAGCTCTATGCTATAGCTTAGGAAGGAGAATTTTTGGAAGAGCAAAGATCCTTAAAACCCTCTCAAGACATGTTATGATGCACCAACAAGGTAAGTGCACTGCTGCTGTTCTTGGCCAAATCTCCAGGATCTGCCATATCTGTGGGGGACTCCTACGCCCTTTACACCAGCATGACCAACACATATTCATCATCATTTACTGGGCCAAACTATTTTCTGTGTTGCCACAAAGTCCAGCAGTCTAAGCAAGGGGAGTCAATTTTTTAGCCAGGTGGGAATGCAGTACTGAAAAGGATTAAAAAAAGAAAGCCACAGATGAATACTGTCAGTGAGTCTCACGGGTACAGCCTGGCTGAATCTCCTTTTAATAATAATAGCAACTCCTTCCCCTAAAGAGGAGCACTCCCCCAAAAGCTCAAAGAAATACCTAGAAGGGAAAGATTTATCTGAAAAATTTTATCATGAAATGCATTAATGTCTTTCATTTCAACCAATGCTTGTTGTACTGGGCAACAAACAACAGACCCTGGAAATACAATTTTCTGTATTCTGCTGCTAAAATAATTGAGGAGTTACATGAGAAATATGTGCTGACAGAGAGCTTGAGTCTATCCTCCTTCTTCCTACCTTGGCCTTATTCATTTTTTCATCTGAGTGGAGATGATTTTGTTTTTCAGAACTTTAGATGAAGCTGGGAGTTTCCATGGCTGCTTATTTATACAGGTCTATACACCACAGTTAATTCACTCTGACAAGAATGATGTTGAGCTTTCTTGCCATATGATCTTGTATTTAAGATCCTGTCAGTTTTGAGGAGTCTAAATAAACCTTCTTTTAAATATTTAATACTCTTCAGTGATATATGCCTTTAGGCTCTGAGCCTGGTCCAACCATCAAAACTTAGAGTTTTCTATATTTCCCATCACCATGATATTCCCATACAAATCAAATTTGCACTCTAAATTCTCTGGTGGACTCAAAGTTGTTTTCTTCTCATTTGCCATTCCCCTATATCTAGAAATAAATAAAATTCTACTTGAGTTCCTTCTATAGGACTTCTAAGGTCTTTGTATAGTAAAGCCATCCCATCCCCCCAAAATAACCCAGAATATTTTGTGATAATGTCTCTGATGATATGACTGATGCTCAAGTTCTCTACATTCTGCTTCTTTTTTACTAAGGACCTGTACTTGGAATGCTAAAAGAAGTCAAAGAAAGGGTGATTTCTCTCTCTACTTCTTTGGCCTAGTGACTTCCTCCCATTTGTTCTGGTAACTGAGGAATAAGAGAAACAATGGACTCCATGACATGGAGCAGGGATCTTCATGGTGTAAATAGAAGCCACCTTCAATACTGATCCATTGAAGTGTTATGGTAAATGTGGGCCTTGACCAAAATAGCCACCAGCCTGTTGATTAGAGACCTCACCCAGGTCACTAAGAGAAACATAGGTTAAAGCTCTTGCCAAGCTATTTTTCATTTTGACCACAAGTTTCACTGCAGACCCGTGGAGATTTCCTTCTAATTAAGTATTTCAAGTAGTCACTCAATCTGAAACCAACTCAGATCCTCATTCAGGCTTCTCAACACTATGAAGAAAAAGGGGGCTGAAATAGTTGGTAGATCAGAGGATGCCTCTCATCCTTCCTCTCCCAACCAACAAGACTCAATCTTCAACAGAGTTCTCAAGGTACTTAAGAACTGGGTCCTTCCAGGTAAGATTTATTTGTTCCCTGATGCTCCAAGCCCTGCAGAACTTGTTCTGTCCCTAGATCTCCCCACTTGCACTTCTGGATGTGTCACACGTGCACGCACACAGTCCTTCTACAAAGTCTGAGACACACAACAAAAGTCTGATGCAAAAATCACAGGATGTGCTCAGAATAGAAACCCAGGCAGATACCTGTCACATGCTCCAGACACAATTAATAGCAAAGGCAACAAACACTTGCAATGGCCTGCATCAAATGGAAATATAACTAAAATAAACAAAGTGTATGTCAGGTTCAGTTCAAGAGACGCTCCTGGAAGATAACTCGTAACAGCTAGAAGATAAATTCATGCTCTTTGACAGGAATTGTCCTAACTCTAAGTGTTTAGACTTCACAGAACTCAGCAAAATTGCCTTTGAGTGTCAGCAGTGAACACTGTATATTCTTCTAAGACCGCACAGTACAACTGTCAGCTGTCTGTTTTCTTTCTGCTACGTGTAGAGTTTATACAGAGCCTCCCAGAGGAGCCTTTAATTGCATGTCATGACAAGTCTCCCAACCTCTTTGCAGCTCTTCCACTTAACACATAGTGTAAACTCACCCAATCTCCCTTCACTTTCTCCTTCCCAGATTTCTCTTGGAGCTCTGTGGAGGCCTGTGTTGAAGCTTCATTATGATGGAGTGGACCCAGTGGAGAACTCTATAAAAAGCATCCGACCCATTTATCAGGACAGATCTCTTTAACAAGCCTATATAAACCTCACATGTTGAAAAGCTCTAACCTGTGACTCAGAGACAAAACTAAAGGCTGAAGTAACTAGGAAAGAGGGTTTGGTGTTTTTTGGTTTTTTTTTTTCCTGATTGCTTATTCCTACAGGTTTTTTGATCATGCAAGAAAGTCACTAGATTTTACTACCAACACCACTGAGTGGTCCCAGCAGAGAGACAACACCATTACAGAGAGAGCTATACAAACATAGAGACCGTCTCTGCCCCAGAGTTCTTATAATATATATAGTAAAGACAGTGGGAAAGAAAATAGAAACACAGAGAGGCAAAATGCGTTGCTCAAGGTGAGACCACAGTTCGGTAGTCACCACAGAGTACTGTTTCTCGGAGTAAATCTTCTTTGTAAGAGGTATGGCTTCACATTTAAGGAAAAAAATCAAAGGAGTTCTCCTAACAAAAATATTGTAAAGTCTGGTTACACTTGTAAAGGGATTCCATAGAACATCATGTCATGGCATGCCATATTATTCCCTTTTAGTCATTCTCAGAACAAATTTTCTCAATTTTCAAGTCTAAAGAGACACTTCTTTTTTACTGCATCTACCTCAGACCAGTATCTTAAAATTAAGGTGTGATAGTGAAACATTTATATTTAAAGCACTGTATATTTGCATCAAATTCCTCCCCCGCTCATTACAACCACGGTTTAACTGCACATTGATGCACATGTTTAACTTTAACCACACAAGTGGTACTATACACACCAATGAAACTACCTGCACTTAAAATTAAGCACTTGTTTAAGGGCAAGATGTAGAGAGACACAGAGTGGGATTTTAAAAACCCCTTGAACATTCAGTGGAAGTTAGGTGCTTAATGTGCTTAAGAGACATTTGAAAATCCCACTGAGATGGCATATCTGCAGCTGAATGCCTCTGGAAACCTGGGAGTGCAGCTCAGAATGATACAGTGATTGATTGCAGTGAGAATTATGCTTCTAATGAAGTCCTGATTACACAGAGAATTTGCAACAGATATGGCTAAAATGGGCACAAGGGTTTGCTCCTTTTTCTAAAGCACCTCTTGGATTTCAATCCAAAACAGTACACAGGTGAGGTGTAATTGTGAGCTACACAAGCAGCAGCTCTCAGAGGGCTCACAGGTCCAGTCAGCTGGTTTGTGGTACATTTATGTTTACTAATTTCCAGGCTTCAGCTATCTGGGGTGTATGTCACCCTATACAGTGGTCAAAGACCATAGTCGTCTCTTCCTCATCAAATCCTACAGCAGAAGCATCTCCACAGTCTCCCTTGTTAGTTGATCCTGGACTGCTCCCTCAAAGAGGACCCAAAACACCCAGTCTCTGGCTCTGACAAAATCAACACTCACCCAGCAATGCATCCAAATGCCTGAGGACACCCAGAAGCTGAATAAACACCTCTAATGAAGTGATATAATTTTTTCTAAGCTAATGAGAAGAAGGTGACCTGAGCCCCCAGGTACAAACCCTAATGGACAGCAAGCCAAGGAGATAAGCCCCCGCTTTCCACACAAGCTAACAGAGGTCACACTGGCCAGAGTTTGAATCTTTCTGGCAAGCAGCTTGCTGCAGCTCTACACCTGGCTGGGTTTAATTTGTTATTTATGTCAGCTTTGCATATTTGTAAAGTTCAAGGGTTTATTGCCCTGGCCTGACCTTGCCAAGTCAGAGCTCACATGTGGTTCTCTAGTAGCAATTTCTTTCTAATAAACTTTACTTGAAAGAACATGTGTGATAGATTTTGTTGATGATTAAAAAGAATGGGGCTATGTTCATTGTTAGCCAAGCTGGTTTTGAAGTTTTGTTGGAAGTCACCTCTGTTCTCATTTTTTAAAAAATGTCCCCTTCCCCCTCACCCCTTTATTTTACTGCACACCCTAATTATGTTTCATGTGGAAGCATGTAGCATTGTTTGTGTCTATACAGTAAAGACACTTCCCCACATGCTTATTAAGATCATTAAATTAAAGAACATTGTTCAGAGTTATTCTTTAATCAGAGCGTGTGCAAGCACCAAAACCTGGGCACACACAAAAGCATGAAAATGTGTCTCTCTGATGTACAAATGTGTAAAAAACAACTAATGCCTGACACATGCTTTACCAGCCCCAAAGACTGTTGCTCCTAATTTGCTTTGTTTTTCCCTGTTAAGAAAGGAAACAAACATTTTCTGTCCCCACAGGCTGTGTAATAGGGTATGATCTTAGCTCCATAGGAAGCAACCCCAAATTCCCTTCACCTTCAAAGGGCTAAGAAATTCATCCCCTTATGTTCAAAAGCAAATAAGCCAAAGGTTCCCTGGGAATCAGAACTTCTAAAACCTGATATTTTGACCTTTCAATAGTGTAGATTCTCCTCTGGCTAAAAACCTGGCTGTGCCTGTGTCATTTTACCCTTCTGCTTGATTGTCCTGTGCAGAGACAGGAGTTGGACTCGATGATCCTTGTGGGTCCCTTCCAACTCAGGTTATTCTGTGATTCCATGATTCCTAGTAAGCAATGCCAGCCACCTGGGTGCCATGCAAACTCAACCACTAGTGATCTTTTGGGACTGGATAAACTGAGGACTATGTGCCTGAGCTGCAGACCTGTGTTTAGTCCAGCGCTGCCTATCCTTCTGCCAAGTGTGGTTGACATTGTCCAAGTTTAAGAGTTATTAGAGGTAGCTAGTCAGACAGACAACATGATTGCATAAATCTTGTTTTCTTATAAAACCCAGCTGAAAATGTTATCACAGTCCTAGCACATCCTGAAATCTTTATTTCCCCTACAACTCTTTATTTTCCCACAGTCTGTTATGTTTTCAGCTCAGGACCTAGTTCTGCACAGACAGCATTGAAGGAAGTTTTCATCTGATGTATGACAGCAAGTTAGCATGTGCTCTAGTGATTACTTGAAGAGCATGTGTGTGCAAGTACTTTCCTGAATCAACAGCTTTGATTGTAAATCATTTGAGGCAGGATTGCCATTTATTAAATGTGTGTACAATGACCTGCCTGAGATCACTAACACTACTGTAAAATGACTAAATAAGTAAATAATAGTGACATTCATGCTCTGACAGCAGCTGTGAGACTTTCCATTAAATGAAGAGCTCAAGAGGCAATTGCATCTAATAGTCAAAGCAGGGACTAGGAAACGGAATTTCTGGTTGTCACTCATGGAGCAGGGTCAGGACGCGCTGTAGCTACTTCTGCCTGAAGCATCAGTTTGTAGCTGCCTCTGTAAATGGGACAGTGGCTTCAGGAATTGTCAGCCTGACACAAGTCTTTCCTTTACTAAGTGGTAAGGTTTGTGTGTATACATATATATGCACAACTCTAGATACTTCTTTTTCTCTTTCCTTTAGTTTCTCTGTTTCTGTGACGCCACTGCTATCTCTGTCTCCATATGCAGTCTTCTTATCATATTCACTGACTGTACCTTTCCCCTCTCTTTCTTCCATCAAATTCTTCCTCTCACTCTGCAAATTTCACATTTTTTCTAGCTCTATGTGCCCTTTTCTAGCCTAACACCACACATTTTTGTCCAGATAGCAACCCTTTCTCCTCCAACAAAACTTTTTTATGGTGTTCTCACTCAAAATGCAAAATGTAGTTTGGCAAAAGCACATTTTTGCAAGGAACAACAAAATTAAGGGGATCCAAAGCCAACTACAGAGCCCCATGTAGACAAAAAGGTACAACCAAGAATACCTTATTCTGATTACAGTTTAATTGGACACCCTGGTGTTTGAAGGGGCTCAGTGGAAAATAAAACAAATGTGCCTATTGTTCTTGGAATAATTATTACAATAATAATCATTCTTTAAGCATCAGTAGTGCCTTTCATCTAAGGACCATAAAGCACAGTGCAAACATTAATGAACTAAACCTCTCAGTGTTTCTATAAACAAGGTAGACATTTTAGACCCATTTTTTAACATAAGAGTGAGGCCCAGGGAAGATAATAGCAGTTTGTTTTTTTAAATTTGCTGTTGGCTACTGAATTCTAAGTATACTTAGGCTCAGCAGAAAGTACTACTTGATTTTCAGGAGTGACAAATATCCATGGTTCCAATGGCTCTTAGAATGTAGCATCTCTAAAATACAAGTCCTACTTAAGTTGCTACTTAAGTGTGTGCTTAGCTCCCTCTGTCTCAAGACCTCTTCCAGAATCAGACCACAAGTTTGTACAAGGACTGGAGGAATTTAAGGCTGGTTCTTAGTCTCTTCATCTACACAATAGTCTACCATGATTTTCATAGAAAAGCTAATGTCCTGTAAAGACCTAGGCATGGCCTTCACTTTCGGCATGAGCAATTCTATTGAATACGATATTGAACACAGTGAATACAGTTGATTCAGGGCGCAGAGGTTTTTACAGGATTGGGGCTCACGTATTTCCTTTCTAGTCTTTAGAAACTCACGGATGGCTTCACATAGCCACCCAAGAGTTTAAAATATGAAATGGAGCTAAATCCCCACTAAAACCTTGTTTTATCAACCTTTACTAACTTTGGTGATTGGTTAAGAAATTTGTAAGCCGTGTTTCCTAGACATTGGCTTAATAAGAAGCTTTCAGCCTTGCTCTCAGCCAATCCAAGTGCTAAACAGAACACTGCCCAATTTATTTTTTAACAAGGTTCTCTGCTATTGAAACCAGTATGAAGTGCAATTATGGGCTTAACATTCAACTGTTAAATTATCCTCCCAACATCTTTCCAGACCACTCTCTAAGCTCTTCAGAAGAATATTTTATTGGAAAGGGTAAATGTATAAAACTCTACTGTTAAAACACTTAACAAATCTCCGCTGTCAGGCCAGTAAACTGTAGTCCACTCACTCTGGGCTGAGATTGCTGTTTCTCTGCTCCCCCTTTCCCACCTCCTTTTTCTTTGTTTAAAATATGCTGACCACACAGTGACCTCTCGTAACCCATTGGCCGAAAATTACAACCAGCCACACAAACAAGCAGCTCGAGGTCAAAAAGAGCAGGGTCTGCTAAAAGTTAGTAATCATACATTAATTCCCTGACATAATTAATCAAAATGAACCACCGTTATCTAGCGCGGAACCTTTAACCTATTACAAAGGGGTCAATTTGCAAACCACTTGAGCATGGGAGTTTGGTACAAATAGCATACTCCCTTCATCTGGGATGCCCTAAGTAGGCAAAAATGCCTTTGAAGTCCCAAATCTACCAGATTTAGATATAATTTCATCAATCAAGTTAAAAGGCTGCCTTCCCTCCAAAAAGGATTTCATGTAGATCTGTCATCTAGTTCTGTTCAGTGGGTGACTGAAAATCCATTTGTTAGGCTCTTTTTGTCAGGATGGAGTAGGCTGCAGTTGGCTCTACATGTCAAAATAGCTGAAAGTTTATCAAATTGAAGGCTAAGAGGCATGATTTGTGTTAGAACCTGCGCCTGTCTGGTGAAGGAAGCAGTAAATCTCAGCTTTGTTATGCCAATCAGCTCCAATTCTGGAACTTAATTGTGTTTTCATTTGATATGACTATAATTATATCTATATAGTGCATGTAGCTATTCATAGGGATCAGAGACAGGACTTCACACGTCTGTACAGCTCCCAGGTCCATGTTGCCTCATGATCCTTTATGCTTTCACTCAAGCAAAGTCCCTGTGAATTAGTATTACCTCCATCTTAAAAGTAGGGAACTGAAACCCTGAGAAACACAGCCCTGATCTTTCAAGGGATTTTAGGGCTCAGTTCCTTTTCAGATCTTAAATTCCCACTGAAATCAGAATTAATCAGGCATCTTGACAGGAATCAGGAGCCTAAATGCTTTAAAGGTTTGGTTTTAAATGGCTTATCCAAGGTCAGAAAGGAGGAACTTGCAGGAGAGAGGGGAGCAGAATCCAGGTCTCTAAAGTCCACTGAATCAACCTTCCTCCATCAGATTTAAGATCCCTACAGTCCATGGAGTCTCCCTTGAGTGTTATCTAATCCTCTTTCATATGTACCAATACAAACACTCCTCCATATGTATATTTAATGTATTTATTTATTACATGCAAGAATGGATGAGCTGTAGAGTTTAGAAGAATATCATTTTATCCAGTGATATCATATATCACACAGGTGAATCTCCAGGGGTTTACGATGTTACCAATTCCCCAAAATAGAATTAATTTTGAGCCATTCACCGAATCTCATTTTCTGTGTCATATAATATATGACTACAACAAAGGTGTCAACAATATTTTAAATGACTTTATATTAATATTAGTGCAACAACTACATTTGGAAAGTATCACACCTACTTTAAAAAGTTTCTGGGAAATGTAAAACAAAGTCGTTGTTAAGGTCAGTGTTTTAGCAGAGGTCACTTGAACTACAATTCCCAATATGCACATGGAGTTGACATGTCTGGCTTTTAAAACAAAATCACAATTCATCATCTGAATGTCAGAGCTGTGGCTTATGAGTTCCTGGTGTCTGAATGATTATGACACTTATAAAGTATATTTTATTATTACAGCCCACTCATTGCCACTCTCCATATGTGAAGTGATGGATATTTTAAATGTAATTCTACTTATTTATATTTATATCTTACTAGTGACAGGTAAAAAGCATCAACAAATCACTGCAATTTTTAACTAGTCAGAGACAAGATTTATTTTCAGTATAGTTAGTATGCACACTGTGGTTATTAGGAAGAATGATTCCCACCCAGAGAATCATTGGTTAGTCATGTTTAATTAAAATAAACAAACAAAAAAAAAAAGTGCAACCTCAAAAAATTCAGAAATGTCACACAAAGGTAAAAGGGATGATGGTAGATATGCCTATCACAATAGGTCTTTGTGTAGAAACAAGGGGCCAGACTGTGCTCACGTCTCTGCCTGGCTACTGGAAGGGCTGGGCTGGCACAATGGTTCACCAGCCAAGAGTAGGAACTGCACATTAACTGCAACATCTTCCAATGCTTGAAGTGACCACTGGAAATTAAAAAGATAAAGCTGTCTTTAACAAGAAGACATGGGATTGCCTGCAACATACTACTACATCACATCATTACATTTTCATACTAATTAATTAAGTACCTAATTAATTTATTAATACTTAAATTGTTCACAAAGTTAAGACTATGCGGAACCTATTTAATGGATAGACTCCTAGATGTGGATGCAGCAGTTCTGGCTCAGGTTCCTCCTCAGTCACCTGATTTTCTGTAGAACTGTGAGTAAACAGCCTTTGTTTTAAAAAACTCACAATGACAAGAAGTTTTTTACATATGGAGGTGAACAGGCCACATAAGTTCCTGGACAAAACAGAGGTTTGGCACAGCATCTCACCTGTGTGCTTTCACTATAATGATACTGTCATCAAGATGAGTTAGCTTTGTACAGTTTGTAAGATATTTTTGTCACTGTTACAGAGACCTTCAAGAAATCCAATGCTTCTTCTCCAGCCCAACAATCCTTCCAGTCTGTAAGGAGAGCTGGCATCAGTTCCCAGGGCAGCTGGACAGCATGTGAGACAAAATGGAGGATGCTGCAGTCCTACAGCTCTTCTTCTTCGAGGAGAAACCATGACCCAACACCAAAACTGCAAATACTGAGGGACCTGCTTCATCATTCTCATTTCAAAGACCCTTTTGCACGTCAGTTTTGCAGCCATTCCTGGCCACAGCTCTGTGCATACCTCAAAAATAGCAGTGATGGACATGTGCCATTGGGTGATATCAAGGGCCCTCTTTCAATTCTGGACAACACAGTACCATGGGATAGTACAGCTCTAGGATGCTGGAAAATTATTTGCTTTGTAGTCACAGGTCCCTCCCAGGAAAATTTGTACTGTGCTACGTGTCCAGTCTCCAAGCGCATGAGCTGAAGGGTAAATGTTAGACTGTTCATAGGAAGATTTTGTAGACTGACACAAAAATTTGATGCTTATCTCAGCTTTATGTACTATACCAAGTCATCCCACATGCTCTAGTACAAACTACTGAAACCCTCACTTAGCATATCTGTAAAATGGATATAACTATAATTAAAGACCTCCAGGGTCTCTGGTAAAGCCATTTAGCATTCGTCAGGCACTTTGTGGGCTTTTGGGTCAAAAACAATAAATGCAAGGTAGCATTATGAAGAGTTTCATCCTCAAGTTACAGTAATACATAATAGCAGGATCTTCAAGTTACAAATAAAATCACAGTGCAGAAATGTGTAACATAGAAAATGCGACTGGATACATCACACATTCAAATAGACTTAAGGGTGTATAACATGCAGTAGTATTCTGGACCTGGGCATTTACAACAGGGATAAACCTGTTCTTGCATAGGTAACTTCTCTTGTTGTTAACAGACAGGAAAGAGTGTGAAAACACCAATTGGAGCAACCTGCTTACAGTGGTAAGTTGTTTTAAAGTATGAATTACCTTGAGCTTATTCAATAACATCATGCAAAGGACAAAGGGCTTACTGGTAGCTCGCTCTGCAAAACTGTCTGAGCTGTGAAGGCTTCTGAGTCACACTCCAGAGCATCTGCAAGGGAAAATACATTACATTTTCCAGGCCACCAAAACTCCTGCTCAAAGTGGGAAACTCACACATGTTCAATCCATTCCCTCCCCCACACACCCTGTCTCAACTCCCACAGGATAGGAAGTTTATTAGTTAATACTTGAGCTTAAATCTTATTCTGAGGAAGTGATGAGCATCTAAGTCTCTCCTCCACTCTTGTACAGAGATGAAAGTTTCTTAGCTGGCCTGTTCACTCCAACCTCCCCCTTCCTGAAAGAGATGAATCCCTGCTGCAGAAATCTGAAACCTCTGGCCACCCAGCATATCTTTTAGAAATAAAAGCATCTTCTCTGAGAAAATGCATGCATGGAATGAAGCACAATGCAAGGCAAGCTCTGCTTGCATGGAGCTGTAGGAAATTAAAGGTAAAAGCCAAAAAAGCCAAACGGAGTGGTGTTGAGATAACAACAGGACATTGTTTTGATCCCAGGAGATCCTGTGGTTTTTCTTTTTAATAGTGTCACATAGAGTAACTTATAAGGGAGGCAGGGAAGGTGACACAATTTTATAACTCTGCAGGGGCTTCACACCATGGGACAAGATTCCTATTGTACTGAGGAGTATTGGAAAGAAAAGGGGGAAAGGAAAAAAAGAAGAGCTTGCAAAGCAGATCTAAAATTACACCTATTCTCAAGGAAGATACAAATCTAGGCCAGAAGGATTGCTCATTACAATGAACTCCTAGGAACCTCCCTAGCAAATGCTTTGCAGATATTTATCAACGTAGCTGAGGACAGGTGAGTAGGAGCAGGGGAAAAAAACAAAACAAAACAAGACAAAACAAAACAGCATCCTGCTTTCTCCCCTCAAAACTCTCAGCCTGGTTTCTACATTGATCAGGTTTTGTTTCCCTTCTCCCCAGTATAAAACTTGTTCAAGAAGCCCCCCCAGTTAATGGGAAGGGTACACTGGGCATGTAACAGAAAGGCAAGACATTTCAGACATAACTCGTTACTTTCCCACCCAAGATCACGTTCAGGCAAACACAAACCCACCTTTTTAGCTAATATAGATGAAGTAAAAAGAGAAGACAGAGTTTGTGCATTACGTTCAGGACTGGATCAGTCCTCTGAGGTGCAGCCCCTGTGAGCTTCTCCTCCCAAATCAGATCCCTACGTTTCCCTTTGCTCCTGCAATCAATCTCTATTTGATATACTTTTCACTTGGCCAACCACCTTTTACCCAGCTGCACCCCATGTGGAGGCAGGACACTTCCAGTGAGTCCTGCCAGGGTTTATCTGTTTCAAAATAATGCACTAAACAGCATCTTTTCAGTTGTCTCCCTTCCTCAGTCCCATCAGTGTCAGCAGAGGTGAGCATGATCTGTAGCATCAATGAGGTCTGGACCATTTGAGGCACCTGATGTACCGCATACAGGTGCAGACAATAATTTCAGAGCCCAGTGCCAACAAATCAGTTGCAAATTTCAAGCCACAAAGTTGGAACAAACCAAAGATGCTGCCCTCCTCTTACAAGAGAAAATGATAAACAGTTAAACCCAAAATAACAGAAAACACACAGATTCAGAGGGAGAAACAAAATGCAACAAAACTGTGTGGGCATCTGTGATTTTTAAAAGATAATTTAAATCCATGAAAATAATTACAGTGGGATGGTCCCTATTATTATTGTGAGTTAAGGTCTTCAAAGATCTTTATCCGAGATAATCTGAGCTATTTGGTACAGAACTTCTTTTATTCCCTTCGCACGGTGCATCACACAATGCTCTTTTCGGTGTTTCTGTTCACACAGCGGGCACTGATCCCTGCTAAGAGAGGTGTCAAAACTTCTAATAAAATGACTGCTCACGCAGAAAGTCTCACAGCTGAAATTTTGGAGTCGTACAAACTCCCACACAAAGCAGGGCTGTCAGATCAGATTGCAAGGTGTCAGTTTACCCAATTCAAACCTGAGGTTCTATTAAAAAAATGCACAACAAGCCCCCCCTACACATACACACACAAATGGAAAATGTCAATCAAAAGTAATTAATAGTTTTCCTTCCTCTTTCGCACTCTAAAGAATGCCAGGAGACAATATTCAGTGAACTTGAACAACTGATGAATAACATTCATTTGAAAATCAGACGCATGGTAAAATATTCTTCATCAGTACTACCTGAAGACTGTGCTCCAGACACACAAATATCCAAATCCTCAGCAGTGTCTGTGCGGAAATCTGCTGCACAATGTAAAGTTTCGGAGGTAACAGAAGGCGTCAGTACAGATGAGGGGGACAGATGTGGAGTTAAGCCAGATGTGAGGGAAAGAGCGTGGGGCCAGATTTGAGCCTTCAGGACCCACCATTTACGTCAAGCAACTGTGAATGATCTCATTGCCCGAGTCATCCAGGGCAAAATGTGGCTTTGAGAAGAGGAGTCAATACTTCTGGGAACTTAAAAAAAAATAAAGAAGCCTATTGAATTTCACTGAGACCTGCAGAGATTTAAACCAAGTTTCTCCTCCACGTTGAAAGCTGAAGTTCTTCATTTATCCAGCAATATCTGCCTTAAAGGGCAGTAGTAAAGTTCGCTGGCTCTTCAACTCCACACCAGAGAGTGCACCAAATGCTGGAGTCCGTTTACTAAATCATGGCACTAAGTGCCATGTCCAATCTCAGTTTAAAAACCTCCAGGAATGGCGAGTCCACCACCTCCCTGGGCAGCCATTCCAATGCCTGACCACTCTCTCTGTAAAGAATTTCTTTCTAATATGCAGCCTCAATTTCCCCTGGCAGAGTTTAAGCCCATGCCCCCTTGTCCTATTGCTAACTGCATGGGAGAAGAGACCAGTCCCCACCTGGCTATAACTTCCCTTCAGGTAGTTATAGAGAGTGATGAGGTCACCTCTATGCCTTCTCTTCTCTAGACTAAACAACCCCAGCTCCCTCAGCCTCTCCCCATAGGTCTCATATTCCTTTCTATGAGGAGGAATACCCCTGCTTTGGCACAGTTTTCTTTGACCTTACAAGGGATTTTGAGATGAAAGACATACCTGGCTGGCAAAGTTAACTCTCTCCACCTGCACATCACCCTCACAGGTCAGTTCTCCCTAACTCCCTTCAGCCAAACTTATCTGCCTTAGCAAAGAGGGACTATTAAAACTGTTGTGCAATCTTTCCTTGCAGATGCCACATACACATTCCAGTTTTTTCCCAAGCTTCTTTTTTTCTTTTTTAATTGCCACATTTTTGAACAGTTTGGATAGAATACTCTTCATATACCCTTAATGTGCTCTGAATGCAATAAGTAGTATCTGGTAGCTTCTCCCAGCCTACTTGTAGGCAATCTGTTGGAAAGAGAGCCACTACTCTGGATATCTTTAAAGCACAAGGCCTATAAGTTGTTGCTGCTGCTGTAACCCCATAAAGCCCTTTTCTTTTGTTCTCTTCTTGAAGCTGGTTCCTAGTACCCTTCAGACATTTTATTGATCTTTCTCCCCCTCTAGCTCATACATGCTAATTGTACCTCTGGAGCAAAACAATCTTATTATCATGTTAATTAGTGGGAGGGTTGTTGAGGGTTTCCAGTTCATTACCTGCTAATTTCAAGATAAATGAATCCACAGGTTGCTAAGTAAATAAGGTCACCTATCAAGTACTTGTAAACGTGTTTGTAAACAGGGAGGGGAGATGGGGAGAGAGAGAAAGGGAAGTATGTTTGGCTTGGATGGTGGGAAGTAGCTTTGGATGAGGATTTGGCATCCCATGCTGGGGTGACTCCATTTCCCTTGAACTCATTTGTAATGGAAAGCGAATGTTTGCTGTCCACCTGGTTCCCCAGTGGGACGTTTCCTCCCTGCAACTACTTTGTGTGCTCAAAGGGCTCTTTGTAAGCAGATTACTCATTTGGAGGTTTGGTTGATTGTTGCTGCCTTTTGTGGTGAGAGCCAGGAGTGAGGACATGCACTAGGCAATACAGCACCAAAGGGGGAACAAAAAAGCATGGTAGTGTGAGTCACAGTAACCTCCCCCTTCACATGGCTCAGGGTTATTCGTATTGCCTTTATACACAGGGCAACAGGACAAAGAAATACAATGGGAGAGGGGAAATAAACAGTCAGATGGGGTAAAATGACATATTGCTTTGAAATCTGTGCCTTTACACCACACCCCAAATCTCCAGGAAAATTACTCTCTGACTGGGGCAAGTGAATAAAAGGACCATGTAGAAAAGCATATCTGAACCATGGGGATTGCAGAGGTAAGCTATCGGGGGCAAAATGGAAAGCGATACTGACTGGGCTCCCCTGGGCTCTGTCCTCGGACCGGTTCTGTTCAATGCATTCATTAAAGCAAGTGAAATAAATATGTGTATTAGATGTGTGTGGGCAGCCAGCTCACTGAAAGGAAGGAGAGCAATTCAAATAGATCTTGATAAATTAGAAAAAATGGTCTGGAAAAAACAGAGTACTAATCCTAAAGGCAATCTCAGAGTCCAGGTCTGAGTAGGATAAGGCTTGTGAATGCAGCATGAGCCAAGCAAAGTGGTGTTACTTCATTGAAGGACGTGAAAAGATGAGTAGATATCAAGTTAGAGAGGAGGGAATACTTCCATGATGTTGTGGACAAAGCAAATATGATATTAGCATGTATAAGCAGGAGTATTGCCTGCCAGGCTCCTGAATGACCTCCAGCCCATGCAGCGCTGGCTGGTGCCAGGTTTAGAGGAAGAGCAGAGAGATCAGAGCTCCAGGGAATTTGGCCTGTGAAAAAAGAGACTGAAGGAACGCAGTTGTTTTAGCTGAGGGTCTTCAGAAATGTAAAAGATGAAAGAAGAGAATAATCTACCCTGCAGAGCTGTACTGGCTAGGCCAGAAAGAAAAAAGTTTACTTTACAGCAAGAAGGATTCAGGTTAGGGGGGAAACTCAAGTACCTGTATATAAATCTTTAGTGTCAATTTAGGCACCCAAGACAGGCGGGTGGATACGATAAGGGACTTGTAGGAGGCTTGTACCCTTGTGACAAGGCTGTAGGCTTGGCAAGATACCACAAGAGATTTAAAATTACAGTAGAAACCTGTCTTTAGGCATCTGAATCATTCTCCAGATAGAAATTCTTAAAGCTGCAAACAGTGAAACACTGGGGTAGTTTGCTTGAAGATGCTATAAAGTTTTTCTGTTTTGGAAGAAGATGGGACAGTCTGCCTGCCTTGGGGCACTGGGATCCAGCAAATTCCCACCCAAAGCCACCTTGAGTCTCTCTCATTTTGTATCAGGTGAGAATTCACCTACCAGCCCCTCTTTCTGGCTGTGCTCTCATAGATTCAGCTTTTTATTTAACCCATGCTCGAGTCTGTTTCAGAGGCTTGGAAAGGTTCAAAGTTGAACACAAAAACTTCAAGGGTGGTCCAGTGGGTTAAACCTGAGGAGACATGAGAGAGGAGAAAATTGCAATGAGTAATTCACCTGCCCCATCCCACCTTTTTCTCTGAGGGAGATGTCTGAAAACACTCCTCCAGTTTGCCAGATTTGATCCAAACTCTGTTTAAAAGATACACTTGTGGAAAATTTCCTTTTTCTCCCTAGTTGCTTTTAAAATTTGTTATTTGTGCCAGGAGCTCTGTCATATGAGTCACCTGATCTTCTTCCACCAGCTGGATGAGCATATAACAACTTGTATCATCAGCTTCCAAGGGTGAATGATCATGAGAAACAAATTTAAAATTGCTTTTTGTGAGCATGCAAGGTTATTTCTATAACCATTTGCATGTTTGGTAAAAACAAGTGCAAAAACACCACAAAAACAGGCCAGGCAAATCCATTTAGTTTTCTTTTCCCCCCCACTCCATTTTATTTGAAGAGCTATGGATTTCTCAATTTTACATGAATTAGAAAGTAGAAATAGGCCCTTTTTGTAGTAGTGGTTGATATCAAATGCCTGTGAAACACAGCAAGCCCTTCTCTGAACTCAGAATTGCTTGTGCATTTATTTGGATACCAGCAACCTGAGGATTTTAAATTTCAAGAACAGCAATCATGAGTTATATTCAGCATGATCTTATTATTGTAACTAAACAGCTGAAGTTTACGCATGAAACATAATCAAAGGGGGTTCTGCATATGTATTTATTTCATTTTCACCTGCTTGCCATATACTGTCAAAACAGACTTTGAGAAATTATGCTTTGGGGGTTTTTTTGTTTTTGTTTTTAGCATGCTTGGGAATTTTGAGGTTGTTTTTCTGTGGTTAACTATATAATTAATCCAGTGCTTATTAAGACAAACTCAAATGTTTGTATCATCTGGTTTTGGCTTCTCTTTCAGAACAGCTCTAAAGTTTCTAACTGTGTAAAACGTAGATACTCTAGAGGCACCGCGTTTTAGCTGTTCAACTGGTATCTGAAACACTGAATTCTCCCTTCTTCTTTTTTTTAATTAAGATAATAAATTGGTCTTAAATTATCCCTGAAATCAGACCAGTGTTGATTACAATGGGTCTCATGCTGTGACAGCTCAAGATGATGTTATTTTTATTCCTTTTCAACGAGATCTTAATCTCTCCCTGCGTGTAAACAAATTGTCACAGTAACCTTGTTCTTTTAATCTCCCAGCTGAAGACCTTTAAAGCATTGGGAGATAACAGATCTAACTGAGATTTCATCAGCTTTCAGGCTTTTAAAGATATGCCGCATGCCTCTCCCACTGCTGCAGTCTTTAAATGTCGAAGGAGAGAAGTGCACATTACACTCAAAAGCTTTCCTTAAGCGTTTGAAAATAGTATCCACCTAGCACCATGAGATTCAGGGGTCGAATTCACAGACAAAATTTGGATGCGAACACAAATTACTACCTGTTGCAGCTGGTGCAGAACTGTCCCCCTGTCTCTCTCTTGTATCACTCTGGCTTACCCTGGTCAACCTTGCTAAAAAGGCTGATGAAGTTTTAATGCTCAGAAAAATGTTGTATGTCAGAAAGAAACACTGACTTGCATTTCTTATTCTTCTTCTAGGAAAGGAAAACAATTTCAAGGGGCAGCTAGCAAGAAAAAGAATGAAAAGACCAGAGGTAACTCACCTTCCCCCCCCCCCCCCCCCCCGCCACCTGCCTTGCAAATATGAATTAATTTATCTTCTAAAGCAACCGATTCATAATTATACCTAGTCAGCTATTACAAATGGGGGAAAAAAGGCAACAGGTAGAAAAGTTACTTGCCTAAGGCCCAGCAGCCTGTTTCTGACCTGGCTCACAACCAATCGTCCACCCCGGGGAATCCAAACCTCGCTACTCTCCCTCAAATACTTTGGAGCAAACTCCCAGGATTAGCAATATTGACAACTGGGTTTCTGCTAAGTTCCCAAAACTCTTCGTTCCACTGGTGCATGGCAGTGATAACAACACTGTCAAGTCTACCTGTGAATACTTCTTCAAAAAATATTGTCAACTCTGTATGTCAGTCTATTTCAGTGTATTCAGATGAGCATTTTTCATGTTTGAGGGCATGTGAGCATCATTATTCATAGTGGTAGGACTGGGAATACTCAATAGCATCTATAAACGTGGTGTGCATTTCCTTACAGGTAAACATTATTTGTGAGTAGACATATGGGTACATTTTCCAAACACTACACAGGAGCCACTGCACACACACAAAAAATCTGTTCCTGTTAAAATGGCTTTTGCCCAGGCATCTATTGATGTTTGGAAAACGTGCTCCATTTATTTACTGGCATGCCAGTTATTTGTCTATATAACAATGTTTTCTGTCAAGTCAAAAAAATTTATTGTTCCTATGGTTTAAACTCTTTCATTGAAAATTCAGCCCAAACTATTTTAAAGTCTGACAGAAAGGTCTGTCTGCAAATAACACAGATATCTGCATCAGGTTTTCAATAATATTGTCCCAGATTTACTACTGACTTTCATTTGTTTTAATATGCTTCCACATCAAAGTTAAAAGCACTTAATATATTTCAGAGTATTTTTAAGTTATAGCAGATATGCATTAGCAGCACATAAGTACCAAATAAATATATATACAAACATAAACATATATACATAATACAAATTGGGGTTTATTAATATTGCCACCATCTGAGAATTATTTATTTACTTTGGGATGTTTGGCTTCCTGAGAAATTTGAGCAAATAAGCACCTTTCAGAAAGAAAACAGGCAAAACTCAGGTGAGGAATCTTAAGCTGATGAGGCACATTATACCCAAAATTTCTTAATCGGGAATAACAAAATGATTCAACAGTAGCAAAAAATTTCTCAATACCAAATTATTCTGCAAACATCTCTTAGGTTTGTCAAACTACTGTATGAGAGAGCAGCCGCAGAAAAAAAATTATCTGAGGATACAAAAAAATTGCACTCAATAAGTTTGAAACACTAACTTTCTGTTCGGAATGATTTTTTTATTCTGAAATTCCTTCAACTTTGTTTTTATTACCTTCTGCCATTGAAAACTTAGGCAAGTAGACAAAATCACTTCAGGGATGCTTTCAGAGAATCATGATTACTCATAGTTTTCTGAAAATATTTTAACTAGATAACAGGAAATATTTACTTACTCAGTTATTTGCCAGCAAGCTGATAAGGTGACAACATGCAAAGTGGAGTTTGGGAATGTTTACTGGCTGAAGTTTGAAACTCAACAGCAGTAAGGACTGCTTGCAACATGAGGGTTTGGGGGAAGCTACTGTTTATTATTCCCTATTTTTATAGTTCATATTTTCAGTAAGTTAAAAAAAAAAAAATATATATATATATAATAAAAAAACCCACCACAAACAAACACACTATGCACATAGTTGAGGGAGGTTTGATTGCTCTAGAGGCACATTCTGCCTGTGACTATGTACTTCTGACCACATGCCAAACTCAATTACTGAGTCTCCCTGTTATCTCCATCGTCTCCAGTGACAAGGGAAGGGACAGCCATCAGCAAAACCTGTTCAATGTGAAGCCAGAGCAGGAATCCAGCTCTTCACAGCTCTAAGAGAAGACAATTAAGTTATCCCATTGCAGCAGAGCAAACTACACCTTCCTCAGTTGCTTTGCTATGGATAATTCCTACCTGTCTTAGACACATATGTGAAAAAGTACTTAAGATACCTGCATTATCACATGAAGCTGCCTCACCACTTCTACCCTGACAATATCCACAGTTCACAACACAAGATAACAGAAATACAGTTTTTCCTCTGCTTTGAAACTAGTTCCCAGGTCACTAAAGCTCCATCCTTTCTCCCTTTAATCTTTCCAGAAAGAAAACCTCTGATAAAACATCATTAAAAATGTATAGCGGTTTTAAGAGCTAAAGGGAATGGTTTCAAATGTAAATATCAGTGGGAGCCTCTGGTTTAGTTTCTATGGCTGCAGTTCAACTCTATATACTTAGTACCACCTATCTCTTATCCTAGCACGGGCTAGCAAAATACCACAGCCTGAACTAAGCATAACTTGTCTTGCAACTTCTGTAAGAAGTGAAGATCAATTTTCTCCCTGAGCACCAGACTAATTCATCAGCAGAGTAGAGACTAAAACATGGCAAAAACAAATAGCAGAGAGGAGAGAACAGTTATGAAGACAGAAAAAGGTGAAAGGACTAGAGGGAAAATAAAGACAAAGTAATTTTCTAACTAATACGACCTGATAGAGCCTCCGATTCTGTGTCACCTGGGAGGGAAGAGGCTGCACCTGTGTGCAATACTGTGTTAACCCAGAGGTGGGGTAACCCCTGGCCAGGGACTGGCTGTGATCTGTCATGCATTAAAGCCTTGGCATTGGTTTGCTTTTCTCATATAAACACATCCTTTGCTCTCTATGAGTGTATTTTGAGCCTTCTGAAATGAGGAGACAGGGCTATCCCCATCCACCATGCTGAACTGACTTCCCTGTGGTGCTGCCAACACCATTTTAAAGCAGATAGTGTAGATGATTACTTAAGTGAATTTACACATGATGGCAAATAACTATGCTTAATAAAACTGAGAGCGCCTTAATGATTTCATTTTGGTGATTTAATTTATAAAAGCAAAGCTTAATCATTTAATAGCATCATTAAGAAAACACCACAGGAAGTTTAGAAATAAAGAATCATCCATATCTCCTGAGAAATGAGTTTTCTTCTAACATTCAGTTCATGACAAAATAAAATGGAAAGCTTACAGCTTCTTAAATAATTGCACTTGAAATATAAGAAATCCCTAAAGAATCCTTTCAGCCTCATCTTCTGCAGCACAGAAGAATTGCATTTCTGCTCACCACAGTGTGAAAGAGGCTTCACAAGTAAGAGACACCACTGGTGATGGAAATGCTTGTATATATTTTTTGTTAACGAATGCCTTGTGAACAAAATGCAAATGTCGGAGCAATTAAAAATAAATGTTTGTTTTGAAAGTAGCAGTTTAAAATAAAATCATATTCTGTCACCACATTTGGCAAAATGACAGTGAAAGCATCCCTTACCAGCACATGCGCAGTGCGTGTGTCTGTGCACGCATGTGCACACACAAGTGTGCTTGAGTTCCAAATGGAAATCTCCAAGGACTGGATTAACTAAGAGTTTGCATTGGGGTAATGGAAAATATGACCTCATTAGCACTAGGTTTGTCATTTGCTCCACAATACAAAAGTAAATTACAATGTATTAATGCAGTTAGTGTTGTTTTTAATGTGCACTGGGATACAATAAAAGTTTTTATTGGGGAAGTGTGATGGCATGTTTTCACTACAGCATTAGCACTGGTCTTCTGATAGGGCGGCCAGTCATATTACCCAGTGGAACGCTCCTATAATGATGTAGTAAAATTTGACTCTGATATAGTAAAATCTGTTTATGGCAAAGCTGCTTTTTCACACAGTCAGGCTGGGACAGGGAGCAGAAAGGACATAGCTAAAAGAATTCTTTTCTAACTGTATTTTCATTGAAAGTGTTCTAAAGAAACAAACAAACAAGCAAATATTCCTAGGCTTCAGGCCTGCCCAAAGGAATTACCATGCCATACTCTCCATTTTACTTTGCGTACTTCCTTTGCTTCTTCAATTTATCTACAGGTTTGTCATCCAGCAGCTGCCATAAATTAGTGTCCCCATCTTGGTGAAGGAGCCTAAACAGGAGTATTGTAATTTAACACACTTTTAATAGGCTTGTCACAGAGTTTTGCATGTACAACCCAACCCGTGTAAAACAACCTCAGGCACATTCATGGCTTTAGAGAGGGAAGGTAATGGTGGAGAGCAGGGGGTGGGGTGGGATCCTTTCCTTATTGAATACAGAGCTTGCTTGTGTTATAGCAGTGTTGGCAGCCTCCACGCTCCTGCTCCTTTATTATATTACCAAGAACAGGTTTGTGGTACTAATGAAAGTTTGCAGGTGCTATTTTTAAGCCGTGATTTTGCCCTTCTCTCTTTCCTAACTGGACAAAGAAAGTTTCATTCATTTAAACTTGTTCTCATTGTTTTTCCTAGGTAGTGGCTAGTAATGGCCAGCTCACCATCATGCCCTAATCAGCCTTCAGGTAACACCAGTCAAGATTGTCTATCCAGCTCCCCACAAACAGCTAGCCACACTCCACAACTGCATTGATTTCCAAACTCTTGTTTCTTATCTTAGCTTGTTTCAAAACCTAGGCTGAATCTGGGTTTCTGTAGCAGTAATTCAGTACAGTCTGAGTCTGGTCTGCACCATAACTGGCAGATGTTTTGCCTTTGGAGTCCTAGAAAACCATGCTCATTGTTGATGTGGTAAGGAGAGATGGTGGTGTCTGGACTGGAAGTTATCATGGGGGAAAACATGGCCCATTGCAGCAGCAGAAGTCACTGTTTCCACCCCTTTCTGAAAAAGTAGCCGGAAACTCAAGCCAAGACCCCAGCTCCCATCCACTACCACTCTGCTTTTTCTCCTTTCTCTTCCCCTCACTGAGATCCAACTTTCCCTTTTTGGGGAAACAAAACCCGATTGTGCTTTTGCTTCCAGGATGCATTGAACAAGCTCAACTATCCTTTTGGAGTGATATATGAGAACAAGATGTAGAGAGCAAAATTTGCTGGGATGAAGACATTCATTAAAATCAAAAGATAGTCGGAAAGTCCTGAATAAGGCTTTGTAATTAATGGACCCAACTAGCCTGTGCCTGTGGCTCTCTTGCTAGTTTAGTGACAGTAGCTGAAAGTTATTTATTTGTTTGTAATATACTTTTCCTCCAAAACACTTTAGTAATAAAGAGACATGAGGGAAGACACATTAGAAAGTGTGCCATACATCAAAATGAAAAGTACCACATAAGCTACGTGATAAACGTAGGATAAAATGTACTTTGTTTTCCACAAGACAAAGCAATAAGGAAAATGCTGTGTCTGGAGTAATTCTGAGCTTGGAACTTCTGCTGGTTATTTATTTTTATTAAGCAAATATACAACCTTGTAAATGTACCTGGTGCTAGCTAAACAAGAATAGCATACAGTCCTGGTCCTGAGGAGTTCACAGCCCAAGTTGGATGAGACACTGAGCAGGACAGACAAAACAAAAGCCTATGATTCAGGGAAGTGTTGAGGTATTTTAGGTGAAAACAAGAAACATTTATAAAAGAAGCAAATAATGTGGCTATTGAAACTCCACATAATCATTAACAGGTATAAACATATCTCCTCTCCTTCCCATTTATTGATTTATTCCCCGGTGGCATATTGTCTAAATCCTACACAGCAAGTCCTGAAGAAAGGACAGCCTTTGTGTTATTTGTACAGTGCTTAGCACCGCTAGGCCCCGATCGTTCACCAGGTTCTTTTCTATTTCTTTTTCCAGCATAACTAAAATAATAAGCAGATCTGAAGGCGAGAGTGAGGAAGAAAAGCATCTGCAAGACAAGATTCAACAAAATCTGAGGGTGACTTTGGTTGGGAAGTAAGAGAGGAGGAACAGAGAGCTAAAGTGTGGGCACAGAGAGTTATTATCTGCTTTCTGACTTATTTGCTTAGGAACTCTTGCAGTTTTACTTGTAAATGCACAAGGAGAAAAGGAAAAAAAAAGTTATTTTGACTTACAAAAGCGTGGAAAGGTCATTAGGAAGACTTGAGAACGCATAAAGCTCTTTAAATCCTTCCTACTTGTAATGCATAGAGCAAAGCTTACAGGAAAGCTGCAGCTAAGAAAATTACAAATGGTAATGCTATTATTTGGCATATAGTTGCCAAAGGCATTCAATATAAAGATTTTACAGAGGTGTCAACTGATATATAGCAAACACACAAACAGTCTCCAGCACTGTAACATATGCAAGGAGAGCTAAAGCTAAATATTAAGCATATGAATTATATATTCTTGCAATGCGAGGCTGAGAAAATGCTTGCTGTGCACCATAGTTAAAATGAGCAATAAATACCAGGGTTAATGCTGGCAATGTCTTGTTGTGGAAGGTTCCTCTAAGCCCCCCTCTCCCAAGTTTGTGTTTCAAACCATTTTCTGCTGTGTTGGATAATGAAGTGATTAGACTGCTCCTTTCCGAGACTGTTACATATTTAAAACAGGTTCCACCGCTGCCTCATTTTAAGCATCAGAACCTGTTTTGGGCGCCAGAAATGTGAAACATGAACATCAATAGCTTTCTCCTGCCAAGATAAGAGCTTGCTGCAGAGGCCAAACATATGTCTGTCTTTCTTTCCCTGAGGAGGTTTCTGGATAAGGAAGAGGTGTGTCTGTACCTGAGCTGCTTAAAATGACTCAGCCACATATGGACCTTTTGTAAACTTCCCTTTACTCTTTCTCCACAGGGCAGCAAGAGATTTCACTCTCAAAGTTATTGCCATCTGGGTTTACAAAGCTGGGTCTGCCCGGAATTGGCCTCCCCAGTAAAAGTGGTTTTAGCTGCTGGGGTCTGAGCCCCGTGGTAGGTGCAAGCCCTCGCAAAGGTAGCTCTGCAGGGCTCTTCGCTTCCTCAGGGAGGGTCATCCCAAGACTTGCCCTTTGAAAAGCGCAGCAGGACTTCCGCGATAAAACACACTATGCTTTGCTGCAACCCGCCTCAACGCCAGCAAAATTCAGGTGAGGGAGACGATAATGATGCAAATGCAAAGCACTGCTGATTTTCAAAGAAAAGCTCTTACTCCAGGCCAGAAAAATCGGGATCTTGCTTTGCTCACCAGCCAAGGCGATGCCTTTGCCACCCCCAAAGTGCTGGAAGTGTTGCCCGTGCCTGACACGCTGGGTGAGCGCCCGCACAGACAGGTCGTGCGAGCGGGACAAGACACAGCTTTGTATTCAGCAAACGTGCCCAAAAGGCAAATTAGTTCTTGCAGCTCAAGTTTAATGAACAAAAAGTGCTCGTAGTAACCAGACTCTTGCCTCCCTCAAACAAGGTGGGGTAGTGTCAGGGCAAACTCAGCTGGGGACCCGAAGAAAGATTTTCCTTGTGTTTTGCTCTGCTTGACCGGCTCTGTGCAACCAAATGCAGATCTGATCCACTCCTGGCTGCCTTCCCTGTGGTCTCTGCAGACAAGAAAGACACCTGAGACAGCCTCTCTGCTGGTGGACCGGGATACATGCCCTCCTGCAGTGACTGCCACCGTGTTTTCCTCCTGTCGGGCACAGAAAGCATTGATTACATGTCATGCCCTCACAAGGTGAGAGTGATACAGCTTAGTGGTTACCCACCCCAGGCTGCTGGCTCCCAGCCCTGGGACACTCTCTGGAGTCCAGTGTTTCCCAGCCAAGCCAGCAGCTGAGATTTCTTCTGATCATTTCCACTTTACCATGTGCTCTACACAGAGCTCTACCCCTTCCAGCACCATCCCTGCATACCAGGCACTTGCTTGTGCCTTGAAAATGCAGGCTGAAAACATAACTCAGGTGAACCCAGAAGCTACATCTGAGTGTAAGAGGTGACAGTATTTCATTTTTACTTCTCCAAACCTATGTCATCAAAATCAGCACCCCATCAGGACACCCTTACTGTAAGGACTCATGGGGATTCACATCTGCACTGAGGGATGGTGGACATGAAACCAGAGGGGAACTTCAGCTTCACACTTTCTTCTGAATTTAAAAGGCCTTAAGCATGGTCTGGCCATACGTATAGAGCAAATCCCTCCCCAGAAACTAAAATATAGCTGCCTTTAAAGTAAAAACAAGAGTAAGAGAATGTAGAACTGGATAGACACAGGAAATGGCCCCAAAAATACAGAGTTTTGAACAGCAAAAATGATCATTGCTTCACAGGATTTTGGCTCTATTGAAGAGTCAGGGCTCCTAAATCTTTGGAGTCAGCACCATCCAATTTTTAAGCAGTTAGGCACTGACAAATAAATGCACCATTTAACTGCCTCTTATTGAAATTAATAGGAATGAATCATCCTGGCGGTTTTGAAAAATCTTTCTAGAGCAGCTTAGGTGCCTAAATATCTTTAGCAGCATAGACCTAAGCAACTTTTCAGGTAATAGTTAACTGCTGATTCCTGATGTGTCTCATAGCACTAAATCACATAGAATAAATGAGGTTTTTAATGAATGTGAGAGGATGGGGTTTCAGCTGCCAAATTCCTCTTAGTTTTGTGCAAAAAGTGGCAGTAGCTGTGAAGCTGGTCTTCCCTCAGCCAGCTGAAAGTCAGGCAAAAATGTTGCACCCAAATCCTTCCAGCTACTTAAATAGCACATGCATCAGTTTCATTGCAGTGCTGCTCTTGCTGCCCTTAATTCATGTATTTTCCTGATGTTTTTTTAAATTTTTTTCCTGGGACCCTGAGCATGCAACAGTTTCAGCAACTGCTTCCCAGGGAGGTGACACTGATGTCTGACATACTCTCCTGTACCATAGCAGCACACAGCAAACTGCAGCACTACCTGGCCCCTAAAACCCTAACAAGGCCCTTCTTCACACAGACTTCATCCCATTCGTCCCTTAAGCTCCTGATGAGCCAAAAATAGCCCGTTTGAGCCATGATACAGAGAGAGGAAGAAACGGCACTGCTCTCTCAGAAACATCAAGCCACCAAAAATCCAAACCACTGCAAGCACAGGGGTTGGAAGGAGATGGAGAAGGGCTGTCAGAGTTGCTGTGAGAAGTGAAGAGAAGGCATTTGGGAATGCTTTACATCCTTTTGTGTTTGATTTTGGACGGCTTGGGAGGCACAGCACATTCAGATCCCAGTGTCATTGTTTAAGGGGTTGTTTATTTTCATTCCCCTCCTCCCTACACAGAAATTAAATGTGGCACACAGAGACCGGGCACTGATGACTCTTCAGGGATAGTTTTTTATTACATTTAGGAGACAGTCAAAATAGTTTTTGACATTATTTTATTCTAGGAATTATAACTGAGACCCTAAGGCATGGAGACAAGCAAAGCCCAGAGTAAAGCAGTGGGAGATGCTGATTGCCCAAGGCTCCTTAGAAATCCCAGATTATGTTACAGATATAGTCACACAATTGAAAGTGATCCACTTACCACAATTTAACCAGCTACTGTCTGCCAGATGAGGCGTGGGGACCGCTTTCATGGTCTAAGCAAATATGTTAACTTAAAATTATGGTACTTTAAGAACGCGCAGGCGGCTGCTGTGGCTTGGTCGATGGGCAGTGGCTGGTGGAGCCGCAGTAATTCAACCATCTCAGTCATGGGCCTGTACATTATGGAAAGGTTATATTGCTCGTATCAGAATAGCACTTCTAAGCTTCAAGCATGTGGTGGCCTCAGTGTGTCTGCTGCTGTGCCTGTATGTACAGTTCACGATGCTGAAAACAAACTGTAAAGGACAAATGAAACATGGGTGAAGGACAGAAGGCAGTAATAATACTTGGTAGAATAAAGAATCATTAAGTAACACATTTTCTGCAATGGTTGGATGTTAAGAATTGTGATTCTTTACTAAATTGGAGAAAGAGAGAGAATAGCTCCACTATGGACATACGAATTCTGTTATTATAGGATTGCTCATTCAACTCATTGTAGTTTTATTTTTGAGGAGCAAAATGGCATATGCCCTAATCCTAACCTCTATTTGCACATGGTTGCAACTCTGCCTGTGCAAAAAGTCTCCATATGTAAAGAATTCAGACAACTTAAAATGTGAAGATATCTTTCTTTGGGAAACTTGCATTGTTTAATCTAACATTTGGAAAA
Organism: Streptopelia decaocto; assembly: GCF_964273445.1. NCBI lineage: Eukaryota > Metazoa > Chordata > Aves > Columbiformes > Columbidae > Streptopelia > Streptopelia decaocto. The sequence goes on from NC_138664.1 coordinate 8,182,713, forward strand.
TCTAAAACAAACTTTCCATATTTTTGGACTGGGAATATCAGCTGGCTACTTCAATTAAACTGGCCAGCTACATCTTTTCCACAGCTCTCTATGCAGTTAATAATAGTATTACTTTGAAGTTAGCCAATTCCTTTCCTCTGACAGTCTCCCAGTGCTTTTGAAATGTAGCTAGATGTTATTATTCCCATGCAGTGGCTCAGAATAAACTGTGAAGAAACTAAATGATTTGCTGAAGGTTACAGAGTAAACTAGTGGCAGAGCCCAAATTTTCCATGTCCTAGCCTATTCATGTAGGCCAGTGACATCAAAGTTTGGGGACCTGAAATGCTATATATTCCCTTAAGGAGTCATTTGAAGGGTATTTACACTGGCCCTTCCTTTGTCACATGGCTATCGTGGCATTGAAGTAGAGGCATCCCCATCTCATATGGCCACATGGTAGACACATGTCCCTTGTCATGCGAGATAGGAGCCGCTGTGGGTCTCAAGGAAAAAAAAAAGGGGGGTGGGGGGGGCAAAAAAACAGCAGGAATTGACCTGAGCATCACAAAACCTGGCCAACAGCTCACTACTTGCCCAGATCAAAATATCAGCCAGAAAAGAGGGCTGCAGAGAGCAGACTCCAAGGGGGATAAATTGTTGTGATGAGCTGGGAGCTATAGATAAAACACTTCTGTTCTTACTAATGCACCTGCCATCTTTCACTGCGTTCATTGTCACAATGGTTCTTGTATTTTTATTCATCGATGAGAGCAAAATGACTGAGCCTCTTGATGCCTTTGTCTGTGAAACACTGTTGTCTGCTGGTTTTGTATCACCTTTGCCATCGCAGCTATAACAAATCACCTTGTTAATGTTACAGTGCTTGTTCTTGTGGCCCAGGGTGATCCTTTGTAGACTGGTGGGCAACACTCACATAACTATAATCCACCACATTTTCATGCAATTAGTATGCGGCAAAATTGTTCTCAGATACTCACACACATACAAAAAAGATTAAATAAGACCCATTTAATGTCATGAATTGTCCTGTTAGGAGTTAATGAGGTCTGGTAGGTTGCCAAAGTCCAACACACAGAAAGCTCAGGCAGGCCAGGAGGGAGAAAGGGAGGAGTTGCTGGGTTCAGCCAGATAGACCTTGAAGTGCAACAGCTGTGCCTTGTCTTTGAGGAGAGGATCAAGTAGAGAATATGAGATAGGCAAACGTTGGCTTAAACTTTCTTCTCTCTTTGATTGTCCTTGGACATCTGCCTCATCTCCTGTCAAGAATGTTTGGCAGCTGTGAGCCCAGAATAACACTGCCGCTCAGCCAGGACGCTATCGCAGCCCTCTAATACTTTAAGCCAACTAGTCTCTGCTGTGTGCCTCGACCGATACTGAACTATGCTAATGCCTTGAGCTAACTAGGCTTTCTAACAGCCCGTGAAATACACAGAAGTGGGGTCTGCGGTTTATTTTCCTCACGTGCTAATTGGCTTTAATTGTTGGCCAATTGGATTTCAAGTTGAGAAAAGGGTGCCCCAGACAAAAGGAAAAGTGTTAACTTAAGACCGTGGGAGAGACTGGCCATTCTGTTCAGTTTCTAATGTAGCAGACTTTATGCAGATGCATAAGTCTCAGGGCAATGGCTGTCCTAGAAAGATTTTTCAAGCATAACCAATGTGCTTCCCTATAAAATACATGCTTCCATACAGGCTGAATGTCATTAATGTTCAACTATTTCTGGAGTGTAAATTCCCATCTTTCAGAACCAAAGTGTTTATGCTCATTTTGCCTCAAAAATAAAGGGGTAGGTAAGAGGAATACCTGATTAATTCTGATATTTCAGCTGGTTTAGGCAGTGGTTTTAGAAGTAGAAGTGCTTCTGCAAAATCCAGCCTTAATTTTATCCCCACAGTCACAGTGAGAGAGTAGGAAGAAGGGCTTCCATGCTATATGTACCTCAACACTTGTCTCACAGAAACAAGCCAGCTCTGAATAACAAGGGGACTCAGATTCTGCACCCATTCAGCCTTTGAACAGAATATCACATTGTAAGATTCATTATAACCACTGCATTCCCATTTGTTTCAAATGAGTTCATGGGAAGAGAAGCAGGCCATGTAAATACACCTGTGAGATCAACCAACCTACGTGACTCCGGTGTAATCTTTCGTGTACATATCCTCCCAATATCCCTGGTAGATAGGGTAGTGCTATTATCCATCTTTTGCTGAGAGCACAGAGGGGGAAATCCTCCAGAGACAGCTGGGATCATAAATACCAATGAAAATATGTGCTAGAGAGACTAAATGCCAGCTTTTCAAAACTAAATTAATAGGATTTGGGCACTTAACCTGCTTAAAGCACTTAAAAGAACTTGCTGAAGAACTACCGAAAACCTGATCAGAAGTGATTTGCCTAGGTCATATCAGCTAGGAATCCACGTCCTAAAATCCTGTGATAGGAATTCAGTGCCATTAGGACCCAACCAAGTTCATGAGCAAAACCTCAAACAAATCCTCATCATTATCACTACATAAACCCTCTAGAAATAGGAACAGGTTATGGCATTGTGAAGATTTACTGATGAGGAGTAAAGTTCTCCGTCCCCCCTTCATTTTCTGAAGTGTATCCCTTAAACAAAGCTCAGTTCAAGCCATTTTCACTTGCCCGTCTGGATGGTGTTACACAGAAGCTGCAAGTTCTTTTCAAAGCTACGTAATATCCATTCCCAGTTGTTTGTTAATCAAGCCTCAGACTTTCTCTTTGATGTGACTTGTAGAATTGTTTTGGAGATAATGCTGTAATAAAGGCCCAGATTTTCTTCCATTACTTCTGGTTATTTCATGTTAACCAGGCCATTCAGAAAGATCGTGTTTGGCCAAACAAGCTGATGGAGAATTCTCCCCAATGAGGGGAGTTTTAACAGAGGTTGGAATTATTAAAGGTAGAATAACCTGCACTATTCCAATTTACAAGTAGTCTTTGAAGGGCTATAGCTAGTGATACTACAATGTGCTTGCAGACTGCCTAATTTATAGCAGTAGGTTGAGGTTAATACACATGCATAATAAGAATTTAAGAAAAACACCACTCTTTTGCTGAAGATCCATAGATTTTTCTGCAAGCTATACCAAAAACAAGGTTAGATACTGAAGGTGTTCAGGCACATGCTCATTCCCATAAAAGCTTAGTCAAGTTTCCTCTGGCCTTTGAGTTCTAGGGCAACAGATATGTCTCCTCTGGCAGCTTTATTCTGGTAGTCCTGGATGGTCTGTATTGGAATAAATAAAAAATTATTCTTCAAGCCTGAGCCTTATCACATGAACCCTTAGGTCTCAATCCCTGATATTGTAGTCCAGTGTTTTGAAAAGTTCTGCTAAGTGTTCCCCACTCAGGTGCATTTTACTCACTCACTCCAGATGGGATCAGGGCCAAGAATGCCAGACCAGCACACAAAAATGTTCTAGCAGTAGTTCCAGCTGGGACAAGAAACAGAAATGTTATCTCATGACTCATTGTCCTAACAGAAGTAAGGGTAATTTGGATAAATTCAGACAGTGGGCTGCTTTAACCAAATCAAGCTTGAGCTATGAACATCTTGACCCCTTTCCTTGTAAAAGAGGTTTTCAACAACAACAAAAAAGGATTTTAGCTCCATCCTATCTCCTTACCCTATGTAAACTGCTATAATAAAAGCAAAAACAGCGGAACTATGCAGAGGAGTGACAAATTCACCAAATTCCTCTGTGTTAAATCTAATGCCTGGTGAAAATATCATGCTCTTCTCCATGAAACATGATATTCTCTCCTGATTTACAAAACACCAGGGGGGAACATACTTGCAAAAACTTTCAGCTACAGTGAATCTGACCTGGAGCACTTGTCTTAAGGGGCAAGACCTGACATCAGCTTCCTCAGCAGTTCAGAGACACCGTGGGATTAACACAGAGGGACTACACTGGCTTCTGTGCAGCCACATGCAAAACACAGGGTCAGTGCTCCTCTCTGGTGCCTGCTGGCATCTCGCCCTCTCTGACAGCATTCACGGGAGGTAGATGCTGCCTGTAGGAACAAACTGCCCAAACTAAACTCTTTGCTTCTCTGTCAAGCGATATCTTCTTGCTCCAAGAGCATCTCAGCATCCATGATGTGAGGAAAAAGTGGTTGATGGCAGCTCTGGAGATGAGACTATCACAACGTGCTTCCCCTGCCTACTTATTTTCACTTGGGATTGTCCTAGTGTGGCTCCCTTTGTGTCCTATGCTGCAAGAGATCACGCGGCCATCACCGAGGAAAGCTGGACACTAGACACTTTCTGCAGCTAGTCAACAGGTCTCTGGGGTTTGTCAACTGAAGGCTGATGCCAGCCACCTGCTCCTGCATGGCAGTGAAGTGTGCTGCTTTCTAGTGCTCAGCAGTTCCTGAGAAGCTGCAAGTGGATGCGAGTGGCAGATGCTAACAGACACCAGAGAGCCCGAACTGCCGGCCTTGCCTCTCCTTGACAAATTGCACCTTCGCCACAAACATTTCAGCGTGTAACTTATCTCCCCATCGGAGCTCTGGCCGCCCCTCTTTGCAAAGGCAGCATCCTTCCAGGTGGATGATTTTCCACTCAAAGACTGATGCCTGCAGCAGCAATCTTGAAAGTCCCCTGCTATCTGCTTCTCACTCTTCACAAGACAAGACAAGACCACCCAGTGATTCGCTTGAAGAAATATTACACCAGCCTGTGTGCCGGCGTGGCCCAGGGAGCATATCGACAACGAGTTACCCAGCTTAGAAAACACAAGGGGATTAATAACTTGGACAGTGTGCTGGATAAAACTAAACTCAGAAACAATTCCCCACCCAAACCCCATCAGAATTTTAATCTTTACAGACTTTTAGCTCCATAGCCCAATAAATCCTTTCCATAGTGACTCATTGTTACCCTGATCTTCCTTATAAAACACACAGTGGAAACAGTGTAACATTTTCCTTTCTTATTGCTTTCCTTTGTAAAACCATCTTTCCTTGTATCTCGCTGCCATTTGCCTGTTAGTCATGGGCTTCACTCCTGAATGAGCCACTTAAGAAATGTTACACTGATGTCAAATTGATACATGTCTTGTAAATACTTATACTTTCTCTTTATTTAATGTGAAAGAACAGTGTTCAGAACTGATCAAAAATTGGGGACTCTTCAGTGCGAACTTTCAGCTGAAATACAATTTTTCTATTGAAAAAAAGAAAAACTTTAGCAGAAATTAGATAATAAGAGTTGAAGCAAGACCACAAACATTTTGTGCTTCAGATTTTTCTTTTCTTTTGTTCCTCTTGGAAAAACTGAAATTCCTCATAGAGGACATTATTTACATTTCTTACGAAGTCCTCAAAATACATTTTAAAAATAATTCTGTTGCCAGATCTGGTAAACTGCAGCTGCAAATCAGTGGGTTTGCCTGTGAACTCCAGCTTGGCAAAGTGTTTTTCCAGGTATTTCAAATCTGGGAGCCAAAATCTATAAATCAGACCCAGAGGAAGCATGACCAGATTTTATACAAGTTCTGAGCAGGTAGAGTAGTAACAACAGGAATGAAGAACAAAAATAATGTTGTCCTGAGAATTAGCTACTTATCTCAGACTGCTCCCTTTCCTTCAACAGGATAGCAATAGCAAAACCCATAGAGGACTTCATGAAGCACCTTTCTCTAGTATATATTGCATTTTCAGGATCCTTTTATGGTGATGTCATGGCAAGTGAATCTCAAATTCATACGAGATTCTAATTTTTTAATTGAGTGAGAACATGAAGACATTGTTACAGTGTCCCAGGAGCAACACAGGGAAGAAACTGAATTCCTTGTTGACGCAGTGCTGCAAGGTGTGCAACCGTGAACGCATGGGCAGCCTTATTTATGAACTACCATACCATTCCCCAAAAGCTTTGAGCAGTCAGCTTATGGTTTGAAATTCAGCCTTCAACACATAACAGAGTCCTTGAACACCCTCCTATAGAAAACAAAATCCTGCTTATTTTGGCAGATGTTCATTTTCCCTTTAAAGCACACTATTCTACTTTCTGACTGTTTAGAGTATTTTTCCTAAGCACAAAGTTATTGTGGGTTTAGCCTGAGATGTCAGTCAATCCCCACCTTTAAAGCAAACTGATTTCTCTACTCCTTTCCCTGTGATATCTATTTTGAAGGCTCTCAGCTCCCTAGTGGGCCAGTGGGACATCCCGCAGCCTCTTTATGGCTGGTGGTCTGCAGGAGGGAACAGGATTACATCTCTCAGCAGCCAATGGTGCTGCCAGTACGTTCAATAAACGAGCTTAAAAAAAAAATAAAATGAAACCACAACACACACACACAGCATGTCCTTCTTACTCTGCTTTGCGTGGTGTGACTGAACCTGCAGAGCCAGTGGGAGCGAGTTCCCTTTCCTGATTTCACCTCTTTCATTATGTCGGAGAGCTTTGTTCCAGACTAGGAGATTATGCAGTGGGCTGAGGAGGAGAAGTGACTTCAGTGAGATATAGCACACAAAAAAGTGTGACAAATTGCAATGACAGGGGCTCCGATGGTAGCTTGTGATGGAATGAAATTAAATCCCTAACCAAACAATGCAGCATTATGCTATATTCTATAGGCACCCTTGTTGAGGGTAGGTTGAGAAAAAAAAGATGCACACATACTTTCCCCATCTATGTTCTCAGTTAGCCCTTTCCCCCAGTGTCAGCTTAGAAATAAAAAAAAATAATAATAATAAAAAAAATCTTTGATGTTTGGACCCAGGAGTAAGTAATGTGTGACTCCGGGAGAAGTGTAACGGATTGAAGAGATGCCCAGCGAACACCCACAGATTGCAGTGCCAACCCCTGCAGTGGGGCGGCCTCCCAGGAGTTGTGGCTGGGACTCTGGGACCACCTGGCCCCATACTTCCACTCACAGCATCCCAAGTAATTTGCCCTCCTTCCTAATTAAAGTGCTCCCTGAGGAGCACTGGAGGACAAGGATGTGTGTACACCTTTGTACTCAGCCACTCCAAACTTCCTTGGGCAATACCGCAGGGTGATCCTGATGGCTTTTTTCATGCTAAATAACTGACCTGGATGGCCTTACTGGCCCATTCATCTCTTCTACATAAACAAACTATTCATTCTCCAAGGAATAGGTGCATCTGTTCACTCAGGCCCAGTTCCTGAGGGAAGCCAACAAGAGACATGACACTATTTAAGGAAGAAGGGAGCATAACATGCTGTTAGAGTATCTTTGCTGTCCCGGGGCCATCCAGGTGTTAAATCACTCAGTGGCCTCTAAAGGGTCCAGAGCCAAACACTGAAACAAAAGGCAAAGATGTGGAAGGAGAGTGCAAATATGAGGAAGGAGAGTGCCAGATATCACAGCTCACACTCGTTTTTCTCTTTTGCATGCTGAGGTTTTCAGGAGCAGTATGTTGAAGGGACGGAAAATGAAGTTGACTCTAGGAGGTTAGGAGCACTCAACACTGCTGCAAACTTTATGAGCTGGTCAGCATTACTAATGTTCTCAAAGCAACACTCTTGCGGGAGTCCCGAGCTTACTTTCCACTGGAAAGAAACAATAGTTCAAGCTGTGAAATGTTTTACATTCAACTTCCACCTCTCCCCCCCTCTTCAGTGGAGTTGCCATGAGCCCAGACTTTAAAAACATTTCAGACTTAAAAGGTTAAGATTTAAGTGCTGCTGATTTTATCTGGGCTTTTAACTAACATAGGCAGGTGGATTAGAGATACGTGTACAATCTCCACTCTAGACACTTGGGTAAATATGCACAAGTGCTGAGTGAGCCAAGGAAGGAATCTGATGTTATTGTCTATTAATTTGAAAGCAGAGATTAAAGAAAGTGCAGAAATCAGTAGTGTAAATATCAAAAAAGATTTCCATTTATATGTAAGAACATTACTCTAGCAGTCTGGCTATTTCAAATAACATGAAAGCCTTTTTTTTTCTGAGGAAAAAGAACTGTGAATTTGTTTAAATTTACATATTTTCCTCTCTTTGTTTGCAGGAATGGTCCCCATGCTTGCAGCTAAGAAGCAGTTTGCTTGACAGGGTTGGGTTTTGTTCAGAGCCTGTGTTTGGCTGGAGAACCTAAAACCAGCAAAAGAATTTCACAAAGTTACGTGACAGACAACCAGGCTGGGATTTCTTCCTTCTTGCTTTCTTTTCTTTACTAATATTTGTGATTATTTTTCCCTTTTATATTTTCACTGTACAACAGCTTGAAAACAGATTTTGATTTCCTACTAACATTTTTGTTATTCAGAAATATTCATGAAAACTTGGCAGAAATAATCTGCAGGTGATGGGGGAATCAAAACCACTTTGGCTGTGGCTATTAGTGGATTCAGTGATGTGACTGACTGCCTATCCAGCTCGTATGGCATCACTTCTGCCTTCTTCTTAAACGCCTACAAACAATTTTTAAATGAATGATGATAATAAACAGTAAACATTCTCATAACAAATTAAGTGCTTGCACTTTCTCCTAGAAAAGAACAATTAAAAAATTATCTACTCTGTTAATGTGGCCTAAGTGTTTAATACTGGAAGAAACAATATTTTCTCTAGAATTCGAATTAGAATTACATTATGTCTGAATGTGATAGGTGCTCTTTAAAAGCATACTTTGCACTAAAATATCAAGGAATTCTCTACTTTTCTGAAAGCTTTACAAATTCCTGGAGGTCATCTGAATACTCAAAAATAATGCATAATATGACCCCATGAATCTAATAGGCCAAGCTCAGCACTTTTTATTAGCAGAAATATTCATGAATCTTTTATCCTCCTCTTTAGTCCAGCAGCTCTTATTTTCACCCTGTTCTCTCCTTAATGCAACGTTTTGTAGAAATGCCAAGAAAAAGGAACCCAGCTTCAGGTTTAATTGCTAATATTTCTAAATTTAGTCAGCATAAAATCCATCTGAGGCTCCAAAGATTTTCCCTGTAATCTGCAGAACCTGAGTTTGAATCTAGCCCAAGAGAGCACCACAGCAAATAAATACCATCTGATCTCTACAGAAATCTGACAAGAGTTCAACTGTTTTCCACCTTGTTACAAGTATATCAGAGTTGATTTCCCAATGCAATGCTGTAGGGGAAAAAAGTCAATTAAAATGCAACTGTCCCAATTTCAGTGAAAGTTACTGATCAGCAGGAATCACTATATATATAGTTATTATTTTTTTTTTCTTCTCTTGTCCTAAACAGGCCCACATTATGGCTTGCTTTATGACTCATGTAACAGTGGACAAGCAGCAGTGACTATGAGCCAAGTGACCCCAGTTTTCCACCTAACAATATGGCAATTGCTGGCCTTGGCTTGTTCCTCCTATCTTTCTCACCTGCTTCTGTGACCATTATGGATATCACAGTTAAACTCTGCAAAATTTGTCTGAAGGCACACAGTATGGGATTGTCAGTGATGTTATTTCCCTATCAGTGTAGCCAAAAAGGGATTAAGCTAGACAGAAAGGAACCAATTCTGGATGCTGGAAAACATCCAGATTTAGTTATCATTTCATTATTTACTTTGGACCATCTAAATGTCATGGAAGTTTTCAAGTTGTAACAACCACTGAAAAAGTGATGATTTTCCATTTCTCTTTCTCTAGCAGCTGGTCTCACAGGTAGCTTGTTAGCCTCAGTAAGTTGTCGCAACATTTGCTAGTATTACATAAATGGAGACAACATTATCTGATTGAAGACTGGGTTTGCTCATTTTTATGCAGGAGCTATTTGCTTTAAATAGAAAGTTTTCAATATTTCAGTGAGAAAGCCTCAAATCCAACAATGATTCAGTTTGGAGTAGTTTTGATCAAGATTACAATTATTTATTTGTCAGATAATTTTGCAACAAACATTTGGAAAACTTTAACGGGGAAAAAAACTCTAGTTCTCACCCAGTTCTCATGTTAAGTGTCCATAAAACACAGAGGAATCTCCTCAGTGAAACAGTTAAGGTATCAGGTCCTCTTAATCCATTAAGATTAATTATCATATGTAGGTAAATAGGAATTGTTTAAAATTCATTTCCAGAGGTAGGAAGATTAGACCTGAAAATAAGTTTGTTCCGATGCTGAATATCAAGACTACATCAATAATTATTGAACAAACAGCTGAACCTGGGCTTTTGGGCTCCCCTGAATAGTTTGGATCAAGAGTTCATTCAGATTACATTACAAATAACAGCTCCACACAACATTTGGCTCAGGTTCAGTTTCTTTGAGTCTTAGGCCAGGATAGACCTTTGGTTCATGTCCTTCGACTCTCTTTCTAGCTTACACAATCATATTTCACTCACATACTTCTAAGCTGAGCCCAGTGACATTAATTAAATGAGAGCACTTCAGAAATCACGAGAGAAAATTGTTGCTTGCTTTAGGCAGAGAGCAGGAAAGGAAAGTGACACCAGGCCTTTGCCACAGTGAAGAGCTGAAAAAGGTGGCTGTGCCTTGGACTTGTCGCTTGTAACTTTACATGTCTATAGGGTAGAGGTGTACACGTGATATCATCGTGCTCGGACTCCACTGCAGTCAGTGGAGAGAAAGGGCATTTCTAGTGCACAGTTCATGTGCTCTGCCTACTTCAGGATGAGACCTAGTGCCCCATTTCTGGTCACTGAAGGGTGACCACCTCAGGTGTGGACAGCTGTGACACAATTATCCAAGAGTCATGTACCAACATCCTCGCTTTTCATGACCACACAACAAACTCTAAAAAAAAGAGCAGTTTTGAGCCCTCAGGAATCCCTGTTGGCTTAACCAAGCAAAGTTTCAAGACTATTATACCCTCCAAATGCAGGAGAGCCTATAGGTTAGTATTTCTAGTTTGATCTTGCATCTCCTGCAAAGGAGTGATGTTATCGTCAAGGCTAAGATGGGGATGGCTGCATTCTCTTTCTTTGTGAAAGTGAGAATTGGTATTATTGCCCTTTCATTCTCATGAGAGATGCTTGATTTGAAAGAGGCCTTGAATTTTGTTAAACATTATCAGTTTCTATTTTATTCTAGATTATTGTGTAGATTAAGCAATGTCTGACACTCAGAGTTAAATATGAATAACACAAATAAGAATAAATTAAAAGAATACAATATGTCCTGGCTACTCTAGCTTTTGTTGTAATACTTCTAGTACTACAAGACTAGAGGTGATAGTTAGGAGAATTCAGCTTGATCCCTATGGAAATGTGCCAAGGAGGAAAATAAACTATAGAAATTGTGAATTTAGGGGTTAAAAAGCCCTACAAACCATTGTACCCTCCTTATCTAGCCAGGATTAGAAAATACTGAGTAGTACAGTGCAATCTTTTCCAACATTTCATCTCAGCCATCATGTTTTTCGACACTCCTTTGAAAGAATAGCCTCTAGGAAGAGGGCTGAGTGCAAAATTCACAGCACATAAATTAGTCTCTTTCTCCAGCTAGTGGGGTACTGAGAGGAGATTGGAATTGCTTTGTTACTCAAATGTATTTCGCATACTCTTTTGCCATTTTTTTAAATTCTCCTGGCTATTAAATGTTTTGTCCTGAATAGTTGTGATCCCTATTTAAAGGTGAATTGCTTTCCTTAAAACTAATAAATTAGCAACTTGGCTTACGTGAGCAAATGTAGCAGCTTTCACAAGAATCTGCATCCACACTGGTGATATTGCCATTTGAAAGCAAGATTATGAGTGATCACACAAAATTAATGGAAAATTGGAACAAAAGAGGGGCAGGCAGGTTGCAAGTGAATTCTTCAGAAAATCTGAATGTCTGTGGATTACTTAAGCTTAACTCTCTCCATCTTCATATAGGCACAACACATCCTGTAGCACATCGGAGAATCTCAACACGTTACACATAGAGCATGCAAGACACACTACGGAACTCAGTATTGGGTTTCCCACTGATTTCTGAGTGCATATGCGGTTGACTGTCTTCCCTTTCCCTTTTCCCAGCATGCCTGGATACCTAGTTGTGCTGTCATCAGTCCAAACACATGCTCTATTTTCCCCTCTTTCTAAGTAAAATTCTTATTCCCTCTCCCCCCTCAATATATTACTCTTTCCTGTCTCTTGTTGCTCCAAAGCAGTGGTGCCTGCCAGGAATCTGAGAGATTCAGTGGGTGTATAGAGCAGCCTGGGAAAAGGGCAGACAGAACAGAATTGCCCGGATTTTGACCAAAACATGAAGTTTTTCAAACTCTGTGTTAGTCCCTTGAAAAATCAGGAAATGGGGTGCAGCAGAAAGCAGCTTGCTCGGCTGCTGCATGTGTCAGTGAGCGTGTACATGTGCACACTTTAACCTGGAATCTATACTGGTGATTAAATAGTCTTTAAATCAAAGCCAATAGATAAATAAGGGAACTATTCCAAAACCAAGGGGGTTAAAAAACACTCTGCATGCACCTGCTGGAGACGCTGTGCTGCTGGCTCTACATTTCAACTCTAACCTGTATTTGATATGGTGTTGTTGCAGCTGTGGGTTGGGGTGGTTTATTTAAGTGGCTCCAAATGCTTGTCAGTGTGGCAACCAGCTGAATACATAAAACAGGCTCTCCAAACCCTTTATGGCCCAGGGTCAGAGTAAATGGAATAATAAAATCCAAATGCTTTTGTCTCATTTTCCATCACCCAAGCCTTCCGCATAAATCTACAGCTTTGCAATGACCTTCGCATTCAGTGTCGGGGATGAGGCCGCAGGTCTGAGATACATTTGGTCTTCATCTTAGGTCTTTAAAAGCTTTTTCCAATTAATTTTAACTGACTTCCATAAGGATCAAGTACAGTTTCCTCCTCCCACCCCCCTCGCTCCACATCCCACCCCGTTTCTCTCCTGCCCAGCATCTTCCTCAGTCAGTCGGTTGAGGGAACGCTAGAGAATACTACTATTGATCACATTATACATGGTGGCATCAACAGCAAAGACATTTACAGAATGAGTGATTTAGCAAATAGGAAGTGAGAGCTTTCTTTAAGGAGTTTTAATTTGATGTCTTCCTCACTGCTGGGTGTCTGGTTTTCTTTGTTTCTCTAGTGCCACATTATCACCACTCAAATGTCATTGGAGGGACCAATAGTCTCCTGTACACGTTTACACTATTAAACTAAAATATATTTGTTTGGATTTAGTGAATCAGAAATCACCTTGCCTGGAATTAACCACAGAGAGCAGCTCCTTCCTCCCTCCCCATCTGATCTAAATTAGATGTAAAGTCATTTCTAGGTGTTTCAATTGGAGAGGAGAGGAGAGGAGAGGAGAGGAGAGGAGAGGAGAGGAGAGGAGAGGAGAGGAGAGGAGAGGAGAGGAGAGGAGAGGAGAGGAGAGGAGAGGAGAGGAGAGGAGAGGAGAGGAGAGGAAACTCAAACTTTTGTCAGAACAACATCCCCAGGACACCTCCAAACGTCCTGACTGTAAGAACCCACAGATTTCCCCTCCCGATACACAAATGGGATTTTAACAACCACCTAATAAACTGGTGCCTAAAAAAAATACTCATTCTAAGTTTCGTACTTAGTGAAGCTGGGGCAGACTTTGAGACCTGTAGTGAGTATTAGGGGACACATTCACAGCCCAGAGTTTTGACATTTATTGTGGCTCTGTTGACTTCTGTCAAGCTGAACAGATTTACATGATCAGAAAACTGGGCCCAAACTGTACAGATACAGTCAATAAAACCATCAGTCATGTACCTTGCTACTGGAAAACTGGGCTCAAATAATCTTAGCCAAAACAAGGGACAAAACTATCCACAATTTGGCTGCTTTCCTGTGACCTGCCCAAAGGAAAATAACAACTAACTGGGATCTCCAAAGAAAATTGATATTTCCTGAGATTTTCAGTCCAAAATTTTAAACATTTTAAAAATTAAGGAAGTTCTGATCATGTTGGATCAGCACTGAAGTTCTATTTCCCTAATCAAATCAAGCACTCCCACCTGATGCTTTATGAGATTTATCCACCACTAGTGTGAACTTCTCTTTCAGCTGTGACAGGAGCATCAGCAAAGTTTAGAGACACAAGACTCAAAATCATAAAAACCTTCACTATGCAATGATGTACAGCAAGGTGATACCTCTTCTCATGAGACCTGACTGTGCTACTAATGACAATATGAATCAGAAAGGTGTCCAACCATTGAAGTTCATGGAGTTACACCCCTCTATGTGTTGAGAAAATAAGGCTCTTTGTTTGGAGTCAGCTTCCCCAATTTTTTCTTGCTCTGTGAAACTGTCCTTCCAAGGAACGAATAAGCCAGCAGCTAACAGAAGTAGAGTGACTTGGTTTCCCATGGCATCGAAGGCTGTCCTGGGAGTCTCTGATGTCCAAGAAGCTGCAAATATCACCTAAAGCTTTGCCTGTGAGTAGAGAATTGGCAGAGGTTCTCTAATGTAGATTCTCTGGTAGGTGAGCACTGACCATAAGTGACAGTCTTTCCCTCAATGGGTGCATTATTAGAGTCTCTCATCTCTGTCCAGCTGCTCTCGCCAAACTTGAAGGAATTTAATAATCTGTTCCTTTACATCTGGCTGAAATTTCCTGACAGATTCACAGTTACCAAGAGTGGACAGGCAGAGGAGCAGGAATGCCCAGCCAGCCCTGTACACAGAGGCAGATCAGGTGAAAGTAACTCCTGGAGGAAATCAAGCTAAGAATGAAAATTAAATAATTTTTTTTCTCCTCCAGAAATGAGAAGAAAGAAAGTCATACACCTGACCATGGAAGTGAGACAAGGTAGGACAGAACCATTCCTTTTTGGAGACTATGGGCTTGAATGCATACTATAACAGGTTCACTTCTATAGCCTGAAAAAAAGTTTTTCATGGTAATTAATTTGAATGAGTGGATTAGAGACCCTGTTTTTTCCATCCAAACTCACATTAGGGAGTCTACAAACACCCAGCTGTATATTTGCTATGTAGGAAAACCATCTATGGCCCTATCAAAAAGTCTCAAATGGCTTTAAAAAAAAATAAAAAAATAAAAAAAAAAAAAGAAAAAGAAAACTCATTCAGTTAAACAGAGAACTGTAAGCAAGAAAAAAGGAAGGAAAAAAACAAACAAACACAGAGCAGGTGTTTAGCCAGTCAATTAATTTATATGGCTTCTAGCACAGCACAGGGCATTAACACCAGCCCAGCACTGCACACAGGTGGCAGGGTGCGTGTTTGGGAGGCAGGCAGGCAGTAAGACATACTGTAAATTTTCTCTCTAAGCAACATGATTACAGAAACAACTGCAAATAACTTTGTGCTGATCCCCAGCGATGCATGCAGCAGTCCCTAATCTTCCAAATGTCTGCCTATGTAATGGTATGAAAACTATGGCATTCCTTCAACCCTCACCTATGGAGACACATCTGGGCTTTTCTATTGATTATTTAAGGATTTCTGTTTCAGCATGTTGAAAAGGGAGTCACATGAAGATCACTAATACAATCCTGAGAACACAAAAAGATACAGAAACACTGGCAGAATATACAACTAACAGATGCACTAAACGTATTTCCACCTGGAGTATTTTAAACAGCTTTTCAAACACACACATTTATAAGACAAGGAAACTGAGGTACGGAGTGAAAAAATTAGACTATGCCTTGTAGCAGGGGCAGCATTTGAACTCGGATCTTCTGCCTCAATTCTCCATGTGAGCTCCAGGAGCCTCCATGCCTTGGTTTCACATGTGAAACTCTAAAAGCTTAATTGAGAGGCTGCGTTTCCCCTGGAGTGGAATCAAATGAAACACTCAAGCTAGACACTCAAGTAGGCTTACTGGTTTAATTTAAAAGCAAGGGTGACTGGTAGCAGTGAGTTCCCGGTCAGGGGTCATTTGTTGTGGAATATACTTCTCACCTTTGTGTTCCTCAGGGTTGGGCTCTGGCAAACTGAATGACATTTGGCATGTCCACCTGCTCGATCAGTTTTTTCTTGAATTAGACAGCTCAGCCTAGAGTGGCTTGAGAGCTTCTTTGGGTCTTGAGAATAAATTTTGTGTGTGGTTTTTTTTTAAAGAAATCTTTGGGTTTTTAGTGTTGGATTAGTAGTAGTAGTAGTAGTAGTAACAGGAGGAGGACCCCATGGTGTATAAGGAAAAAAAAGATAAATTCGATGCATGATTGCCTGGAAGAATTACATTAATTTGGAGCACTCAGCTTTACCCCAGTGTCTGCTTTGTGATTATACAAAAATAGGAATTTCACAGGATCTTGATCCAGAAGATGAAGCTGACTTCATTCCTCTTTAAGACTTAAGATTTTGGACCAAACATCTGTTTGAAACTTGAGATGAAATTCACATGTTCTGGACATAAAGAAATGAGTCAACTAGATGTCCAGCATGCATGGTCAAGATCCTTGGCTCTGATCATCTAAAAAATTAGCACGTACGTAACTTTATACATGTAAAAAGGCCCAGTACATTCAATGGGATTACTCCAGGTTATTGAGCTTTCTCCCAGGGTAGTGTTCTCAATTGGAGCTAAACCACAAGCTACATCAAGCTCAAAACGTACGAACGTTTTGAACTTTCGAAACCACAGTAATTTTATCTTCAGGGCTCTGCAATTATCACTCAGCAGTGGGGATATTCCTGATGGAGATTTCAGCTCCACCAGAAGCCAATGATAGGCTGAGAGATGCTGAATCTCACAGATAGCACCACTCTTGTTTGCACCCCACCTAACTTCTTAATAAAATCTACAATAAGGGACACCTGAAGCATGTTGCTGTTGGAGCTGAACCATTTTCAAATAGAAGGTTGTTTGTTGTTTTATTTTGGGTTTTTTCTCCAAAAGCCCTTAAATATTGTCAATAGTTTTTTTCACAGTATCAAGGGCTTTTCACAGGGCCATTTCTTTCCCTCTCCCTCTTCTGATATCAAGAAAAGAAGGCCCAGTTGGTTTCCAGAGGGTGGCCTGATCATCTCCATGAGCTATGGGGACGTTTGGAGAGGGGGACCGCCCTCTTAGATTACAAATTCTTGTCAGACTCAATGGGTGAGAGACCCACGTGCCCTCATCTGGTCACAGAGCACAGCACACTGGCACATTAGCTTCTGAAGCTGCCTTTTCAGTGCTGACCTTTATATTAATGCTAATAGGGTTTGGAGAAATAAAATGTAAATTTGCCTCTAAATGGATTAATCTAGGCTGGGGGAGGGAAAGAAGGGTGCAGAAGGGGGTATTGCTTGGAGCATTCGCACGAAAATTAAAACATTTATGTTCCAACACTTAATTTTATTAGTGGCACATCGCAGTTGCCTGAATGTGTAATACATTTCTCAAGTCCACTCGCTTCTCACTCAGACTATAAGTGTGTGTGTGTGCATGCACTGTGTTGCTAGAGCTATACATTATATTTACCTAATTGATGTCCTTTTCCTCTCACACGGCTCATATTTTGTCATCAGGATTGTTTGTTGGTTATTGCATCCCATATTCTCCAGGGAAGGAAATAGTCTTGCAAACTTCAGCCTGACCCTGGGAATCCTGAAACTACAATCTGGGCCCAAAATACCCTCCCCCCCGCCTTTTTTTTTTTATCTGCACAACAGTATGGATGCCCATTTCTTCACAATAGCAGTGTGTTTACACACAGGAATTGGGTAATAAGGTTAATTGGTGCTTACAAGTGCTTTACCTAAGCAGAGACCTTAAGAAAGGTGAGTAAACAGCAGTATTCCTACTTTTTAGATAGGAAAATTGAGCCATAATTGGCAAAGTGATGTTTGGTTGAAATGACTGCAAGAAAAAGTGAAGAGGGTACTATTAACCACAAAAAGTACAGTTAAATATTTGCTAAAAGATTAAAACATCCTACCTGCTCTGCTTGAACTTTGGGGATTGACTCCCCACAAACAAACATGAGGGAGTTGGGAGTTCATTTAGATCAACTGCAATAACTCCCTTTTCAGTGGAATAACTCTCACACGGTGTAATTTGGTTTACATTTTTTTCAAAATAATAATTCAGTGGAAACCATACAGTTTCATTAAAATCAAAACATTTTCATAGAAATAGATCAGCTGTGGCAAAAAACATTGGTGAGAAGAAGTTATGATATTTCTTTTCACCAACATCAAAACATTTCTGTTAATTTCAGTCAATGTTTATACTAAAATATGAATTTTCATGTTCTGTGTTTATATATTTTTCTTAAATTGGCACCTAACTGTTATTTAATGTTTTAATACAGTACACATTTTTCAAAGCACCTTTTTTGGCTTAGAAAATATAAAAATTTCAGCTATTCATTCTGACAGAGACCCAGGTTTTCCGAAATGTCAGCATTTTTTTGGAATAGAAACTCTGGTTTGTAGCCAGGTCTAAGTCCTTCTTGTTGTAAATGAGGCCATATTCATTAGATATCCAGCCGTGGCACACTTATCTTACATGAACATATATCTCCAGCATCATGGCTGGGCCAACGCAGAAATCAGACTTGGCTTATGGGGCTGACATAGATTCATTCCTAATGAAACACTTCTATGTAAGAGTGATTGAGCCAGCAGCATACCAGAGAAATTACTCTAAAATCCATTGTTTTCACTGAAGATCTGATCTCTCAAGTTGTATTTAAAACCACTCATAGGTTTCTATAGGCTGACAGACTCCTGAAGAATGATATAAAACCTTTCTTTTTGTATTAAGTCCTATAGGAAATTTCCATGGCTACGTCACCTCCATGTTAAATTAGACAAGTGGTTCAGCACAGAAACAAGCAAAAGTCAGGCTGAGGGAGTCAGAGCAGCAGTGATTTGGGTTCCCTATTGCTGGTGTTAGTGGCTGTTCATTAGATGCAGCTTAAAACATGGTGCAGATTTGAAGCATGAAGGTACCGTATATACACACACAGGGTCCTGTAAGGTGAAAAAAGCAGAGGGGGGAAAAAGAGCAGATCATTCAGTAGTGGAAAAGTATCTGATTGCCTAATGTAAACTGTGATTAGTGGCTCAGTGCCTGGACAGTGAGTACTTCACAGGCCCCCAAATACGGTCCCCAAATCAGCGTGTGTGCTGCCAATCTGTCAGGCAGTCCAGATGTAACACTTTCTGGCATTGCGATGTCTTCAGCTGGTTTGTGTCAGAGCAGGCCAGTGCGGGGGGAGCTTTTCCAGAAGTTGGCTATTGAGTGTCTGTCTGCCTGGATCAAGGGTGTTGCCAGTTTAACATCCCAGCAAGGGGCCACCACATCTGGCTGCGGAGCCATTAGGAAAAGGGAAAGGTGGGGGTGTCTGGGAGGGGGCAGCCCCACAGGATTCAGAGTTAGAAGGTAGCCCCAAAAATGCCAAATGTCATCCATCTGAAAACACGGGACTTTTGGAGAAAGTTGAGACCACCACACGGGGAAAGATTTTGAAGTGCTCAGAGCACAGCCCAAAATTCATACGTGGCATTAAACTCCCAAGTCAAATTGGGAGACCCCTCACCTCATGCAGACCCTTCACTGAGCCTTTTCCTCCCTGTTGCAAATTGATATTCTATTAGCTCAAAGCCAGATGATGATGCTTCTTAAACCAGATTAAACTCCGGTTCATCATATCACTAGAGACCAAGCGAGGCAAGAGGTAGCAGTGATACTGAACATGTGCAAAGTGAACAAGATCCTGAAGTACTGGAGAGGGGAAAAAAGGAAAAGAGGAAACTTTCTTATTTTTTTTTTTAAATAAAGCACGAGTCTGATTTGGTAGCTTCAATTTTTACCAGTGCAGATGGGGGAGAGGGGAAAACCTCATACAATAACCCTGGCAATTATGTGCCTCCCCCCACCCCTAAGCACCATTAAGGTGGCTACTGTTGCACAAGACATCCTAAAGAATAAAGCTGTTCCCATCCAAGGGGCAAGGCAGCGATGCAACAAGCTGCAGCAGAGAAGGGCCTGGAATAAGATTCTTTAAGAGGATCTTGAATCAAGGGTTAATTGTTTCCAAATGACCACTGTGTGGGAGACTATTATGGGATGGGACCCATTCAGTATTGGTTTAAAGCTGCTGGTTAGGTACCTTAAAAGAGGGCTAAGCAGCAGCAGCTGTTTTACATTTAAAGCGACTGAAGTGAGTAGTGAATTACTGTGGGAGACAAATGAGCCCATGACATGATTGGACCTGGGACGGCTCTCCCAAGTGGCCACTTGTTTCATGAGAACTCCCACCCCCAGGCTCTGTATTTGAGTATCAAAGGCACAAATAGCACCAATTAATTCAGATTAGCCTAAGAGGGAGAAGAGACAGGTTGGCTGCCTGCAAGAACCCCAACTGATGTCATTTCTTCTGGGTTTGGGGTGCTTGTCTGTGCCACCAGGCTCTCATCTTGTTATTCCAGATTGTTTCTTGAGGAAATTGTGGGGAGCATCAGTGTTAAGTCAGAAGCCAGCAAGGCCAGCAGAGTTGTGTTGGTGTAAACTACTCGCTAGCGATAAAAGCAAGAAAGGAGGCATCGTGCTGTGGACCTTGTGGTTTCCATCTAGGAGTTAAGGGTGAGTGTGGGCCCTGATACAGTTCATTTTGGTATATACAATAAGTACACAATCAGGCTCAACTTTTCCAGGGAAGTCCCTGCCCTGCAGCATAAGGAAGATGTAAGATAGTTCAGCATTAAGAGCCTACAGATAGGGTAAACTGTCTGGACTATGTTTTACCAGTCATGGATTTCAACCCAAAATTCAGATTCCAACAGCTTTGCAAGGCAAACAGAGCTTCCCTTTAACCACCTATCCTTTTTATCCTTGTGTTTTTTTTTTTTTTTCTTCTTTGTGCATTAGGCTCAATTTGTAATACTTATGTAGAGATTTTGCTGCCTCTCACTAGAACTTTTTCTCTCGCCACTAATACGCAGCTGCAACGTGCACAGAACAGTCTGAGCACCTGCTTTGGGATTCAACATTCAGTTCGGTGACACCAAGGGCTTGCGTCAGCCTTCCCAGAATTGAAAGGAAGAAGCAGTCCTACATGCTATTTACCAAACTGCATTAGTCAAAATACTGCATTTTAAAAACCCCTTAAGTTGTTATACATCATCATATAAGTCATCACAAAATAGTGAGCATGAATTCCGAAGAATTATGTTGACATGGAAATTGTCAGCAGAAGTGCTGGCAAATTTACATCTCCTCATATATCTGTACTCATATCCTCCATAGAAATTAACATATTATAACGCTAATATTTCAAGGTAATGTTTTCTCTTGAGGATGCCATATTTTATCAGTTAATATCATCTGCGTAAAAACTATTCAATTACAGTATCAAGCAACGTGTGATTAATACTAATATCACCAATGTAATGGCAACTTTGTAAGGTATCATCGTAGCTGTGCAGGCAGCTGAAAATGGCAGTAGCAGAATAAAAATCACTCTTTTTAATTAAAAAAAGAATAGCTCGATGCCTGTGAAATTGAATGGCCAGTGATACCTGGAGTGCAGCCTACCCTGCCTGCAGGGTATAAGTTGGGCCACAGATCTTAGTAGGATAAGGATTTCACTCTTCAGCCTTGAGCTCCAGCCCTCAGATCCCTGCAACATTATTAAATATAAGGATGGGAGGGAGTTAATTCTTTTACTGAACCAGGAAGATAGCCACTCCTGATTGGTTGCTTTTATTTTTAATTATTATTTCAGAGGTGCTGTTGAAAAGCCACTGGATGCTCATTTATCTCTGCTTTTACCTACTGCCAGAAGAGCAGCACTTCAGGTACGTTGCACCTAGGGCAGAAAACTACAGTAGTACAACAGATTATCAAGGTGCCTTTCCTAAGAAAGGAAACAATATTTTTTAAAAGAGCAATATCCCTGCTTTGTCCCTCTGGATCCTGAGTCCTGTGAAGGACAAGGGTTCTCAAGAGGAAGAATCCTGTAGGAGGCTACATAAGGCACAGAAACAAAGAAAATGGCAGGATATTATTATCAACTGGTCACAAAGCTAAAGCATCCAGATTTGAAAATGGCTGTAACACACCATTGCAGCTAGAATAGATTCCCTTCCCCCTTAACCTGCAAATTTGTTGCCAAAGCTGAATAGTTCTGTAATGAATAATTTATTCGAAACCGTTTTCCCCCTTCACGAATTGTCAGAAGGGGTTCATGAATTTTTTTAAATGTGTATTTTGTCTGTACAACTGACAATGTCCGAGGGGGTTAGAGTGAAACTGTGGGAATTGTATCTCATGTGAGCCAAGTTTTGAGAGCATTCTCTTGAACTTTTGCCCAAGGGTGAATTTCAGTCTATTCAGATAGATATGCCATATCATTGTGCGAATCATTTTGGGTCTGTAGCTCATCCACATGCATATTCACAATTTCAAATTCAAGCTGTCTTGACAGGATGCTTAGGTCACATGGGCCATATCTGTTCCCAAATTGGAAATGGGTAATTTGGAATCAGCTTTCCAGCCCCCACCCCATCCAAAATCCTCTTCCCACAGAAAAATCTGTGGCGTATTCCTGAAGTTCACTCTTCCAGCCATGCTCCTGCCCACATACCTCTAGGAGAAGATTCACGGGAAGTGCGCCAAACCTGGCCCAAGTGAATGGGTTTAAACGTTAGGATCATACAAAAAAATATTTTGGCAGTATTCCCCCAATTTATTTCACCAGTTTAGGTAGATTTTACAAAGGCAGCTAAGCACAACATGAAAAGGGGACTCTAAAAATTGTGACTTGTAAACACATTTTGAGCAGATTGTGCAAAGCAATTCAACTAAAATTAGATTATGAAAAGTACACTAAGTAAAACTGTACTATGGAAATGTGATTAAATTAATTAATCAAAGAAGCAGCATTGCCACCAGCATGTGCTGGCCCTGTAAACTCATAAGTACATTTGTTCCTAGCTTTAATTCTAAAGTTAACATGAGTCAGAAATGCGACTTTTCTAGGTCTGTGATCCCAGTGAGTATTGTGACCTATTACAGTTTTTCATTTGATCCTTAATTTGAGTTTGGTCAGTGACACTTGCATCCACTAAGAATTGCTCTGGCGACCATAGTTTGACAGATAGTTACAATCCTTACAGCATTTGTTTAATAGGTTTAGTTACCACTGTAGGTTGTTATTCAGCTAAGCCACTAAATAATGTATTTTAGTTAATAGACAAATCTTCGAAGGATTTGTACAATGTGTATGACTAAATGAAGAAACACATTATAATTATATGGTAATTTGTTAAAATTATCATTAATACTTCTGATGTTAATTATCTAATGGCAAAAAATTACAGAGGGTACAAGTAATTTGCCCTTTGTAATTGCTTATTAGGTTGTAGGATAATAATTTTGTTTTCTTTGCATGGAACTATTTATTGTATTTTTTTTCTGACAGTAGCTGAAGTATGTGTGAGGTCAAAAGTTCTTGGATACTTTTCTTAAGAAATGAGATCACATTTTTCGTGGAAGTTCAACAGAGGACATCCAACCATGATTGTTACATGCAGTCTTCACTTAAAAAAAAGTCGGAAAAATCACGAAAGTGAAAATTACACTTTTGGTTATAGACTGGATGCACATATTTATATAAATCAACCATTTTCTTGGGGTTACTACACATTGCAAGGAAACAAATGAAGTATGCTTGTATTCCTGGTTCTGCCAGGAATTTGCTGTATGACTTTGGGTTAGATACATGACATGATCTGTAGTTCATCACAGCTGCATACGTGACTTCCAAAAAAAGAGCTAAGTGCCAAAAATTATTACAGATTTTATTGGCCTTCACCTCTGATCATTTTTCCCACCTTAAGGGTGAGTAAATGATTCCTCAAATACACAGGCTCTGATTCACCTCTTTCCTCATGTTAATGAAGGGTAGATTTTAAAGGCATTTTTTTTCTGAGAAACATCTTCACAGAATATGTGTTAAACTCTGAATAACTTATTGGGAGACATGGAAGGAAAAATCAGAATGTTTTGGTTTGTTCTTGAAACAAATAATTTTATTTTTTATTTCAGCAAGATATTTTTAGAACTAATTTAGCCAATCTTAATTACATTTTAAAAGTTTAAAAAAATAATACCTGTCAACTAAAATAAACACTTCACGTAATGCAAATATTTTTATTCTTCTTTTTTTCTTCTCCTTTTTTTTTTTTTTTTTTTTTTTACCAGATTTCATTTCAGTCAGAAAGGAGGAATCTGAAGTGGGGGGCTTTGGGAATAAAGAAGCAAATGGGAGAGCAGTTAGAGGCAATGGGGCTACTGGGAAAGAGGGGGCCCCAGAGTAAACTTCCCCTCACATTACTTACATATGCGTATAAACCACACTGCTGATGAATCACAGTTTTTATAGATAATCCGTGGGTGATACATAGGAAAATATGGTATTCATCAAATTCTGATCAGAAACAATTCCACTGAAGTCAATGGGATTGCACAGGCATAAAACAGATGTGAAGGAAGAGTCAGAATCAGGCCCGCTACACATGCACACAGGCTGTCAGGCATATATAGTATTTTGATATCAGTCTGGGAAAGGATCCCCCGTTTAAACCTGGAGTTAAAGTGGACTTAATAATGAGAACTGTAAATATGGAAGTTGTCATCAGTAAAGCTCAACGAATATGTTTCCAGGTGAAAACTGATGTCTTGTAAGGGTGAGCAGAGAGTCTTCATCCAGCAAAGCATCACACATTGGCCATCGTGACAGCAGATTTTCTTGCAGAACGATGCCCAAATGGAAGTGATTATGTTGAGTGTAGGGGGAAGCAATAGGGCCATTCACACATAATCACAGAATAGATGTAGTTGGAGATGGGTGTTAGCCAACGTCCTGGATCCAAGTGTATTTGGATGTGAGAGAAGTTCAGATCTTGATCCAAACTTTGTTGTTCAGACCTGCCTCCCTCTGTCAGGAGGTGGCTCCTGGCCAGCTCCCTCTTCCATGAGTGATTCCACTTCACCAAATGACAGGTGGGATGTCTGTTTAACTTAGCAGGTGGGGGGAAAAAAAAGCCCCATCCTTAAGTAGATGCTATTTTTGGTGGTCTTTCATAGACACACAAGGGGAATAGGAAGATAATTAGCCCTTTTATGCCGCTTGTCCCCATACACCTCCAATTTTCAGATGTGCTCCCTTTTTCTGTGGCGATCCCACCATTAACTGTTCAGAGGGATGTTGACAGTCTCCCTTTTCAATGTTTTGCCTTCGGAAAGGTTTCACGCTCTGCAGGCTGAGCTGGCTGGCACACGGCCATTGATGGGGAGCTGGAGTTTGCTCTTAAGTCCCAGTGCAATCATGCACTGTCTGCTGCCTGCTGTTGCACAGTGCTGCAGGAGCTTAAAAAAAGACTCCTCAGATCCTGTCAAAAAGACAACCGAATTATTAAAGCAACAGCTATTCAGGTGTTCAGAAGGACTGAGAAATGCATGGGCAGAAATTGATGTCAAAGACTGATCTGCTACTTATGCTGAAATGCAGTGGGGTAGGAGGGATGTAGATGTTGCAGTCCTAGCTTGAGTGTCTAGCCTCTCACTTTTTCACAGGTCCAGGAAAATGGGGGTAATCCTCAGAGAGATCTGCATTAAATAAAAACTGCATGCAAGATTCTGTCTTCCACAATCCAACCATCTGAGATGTAAGCAATGCCAGCACCCACAAATAGCAAGTTGAAAATCCTCTGACACCTGGAGATCCCCAAGACACTTTGGCAAGGTAGGGAGGAAAGTTAATATGTGACTTCTTAATGGCAGAACAAGAGGAAGGACAAAGGTCTCTTGGCCACGTGCCTTTTCCACCTCTCCCACCCTGTTTCTCAATAACTCAAAACTTTATTAATATTTGCTTGTTATTAAGCATTAACATATCTTAACCTTAGCATAAGTTCATACCCTACTGATTCCTGAACACTCACGCTAATTCTCTTTTGGTGAAAGACCAGTAATTTCAAGCAATTGCCTTTTTGGCTACCCATTTTCTGAACTCTGAGAAGACTTCCTATACAGAAGACAGCTAGCCTTCTTTTGTCTAAAAGTCAGATCCTAAATTAAGAACCAAAACCACAAACCAGCCTTGAAAACTTTGGCATACTTAATCCCTTGGCATACTGTTGCCTAGAAATTACTTAGTCGCAGCAATTTCTAGATTCCAAGACTTCCTACTGTCTAGTTTATTGACTAAGGCACCAGACTTCTCATGTTAACAACTTCTGGAGCGCCGCTTCATCGATACAGAAGCATCCTCTGTTAAGGTGGT
Source organism: Streptopelia decaocto (assembly GCF_964273445.1). Classification (NCBI taxonomy): domain Eukaryota; kingdom Metazoa; phylum Chordata; class Aves; order Columbiformes; family Columbidae; genus Streptopelia; species Streptopelia decaocto. The sequence continues at coordinate 8,208,879 of NC_138664.1, forward strand.
GACATAACGATACACTTGGCTGCTTTTTTTTGGGGGGAGAGGATGCTTCTAGTGCCTGGTCCGCATGAAAGGCTTCAGCCCTTGCAGCTTCCTCAGCCTCCCTGTGTTGCCCTGCCTGGCTCTGAGCTTCCTGTTAACCCAGCAGCTTGGCTTAAAAAAAACAAGTCAGCATTTTGCTTGCAAGACATATTATATTTTTAATAAGAGACACAAACTCTTTGAAGCCTGCAGTGGGAAAGAGTGTAGAGGAAGCTGACTAAATTGACGTGAAGCACTCCTTCCCTATCTCCAAACAAGCTTGCTAGAATGTAAAGCAACACATCCCGCATTATCCAGCAGCCTTCTGAATGAACACTTTCCGCCCTGTGACAGAACGTAAACTACTTTAGCCTTACTCTCCTCCTGACAGACCTTCTAATTATCTCAGCTGTTTACAGCGCTCAGGCCCTCTGCTACCAATTTCTCCATTATTCTGACAGTCAACAAACTAGACCTATTAGAGCACAGCACAATTCTTGCCCAAGGCAGGAACTTTGTGAGACCACAAATCGTCTCGGTATTAAAAGTCGGTGCATAAGAACTGCCCTCAGCTTTAGCGCTAAATTGCTGGTTTGGAGACATTCATTGCTGTATATTGTATTTCCACTATATTCCTCTTTAATAGACTTCGTGCTGAAGTGTGTAAGGAGAGTTTTAAAGCCTGAGGTGGCAAGTAGACCCTTTTTCTTTTTTTTTTTGTTCCATTTTATATATTTTTCCATCTTTTTTGTTTGTCGCCTTATATTGCAGGTTGGTTCACATACATAAAACAACACTGCGGTCACACAAGAATATCTCACGGTTAGTGGGAGGCACAGATTTTGCCATTATAAGTTAAACAACAAGGTTTGAGCAATACCAGATTTGTTTTTCTTTGATTTGTATGAGGCTTTGGCCTTAAAATTATTTCTTTCATGCTTTGGAATATTTTATTTTCCTATTTGGCAAAGCTAACCTGTTTTGTTCTTCTAATCTGCTGCTATCAACGTAGTCAGGGCCAAATAAGAATAATAGATAGAGAAGGAGATTACAGTTTCTATTAATAATCTGCATACATTTGTTTAAGCAATGTTTATTTAAGGTTCAGAAAGCTCTCAGAAAATTGTATTTATTAATTAGTGTACACAACACTTTATAAAGTATTTATGTATGGCCTATCTCCAGACTTCTCTCAGACTGAGCTTTTACAGACGCAGGGATTTATTTTGACTAAACACATTAGAACCATCTGATTCAGGTATACTTGTATCTGGGACCTGGACTAATTTTCAATGTTATCTTAAATTCAAGGTGTCTATAGGTATATATTAGTTTCAAATCTCTCAGGTAACCTACCAAGGTGTAGAAATAATTCCAGGTGTCTAAGATACACCTTATTATCAAGCTGATATTCATAACTAATCCTAACAATCAGCCCAAACAGCAAAAGCTCCAAAAACTATTTTCCAGAGCCATTCAATTGATTCTGATTCAGTTAGGAATACACTCTCAGCAAATTTCATTCAGCCTTCTATTTGCCAAGCAAAAGTGGTTACATTTATGAAAAATTAAAGCTTGTAAATTGAAAAAATCTTTTAAAGACAGAACTGAAAAGAAAATACATAAAAAGCACACACCATTTCAGCTAAGCGGCAGGTTGGAAGAAACATGTGCTTTTGCTGAACTGTGTTACCTCTGCCTGGTGGAATGCCGGAATACAAAATGACATGTTATATTAGATTCTGCTGAATTTAAATTCTTCCTTCGAGGCATTTATAGTGAAATAAAATATTTTCCAATGAAGACTCTTTGAAAAGTGACATTGCTTTCAGCAAAACCTTCCTGAAGACAACTTCCAGTTTAGTGAATTGTTATCTGGCCTATCACAAGAAATCAGGTACTGGACATGCTTATCATGGAACAACAGAGAGGAGACCTTAGCACAGGCTTTGTGGTACAGACCGTTGCGTTCCTGTGAGATCAGTGTAAGTATTGAGGCGTATTTAACTCAAATGCTGACCAGTTAATGGCTTTAAAGCATTCAAAGTTCTTAAGTTCTTCCAAACATAGCTTTGAAAGTGAAATGCATCTGTGTTGTGCTGTGGTTTTACATTTCATCTTCCAGGATATACTAATTTGGGCTAAATACTGTTGTGACTTAGTAAAAAAAATATATATATATATATATATATATGAAATCATCAGTCCACATTGCTCCAAACCCAGATAACTTCAGGAGAAGTAAGTGAGATTTGCAGTTTTGCTGATGAGATTAGGAACTATTTTATTGATTTCCACGGAACTTGCATGAAATGGAAATTAGCACAGGCTTTAGTAATTTATCATCCTTTTCTTATTTGATTCCAAAATATGGTTTCCTGTTCAGAAGAAGGGCATGCTCCTGAGTCAAGACAAGCTGAAAGTTATCGGACCCATGATGGCACTTTTAATTGGCTTTGGATCAGACTCTCTAACTGGGGTACCCTGGATTACTGCCTGCCTGAGGACTTTTTCTGAGCACAGAATACTCATGTCCACAGTCTTAACCATGTCTTTCTTTTGCAAGCTGGCAGAAAATACTGATTTCTGTTATGATAGTCAAGAAGGAGTCAGAATACAAAATGGAGACCTTGGAACTCCATTGACCATTCTAGAACCAGTGTCGCACAAAGGAAAGTAGATAGGATCATTGAACTTAAACATGGATGCCATGAAAATTGGTTAATACTATTTTTAGAGGACCTCTATGTAAATAAACATATTTAAATATATTTAAAGTAGTATATCAGATGTTGCTTTTTTGTTTGCCTTTTTTAACCTAAAAAAAACATGTTGATATAAGTCTTTTTTAATGTTGACCTTAATGAACAAGTTTACTGGTAAGTATTTTCAGAGTATGTTTAAGTAAATAAAACAAAAAGTAATTGAAAGAGAATTTCAAGCTTGCAACCACAAGTATTTGTAGTGTAGACCAAAGTCTAAGCTTTGGGTTCGTCCAATTATGGTATCAAAATGTTACCATATATGTGGTCAGCTCAAAGGGTGTGGAATGACATTCAACACGTCAGCCAGAATATTTGTAGGCATGTCATAATGTACTGCGATCTTTTCAACTCCCACAATCTAAGCAAGAATTGTTAGCAAATCTTGGCAAAACAGACAAGCTGCTTAGTAATATAATTTGGATACTCAGGATAGAGTGTTCCTTCCTCTGAGACCATGTAGAGAATCAAGGAAGTGTTAGCATTAGAGGCTGTTTAACACACAGCCCATCTTAATTGTTGCTCGAGCCTCCATGGCACTTTTCACAGTTAATATATTCATTTCGGCAACCTAGCCAGTGGTGTATTTAGGAAATTGTAGTTTTCCTATATAAAATTTCCTATTCAAAATATAACTGGAAAATATACTAATTCTTCCCTATTGCATACCATAGACTACTGAGAGACAGTTTTAGTGTTATCGTTTCTGATGTGGACTCCTCTCTAGCTCCTAAATTAATTAAACAAAACCAATGGGATAGACTTAAATTCACATTGGTTTCAGGAAAAAAAGTAACCCTTGTCTATCGCAGGAGGCTGGCAGCAACAGATTACAGATTTAGGAAGCCTTGTTCCTGGTCTTTTCTACAGTTTCATTAAAAAACATGCACACTAACTGTGGAAATGGGAGGCAACCCAGAAAAAAATGTGTTATTATGAGAGGCTGAGACATTGTATTTGTGCATACAGCAGGGAAAACTTTATTGAAATGACTGCTAAAAGCAGCCCAAGAGCAATGTGTGGAATGAGAGGGAGGAAAATCCAGAGCCAGTGTCTCGTAAGGGGAGCAGTGGAGTTGGAGTCAGAGATGCAGAAAGGAGAAGAGGTGAGGGTCAGAAAGATAGAAAGGAGAGAGAGCAGCACTGGGAGAAGACATGAGAAATTAGATCAGAATCTAAAAGCACTCAGGAGAGCAAGGGAAAAGGCAGAAATTAGAACAGGAGCTAAGAGGAGAGCCGAAGAGGCAATAAAAACTCAAGGAGGAGAAAGAAAAACTGCAAGATGAAAGGAGGAGGATGAGAAAAAAAGGACAGGAGATAAATATGAGGCAACATAAAAGGCCCTTGACCTCCAGTTTGTAAAGGTGACGTGATCTGTGCTGTGGAAGAAAATAAATACTTTGCATTTTTTGAAATGACCATGAAGAGAGAACCAGGCTACATCTCAGAAATCAATATCGCATTTTATGCCTGCTGCACCCTTCACGAAGAATCAAGACAACATTGATTCAAGTAAGTAATATTTCATTGAAAACTGATCTTTGATTGCATGGCTGCAAAGGGCTGACTCTGAAAGTCCCTCTGCGGTGTCTGTGCCGAACAGGTGTCATTTTCAGGATTGTGTTAGAAGTGATGTGGCTTCATTCCCGGTCCGCGGAGCACGTGGAGAGCAGAGGACACGTCACTTTAGTCTTTGAGAGCAGATGATGTTGCATCAGAAGGGCTGGCTTGCTCTCTAGGGTCATTAGTCTGTGTCTGATGGTGTGCAGTGAACAGTCTGGAAGGTTTGCTTTGTGGCTGTATTCATTTCAAGTGGTTAAACGATTATTTTAAGATAATTAGAAAAGCCTTAGACCGATATTTTAAATCTGCTTTCCTGATCAATTGTAGCGGTGTTAGAGCTGGTGTGCAGTCATGAGGCAAAGGGCTGTCTCCCTGGGCTGTGAGGCCAAGCTCTGGTAATGGTATTAACTGTTTCTGAGAATTTTATCCCCAGTGTTTTAGAGTGTAAACCCTCTGCTTGGTTTTATTTCCCTGGCCACTAATTCCCTTGGGAAAACAGAGTCACTGTTTATTTTGCTAGCAGATCTTGAAGTGTTCAGCATCCTCATACCAGGAAGGGTGATGGTGAAGCAATTTATCATAAAGACCTGTGTTGGAATTCGCTTTTGGAAAATCACTTTCTTATCTCTATAAAACCAAAGCATGTGTGGGCAGAAGGATATACTGGTCAGGAGGGGCAGAGATTTTTCAACAAAAACCTCCATGGATCTCATTGCAAGCCAGCTTGACCCACTCACAATATTTAGCCATTTGAATTAACTTAGAACACAAATGTGGTGTAGATTTCCCTCTGAGCCATGTCACAGCCCTTTATGGGCATCACACAACTCAGAAACACTGCAGGAGATGTACTTCTACTATATTGCTTAGTTCTTTGGGACAAACAGAGGAGCCTCAAACCTCCTGCTACAAATCATGGGAGGTAATTTACCACCAGGGAAAACTGCAGTGCAGATTTCATTGTCACAAAACAAAGTGGTTAGGACCATCTCAATGAAACCAAACTAGGCACTTCTGTTTCAACAATGTCAAAATATTTTGTTTCGATTGAAAATGCATAAAGAAAATATTTCTACAGCTTATTAAACTGTAATTGAAGAATCAAGGACTCCCTACATCCCTACTGGGGATGAAAGCAAACCTTGAGAGATAGATTGTGGCTCCATAGATCAGTTCTTCTGTTAACTCGGTTCTCCATTGGTGCAGTACCTTGTTGTTGCAGAAATATGACAACTGCAAAGTCATTTTGAGTATTAATGAAAAGAAAACCTCCACTGAGAAGCTGTTGTTGACAGGTCTGTGAACCTGCTCTTGAAGATGAGCTTACATTCATGGGAACATGATGGTCCTATCTCTAGCAAAGATTATCTAATGGAAGATGTACATAGTCTTGGCCTTTGCAGAGAACAACCGGGAATCCCGAACCACCACCTCTTCATAACAAACTTATTCTCCCCAGGTACGGAATATCGTAGGACTTTTCAAGTTTCTGTATAGTCAGAAACTAGTCCATCAATGTGCAGTGTCTCTTTCAATATGTCACCTCACAGGACAAGTAATCTGCATTTCCAGTGAAATCTTGAGTTTCACAACTTTTTTCTCAAAATAAAGACAAAGTGCTGGTAAAAATACACATATTTACAAATAATTCATTTTTTTTCTCATGTATGCATGCTCTGTACATCCTTCCACTCTTTCCACACAAATGTAAGAACCCCATTTTGGGTGTTTTCCTGGTATTCAGTCAAAGTACATCTTCACAGATGTAGCAGCTAAGACACTAAGAATGAGATCAAATTTCATGTTAATGCTGTATTAGAAACAGGACAAAATACAGTTGTATCCAGGGTATTAGGGTTTTCTGACAAATATAATTGTACCCCACCTAACTTACTACAGGACTTGGGGATTCTTCAGCAAGCAGAACTGGTAGTTCTGAAAAATGAATAGTAATGCCAAGTCAGATCCTTTGAACATAGTTTCAAGACAATATAAAAATTAATACATAGTTATTGTTCAGTAAAGAGTCTAAAAACAGTCAACATATTTTGAAAACAAGTGAATGAGAGAGATATTTTGCAGTTTTAAAAGCAATACGAATGACTTGTGGCCTAATAAAATGCCACTTAAAATTATTCTGCATATATGTGTATATTCACATGTGCATGCCTACGGATACATTAAAGAGACAAAAAAAAATAACAATAGTTGCAAGATATCGCCAACAAATAATGGGAAAAGAATGCAGTGCCTATTTGTCATAAATATAGACTACTGATGAAAACTGTTTATCACATTTCTGCCTACTCTAAGCCTAATACAAATGTGGAGAGAGTGGCATGACCATTGAGCTGACATTAAAAGCTTTAAATTGAATTACATTGGCAGAAACCTTCAAAAATTGTCTTGGGAGGAGAAAAAAAATTGATGACAGAGTATAAGAGATGTATGAAATTCAGAGCATTTAGGAAATGTTATCTTTGCTGTGTGATGAGAAATGTTTCTAATTGCACTTACAGGGCGCCTTTAAGATGTGCTGGTTTTATTTAAGCAATGTTCTTTATGATCTGTTATAGATTTTCAGCAGAAATATATAGGCAAAAAAAATGCTTAAGATACATGTTTTTTGCAATGATCAACTCATCCATTTTCATTGTTCAATCAAACAAATTGTAAAGGCAAAGTTATTGAATCTATAGCAGCAGTAGGATAAAAAGAAGGCATCTTATTGGTTAATGAAGAACCTGTACCGTACTGACAGACATGATATCCCAGTGCTCATGAGTGGTTTTGTGTCTCATATCACAGTCGAACTGTATGGATTTGCTGGTACATCTGCACCTTACTGTATGTCAAATGTTACCGCTTTTCTTTTCCTGGATGCTAATTAAATCCAGTAATTGAGATGCAATAAGAAATACTGTATGTGGATTTCAGCATTGATAATGTCTGTGCTGCAAGGCTTTCCCAACCAGCACTCCATGTTCAAAGTTGTCTTTTGCACATAATGAAAACCAGATAAAAATGCAATGGAATTTCTTTCCTTGTATATTAGAGAATTATAGTTAACTCTTGCTGTGTCATAGACTCCCATAGATTAATATGTCTTGAATCAAATCTCAGTAAGAGGTATCTTCTAAAATTACAATACTTCCCTAAGGGTCAAAGCTCCTGTGCATCACATCCAACCAGCTCTTTTTGTCTTGTTTTTCAGCTGATTTCTAGCAGAAATTTCAAATTTCTTTGCTCTGTCTCAAGGTGTGTAGCCAACTATTTGAGAGAGAGGTCATATCTTTGCACACAGGATGGCATTTGCACATGGGACTCAGACTGTGAGTGATCTATTGAGTATTGGAACTTGATATAATTTATCAAAACCACTCTTTGTAAAAGGATACTGGTAATTTCTACTTGCATATCACTCTGCATATTAAAAATGTTCTGCAAACACATCTCCATTACTTTTGCTTGGTATTTAGTGTCCTTACCTTAGAAGTGGAAAAAAATCTAGAGCGTAGAGATTTTCTGGTGACTTCATAGATTTATTCCTTACCACAGACCATGAATCAAGAGTTACAACTATAACAGCTGTGTCAATTCATTCAAAGTAAATATTCAAAAATACATTCATCTGCTAGCCTTAGGTGGAAATAGAATGAACTATTTCTTTGTTGTACACACAAGAAAATAAAATGGTTTACCAATATCCAAACTGATTAAGAGTGAAAACTGACCAGATCTGAATTGTTATCTCTGACATAAATTTGAACAGGAAAAGGATTTGTTGCAATGGAAACTCATGCTAATGGAATAAAAATGATGGGAGTTGCCTGACCAAAGTCAAACTCAGTGGAGTCCAGGATGACTTAGAACTGTTCAGTCTGCATCAGGGAAAATGGACTAGCTGAGTGAAATAACCTCTTATTCGTTTCTATATTTTTGTCAGCAGCACTAAAAATAAATAAATAAAATAGGGCATAAAGACTTTCCTGACTTTCTCCAAATGTAATCAGTTGACTATGTGAGTATGTTTCAGCTTCATTGCTCATATGCAGAAAGAGCAGGGAAGGGAACCAAAAAAAAGTTATACTAACCACCTCCTACTTAGGGTTATTATGTTGCAGTCACACGCTGAAGTTTGCATTTTAATTTCTTTCCAGGAGCATATCCACCAGTAAAAAAAAAACACACAGTGAGTAAATAACCCACCAAATCTTGTATATGTAAAAGAAAAGGAAGACAAATATTCTTTGGAATGCAAAATTGGTTTCAAACACAGTAATAGAGAGGAACTCGTAAATAAAAACTTAGAGAGAAAATTGAGAACATCATTTTAACAGAGAAAAGGTTCCTGAGTAGGAACAGAGATCTGATTGCTAATTGTGTCAAAAGACACATGTAGCTCTGAGCTGAGTTGTGAGGAGCCATCAGGAAAGACAGAGGAAGAGTACGAGTCGTGGGCCAAAAAAGTCATCCTGGGGTATTGCAGATGGCCCAGAGGCTGTAGGTTGGGGAACATAGGATTAGTTTTGGATTTAATGGCTTCATGTAGGCTATGCATACAGTTAATGCATTAGACTCAAGAGATCTAGGGCCAAACTTTCCTTTTATGAATACTTATTCAAGAATTGCTTTGTACTTGAAATGAATTAAGAGTATAGTTTTTCAAACTGAATCATTATTTCACAGTTAAAAAAATGAAAAAGACAGGGCTAATTATTTTCAATTAGTTTCATCTTTAAATCAGGGAAATTATGTGACCTGTTGGAAAAAAAAATAATAAAAAAATAGTGTACTTATTAGCGTATATAGACATTTTGCCCTGATATAGCAAGAACGAACCAGCATGCCAGCATGTAGCACATTAAATCCTTCTCATTCTTTGAAAAAATCCTTTTCAAAGTTGTTATTTCAATAAGCTATTAATTTCTGGGCTAGACTATGTGCTAAAGTGCCAAAAAAACCCTTGGAAAACATGATATATTTCATTCAAAACAAGTAAACTTAGGAAAAAAAAAAAACCCTACTTTTAGGCTGAAGAAATCTTTATAGCGCGTGTTTTGGAATCCCTTTAGTTAAAAGATTAATGATTTTTAATCCAACATGCTGCATTTTGGAAAAGAGTAGACAAAACCACTGAAAATATTTCCATCACCTACTTCAGTGGGTTTAGAAAACTCACTGAACCTAAGATGAATCATGCTTAACCTTTATTTGCACCAAACTTTCTGGTGTACACAGCAATTAAAGGCACTTTCTGGTCCCCTGCAAGTGTCATTAGCCCTGTTGTGTTGTGGGAAACTGAGTCACAAAGCCTATGGGCTACATGGGGACAACAAGAGAAACACAGTTTCAAGAGCAGTGGCCTGATGTCTCACAGCCACCACTTCCAGCACATAATAATAATTAAAGCCTGGTTGTCTGTCAGTTTCAGAGGATTCCCCCTTGCAATTTAATCCTGTTACCTTCTGGAGCAAGTAGCAGAGGACCCCAAATTTTAAAGAAGAGTCTCAGACCGCAAGTCAAGAAATAATGTACTCTTCATAAGCGTACAAAGAGGCACCAACCGATGAAATTAATAGCTTAGGGCATTGTGAAGTATTTATTTTTATCAGTTTTTTTTGTATTACTGAAATTTAGACAGATTTTTTTTAAAAAAAAAAACTGTTTCCTCAGATTACACACACACACATTTAACACTAGCATGAAGGCAGTGCAGTATGTTACTTGGTATGTCTCCCTTTAAAATATAAAGCATTGGCCTCCTCTAGAGAAGTTTCCCACCACTCCTGGGGAGCTCGCAACTAATGAAGCCAAAAAAATATCAGGGTTCATTAGGCATGCAAGCATCCTGGTAAAATCAAAGATCACTCTGGAACCTCCTCAAACATGCTATAGTTACCGTTAAAATCATCATCATAGTATTTGAGGTTAGTAAAACATATTGCTTAGGCTATAAAACATTCTAAACTAGTATCCCAAATGTCTTGCCTCAAGCAAGCACTTAAATTAAAGTTTCAGACAGCTGGCACTGGAATCAAAATAACAGTTTTGCACAAAGAGATTGGATAAACACAAATATTGTTTTCATAATTTATTTTGTCAACGTGCAGTATTGTGCCTTGATCTATCCATTGTACTTGGGCATGATTTCTTTCACTTTTCAACAGGTAACTACATTTCACTGTGGGTTTTTACAGAAAGAAATCCTAATTGATCTGCTGCTCTTAAATAATCTAATCCCTAATTAGCTGAGCCTAAACATTGAGAAAGGCAGCATTGTGTGCTTTAATTAATTTCCATAATCTGGAACTTTTGTTTGCTGGCCTCATAAGATCTTTTGGTTTTCAGGAAGAGGCAAACATAACAACATCACTACTCAGCGTAGAAAAAAAGGGGGCAGTGTTCTGGATATTTGATACAGCATGATTGCAATAGCTACAACCACATAATTCTTAATTAAGACTAAACCCATTTCCTATTTACCTTGAGTAAAAATTTTAAGATGTTCTTCCCGCGTTTATTTCTGCTCAGCTGCTCCTGTCTCTTCAGTGCTGTGCAGAGAGATGCTCTCCCTCAGCTCTCTCTTTAGTCCAGACCTTCCAAACAAGTAGCATGTTGAAATGTATAGAAAGAATGTATCAGAAATGTACTGCAGCAATCTCTTAAGCAAACATGCATTTTCAGAAACAGATCAAAACATTCTATATATAAATACCCTCTCCAAAGCCCAAATGCCTCTTCTTGAAAAGAAATCTCAAAAAGATTTCTGTGTGCTTTTGCCAAGCAGCTAGCCAACAAAATAGCCACAAACGGCAAACATAAACAATTAGAAAAACAGAACCGAGGTTAAGAAAAGCTCCCGCTGTGTTTGGATAGTGCTGGAGTGTGAAAAGGCATCCTCATGATTCATGGTGCTCTTTTGTATTGTTTTGTAGCCACTTCTTAAAGAAATATTTTTTAAGGTTAAAAAAAATTCTAATTTTGATAAACACTTTTCCTGTAATGCCCTTTGAATATTGTCACTGAATGGGAAATGAAATTATGATATTGTCCAGAGCTGATTTCTCCCACCTCTGTTTACCCAGCCATAAATTGGAGATAGATAAATATATTTTATATATACAGCATTCACCTGCTTCACAGGGATGTTACAGAGTTTATGATGACTTGCAAATGTTGAAAGTACTTAATGCACAAAATGCAGCTCCAAAAATATAAATTAGGAATTACCTGTATTGAATTTAGTGGGATCAGTGTAAATTTATTTTACCTATGTGGCTGAGAGAAAAACTCATCATTGTTTATGCAAACGAGTTGTGTGGTTTTTACTAGCATGAAGAATGGTCAGTCATTCTCACATTTGTGAAAAAGATTTATCAAGCCAGCACAGACCAAGCAGGTGCTGTTCAAGGTTGCCCTTTGCTTCCACACCTGCTGTAAAATAATATTTGCTTGTCTGATGGGAAGTCCACATGGAACTCTGACCACCGGGGCACCAAAAGATACCACTAATCTTTCAGCTCTGGAAGGCAACCCATCTACCATCACCTGTGGCCTTTAACAGAACCTGACTGGACAATTTTAAGACATTGCACCAACGCAAGCAACATTTTGGACACTAATCAAGGGAGGAATGAGATGTTGAAAATGTAAGAAAATTGCCTGTACTGATGTGCAGCCTTTTTCTTTCCTTCCTTGGACATGTCTCTGTTGCTTTTAATTAAGCTCTCAGATTCATAGCTTGGAGATCTTTAATAACTACAGAAAATGCTTGCGAGGCAACTTTTTCACTTCTAAGAAGGATCCTTATAATAAATGTTACCTTTTAATTTATAGGTAAACTCAACCCAATTTTACCTTTACAGTAATATATTGCATGGCCATTTGTGTGCAACAGACTGATGACATAAAATATTTTAACTTTTAATAAATGGCAAAAATGTTGGATTGCACACCTCCAACACACCGTAAGCATAGTGCCTGCTGATGAATTAATCTAATTAACAAAGGTGAAGGTTTATAATTGGGGTTAACTAGAATTTAACTGGTCATTGTTCATACCCCCCACTGCATTGTCCCCTAAGTAACTCACTCCGGTAGCCCTCCATGGTCCCTCGACCCCAGCATGAAACTCAGGGATCAAGCAGCTTCAAGGAAAAGTAGATATGATCATATTTCCAAGACTGTAATAACAGCAGAACTTAATGGTGTGATATTTTTATACTGTTTGGGAAATAGACCCTATTTTTTCTTACTCATAAGCCCAGAGTATTTTTAAATAGTTCAAGTCCCTGTAGTACTTCACAGTTTGCAGCGCAGTTTAAAAAGTAATACATCTTTTCTTAGATGTACCCCAGATTCTGCCTTTTAATAGACATGATAATGAGATTCTGTGTCTTCATTTCCCAGTGTGCAGAAAGCTCAAATAAATCTTTGATTGTTCACAACCCTGGAGAAGGCTCCCAAGCCCAGGAATGTAATGATGTTTCTCTAAACAATCATTGCTAATGAAATTTAAGTGTATTTAAAATATATAGAGGTGTGTGTGTGTATATATTAGTACTATCAAAATTAGGTTTTATTCATTTTGCTTTGTAAATTTTAATACGATAGCAGTAAACTTAGCTCCCAAGAGATTCATTTCTAGGAGAAGGAATGTCCTGAGTTATTTCTCTGACCTGCAAGACATACATTGAGCTTCTGCTTTTGAGTGAACTCCCTCTAATAAGGAAATCAAGGGATGTTTAAAAGAGCCATTCAGCGACTTCTTCATAAGATTAGGGACCACATCCCCACACCACCGCTGAAAGCATCACGTAGCTGACTACAGTCAAATTGCTTTAATAATTTTGAAAGAACAAGGTGTCCAAGTAACTCGAAGGAACATGAAAGGGCAAAACAAAGAGGGGACACAAGTATGGGAAGTAAGGGTTAAGAAACAGGGTTAAGATGTTTCAGAATGAAATAAATGGTTACAATGCTTCAGAATGAAAACTGTGAGGTTTAAAACAGTTTTTATTATCTGAGCAGCAGTTTAGTTTTTTTTCAAATGCAGACTGAGTAAAAAAAAAGTATTTCCACTTCAGCATCCTTTTTAAGGATTATATGTAAATATCCCACAGACTGTTCCCTCTTTCTGTGTCCATGCTACTTGCCATTACTGCATGCTGGGGTGTTACACACATGCTCAAGCTTGTGCAAAGTCCCTTGTACCCATAGCTGATGAGACTGCTAATGGGAATTCCTTCATAGCAAAGGCATGGAGAAACCAAAAGAGTTAATCATCAGCCTTAACGCAACAGTCCTAAGACAATACTGAGAAGATATGGCACTCGAGATGCAGCTAGCTTATTATAAAATCCAAACTTGGCAAGACTCAGTGAAATGTTACTCAATATCAGTCAAAATCACAAATATACCTGGGCTTGGCTGTACATGATCTAGGCGCCTCTAAACTTCTTTGTCAAAAAGATTAAATAGTTTGGGGGTTTTTGGCTACTGTCAGGTTTGTGGGTATCTGCATTCCAAGAGAAAACTTTTTATAGGAAGTTGAACAGTCATCAGCATTCACCTGTTGAGTCGCTGTTCTGCATAGTTTGATGCAGTCTGTTGAATACAATTCTGGATGTTCAGCAAAGACACACATAATATTCTTGTCCTCAGGAAAAAATGCTAATGACTTACACCCTCTGTAGTTGTTAGATTTGTTTCAAAGAGAATGCAGTCTCAATGGCATCATTTGTTTAATTTCAGAACTCAAATTTGTCAACAGAACTCTCAGTTTATTTCCTTTCCTTTTGTATTTGTGTGTATCCCAGTTATTTTCAGGAAACAAATTATCATGCCCATTCCTAAATTTTATCCAAAAAATGACACTTTTCAGAAATGCTGAAGGAAAAACATTTCAATTGTAATGCTCTCCATGTCATAAAGAAGCTTAAGAAGACTTTGGACATCACTGACTTCTAAAGATTGTAGCATAGAGAGGCTGACAGAACATAACAACTTGCAGAACTGTAGGGAGGATAAAAATCTCATTCCTAGCCAGGAGGAGAAACCCTTGGGCATGAAGGATGGGAGGGAAAAGCAACAGGAGAGCTGCCACAGCCTTGTCTCCCCTGGAGATCTGTGCAAATCCCAAGTACCATCCACCTGGGACACTCTACCTGCTCCCAGAGATTAGTAGCCTAAAACAACAAATTAGTTTCATCTCCTTTCAGATTTCACCTTTTTTTTACCTCCCCTTTCCACCTTTGACCATACATAATCTTTAAAAATCTTACCAAGAAATGTTTCCCTGATCTGAAAAGAATTCCCTCTGCCCCACAGGTGTGATGTATGATAGCATCAGTATTCTCTCAGAAATATTTTTTCTTTCTTAAGAAAACCAAACGAAGCAAAGTTTTTTTTTTCCTGACTACAGGATGGAGTTCTGAGAACTATTAGTGTTTGGTTCTGATGTGAAAAATAGATAACCAGGCCCTTAGTGGTGGTAAGCTAAAATTACCCCATTGCCTATATTACACTTTACGTATGATGAGACTGTGTTTGGCCCACAGAGCAATCTCTCGGATAATTTTGACTTAAGTCATGTCTCCTTCTATTTAAACAGTGGCAGATATCACAGGAGAAGTTGATATCTCTTGGAGCCAAGATTCAATACGATCAAATCAAGGTAGATTTTATAACAAAACTTGATAGAGTGGGCTTACCTATTGACTGGAAATTTAATAACGACTCAATCCATTCCTCAACCTTAAAGGAGGTTTCTCTCAATTCCCAATTTCTTTCTTCTGCATATGAGCTGAAAGTGAATCAGAGAAAGGGAATCAGAAAAGAGAAGGGAGAGGGGAAAAAAAAAAGAGAGAGAGAGAAAGAAAGAAAGAAAGAACAAATACATAAATACCCCCAAAGCCAGTTAATTATTGGAGTGGTGCTGGGTAATCAAGAGAGCTGTGGCTGACTATTGTTTACACAGGCAAGATGGTCTGAGTCTTGAACTCAGATATACCAAGACAACAAAGTTAAGACCTGGTCCTATCTGGCAAACAGCTGCAGTCTCTTTTTAATTAACAGCATATTCCTGACTTGGTTCAGGTTGTGTGGATGGAAAGGTGCTTCCCAAGGAAATCAGACTAGGGACAGAATAGGGAAAAAATGGGAAGGAAAAAAAAAAAAGGCTGGGGGGAAAGGTGAGTTCAGGAGGGCAATGAGGCGGGGGTTAACAACGCTGCTTAAGATCAAGGGCTGAAGTGCTGAGATGCTGCCAGACTTGAAAACTTTAATTTACTGTCACTGTTAGCCCCCTTTGAGGTTTATGGTGGTATTTATACACACAGCATCAATCACATGAAACAAGGAGGGGATTTATAGTTTGTTTTAAAGACTGCAAATGCAATGTAATGCAAATAGCATGCCTCATGGGCATTTACATTTAATGGGAAAATTACAGATGCAAAAGATTGGTAGAACAAATTTTAAATTGACTTTATTACATCTAGTGCTTTTCAGAGAATACTATTAAAAAAAAAAAAAAAAAACACGAGGAGATATGGTAATGGAGTTCTACACTGTAGCTTGACAGCTTAAATTCCACTTAACTGACTTTGCTTGCATCTTTCTGTTTACATTATTTCTTCCAATAAGTTTGGCTGGCAAAATCTCTGGATCATAAACTGATTAGAAGCTTTGATTCTGTTTTGTTTTCTTTTTGAGGCTGGAATCTTTAATGTGTAAAGCTGATTGTATCTTGATAATGGTTTTTAACTAAGATTCATCATCAGAATTTCTTAATCTAGACCCACTCAGGAACAGCTCTTGAAATCTATTATCACCTTAATATGTGACCATACATGCATTCTCATTAATTTGTATAAGCTTCCATTATCACCCCTATATCTCTATAGATACAATAGAAAAAGATATCTGCATTACCTTGCTCACTGATGGAGTGAACATTCAGAACTAATCACAGTTATTTGTGGAAAGCCCGTTCTTTCTCAAACTAAGTTTATTTCCCAGTATTCCCATGTGGCTCCAAACACTTCTTCTGGAATGAGGACTGTTTGCTGTTGGGGTTGAAGGTTGTTATTATCAGTTGCCGACTTATGGTAGATCCATCTGAAAGGTGTTGGTGGGCCTCAAACTCACCTTCAGCAGACCAGATGAAGCCCTGATCGAAGCAGGTGCGACTCTACTTGCTTCAGGGAAGCTGTGCCCAATTACTTGAGGGTTGATTTGTTTTTAACACCCTGCAATGATTGCTACATTCCCCTCCCATTCAGGCCTCAAATGAGCAAATAATTTAAGGTGGTTTTTAAGCCCATTGCTATTGAGCAAAGATTGAAGCACATGTGTTGGTTTTTAGTCTGTTTTAAAGCCAACAGCACAGCAGCCACTCTACCTGCAAAAGCCTGCATTTATTTGGCAGGAGCCTTTTACCAGTCATTTCTTCAGACTTCCAAATCTTTGCTGTTATACAACATACTGCCCTTGAAACATCTTTCTAGACCTGCTCATTGTACTGTATTTTAGCCATGGTATAAGCAAAAAATTGACCTGACCTTCGAAGAACATAAAACACTAATGTGATTACTAGAGCTAGCTTGGCCTATTAGGGTTGCATTTCTCCAAGATTTCAAGGAGAACCTCCAAGAAATGCCATCCTCTTTCTTTGTTTCTGTTCATCATGATACATAGCCATACATCCTTGAGATACCCTTAAAAGCCGTGACTAAAATGTAGAGGATTTGTCATTCTTAGTGACTCAACTAGTTCTATTAGTGTAATGGTTATCATCATCTACAAATACCTCACCAGAACTTTCTTCTGTATCCCTACTTTCAGTTCCTGTAGCTCTCTCCTTCATCTAATAGGGTAATATCTATAAGAAGACTAATAACAAACTATGTGGCATCTCAGTGCATTTATTAGCGAGGAGCTGAGTAATTTCCATGTTTATTCTTTGTCCAGTTCTGAAAGATATATTCTCCGGGTGTTGTCACCCATAACACATACATAATGGCAAAGAGCAGCCTACATTAACATTTGAGCTAATACAAACATGCACTGTTTAAGCAATTCACCTGAGATTGACGGCCTGGCTATTGTGACTTTTGTTTAAGGTTGTAATCCTGTGTGATGACATTCTCCCGTGCAGAAGCAGTATGTTAGCACCACACTTGGCAATGTCACGATGATGAGGAAACCATAGACTCAGGAAGCAAGAGCAGAAGGGAAACAAACTTTCACACTCAGGAACCATTAATGAAGTAAACACACTTGAACAGTGACAGGTAACGCGCAAACCACCTACCAGTCATGTTACAAATCGAACCAACACTTACAAAAAATGCAAACCTAACTGTAAACAAAATATAGAATAATTTAAAAGTTAGTTTGTCCTGTGATAAATATATAACCAGTGCCCAAGCAGACACAATGGCTTCAAAAGAGATAGGAAAAGGCCTCTTTGTCCTCCTCTGTGGAAGACTTTATATCTGTTTCTGATAATCTATAAAGAAACTAGATTTCCTGCAACATTGCACATCATAATGCAGAATCTGCTTCCTGCAACACTGCTGAATGTCATGACATTATCTTTAGGCACTATAAGTATCATTGTTTTCAATAAACTGCTCACGAATTTCAACTGTAACTGGAGGAATTTGGAGAGCCAAAGCTAATGTTGTGGTACTTAGGAACACACACACACAAATGTCCATGCAACCATGGGTAAATCCATGTGTTCATGTGTGATTAGTTATCAGAGTTGGACAAAACTAGCAAACTTCTTTTTGTGAAAGGCTATCTAGACAAACATGCAAAAATCACAATATTTGGACCAGTTTCGCAAGCCAAAAATGACATGTTTCTACAGAATTTAATGAAATGGCAATTTAAATCCCCCCAACCCCAAACTATCTTTCAGTGAGAATTAACATTTCTTCTGGAGCTAAAAAAATTACACTGACAAGATGTGTACCAAGACAGAAAAAAACAATAAAACATTAAACCCCTTAATTTTCAAGTACTTTTGTGTTTCTTAGTAAACATTTTCCACATCTCCAAAACCAAACACTATTCAGAGTTTAACCCAAGCTTCTGGAAGACACTCATTACATTGCAGTGCTCTAGGACTGTCATGTGGATTTAAATACAAGTACTGTCCAGATAGCACATACCAGCTGCCAGTTACTACGTAGTAGGATATTCCCTCACCTTCTGTTTTAGTTTAATGAAAGATTGTTTTCTTTGAAAATGGCAGGTTCCTTCCATTCCATCCTCTCTGCTCATAGCGAGATGTGTCATCTGATACTAATTTGTACTTGCTTTGTGTTTTGACTTAATTTGATTAATAACTATATCCTTTAATGGCAGTGTGACTTAACAATATGTTATTATGTTGGTGCACTGCACTTCGGCATCTAGGAGCAATCCATCTGCATCATAGCAACATTTTGAAACTAATTCAAAGAGGCATTATTCTGTACCTCTTCACCACAGGGTAGAGGTCTGCTCTTCTACTGGAATTGCCAGCATAGAGCTGCAGGCCAAATCTGTGTTGAATTTACCCAAAGACTTTTCTTAGCACTCACATTCCAGCCTGAATATCTACAGGATTGTTTGAGCCCTTTTATCCACCTCATATTATTGATTGACTTTCGTGTCATCTTCTTTTTTTTTTTTTTTTTTCCCTAAGTTCCTTTATGCATTCATACTTTAGATATTTCAAAGAGTTTAGTAGTACAATATTTTGGGCAATGACAAAAATGTATCAGAATTGTAACACTTTATCGTGGAGTTTACAAACATGCACACAAAAAATCCCATAGAGACTGAGAAAGAGAGAGATAGAATGCAACCAAGAAAGAAAGAATTTGTCACACCCCAAATTACAAGTATAACTGAACTTTATGGTGTCTTAAGAGATAACACATGTTTTCTGTTGTATAGGATTAAACTAGTAAATAAGGTTTAACACATGGGGAGGCAGGGAAGTTTAGGGAACTGCCAGCACAGGAGAACGTGTAATTGCACACAATGAAATGTGGATTATCATCATCAACACCAGAAAAGCAATTCACAGAAAAAAAAAAGAGGGAGCTAAACCTTAATCTATGGCAGAGATAGGTTCTACTTGCTTATGTTGTAGAAAAGGCTTTATTCCTCAAAGAGAAGGAGGATGAATAGCTGGGAAGTAAAAAAAAAAAAAAGGTATCTAAAAAAGATTTCAGGTCTAAGGGAATGGGACTACTGGAAACAAGCCAGAGAATCCAGCATTTGGGAAAGGGATGTATCGGAGTTTAATTTCCCTGTTGTTGACCTGAAGTCAGTAACCCTGCTCAGGATTCTTCCTTCTGTAAAAGAAAGGTTCAAAGTAACGCCCATGGTACCACAGCACAAGCCTGTCTGAGTAGCGAGGCAATTAAAGGATCAAACATATTTTAAAAAAAAAAGAAAAAAAAGTAATTGCCTTTACAGTGAAAACAATGGCAGTAAAGTTTATGCGTGATGGTTTCCCTTGTATTAGACCAATGCTTGCCACATGCCAAAACATAAACCAGATTGCATAATATGTAGGTTTTTCATAATTTCCTCAGATTAGGTTTTTATTAATGCCTGTCAACAGCAAATGACAGGCATGTGTTGCATTAACAGCTGCTATAAGCCATGCCAGTACTGACTTCTCTGCAAATCTAAAGCCTGGAGGAAGCTTAAAAGCCCATTGATTGAAGAGGAATCAACCCCATTTGCATTAAATTTCCGAGGTTTTTACCTTCTCTTTTTTTAACCAACTATTAGTTGCTTTTACATTTTTACTAATAATAGTCAATAATTACAGAGTTATTAACAATCATCTGGGATAAACAGATCTGATTACCTTCTCCAAGGTGTTCCAGCCATCTTTGGTTATTTTTAAACTTCCTGACTTATATCATCTCAAGAAATTACTTTCTTTTTATTTCTCTTTCTGAATACTAGAAAAGAACTCTCTACTTCCAAGCCTCCACCTTGTACCCCTTCTGTTCACAATAACCTGTAAAATATACTCATAGCAAAGCAAAGTAACAGAAAGAAAATAGATTCCATATCAGTAACTGGTATGTGCTAGACCTAAGAGAGATGCGTTGTCCAGTTTTCGAGTCTACATGAGCACAGTTTATAGACTGGAAAAAGACTCAAAGCTTTTAATGTTCCAATTTCTTGAACATCAGGAAAAAAAGATAATTTACAGACCTTTAAGGAAAAACAAAACTAAAATTTTTAATGGGATATTACTTGTAAAACACTAGTGTCTAATTGGTGAAATAAAAGAGCTCAGAATTGCTTTTTCTATTAGGTAACATTCCCAGCATAAAATAAATATGCTGTAGAAGTTCACAAAATTCTCACTTTAAAAATGGACCCACTTCAGTGTTTTTATCACATCACCAGATCACCACTTAAGTTTCTAAAATTTAAACATCAGACCAAGACAAATGAATCTAAAAAAATACTAGTAGGAATATCTGGGGTTAGAAGGACATCTCAGACATTGATAACATGGTATTCAGGGAATTTATTAGTTAGGTCTACAGCTGTTGGCCTGCTATTTGGCTGAGCAGTATATTGCTCATATACATTTCATGGCAGGAGCATTTCATTTTGATGAGTGGAAAGTCCATGAGAGTTTGGCCCAGACTGCACAAATGTAAAACAGAACTGCTCTGTGTTGAGCTGCATATTTCTGGATTCAGCTTAATTAATGTTGCTGACACAAATCCAAGTTTTCAGTGAATGTCCATCAACCTCAGAGGAATTTCATCCAAGGACAAGAACAGAATTAAGGCAAACAGATATGGGTCAGCTTTAGGAACGACCCATTATTTGTGCATGTGTCATTCATCATATATTTAATAAAATCAGGATTTTTTTTTCATTCTGGTCAAATTGAAATCAAAGTCCATATCCTGATTGGTTTCAGTATGGGTAGGAGTTGGGTTTCTGTGATTTTAAGTTTTTAGGATCCTTTTCTTTTAATACTTTCTCTGCCTCCTTGATTCCCTTTTCAACTCACAGATGTTCTCCTTCTTACCAGGACTGCTCAGCCATTAGCATCCAGTTTCTACTATCCTCTCTATACACAGAACACTCCATTACAGGAACCCCTATATATATTTATATTTGTATATAGACTCAGATAGAGGGTACCACCACCACCAAAAAAAAACAGTGTGCAGAAAAGCCATCTCTGCTGCTTGTTCAAGGCAAAATTCCTGAACCTACAACAGCCCATAATTGATGGGATGGGAAATTTCCAAAAAGGTCACTTTTGCCAGTTTTCACTTTATGTACTATGTCAGCCATTTTATTGTCATTGAAAAATTAATCTGTCTGCATAAGCATTAATTTTTTACCCCAAAAGGGGCACCATCCACATGGCTGGCACTGCAGGTATCCACAGGATTCTGGTACAAGATATTGGGACCTTCGTGTTTGCAGGTGGTGTGCCAGTGGTCATTACTATAAGTGGGAAGCTGTTGGGCCATTATTAAGAAATAGTGACCTGCATTTCAAACAAACCCACTTAGTCAGTGGCTAAGATTTTGCACCAGCTGTTTAATAATAGTTTATCTAATAAAATATTCATGTTATCATATATTTTCCATCTTAGAGGATGATCAGAATGTCATTTTAATATTTTCCCCCAACTAAAATAAAATTTTAATTAAGGCTAAAGATATATTGCCTACGGAAAGCTAAACTGTTTAAAATTATTAACTGCTTGAGTACTTGTTGCTATACTACAAGCTGCCATAAAAGAAAAGAAATTAAGTACATGGGGGATTAACGCAATTTTGAAAGCTGCGTTCCCCTCCCTCCTCCTTTTAGATACGCCTTACTGAGCCATAACTATTTTTCTCCACTCAGCCAGACTCCAGCTTTGTGGCTTTTTTAATAACCTGGCTTTTCAAGCTTGTGCCCCCGAGAGCCTTTTCATTTCTGCCGCACTACCTACAAGCAAATTTCTTCCAGTTGCTCAACAGCCTAATGCCTCCCTTTCTTCGTTGTTGAAGCATTTCATTGCAGTTTCATTGACGGGGAGGTGTTCTGTTACAGTGGAATCAATAGCTCAGGGCTTCCCAGCACACCGATTAGCTTGTCAGTCAGAGCCTGGGGGAGGTAGTGTAAATCCCAGAATACCAGGGGCCACCAGTTTGAAAAGTAAGGAATGCGAGGAGCCCGCATGGGTTTTTCTACCACCTGTTGCTCTGCAACATGTGCAAAGTGTATTAACTTCTTTGCTGCTACATGCCTTAAAGGTCAACTGTGATAGAGGCTTTAAGCTTTTGGAATATTCTAATTCATTACAGGAATCAACTTTTACTGATTTGTGACAAAGAGTGCCTTACAAAAGACGTGTTTTTTCGGTGGTTGGGCTTTTTGTTGGGGTTTTTCAATACATTTGCATTTGGCAACATGTTGGTTCCTCTTTCAGGTTTTTTTGAGGGTTTTTTTTGTTTTGTTTTGTTTTTTTAATCAGTACCTCATCTGCTTTTTTTTTATTATGTAGGAATAGAAACCAATTTCTATAGCAAATGTGGTTCCTTCCTCTGTCCTCCCTTCCGCCACAAAAATAGAATCAGTTTAGATGATCCAGACTGTCACAAGGGGGATATTTCTTCTTTCACCAGTTTAGGTTTGAGGAGGATGAAATTATGAAATATGAAGTTGGAAAACTTCTGCTGTACATATGTTCCCGGTGCACAACGCCCAAGCAGAGGCGGCTGTGCTCCCACTGTTCTGCCGTCCCGGGGGGCAGCAAAGCATCTCCAGCTCCTTCCAGCCTTTTTAGAGACTTCTGACAATGACCAGGAAATATTAGAGAAGTTCAAAATTGCTCTTAACTGCACATACAATGGGGCATCAAGTCATCTGGAGCTAAATCCCCTTTACCTATCTCTGTTGGATCAAACCGTGTCCTAAATGGCAAGGCAAGATAATGCAGAGGAATATTGTCAGCGCTCGTGGTCTGAAGCAGTGAGTGAGCAAAACTTCTCTGGATCAACCTCAAGCTCATTAAATGCTGTCTCTAAGAAGTACTCAAATTCTAAGAAAATGTATGTAACCAAAACTCCTCTAAAGGCAGCCATTAAAAACAGAGGCACAGGCCCTTTGAGCCAACCTAAGAAACCTTATTACAGGCATTTGTTATCCAAAAACTACGTCACATATGACCACAAAAGGAAATTCTGTGCTTAGAGCATGAAAGCCTGTGCTTTGGAAAGGTTTTGCTGTCACCACATTTGGATTTGCTCACCAAACCTCTACAAAATCACCACAAACCACAAAGTAAACCTGCACAGTGCAAATTGTGCTTATTAACATAATTCCATAGAATTAACTCAATAGAGCTTTTTTTATTAATTTTATTTTAAAAGAATGGCACTGGGATTTTCTAACTAATAGCATAAACAGCAGCTGGAAGCTCCAGGTTGTCCAAGTGGATTCCAAAGTTTGCATTGAAAATATTGATGTTTGCAATAGACAATAATCTCAGATGCATGTCTTTCCAAATGCGAGGAATAAAAAAACAACTTTACGGTAATTTAAAGACCCCTACTGAAATGCCCCTTTCTATAGAGTGCAGAAGGAATCCAAGTCAATCTTCTAACTTTTTTCCTTTCACTAGTAAGTGTAAGCCTGTTTTAATTTTAAAATATAAATATGCCTCCTGTTAAGTGTGTAGCTCTGGATATTTAGTTACTTTAGCAGCACACCAGAAGGATGTAACCAAACTTTTCGTGATACTGTAAGCCATGTACCATTTATATCACCTGGTAATTAACAATCCTGAGAAAGTCCATGACAAATCTCTTTTTTTTTTTCGCCTTCTTCCCTTCCACCCACTACTAGTAGTGCTGTTAATTCAGCAAAATTAGTAGTCTTGTGTTGTCAGAACAAATCACTCCTACCCAGTTATGAATGTGGTTACTCAGCAAGACTGCATGTTCAGAATTTATGGGATGTTTTTTCTCTCTGTTTCCATCTTTCACTTCTTTTCCTCCCCCTTTATGCATTGTAGCTGTGAACATCTGATACGGGTAAAATTGCACTGGGTGATTACTGAAATTCAACCTTTGACTGCAGCAAAATACTCTGTGTCTTGACACTTCTTTCACCAAAAACCCTGCCTCGTGATGAATCAAAGCACTTTCAATGAAAGCATGCTATGTCATTTCCCTTATTTTATCCAGTACGTGTAACGAATTTTTTCTTTACCTTGCACCTTACAGACAGTTACCTCAGGCACCTGAAAACAGGTCTGCTACTTGTAACCACTTGATGCTTCTGTCATCAGGAGGGGATTACCCTATATTACTTATTGCACACACGCGCGTGCGTAAACACACATGCATATTATACTCCAAAAAGGAATGTGAGGCCGCCCAGCCATGAGCTGTTGATGCCAGGCTGAGCCTGGGGTGCAGCAAACCCACAGGCAATCCAGGACCCATCCAGCATGGCATGGCCTGAAGTTTGCACTGATCAACAGATTTGCCCGGCAGAGATCATCTTGCCATACATTTAAGGGCCGCTTGTTAGCTATAGGCTGGAAAAGATGTAACTATACGTAGTACGCATACATATACATTCACTTTTGTACCATTAATGCCTCAGGTTTAGTAAAAGTGAATAAACCAGTAAACTCTTTCACAGACTGTTTGGCAAAACATATCCAGACTAGGGGAAATAAAAAGAGAAAGAGGTCATTCATAGGTAAAGCGGTATTGCCTTTCAGACATATTATTTTTTCAGATTATCACTATTTATAAAACTCATTAATAAATTCATGAATAAAAGCTATAAAACATTCATGAGCTTTCTATAGACGTTAGGCTAAACATGAAAATACATGTGCAGAATATACACACACAAATAAAAACGTAAACAGAGAGATTTAAATGTCACTTGTTTCCAGCTGAGAAACCTACTAGCTGGACCCATAGACATGAATATTCTTTTCTTGTCAATTGGAATAGACTCTAAGGGCATGATGTCCAAACGATTATGTGCATAGGTGTCCAAACAAATTTTTAATACAAAATAGTTCTGTACATCAAACTGTTTGCTACCAGGGTAATATCCCATCTCATGCCCATTCTCTCTGTCCCTTTGCCTATAGTTTTCTCTAGCACTGTGCATGTAACATGTGCACTGAAAAATTTGTCTGTTAATCGGTGCTGCCTAAGCCAGGTTATACATTTCATATCCAAATCAACACCTACAGCCATCATGACTTCATGTGTTTGGATTCTGTCCTAACTGGCAGTAAAAGCTGTCATTAGGAGCAGGAAACAGTATGAAAGACCTTTCACGGCCTCTTTCAGCATGCAATGTCATCTGTTACCATGGGTTGTATAGTACTGATGGCTATAAATGCCACTATGAATGATGCAATCTCATATGTGATGATGAACTTGAAAAAACCTTTGTTGAATTTGTGCTTAAGGTGCTCATATTCCAGTTATTCATGAGCATCCAAAATGTTGATCACCAGCCGGGTGTTTCAGCAACCCCAGTGGCAATGCTACAAAACTCACGCACAGCCCTTCTTGTAAAAGATGGCACAAATAAACTCACTTTATAGATTCCATGAGAGTTGTTTGTCAGGCATGTCAGCTGTGGCTCATTTCCCTAAATTTTGTAACCTTTCCTGGTAGAAATGTTTAGAAATAAAATGTGCAGTTTCCCTTTCCTTTTTTTATTTTTTTTTTAATTATAGTGTTTCTCTATGCAGTCCTCCTGCAATCATTTTGCTCAGATGTATCTGTAAATACATTTTGGACACTCAATTGCCCCTGTATGAAAACTAGCTTGTCTGTCAGGAGTAAAGCAATTTATTTCCCAAATTGTAGGTGTGAGGCAAAGAATTGGGTGAACCCCAAAGTGAGGGATCTAGAAGGCCAGCCAGTGCTCTGCATGGTTCAAAGGACATTCTGGGCAAGTCCCCATCACTGACTGCCACTGGCTTTCCATCACGAGCAGCTGCAACCTTTCCAACTGCAGCCACGGGCTTCTCTTAGGAAGCAACTGCCAATCATCCTGTATTGTGCAGTGATTTTGCGCCGTGACAAAATATCCCCACCATACACTATGAGGAGCTCACCAAATATATTCTTTCCTGTAAATTCATGGAACTTGAACCTCAGTTTCCAAAGGCAAAGAAGTTAAATTTTAACCCACGAGAAACTAATCTTAAATAACATTAAATTAACTTTGTTCAGAAGCAGATTTTGTGACTGAGTGGCTAGTTGTCATCTTGGTCTTCTTCAGGGCTGGTACACCATCCTGGATGACCACTGTTGGGGCAAAAATCATCTGGTGGTTGCAATCTTCAAATTTAGTTGCCGTTCTGAAAGTTTTTTGAAGTAAAAACTATCAAAGTGGTAATTAAGAAGACTGGAAATGAGTCAGAAACATTGTCACAGCTAACAAAGTTTAACTTGGCTGCAGAGAACACAAAGATAATTTAGCTAACAGAAACACTAACTGTTGAACATGTGGGAATTTGTAAGGAAGAAAACTGAGGCACATGGAAAAGGAAAACTAAAAAAGGAATTAGGGGGAAAATTAAATGTAAAATGCTAAGCTGCATAAGAATGATATATCATATTAATCAATGTTGAAGTAAGCATTAAAAAACAAAGAGGTGACGGGACTACAGAGATGCAAGTAGCCGTTCCTATGACCCACCAGCCAAGGACATGTAGTTAGGCCTTGGGTGGCTCAGCAACCTAAGGGACCACGTGGCATTCACGGCACCCAGGACCTTCACCCATGCCAGTGACTTGGAATAACTGGCTGTGATTTCAGTCCCTCTGAAGTCAAACATTAAAGTCTCAAGTCTGCACACAACCTAAGCAAGCACACGTTCACCTGTTCCTATGTGCTAAATATAACAGCACAGTACTTTTTAGAGTCTTTATACTGTTAAAGTTATATCTTGGCTATAATTGCCTAACCTTAGAAATACCCCATTCTTTTCTTAAACAAATAAGCAAAGATGTTCACCTTCCTTCTTCGTGTACGAAGAGATCATAAAAAAAGCAGGTTCACGGAAATTTCTTAAGCACCGGTGAATATGCTTGCTCAGAAAGACAAGAGACTGTAGAAACCTGGGGCTATACAGAGGAAAATAATAAAAAGATTAGGGGAGAGGAGTTTTTCAGGTCTAGAACCAGAGCCATGTAACAAGGATAGCCCCTTTTGTTCTCATCTCTTTTAACTTTCTTTTTCCCTCGTAACAGTTGCCCAGTGGTTATGAAGAGCTTCAGTCCTGCATTTCAACTAAGGGGCCCGTCTTTATTCTCTCAGAAGAGGGCTGTCTCAAGAGCACCATGCTAAAGTGCTAAGTTATCATCAGGCTGGGGCTTTCGTGCAACTGTTTGTGTGTGTGTGAAACAAGCTCTCAACATGTTAGTAAGAAGCCTTTAACCCAGATTACGCCACCTCTCTTTCTATAGTGTTCTTTTAGGGCAGAGTGTGAAAGGTCACCCTCTCAGGCTGGATAGCAGTACTCAACCAATTACAGTGCACCAGTGTTGCCACAAAAGAGAGTTTCGAGTCCACAGCTACAAAAGATTTTACGTGTCTGATTTTCAAAAACACAATTACAAAAGGAGGAGGCTCGCTTATGTCTAATTTTGGGCCCTGAATGATTTTTTGTTTAAGAAAAAAAAAAAAAAAAAAAGAAAATCAATTCTATTTCTCCAAAGAGGTCTGAAAAATGTGGTTAGACCAGCACCTATGCTATTTAAAGAGCAAAACCTCTAATCCCTCAGGTTCAAGTACTTGTGATTCAGTAGTCCTATAGTTGCCAGAATAATAGGATGGGTTATCTGAGTATATGAGTAGGCTGACTTTATGAAAACAATATTTAGAGTGAGTGGTATAATGACTTTGAATTGCACCTTGCATTTGCCTCACACGCCTCAGACATTGAAAATTGTGTACTTCTTTTGCACAGATGCATTTTCAGACCTAATTCACCAACTCAAGTTTCATTATTATCCTAAACTTAAGTTCTTCAAAAGCACCTGCAAGGATGAGCCAGCAACCCATGTCCTTCTGCCCCAGAGTTAAGCTGAGGTCAAAACAATGACATCCGTATTGCTCATTGTGGATATCCATAGGGAACTCACTGTAACTATGGTTAGAGTAATCCTTCCCCAAGCATTAACCATCTCAGAAGTCATAAGGCAGATAGTTCTCCATTTAATCTGGAGACCCAGTGTCTTCCTCCACTTTGTCTAGTTAAAGGTCTCTCATTAGTTAGAGAAAACAAATCTCAAAAGATTTGAAATTGTGTGGCTTAAGTATTCCAAAGACAGAGGAGTTATGCCATCAGCTCTTCCTAGTTAGTTCTCAGGGAAGGCTCCATGCTTTCAGGCTATTTGTTAAAGAACATTACGATGAATATTTCAAAGCTATCTAGGGGTGTCAAGTACCTGCTGCAATTAAATCAAATAGGCAACCTGGAAAATCTCAACCTGGAATTCTTGTTATTTCTCATATGATCATCACAGTGGCACCTCAGTGTCTTTATTTAATGTTTCTGTTTCTCTCTAAGAAAGGAGTATACTTTCTAATCTCTTTCATTTGGACCCATGGAAAAACTTATTAAAAGCACAGAAATTTAGTGTCTTCTGTAAAGAAAGGTAACAACTAGAGGAATTGAATAAAGTATGATATTAGAACTGGCAGTGAAATATTCCTGGGATCACAAGCTATACATGAATTGCTACAATAACATTTATTTGAAAAATTAGGACAGGAAGAGAGTTTTATTGTAGGTCATGTAGAAGACCTACAAAGTCAGACAAGAAAATCAAAGAGTTGCTATTTATGTCAGGGTAGAAAACAAAAGTCCGTGGGATTCCTGAGAAGCTCCATGGAGATAAGAGCCACCCATGCTACAAACTCCTTTGGTGATTCTGGGAAAACTGGTTAAAATTCCTGTACTAAGTTGTATGTATCTGCGAAATGATTACTAATGTAATTCTCAAATGTGTTGTGAGATTTACTTGCCAAGTTTTGGAGATTCTTGAAAGAGAAGAGCCAAGTGAAGTTTCACACCATCTCACAGAAGATATATGCAAGATTTTATAGGAGCCCATCTACATGCTTCTGTATGGATTCCTCAAAGATAAAATAAAACTGTACTTGCTGCACATTTCAAGCAATTGTCCCATGTCTTTTTTTCTTCCTCCATTCAATGAACTGTTAAAAGGCCAAGAAGAACTGTTGTGCAGATGATACAAAACTAAAGAACTGGTGGTAGGTGTTACACATTTTGGTACCATCTGTGCTATCTAATCCCAGCCAAAACAATCTCCTGTTCCTATGTAACTCTGAATCTCACTGGAAAAGGGGGGGAGTAGTGTGACTGGCTCAAACCTTCCTGTGTAGGAGTATTATTATCAGTGTTTGCAAATTTTTTCACTCTTTATAACCATCATAACTCTCCTTAAAAACCCCTCATCTGGCTGCTGGCCTACTACAGAGACTGAGCTATCTACAGAAAAATAACTTATGTTGGTTGGTTCACTTCTGGTGTGCTGGAGGGAATCTTCACCCAAGAGAAAATCATCAACTCACACCAAAAGTTCTTTTTTCATTTCCATACTTGCTCACATTGCCTTGCAGTGTTCTTTGTCCTCCCCCCCCACTTTGAGTCAGGAACACAGACAACATCCTGATGACACATTTTGTAGCACAACTCAAGGCAAGTATTTCCTGGAAATCATTCTGGATTGAAACCACTTGTGGTAGATGTTTCCAGACATTGATGCCATTGCAGCTTCTCATAAGACCTGAAATTAGTTTGGGGTTTGTTTGATTCTTTATTTTGTTTTCGGGGTTTTTTTTTAGATTCAATCCATGCTCTGATCTGCTCTCAGGGAGCTTGCTTTTCTCTAAAAGTTTATGGGAAAACCTGTTTGTGCAAGGGGTTCACACATGTACACACATTAGTCATCTTATATGTGACATATATCCAATGTTGTCATCGCTGTCAAACATAATAAAAGTAAGGCTAAAACACTTAACCACATATTGATCTGCATCTGTATCTCCTGTAGCATACTTAGTGTAACAAGGTCTTTCTACAGAGCTCTAACACAGGGAACAACATGCTTCCTGGAACTGTTTGCTTTGGAAACAATAGAGGAAGCATCTGATCTCAAACTTGCTCATTGTTCTGCTATTCTGCTGTTGCCATATAATCCTTGGGAACCTGTGGCCTTCATCCGAAACACAAAGGAAAATCTGATGAGGTTGGCCATTGGTCTTCATGAGGCCAGTTTGTCTTGGAGGTATTTGTTCTATGGGAGAAGTATGTGAAAGGGCCATGCTAACAGGGAGCAGAGAAAGGAGTGATAAAATTAAGAAATTGAAAATCAGCTCAGTCATGAAGGCCATCTCCTGCCCAGCACAAAATAATGCCACATACCTCATTTTTGTAGTGCTGCGACAACTCTTAGTAATGGGGTTTTCCACAATGTTCCTTCATAGTTAGAGAAGGAATAAACCTCTTTCCTAGAGGTTTCCTTTTTTTGTTGTCAATATGTATTTTAATTTTAGTCCAACACACCTGTTTACACTGAAAGCCTGTGCAAAATATTCTGTGCTATTTCATTCATCTACTGATTAAAAAAAAAATGAAAGACAAGAACTCTCACAAATTACATAAACTTGATTGCTGTAATTGTTGTCAAGACAAAGTTTGTCTTACAATGAAGCAATAAATGCTGCACTGTAGTTTTTCATTGTGCTGCTGAGCAACACTTTTTTGTATTTTATTGCCCTTGGTAGATGGCATCTGAAAACTGATCTTTTTCACAAATAAACAACATGTTTGAGACAGAGATGAATATACAGCAATAATACCAAAAGGTTGACCTCCATGTCTGTTTACTAATTCCTTAACTTCAACCTACCCTTTTCCCTACAGTGTTTTTATTTTTTTGTCTGTGTGCTGCCCACATTACCCAGATCAGATAAATGAATGTTTAATCTTATTGAAGCAAAATCCACTCAACTATCTTATAGTTAAGTACAAAATCTTAACTCCAGAACATTGGTTTTGCCCAGGGATATGGAACAGATAGAAGTGCTTATTCAAGGATAGATTGGTCTCATTGAGATGTGTGGTCAAGCTGCTAATAAGTTTGTACA
Organism: Streptopelia decaocto; assembly: GCF_964273445.1. Taxonomy (NCBI): domain Eukaryota; kingdom Metazoa; phylum Chordata; class Aves; order Columbiformes; family Columbidae; genus Streptopelia; species Streptopelia decaocto. The sequence goes on from NC_138664.1 coordinate 8,240,446, forward strand.
ATGCAAGATTGTACAGGCCAACTTCAAGTGAAAAGTTTCTGAGTTTTTTTGTTTGTTTGTTTTTATGGTCACCACACAGTTTGCAGGAATAGTGGTATTTATTACCGTACCTTTGATTTTTTTTCCTCTCTTTGTCGAATCACAGGAAATATATGGTTTTTTCATCCCATCCATCTTTTCAAAAAAATAAGTGGAAATGATAGCCATATACTATTAATCAAGGATATTGAAATTGTCTCTCCTTTGATTCACTCATCAGTATTCCTGTGTATAATAAGAGCAGATCAGAAACCTTTTAAAAAATTATATTTCTAAATTACCCCTGGGTAATTCAGAATGGTAGGTATTTTAATCTCTACAATCCCTAGTATGTATCTATTTATTTTCACTGTCTTTTGGCACCCAGCTGGCAAAAATCCAGTCCCCACAGCAAGAGAACTATCAGAAACTATAGGAACTTCAGAGAGGAACACAGACAGTGAAAGAATGATTAAATTAACTTTTTTTTCTTTAATTCGGTTTCTGCTGGCACGTAGCTGGCATGGACACCCTCGTGTAGATATACACACACCTCAAGTAATACAAGGCAAGAAAAAGCAAAAGAAGAGGAATACAGAGAGAAACTGGAACACAATACATTCAGAGAAATCCCAACAGATCCACTACATTTTATTCAAATGTTTTTGTTTCCCAAGCCTCTCCAACTGGCTTTATTCCACTGCGGAGAATATAAGAAAAGTTGAATGAGAGTAGCAATGCCATGATTCCGACATGCTCTCTGTGTGTTTAAAAGTCACTTTGCCATCCTTTTGCCAAACGCTGTGTGTATCTGTCTGCTTGAGTGACAGGGTTTGAGTTTCCAACATCAGGGCTATCAGTGACTGTATTTATTATAATAGCTTGTTTACATATCTCAACAAATCTTTCAAATTGTATATTGTGTTCATAAAGGTTGCCAAGTCCCCAAATTTGCACAAATGCTATTTTGATGGTATAGATAAGGCAGTTATCCAACTAGTGGAGGTTATCAAACTAGTAGGATTTGACAACAGGTTGGAGAGTAACATTAAATACAAAATTATCTTGGTTATTTGGAGGAATGTTCTTAAATAGAGCAAGATGTTGTTCAAGAGGGGTTAATACAAAATGCTGTATCATGTAGGAAAGGTGGGTAACATTTCTGTGGAAGATGATGTAGGAGATACAGTTAGTGACAGATTAAACTTGAACCAACAATGTTAGGATATTGGAGGGGGAAAAAAGGAAAATGTCCTAGTTTTATGATAATCTGTAGAGCATCTGATGCTTCCCAGCATCAAGTACCAGCTGGAGGACTGGGGTCTGCCCTTTGGTACTGTAATCCAAGAAAGGTTTGCATCAAATAGAAAGGGTCCCCTTTCCACCAGTGTGGAAATATTGAGGACTTAAATTTGCTCGGTCTCAAGAGGGGAAAGAAAGGAATGGTAGCAGCCTTCAAAAATATCAAACTAGAAGTAAAGGTGAAAGACAAACTATTTTACATGTCCACTCAGGCTAACAAGATTTGGGGTAGACATGAAGAAACATTTAAGGAAATTGAATATAGCTGAGTGCTAGAATAGCCCACTTAGGAACCTGAGGCACCAGAGGCTGTAAAGAGAAAGAAGCACAGGTAAGCTTTGTCCAGAGCATGTCTTATCCTGTCCCAGCACAGAAGAGGACCAGATAATCTCCTGAGGTCCCTCTCTGGCTCACTCCTGATAGTTCCATGACAAAATTTTAAGAAATGTCAAAATCAACGGTGTCCATTCCTCATTGTCCTCTACACAGCATGAACACCAGCTGGAAAGAATTAAGCAACAAGAAAATTATCTCTGCTTTCAGTTCTGGCATCACAGCAGCTCTCAGAAGAGAGGAGTAGTTGTAAGTTGCAGCAGAAGTCTAGCTCAGTCTCTCCTACCCCAGACACAAAAAGGCTCACACTCTTCTCCGTCATAGCACATAGGCAATCTGGTTATACGTACAAAAGCTGGCACATAGTCGGTGCATGCACTATCTGGAAACTTGACTACGAAACTCCAGCAAGTTTCTGCTGACCATGCCTGAACTGTCTGGTTTTTTGTTTGTTTGTTTGTTTTTTTCTCAGAATCTTACAAACTGGATGAAAAGCGGGGCAAATTTTCTAGAGGACAGCAAATTGCACAAAGAGAGTCACCCTGCCAAGTTTAATTGCCATTCTCCAGAGATGGAAATACTAAATCTTTTCCATCAAACTGGTCTATAATGCATGAGCAGAACAAGAAGTTTTTCTGTAACGTGTCTGGACAATTTCACTCTAAAGAATTTTTAAGAGGGAAAAAGTGCTAATTTGCATGCCAGAAATGCAAAATTTCAACCAAAATATTTGAGGTTTGGGTAAGACAGAAATGAAAACTGAAAAAGATCCTGCTGAAGGTTAGTGCCACACAATAATTAGAAGGAATAATGTAGCATAAAACTGAAAAGAACTTCCAAGGTCAGTTACCCCAGGCTTCCTCTATGCAACTACATTATATAATCCCCTTTATAAAAGCATTGAATTCAAAGTCAAAACTAGTTAAGTTATTTGCCTTAACTGTCCCTAATGGAAGGCTATTCAAGAGTGTCAGTTCTCCACTGACTAGAAATCTTCTTCTAATTTCTAACTTAGATTTATTCACTGTCAGTTTATCCCATTTGTTCATGTGCCAGTACTGTTTACTAATTTAAGTAACTCTCTTTTTTTTCCACTTCTTTATTTCTCTGATGTGTTTATAGAAAAATCATATCCCATATTCAGCAGTACTTCTTGTCCTGCTTCTGGTATGTAACTCATATAGTGTTTGATGTCTGCTTTTTACCCTAATAAACCAAAGATGCCCAAAGTCACTTGCTGCAGATTGAATACAAAGTGACAGACCTACAGAAAAATCCCTTCACATAGGCAAGTGATGACAGAACTGCTTTTAGTTCTGCCTGTTAACAAAACAAAAGGTGAGTCCTTTAGCAAACAGCTCCTGGTAGCAGGAAAATTACATCAGGAGTTTATCATAAACCTCATTAAAAGTCATTCTGCTCTGTAAGACTAGGGAGAGAGAATTCTCTATGAGAGAAAACAAACAAGAGGGAGCCAATGGGAATGAGGTATCGCCCAGAGCTCCCAGCTCTAGCGCTGCGTGGTCCAGTCAGGATAGATGCTACCACACTCCGTTAGAGATAACAGGGGCTCTTCACAGCGCAGATGAGAACAGTCCTTGAGACACAAAGAGGAAAAAGTTCAAAGAGACTGTGCTTCTTGGAGTACCAAATCCAAACTCCAGCTAAGAGCAAAAGAAGAGCCTGGGGAATCGGGGGAGTCTGCAATGATAGTTTAATTAGACTAGCCTTATCTGTACAACAAATGTGGCAGCTTTCTGAAATAAATTCTGCTATTCGCTCCTCACTTAAAACTCTATTGTGTTCCCCAACACCAGAACAGCCTTCTGCCTAGTAACAGGCACACTGCCTACAAGCTGGACAACATCTATGCACTAAAATTTGAAGTATTCACCTCTAAAATTGCAGCATATTTTATGTAAAAACAGAAAATATTCTCTAAGTCAGACACTGAAAATTTTAGCAACTGAAAAAAGGGTTTCTTTCCAAAGATTCTTAGGAAAAGCTGTATTTAGCACATGTATTTATAGCATATTATATTACATATTTTGTACCTCTCTGTCTGGACTTTATTTTTTAAAAGTCTTATCACTATTAGTCTAAATAAAGTCTCTCAGATGACTTCCCATCATTTCTATTTCATTACCCAACTGAACACTCTTATCTGGATATTTAAACATTTGTTTAAAATTATTAAGATTTCTCTGTAAAGTTTCCAGGGAAAAAATAGATTACTCTTAACTCCATTTCTCATAGCGTAAGAGCAAGGGAAGAGTCAATAAGACTGAAAGCAACATATGTGGAGATGTAGAATTCATAAAAAGAAATACTTTTTATTCAAGTAGTTTGTTAATTTTACTGTCAAAGGTTATCACTGAGGTCCAACACTTTAAAAAAAAAATCAAATAGGACTGGGCACCCTCCAGGGATTCATGGTAAGAATAAATATGTACTGATCTACCCACAACTAGGAAGGGATGTCACCCTTAGAAGAAAAAGCCACGTATCTCCATTTAAACTGGACAGCTGAAAGGTAGACGCTGACAGTAAGTCAGACTATGAGAAATGAGCTACTTTAATGAAAATGATATAGAAGTCCTGCCAGGAAACCTGCACTGATGTATGTGGGAATTGCCTTTAACCAGAGACTCAGTGCCACCATGCAGGGAACCAGCATCCCCTCTGGTCCTTCCAAATTTGCCATCCTTCCTAGCTGAGACCCACTGAAGCACTGATCTGTAACACCAGTGAGAGTTTTGGCCTCCAGTAGAGTTTGCAGCCCTGTGAAATTTATAAGTTCTGTGTGTAACTGGGCCCAGTGGGTCTCTGTTCTCCTGCAGAGTTTACAAACTCCAGTACATGTTTCATTCACAGGACTTATAGGCTTTATATATTCCATATATTCAGGCTTTATATAGTCTGTATCTTGAGGTCTTTGAGAGGTTTTCTTAACTACAAAACTACTATTTAGCCATTGACTTAATTCCAATGCATAAAATTCAGATTTCTTTACACAGTGTAGGATTTTGTTAATTCTTAACACACCACGATGAATGACTTCAGTCTGAACAGAGAGGCACCTCTAGAGATATCAAAGGTGGAAGAATCAGCTACCTTTGGAACACGTTAGTTGAACCTGTATGACAGATGATGCTTTAGAACTTAAAAAGTTTAGATGCTCTTGGCAAAGGTAAGAATGCTTTCTTTTCCAGATTACAATTTGGGAAGTGTTGAGGAAGATCCCTCTCGAGTCTTCCCATCCTTTCTCAAAAGGGAAGAAGGGACCAGGGTCAGAAGCTTCCCTTCTGGCCACAGACAAAACAGAAAATCCAGGAAGATCAGATGCATTTTGATTAAGCAACAGAACCATTTGAGAGGAAAGCAAGAGGGAAATGGCAGGTCCAGAGTGGACGAGAATAATAAGGGCAAGGTTAAGAGAGAATAACACCCTGGCTCATAAGTAATAGCTTCCTATTCCTAGGTGTGCTGTGCATCTGGAGGTGGGAGCAGTCCCAGGAACACTCTGCACTGCACAGGCTGACACACTTTTATGGGACAAGGCATTAAAGGCAACCAGCGGGTGGAAAAGGCACAGCTGGGGTACCCACCCTTTTGGGAGGCCAGGTGAGAGATGTCTGCCAAGGTCAGGCATTCAAGTCACCAGGTGGTGTATTTAATTTAAAAGGAGTGTTAACCTTGTTTACACAAAATAACACCAATATGCAGAGAAGCAGTAAATCCATTGTCGTTAAACAGCAGGGAGGCTGGGCTGTGCTGGCAGTTTGCCCGCCAGGAACTCGGCTGGCACCCGCCGAATGAACACCGGCATCGCCGGCCCGAGAGCCCAGGCCCACAAATGCTGGCAAGCCTCGGCAAGAAAATGCTTGCGGTCTGCCCTTTCTACCCTCCAGTTGACTCTTTACATTCTTGTCAAATATATTTAGAACAAGAGGTGTCCACTTGAAGGGAAACATTTGTTAATCACTTAAATGCAGGAGTCTGGCAGCGCTCCAAGTTTACATTTATAAATATGTAGTATCTGTTTCCAGCTAAACAAGGAACTCCTGACCCCCCTCACCCGCAATCCAGCAAATATATATACACATACACAGGAGGAGAACTTGAAAGGTGGGGGGGGGGGGGGCTGGTGAAACTGGAAATGATGAACAGAACCAGCTTGGCCAAGGCAGGACCAGTCCACCACCACCCCCCCATCCACCGTCAATTTGTTCTCTGCCTTTGTCTGCAAGTGATGTAGATAACAGTGCAGAAAGAGGATGATGTATCTTTAAGTAATGAACAGATTAAAGTTAAATTCCTGTTGACCGAGACAGTTGTGTTGACATTCCTGTTGTTTACTGGCAGCTGTCTCTACTAATGACACTTTGATAACTGGAGTGAGGCTGCTGTTGGGCAGGGGGATGGGGACAGACAGAGTCAGCCGGGTTAAAGAATGCTGTTTAAAACCCAGTCATCCAATTAAACATTAAAGCTGGATCAGGGATGGTCAGCAGTGGTGTTATTCGGGAAAGCAGAATTCTGGGCTTCTTTTTTAACTTCTGCTCAGATTATATGGCTTAAAGGTCAGCCTGCCCCAGTTTGCTAGTGGATGGGGGAGATTCCAAAAGGACTTAAAATAAGACAGAAAGCAGTAAACTCTGTCAAGCCATCCATGAGCTGCCATGACGTGGGCAAGCACACACACAGTCCCTGGGGCCGGTTGGGACTGGGGTCAGGCAAAGGTCCTGCGGGACATCCTCCCCCATCCCACAGCGGTCAGTGAGAGAGAAGAAGAAGAAAAAAACTACAAGCATCCCACTGCAGAGTCACAATTTCCCTGGTCTTCTGCCATCTTCTCCACCTCACTCTGAAATAAGTTGTTTTTGCAGGTCACTCAGTGCTGTAGGTTTGTTTACCATTTGTTCTTAAATTAATATGTTTGCCATTAACAGCTCCACTGTTTGGCTGTGGGCTTTTCAGGAGCGAGGGTTAAACTGAAATCCTGGAGCCTGTTCCTGAAGTCCTTGCTCAGGTCAAATTCCCATGGGGAAGGAACACAAGCCCAAGATCTACCAGGTGATAAACCTTAGAAGTGTAAATAGTCTACTAGATCTCCTCTGGTGAAAATTAAACAGATGCTTAAGCACTCTCCCAAATCAATGCCCAAAGTAGATAACACAGCCCATCACCCCCAGTCAGACATCAGCCCCCACTGCCCTTGTATCAGCAAGGTTTGGTCTTACTCAGGCCTAAAAAGTAGCTCTTTGGATGGCATTATGTTGTTGCCTCAAAGTTTTCCATGCTCAAGAGGACATTTTAAAATGCAGATGTTTCTTTCCCATCTATTTGTTAACAAAGCCTAAATTTAGGGTTTTTAAAGCAATGTGATAATGTCTCTTTAATTCCAAATCAAATGCCACATGCTCATTAACTGTAGCCATTCATAGAAATCAATAGATTCATTTTTGAATTGATGAAGTCAGTTTAATGGACTTCAAACTCCAAATAAAAGTACCAACAAAGCAGCATTTCCTTCCATCACTAAAAGCATCACTGCCTCTGTAGGAGAAGCACATTTCATGCAGCAAGAACATTTACAGTAAACACAAGTTAATTTAAATGAGTATCAATTAGAAAAAACGTACCTTGCTAAGAAATCTTGGCTCCTTTTATTGTCTCAGACAATCAGAAATTGAATCTTTCTAAGCTTAAGAACGTCAGTTGGCTTGATATTTTTTCATAAGACATGAATGGGAATGGGAGGATTGTACCTGTGTTCCATGTACAGTTTGAAATATTTGGAAGATGGAAATACACACATATTTGAGGTAAACTCTCAGCATCCATGCAAGAAAAGCCCAAATATCTTAATAGTGCAGAAAATCACCCTTGATCTACAGAAATAAAAGTCCCACTTAAAAAAAAACATCATCTGCACCCATGCCTAACGTAAGCTTAATGCACTGCAAACAGCATGGTGGCCATCTGCAAACCAGGTCATAAACATGTTCTGCTTTAACAGACGAGCAGGGTTACATCAGCCCAATTTCTAGTGGGAGAGTCTCCAAGTAAAATTTGGAGTTGTTACAAGAAGTCACGCAGGGGGTGAGGTGGTAGCTCCTGTCCTCCCCTGAGACCCCATGTTGTACCAGTGCCTCCATGTTGCTGATAAGGCGCCAGACTCAAGCTCTGACTTATGGCCACCTAAAGATACTATAGCACTTTTCACTCACGGGAACAAGAGTGTCAGAACCAGTGCCTTGGCTGCAGTCCAACTCGGTAATTACTTTTTGCATTTCTAAACATTGCCGGTGTAGAGGCGGGCAGAGGTTATTTTCTACTATTGAGTAACACCAAGTCACAAAGAAGGGCCAGAAGAGCTGGTTGCATTTCAGCATGAGTGGGAGAGATCTCTGCAGTCTGTGAAGTGTTTGGGGATCCTTCAAGATGAAAGGTTCATTAACAATTGGAAGTTTAATATTAGCATAATAATCAGTCATAGCTCTTCTTGTAAAACCTACTCAAGAGATCCCACGCTGCAGGTTTCCATTGTCCAGTGCAAATTTATACTTTTCTTTTTAATTCCAAAACTGCAATGAGCAGAGTCCAGCAAGAATTTACTATGTGAATGATTTTCCAATAGGAAATGCAGTTTTTTCAGGCTCAAGATGGGAGGTGGTGGGGGAAAGTTAACTGCCCCCCAAATTGCTGTTTCTCCATTTCACGATTAGAAGACCAGATTTCATTTTTAATTTGTTTGGTCTGAGAAAGAACATGTCAATTTTCCATAATCATTGAAATGTAAATGCTGTAGAGCCAAAGACTTTCTTTAAGGAATATTCAAGAAATATCATTTTATTATAAGAAAGATTTAATATGAATTTATGCACTCATGGAAAAGATCAATCTATTTAATGTGGGGAAGAAAAATGCAAAAAACATATATTTTCTAAATTAAATGTTTCTATATTTCTTTTCCTAACAGCATTTTTCCTTTTGGAATTAACTTATATTCAGAAAGTCTTAAATAATACAGATGCTCAGAGAGACAGTTTCATGTCAAGGTAAATCTTTAGCACTGATCCAAAACAAAAATTTCAGCTTGCTAAGGATCAAACAAATCCATCCTTCTGTGATTCTAACACGTAAAAGCGATGATAGTTGTATTATTTCCTTCCCATGCTCTCACCAGGACAAGACATATAATTTCCATGGTAATATGCATGATTTTCACTAGTAGCTTTTTTCTAGCATGAGGTGAATCAATACTCACTATATTGAAATGAGCCCGTCTGTGGTCAAAGGTACTTTTACCTGTTGACTTTTGTTTGACAAGACATACGGAGGGGGAGCGTGACAATCAGATACAAGTTTGAATAAGAAAATTTGTTCTTTTGCTTTGCGAGAAGCTGCAGTGGAAGAAACTCATACACCTACGCTGTGCTACTGCTGAGCTTGTCATACTGTGCGAAGAGGTAGTTGCAGTAACATCAGTTTCGTTAATGAGTACTCTTTTTCCAGCAAGAGAAAAATAAAGTTGAACCTTTGAGGGGAAAAAATAAAAAAAAATAAAAAAAAAAACCTGCAAATAATCCACAGGGTGGATTTTTTTTCAGTGTTCTTGTTTTCATTTGCTGAGGTTGTTGGGTTTTTTATGTCTTGGAAACTTAGACATCAAAAGCAAGTCGGAATAGTTGGACGCTTAACTAATTAATTAGTTTTGGTCTAAGTTGCAAAAATAAGACAACAAATTTCTTTCACCCTGAAACCAAAGGCAACATTGAAAAACACAAGTGTCTAACTGAAATAAAGCAGACAGGATATTAGCCTTTAAATGAAAATTCAAGTTCTGAAGGAAAATGCAGCTTTCAAATTTATTAGCAGGGTGGGATGCTACAGCAGTGGAGGCAGAGACCGCTATTTTCAAAACACACCTGGAATAGGAAAACCAGCAAATTTCGTAAATATTCTTTAAGTTAATATATTCTCAGGTTCCATAATGCACTGTAAGACATTGGTATTGAAAGTCATTCCCTGAACAAATTTTGGGGCTTTTTTAAATTTATTCAATCTTTGAGCAATTAGTCACAAGTTTGATGTTCATGTCTGCTGATCATTTAGATTCCAAAGGCTGAAGAGGAACTAAACTACAGCAACTTCATCTTAATTCAAATGTCAGCCTTCTTACTGAACCTTGTACATTAGTTGGAGTTTTAGTTAGATTTATTGTGCTACAAGACAGACTTTTCACACAAGAAAATGGTGTCTTTATTAGTACTGAATGTGCATCATGAGAGATTCCTTGGATTACAAAATAATGACCAGTTTCTAACCAGCACTCCAGTGTCTTTTACCTTTATAACTCTATCAGCGAACAGAGCTGACACAAATTACCTCAGTTCAGCTTTGACGCATCATTTTATTTCCATTTACCACTGACTTAAGCACACATAATTACTTACTTAGGTCACAAACAAATGTGACGGACAAGTTTCACACTGAGCAAAATGTTTTATTACATGGCATTACTATCAGCCTAAGTTAATTAATTAAAATTAACATAAGCTGTTGGCTAATTGCAGCCCAGGAGAAATTCTACTGCACCCGATGGTACAACACTGGAAAATTATCACAATATTTTAAAGCTTGACAAGTTCCAGTGAAAAGCTGAACATTAATAGAAGCAGGTTACCACAGTAAATAGACTAAAGCTGACTTTTAGCTTGGAAATACATAAGCCTTCAGCTTTGCGGTTGGGGCAGAAGCAGCAGCAGTAACACTGTTTTGAAAATTTCTACCTTTGAACTGCAACACAAATATCCTCTAAACAAAGTGGATTTTTTTTCAACAATCTTCTGACTACAGCTGTATGAGATATTATGTAATCTTTCTGATGCCAAATGCCAAAAAATATTTTAATGCCAAAAAATGATATTAAAGCCTTTTGTGAGAAAGCAAAGAAGCAGAAAGCAAATCAGTATATTTCATTTGTGTGAGTACAAGGCCCAGGGGAGACTGATTTTGTTTCACTGCCTAAATAGAAAATAGCAGCTCCATAAAGGTATTTAGGAACCTAATTCTTACTTAGGTGCATAATTGCCCTTTAAGTCTATGGGAATTCAAATTCTCAAGTCCTTCTGTGGCCTGTTTTCATGTGCTCCCTTGGTGTTGGTGACATTTGTAAAATAAAGGGTTTTTTTTCCATTTACTACAAGTTCTTTCACGAGAAATAATTAAAAAAAGAGATGGATCCACCTACAGTATTTTGAACACCCCAAATTCAAGATGTCAGTGAGAATCCCCACGTTCACCACAACTATCAGGGAGGTACAGTGGCTTGCTCTAACACATATGCTTCCACTCCATGGCTGTTTGCCAGCTGAAAGATCTTGAAACATCGCCATCCTTGATGGGCATGAGACAGCAGATGGACAGAGGAGGAAAAAAAAAAAAAAGAGTCTTCAGAGTTTCCCAGCCAAGGCAGTCTGAGCAGCCTCCCCTCATGATGTCACCAATAGAAAAATCTTAAAATCATAGAACAATTTTGGTTGGAAAAGGTCTCCAGAGGTCATATGCGTCTCACCCTCTCACTCCAGACTGGTACAAGTTCCAAGTTAGGTGGAAAACAAGTTGCAGAACCTCTCTGGAGCTTCTGCCCATCTATGTACAGTACATAGCCACAGGGTTTATTAAAGCTCCCAAAAGCATTTTCTGGAAGTTGCATCTCTTAAAAAAGCACTACACTTTTGTTCTGTTAATACCATCTTCTACTTATCTGCTGTCAAAGTTGTAATAACTATGGCTGATTATATAGCTGCTTAAAACCAGCACATTAATTTCAATTAAGCTGAAAAAATGCAGAGTGGGGTGGAGACTGTGAGGTTACCAAGTTTATGGGAATAAATTAATCATTGACCCTGGCAATATTTAATGCAGTTTGTTCTCGTGCTTAACCCACACCCACTGACCAGTATACTGCTACCTAAATGTCTATTCCTATTTACCCTAGAGTCCCACTAAGCTAAACAAACTACTCTCCCCTTGGCTTTCTTTGTAGGCAAACAATACCCAGCACTGACATGTCTTTCTGTATTTTGTTTGCTGTTTTACAACCTTATAAAAGTCTGCTTTTCTATCTAATACTACTTTTAAAATAAGTTAATGCTAGGAGAAATCAGAATGCATTACCTATATCAGCTTTATTGCCTCCTGGTGTTTTGGTATTCCTGGGATGATTTCACTCCTTAATGAACCTCCAAGGCTGAGACAGTTGAACCATCTAAGAAATATATCTCGGTTTGGTCTCCTACCCACTTGGCAGGCTGTGACTTGCAGCAGCAGTGAAGCATAGCAACAGTTTGAAAGGTAACCATAATCTGGTCATGTTCACAGTTATGCAGCTTTTGTTCCCTTATTTGTGTCCCTCCCCTCTTTCTCAGCTTCTCCAGCAAAGAACAAATTTTATATGCATTTCTGCAAGTCATTTTTTTCAGAGTAAGGCTAATACACAGGGAAAAGGTTTGGCTTCCACAAACCCCACACCCCTAGGACAGACAAAAAATTCACAAACTTACCTGACACCAAAGCCCCCACACCAAATCTCCACCCCTGGAAACTGGGGCAATATCAGCTACTTCTTAACACAAGAACAGGAGGAAAAAATTAGGCCTTTTAACAACAAAAAATCAGGAGCAATTCATTAGCATAATAAACCACAGAGACAGATTTTTTATTCATCAGAGTCACAGGCATCCTTATTGCCCCTTTTTTCACCATGCTTTGGTAGAAATTCCAGGCTCAGCAAGCCTGATGATTAAACTTCTATGGTCTAGGTATTTTATTTCACTGCACACAGTGGAAGAATAAATTCATGTTAGTCCTTATTTGTCCAGAAGTGAAAAATGTCATGAGAGTCATATAGTGGTTCCTTGAATGGACTATGAACTAACCCTACAGATACCCCATGCAATGAGTTCTCCTGGGCCGTCAGAGCAGGGTAAGGTGTGTGCATCAGACCATGTTGTCTCTGATGTTTCGGCTGGTAGGTGCAGAGATCTGTTGCTGAAATGTATTAATGAATTTTCCACTTAACACTCTGAAGATTTACACCAAGCCCATTGTACTTTGACTCTTCTCCATTGCCTGCGTCCTGTAAGGAGCCGCTGAAAGCACAAAACCCACCCTAGATCAGCCTGCTACTATGAGCTCAGGTGTTATGTGAGGATGCCAAGTTGTGGAAGAAAGACCCAAGAACAAGAATGAAAAGCAAACTATCTTTTCTAATGTATTCATAATTCTTGCCTGTTTGCATTTGATGTGGTAAATCCCAGAGAAAGCTAAAGGGGGAAAAAAAAAATAAATGCTTGGTTATTTTATTCCTGACAAAATATCTGGAACACTTCTTCTAAGGGTTGATGTATGAGTTTTCTGCTCTGCTCTCTCTGACTATTGACAAAAGTAATCATGCATGTTGTTAGTTAGGAAAGTAATATTCTTTGTCTTTCTAACAAAGACTTTAGTCTGACGGGTCAAAGGGTTGCACACTGACCTGCAAAGGAAAAAAAAAAATCTCCCATAAAAGTAAATGTCTTTCAGAGTTACAATTATTTGCAATTATCTAATTCAGCATAAAAGGCAAACATGATGTCACAGGGTCTTTGATACTATAAAAGGCCCTTTTTGTGAAAGGTCTTTGATCCTTTCTAATCCACACGCCAGGTATTGCTGATTTAATTGCTTGAGATGTAAATATAAATTGCCAAACAGATCTTTGTGCTAATTTTATTTATTTCAATTGGGTTTTAATGGACTTTTTCACACTTGAAAGTGTTCTTGTAACATTTCTATAATATTTAAATGAGCTCTGCATAGATACTTTTGATTACATAGGAAAACATAATAACCATTGTGAACTTTATAACATTTGCTCAGAAACACATGCGATGGAGGGAACGTTACTGACTTCATCATGTGCACAGCTGTGTGTGTATGCACGTGTGTTCTTCAGGAAAATGAATTATATCTTCCTGAATATGTCTCAGGAGCAAAATTTCTCACATTTAAAACACATGCAGTCTTCAACTTTTAATCTCTGTTGAAGAAATGAGGTAGTTTATGCTATTGATACAATTATTTTTCTTAGACCTCCTGTCCTTTCTGTTATTTTAATTCTTTATCATCTTATTTCTTTTGGAGCCAATAGCATACCTGTATTGCCAGACAAGTGTGGCGTAAAGAGAAATGGAAGTTGATTTTGCATAACAAAAATGTAATATAAAATTGATGTAGTGGAATAGCTAATTCTGAGCTATGTGTGGAAAGAAAGAGCAAGAAGGGAAAGAGAATCCTGAAAAATAGTGAACTAAAGTTTCTCAAAATTGTTTCCTACAAGCAGGCGTTTCGCCACCTCCCTTACAGACCAAGCAGTGATCAACTGTAAAGCATCTCTCCTGTGAAAAATTAGTTTCAGAGCTGTGAATATTTCCTCACCAAAGTAAAGATTTCTTGGTAACCCTAAGAAAATAAAACAAAAGGATATTAGTTGTAGAAAGCTTAGTTGCCTTTTAATTATACACAGTATTTTAGTATTACCAATTAACATTCATTCTTATGAAGAGTCTAAAAAATTAGTAGGAAGCAGTAAGAATTATTTTACCACACTAAAAAACTGAGGCAAGATTTATACTAAAAATACAATCTCAGCCTAAACAATGACAGCTATTGTCTTGCAATCACATCTGAAAATTGAGAAGTTGCTGGCCTGAGGTGAATCTCAGGGCAGTGAACACAACCAACTTTCAAAACATTATTAGCTAACTCTATCTTATTAAAATCTCCAATGATTGCACACGTAAAATCACCTTTGTTAATGGAATACAAATATATCTTCCTCATTGTGCTAAAATTGGGCTACCTCTTGCTTTGGAAAACCTTGCAAGTTGGGGCGTTTTGAAGAGGGGGCACTCAAATATTAACACTAGTCAATGACAACAGTGTTAGAAAATAAAGGGAAAGAAAGGGAAAAGGAAAGAAAACGAAAAAAGATAGAAAAAAGAAAACTCCAATTAGAAGTATCCTGGGGTTATTAGAGATAACACTGCTCATATCCAATTAAGATGAAAACCATTTTACCAGTTTAATGTGCCACCTCTGGCAGTTTTGGTTTATTAGTTTTATCAGACTTCAGAACTGAAACTCACAGTGATATGTATGCTGTGTACTGGAGAGATAAATGTTAAGGCTTAGAGATTAATTAGTATAGAATAAAATGCTTGAAATGTTGTTCCTTAACCATGGGCATTGTGCAATTTCTCAAGGAAAAATACTCATTTTCTGAGGCAGTCCCTTCACAGAGTTACCTTGGATATTGCGGCAGGAAATTACCTACCTGGAACAAGGAGGCGTTAACTTGCTTTACTAGTCATAAATGCAGGTGAGTCAGCCAGGTGTTTAACCCAACACCAAACCACCTTTCCAAGCTGTGAAGAGATTGACCTCAGATTAAAAACTGAAAGCAAGGTGGTTTGGGTGATGGACTCTCTCAGCTCTCTGGTTCACCAGCTGAACTCAAGATTGTTTCGGTTTTACCAATTCTGTCTCGTTTGGGGAGTGTGAGGTATCAAGGAGGCAAATGATAGAAAAAAAAAATGTTTAACATCTGGTGTTTCATCAGCAAATGTAACAAGAGAATCCTCATGTAAACACTATGAAGCAAATGGAAAATCTCTCACCAAATATGGAGCAGGACCTAAGAATAGAGATTAAATGGAGGAAAAAAATAGAATCTGGTTATTGTGGAGATGAAAACTCATGATTGCTTCCATACAGAACAATCACTAGAATAAATGTAAAATCAACAGAGTAACATCTGTGCTATCCAGACCTCCGAAGACTACGAAGTTGGGGCAGCATATTTGTACAAAGCAAATTCTTCCTCTAAGAGGACAAAAATCTCCTGCAGCATTTCCACAACTTCCTTCTCTGGGTGGATCAAAAGTAGTTTTTATTAATCCCACTTCCTAACCAGGATAAAATTAGCAAGTTTGAATGAAATATGGAAATTTAGAACAGAGGTCTTTCCTACTTCTTTTAACTGGCAGTTTTAAGCCAGAGAAAGGACTGAGAATAGTTTGTGGTGTCGATAATATAAGAAGTGAAACGCAGCTCTGTTCTTAATTCTACTCTACATAAATGCCCAGAAATGCAATGATCTGAAAACCAACTGAAAAAGTCCTATGACAGGTATAGAGAAGCAAGTGGACTTTTTCAATATCTGTTTGCAGTCAGTATATCAACCTCCTTGATTCATTTAGGTTGCAAATGTCAATTTAAGAATGAAAGAGTTGAGAAGAGTTGGTTACAGTTCTCAAGAAATAACTGAGAAATAGATTTTGATGTCTTGATCAGACCACCTAAGTGAGTTATAACAATGTGATGTGATTTAAAAAAAAAAATAAATAAATAAATAAATCAATCAATCAATCAATCAATCAAAACCCCAACCTGATTCAAAGATGTTAGTAGTATGGAAAAACATACCCTTGAATATCAGGGTATATGAGGAATCCAGGATTACAGAGTTCACACCAAGCAGTGTTTACGCCCAGGCTGAACTATAAGAAAGTTTATTGGTTCTTCAGCAGCAAAACCATAAAGTTGATTTCAAGAAATCACAAGGAGTGAGTTTTCTTACAGGCTACTGCAGATTGAAAAGTAAACACATTTTTTTCATATATATTTGTGTATATATACAAACACACATATGTATTGATATTACACTTCTTTATCAAAAGCTCTGCTTCATGTATCTATTTGTACTCAATTTTCAGCATTTTAAAAGAATTTTAAAATCTTCCACAGAACTAGAGACCAAGTATAGCACAGTTCTAATCTCACTACTGCTACCGTTCTTCTCTATGGGCTGCGAAAATGGAAACTAGAACAAAATAGAGATAGCATACAGCAGTCTAGTAGCAACTAATACAGAGTACTTTTAAAACATTTCAATTATGAGTACTGACACTGTGTATCTTATCAATAACTTGCTAAAGGTCTGGCTGCTTCTGCTGCTTTTTTCTTTTCCACTCTTTGATTAAGACAGGTCAAAGTTTGAGAAACATTTTCATGTGGGCATTTTCTTTACCCGTTAGCAGAAAAATAATACCAAAAGATTATATTTTCATTACACTTTAATTAATACATGTAATAAATACAGTGGAGCCTCTAATATCAAATTAACAAATAAAAGCTTTCATCCTGGGATCACTTTTGTGTATTCTTGAGTATCTTAATATTGAATTTCACAACCGAAACCATCACACTTATTTTCAGTATTCATTTCACTGTAGAATAGGCTGCCCCTTCTCCACAGCCACCAAAAAAAAAAAAGGGGCAAAAAAAACCCTGAAAAATATCTCTGCTTGTTTAGTCACTGTGATTAATCTAGCTGAAGGTACATGAACAGAAAGAGAAGGGTCTTGAAGTCAAAAGGCCCACAGAGTAGCTGAATCTCTGATTGACTTCAAGCAATGTATCCAATTAATGTCCCCCTTCTGCTGAAATCCCTACAATAGTTTCCCTATTTCTCAATCTATTTCTCTCTGAAAGAGTTTCATGTCCACCCACATATAAGGCCCATAATTTGTGGCTAAATGGCAGCTGCAGCTCAGTGCTGGAGGCCTTTCCTCAAATTGGTCTTTAATTGGTATAATCAGGAGCTTGAATTATTGGTTCAACCAAAGGAAAAGTATTCATTCGAACCAACAGGATCGCTCTCTCTTTTTCTTTTAAATTAGCAATAAATTAATGACTTTTCAAGATGTTAAAGAGAAACTAAAACCTATGCACAAAAGATGGGATTCATTAATAAAAGCCAGTCGGTTTCATTCTCATTAAGGAGAAGAGCATTTAGGCAGCGACTTAAAGTCTTTAAAAAAATAGCTAGGGAGAAGCTGTACAGACTTGGGTGGGTACAATTGAAAATCAAGATAACTTGAACCGTGACCTGAAGAGATCATCAACCTAAGAGGACTTTGGGCTGGCTTTCTTTATTCCATACAGCCTCTTTTCTTTTGCAAATTCTGCTGAATTGTGACAGGTTTTTTTGTTTGGGTTTTTGGGGTTTTCTGGTTTGTTCTAAAATGTCAGGAGCCATCTTTTAATCCTTAAATGTAGCTTGATAAATTAATTCCAGAAACTGAATGCAGTTGAAGGGCAGGAATTGGATCAGACATTCCTATTATCCTGAAACGGACTCTGCTTCAAAAGTGAGCTCCTGTAAGGGCTCAGGTTGTGTCCTTCCCTCTGTTTATTTAGTGTCTGGTTTTAACCAAAGAACTCATCTTGATCGGAGCCTTCAGTCTTTAAAAACTTTTATAAACTTTTAATGTGTGTCAAAATCATCTGCTTTTTTCAGAAAGTCAGACCATATATATGTTATAATCCCAGGATTTCTGAAAGCTAGATCCTTTTCGTAATAACCATAGTTTATTTGGGATTGTTAAAATTTAAAAATGATGCTTATAAAAGTGAGGGCTCATCACCTCCTCTAAAGATTTGTAAGCAGGGCAACTTCTTTCTTTGGCCATCGATTTGGGTAAGAGTACTTGAAGCTGTAGACAGCAGAACAATGGCCTTGATCTCCTCTCCTCTCCTCCACCTACATAGTGAAGGTCAGAAGGAAAATTGAAAACAATTCCCATTGCCTCAGCAAGTGGGGAAATACAAGCATTTCCCTTCTTCCTGGGATCACCAACATGGAATAGGGCAGCTGTGAGATCCTTCTGTACCAGAAGGACCATGACTACCAAGCAGGGATGAAATTCCTTCCAGACTCATTTGTGAAGCAAGAACAAGAGTGTATAGCAGTTTGCAGTAACACAAAAACTTCATTTTCTTGCACTGTAAACAAATAGAACTTTACTATTTCTGTGTAATGCGCCCAGAAAGCTTTGCAACATCTAGAGAGTTAATAGACATCTGCAACATCTGCTGCGTTAGTATTTTCTGCCTCTTCGCAGAAAGTACAGCTTCACGCACTTCCAGCGTCTGGATGAGAAACATGGATTCAAGAAAGAATAGCCAAAAAAGGTCCCGCGTACTCAGATACACTTCCCCTTTAATTGTCATCTCCTCCAAATTAGCTAAGCATAACATCATCTGATTTTCTTGCGTGAAGACAATGGAAAGAAGAAGAGAGCTGCCTTGTGCTCCAATTGTGTGGGGCAACGGAAATCTCAAACTAGAGGAAGGGTTTGGTCCTCCTTCCATCCAGCTGTGATATTACTCCTGTGAAGTGATCTGTAATGCTCAGGAGAAGCAGTGGCCCTGTGTCAGGAAATCTTCAGCTGCTGTTGCTGCAGACTTCAGCAGTGACTTGGAGCTACCATCCATCTACTGATTATATTGGACAAAAGAATCGAAATTACTATCTACGGCTGAATCATGTGCTCTTTTAGCTTCCCCCTTTGGAAGAGCAATTTTTCAACCACTTCTTGCCAGGTCTCAATCAGAGCCCTTCTTAGTTGGAATTACAACAAATAGGAAAATAACGGTGCTTACAGCATTTAATTATCATGACTGAAATATTATTGTTGTCTCTCTTGGCCCTGACATGGGGCTAGAATTCCTTAAGGTGACATTTGTAAAGCACAATGAAACATGTTTTACATGAGATTCCTTAAAACCCATCAATTATGCATGCTATAAAAACTTGTTATTGTACTCTGAGGACATGATCCAAACACCAATTGTGGTTATTGGAGATCCACAGGACTTGGATCATATCCTAAATCAGCTGTATGGCCAGCTATCAAAGTAATAGCTTTTTTTCCTTTGTTTTCTGACTTACAGTCTTTAAAGGTTGAATCTTCCTCCTTTACTGTCTTAAAAATACAGACAAAATCTCTCACTTTATGAATATTTTTACTTTTTCTCTACTTGAACAGATTAGCAAAACTTTTTGAATTTGATAGTTCCTATATTAAACAGTGTGTGAGTGCATGTGTGTGTATGTGTGTATGCAATCCCCAAATATGTTTGTAAGGTCTCCAGAAAAACACTGTGTTTTTATAGTTCTCTATATTTTCTTTATTAAAAAACAGGATTCTCACTATTAAAAAAGTGAAAAACAGATATTAAGAACATTAGCCACATAAGTAGTTATTGAACCTGTGTTTTTTCCCCAGTGTTTTATGAGAAGTCCGATTCCTGCCCAAAGTCCTTTCATTCGGTGAAGTTAGACCAACTCGCTTCAGGTTTTCTTGACTCACATGTTACCGCCAAGAAATCATTTACAAGCCTCTTATCAAAAGTCCTTTTGATGTCTAGGACAGTTGTGAGCTATTTTGACGCAGCCCTTCCACATTCATCACCTTGTCATAAAAGTTAAGAAGATTGGCAGAAAAATGCCCAATAAGAGAGAAGTTTAGTTAATGCAGTGGATTAGCGATTGCTTTTTTTTTTTTTCCTTCCCCCCCCTTTTTAAATCAGAATATTTAACACCAAGAGAGAAACCCGTCCTGTTTTTTGGCTGGAATAACAGCAGTTTCTGTTTCTAACCTGGGAAGAATGTGATGGGGATTGAAAAGCACCCCTGTCCTATTGTTAGACTCCCCCAGCACTGATCCTTGCTTTTAACATCATAATGAAGGATGCTCTTTAGTGGATTATCTTGAGAAGGGATTAACTCCTTCAAGACTTCTTAGGAGGCAAGGTGTTTTGAGCCCTAAATACACACCAATTGCCTGCTTAACTTTTCATCTTATTTTGAAAACTGCCCAGCTGGAATTCGAATTCTTTTCCATAGAGCTGAATTTCTTAGTAGCAAAGTTTGAGTCAGGGGCAGCAGATGCTAAAAATAAGTACTGTTCATTTAATCATGTGTAGCCAAATGTTCCGGATACTTCTCTGAGACAGGCATGGCAGGATAAGACTCAATCAAAACTTTGCTGCAAATTCAGCAAAGCTTTAAATTCTGTCTCTGTCACTCAGGCACATGAAATAAGTCTCCATGGCCTAACCTCTCTTATAAGATTTTCTTTTTAACGTGACAGAGAGACATAATATAGACAGATAGATAGATAAAGTACGTTCCATGACACTCATATAGATTTCTTTTTTAATTTGTATTAATATATCAGTTCTCTAAAGACTTAATAGGCCTGCGCATGGATATGCCTAGTGATATTTATGCTGTAGGCAGACATGCGTGTATACCCACACAGACATACATACATAGATACATACAGCCCTATGGATACTTATACCCATATATCACTCACAACCCTATTAATATATGCACACACACATATATATGGGATTTGGCCACTCTACCTTGGCTTTCAACAACATCATTATCAGCATTGTTTTATGACACATTTGCTGTAGCATACAAAATACCTAGTACAAAAAAGCACTGAAAAGAGGACTAATTGCTCTATAATTTATAATCAAGTGACTTCTTCAACCTGTTTCTTTATCTTAATAACCATTCATTTGTGTCTGCCTAATTTATTGGAAGTGAAATCTTGTATTTGTTCCATGTTCATCCTATCCCTCAGCTAACCTTGTCTCCATTATTAAACTACTCTATTGTTTCATATTCTGCTTAGCAAGGAAGAAGGGATATTCCCCAAAAGTTTTTCTTCCTTTCTTGTTACTTTTCACTTTACTAAAAACTTGTGTTCTGCTTGGCCTGAAGTATAAAAACACTTCTTTTTGTTGACAAGGATGTTGTTTGGTTTTTTTTTTCATTTCTGCAGGACTGGCTGAGGAAGGGAGGCTATAGTTTTCACACACACACACACACACACCAAAAAATGAAAAAACCAAAACAAAACAAAAAAAAAAACTACACCTTTTCTCTTCTTTTTTTTTCCTCTTTTAAAGGAAGAAAATTCTCAACTTTCTTGTTTTGCATGCCCTGGTTTTTGTCCTTTCCTTTTAGCACTTTCTGCAACTACAGCATAGATCATTTATAACTTCATGAACAAGTTCTTTTCAATCGGATAACCCAGCTTGGTATATGAAAACGAGTTTGCTAAACGCAATCAAAGAGATGATTCTGAGGGCAACTGATTTTTCTCCAATTTTAAAAATGGACAAGACCCAGGTGCACTCTTATTGTGAGCTAAATGAAATACCCTCTTATTCATTTTTGTAATAATAACTGTATTCCACAGACTATGCTTTAATTGTAAATAATCCCCCACATTCTTTCAGTGTAAACTCTTTAAGGAGTCATGAATTTTATTTATACTCTCTCACTCTTTGAGAGTCTTTTGTTTATTTGCTGTTTAGTTCTTTGTGAAATAACACTCCCAGAAGAAAATCCCCCTCTCTGCTTAAGGAATTAGCCCAGAGACAAAAGCAGGGAATTCTTTAAGCCTTGTTTTGTGCTAAGAGAAATGTTTGACATTTCTGTGGAGAGGTGTTTAGTTTGGATTCATTAGGTCTTAGGGACTCTTTTCTCTTTTTTGGCCTTTCAGTTTCTGTCACTGTTTTTTTTCTGTGTTTGGTAGACTGAAGAGAATTTACCAATGTGTAATTAGGTTTCCTACATTTGAATAGCAAAATCCAGTTGTGTTTTAAATAGGCGAGCTAAGCATTCCCCTCAACCAGCAGGCCCAAACCTGAAACCTGCTTTGTGGGCAGACGAAAGAACGACAGAAGGAAGAAAAAGGCTTCCCCAAGGTTACTTAATGCTTGAAACAAACACCAATAAAGCTCCACTAGTGCAACTCCTTAGGTTGTAGCAAAGGGGAGAGCTGTGGTCTTTAAAAACACAGCATTTCCCTTAAAACTGGGCCTTAGAATGGCAAAAACACATATGTGATGTGTGTCATGTTATTGCTATCTTCCTTGGATCTATATGGCTGGAAAATTATCAGCATAAGTGGATACTGTATAATATTATTTTTAATGGTATAGAATACCATAAGTTACATCAAATTAGAATCATAAGCTCAGTCTGGCACATTTAAGCAGTTTGTCAACAGCAATACAATAGACAATCCAAGGGCAAAAATACATGACAATATCCCCAAAGTTGCACTGCACAGAGCTTTTCTTTTGATTGTGAAATGCAGGTAAGCCTGTTAGGAGGAAAATGGGACTCCATTTTTAAAACAAAAAGAGTTAATTGTGGGTTTGTAATAAGAGATGAAGAGGAAGCTGTCCACTGAAACAGCTGTTTTGATCATTTTGAACTGTTTGTGTCAGTACTAGCACTGGGCTGCTTTTCTTTTGAAAATGGCAGAAAGGAATGTGCTGGCAATTTCAAATTTTTTTCTTCCCAGATTCTTATCAAAGTGGGAAAATCGTCCAAACTGATCTTTCCTTAAACAGTTTCCATTTTCAAGCAGTCAGCAAATTTCCAGTGAATAAGGAATTTTCTTTAAAAAAAATCCCAACAGACTACAATTTGAAAACTTGTTCTCAGCCAGAGCTGTGCTTGCAGGTAAAAACAGCCTGAAGTTGTCCATTGGGGCTGTGCAACATAGTGGAAAATCACAAGGTTAAAGACCAAGCAGAGTATAAAAAAAAAATCAGCCCTAGGGTATAAATATGCCGTTCCCTAGACATTAACATGGTGGTTTTACCAAATTTATCTTTGTACAGAAGCTTTACTTCATTTCTCAGTCCTCTTCTTTATATGTAAATAGACTGTTAAGGGACATTTTTAATAATGAGTCCTCTACTTATTTAACCATTTCATTCAACATTGCCCAGATTTATAGACTGTCAGAGCTTTCTTCCTTTTTCGTTTTCTCTGGGACTTCCCTTCTGGGTGAGGAATGTCACTGGTGAAAAACAATGTTGTCTAGCTGGCTTTTTAAAGCTACAATAGTTATGAACTCTAGATCATTTTTTATTTACTAACTGACTGCTGCCAAATACAGCCAATTCATCTGGTGGAAAGACTTTGTGCAATAGCTAACAAATCTGGAATATTCTTCATTGGTGTATCTGGCAGTAATCACCTGTTGCGATGCCAAACATACAGTGTGAAACATATCTGGATGTTGACAGACTTCAGTTTCACTGCAGAGCATCACTGCTATAACATAAAAGTTTGGTTGTCTGCCTTTCAAATATGCTGAACACCTGCTCCTCTTATTGTTTTTCTTATTTATTATTGCTTTTTGTCTTTAATTGAAGTCATACTTGTGGGTTTTGATTGACGGAAGAGCTCTCTGGAGTCTTTCCACTGACTTCAGTGATTTTGATTCTGGTCCCAGAGGTAGAGATGCATAGTATTCTTTAGCTATGTATTATTTGCATAGCCCTCTGCCTGTACATGCCGATATACCATTTGAGACATTTCAGTTTCCCCTGTAATAGGAGCAGAAAAGACCTAGAGCCCATCAATCCTCTCCTTGAGGAACAAAAGATAGTGAAGACAGCTGTTGAGAAGAAGCAACCAGTCACTATGAGGCTGGGTTTCACCTTAAATGTCTTCTTTTTCCACCCAAAAGTGGCAAGATTTGAGGGCCTTGGATATTTATTTAGGATTTCCATAAATTTCACAGCTACACAGCATCTGTCAGTGATGTACAGTGATGCCCTGTGCCCGTACAGCAAATCTGAGACCCTTCGGATGGATGCATCACATTTACTGCATATGCTCAGGTCTTCTGTAGGCAAGCTTGTGAAGGAATATACAAGTGCTTCTTGAGAGCCTACGGCTGCTGAGAAAAGTCACTGATGAAAATATGAGAGCATGCAGACTTCTCTTCCCCTTTCCAGCAAGAAGCTCTTAGAAGGGAGACTTGGGAAGGGACATGACACTTTCCCTGCTGTCACACCCAGAGCTCCACAGAGGAGTTACTGTGTATGTTCTTGATGAAGACAATATTGGGATTTCCTCATGCACAGGGAAAAAAAATATACAATGCTATTATGCAAGTAGGTGGTGTGGCATCAGCTAAAGCAATGTCCTTAGTTCTTTCTTTTAATTTTCAAAAATATGAACAACCGCTGATACTCATTTCATATATGGAAGGAGGCAGGGGCCTGTTTCATTAGCCTCAGTAAATTTTGAATTAATTATTTGTCTCCTATTCTCCTTTTTTTAATAAAATACTGCAATTACTACTATTAACAAGGGGAAGAAATAAGACATCATCTTTAGACATAAAAGAAATCATGATTTCATTATTTTTCCTGTATTCCAACATTTTCTGTAAGGCAGTAGCCCACTCATGACAGTGCCAGTACTAGAACTTTTATAAAAGGTGCATAAAATCCTGGATAATTATGGAGTGAATTTCCTCCTTAAGTCTATTAGTCAGTAGCTGGCTTCTGTCCTGAAGCATAATTGTTTATATCCCTAATGTATGGTTTCATCCTGTGTAATGTAACTGTGGATGGTCTCATTATCCATATAAGTGTTTAATAAATCCCTTTAATCCCGCTAAACTCATGCCTCAAAGATACTGTATTTTGTGGCAGTGAGTTCCACATGTTAATTAACTACTACATAAGAATGATCCTGAGTATAGTTTTTTCAGAACTTTTTGTTAGAAGGTTCACATAAATTCACTTCGATAACAGTTGTTCCTGTTTCTTCTATTTTTTTACCAATATCGTAGTTCATCAATCAACTAGCAAAAAACTAGTGTTTTCCGAACAGTTAATTTTAATTGAGTATTTTAAAATATTCACAGGAAACGGATGCCTGCTCTGTCTTTCAGATGAGATATCATCAAAGACCAGAATTGCTCTTTTCTCTTTCATGCACAGAAACACAAACATGACCTGTGAGCCCAGTTAAGGTGGAATGGGACTTCTCAGAGGCTTAGCAGACAGTGCTCTTGGAGAGCAGCATCCTGGCTTTTTGAGAGGCAGCATCTCCCCATTCCTTGGAAAATTTTGCTTCCAATTTGAGATACAACAGCTGAGCCCAGGAGACCATCCTGGACAGGTTGACGGTCAGTCTCCCGCCTTACAAAGTCCATCTCTTCCATGACCTTAGACCAGCACACCCTGTTCTGGCAGTGATCATTCACCTCCAAGTTGCAACACAATATTCTCCAGTTGTCACATCTCTTAAAGAGGATGACATATACAAAAAAAAAAAAAAAGCGCTTTAGCGCCTATCAACATCATATTTAGTAGATCTGACACCATTGTACAAATCCGCAATGTCTTTAGGACACCAATTCAGTTTTGGGAAGCGAAGGAGTCTGGGTGATGGGCTCTAGCGCTGAGCCAAGCTCCGGTACCCTCCACCTCTCCTTTGGCTCAGGAAGTATTATTTTCTTTTCCAACCCAAGTTTTATACCTCCTAAACTAAATTGTTTCCAGGACTAAAGATTAAAGGTAAGCTATGTAAACAGTGAAGTCTGTGATATCTAAGGCACCCAAGATGTACTGGAGAGAGTACTAATTTAGACTGATTTCTAAAAAAGGATTGCAGCCACCAAAACAAAAAAATGTTTGGATATTCAGACAAAGAAGTAAAAATCTTCAAAAGCTCCCCAAAATGTACAGAATGCTCTTTTATTGTTACTGAAAGTAACTAATTTATACCTTCCATTGCAGCATGGGCCATAGTTTTTAAATGAGGAAGGATTATATCTAATGTTATATTTTCCAACAATTTAAAATGCTGTTCCTGCTTTTCTCCATATACCAGCTCTTATTACTCAATAAAATTTTGGGGTTTCTGAGGTGAACAACACAGAAAAATCACATGTTCTATTTATAAGGTGGACCAGAGATCTCTTGATACTGTTAAGAAAATCTGGCCCCCTTTGCCATAATGGGAGTCAGATCTGAGAGGCCTGTAAGTTTTCATTTGAGGATATTGTTTCCATTATCATTTGTTGGTTTTCTTTTGTTGCAAAATGGACTATTTTCTGAAGTTGGATGTCACTTTTGAAATGGAAATCATGATGAATTGTGGCACATATTCTTTGCTATGCTTTATCAAGCTCGTTAGAGATGATGCATGGTCTGAAGTTAAGGCAGCAAAAAACAAAAAAGCAACATAGGAGTCTTCTCTTTCTTACCATTAATGTTTACATATTAAATGAAATCACCCTGCTCTGCTTGTTGCACTCAATGGCCGCCTCTTACGGGGACATTGAACCCTCTCACTGTAGCTGCAGTTTTTCTGTAATTAGAACACAAACCATGCTGCAAAATTTTAAGGGTATAAATAATTTCGAAACTTTTGTTCCTTGTTGTCACTGTCTCATTCTAGGTTCATTTTGACAAGGAATACATATGCCAAGAAGCTTTTCATACTTTTACAATGTTAAATGCAAAGGAATCTGAATTTGTTCTGGAAGAGAAGGTTTAGCAGAGTGTATTTCCACTGAAATAACCATGTAACCAAAGATGTTTTTTTAAGTCGCACAGACACTGACGCATCTTATACAACAAGCCAAGACTTTCATCCAAAAACTAAACAGCTGTGGTGTAGTTTTCAGGCACTTAATATTTGCATAAACACATTTTTTCTTTTGCAACTTGAATAAATCCTTATATCAATAATGGAGCAAACTTCCAAACAATTGTTTGAAAGGAAGAATTCAGTGAGGCTTTTCCATATTGGAAGGAGCTCTGCTTATATATTTTAGAGTAAATCTAATAGCTGGAAAAGTTGGACACTATTTCAACTAGTTGGAAACGTTTGCTTGAAGTGCTTCCTTATACGGGCCCTGATTCAGAAAAGCACTTAAGCACAGGCTTAACTGTTATCACGTGCTAAAGTGCTTTTCTGGATAAGGATCCGTTCTTAAATTGTAGGCAACAGGACTAATCCAACACTTCTAAAGAAACCAGTGAAATGATGCTCTTTGATTTCACTGGACCTTGTCTGACCACTGATCAATAGTCCAGTGCTGAAATATGATACTGGAAAAATGGGGGAAAAATAAAAAGAGTGTAGAAAAGCAAGTGTGTTGTCAAAGAATGAATTGCTGTTACTGGCAAAATAACTTTTCTTTTGAAAGGCAAGCCCTTGTACTTTGACTAAAGTGCATTAACTTGTACAGTGCCCCATGACTATTCATTGTAATTGTCCACAGGCTGATGAACTGACATTTAATCCAGGAAAAACAGAATTTAATTGCTAAAAGATGCCACAGTTAGTAAAAAAAAAATGTGCATCTGGCAAAATTGAGATGCTGCAGTTTTGAAAGCTATCTTCCAGCTTGTTCCTTGTGTACAGCAAGTAGATGGGCTTGAAAAGACTCTGCTACCTGTGGCCTTTGCTTAAAGCAGCTAGAAAGAGGTGGAGAGCTTGCTACACTTTTCTAATAGTTTAGGTTGTAGCCACATTTTCCAAGCTCTGATCCAAAATGAAGTGAGACTATTATTCTATGGAGTCACTGCTGTGGTTTTATTTGAACTGTACCTTTGCCTCTGTAGATCCCTGAAAATAAAACCTCTTGAAGTTGATGAAAATGACAGAAAGAATCGTGTTTGCATTGGACTTGTTAAATGTGCAAAACCAGTGTGGTCAACTCAATAGTTAAATAATGGGAGGAAGGGCATGATGAGGAAGCCAAGCGTTTTTTATTGTCTGCTCCCACCTTTAACACAGAATCACCATGAGCCTCCATCAAATCCATTAAGTTCCCTTGGTCATGTCTAGACTGTGGGGATAACGCTTTGCAGTGCAACCCACAGGCCTGACTCAACACCTACCCATGTTGGCCACCCCTCCCTGTCTGAGCACTCAGGTCTCCTTCCTAAGGAAACCAAGATCCTGGGGGAGAAAAAGCCTGGCTTTTGCCCCAGGACAGGTTTGGGATGTGGCCAGGGCGTGCACCTGGACCCTGGAAAACAGGAAGTATCTGCAAATCTCACACTTCAAACATACCCTTAGTTTCTCTACTTGTAAAATGAGCCTCTCGTCAGAAGTCAGCAGCTCTCATCACCTGTCAGAAGTATTTGAGAGGCTTATTTAATTAATGCTTATAATAGTGACTCAATTGCCAGATGCTACGGTGCTGTGGTCTCTATATGTAGCTACATCAATAGATAAAGATGAGGGAAGGCACTAAAGACATGACAAGATTCTTAGTTTCTTGTTCATGCAAATTACCACAGGTAATTAAGAAAAGCACTACAAAAGAAAGCAGTAGAAATGAAAGCTTAAACATGAAGAAATAACTACTTTTTTAGAACTTAAGTGAAAAATTAATCAACTAATAAAAAGAACTTAGCATATTATAAGCTAGCTCATTCTTATATAATTGAAACACATGGAGTTGCTTCTAAATTGCTATGAAAACTAACCAATAACACTACAATAGTTTTATTTCTTTATACTTATCATGTAGTGTAATCATCATTTTGTCTCTTTGTGTGCATCTCTGAAGAGTGAAAGTTGCTAAATACTGATTTGCAGAATCAAGCTACCAAAACGCCTCCTTACTCAGCAGAGAAACAGATCTCATCTGGGCTGAAAGGCGTCGTCTGAAATGTTCGGAGTCAGAAACTCTGCCAGGGTCAGGACACAGCTTTCCTTATTGATCACTGTACTGCATTGTACAGACACATTTTGCAGACCTAAAGAATCCCATGAGGATAGCTAGACATATAATGTAGATAGCACAACAACAACAACAAAGGATGCATATGTTGTATGCAATGCTTTTGAGGGGGGGAATTTGTAGTGTCAGGTGGTTGTCTTGTGCCACAGTTTTACACCTCAGCAACAGTGGCCATCAGTTTCTCTCAGGACATTTCCAAGCCATGCTTAGCCCCACTTTGATCACAGCATCAGGCCTTCTTCACAAAAATCACCATTTTTCTCTGTAAATCTCCACTCAGGCATAGCCACATGCAGACGTGTGACGTGTCCTAATTGTGCTGAGCGATATCACACCTTAATGTCAGGCAATAACCTTTGTTTTATCTCCAGGTTGTTAATCCCTTTATAAGGGCTCTAGCAGCTGTCAGATGAGGTCAGGCATGAGTTCTGATTTTCCACTGTTGCATTTAGAGAAACAGGTTTTAAAACTCTTGAGCAATTCTCTTTTAGCAAGCAGCAGAGTACAGATATTTCCTCACTATCACTACATCACATACCTGGAGAGCTAAGGAAAGAACCAAGTATGCATTCAAATAATGATGTAGCACTTGTGTAATTACATAGGGATGTGTACATTACAAATCTATATTACACACTATAAGAGTAAGGCCAAGAGAGGCTTTAAGTTGTTTGTCCTAAGCAAAAGCATGTCTAAGCCATCACTTACAAAGTTTGTTCAACTCATTCTTATAAACCTTTAATACCCAAGGAGGCTGTGGAAACTGCTAATGTGCTCCCACGTGGTCAGAAAGCTTTCTAACTGGAATCCTCATCTTGCAAATTAAAGCCACTCCTAATTTCTTGTCCAGTTCTTAGTGGACATGAATAATTGATCCTCTTCCTCTTTATAACAACCATTTAAATATTTCAAGTCTGTTATCATGTACCTCCTCAGTCTTCCCTTTTCTAGACTAAACAAAGCAAGTTCTTTCAACCTTTCCTCATAGGTCACTTTTTCTAAACCTTGCACCATTTTAGTTGCTGTCCTCTGGACTCCCTCTGATTAGTCTCTGTCCCAAAGTGCAATGTCTAATGCTGGGCTCGGAACTACAGCCAAAATCCCAACAGAGGGGTGGAAATACATGCCATACTCCTATTTCACCTCAAGGTGCAAGAACATCATACTGATGGGTGACATTTGGGCTGTGGTCCAGCTCTCACCACTTGATTCACTTCCACAGAACACCAGTAGTACCTTTGATTTTCCCCCTTTTTTATTGTAATACTTTCAAGTTGTCTTTATTGAATTGCAGGTCACTTCTGCAATTTAATAGAGTCATTTTGAATTCTAATCTTGCTCCAAAAGTGCTCACACCCTGGCAGCTTGGTGCCATCTACCATCTTGATAAGGGCACGCTCTATTGCACAGTCCTAGAGGTTAGTGAATATTGAACAAACCAGGCTTAGCATAAACCCTTGTAAGATCCCTACTGACATGACCACCCAGTTTGATAGCAAAGAATTGACATATACTCTGAGTAAGTTTTTCCAGCTAAAAGGTGATTACGCTTTTCAGCAACCTGAGCTGGGGAAGAGACAAAATATTCAGAAACAGCAAAGAGTAAAAGAAAAGAATTTGGAGCAAGGCTGCTATAAGATCTTAAAAACAGTAAATTATCTTGCATCTAAATGACTGTAATATGTGTTTCTTATTGTGTCTACTGCTGCGCTAGCAAAGCTTAATGTGTTGTTTAGATTACTTTAATAGCTTTTGTTAATAAGGCAGTTTTCCCTACGTTTTTTATTTCATTTTAGAATGAAAGCAGTCCAACCAGTGCAAAGGGGATAAAATCATCTCATGGTTGTATTTCTTATGCCTTTTATGTAACTTAGATGTCTTTTCACTAGCAGATTGTGGAACATTTGTGCACGGAACATTTTGATGGAACTTTAGAGATTGAAATATATTAGCCTGACCTGAGCTAAAGGAAGATCCTTCCCAAAATGTAGGCTTTGAGTTTAGTCTGCATTGAGTGGATCATTTCAGAAAGAACCTATTTTAGCCAGTGTTTTACAGCTTCTTGTCTTGTTTTGTGGGGTTTTGCTGTATGTTTAAAGTTCCAGGCACTAGTTACTCAAGTCTGTAAGAGAAACAGTCTGTGGTGGCTGGTTTGCATGTCAAGAGTGAAACCTGTATGAAAAGAGATTATAAGCATCACTTAAAGATGCTTACAGACTTTCAGTTACATGAAAGAAAGAGTGTATTTCCCCTTCTTGAATATTCTATTGATTTAGCCCTTTTCTTCTTGTCAGCAGTGTGCTTAATAGAAAAGCTGATTTTCTACCTTGACCACAGGTCTGAGAAGTCAATTTGTTTCAGTAGCTTTGATTACTTCCAACAAGCTACCTCATAGAAATTCACGGCACCCAGCAAACTTCAGTAAAACACATCTTGGACTACATTTATAGCATGCAATGTTGTGATTCTAGAATTAAAGCAACAGAGACTGCCTAAGAAGCTTTTCCAGACAGGCAATAACATAAACTTAAAATGACAATGGTTTGGTCATCCACTCAAACATAACCTGATTGAGAAATTTGCCTGTAAATGTAACATCAACTGATATTCTGCTGACATGAAGACTCTTCTGTCTTAGGTAACAGAATTTTAGTTTTCTGGGTCTAGTTTGGAAGTCGATGAAAGTCCCTGTGCTAAAACTCCCAGAGCAAGGTGTATTTCACAGGTTTATCAGTTATTATACCTTCTTGTCTTTGGTTTCCCTACCTGCAAAGGGAGTCTGAAGGTGCTCACCAATTTTTGCAGCATGCTTTTGTGGATGAGGATGAAAAATGGGAAGTGTTAGATAGCAGATACCCCATAATGTTTAGTATAAAATGAAAGCCAGAAAAGCCACCACCCAGTCGCAGTAAATGAATTGGAGCTTAACTTCTTCCATCACATACTTATACTGGGTCATCTGATCCCACAGAAAAGTTATAGGTAGATGATCATGCCCAGTCAAAGGTGCTTTATTAACACCAATTTTACATGAAACCAGTTTTCGTGCAGAAAAATTCAGAAACCATAGATTTGTCTGGAGAAGAGAGGAAAATGGAAGACATCGTAAGGATAGCTTGCCATTGTCTTAATGTCACCTTAGGTGAGCAAAAGTCTCTTTTCTTTATTTTCTCCTTACTAGAGAAAGAAAATACAGACTTTCTAAACTACTGTGGAGTATGCATATGAGGATTAATTGGTTAATAACTTGAAAACGTAAGCAACACTATAATGAGTGATAGCAAGGAGCATGAAAATGTTCCCAAACAAACATGTTATATCTATGAAGAAAAAGTGACTGAAACAGTGACATTCCAGAGACATTTTCTGGGCTCCTTCTGCTTTGAGTAACATGAACACAATCTTCCTAATTCACCACTCCTGCTCTGACATTCCAGCCTCATATATAGCCATTGGCAAACTTGGAACATGCATCCGGTGCATTTTTTTGGTTGAAATGCTACATCTGGCTTAGCTGGCAAGTGTTACTGTGCCTCTAGAAAGTAAGCCAAAATGAAAGAAAAAAAAAGAATCTTAACTACATGCAGGAAAGGATTACTGAAACATAGTGTCCTCTTTGTTTCCTGGAAAACTGAAGCTGCATTTATGGCCTCTGACCTTTGGAAAGATGGTGCCTGAAGAAAACCAGCTACCTAAGAGTTAATGTATGCAATGTACTGTAAGTATTTCATTAATTTGCCTATTAAAAACATGAAAAGCTTTCGCCTCTTTGACACCCAAACAAAAGGCAAGCAATTGGGAGACTTTTGACCTGAGCTTATCAGATGACTGGTGTAATGCTGTCAAACCTTCCCCACTGCACGCAAGTAGGGTCACATTTTAGAGGTGTTTATGACATTTTAAGGTTCATAATGCCTATCTTTGTCAACACGAGAATGATGCAGGTCAACTGGATGGGTTAATGAGGCCGAGCACATAAGGAAAAACATACAAAAGAGATGAATACCCAAATTAAAAATCAAAATTTAAATAACCTGTAAAGCAAACATGTTCTACCAAAAGCTAAAAATATCACAAGTTGCTTATACTTGATCATAAGCTTTGGTGCCCACTGGCAAAATGTGGACTTGGGAGACAACCCCTTTCAATTGTAAGGCAATATCAGACAGCTTTGAAAACCCAAGGAGAAAAGTGTTGTGAAAAACTTTTCACATTTCTTGCAATTTCCTTTCACTCTTTTTGAGAGCAGGAATATATCTCTTCATCAACAGCTCCCTAAACAGCAGTTTCAATGTAGACTAAAAACAATTTTGCCTAATAGCCCAAGTGGCTTTACTGTGCAGTATGATCTCTTTGGAGGGAAAAAAAAAAAAAAAAAAAAGGAAAAAAATAAACGTTGATCTTAAATTTTGCAACAAAAAATGGGCACAAGTTCAGATCAATTAAAATTCATTTAAGAATATTTGCACCATATCCAAGCAACAGAGAAGTGAAAAACAACTAACATAACACAGAAAACGTTTGTGAAATCTGGAACAGTTTTGAGATGTCATAGGCTACATCTACCTTCTCAAGGCAATCACAGTCACAGGAGCAGATCAATAGGTCGAAAAACTTGGTACTAGGGCTTCTTTATCTCTACTATAGGGGAGGTGGAGAGACAGAATTGTTTTAAACTTGATTTAGCCTGGATGCCTGAACTGAAACAACCCTGAGTGTGATTCCAAGCTTTTGGGAGGTCTAGTCACGGGTTTGACCTCTTATTTCCCCAGTAGGACTTGAAGAACATTTGGCACATCTGGATCAAGCCTCCAGTTTAGTTTTCTCCAAACAGAATCCAGCTTATGTGCTGCAAAACCACTCTGCAAACTGAACAACTGCACAGTAACTGGGGACAGTCTGGGGGATTTGCTTCAAAACTGTATCACTGTTCTGAATCACAGCACTGATGTGGATGAAGTCAATAAAGCCTCCCAAAAGGCAATTTAAAAACAAGCATCCCAGAGGAGACATTACTGGCAATTCCTGATTCAGTTATAACCCTATTTTTCAGGATGGAGAACTTTTCTCTAATAGGTTGATCTTCTGAATGCCTATATTCTAAAACACCGGACAGTGTGTCATTAGCATCTGGGCTAAGTAAAGGGTCTATGTTTATTTGACTTTTCATTCTAAATTTCAGTCCACTAGGCTTTTTTCTTCCTGGTAAGCATCAGATAAAACGTTCAGGGAATAACAACATTCTTTGGGCAAACATTTTAGGGATTTTACGTATATTAAACACACATGTATGTACATACACAGACTATACCGGAGGGCTAGGAAGTGTACAGCGGTATGGCACACCAAGAGTTTCTCTGCTGGGAAAATGTAACGGAATAGGTGTATACAGGGAGTTTTCCCACTCTACTAAATCAGTGCTTCTAGACATTCATTAAAGGAGCCCTGAATTTAAACGACTAAACACAGCAATATTTTATTCAATTCAAATGTATAAAGCACTCTGGCTGAGGAGTGAGACTTTTCAGAGAGCCTGGGTGAAGTTTCTAGGACAGGAGAAAGGCGATGTGAAAAACAAAATGTCATGATAAAAACCAAGACATATATTTTTGTTATTTTTTTTTTCTCCTCAGAAAACATCAGTGCTTTATGACAACTGAAAATTCAGAAAGGTTGTTTTAGTCCCAGGCTCAGTGGTGGTTGCTTGGCTGATTATTTATCTTTTTTTCTTTTTTTTCCCTCAAGATAAAGGCATTATTGTGACAGTATTATTATAATGATTGTCTTAAAAGCTTTCTTATTCCCACCTAGCACTTTCACAAATTCCTTCCCTCTCACCCCACACTTCCCCCAACATTAGGGCTTCTTGGAATTTTTAGTATCTTTTAAATTATTTGTAAGAAAAACATGTTGTCATTACACTCACGTTTTCCCTGACAAAGGTTGCAGAGATTTTGGGCTACAATAATTGTTCAGCTGAAGAAATGCCAAAAATAAAAGAGGCCATCTTAAAAAATAATAGTCATAATAGACATGACTTCTAGTTAGTCCGGTCATATATGTATGATCTATTTTTCAGTATCTTTTTGATGATGAAGGTGTCTGTGTGATATCCTCTGAGATGACAATAGACCCACGGAGAGGGAAGTGTAGCTTTGAGTTTAGGATGAACACACAATCATCTACCTATTATTCAGACATAGGTCCCCAAACACAACTGAGGAGATCAAATACAGAAGCATATCTGGCAATTAGAAGACCTAAAAGTAAAACTTAAATTTGTTGCCCCTAACTCCAGACTCTACTATCTCCTGCCATAATATTCATCATAAGGATCTCTACATGTGCATTTTATTAGCAATTACCAGTATCCCAGTGATATCACTGGGATCACCACCAGTGAGTAAGATGCATGGTTACACCTTCACACGCCAAACAAATTGGTACCAGTACGCTACCCTGTATTTCAAAGGCATATACTAACAATTTTTTTCTAGTCAGGAAGTAGGGTCAAGAAGGTATTTGTGTTGATAAACCTAAGTATTCATACCTGTATTTCTTAATTTCTGTCTTGATTACTGAAGATGTTTCCATTTGACACATTTTTTTTTAATTTCTCTTTTGCAAAAAGCAGGTGAAAAGAGCTGGTTTCTAATTATTTACTTTCATGAATTTTGCATGTGCATATCGGGCATTTTCATAGCAAAGCCTGAACAATATCAAACAAAGCAGACCGTCACAAAGTGAGATGAATACAGACCAGTGGAAAGGTATGGAAATTCACTGAGCTAATGGTGAAAGAGACCATATGTCCTCTGACACCTTGACTTGATGGAATGCCTCTCCATAAATGCTTCCTTAATGCATCCCATTGTGCCTAGGTGTGGGATGACGTATGGTCTGCCTCTGTCCTTTCATGAGCTTTCATCCCTTTCATTTACAACCTGTGTGTTCTTATAATGAAGATTTTTCTGTTCAGCAGAATATTAGAAGAGGGCAATTAGGGGTAATTGTTCAAAACCTTTGTTAGATGCACACACAAATCCACAGGTAGTATTTGGATATTGGCAAATTTGGAAATGCTTTTGCCAGGGCTCTTTATAAATCAAAATACAACTCCTCTCCCCTCCCTTTTCTTAACACTAAGGTTCAAACAATTTGCAAAGATAACTACTACTCTACAGTCTCTTCCAAGCACCCTAGTCTCTCATAAGTTCTGATAACAGAAGTTGTACATTTCTTTATCAGGGCAAAATAATTTCTAGCAGTATTATTTTTATTATTACAATCACTCCCAGTCAGTTCCACATCCATAACAGTAGGGCCTAAATAAACAAACGATATACAGGAAGACATGGTCCCTGACTCAAAATGTTTATGATCTAATTTAAGACAAGACACAACAAGTGAGTGTAACAAATGTTCAACACAGATTCAAAATGTAAACATAGGGTAGATAGGAAAATGGTCATAAATTCCTCTATCAAAGATAACACCTCTCAAAGTCTCCCTCACGGTCTCTGTAACATGAACACGTCAAGTGAAACACACATAGGGAAGGGAATGTACACGTTTGGTGTTGCTGCTGAAAATTCAAGTAAAAACTAATGCATAGTAAAAGCCTTTTTTGTGTTATTTAGGAAATACATTCAGGCCTAAGAAAATACAACACACAAATGACTGTGATTCAAAGAGTTGGGATTTTTCTAGTGTGGACATGCATATAGAAACATTTTGCAGTTGTAGCTGATCCTAATACAATAAATAGAAAAATGTGTATATGTGTGGCTGTTCTTTGGTTTTATGTTATCTAGCATAGGAAAGACATCTGGAGTGCTGGTTTTATTGTTCGTTTATTGCTTTATTGTTTTGTTTAAAAAGGTAATATTGTCTCCTTTGGATCTGGTAGTGACTATAATCATAACAAACTGTGATCCTGTGATTAGCGCAGTGCAGCTGGATATATGTGGCATCTAAGGAAGGGACACTCCTGGACTTGTCCGTATTCAGAGCTGCTTTGGGGCTGTGCTCTGAGTCAGACCCATGGGTGATGCCAAGCATGTCTAAGCTCTCTCCAGACACCCTCGTGCCAAGCTTTAGCATCCAGACATGTTCAGATGCTCAATCTGCAACCAGGTCCCTACTCCATCCAGGACCTCTGAAAGGGAGTATAACCAACCTTACAAATATTTCTAGCTGTACTTCGAGTCATTTGCTGCAATGAAACTCAAAGGTCACATCTTAAACTGGTCTCAGTAAACAAGCTCAGGGGACGTTGCTGTAGGTACAGCTCTTTGTTCCGGCAGGATATTCAGGCCATATGCTTCTCTGTGAGTCACCTTTGAAGGTCTTGGAATAGATGGTTGTTCTGTGATCACCCTTCCCTCTCCCCCTTCCTCTTGTCTGGTGAACAGTAATAAGCCTCAAAATCAATAATTACAGAGTCAGCTTTACCAACAGGTAATATTCAGGCGCACAGGTTCAAAATGTAAACATAATATAGGAAGCAAAGCAGCTGTAAATGTATCTCCTGAAGATAAGGACTCTCAAAGTCCCTTTTGCAGACTTAATAAAATAAAACACGCTGAACACCAAAGGGATTGTATAGCAGCCTGAACAGCACGTTGGATATATCCAGGCTGCCAGGGCTTAGCTGCAGGTTTCCCCTAGACCCCCCCGCTCCCAATTTATCTGGAGTGAGCCCCACACTGTTTCCAGTCAGAGCTCACTTAGTTGAGCCCCGAGATACATGGTCTTTGTTGGGCTGGATATTGAGATTACAGATTCCACAGCTTTTTTTACTGCAGGGATTATTTCTGTTCTTGGGTTGGACTAAATTTCCCCTCCGCTGTTAACGGGCACTCTGCTGTGAGGCAATTCTTTGCTCAGCTTCCCTCACCTGCCTGCAAGCAGCTCTTCCCACACAGTGTTTCATATATAGATAGAAAACCCCACTGTGCAAAATACTCTGTTCATCCAGGCACTTGCATGTTATTTGTTATTGATAAATATCAATATTATCATCATTAGCAGAGCAGAGAAATTACCATTATTATCTATTTAACTGACTGCTTGTACAAAAAGGAAAGGTTTGTTTGGGTTTTGTTTTTGTTGTTTGGGTTTTTTCTGGTTTTGAACTACATTATTAAAAGACTGTGAAGGAAATAAGGAACAAAAAGGAGCATTCTACCATATGAAAAACTACATTCAGTGTCTACAAACAAATTAAAATCAGATATGGAAAGAAGTAGCACCCACAAGAGAGGATTAATGAACATACACACCGGCCCAAGTTCTGCCCTTAGGTGAAATCAATGAAAAAAAGCATGTGCATATTTTTGGCCCATTACATCTTTCCTTACAATGTTTTCTTAATATAAACTCAAATCCAGGGACCAGATCAACTCCAAAATCTCTCAAGTTTTCTCTTGAGCAATATGAAATCTTACGGAAAATGATTCCTAATATCTCAGAAAACAGAGCACATTCAGTACAACTGGGAACACACTTATTTCACACAAATGAAAGAAATAATCCCGCTCATTCTAATTGGAGAATATTTTTCTGGGGCAGTGATTTTGTCAGCTGTAAAAATGATTAATGCTGTAATTCAGTGGGATACTTAAGCACATGTTCAGTCAATTCCTATTCAGCAAAGCATTTAAGTACTTAACTTTACGCACATGCTCAGGAATTTCAGAATGTGCTTATGGGCCAGATATGGAAGTGTATAACATCAAATGACACTGAGCGGTACTGAGCAGCCATTGCCCAACAGTCACAGAGTGTGATGCGCTGACTGCAGCAGCGTGTTGGCATCTTCATCTTGCCATGGGATGCTCCACGTACCCTCTTAAAAAAGGTTTGACTATGAAATGAAAAGGAGTCCAGTGGAGAGCTACAAAGACAAGATTAGGGGTCTGGAGCATCTTTCTTATGAGGAAAGACTGAGAGAGCTGGTCCTGTTCAGCCTGGAGAAGAGAAGGCTGAGGAGCAATCTTATAAATGCTTATAATAAATATCTCAAGGGTGGGTGTCAACAGGATGGGACCAAACTCTTTTCAGTGGTGCCCAATGATAGGATGAGTGGCAACAGCCACAGATTGAAGCACAGGAGGTTCCATCTGAATACAAGGAGAAACTTCTTTCCTTTGAGGTGCCAGAGCCCTGGAAGAGGTTGCGGAGTTTCCTCCTCTGGAGACATTCAAACCTGCCTGGACACATTCCTGTGCAATCTGCTCTGGGTGAACCTGCTTTAGCAGGTGGGCTGGACTGGATGATCTCCAGATCCCTTCCAACCACATCCGTTCTGTGATTTTTGTTATAGATGTAATACATGATGTTTTCAACACCAGTGACCACAAATACAGCCCAGTCCCTTTGCTAAGGGGAAATTTGCACATCAAGCTGCTTAAAAGTGGCATCAACATGGAGGCAGAGACAGGTTTGCCACCCTGCATCTTTCATCCTCAATCCTCTTGAATGCACACCCAGACAGCTCGTCTCCTTGTCTCCCTACTTGCACAATCCCTTTGTTTTTCCCCAATGACTGCCAGGATGGAGGAAGATTTGGTTGGAGTCCTGCAGCAGGCACAGCCCCAGCAGGAAGGATACATATACTTGGGAGGGTTTGAGGGAGGACAACGGATCACACATGCTGCAAGCATGG
Organism: Streptopelia decaocto; assembly: GCF_964273445.1. Lineage (NCBI taxonomy): Eukaryota > Metazoa > Chordata > Aves > Columbiformes > Columbidae > Streptopelia > Streptopelia decaocto. The sequence goes on from NC_138664.1 coordinate 8,280,277, forward strand.
GCACAAGGACACACATTTCTCTCTCTTGCTAGGGGACATGTGCAGACACCTGCCTGTGGCCATAATGACAATATGAGGGAGAACAACGGGATTTGCACATTCGCTATGGAAAGTTGCTATTTAAGGAGGACATGGCGAGCAGTAAGAGCAGCGGAGGGGTTGCTGTTGCTGGAGGAGAGGAAACTCCCCACCGGTGGTGGTGGAGAGTCAGGGAAGAAAGACAAAGCTGGAGGATGACCAAGTATATCCTCAGGAAAAAAAAAAAAAAAAAACCACAACAAAACACCAAAAAAAAAACAACTACACCTCTAGACCATTGAGAAAGAGCTAGAGCAGGGGCAAATCTACGATTTGCCAAACTGATTGATGGTGATTACCATCTTATCCAGATGTCCAGATGATCATAACATTCCCACATCTAACCAGATGGATCCAAATGTTTCTCTGTATTTTTTTCCTGGTTTTCTTAAACTGATAAATGGGGTACAAAAACAGGTGTGCTCAGTGCAAAAAAGTAACTGTCTTCAACCTTCAGCTGAAAAGCAGCCGCTACAGACAGGACAGGAGTGAACCGCATAAGGGAAAAAAAAAAGTATTTTTTTAAAAGGTAAGTAGTTTTGACAAAAAAATGAGAGAAAAATACATACACATTACCAATGACCACCATAAAAACTTTAGCATGGGAAGTCTGGAAGTAGACTGATGTTTTGTTACAGGGTGGAGGGTTTTTTTTTCCCCCATTATTCAGACATCTGTTGAAATCAGAGCTGGATAAATACTTTCGATTTAAGTTATACAGTCTAAGCATTTCACCACATCTTTATGAATTTTTGAGGAATAGTAATTCCAAACAGTACCCAGTTTTCTCTTAAACTGTGCATATCCACATGCATATGACTGGAAGTCATTAATTTCTTTTAATATAAATGAAACCAGGTCACTGATGATGTCTCTAAAGCTTACTTGGAGCAGAATTGCAGAAAACTGTAAATGCACAACTGTATATCAGGTTATCAATCAATAATATGCTATAGGTTCTATAGGCCATTTCACACAACTGAAGCCACAATCCTTCAGTGAATACAAAACTGCACTACTTCTCTAACATGATGGACTTATCTCAGAGTTACCAACAGGCCCTAAAAGAAAAGCTTTTGATTAGGAATAAAATTCAGTTTAACTTTTTAATAAAAACAGGAAAAATAGCACCTGTAGGTAACCCGGAGAAAATGCGGCATGAAATTTAATGCAGGAGACTTTTGGCATGAAAAGCTGAGCTACATATTCAGGATGGGTGGCCCAAATACAGATGCACATAGAAATATTTGTCTTTGACATGCCTGATGGAACACTAGGAATGAATAATTTCCCAGTACCTGAGGAAAAAATAAATAAAATAAATAAATAAAAGAGATTCAAACTGCCTGGTTCTAAGGGAGCAGCTACAGTTTAATAAAGATAAGTGTGTAATCATGATAGAAACTTTATGAAGTACCAAAACTCTATCCCCTAAATGGTGTCTAGTCTAAATGATGAAACAGTTCCGTTTGTCTCTTCCTTCCTGCAACACTGAAAATAAACTTATTGTCTCACAGGAGACAAAAGGAGCATAGCCATATTTTCAGTAGTTCTGGTCAAACTTTGCAAATAACATCAGAAAATATTTTTTTACTTTGATTTTCAAAGACAGCCTTTCAATGAGTTATTTGGAAACTCCACATAATCCAGAAACATATCTCAAACTCTTTTAAGATGATAGCCATATGAATCAGAAAACATTGTAAATATATAAAATTAGTCTTCTGTAGGGCAGTTTTTCATCCTTTCACAAAAAAAAATTAAAAAAGGTTTTATTAAGCAGGGTAAGAACAGATGAAATTGAAAAATATACAGTCCAAGGTATCTCCAAGGGGATGGATGGGATGGTCACTACTGAAGGAAGCAACAAAGTACAAAGATCACAGATACAACATGAGCAAGCAGGGCACAGTAGATAAGAGAGATGGGAGGAATATCTGTCAGACAGGAGTATGATTTCCTAGGGGGAATATGGAAAAAGCACAACAGAACTTCTTTGTTTCAACTTAATTTTAAAACCACCATCAAGTCTGGGTCACAAGTTAGCATACCCTGACAACTCAAACTGGCTCTACAAGTTTTTCACTCCTTTAGACTGTGTTACTGAGTTGTACTTTAAAACCAGTTTTTCCTGTGGTCAACAAGAAGTCAATGAAAAAGAACAATACAGCTCAAATTGCATTTTTGGTCTGCAGTTGATAACAATGCTTGAATACATTTGCACAAAATCTTTTCTGGTATGCTCCCCTCTTCATGCACGCATACAAGGTAATACTAAAAAACTACATTATTAATGGACCAACTACCAATAGTCCAGTCCTTCATTATTATTATTATTCTATTATAATTCCTAATTTAAATTTGAAATCCATTTGATTTCATTTAGAAATCAAGCCAGGGCCATTTGAAGTATATCCAAAACCTACTTTAACTGGAGATACCTGCCTAAAGTCACATAAGCAACAAGATTGCTAAAAAGAGATTGTTGCAGGAGAGCAATTCGTGTCAGAAATTCATAACACTGCATTCATTTTAATGATGCTGATTGTAGTTAACTAATTTCTTAAGAAGACAGTAAGTCTTGTTGCCCCTTTCTATCCTGTGAGATGACGCAGGTGAACCAGCCTGAGGAATTTGCACAGACTGTTTGCAGAAGTGTTTGTTTGATAAACTGATTAATATAGACAGGAAGTCCCCAGAGCCCACAAAAACACATGTCTATAGTAAATTCCATTAAAATTTAGGAACTTTTTCTTCTCCTGTTATACTGTTTATCCCTGTGTGTCCATCATTCATTTCTTTCTTGCCCAGTGCTGGGAATGCCCTCTACTCTCATTTTCACCTCGTGACTATATGCCAAATTTGCAAGGCTTCATACAACGCTTCTATTTTTAGCACTTAGCTGCTAGTCCTCGTTGCATTTTCTGCTCAACATAACAACTTTTTCTAGAGTTTTGATATGGGATTGTTACTATTTCCAAACCGATGAATGTGGCTAGGATTAGTGGAATCAGCTGCGAATAACATGGACTGCAGTTTTGGGCATTTGCTGTAACTGAGCTGTTATTTACAGGTATTTTTTCTATTACGAGCTAGCTGTGAGTACACCTGTGACATTAGCAGATACATGGATTACTTTCTGTACCCATTACAGCAGATAGCAGTTAAACAGTGAAGCACAGCAGTTTTAGCTTGTTTGCACTTATTTACCCACTTACTACCCACCAGACCAAACTGGTTGAGTAGCCCTCTCACATTTAATATTACTAGAGTTAATTCCATTTTCAAGATAAATCCTGAATATTATTCAAGTTATCCTTACAAAGCCATTGTCAAGGATTCCAGTTCTCCATATTTGTATACAGACAGAAAACCAAATACAAAGCTCAAATTCTTTGACTGAAATCTCATGACAGCTTAAGGTCCCTTTAAACTACCTAATGTGAAAACACAAAGTTGTCTGATGTCTCCTGTTCCCTAAGTTAGGATCAGGACACAGAACCCTGTAGGATACTTCCCTTTAAGAAAATCATTTTGCTCAGTAATATTCTTTCTTCCCCACTCCAAAGTCTGAAAAGTCCTATTAACCACTCTGACAGCTATTTCTTCCCCCTGCCCTCTCAGCTGCCGCTGTCTGAAACAATCTCCTGGAGGATAAATTCTTCAAGAATAATAGACCTTAAAAAGGCCATGAAGATAAAACTTTGTAAAGAAGGAAGGAAAACCAACAATGGAAAACTGCCCTATCTAGGTTAAATACATATTTTGGTATACGTACTATTTACGCAATAGAGCCTAATGGCTTCTTCAAAAGCCATTAAGGTGTATTAAGTAAATACATAATTTGGTACATGAGCTAATTTTGAAAGCACATTATTCTGTTTACAATACATTCTTTCAGGTTTGAAATCTACTCTTCTGAAGTGCCTGAAGAATGACTCACAAATGGATCCTTAATCCACAGCAAGGAAATCACCTCCTAAAACCAGACCAGCCATCTAAAAGTTTACATAGATGGTTGAAAGAAAAGAGAAAAGAATCCGAATGAAATATTAACCAGCTGAGTGCTCTCCAGTGTACTGAGTCTATAGGATAAAACATACCACCAGTGATACTCAAGCTACCTAATATAGAACATGCCACCTGAAATACCGCTACATGTGAGACCCACATGTGAGGGCACGCACTCAGATACAGCAGGAGGAGGTTTCGGGGAATGCTGCCTTTCACTGCGCAGTAAAATAAATTAAATGAAAAGTGATGTTTCGGAAAAGACCTATTGTGCGTCGTATAGGATGCAAACTGATGTAATAAATGACAACAGTAATTCCTTTTTAGGGATTAGTCCAAGCCAAGACTGCAGATCCAAATACTCAGACTTTGAAAAACTTTGGATCCAGGTCTGATTTTTTCAGTTTAGGTCATCTGTAGTAACAGCAAACATGCTGCTTGTCTTTTAGGTAGAAGAATATATACTGATACCGAGATCTCCATGAACCTCCTCACTCTTTTTTTAAAGTGAGACACAAATATCCTTTTTCTATGGTGTGCATTTAACAGCAGGAATTCTGATATCATGATGAGTGTGCACATCATCACAAACATACAACTTGGCCCAATCCCCAGCTGTTCCCAGTGATTTGAATGTCAAAAATAAGGATAATCCACATGTGTTTCTGGGGAAAATTATGGACTTCTTTCCACTGATGGCAGTACACATGGCAGTAGATTGTAGACTGAAGAATGGGCAACTAATCAGTACCTATTTTATGACAGAAGGGAACAATATTTGGTTTTCAAAGTGATGATGCAGACTAAGATAAAATTTTAATCGCCTGATCTGTCTGAGCACAGGTTTGGGAGCCAGGAAGTTCTATGCTACAAATCCAATTATCCAGAAATATTGACCTGTCCTCTTATACAGATGACTCCAGCTATCTATCCTAAAACTTATCACAGTAATGTCTGATATACAAAAATACTATTTTTTACATTCTACAGATGGGGAACCAAAATAGAAAGAGATGAAATAACTTGCATCAGGTCCCATAGGAAGTTTTTAGAAGATCTGGGGACCAGATTACCTCAATTTTGCCTCAATACCTTGATTACAGGGCATTCCTCAGAGAGGCCATGCTGGTAACAAAACAGCTTATTAAACCATATGTGATTAAACTCTATATAAATGATACATACTAATAAAACAGATTTCTTTGTCTGAAAAACAGGAGAAATTTAAGGCAAGGAATGGGATTGCAGGCCTAGATTGAAGGAATAATATTCAATGTTAAGAAAATGAAGTCATAAAATCTTTGTCAAGCATAGCTCAACTCTTCAAACCATATGGAGCATGACTGCTGGGCTTCATATAATGCCCCAAATGTTTTTCATTTTCTATTCCACCATTCACAGCAAAGGCATAGTGCTGTAATCCTGTCCTTCCGTTAACTACCAACTGTTTCTTTTGCCAACCTTTTTGCTTTAAAATATCATTTTTTACGAAGGATAATGTTATATAGTGAAAAATTGTAAAAATTTTATGAATAGCCTTGGTGCTGAGAAAATGCATTCTTTCAACAGTTTTATTATATATATATATTTTTGTCCATTACACATTTACAGGGTTTTCTCCATTGTATATATGTGTGTTTTATAGTTCATTCTAGACAAAAGGCATTATGTTAACAGTCCTATCGTTTAGAACTTTAATTCACTATTATGTTTTTACTTTTTTGGGGAAAGAATTATTATTTTTCCTTCTTGGTAGTGCTCGCTGTTGTTAATAAGAATAATGGGGGATCCTAAAAAGGTTTGGATGTGAATAACCACCCAATGGTTCAAATGTACCTCTGAGCCACAAGAACAAGTGTGGAGATCCAGCTCCCAGCACATCAGATGGGATGATTTAACTCCAATATAAGTCAGGTTTACAAGTTATGTGCCCTCAGTCAAATGTGAACCAGTCTCCGTGCTTTCCCCATGTCATTTCAAGCATCTGTTAACCAACACTAGCTTTCATGACATTCATTCACAGGTAAATCATGAAGAAACATACTCAAATCAAAGGAATGAAATACATTTACTTCAACTTTAAGGGATGCCTATCAACTTTCTTTCGACATTCCTTCCTACTAACCAGCACAGTCCACTGTTTTAAAGATTGACATTTCTTTGCTCTACAGCAGGCTTCAAGCCTTTAAATGTCAGCTGGGACACCAAAGGTCTACTTACAATCTCTGCTAGGTTCACAAACACCCTGCTGCAACCTCTGTCTCTCTTTGAAGCTGCACTCTAAGACACGGCTGAACCATTGGTGCCACTTGTCTTTCCTGCGTGCTCTGTCAAACAGCACAGACCAACGCAACACGAGCCCGTGGAGGATTTCACACGAGTAACAGAACAACCCAGCCCAGGGACAGTTACGTTTCTACAGCTGGAGTAAAGCCAGAAGATGGGAAACTGAGACAAGAGAGGGTCAGGAATGCCAATCAGAGAGCTTGACCTCCTGAAAGCCTCCTGTTATCCAAGTTCTTCAGCCAAATGATTTTGAAACTTTCACAGTGATTAATGGTGTCCAATTTGAGAAGAAAATTAAGAGCAAGTTTCTTTTTATGGTATGGGATTTTGATAGAACATGCTCCTTAAGTTTTCTAGCAGCTAATCACATTCACAAGTAATTAGATACTGCAACTTGTCTTCTTTTTCCCCACAAATTGATATTTGCAGCAACACAGAACAACTGCTATACTTATATGGTTGTGAGTTATTTTTAGCACAATTGTTCATTGTCTTTCATACGTGCTAGTTAATGGGCAGTCCCTGAACACCTTCTTTCCTCCTCTAACAGAAAAGGGAGTCCATGCAAAATAGTCTAGGCAGATAAATCCTTTTTTCTTTTCCTTTTTTTTTTCCCCATTAACACCCAAGGGAAGTAAAGGACTTTCTCGTCATAAAAACCACAAAACCTTAGAATGGAATTATGATGAAAGTCAAACAGTGCACTAATAAACATAAGAAGCATACTTTCACAATAACTTTTTTATACTTTATTTAAGACTAGATAGCTTAAATTATTTACACGATGGTCTGAAAAGATCTTTATTAGCCCAGATTATGAATTCATACACATAACCTTAAAAGTCAGTCACAGAAAGTTGTGATAACAATTTTTACTGTCTCATAGCTCAAAATATTGTGGTATTTACCACCAGCAATTCTTCTGATACCAGACATTGAGGAAGGAAGAAAGGGTTTGTCCAGACTCATGGTCAATCTTAGTGACTAATTGCTATATTTTCCCTACTGGCCAGAATTACCTTTAACCACTTAAGTTATCTATCAAGATCATCAAGAAAAAAATAGCATAATACCTAAAGTAAATGTAGCAGGATGTTTGCAAAGAGAAAACCCTGAATTTCCATTTACACAAGACTTTCACTACTTAAGTCAGACTCTAGTTATGTGTTCACATCATTGAAGTAGCAAGAGTTATAAATTGTGAATACTCATAGTAAACTGTTCTCAAATAACCTACAAGCTATATCAGAAATTATTTAACTAATAATTTGAAATGACAAACTGAACCAAAAAGAAAAAAAAAAAATAGCAGAGTATTTGCAGACCATTCATAAACTGGAGAAGGAAATTAAATGTCAGATAAATTATTCATTATGGATTATTCATTCAGCCTACATGTAAACACGTGACCAGAGAAAACCAGTTATATCCATTCCCTACTTTGTGCTTTAAATGAGCATGCTCAGTATAGGCTATTGTTAGGTTGGGTTATAGAAGCATTTCATAAGGGTTTCCCCATTTATCACTCAAAAAAAAAAAAAATTTAAAAAAAGTGAGGACAACGACCCTTCTAGATTCTGAGTGCATATGTTTAAAGTAACTCTGCTATATAAGCCAGCAGAAAATTGGCCCCCAAAATGACTTATAAAGGGATTTTGTAAGACATGAACAGAACAGCATGGGCTCTGGCTAGGCAAAGAATTCAGAATTGTAATAGAAAACATTTATTTGGCTACAGCTAAACATCCCAACACATGTTAGCATTTGCTGCCAATATGCTTCCTAATTAAGAACAACATAAAATCATAGGAAATCCTGTATCCCTGTCTTCATGCACTTTCCTTGTATTTTCAGTGTCCTGGCTCTGTTTCTCAAGTATAGCCTGCACAAGAGAAAGGTTAATTCAAAAGTAATGTTTTGCCAGCCATTAACTGTGTTGTCATTAACAAGATTAATGTACATTCCACTATGCATCACCAAGTGCATTCCCCCTCCTGCCTCACCCACCCTTTAAACAACTGCTCCTATTAAAACCTAATGAGCACAGCACAATATAAAGAATAGCACCATTTCTGCTGGGCAAAGTGTCGTCTGTAAACCATATAAAGCTGCAGGATTATTATGGATCTAATTGAAGGGCAACTGAAAAAAAATCTGTTCTCTCTTGGACTATGAGGTCTTGGCCATGTTTATATATTTTATCACAATGAATTGATTTCAAGACGAAGGACAGACTAGTATCTGTTTTTCTTCCTAACCCCCTCTTCTTCCAATCTCTACTCTTTCTTCATCTGAAACTGTTCAGAGACTCCCACTATGCACAGTCCCACACCCAGGTTACCTCCAACTCATCATGCAGTGATTACTGCACAGATAAACAGTTGACTGGATCCTTCTAAACAACTATGAGATACATTTTTTTATAAGCTGCTCTTAGAGGACCCTAATTCATCAGCATGGATGGAGCCTGGACTCTCTTACCCAGCCAAACTCATTTGGTTTTTTTTCCAGCGGAAGCAGCAAACAAATTGCCAGGCAATTATACATAGTGCTCCTCCTTTGTTTTCACATTGAAGCGGCCTCCAGTTTGGAGATCAAGAGATCAGCCATGAGACACTTCCAGTTTTTCATCAGGTTCTTGAGAAATTTCAGATTTATTTTATATGCAGAAAATCCATACTCTCTACCTTGCTCTTTTCCTGCTTGGTTGCTTTACATTTCTGTTCCCCAAAACTATTTTTTTTTAATCTATTTATTGCCTGTTTTTCTTGGCTCATTCTCACTTTCCATTTTTCATTATTAGTTCTTTATGATCTTCTGTTTCCTTTTTTTTTTTTTTTTGTTCTGTCATGGCTGCTCTCCCAGTTGTTCTCCTCTGGGGCCCTGAGTTTCCCTTAGCTAATGAAACAAGAGCTGCCTACCTCCCTTGCTTTTGCAATCCAGCTGTTTCCTTTTTAAAATATAAACTCATCTTTATTCAGTGAAGTTCCTGTGCGGGGTCTGATCCTTTTAGAGGAGATTGCATTTTGTGACAGCAAGAGGGAGGGAAAAAATAACCTTTGCTGGAGGAAAAGCCCTTTGGGTAGAAATCCAGCCAGGTTGCTCCTCAAATGCAGAGCCTTCTCCATTAAAACCAGGTCATTATTTTACTTAGCACCTCTTGGCACCTTGACATTGCAAAAGTCTCCTTGACAGTCTCCCCTCCCTTTTCCTCCTTTAGCTCCTAAAACCTCCCACTTTGAAAGCTTAACGTTTCCTGGCCTCTGTGAAAGTGTAGTCTAACTAACACCACAAACCTGGATTTTATATGATTAGTTAGTGAAAACTTGCCAACTTTAGGTGCAGCCTGCCAAGTCAAGTCAATTTACTGTGATGCTTTGACTGTGCAAGTAGGTCTTAATCCCCCTTTAATCTCCAGTGTACCCTTGACATCATGGAAATTACTTACAAAGCTAATGTCATCAGATGATCCATGTTCGCTATTTCAGTGAATGTTCTTCTGCACAATAGAGCAAGTTTACCTTGTAAGACACAGGCCCCAAAATATTTTCACTTAATGAGCCCAGCAGATATCATCTTACAAATGGGGAATGAAAACTCCCTCTTCTGCACTAGAACTCCCCAGACCTCATGTGACTTGGAATTTACATTTTAGCTAAGCATCAGGTCAGTGTATTTTATTTCATGTCTGACTGATTGGATAAAGAGATTTACATAGTAGCCACAACAGTTATGAGTTATTAGGAAAGCAAGGTCCCCTGCAAGGACCCTCCCATGCTGAAAATGTTTGGCCGACATAAACATTTCTACAAGAATAATTTTTCATAGCATGTTCAGCCATCAAGAGGATAAAGGAAATAGAAAAATAATGCCATGTTATGCATGTGACAAACAAGGTGAAAATTAGCATGTCTAACAGCAAGAAGCTAACTCTGTTATTTATTGATTTAATCATAAGGACTTTCATTTATATAGTATCCTTTATCTAAAAGTGACCCAAAGTGCTTTATACACACCCAAAAAAATGATGTGCAACCTATGTAAAATGATTGTTTTGCCGATTATAAGAGGGCTGCCAGTGCTGGAAGAAGGACAGGGCACACAGCAATCTCCTGGGCAGCCTGGGCGAAGGTTGAAACCAGGGTTTAAGACAGGAAGTGCAAGGAATATTACATTCTGTCACATCTATAGAATGAACTGATGATGCAATGACCCGATTTGGACATGAGCAAGGTCACTGGGGTCAGCTGTCTCCTGTAAAAGAGAGACAGCCTAGAGGACTTATTTTAAAGGTCTGCAGAGGTGAAGTTTGCTCTTGTGTCAGGGAGGCACTGCTCTGCATAGACAGGTTGTGATTAAGGAGTGACTCATTGATGTCTTAGAGGAGCACTTATGAATGCTCCTTCCTGGATCACTTAAGAGGCTTTTAGGAGTGTCTCATCCTAGCACCATTCTACCTCTTCCTCATTTAAGTTTGACATTGCCCTTTGGAAGCCAAGGAGATGTCTAACATTCATTTGTATGGAAAGAGAACCAGATACCTCACTTGTTATACAAGATCAGAAAATAACACACAGTAGAACATCTATAAGTAGTCAGACCCTACGAAAAAAACATGTACCTGCTATCAAAATTAAGGTGGAAGTGATTCTACTTGCTTTGTATCTGTCTACAAAGCTGCTTCTTCACTTGCAAAGAGCAAAATCAAATGTGTGGTACTAGTATTTACACATGCTCTTGGTCCATTTGAGAAAAAAATGTCAAAAATTACAACCTTGCCTCAACATATCTCTCCTGTCAACTAAAATTTTGACCACTGTGGGACGAGATCTCTTCCTCAGACATATGGAAACAGTGACAGAAAGTGACAGCTCCATGTCAAAGGACTTTACAGCATTTGAGGAAGAGAGCAAGATATGAATCCAGATCCAAAGTTCATATGGTGAATAGGTTTCTCCATCGATAGCTCCAATCCATGTCAGTTTGTGAGAGAAAGCAGAAGTAAAAATTAATCTGAGCAACAAAAACTAAGAGGGTGTTTAATTAGGAAGGTAAAGTGCAGCCACCCTGTTTGAGATTTAGCTGAAACACTGAGCTAACAGCCTCCCAAGCTCTCACAGCAATTTTTAACTGACAGATGTAGTCAGGCTTTCAGTTTTATATCACCACCATAACTCATGATACACAATCTTGGGCTGTTTTCAGAAGGTCCATCGAACGAGGCCAGCTTGCAATTTCATACCGGGGGACTGCAGTGCTGCTCTGCTGCCAGCACCTGTGCCCGACATCTGATCTTAGGGCTGGAGCACATCCTCTCCCCCATCGTCCTTCTGTGGGACTGGCTACACCAAGACAGCGAAGAAGCATTCCAGCAGATTATGAAATACAACTATCTTGGCCCTCACAGCTCAGAAGAAACTGGACCTAATAGGAATTTCACACGCCATTCTGATGGATCTAAAGTGAGCTATACGGGGAGGTCTGTAAGGCAGTTTCTGTCCATGTGTTCATCTGTGACCATGAGACACGCGGATCCCTAAATGCTATGATTAGGTCAAGGATAATGGCAGGGACAACTGCTGCATTGAAACACGGGATCAAGGAAATGAACACATTCTTAGAAAAGGTGGCAAAGACGTAAATGGGAGTCACTGGTGCTTCCAGAGAATGGCTTGGATTACTGAATTCAAATGAGGAAAGTACACCAAATATGATGGAGAGAGGTAATGTGAAAACACATCATATCAAGAACTGCCTTAGGAATATTAAGGTCTCCTAAACAAAACATGAGCCAGGCATTTGGATAGAGGGAAGCATGAGCCTAAATCTAAGCTTCCAAAAGTCTAATCCTCCCAGGACAGTTACAGGAACAAAACAGTTTGCTCAGAAATCCCTCAACACTGTTGCTCTTTTTATAGATCTCAAAGCAATGGAATGAGGCACTTTGGTGTCACAAGATGCACAGAAGGGGTCACAACTGAACAGATGACTGAAAAGGAAAATATGAAAGTCATCTTCTCCTGAACTGTAAAAAGGAAAACAACAGTGACATTCCCTACCCTCTCCCAGCTGAAGGATCCAAAAAGGGTTCCCTTTAGTCAGGGTTTCCTTTCAGAAAAACTTTATTACAGGATCCCCAGAAAAAATCAGCAACTGTTTTAAAGGGAATCAGTGGGCATTTCCCACCAGTTTTGGAGGTCAGTGCTCAGACTCCTGCCTGTCAGGCAGATGTGCTGAATGCAGTTATGGCCTGTCCCACAGAAGGTATCCAGGCACCTCACTCCTATTGAAGTGCCTGAATACCTTTGCAGATATGGCCTTTATTCTTTGCATAAGCTGTGACCCCAGGAGAGAAATCTGTATCCTCTAGATGAGATCTTCACTTCTGCCTGATCCAGGGTATTTCCAAGGATTACTACTCAGAGTATCGGGAGAATGGTCTGTCATGCTGTTTCCAGGCAGACTACACTTTCAAACACCCAGCTAACACTAAATGCGCACCGGGGTCCAATGTCAAGCTAAAACATAGGAATTATAGTGAAGTCCTATTAAGAGGGGCATTGCAGCCACTAAGTGAACACTGAAGTAATTTTTGTGCCAAGGAACAAGGAGAGGGAAATAAAAAAGGAAACTACAGGTCATGAGGGAAGGGAATTCCCTGTCTTCTCCAAGATAAACTTCGGACTTCAGTGGTGTTTATTAGAAGTTTCAAAAGCCAGACTTACAAGAAATGACATGTGGTGTTTTTTAAAAATCTCTCTTTTTTTTAGACTTTACACTTGGTCTTGTATGCAAGCCTGATACTTCATGTTCCCCTGTGCCCTTTAATATTAAGGTTACTGATAGGCTTTATAGTAATGCAAACAGAGAGCATTCCACCTGCATTCGTCAAAGCATTTAAAGATTCTGTTAATCTGATGTCTTAATTGTTATTGAGATAAGGAAACAGCAGAGCCTTTGTTCCCACAGCCTGTGTGCTCTCCTAGAGAAGTGGCACGGGTTGTTTGTTTTTTTTTTTTATATCGAGGTTATTGATATGACAGGGAAAGGAGCATGAGTCAGTGCAGGTGTTTCATAAGGGTCATAGACTAGAAGCAGCCAATTTCTTTGAAAGCTCATGGCGTTTTATAGATCAGGAATAAAAACGTTCTACTGGGTTGTCCCTGCACAGTAGTTCTTGACCACAGTGCTTCTGTTCCACCCATCTATCTGCTGTTGTCAGCCAAAAGTAGATATTATGTTTGCTCACAGATCAGGGCTGTTAACTTAAGAGCAAAGGACTTTCCCTCTTGGATCTTTCACTAAGTGAAGCAGGACATTCAGATCAATTATGGCTCTTTTCTGATGTCAAGACAGGGTCAGAGTGAGATGAGAATGAGATTACCAGAGGGAATAAGAATGGAGAGGGATTAAAAACAGAGAAATAAACAGTGTTGGGAGGAAAATGGAAACTAAAGCAGAAAAAAGTAGGCTACCAAATTCTCTCCACTGGCTTGTTCAGGCAAGAAGGCTAGAAATTAGTGGACAAGACAGTCCATAGCCACTAGAGAAGCAGCATCCATGCTATTCACCATAAACATGCTGAAGCAAGCAATAACACACAAAAGACATAGTAAAAGTGTTACTCGATTTGGGCAATGTCCTACTCAAATCAGAAGAGAACATGGTACAGACTAGAAACTCTAAAGGGAAGCCATAATAAGATCTAAGCATCTGTAAGGTATCTAGCAGCATAGGTTGATGAACCAGCAATGAACCAGCCTTAGGTGTGAGGTGATAGAGGTAGGTCCTGGGTCTGAGTGAAGAAGTAGACTTTCCAGCTATCACTTGGAAAGATCAAATAGTACAAGATCAGATCTGGCTGCTGTATACACACCACCTGATTTGTAAATGTATCTGTGAGCTCCAGGATGGCCCCTCCCTTTTCCATCCATGCCTTTTTCTATGAAATCCAAGACGAATTATTTCATATACAGGATAGTCCAAGCTAACAACATTTGGAGTGTCACTTACCACGTGTGCACGAGCACCTGCTGGGATATGTTGTTAGAAATGCCATTATCCAGCCACAAGGAGTTTTACAGCAGAGCAGACACTTTATGGAGTGGCATAGCTACCTCACCCTATGGACTTTCTAGTAGCAATAGATTTTTTTCTTCACTAGAGACGCCTATGAGCTTATTTACAAAGTCAATTAACAAAAGATAACCTCCCATTGTGCAATCATCAATAAATCAATTGTGTTAATACTATCTTGGAATGTCCTCCACTATTTACTTTAATATTGTTGACTCTTGGCACTTAAGAAAGCCAGCACCTTCAAGTTTCACTTGATTATGGGTAAACGGATTTTGTAGTAGCCATCAATAAATATAAATTGTTTCAGAAAATATTTAAGTTTGTTGAATTTAACCACTTGCTGAGCATTAAAAACTACCCTTATTGACAGTGTTAGACAATTACTTCAAGAGAGACAGTCCCCCATTGCAAGAACATATTACTGCACCTACGTATTTTGTTGGCTTCCTATTCTTACAGCTCCTTACAACTGTGAAGTGTGATTATTGACATAAACATATAAGTTAAGACTTAATTAAACCATCCAGGTCAGTAAAGTGCTTTTCTATAATTTGGCAGATTCCTATCCCAAATAGTTTACTTATACATAGGCAATGCATTGCTGCATTTACTCACAGCGCTTTACTCCATGAGCAGTCCCACTGACTTCAGCTCTACAAGCATGTATGGTGCCACATCCATTAATGTTCATCGGCACAGAAGGGTCCGTTAGTCACGCTGAATTGTGCCTGCTTCCACAGCAGAGTGATTTATATCTACGGGACTGCTCAGCATGAGCAAGGACAGTGGAATGTTTCCCTAAATAGACAATATATAGGCATAGGAACAGGGCAGGGTCATGTTAAGGAAATCCGATGCCTTCAGCCCATTCTTCAAGGACCCCTACCCAAAACTTCAACAGGAACATGCTGGTTTGGGGATAGAATTTAGATAATGCCAAACGGGCAGTATAGATTTTGTTGCAGGTAGGTATGTATCTTAGGTTTTTCTTTGCACCCTTAATACATTAAGAAAGATTTTTTTTTTCATAGTGTTGCTCCAAGACAGTCTTAAAAACTTCTACCTTTTCAAGGATCAAATTCAAATTGGGAAGGTTGTTTAAAAAAAGGCAAGTGAACATAGCTAGTGTAATTTTGATGCCATATTACCTTTGAGGTAAGAAATCAACTATTTCACTTATTCTCCTATTGCTTCAGAAGTCAGCAGCCTTGGCAGTAAATTGAATATTATGCTGCCACAGACAACATCTTCCTTGTCAGGCATCCAGGTCCATTCCTCTCTTGATGATGATTGGTGACTTTAAAATTCACATGACTTCTAGATAATAAATGAAAACTGTCACTGTTCTGGGGCTGCTGGGATTCTTTTTTTTTTCTTTTCCTCTGCTTTGACCTCATTGTGATGTATTGTCTACTTCAGGGTGTTTGGAAAAGCAAAAGAAATAGTAGGCAAGGACTTTTAAAGAAAAAAACAGACCTCTAATTAGACCCCTCTAACAGACCCTGAAATGACCCCGTTTAGACAGACATTAATGGATGGGCCTAACGTCCATGACTGTAGTGCTGTTCTGGCCAAAACTGAGTCCAGATGGAAGCTTTTTGCTGGTGCCCAAGCTCTTGCCATTCATGTTCACTATGGGCTGCATGTCCCTGAAGTCTCCATTGCATCAGTGCTGGCGGTCGTGTGAATACACACTCAGCAGGGTCAACTCATAGAACAATCTGAAAACCAACCTTATTGAGCAATAGAAAAGGTAGTAACCCTCAGTTGGGTTAATCTGGCCAGATAGCTGGTATAAATGAGAATTAGATTGCAAGAATGTGTGACTAAGGCCAGAACTGCCTTTTATCAGCAGCCTACAGTTAGATTGACCATGCACTGATGAAGTAATCGCTCTTGTAACTATCTGCACATCCCTGCAACTCAAACATTTGACATTCATCTATTCCCTTTTCAATCAGGAAAATTTTTTGCTTAAGTAGTTTTGTTCAGAGAATAGCGTTGGCTCAAACCACACACTAGACAGTGCCTGAACTTTAGGAAATTTCAGTTCCTGTAACTTAGTACAACTTGAAAACCTAAACTATGTTTCACTGTTCATATGCTTTTTGAGTTACTCATCTGGGATATAAATTAGAATGAGCTTTCTGGAAGAAAGAAAATATTTTCTGTTTTTGGAGGCCTATAGAGGAGCTGGAACTGAACCAGCTGAATATGGGGAGGTATGAGCATAACATGACAGCGGGCTGGGGACTTGCTGACAGGGCATTTTCTTTGAAGAAAGGGGTTGTGAAAGAAAGGAGTCACAGAGCTGGACGAAACATACAATGTGAAAAACAAGAAATTCAACAATTTAGCCATCCTGCAGTTCAGCCATCATCACATGTAAGTGAAAAATGCAATTATACCATGCAGCATCTTCGATTAACCTCTTAAATGAAGGAAACCATAGACACCAAATATGGTCTTTACCTCCACTTCTGTGACCGCATATTGACAGCTGTGAGGACATACTGGCTAAGAGAGACACAAAGTCTAGAAAAATAAGTTAGATAAGGGAATAAGCTTTCACCACAAGTTTAAATGAGTTGGATATGTATTGCTCTTAGTTTCATAGCAGTTACTCTTGACTCCTTGTATTAATGCATAATAAAAAAAAAATTAAATAAATTAAAGAAATAATACATTCTGTTCAAAAATAAGGGAATAGAATGCAGACAAAATATTTCTGTTAAACCTGGGAACAAGGATTATGAATTAAGTGATACAAAGGAGTGTATAAAATGTATGCGAATGGCCATCATTTAGCATCAGGAAATTCCAAGGCAATACCCACTGGTGACAATGATAGTTGCTAATTTTCCTTGGTGGGTGAACCAATCCCCAGGTTTTTGAAAGTCTAAGGCAGTGTTGCCTGCATATGAGGAAACCACTGCAGCAGTAACATCTCCGTTATACCACTAGGAAGTGCTTCTGAACATGCATCTCCTCTGCTGCAGTCCATATGGTTTCACATACTCTGTTGGTTCTCCACAAATTAATAACAAGATAGCGCATATCCCCACAGTATGGATTTATACTTCTGTCTTCTGAGGTCACACAAAAATAAAGCAGGAAGGTAATAATCATAGAAATTATTCTTGTGCTTTCATATATATATATATATACACACACACATATATATTTATATAACAAAATCATGCCCTAACCACTCACCTTGTCAGCATATAGGCATTTAAAATATCTCCTACCTGCATTGCACAGAACACATGGCTGAATAGCCCACTCTCCCACTGAACTAGATGGAGAACTGAATGATACATTATAAATAAAAATAGTCATGGAAGCTCATAATCTCTTCCTATTATATCTAGATCTTTAAATAGTGTTTCAGATGATGATGGGATGTATGAGACAACCCCTGCCCCTTGCCCCTTTTACTCACTCACCTAAGTGATACCCCATCCACTTGGGTACAAAATAAGTAATGCAGAATCTGTATTTAAATAATTGTGGTATAATAGGGGGAGTAAAGGCTAAGAAGGAGCTGTTCTGGTCCATTGGGTAAACATTATGATCTTTATAGTGGAAAATAAATGCCCAGCTATCTACGAAACCAATAGAGCTGTTCCAGTCTATCAAATTATAATTTGTGTTTTTAAAAAACAATTTTAAATGGCATTGCTCTGATCTATAAAGCACATTATATAGCTTGGAAAGACTCTAAATACATATTTATCTGGAAAATTTAAACAGCTCCATATAAATAATAAGCATCTTGAGGTGGAGGGGGAAACCCTGATTAAATATGTCATTGCTTTGTACATAAAAGCAGATGGACGCAGAACACCACTTCCCACAGGAATATCACATTTGAGCCTTGTCCCTTGTCGCACAAGCTAAAATGTGTCAACTTAGGTCAGTCTTAGATGAGAGATCTCCAAGAAAGACCTAGTTATTGAAAGGAATGGTGCTGATGACTCTAGTTTATGCACTGTTTTCTGAGTCAGCAGGGAATTCATTTTCTAGCCTGATGCTGAGGTGTGCTGAGTTGTTGTCTTTCAATGATATCTAAAAGAAAGCCTGCCCTCTACAACTGCAGCTCATTAAAGTTTCCACGGTGTGCTTTGCAAGACTGGAGTGCCAAGCCAATGTTCTGAAGAAGTTCCAACCGAAATAATTAAATTCTCTCTCAGGTCTCCCTGCAGTTTCCATCGGATGTGGTATGCTGCTTCGGTTTCTACCCTGGTGGGTGGTGTCACTATACACCATTAGACAGCTGTTGTGCTTGAACCTTGGGATAGATCCATATCAGTGGTGGGTGACGCTAATTCAATATAACACTTATCCAACTCACAAGGCTTTTGGCGGCTTAATTAAGGTGCCGGTTGAATGACTCTCGAGAAAATGTAGCATATTATTCTTTTTCCCTTTTAGTCATATATTTAAGTGTTTATCAAATAAACCATAGGATTATCTCAATAAAAAGTAGGAACACAATGTGGATTAATGGTTGCAGCACCGCTTGTCCACATCCCTAGGCTAAGATGGATTTGACCAAGTCCTGCCCCTCAGTCTTTCAAGATAATAATGCATGTTTTAAAGGGTATTTTTCTTCGTTTCCACAGTGCTGTAACTTCTGGTCAAATGTCAGAAGAGCTTGATATTCTTGTCTTTCCTCAGGTTTTGTCATACCATTATTTAAACGTAGTTTTTTGGATTTAATTTGACAGTCTTTATGTAGTTGCTGGCATGGTAATTGAGTCTACTTGTCTTTTTCAGAACACCAGAAGATCTAACTAAGTCAGAATGTCTCAGTTAGAGTCCAGATTTCTATTTATTACCTACCTCACCAAGAAAGACAAGGTGAGTTATCATTCAGTACAGAAAACCTGAAAGGCATTTATATGCTTGAAGTACTGTATAACCATCCTGTACAGAAGCACAGTGTTTAAGTAAATGTGTTACAGCCCAGACAAATCCCTTTGAAACAACACTATTGAGCCCAAATGGTCTATGCAACTGAGGGCAGAAACCTAGAAAGCTTACCGCCCACCCAGGACCACAACAAACCCCTTCAGAAATTGATACTATGGCTTCTGACAGATTGTTCCTCAGCCTTACAACTTACATTCTGGATGATAAATTCAACATGAAGTGACAGTCACAGCAAGTGTTCAAGGCTATAACTTAAAAAAAAAAAAAAAAAAAAAAAAAGATTACTGAAGTTAGAACACCAATGAACGAGAAAATGTGAACATATACCTACATATATATCAAAGCTGCAATCTCTGTAAATGCCATCACCATTACTTACGGCTGGGATGATGCTAATATTTGAAAATATTTCAAAAGGAAGCCAATTTCATACCTGCAAATTGTAATCACAAAGACAATATTTCAAGGCTCTTCTTAGCAAAGGATGTTAGTGGACCAAGGAAGAAGAAACCTGCCTGTTCCACTTATCTCCATAGCAGATTGGAAGAGGCCATCCTACACATCAATTCGAGTGGGAAATGCCTTTAAATTCTTTTTCATCCTGGGCTACTGCTTGTCTTTTTAAATTAGACACATTTAGTGAGCAAAAATATACATAGAGTTTGTAATCATGGGTAAAAATTACTGTCACTACTTTCAGCATTAATCCAGTTATGTCCCCAGAGTAGCCCTTAGCTATTAGTAGAACATAGGGAAGAGATATCTTATTTGTGCTCAGATTAATACTGCAGATCTGAATGAGAAAAGATGAAGATTTACTTACAGTAATTCTTTTTGCAAAGCATTTTATTATGCCTGCGTGATAGACCTTTATTTTTCCTGTTGCAATGTATATGAAAACAAAACCAGAAGCAAAGAATATCAGTGAAGATTTTGTTTCTTTTACTTTTGCTGTGCCATTTAACTGAAACAATCTTGTACAAATGTCTATGAATTATAAGTGGTATGTATTTTTTGGTTTTCGGGTCAAAAATTTTGGTAGATAAGCTATGATGAGTATTTTTGAATTATTAAAAAATGTTGACATTTACTGGCCGAGAGCTTGGCATGTAGTTGCAAAGGTCATCAATGAGTAAACAGACATTAATGGTTAGCTGGATAACTGGTACATAAACAGGTCATATTAATAATTAACACAGAGGAAAACTGGCAGTTTACAGCAAGCTTAGGAAAATAGCTAATAGAAATAACTTTGGAAAGGGCAAGGACCAATATTGAAAAAGCATCTAAAAATTAGAGGACCCTAACTTTAAGGCATTTGTTTCTCATTCTTTCTTCTCTCTCAACTTCTGAATAAATTATTTTTTAATTCATGGAGAGTAAAGCTATTTGAATCACTGAAAAAAGTATTGCACAGATGTTCATTCTGTAATTGATTCTCAGAGTGATGCTGTCTTGTTGACAACTCTGCAGAATATAAAATATTTAAAGAATTTATTTTGTACATAAATATATTTGGTCTAAAAAATAAAAAAAAAAGAAGAAAAAAGAGAAAAGAGAAAAGAGAAAAGAGAAAAGAAAAAAGAAAAAAGAAAAAAGAAAAAAGAAAAAAGAAAAAAGAAAAAAGAAAAAAGAAAAAAGAAAAAAGAAAAAAAAAGAAAAAAGAAAAAAGAAAAAAGAAAAAAGAAAAAAGAAAAAAGAAAAAAGAAAAAAGAAAAAAGAAAAAGAAAAAGAAAAGCTCCTCCCTTTGTTCATTACTGGAAAGATATTAAAATATACTGAACAGTTGGATTTCACATTCCATCAATGATCACTAGAGCTGCCTATTGATTCTAAGCAAAATATACTTCAAATTACCAATGGTATAAGTTTTATTACCACATTTTTTCTAAAATATAAAGTATCAGAGTTTCTCTCCCACATTCCAAAAAGGTGAGGTTTTTTTTCTCAATTCCTTCTGTCTTGTCAGCTCAGTAGCAGTTTCCTGTGCAGCCCTGTCTGTTTATTCCAGACCAGTATCAAAATTACCATGAAGACAGGCCTCACTCTTAGGTCCACAATTAGTCCTAGTTGACTTGACTGTAAATAGGTCCCTGGTCATTCAGGTTAGGAAACAAAGGCAGCCAGATCTGAGACAAACTGCATCTCTCCTGCCATGTTTTCATAATGCACAAATCAGATGGGTTCTTAAATTATTATATTTTAACTAAAAATCATACAAAGCATCTAAAACTATATATTAGAAGGGAGTGGAATTTCCAAATACTTCAGCAATAGTCATCATGGTAGTCCCACTATGAGAAAATGTAGAAAATTACTTCTACGGAGAAATATTACACTTTTCTAGTGTGTAAAAAAAAATGCTGCTTTTCAATATTAAGTAAAATACTGTTATCTGAACACTGAGTAAAATTGTAGGAACATCTCAGATCATCTAGAAGGTACGATCAGAGAGCAGAGCAGTAGGAAAGAGGGCATATTAGGAGAGCCTAAGAAAAGTTGATGGAATATTTTATGGTGCAACAGAAAGGATTTCTGATGATGGACTTGGAGAACCAGGAGTCTCCTGTGGACATACAGATGTAGCAAAAAAAATTCATGCTACACTAGCAGGAGAAAAGCCTTCCTCCCTGACTTTTTCCAAAATGCAAATCATTTAAGTTTTCTTAATGATAAGCCAAAGTCACCATCTCTGTTCACCAGCATATGGCTTTTACAAATGAAGAAGTATTCATAGTTTATAGGCAGTCTCAGGCTTACAGTGCAACTCAGCCCAATAACCGGACTAAAAAAAAGAGACTTAACAACACTTCTAGCATTTAATTAGCATCCAATCATTTTATTTCGTGGTTTCTATTCCCTGTTTGCCAAAGGAGACCTATCACTTTAATTTCATGCCACTGAAGTCCCATTAATGATAGCGAGCTATTTATTAACACCTGTTTTATCCGTCATTGTAAAAATATTTCTTGCTACAATAGAATGAGAAGAGAGAAGCTGTAGGTACATCATTAACGTTTTTAAGATGCTATATGCCAAATATTCCTCATCATTTGGCATCCTGTTTGATATGACCTGAGGCTGAATCCCACCCAAATCACGTCATTCCCACCTTCCCCTCATGCCGCGAACTCAAGTGGGTACTAAAGGCTTCTGTTTGATCTAGACTTTGAAAATACATATCCACACAGTAGAAACCTCTGTGAAGGATGGAGAGCTCTCCATTTGGAGTGTGTGTTTGATTTGTTAACTGCTTGTTTCTGAGGCTCAGAAGATTCATGGTCACAAAAGGTCAATAGTTATTGGTAATCATTGCAACAAGTGTCTGCTTAACATTTTTAGAAATAGACTGTCTTCTATTTGGCCAAATTTCTTATTCAATCCAGCTACAGTTTTCTCAAGGCATTTAATGGCTACACTTTAATATACAACCTATTCTTATTCTTGGACAGCCTTATGTCTTCACTTTCTTCTTTCTTAGCAACTTCTTATCTTTTCTCATAAAATTAAAATAGAAAAATCTATCTTTATTTAATTAACTATGCCATTCTTTAATCATTTTAATGCCACTAAAATATACACTGAAGAACTTTACAGTTTGGGCCGAAAGGGCATTTTGGCAAAAAATATTGCAGCTGTGTTGCCTGAAACATCTTAGAAGATAGTGTCCTCAGGGAGAGGGATAGCTTGGTAAAATACTGACAGATGTAAATAACACTGTCACATTTTGGGATGAAAACCAGTTCATGGTCGTGCTCATTAAGAGCAATTTCTGTGTCTCTGAAAGGCTCCACGGAAATGGGGAGGTCTGCACCCCAGGCAGCAGATATCACAGCAGCTGAGAAAGGAGGCTTGCTTTGCACCACTAATCCAGTTAATCCCAGTTATTTCAGGGTTCCTTCTGCAGCAATGCAGGGACTGATGTGGCTGGGAGGAAAGGATGAGCCTGAAAGAGATAGTGGGCAAGGACAGACGAAACAGATCCCCCCCCAGTCCTCCTGTTTTTCCAGAGGAAAGATGCCAAGCCAGGGTGACTCCAGCCATCAATCCAGAACAGTTAACATGAAGCGACACTTTTGTCCTCTGAAAATTTTACCGTGCAGCAGAAATAACGAAGCTGTGCATGGTGGACAACCATTTCCCCCCCAGGGCCTCATTTGGCAATTCCTCCTCTGCTAAACCCGCCGAGGAGATCCAAACCAGACACTCTCCAGAGGATGTGACGAAGGAGCACGTGCACAGGTTCAGCTCCACCAATTTGGTCCCTGTCAGCAGGACACTGCAGCGTGGGCTGCGAATGTCTGGAGAAAAATGGGTTCAGGATTTCAAGGAAGACAAAAAAAATTTAGAAAAAATAAATAAAATAAAATAAAATAAAATAAAATAAAATAAAATAAAATAAAATAAAATAAAATAAAATAAAATAAAATAAAATAAAATAAAATAAAATAAAATAATGTGAAAGCCATTAAAAATGTGGTTTAAACTTAAGAATAAATGAAATGGCATAGTCACATTCTTTAAAAGCTTTGCTCTGCCCAGAACGGCTTTGTTATTAGTGATTCTTAATGCATGAAATAGTGGTTTGGAATAAATCTTTAAGTAATTCAAAACAAGGACTCTTCAGTAAATAGTTGAAATTAAAGGGGGAGTTAAAGTTATCTGGTTTCCATTAGGATGATAAAATAGTTCACTTGAAACCTTTTACAAGATGCTTTGTTACTGGGAGGTGTCTGTGCATCTCACTCCATCACTAGCCATTTGACACAACATAAAAGGCTTCAAAAGCCATGCTAGGCCTCTTAATCAAAAACTAATTGTAATAGATATTGGGGAGTGTTAACACTGTGACCGCTAGGTTGTATCTTCAGTATATAAGCAGGAGGGAACATTAAACACAACCCTGAGTTGATAGGGCTTATCAGAATTTCAGAGTTAAGTGCTAAGTACTGCAGCCTGGTATCTGTGTGCTGCTGCTTTGTACCACTTTTGGAGTTAATTGCACTGTAGGACTTCATCTTCCCAACAAAATTTATAGCATTGTCAGAGAAATTGGAAGCCCACTGCAGAAACCGCTGCAGTTTACAGGGGTTCAGTGAAACCATAGGGAAAAAAAAATTGTGGCATGGAAGACATTTGCTGAGGAAGGGGGGTTCCCACCTCTGCCCCTCTTCCTTTCACCCCATAATAAAAATGAGCTGTTTCTGCCTTTCAAAGATTAATTTGCTGCAAATGCTGTGACAGAAAAATTAGGGTGCCAACAAATGCAGATTTCCCCAAAACAATGCCACCCCTACAATTGTCACTAGATTGGCCTACATGCCTGCTTTACAGTCCTGTATGCCTTATTAGGGTTGTCAACATGAATATTCACGGTGCTCATGGAAACAGCTTTATTGATTTTACTGATGCAGGGTGGGGTAGGAGTTACTGATTTTAACTTAATTCATGCATTTTTCCAGATAACAAATGACCTTAATATTTACACTCTATTGCACCACAATAAACTCAGGCCATATTCTCTTCTGTTATATGAACTGCTGAAAACACGAGTTCAAATTTTTTAAGCAAGGAGCTCAGAACCAGACTGCCGTAGAGTGAGGAAATCAGGGATACGGCAATTTACTCCAGCTGAGAATGTAGCCCACAGTGTAAAATTCCTTGTTCAGCACAGTAAAGTGCATTAGAAAACTGCTGCTGTTATTCCTCATGAGTTCATTATAACCTGTATGCTACCACAATCTCTAGACAGCTGTGTTCCTTTTTACTCCAATTTCAAACAATATAATTTTAAAAGCATTTGATGGAATGTAGACGTGTCTACCATTTACACTGAAGTGATGGCACCATCCAAAATCAGCTAGCCTGTAAATACCAGATTAGAATCTGTGTAGCCAAGGTTTCTATTCTAGGAAAGCATATTCAAAAGAAGCTCTCAACCTTTCTTGGTGAAGAATAAGCTTATTTGCAAAGCCCATAATTATCTCAAATGTTCTGAGAAGCTGGGAGAGCTGCATATGTTGAAACAAAACATAAGGAAACAGTTCGGGACATTTAAGTGGAGTCAAATAAGGATGTACTTTTCCCCTATTAGTTTACTATATAAACGAGAAGACATTATAGAGTGAAATTTAATTAAAGTAATTGAACAAATTGCATTTTGTAGTAGTTATTGTTGTTAGCAGCCCTGACTCCTCTGTCAAAAGGATTTGCTGAAGATTATTTCTAAGGGGTATTTATTATGAATATTAATCTCTTCTATAAGTACCATCAACAGATTAAAATTCATTTCAAGCACTTTATGGAAGAATGCAAACAGAAATGACTTTTGAAAAACAAGGTGTCTAATCATGTTGGCTTGGTTCATACATGGTTAAACCAGAAGTAGAACAGGGAGAGGAAATGTAATAAAAGGTATATTTGTTATATTATGATGAAAATGTGCTTAAAGGGTACCTGATTTCCAAAGAAATTCAGGTTGCACTCCCAGGAACACCTATGACTTTGCTGTTTAAGGCAGGTTTTTATATAGTCTTGCACTGTCTCACTGGAAAAGCCTGATTCTTCAGCCCATGTGCTAATTTCTGTTTGATCTTTTTAGTGATTGTTTGCAGGAAGTATGTAATTAAGGAGGGCTAGAATTGCTAGAGAGAACTTGTTTTGCAGGTGCTAGCCACACTACTTGCACCGACAATGAACAATTTGGATTCAGTATTTAACACCCCAAATTCTATCTGTCAAGCCCCTCTCTTCAGCAGGGGGAAGGACACAATTTTTAATTACAGTACATGCTTGAAGGGCTGTATAGAGTTGCACCGCTGTGCCTTCCAGCAGCTTAGGTGGTGCAGTTTCTTCTCTTCAATGCTGCCTGATCTCCTCATTGAGAAAGAAAAAAATTGAGGTGAGATGAGAAGGTGCAGATTGGCAATGAAAGAAAACACAAAGGGAGAAAAATTTGGAATTCTTAACCCACTCTTTTCAATTTTATGTGCTCTGGAGACAGGGTTTGAAGACTGATGGCTTTATGCCAGAGGGAGAAATGAGATTTCCAGGGTTGCAAGTTGCATGGTTGGTCAGCCTTGGTCCTCCTCAGCCTCACCTCATCCTTCCTCTCCTTCACCCTTTTGCTTTGAACACTTTTTCCTTCCCTTTCAACAACACCATCTGCAACTTTCATACCACTTGTGTTTAAAATAAACACCTGACAGCAAATAAACCCTAAGTGTACACAAGTTGGGCATCCCAAGTTGTGTTGCAGCTCCAGACATCAGTTTCTGTTGTCCTTTTAATAAAGACTCAGATCCCTCTAGTCTTGGCACTCTGCCTCCGTTTTGCCAGGAGGCATTCCTTTCCCTTCCTTACGAAACAGGCTGAACATTTTCCCTGTGTAAACATTGTTCCACATCCATTCACGCTGAAGAACATCAGAGCACCATTTCTCACAAATGGTTCTGGCTACATGTGACCAAATGTACTGCAGAGGAACCAGCACAAGGTCAGGAATTTCTTCAAAGTCAGGGCTGGGAAGAGCCGCTTCATGCCGCTGCTGCAGTTCCTACAATAATTTTTTATAGGTTTAATCCACCTATTAGAACTACTCAGTGTGGTTGTGGCTGCAAAATTCCCCTGCATATACCAGGGCCATGGCATCCACTGAACTACTGACCTAGAGATAAAAACCCCAAACTAACTCTGTTCCTGAGTAGAGTAAAAAAGAGAAACCATTTCTATTGCTGAATATGGCAAAAATCCTTAAGGGAGTCCACTGATTACACTACTGAGATTTGTATGAACTAACTAGGGTAAATAATTAGACTATATTTTAATTAATATATCGGTGCCTGCTAGCACAATATAGTTAAATTTGTGCCACTATTAGAGCTGAATGAAAGAACATTGTCCTATTTGTGGTGAAATTATAATCATGACCTTTCCAAGAAAAAAGATAAAGCAAGAAAAACCTTGCAACACTTTTTGGGGCTGAAAGAAGTCAAGAGGTGCCTTTAGTTCACCAAGTGCCCATGTGCCTCTTCTCTAGGTAGCAAACCTGAATATGGCAAAAGTGTCTCTGGTGAACAGGGAAATGAGCCACGCACACACCTGTATATATATGTGACACAGATCACAAAATGAGGGCTAAAAATACAGCTCAATTATTCAAAGTATATAATTTTTTTTTCAAGCTTGACCTTGTTATTACTTTGAAGCACCTGTGTCACTGGAAAGGTGCCTTCTTGCACAAACAAGACAAAATTATCTGAGCATCACAACACAGGCTTTCCCCAAAACCTTGCTCCTTGGATGACATTGTGGTTTTGGGGAACAGAAAACTCCCTCCTCATGAAGCGTTAGCAGTTGTTTTGCAGGACCAAAAACGACCGAGGTACAGAGTGGGATTTTTCCCTGCCTCCACTACAAATCAGACTTTGTCCCTCACTGCCTAAGGAGGCAACTCCTCACCATCTTTCTCTCAGTAGCAAGGAATGGAGGGATAACTAATCCTTTGGACCTCTCTGCACAGAAGAGGTGGTATTTGTAAGACCAGCCTACAGCCCTGGGCCCACAGCAAGGCAGGGATCCAAAGCTCTTATCAGAAGGTGAAGTTTGCTTAAACTCCCTTATCTGGGGGATCAGCAGGAGCCAAGGTTAAAGGCTGTGGAGGGAGGGTTTGCCAGCAGGAAGGTATGTTGTTGAGCCCTTTGCAGCCACCACTCTGGTGGCACCTAAGGACCATGGTGGCCCATACCAGGGATCCAAAGAACAGAGAGGTGCACTGACCAGTGAGCCTGGGACAGTGAGCTGCATTCCAGCAGCCAAATTCCCAGCTCTGCTAAGAAAGTCTCCCTGCAGTGGCTTTGCAGAAGAGACTTTCTAAGCCTACACTTCCTGAGGTGGCAGCTGATCTCTGCTCTGCTGCAGAAACACAAGGGCTTGATTTTCAGAAGGTGGGAGGCTTAGCACTTGCTGAAAAGAAGACCCATTTAAGCTGTCACGACAGCACTCACCTTGAAAGATTTAGGTCACACTATCTGGTTAGTTGGCCATACCTCTAGCACTGTCTCATTTATCCATTGCCCGTAACAATTCCTTCCTCTTCAAAAAGCAGTCTATTTTGTGATCTCCCCATGAAAGTTAAGGTGCCACATTGGTTAATGTTATTGCTCCTCCAAACTTCTCCCACTTTTGGCCCACAAGAGGCAAAGGATAACCCCTTCCCTTCTGCTTCAGCATCACTTATCAAAAACACAGAGTGAAGGAGGCACCACACAATTCAGCTTTAACATTAATCTTCCCACTGGCTTCTCATTACTTTGCCAATAAGATGATCTTCCTCACACCACATTTCGATATATTTGACATCTGTCATAAAACTCAGGTCACACATATCTGTCTTCTGGTAAAATGAGTCATCCTACGAGACCCATACTATGCTGTTCAGGTCTTGCCAGAAATAATTATTGACATATTGTCAACACATCCAGCCTACTCTATTAATAGGAGTCATAAATTACCAGCCTTTTTTCTTCCCTTTACCTAGCAAGGAAACAAGAGGACATAGAGCAGGAAAGTAGGTACATGGCATTCGGGTGGTGGATCCAGGTATGACCATTCACTGCTCTCTAGAAGCTTTGCATTATTTAATTGGATTTAAGAGAATTAGTAGTTTCAGAATTGATTCTAAACTGGTAGTGACTTTTTGTACCTTTTGGAACCATACAGGCTATGATCTCTCATCAAAACAAAAAACAGCTACTAACTCCCCAAAACTTGTGGTTGATAAACAGTAGCTATTTAGAGGAGAGAGGTTATAGACAGATAAGAGTTAGACTATTGTTGGCTGTTACGTCGCTGACCGCACTGAAGAGGGAAGTTTAACCTGTTCTTGGTACTTGCTGTATGAGACATATGCGACTTTTCCATTTCATTGCAGATATACAGTGCTCCCTACTTGATTCCATTAACAACTTAGGTATACTTTAGGTTATTTTCCTGCTTTTTTTTCTTTTTAAGTGGAAGCTTCCATAGCTAAAGGAGAAATAAGAGCTATTACAGCCATAGCTAGAGGAGATCCTAAAATCATTTTGGTTGGAAGAGACTCTCAAGATCATCAGGTCCGACCGTAACCTAAATCTAGCATTAAACCATGTCCCAAAGAGCCTCAACTATACATCTTTTAAACACCTGCAGAGATGATGACTCCAACACTTCTCTGGGCAACCTATTCCACCACTTCACAACCCTTTCTGTGAATAAATGTTTCCTGATATCCAATCAAACAGCCTTTCCCAGAAGCAGTATGCTCCTGCAGAACAGTCACTGGGTTCAAACCCTGTTGTAGGTTCTTCCTGGGGTTACTTAAGTGCATTCAGTTACCACCCCTTTGCAGCTTAGGATATCACAGGTTTGCCTTGGTATCAGAAGTACAAGGTCGAGGTGGTTAAAGCATCTTCCTGCAAACCCAGAGAGAGGAGCACAAGCTCTGCTTTGGACCATGACTGAGCTGTAAGCAGTACCTGGGAAGTCAGTGATAGACATCACATGATGTTCTGCTCCGTCGGCTACAAGAAAAGGCCATTAGGCTTGTGTGATTAAGGTATGCTGATCTACAGCCAGGCAGGCTTTGACCTTGACTGTTAGCAGGTGAATACTATGGTTTGCAGTACTCTACCTTCACTCTCTGAGTAAAGACTATAATTTCCTTGTTAGAGACAATGGAGAATGGGGACCACCTTGGGGAGGACTTTTGCTTTGTACCAGCAAGCCTCCAAAGGCTGCTATGCTAGAGAACATGAAGTACTTCAAGTAAGAAGACTTTGGTGCAAGGTTTTGCTGGGGATAAGGAAAGTGGAGGTTAAGCCCACTAAATATCACCTGCATATAGCAGACGTGCTGTGGGAGAATATTCCTTCTTGCACAAATCCTGATCCCCAGGTTCAGTGCCAAAACATCATATCTTTCTGTGCAACCTTCATTTGTTTTTGTACAACTCCAGCTAGGATCACACCAAGAGTGAGTTACCCAGGCAAAGAGGGTATGCACATTGCTGTGATGTTTCACAGGCCCAGCAGTGGCAAAAACGTCACCTTGGTATTTTACATTTTTAGCCCTTTCATATATACAGGAGCACTGAGAGCAACTCAGACTAATTAATAAGCTGCTCTGTATCTCTGTGCATTATCCTTCTTTTCCCCCTTTGATTCACACACAAATTATTTTTAGAAAAGGGAAACAATATTTTTAGAAAAGGGAAAAAAGAAGGTGGTTTTTTTTAAGAAAAGCAATGAACTGAGGTCTGGCACTGCTCATCTGCTCTGTTCATCATCTCAGTGGTGTATTAGGTCTGTGGGAAGGTGGAGGAGGGAGAAAATGTGGAGGATGCCCTCATTCCTCTCACCTCCTTAACCCCAAAACCTCAACAAGCACCAACTTGGTCCTCAATAATCACCAACTTCCCTCCTTCCTCCCCATGAAAAAGCCCTAGTGGTTATATTCACAAAATCCTGGAATGTATTTCTGACCTGTACTCTTTTCACTTCCCATAGGTTTTGTAAGGGAAGGATGTTGTTTCAAGGTAGTTTGTTTTCATGGGGTACCTGTGGGTTGCATATACCTGGGTTAAGAGACTTGGTGGCTTTTCTAGCCTTACACTGTAGGCACCATATGAGGGCACAGGCACATCAGATACTCAGTTCAGATGTTGAGTTCTTGGGCAATTCTGGGCCAAGAAAAGTGACCTGAAGAGATCATTTTGAATCCTGCTAATTACAGTATCCCTGAATTTGCTCTAGTTTTTTCCAGGTTGAATTTAGCAAAGGTAAGATTGCAGAGAGACACTCATACTTTTCTGCTTGGGCACCAAGCTCTGACACAGCAGAGGGTGTTGTCTTTCATTATTAACTTTGGCAGCATTTAAATTAAGTAATATCTTGACAGGGGAAACGAAGGTAATGAAGTGTCCTGGGAATATGTTTTCTCCTGTTTAATTGTACTGCATTTGATGTATTCTAAAAAAAACTGGAAGACATGCTCTTCAGAGACCAAAAAGAAAGTTTATAAATCCCCACTAGTTGAGGTAGTTTGGCAGCACATAGAAGGATAGAGAATTATCATCTGTCCAGGGAAATCCACCCCCCACTTCTCCCAACCCTCTTTCAGCTGGTGCATGCAAGATGTTCCTGCTCACTTCATCCTCAAACATTTAAACACTTTCAGGACCACACACCTACAATGCATTATTTCCAGGGCTTTCTAAGCTGAAATCCAGTGTGCACGCATGTGTATCTGTGGGTGGGAATTGCTGGATAATGTTACCATGATAGCTGATGATAATATTTCTACCAATTGTTAAGCTTCTTAAGTCTCCACTTTGTGAATGCTTCAGCGTATCATTTTCTGAAAAACTCAGCCTTCCTCGCCTAGGGAAAGGTACGAGTGCTCGTGTGAGATTATCTCGGAGCCTCTGATTTACTCCAGAGAAAAAAACGTCTCCCTTACACAAATGCACCTTTCTAAACACTTCAGGGGTCACATGGTTCACTGCAGGATTGTGTCAGTACAGCCATAAAATAAGGCGGCAGTTCAAGCTGTCTTGGACCAGCAGCGAGCAGGTACTGCAGAAACACAGATGTGGTCGAGTCTGAGCTGTTTAACAGCAGCTGCCTGCTTGTGAGCACTCTGCTTTTAGTCCAAATAGACATTAGGAAAATGTGTGAGGGACGAAGAAGTGTGTTTCTTCAGTGTTTCAGGGAGAAAAAAGTGTGGGAGGAAAGATAATTTTGATGAGTCAAATCCCTAATTCCCTTCAGACCTGTAAAGTCAGTAGGAGTTGCTTCGCTTTCATCTCAACATGCAAAATTGGGAGAAGTTAGAACAAAGAAAGGCAGGAAAAAAAACAAATAAGCTTTTTTATAAAGTCAGTTTAAGGAAGACCAAAAGAAACAGCAGTGCTCTTGGTGTAAGGACAAAAGCAAAGTAAACTATTATTCTTCATTATATATTATTTATCTCAGAACACTTATTCAGGCCCTGGTTTCTGGGAAATCCTCTGCTCATCTTTTTTCCATTTCCTCTGACATGGTGACTCTTCTGGGCTGTAGCATGCCTTGAACAAAGCACAATAGCCTTTAGGACTTTGTTAAAAATACTGTTAAAGACCAATTTATAGCCTTTATCATGTCTTTGTTTCATATTTTCCAACAGTTCCTCCTTTTCACCCACTGCATCAAGGCACAAAATTCTTGTTTTAATCCAAGATATTTACAAGGTAACACCCCCACACACACACAAAAAAAGCATTCCTTCCTCTCACTTGCTTTAGTCCAAATCAATCAAACCTGACTGTCCACTTCTCCCTCAAGCAGTATCAGTCTCAAAGCTTCTCAAACGCCATAAATTAACCATAGTTTCACCCCTCAAAACACTTCATCGCACTCTTATTCTGTATCACACAGAAAATCTCTATCTTAGACTTCTTGTGTGTGACCTGCTCACTACATTTACAAAAATGTACACATGGTAGCATTTCCTAAAGCATTCTTTCAATCCTGCCAGTTTTCCATGCCTTTCTTATACAATGTCTTCTGCTTTGTTACCTCTTTAGGTCTGCTCCAAAATCCAGTAAGTTAAAAAAGTGAAAAAATACTGATCTCCAAGCTTTTATGGATCACTAATTCTTTTGAGGTAGGGGTTTGTTTACTACAAATATTCCCCATTTAAATTTAGTCCCCAGCTTTCCCTAACTATAGTTATGATGCTTCAGCAGTTTTGCACCTCAGCTCTGCATGAGTAATTTGGGTAGTCCTGGGGCAGAAGATGTCCTTTAAGAGATCCGAGAGGTAATTTAGAAATGTAAACCTATTGTTAGGGTGTTTAGATTTGCCATAGAAGAGAAAATTCCTATGCATTCACAATTCAAAATGAATTTAAAAGATCACAGTTGCAGATACTTGTAGACTACCTGATACTAAAAGGTTCTGACTTTAATAAAACCATCTGGATCCTACTGTACAATAAACAGTAAAAACTGAACTGTTCCGATCATTGCGTTAGGCTCCCATACTCTTATCCTGAGAGGTCCCCTGGTTTGAAGGAGTGTTCTTTCTTCTGCAGAGCACTGAAGAAATTGCTTATACAAAAAGTCAGTCCATACACAAGAGGGGGAAAAAAAAAGGGGCACTAAGGAAAAGCGAAGCAATAGCAATGAATCACACGTTTCATTTAGAAAGCGGAGATCTCTAGTTTTGTTTATCTTTTGTGTGAACGAGTTCCCTGGTCGGGGTTCCTACTTTTTCGAAAGTCCCATCCCCCATCACGGCAAGCCGCCTGCCCCAGCTGACAGTCTCATTGTCCCCATGGCTGTCGTGGGAAGTCATGATAGATGGCTACACCACGACCCTTCTAGGAGGTGTGCGTTCATATTATGCTCACAGACCCTTTTTGATCAATAGTCAATTCAAACATTTTCACTTGTGTATGCACACAAATGCATTTATGTTTATAATATATATATATGTATAAATAAGTAGCTGGAGAACTGCTAAGGTGAACAAAGCTACTTATATAGGTTTCAGTGGTTTAGAACCCAAAGCAGGGGTATCTCAGGAGTAAATGTGGTCATCTGCAGCATGCACAATTTTTTTTTCATATTTTAGTCAAAGGAAGAACAGCCAGAATTTTTTCATTGTTGGGAGCACACAGACTTGAAATAACTGGGTTTTGATACTAGCCATATTGCACTTCACTTTTCCTCAGCACAGAATGCCAGCTTGTTTCTTCAAATTAAGACAATATGCTTATAGTGATGAACCTTATTGGCCATCTATCTTCCTTTTGTAATCTGGCTCTCATCAAGCTGAAATGAAGCCATTTCTTCTGACTGTGGCTGATTAAACACAGAGTAAACCTCGATCTCTGAGGAGGCTCTAATGATTCTCCACAGGCCTAGTGTCAGCCCGGCACCTGCAGCATTCAGCTTCCCCATTTCCATCATAAAATGAAGCATCTGTTACAGAGAAGTGTTATCTTTTTATCATCGATGGTATCTTTCTGTTTGAATTCACCTACCCCATTTGGTATAAATTACAGCCATTTCATATGTAATGAATGGTCACACAGGATGCACTCTGGTTATTGAGGGTTAAAAGGGCACAAAATCCTTTTACTAAACCTTTATTTAACTTGGTGAAAGTTAAGACTACATGGCTTGTGTAAAACCTCCTTTCTTACAACAAACAGGAGGAAATACTTATCACAGCTTAATGCTGAAGCATTCTGATATTGCTTATCTAAATACTGGCCTTTGAGTTTTTTGGAAGCAATTTCTGGGGAAACATTATTAGTTGCAGGGAAAAGAAACAGAAACACGTTCATGCCAAAGACATTTCTGTCTCGGTAACTTAATTAACTATAAGCATGAAATGTAAAAGTAGACAAGATTTGTTTGCTAGAAAGGGCAGTTGCCAACTTAGAACCTGCTGTAAATCCCACAGAAGTCAATTGGCATATTTTCAATGATTTCAACAGCGTGTTTGGATCAAGCCAAACATCAGCTAGCTGTTTACATTTTGTGTGGTCCACATGCTCTTCTATGTTTTACTTTCTTCAGTCTTCCATCTGAGCTGAAACAGGCAACTTCATCTCAGAAAGAATTTATTTTCAGCTGATGGGGGTTTGGTGCATAACTTTGCCAAGCATTTTGTTATGTCCTGCCTAAAACATGGATAGTCTGGACAACTTCACATTTCAAAGAATAAACCAGAAACTCCCAAAGATGCTAACTCAAAAGTAAAACTTTGCTCATTGTTCCTTGAAGAACTAGTATGACTGATGGGAACAAAACAGCCATAAAAAAAAAGCTAAATAATTCCACCTATTGACATGTAGCTACAAGATACAGAGGTGGGGGAAACAACTGCACGGCAGCTGGTCAGATGCATCTGATAGACATTATTATAACAACTACTTCAATGACGTCTAAAGATTGCAAATAAGAGGTGGCCTTCTGTGTTCAATATTGTAAATATAAAGTCTTCAGTCAACTAAAGAACAACGTAGAAATACTTTGAAGTAAGTTCCTCAGATATTGGTATGAAACTTTTTGAAGGAGACCAGGGATCAGCAACCCCTGTTTCTTGGAAAATTCTGTGGGTGTTGAATCATTGAGGTGTCAGATTAAACTGGGATGGGAAAGGCAGTTACAGCCCAAAGCATTGCATTCCACTCATTGTCCTATCCCATGTTCTGAACAGGACATGCCACCACTGGAGTCACTATGATCTACAGCCAAGCATAGGTCAGTATTCTCCCCAGGCTTCACATTTCTCCTGTATGATGAGTGTCAATATGTTGACACTCAGACTTCTTTTCCTCATGTTTGTTAACAAGTGCAGAAGATGTGCTGGACATAAAATAGTGTTGTCAATATTCTGTGGAATGATGGATGTTAAATGGTCAATAAGGAAATCCTAATCACAAAAAAAAATATTATAACCACAAGCTCCTTCGTGGATCATTCACATCACAGGTGAAGTAATTCTACATCATTAGAGTAACTTAAAAACATATACTTGAATTTCAGGTTTAAACTTTCAAGTACCTGATATCTACAGAGAGCCCAGAGTTGCCTAATGAATTCATTGTGGGGCCAGGGGACAGAAATCATTTTTGTGAAAATAAAGAATATTGAACAATTTTGTACGAACTTGCATTTTCATGATCGCTTTGCAAGCCTGTGTTATGTGGCCACTTTCTACTGATTCATTTTGTAGCAAGCAAAATCATATTGTCCTACCACAAGAGCACACTTGTTATTCAAAATAATTACAACATGAGTCATCTTAGTATCATAGTTGACGTTAGTGATATATGGGGCTGATGACTGATGAGTCCAATGAATGTTTGACTCGTGTAGACTTAAAATATGCAGCTGAAAAGCTCAGTTAATTCAGAAGAGACACAGTATAGCAGTGATAGCATCTTGTATAAGCAAGATCCAAGACAAGTAGAAATGCAGTAACACTAGTGATGAAAACAGCTGAGGTCTTTGAATTTCTCAGAGCAGCTGAAAAATGGAAGAACTTTTTCATTAAAAAAAAAGTTCAAAACTCAAGTGTTTCCCCCTTAACAAGTTACAAAATGTAACTTTTTTTTTCTACTGTTTACATTATATTTTTCTAAGTGCGGGAATTGGTTTTGTTCCCTGTCCATTTCCTTTCATTTTTCCTTTTTGATGCTTTTAGTTGAATAAATGAATTATATCCAAAATTTCAGTTTGGTTTGGAAAAGATATAATAGCAGAAAGAAAAATGAAACTTGCTCAACCACTTTAGAGAGTTTCAATTTTCCTTTGTTCCCTTCTGTAACTTCTCCAGAAGAAAAGATTTGGAATAGTTAGTACAAAAATAGGAAAAATAGGGAGAAAGAAGATGGGAAGTGCAAAACGGGGAAAAAGAAAAATGCTGGAAAAATTCCAAACCACTACTTATTCTCTTAGAGGGGGGAAAATAGGAAATAGGTGTTCAATATTTATTTTGAACAAAAGATGGAAATAATCAAATCTGAAAAGAGGTTTTTGCTTTTTTCTCTTCTCATGGATTCCAACCATTTCCCTGTCAGCAACTCTCTAAGTGACTAATAAAGTTAACATGCAGCAATTATTTTCAACTGTATTTAGCTAAGCCTGCTCCTGTGTTTCAGACATAAGAAAGGTTTCCAGTGAGCAATAGCTGTCTGGCTTTTTTTCCAGCTTTACTATGGGATCTAACAGAAGGCATTGTACCTAATAGGCTTTGACTTAATTTAAAAAGTAACAATGTTTCCATCTAAATACATTTTAGGACAATATCAAGGTATACATCTGTGTCAGATGCAATTCATTTTGAATGCCAGCTTCTGTAAGGAAGCTTGGTATTCCAGTCAAAAAGGTGTCTCAAAATTGACTTATCTTCAAAGCTGGTAGTAAAACTAATAGAAGTTTGTATTTCAGCAGCTGGACACCCTGAGGGCAAACAGAAAGTAAGCAGAGCCAGAAAGTCCACTTAGCATTTTCATCCTACATGGGACAGATTTGGGTGACATAAGGATGTTCCCCACCTTTGTGTGAGATCTGAATGTTGCCTGTCATTTTTATTAACAGGCTATAAAGTGGTAGAGACCCTTGCAAGCTGGGGGCTATCTGGGGACCATAAAACTTAAAGGACCTTGTTCCTATCCGACACCTCAAATAGAAACCTAATTAACAATACATTAAAAATTTAAAATTGGGAGAAGAATACATTATTATACATTATTATCTCCCCAATAATTCCAAACACCAAAGCATCCAATCACAATCTTAATGTTAAAGGACTTGAAATATCTGGAAGCAGTCATAGGTTTATAATTAAGCATAAAGTACAGTGTCCCCCTAGAAAAAAAGTCTGCTCCTTTTAGGTTTAAAATCTAACAGAGACACAACCATACTTGTGATCTTGCATCTTCTTGCCATAAGATTTTTCTTCGCTGATTCAAATACTGTGACATATATAGCCTATACATAATGGTATTTGTGTAGAGGCTCCATTAATGAACTCAGGCCATTCAATGCTATTTTCCAGGCCACCAAAAATCATCATCTTACAGTTATTCTGGGGAGGTAAAAAAAAAAAAAAAAAACAGCTAGAATGAAATATCAGAGGTGGGTACCAACTTACATGATTCTGAAGAACAATATGTGAATAATGTTGTGATCAGCACAGATGAAAGAACTTTGAGATGAAATTGGGTTTTCACAGTATTATCAGTTCGCTTCATCAACAACAATGTATCTGGACAATGCGCCAGTGTCATTGACTTTCACCATTTTAAAGGTCTTTAATACTGATTACTGCACAAAGTGAACAAAAGCTTCTCTTGTGAGAAGTCTGAAAAGGTTGATTATATGTACATTACAGCTGAAAATGGATCAGACAAGTAGTAAGTTATGAAAGTATGAACACAAGAGAATAAAACCATTCACTGGGTTTGAATTACTTTAGTTTATCTTCTTAGGCTGAATTGTGGCTGTGGTCTTTTGCAACTCAAATAAAAAGCATAGATCAAGATGAGATAAAGATAACTGAGTATTGCCAGCATTAGGCAACAAAATCAGTAGCTGGAATGGAAGAAAACTTTGATAAACACACAGAAAAAAATTTAGAAGTTACAGGAATACAGACAAAAGTCCTCTGTAGATGCTACAGTCAAGTAAATTAGGCATTGAGACAATAAAATGATACAAGCATCTGCTCCAGCATTTCTTTATAAAAATGTTTGGAACTGAACTTGCTCTGGCCAGTTGAAGGGACTGTCTCTGCTGTTCCAGTTAAACATGGTTTGAAAGCTTCCCAGAGATGAAAGTGGGTAACAATTTTCATATTAAGGCCCACACAGAAGGGTAAACGTCATTCAAAATGAAAAGTTCTGTTTTACTCTGGGGGGAAGAAAAAAAAAAAAAAGGAAAAAGATAAAACCCTTCTATTAAAAAAAAAAAAAAGGCAATTTGTTTCTCAATAATTTTCCAAGATGATTTAGAATCATGTTTCTTTTCATATTTTGCAAAGAAAATTAAGTTTTATATATTTTATGTTTGTTTTAACGCAGAAGAGGCAACACAGCCATCACTGGAAGGATGTGATGTCGGAATTCGTGTTGGTGGTAGGAACTCACACCTCAGGACCAACACAGCCTGGTCTGCAGGGCTGGGCACAGTTTGCAGGTTGAGCAGACAGGTTAAAAACAAAATAATAAATCATTTTCTTGAAAAACTACATTTTTGCTCTAAAAGTCACAATAAAAAAACATGGAAGCCCTATTGTTAATCCTGTGAAACAAAGCCTACACTTTTTAGAACCAAATATCCTAAATTAAATGTTAGCCACTACATTAAAGGGTCATTTCCAAAAGATGAAAGTACATTCTGTAGCACTGTAAAGGGATAATAGAGGGCAAAAAAAAAGAATTACAACACACTAGTATTACTGAAAAAGAGCGTGAGTTGTGATATCCATGAAATGTTAAATTTTCCGCTATTCACAAGGCTCTGCATTCTTAACATCTGTAAAGAATGGTCATCTCAGTTGCTAAAATATAACCCGAACACTCCAGTCACAGGGCTAAAATACTCTGAAGTAGCCACTACATCCAACTGATCCTACCATTTAGCATTTGTCCTGTAACATCAGTGGTGTAACCTTAGTCCCCAGAAGTTGGAGGGCAAGTTGTCCATTGACTTCAGGCTGATCTGGCTCTAGGACAGGCAACCATGTGTCCCTCAGGGCTACGAGCCACGGGGAAACCACAGGGCTGGGGAAGGTGGTAATAGCTCCAAACACCTCAGCTGGAGGAGAAACTCAGAGCTGGAACCTCTTCCTAGGGCTGCCAGGAGCCTGAAGCAGTGAGGCCAGGTTTGCATTCATGAAAATGGAGAAATCCCAAATGGGTGCCCACCTGCTGAACCACGGAAAGCTGCTCAATGCAGCCTCATGTATCAACAGCTCATGCGATCCCCTGGCTTTTTGGTGCTTGTGTATGCTAAGTGCTCCCTATCATACTGAGAAATTCTTGCGTGCATGTGTTTAGACACATCGCTTAGACACCAGACAACCTTGTATTAAATATTGCGGGATATGTGAGAACCCTCATGCTTTTTCGCTAGATGTCACACGCTCCTGCGTGCACATATGTACATACTCATGCACATTCACTTGCAGGCAGCAGCTCTCTTCTCAGCTACAGGCAAAAACTTGCTAATTGATGTTTGTTAAAATTAATATTTTTGTCAGTCAGAATTAGTCACACATGAAGCATCCTGAGTTTCAAGAAGACTGTCTTAATTAAAGTTTTATCTGTCACTTAATGGAAGAATTATTATCAATTTTGATCACTCTGTTTTTCTTTCAGATAACAGTGGCATTAAATCAGTCTGTGTATCCCTGTATATAAAGCAAAATTTCTTTCCAATTTCAAATGCAGACTGATTTATTTTATAATGTTATTACTGCATCCTAGACTATCGCGTGTGCAAGACTCTCACCCAACATAGCACAGAAGCCACACAAAACAGTGAACTCACAGAAGGAAAGGAAGATGCACATACCAGATATTTTCATGAAACGCAACATGAGTTGCACAGCTTTGCTTTCACCTGCTTCAGATGTTTTCAACAGCAAAAGGCCAAAAGAATACTGCTTCTAAGGACAAAGGTTCTATGTTTTTTTCTTTTTCAAATAATAGTTCAGTAACACTGATTTCTCTCAAGTATGATCTATTGCCCTTATGCAAATCTGGAATAACAGCACTGAAATGAATGGAATTAAATCTGGAGTCATTCAGGAGCAGCTGAGATCCAAATTCCCCGATCAGTAACATTTTGTTCCAGATTGCAAAACTTCTTGTTAGAACACAAACGCTCTTTTTATGAGAAGAGTTTAAATGAGTTGTTAGTGACGTCTTCACAGAGAGAGCTGGAGAATTTATTTGTGCTTTACAAAGAACCTCTTCCTCTCTTTAAAAGCGCCAGTTGTTTTAATTTAAACTAATATTAAAAGTTTCTTGCCCTGCATCTGGTGTCAGCTATACAAATGTACAGCATCTCTTTATCAATGTAACAGCATAAAGATCACACATTCAAATGAGAAGTATCCTCATATTGCTTCCCTGCGGTTGCCAGAATTAATCCAGATTTACACACCAGTAATCTGTAAGGGACAGTTAGTGCCCAACTCTTTCCTCATAACTGTGGAGTCGATCCAAATTGCAGGGAAGACAAGCAGCTCCATATATTTTAATAGAAAAGAATGGATTGGTAAATCAAAATCTCGTTCTTTCTGAACAGTCACAGATTCAGAAAGCTGAATCAAGTGGCAATATGTCCCAGAAACTGCATCATCACCAGTACAGCAGCATAAAGCAGGAATGCTTTGATGGCTCTTCTAGGCAGTTCTTTTTCTTCTTTTTTTTTCTTTTTTTTTTTTTTTTAAGAAAAAAAAAAACCACCCCACATAGCAACCAGTTTTCCTCTTGTGCCACGCTGACATGGGTAAACACAGAAATCTACAGAATTCTCTTTAAAGTATTTTGGCTGCATGCAGCGGAGCTTTAATAGGATCAGTCCTTTCCTGACAGGTCACAGTATGCTGACTAAGTTCAGTTACACTTTATGATTTCAAAGGCTTCTTCCCAAAAAATACTCCCCTCATTTTTATTTTTTTTTTAAGACCGCAATGATCAAAGTGCTTTTAAAAATGCTATTTGTGACTATTTTGAGTTTAAAAAAAACCTAAAATGATTCCAAGCAACATTTCATCTTAGTTTAAGGGAGGCATAAATTTTCCATAACTGTTCAGCTTCCACCATTCAAACACTATAGGTAAAAAAAAAAAAAAAAAGTTGGTTAAAATATTTACCACAACCTGTCAAATTGCATTTATAATATGCAAATAGTTCTATCAGTCTGAAATGATACTATGTGTATGCTGAAAGCTGAAGAGCTGCTCAATATCCCTAGACCAGAAGAAGGGTGCTCCGTACCATGCAGCATTAAGCCAACAACATAAAGGTGAAACAGAGACAGAGACATCTTCTTTGGTCTGATCACTATCATTTTACTCAAGCTTTGAGTTGTATGCAGCAAAGTGAAAAAAAAATGAGAGTTTAATTATTGCAAATGAAAGGGAGAAAGAGGAATATTTCCACCATTTGTACAGAATATCTTGAGCCACGTAACACTAAGTGTGACCAATATACAGGACTTCAACATAGATGACAAGCACTTCAGTCTCCACACTAAGTTTATATTTTTATGGCATTATCTAAAATACCCACTCAATGCAAATTGCATATTTACCTTGGAAGGAAAAGCCAAGCTGTTTCTGCCAGCTTCTAAGCAAACTGTTCCTGGGGAGTGTATGTTTTCTACGCTTTGTGCTCAGACTGCCAAGCTTCCTGCACCAGCACTCATTACATGGTCCAGTGAGAGTAAAAAGCAACTTACCTCCTCCCCAAAAAAACAGATTTTTGTTCATCTCACCACTTTTTTTTCAAAATACAGGGCTTCTCCAGGGGACCAGCTTCTGTTTAGAAGTGGGTAGTATATAATGACATAATATTCTGGGCATAGAGACTACAGAAGTACACTCGTCACATGTGAAAGATTGTTACCAGAAAATGTTGTCATTCCTCTGCTATCCTAGGAAAAATGAAGGGAAAAACTACATTGACTGTTATGGCAGAGAGGGGAGAGCCGCTCACATTTGTGCCGTTGATTGACTCCAGCTTGGAGGCTGAGAAGTTAATGTATTCAACTCCTTTTTAATGCCAGCTTTCCCTCGCGTTATTCACACAACTTAACTCCAGCTGCCTCCTCCTCATCCCTCCTGCTTTGCCTCATGCTTCTCAAAAGACATTTCTCTGCACGGCACATCAGAAACTAAAAATCTAAGTTGCTATCTTACTTCCAAACCGAGCTGTTGTCAGCGTTAAACCTACACAATGCATTACAATATAATCCATTTACAGGGTGTCTTATCATGCAAATAACTCAAGGTGCCTCACAATAAAATAAAAAGGAGGAGAGGAATAAACCTCAGCCATTGGAACACACAAAAAGGAAACCTTGAAATTTACTTTTAAACACACTAATGGCTCTTTTCTCCCAGTGAGGCATGAAGACGGATGGGGGAGAGGATTTGACCAAGGAATTCCTATTACTATTTGATGAGACTTAAATGTGCAAATCCACCCCAAGACCACTGGGAGACTAGACTCCTTAAAAGGAGAAACTTCCTTGATATCTTGAAGAAAGAAGATTCATAAAGGCACAAGCATTAGAGAAAAGCTTGGTCATCAGAACATCATCTTCTTGGCTTAGATCTAAAGAAGCATAAGGCCTGAATGATCTTTCTTAGGGGCAGTAACTGTAAAAGCTCCTGCAACACAGAAGAAGAAATACTGTTTAAAAGTAAGAATGGCTTTGGCCAGTGCTTATTTCTGACTCATTTCCAAAGAGGGTCCTGGTTTAAATTAATGTTCCATTATCAGTGTAGAAATAGCAAATAAAAGGCACTTTTCCCCTTCCTACTTAATTTGTTTTCATTTTCCATAGTTCTTCCTTAGACTGTTATAAACACCATAGGAAAGGAGACAGTTTGAGTCTCTATTTTCCTGCTCCTAAGAGCCCAGATTTTAATATAGTAAAAATGTCAAATGCTGGAGATATAACCCAGCACTAGGAAAAAATGTGTGAAGGTGACAGCTCTTCTAGCAGGTGGTCTAATGCAACCACATCCAGTTCAACTGTTTGTTTGGCCCACTGGCTACTACCTGACTGGAGACTGTGGTTGAAACCAGACTGAGCAGACAGACTTGTTGCACTAAATTCAAACTGTTGAAGAATCTCTAACTGACTTACAATAATAAAGTTTATGTTTAAAATTATCAGGGGTGCAGCTTTATTAGTCAAACATTGGCCAAACTCTTCAGCAGGAATCAACGCTGGCCTACTGTTCTTTGATCTAAATAGTCACATTCAAAGTAATTCCTTTATTTTCTCTTCAGCGCTGACCAGAGGTATGTGCAGGTTTTAATTCAAAATATTTAGTGAGTGTTCAACTTCGGGACACTCAGGAACAGAATAAAAAGGACTGGAGCATCTCAAGCACCACTAGGTAATTGCCACCATAGAATAGAAAGTCTATGGATATCCTGGCAGAGGCAAACATTTCTTCCTCCTCCCCAAAAAAACATTTCTAGTATCCAAAATTGGCTGCATTTTTTTTTAGTTAGTGGGCTTTAACACAACATCGGAACCACAATACAGCTAGCATCCACCTATCACATTCTAATTTTACTGAAGAATGTGTAACCTATTTCCAAATCTATCCTAGCTGCCACTGTAGAATATTATTAATATGCACCAACATTTGCTCTACTTCTGGAGCTCATTGCAGCCAACCTTACCTACAAGTACATTCAAATAAGCAGAAATCTAAATTGTAATTTTACATTTTTAAGACCACTTCCTTTCTTTCAGAGTCACAATAGCCATGGTTTCTAGATTGATCTTTTTCTTCAGGATACCCACTTCCATATTCATCCCCACAGATTTAAATCCAGAGTAATACTTAAATAGTAAATTACATTCCACATTTCTAAATGTTATCAGATTGTTGCCTGTGGCCAAGACTAAGAAGTAGTGAACTCCTAAAGTTACTTTAAGAAATAAAAGACTAAAGTAAAAACATAATTTAAATTGGAAAGTACTGTGTTGCTCAACTCCTCTTGCCTCATAGTAAAAAGACAAAATTATTTGCCATTTGAAGAGGATGAAAGCCTTCCTAAGATACTATTTCCCCTTCATGTATCCTGTATTGCTGGACATGTATGGCACCCATGGTCTGAGCGAGCCCTTCCTTGGGGATCATAGCTAATTTCAGAAGAGAC
The DNA here is from genome assembly GCF_964273445.1 of Streptopelia decaocto. Taxonomy (NCBI): domain Eukaryota; kingdom Metazoa; phylum Chordata; class Aves; order Columbiformes; family Columbidae; genus Streptopelia; species Streptopelia decaocto. The sequence continues at coordinate 8,325,124 of NC_138664.1, forward strand.
AGAGGGATATCTATCATCTGCCTTTCCAAGATCAGAATCAGGTCTGCCTTGGTAAGCTAAGCTTTAGCTTGGAGAGAGTTTTTATGGCTGAGTTATAAAAACCCTGGAAACAGGGGAGTTTATGATAGAACCACTGACAGACCCTTAACTATCGCAGTATTCATGGTTACCACTACAAGACAGACATTATGTTGGAGGGCAGTAAAGTTAAACTTGCCCATAGGGCATTCTGAAATGTTAACTGCCAGTGCATATAGTAAGATTTTAGCACAGGTGTACTCTCCAAATAAACTTGGTTTCCAGAACCCTCCTTCTTTCCAAAAAAAAAAGAGAAGGTTTTCATCTGTGACACTGGAAACATTTCTATAGTTGTGAACAACTACATTTGATTAAAATCTGTCAGATTTATCTTCTTAGCAGGAGGGAAGAAATATGTGTTTTCCTCCGAAAGGAAATCAATGTGTCTTTATGATAGATGCAGAGTGAAAACAGGGATGGTGCCACTTTAAATGGTGAGGGAGGAAGGACGGGTAACCCACTGGATATGACCATTAGCTGCTGGTGTAATTGTTGTGAGACAATGCCCCCGTTCAGATCTTATATTCTGCATTTATAGGACTGTTTTATGGTCACTGACCCAACAGTTATTACTCAGACTCTTCAGGCACAACCTCTTCAATGCAGGGGCACTGCGATTTTTTATTCTTTTCACATTTCTTAATTATGACACCTTAGTGAAATCTCAGGGAAAAAGTCCTTGGCTTTTTTGCTGACATTATTAGTGCTGGAGTCCAACTAACTTCTTTAAACAGCAGAATAATAGCAAAATAATTTTACTTGAAATAACACAGAATTCAAAAACTGCTTGCAGCATGCTGATTGATTAAGTGGCCAACACAAATATTCTCATAGAGATAATGTATCACCCAAATTAAAATAAATAAATAAATAAATAAAAGTGTGAAATAACTTGATCAAAAGCAGTAACCTAATGCCCTTAGCAAACTATTTGCCCTTAACAAATGTATTATCAGTTTGGATTATGACATTACCCAGAGTTGCCAATGAAACGGTTTAAAGAAATGTACATACAAATAGGCTGCCCCTATCCTGGAAAGCTCAGAAGCTAAATAAAGAAGGAAGAAATAAGTAATGATTGCACCTCTGAGTAATTTCACCACAGTGAGGCAGATTTTTGGCAGAGAAAGAGTATAACCTGCATATCCTGAATGCCTGACCACGGTTCTAAGCAGAAAACCACGCTCTCCTTTTGAACTTATCTTAAATTTAACTACGTAAAACCACCACAGTTTGTAATGCCAAGTGCTATTCAGCACCATTCCTTGGTCTGCACAAATGCCTTTTAGTAAAGTTCTGTCAAAGGAACCAACGAATGCATGTGCTCCAGGGAGGGTACACAGATTTTTAGAAATATTTTTGAGAAGACTTCACAGCAAAGGGACTTAAACTGGGCTGTTATAAGATGACATGGTTACAAAAAAAACCCATGGTTTTCAGACCAGGGAGAGTTTTTGAGCAGGGTCCTCCCAGGAGTCTATGTTAACTGCGCTGACCATCTATGTGTCCAGCTGGTCAAGGGCGGTGATTCCCTCCCAACCCAAACTATTCTCTGGTTCCATATATGGATGAATGATAGAGAATTATCCAAGAAAAAACAGAAAAAAAAATTTAAAAAAAAATAAAAAAAATAAAAAAAAATAAAAAAAAAAGTAAAACCTTAGTGTCACTGGGTGGAGAGCAACACAAGTACTCCAGACACTTCCATGGCAAAAAGTTCTCAGTGATTGTGACTAACCCACTGTAAAGCATTAGTTCAGTGCTCCACAAAAGGGAAAATAAGATACAAAAACATGAGTAGAGAATGAAAACCTAGAAAATATCCTCATGCCCTGTATAATTCCATGGTAGTTCTGGTCATTCTGACTGAAAATAGATATAGAAGATTATAACATTTTGCTGACTTTTTAAAAGAATACCTGAAAAAGAGGGGACGTGATGTCTGGCCTATAAAATCTGGAGTAAAGAATTAAGTAGAGAATGATTATTCACTATTTTTCATAATACGATACCTGTTACAAGAAAGTATTTTTCTCCTCTGCACAAATTAAATGATGGAACTCATTTTCACAAATGTTGCAGAGAACAAGAGTATACATGGATTAAAAATAAAAAAATTGAAATTCACTGCATAATACTGAACATCAGCTTTGGATGTCTTTTTAACTCTTGATCATGAAACCAGAAGGGCACAGAGTCATCCTTCTAATAATCTTTCCCTAAGTATCTGTCACAGACTATTCTTGGGTCAGATTTTGCTTTGGTTTGACCCAACTTGTAGTTCACAATATAATGAACTTTATTATGAAATTTTCACATAGTACATAAAATTGTGCTGATAAAAATCTGTAGATGACAGGAAGAACTATTATGTTAGAAAATGATGGGAGAGGACAAGATTCTGATTCAGGCTAGTCTCTTATTCTGTATTTACTGTGATATAGCTAAATACATCAAAAGCTGGGGAACAAGGTTACTTTTGTAGAATGGGAAACTCTCTCAAAACAGTTGAACCTGAAGGATTTAATCTCCACCTCTGTTTAATGCTATAGCATAAAAAGGCCAAAACCCTTTGGAGTCCAGATCTAGAATAAAAAAAGAAAGATCCAAGTAGAAACAAGGAAATTATCATGTCTCTGGAAAAAAAAAAAAAAAAAAAAAAAAGCACTGGTAAGATAAATGATGATGAAAATATCCTGGGTACTAGAAACAAGCACTACTGTACAATATATAAACTCAACTTCTGCAGTTTAACAAAAAGAAAGGAGAACTTGATTTCTAAGCACTGATGCCTGTACCCAGGGAGAATATTGGATAACATGGGGCATTTGACCTTGTTGCCTACAACACAACAAGATGCAAAAGTGGAAACAGAAGTTACAAAAACTCAACTTTGTGGTAAGATGCAGTTTCCCAGTACTGAAAACTACTAAACTTTGAGACCAGTGGGCTTGAAGAGTTTAAGACAAAGTTTACTCTCTAAAAGGAAAAACAAAAAAAGGGGGGGCAGGGATGTCTGCTCTAACTCTCAGAATAAATTATTCATTCTATAGATACAACAGCACAGCTGAAGATAAACGCAGGTGACAGGTGTTTATTCACTTTAATTGAGACAACATAGAATTTATCTTCTCTGTGGTCTGACTTGGAACACTTGGCAATTTATATACATTCATATTTGAGAGAATATGAGGAAAGAAGGAGGATGCTTCTGCAAGTGAGAGAAGCACATTGCCAGCCTCAGCATCCAGGTACCAAAGTCTTCCTCTTGCTACTCTGTGAATCTGAGGTCTTGCCTTCTTTTCTTACCCTTGTGGTTCAACATTAAGAAAATATTTATCCTTCAGAGTCCCGAGCATTAGACAGGTACTTTGAACATCAGGAATAATTCTCACACCTGGTTGATACAATTCAGCTTCTGATCTTGCTTCATTCTAGCATTTTTCCCCTTGGCTATATTGAAGATTCTGCAATGTTATGGAAGTGATACTGGAAATGTGGTCAAAATTTTCAGGGGCAATGAAAAAACCTCATAGGTGGTAGCTACTGTTGGTTATTTTCATGCTCAGGGCCACACTGATCACCAGATTCAGATCTGAGACAGGCATTAACCCTAGATCAGATTATTAGGGACAGTAAGGGAATTCTTATGGCCTGGGATCACCTGGATATATCTCAGCCAAGTTCTCTACACACCAGTGCTACCTCACCATGACCTGTTCTCTGCCTAGACTTAATATTTAGGCAACAAGAAAGGGCAGAGCAGAGGGAAAAGTTGTACAGAGTTTTAAATAGGTTGCGACATCTGGTCTTATCATAAGTAATTTGTAGTATTTAATAGCCCTGATATACAGGAGGTGACACGAAATCATTTAGAAGTCCTGTCTGGATACAGTTTCTAAGAATGTATTAATCTCTGACTGGCACAGGAAAGATAATGGCATTTCCTTCAGTAGAGCCTCAGTTGGTGCCAAGAGCAGGAGTCTGATTGTCATCAAATCAGCCAGTGGAAACAAGAGGGGTATTTGGTTGTTTATTTATTGAGTCATTCCAGCTTGATATTGGCTTTATGCCAATGCATATAAGTTCAGAGATAAAGAGTTATTCCTAATGATAGCAGGACAATCCATTTCTCCCCATTACAGCACAGAAATCTAGTGCTTAATTAAATCCAATCCCAGATACGCAGGTAACCTGAACCTCAACTTTCACGAAGGAAAACAGGTTCAGGAGACAAGCTGGGACAAATCCAGAGAAGGGTCATAAAGGTGCAACGAGCCAGAACCCTGCATAAAAGTTTTGCTGTCTTTCAGCAGCCCAGCACAGACTTGAACTTGGAAAGGTCCAAAGGAAACTATTTAAACCCAGGTCCCAGAATGCAAAGTGAGGTAGTAGGATTGCTCAGGAGCCTGAAGTGGCATTTTTTTATAGAGCAAACAATATAAAGTAAATAAGGGAGCATGACAACCCTCTGTGTACACTAAAAGAAAACTAAAAGTCCCACTGCTGTGCTCTGCTTGTCAGAGAATACAGGAACAAAGCACAAGCGTGTTAAAAGGCTCTAGCCTGGAAGAATTTTTTTTCTTGTTCTTTAAAGCAATGAAATGGTTCAACAACCTTCTGAGAAGGTGAAAAATCTTGCCTGTCTACATTTGTAAGAGAAGCCTGAATTACCTGCCTTTCCCTTTAAGCATTTTCAGATACAAATCAAACACAGATGGCCCATTATGTTTATGACCTCACTGTCAATTGCTTTAGATAGTGCATGCATTAATTATTGAAATATTTTCATAGTATACAACTTTTTAGTGCTCACATTGTCACAGACAATTTCAACTTTCTGATTAGGATATACAAACAGTGTTATTTACAAGAATTAATCTCTCCAATGCCATAAAAGCCACAAATATAGTGGTTTGGGGTTTTTTATAATGAATCCAGTCTAAAGGGAAAAAAAATAAAAAGAGAAACATAACAACTAAGAAAACTGACCTGAGTCCTGAAAGTCAACATTACATTAACATCCCCTGCAATAAACAAACAATGCCAAAACCTATTACAGTTGCAGTTAATTTTGATTACCAGAGGTGTTTATTATTTATGTCCAGAAGATAAAGATAATATTGGGAATAGCCCTCTTCTTTTCTCTGTATAAATGACACCCACAAAATATTGTGTTTGTTAAACAGTAAAACAAGTTGATTGAGATTTTCCAGTTGTTGTGTCCATTCTGCTTCAAGAGAACCACCCTTGGTGAGTGAGCATGTAGTGGCATTTCTTTAATTCTTGTTTACTTTTGTTAGTAAAAATTGAACAACTCTAGACCAAGTCCAGAAAAGTCCACACAGTAACAAACAGCTCCTAGGAGCAACAAAGTAATCTTTTCAGAAAAGGGTCATCAAAAGCCAGCAGTTTCCCCAGAAACAGCCCACTGACTGAGAGTTAAGGCATTCTCCGATAGGTAAGATTTAAGTCTATACTCTGGTGAGCAACAAAGAAATCTAAACCTCCATTTCCTTGAGGATACAGAGAATAAAAGGTGGGGAATGGCCTCTCTGCCAGCTAAGTTTTGGGGAGTACCTTGAGAATATCAGTGAACTGCAGGTCCCTTGACGTCAACCTGGGATGTCCCATGTGTGAACTGCACCAGCCCCAGGTATAAGCTCAGTCCTGGCCACTCGTAGCTGGATTCACATCCTGGGTTCCTTAAAAGAAAAACCAATAAAATTGAACCTTGAGTTCCTATACTATTTTTCTCCTCACAAAAAACCTAGATTTGCATCTTGATAAACATTTCCAGGTAGGATCTGCCTTCCTCCAGCAGAAAAGTATAGGCATTTTTATTCCAGAATGTCTCTAGGGGGGGGCATGGAGAACAAAAAAACACACCTGCAGCTTCTTATACTTTAATTGCCTTAACATTTCTGCAAGATAAAACTAAAAAGGGAACCCCAAATTTATGGGGTGAAGAATTAAATGTTAACCCCTCCTAGAATATTCCAGATGAGCAAACAGAAAACATGCCTTTTTAATATTACTATTTTCAGCAAACCCTTCCAACAAGCTGATGCCATCCAAAGTAGCAAAGGTAGAATGAGGGGGGGAGGAAGAGAAAGAAACATCTCATGGAAGTAGCCCAAGGGAGAAATAAGTTCATGACTAGCACATTTACACCTTTCTTGATTTATTTAAGGTACAAGAATAGTGTAATGTGACCTGTTTGCTTCCCTAACAAGCTTTTATATTTGCAGCAGATCAAGTCCAGACCCACTTCTTGTGGTGCAGGCACCTCCCACAGCCCTACTGAAAACCAAGAGTACAAACCTAAGCTCTCTCCATAAGCAGGGGTGGGGAAAAGAGCAGCTCAATGAAGAGGAGAAAAACAAACAGACAAACAACAACAACAAACCCACACTATTTTTTGACAAATTTTGTGGCAAAACAGAAGCACCACCTTTAACCAAGGTCCCTGACTTCACACACAATCTTCATCTCTAATTTTTGGGTTGTGTTGTTGTTTGTTTGTTTGTTGGATGGGTTTTGTTTTGTTTTTTTTTAGTTAAGTGGGGTTTGGCCCAGATTTATTCTCCCTGCCCTAAGGAAGAAACATATCAAGCAAGGGAGTGGTTTTGAGTGCCTCCAAGAAACCCTCCCAAGCTAATATTTCACATCCCTTTCTATCACTCTTTGTAAAAGCTCACCATCTGCTGCAGATGCTCTGATAATCAAAATCACTAAAAAAAGAGAAACAGCTGGTAAATGAAAGTCTACATTTTCCAAGATACCCCTTGTCTCATGAGATGGAAACTCCAAGGTCCCAGAATTCCTTTGGGCCAATTTACATTCCCAGTCCCAACTGGATGTATTATAAATTGGGTGCAGCCCTGGGGCTGCTTCCCTCAAGATATCTTGTTTTCTGGAGAGGTTGTATGTGTTGTTAGAAGGGAACTGGGAAGAAAAAGAGATTTTCTTCTAGGCAGAAGTTGTTCTGAACCTGAAGAATGGAAGGATGCTCTCCTGTAGGTTCTCTATGGCTCTGTTTTTACACAAAACTGCTTTTAGTCCACCCTGTTTGTTTAATTTATTCTGAAATTTTTAGCACTAGATTTTTCTAGAGCTGAGAAACAGAAACAGGAAGATGGGCTTTCTTAATTTGTTGTGGATCTTTACTTTTTCTGTAGAGGATTGTTAAGTTTTTCTATAGCTTGAAGGGCTAAATCTCACATTTGTGGTCATTTCAAATGGATAGTCTCTATCCACTCTTCCAGGTCTAGTCACTACGGGAAATAGTAAATACTAACCCTTCCTTTTTTCTTTCCTCTTTTTTCCTTCTTCTATATAGAATGCAGAGGCCAAGTTAAGCTTCTGTCCTTCTAGATAAATAGGAATTGTATTGTTTATCTGCAGCAAACATTTACTGCTTTTTTTTACCCTTCACTGTGAAGAAAAGTGGATGTTCAGGGAAGGACATATCCTACTGAAACATGTTTGGGGCTGGTGGAGTCAGGCTGGCTGTGCAAACAGATCTTCAGGGATTTATGATGATCAGTTTTTCAAGCATTAGGAAAGCCTGAGAGCACATTATTTTTAAATGAGTTATATATTTAGCGCTATGCCCACCATTCTTTCAGTTCTAATTTTAGAGGGCAGGGGACAACTCTGGCACTATTGTAGCCTTGTCTAAATTTAATACAGTTGAGCAGCTGACAATTATCAGAGAGATTGCCTTTTTGCTCCTTCAGGAATTTTTCACTCAGGAAAAAAAAGGTCGCTGTGTAGTACTCTGCTTGGGGTATTGTACAAGCTGTTGTAGTACATGAGGAGAAAAGCATGCTCTGAAATAGTCTTTTAAGCCCTACCTCTTAGTCCAGGTAGCGATTTCAGATACAGGAGAAGTGATTGAGGTTGGTTTGGACAATATTTTCCTTCGTCTCCTGTAGAAAGAGTAGTAACTTGTGCTGGCATATACCAGTAGACCTGTTCTATCCCGTCTCCTTATGAGTACTGATGCCACTAGATAAAGAACAGAGCTAAGGACCTTTGAGTTCACCACCTGCCTTGTGGAAGGAGTGAGGTGTGTTGTCACCCAATGCCAAGGGTCAGGTGGTCCACCCAGAGCCCTGGTTAGAAGATCAGAAGAGGAACTCTTCTAATCCTTCGGTTCAGTTTCTTACAAGATAAATCTCTCAGATGGTTCCCTCAGTTGCAGTCATGGGTAAGTGTGACTTTTAACTCTTACATGGGCTTAAAAATAGTCTAGACCTCAATGTGGTTTTTTTTTCTTATTATAGCCATGGTAAACAATATCCTCTCAACCAATGGCTCTCTGAATCTGTCAAAATATATGCCATTCATATTTTATGGAAACAGGGACTTGTGATGCGAGGAGCTTTTTAAGTGTTTGTAAGTTATTAAGGGCTACACAAACACAAACTCTTTAGTATTAGAGGCAAGCTTAATCTGCATAACTCTACACAGTGTCAAAGACTCATTCTAGACAAAGGGTGTTTAATAAAAAACTCTGTAAAAAGAAGCCTTGCAAGTTCCTATAAATATTAGGCTTTCTGCCTTCATTCTGAAATATATTAACAGCTTCAAGAGGGATTACTGATGTTGGCAAGTAAGTTTAAGCAGCCCTCAGAAGTTCCTGACACTGTGTACAGCATTAGATTTTTGCGTATGGTTCCCCCACACACACTCAAGTGTTTTGAGGTTGGGGTGACTGCAGGTCTCTGAGAAAGCAAGATTGATAAAGCAAAGCAATCGGAGTTATTTCCTATGCATGAAATTGATTAAATGCTTCACTAAATGGCTTATAAATTTGGCTCTCATATTTCTGTCACCCACTGCAAAGATTACAGAAACTCTGTCTATAACCATGTTGTATACAATACCAAATTACAAAAGGTTGTAAAAACTAATGTTTTGTTTAAAGTTTTGAGCAGGACCATATGCCTTCAGTGACCTTGAGTAAGCTATTTTAATTCAAAACACTTTAAAGAGCAGAAGAGAAGGGAAAAAAATCCATCTGCATAAAAAAACCTGAGCTAACACAATTTAATACTTAGTATGCTGCATATCATTTTTTCTTATTGCCAGAAAAAAATCTTGAATCCCCTTCTACCAGAGTATTCAAGTTTTATAGCTACTAAGTCTATGTGGCATGAAGCCTAGAAGCTCAGATTTCCCCAGATTGGATTTACTTTTCTTATTTTATTAACTCTGTTATCGAATCTACCTGGGAACTTACATGGTCCCCTTTACTCTAGAACCCACGTGCACAGGACACTAGTATTTTTTACTTCAGCAAACCCTTCAAAATGAAGCTTCATTGATTTCTGCCTTAACACAGATTTTTTCATTACCTCCCAAAATGGGATGGGAAACTGAGGCACAGAGACACTGAGGATCTCCAGATGCCAAAACCACATGTGAGTACAGTTTGCTTCCCTTTCACATGGGACAGCCAAAGGACCTCCTGCAGTTTGGACACTGGGGTACAGCTGTAAGAGCACAGTCAGCTGCTGGAGATCTACTGGTACAATATTAATTTCCTGACTCTGCTTGGTCACACACAGTGTCCTGCACACATTTAATAACAGCTGCTGGTTACACCCAGTTATGCTCTCGGTCCACAGCAGAATAAACTTTGGGCCAGCTGAGTCTTCTGTTATTTTAAAATCTTGTGTTGGCTTATGCCTTGGCTGGCCTGGAAACTTGAGCTCACCAAAGCTATCTAATTGTAGGGAAGGATGCTACTTAGAAAGTCACAGATATATAGTTAGCCACACTAAAATAGGTAGATAGCTTTATAAATCAAATAAACACTATTCTTCTGTCAGTCATAAATAAAATTTTACAGGATTCTTTTTCCATGCAACTCCATTTTACAGCTGGGAAAACTAAGGTTCAGCAAGCAAACAGGCTTTGCTCAGTGGCAGAGAGCAAGTTCTCTGGCAAAGCTTGAGGCGGATCTCTGGCTCTTCTGCTCCCCAGTGCTTTAAGAATTCAACCATACTTTCCTTAGCTATACAAATAAAGATCTTAAGTGATTAAATGTAAGTACTGAAGCGAAGCTTATAGTGAGCAAGAGTGAATCGGCATGAAATGCAAACGTAAGCATGAGAAAATAATCCCTGTGTTTTAACCATAAATGCCTGTTTTCTACAGGAAAAGCTGTGTTCTCCTATAACATTTACAAGCCATCTTGTCCCCAGCAAGGATTAACATTTGGCATCGAAGTACTGATCTGGCAAAGAGCTGCCAGTAATGTAATCTTTTTTACAACCAACGGCATGCTTAAAGTCTTGACGGACTTGACCTCTGCCCATTGCTAATCCCCAACTTTCTTGCCCATTCAGATGTACATCTTTAAAGAGATGGCACCGAATGTATAGCAAACAGCTACACTTTAACTGAAGGTGAAACAAGAGCTGCCCAGAGAAAAGCATTGGGTGGAGGGAAATCTGAGTGTTCCTTACCCAGCCTCGTGCCGGGATTTTGATCCTATCGTGAGGGAAGAGGTGCCTGCTCAGTTATACGTGTAATGGCTTTGTTTCTGCCCAGATGGGAGAACACACCTTTTGGCAAGAGGGGATGTAATGCATTTGCCTGGATTACAGGAGTGCTAAAGAGGCCTAACTATAATATTATCAGACTCTTTATGCTCAGACTGTCTCAACAGTCCTTGATCCCAAAGGATAAAGCTAGATAAAGTAGATGAACCTCACACACTAAAAAATGAGGTATAAAGAGACCTTATATTCTACCGATTCAGTTTCCCAGCTCCCAGTTCAGGCTTTCAGCTGAAAAGCCAAAGTGATAGATTTACACTATGTTAGAGAAAATAACAGTCAACCCAAAAAGATTCCAGCTGTCTTTTCTTTCATTTGTGTGACAACCATTCCTGGGACACATGCCAACTTCTCAGATATTGCTGCTCCACACTCTAGTTATTCTAACTTCTGGCAACTGGTTATTTGACCTCTTGGTGGCTTGTCATTTTAATATCACTTTCTCTGCATGGATAATCTAGCGGGAATCCCTCCTTTATAATGCAACACTCTATACATGGTAATTGGCCAGAACACTGAAGTATTGTACTGTTAAGTCCAGTCTTGAGCTGCAGCTGAGGAGCAATTATTGTGGCTGGGAAGCACAAAAATATGGCTTAGTCTCTTCTTCATGAATTAGTAGTCCCCAGGCACTGGGAAAAAAGTCTAATCTTTTTCTATGCCATGTGTTATATACCAGTTTTGGATCACTCTCTAAAGCCATGTGATAGCAATCTGCTCCTCCCGGATGAGCACAGCCCTGGCTCCAAAGGACATCCAAAGAGAAGGTCAGCTGAGTCTCATCAGTCCTTGTAGATTTCACTGCCTTCTGGGTGATGAGTTCCATCACTTTTGTGTGAGAAACCAGCCAGGTGTAAAGAAGTTATCTGTATTCCTCGGTCCCATTACCAGTGATTACAAAGTGGCATAAAAGCCAGCAGAGTGCTCTGTACCCCATAGAGATCCTCCAATGAGTGGCCAGCACTGTTGGAAGACAGTTGCTTTTCATTAGTTTCCAAAGCAGCCTAAAAGCATCTCAGAAAAGCCTGGTGTCTCTAGACAGTCTAATCTTCTGATGCTGTACTCAGTGAAAAAAACATCCAAGCAATCCAAATAAAAGAACCAGCAGTACATCTTTAATTTAAGGTGATATTCCATTGTAAGCCCTTTGTCCACCTCAAGCACTCAGAGTATAGCCAGAGATATTTTTTTTCTAGTAGTCTGGGAATAGGATCTTAGAAAATGGTGTACTCAGTCTGACATGGACTTAAATAGGTTTTAGAATTATGCATCAAGTGTTTAATCGGCATAATTAATATTTTTAAGGGTAGCCATTTACATTGTAAGTTCTATACACATTATTTACAATTTCAACAGTAACAGTTAATGCTCTGTGACAAACTATATTGTTTCCAGCTTGTTATCCATTCATAACAAGGTCAATCTATTACCATTATTTTTGTGAATGTAGCTGTTACCTTGAGGCAAAAAGTTAATTGTAAATTACAGAGGAGGGATTATTGAGGGGTTTTTTTAACTGTATTCACTGTAATGTATGGTAATGGTGCTATTTTATGAAATGTTTACATTTAAAAGCATTTCGTTATTCGTATCAGACATACTGGACAGACAAATTCACTTCCAAACTTTTCAAGAACTTACTTAACAGGAAAGGAAGAGCTGTTTGAAAGGATCCAGCTGAACATTTCATAACCATTGCAGTTAAAAACAGATGCAGTCTCATCTATTTTTTTTTTCACTTCAGCTGGGTCTGGTCCCTCTACCATTACCGTCCAACACAACCCCAAGAAGTGCTTAGTGCTCTGAGAAGCAGGAGCAGATTTGATTGTAATTTAGAGTAACACTTCAGCCCTTAAAACACAAAAGTGATCTGCAGGAGATGTATCTTGAGATTTTGTTCAGCCCCTGATACACAGTAAGTACACAGTGCCTGTCTGATGTCTATACTCTTCTGCCTCCCTGCTTTTGCACAATTATTACTACATTAGTTGATACTCTGGCAGACAAGGTTAAATTTTGTATTTATGCCCTGCCTTGTTTGCTCCCACCTCAGCAAAAGTTATAGGATATGTGGCATCACTATGTCCTAAATTGCAGTGAAAGTTGTCATTCATAGGCTACACAGAAGAAGGATGGAGAACCATCATAAAATCTGTCTTTCCCCCATTACTTGAATGATGGGTCTCAGGGCAAAACCCATGAGCTTTCCATTAGATCACAGACTTGTCCGTCTTAATGTAGAGCTGAGCCCATTTAGCTTCAACCTAGACAACACTTCTGCTATGGCCCAGGTACAACAGGTCTTCCTGCCACATTGGACCCCACCTCAGCTGTCTTCTATATTTGTATTTTGAATTAGATGACTTATTTAACTGCATTTTATTCTGGCTTCAATTATAACACTGGTATTGAATCTTCACCATCACTTCCAGAATAATAGAAGACAAACTCAGAAATGCTGAATATTTAGAGCTAGCTAAAGGAATTAAGAGGATGATCAGATGCAGAAATGCATTTCTAGTAGTACAGGAATAAGTGAAAAATGCTAGAGTTTTATTTTCCTTTCTCTATTGCCAAATAGACAGGTGAGAGCTGTTGGGATATTTGTCAAACCATCCTATAAAAGATATGTTCTAACTCCTCAGCAGTGAAATTTGTGTAGTATGCTACTGATGTTTGGGTGAAAAGAAATTGATTTCCTCTGAAATTTTATGGAGAACAATTTACATTTGTTAGAATCCATTGTTCTATCATCCAACTGCTCACTTGAAAAATCTGTTCCTTTCTTCCTTCAAGTCCTAATGAAAAAGAAATTTGTCAGGCTTACATCTTTTATTTTGAAGGCTTAATATAGTAAATCAGATGAGGTTTTCTTTTACCACATGCTCTCAGGAACTTCAAGGCATCATCAGGTATTAGCATATCTAGCTTACGAAGGGTTAAGTAACATTATTTCAGTGGTCTCCATCACTGGTAGTATGTTCAAAGTGCACAAAGCTCAAGACATATGCATTCTTTGTCCAATAACTTGTCCAGTAATTGGTATATTGATTGCTAATGTCATCATGTTTTAGTATATATAAACCCTCTCACTCTATCATACAGCCGCCAACAATCCAAGAAGTCATTGTTTATTCATTGTAACTCCCAAACTGGCCGTGTCAGATTCTGCTTGAGGCCTTGCTGATAAAAATCAGCAGATGATTGGGCACACACATTCTTGACATGGCTGACCCATGACATCTTAGGGCCAGCGGGGAGCCTGTCATTATGTGTACAATACTCTTCTTTCTTTTCCCTTATCTATTCCCAGATGACTTTGAGATTTTTATTAACTCATTAATGACTGAAGATGTCATTAAAGAAAGTGAGGAGGAGGGGGAAGAAGGACATTTTGTTTGTTTGTTTAAAAGTGGGAAGTGGCGAGCCATTGACTCCACATAGAGAAAGGCAGACGAAGCTTAAAGACAAAGCTGAAGTCTATCCAGAGGAAAAGATCATTAGAAAGACTAAAGCTAAGCTTTGAAGGGAGAAAAAAATATGAGGCCATATTTGAAACATAATGTAGAAACAAGGAATGGATTTCTCCACAGAAAAAGAAACAACAAAAAGACTGGTCGTGTTTATGTAGCTCAACCAGGAGTCTTTACAAGCACAGAAGGACATCTTTCTAACACTACCTAGGTGTCCAAATACTTAAGTATTCACTCAGAAAGAGTTTTGTATTCAGGATTAGTATTTTATTGTGTATTTAAGAGTGTATTGTTTTATACAGGGGAATAGTATCCGCTTTTTTTTAGGTTTACTTGTAAATACATCAGTTGAACAGACATTGAACAGCATTCTATAGTAATCACACCTGTTTTCCAGGGTTTCTTTTTGTTTTAGTTTTGGGGTTTTTTTGCATCTTAAGTTTGTGAATTCTATCTGCAAATGTAGCAAACTACTGAATGAAAGTTGGCATACTATTACTATGCAGTCAGGACTTGATTGCATTAAAATATACATTTGAAGCAGAATTTTCATGTGAGATTGCTCACAGCCCACTTCTGATCCTAAAGCTGACCTAAAGGTCAGTTGTTTAACTTCTCTTGAATTTAGGTTAAACAACTAGTCCCACCTTATAGGCTTGTCTTCCACTTTTAAAATCTTGTCTGTATTTCTTAATTTCTCTTTGAAACAATTTCACAGTCAACATTTATATTGGAATCTGGATACATGTTTTTCCTCCTGAAGTGTGGATGTTTTCTATCATTAGAGGCCTGTTGGTTTAGAAACAAGGACTTAATATTTTAAGGATTGCAATTATTTTATTTTAATGATTGCCATTTGTGGATTAACTGAGCAAGAGTGAATGCATTTCTGTCTTAGGCAGCTGCCCTCCATATGGTGGTTGATCTCAACCTAGAAATTTCTGACATGATTGTAGTGGTACTGGATGTTAAAGTGACATAGATCTAGATGTCATCTGCATTGGCTGGCCTTTAATAATCTTTGTTTCAATGTCTATCTTTTTGATGAGGTGAGTGGAAGAAAGATGAGCTTGTTTCCCTGAAAGAAAGATGAGCTTGTTTCCCTGAGGGACCTGCAAGTATTGGTATAAAATAATAGAATAAGCTCCCTGGATGGGACCTGTAAATTACTAAACCCAACTCAAACAGGAATCTGCTTATTCCATCATGTAAACTGCAATCAGTCATATCAATCCAACTTTATGGACTGACTAGAATAAGTTTTAGAACTCCTAATAAGAGTTTTAAAAGAACAATGTAATTATGCCCTATTTTTTCTGACAACTTTCCTTTCTCTGCACTCAACAGATGATCCAGATCACCTGGGTCATAGGGCAAACACTTTTTTTCCTTAGGAATAACTACAATATTTTCTGTGTCCTGAGTCCTTGAGAAGGCAGTGGACATTCCCTGCAATATTAGCAGT
This sequence comes from Streptopelia decaocto, assembly GCF_964273445.1. Lineage (NCBI taxonomy): Eukaryota > Metazoa > Chordata > Aves > Columbiformes > Columbidae > Streptopelia > Streptopelia decaocto. The sequence goes on from NC_138664.1 coordinate 8,340,714, forward strand.
CATTTCTGACTTGTTTCTTTTTGTCTTTTGTCTTCTGATAATTAGCAGAACATCGTTTGTATTGCAGGGGGAGCTGGGGTTCTCGATGAAAGGTTAGGGACTTGTGCAAGGTGCTGTCTAAAGTTTTAAAACACTCTATGTACATATTCCAAAGGAGCACTGATGGGTTCGAAAAAGAAAAAAAAATTTAAAATGGCAAGAACACATCAACATGTGCTGACTTAATCATCTGTGTCCAGCTTAATCAAGGTGTGCCATTTGTCTAACGCACCTTTTTGAGAGGAGGCTTTCCTGTCTCCTCACTTTCTGACCTCCAGATTCTCTTCCATCACATACTGAAGTGGGAATCTGTGACGAATCTTTGGATAATGGACTGTTGCTTTGACAAACTACTCCTCTAGTGAAACAGGTCCCTGTCTTGGTGACAATAACAACAAAGTGTGGATTTTGTGGAAGAAATAAAGGTTTTGAGGGCTACAGCACCAGACTCAGAGTCTATAAATTGCTGGATTGGGATGTTAGATGCCTTTTAATATTTTCAAACATCCAGTAGAGTAATGAAAGAACTGTAGGACTATCCTGATGTAAGACCTCGGGAGAGTTGTTTTCAAAGATCATGGGAGCTCACAACTTGTTTAAGAACATGAAGTCCTATCCAAGTAATAGCTGGAAATAAGTTGCTTGATTTTTCTATCCCCAAAGACAAATTCTTGTAATAGCAAAAGTGTAAAATCCAACAAAGAGAGGCTTGATATTTTCAGATACTCCAGCCAGTTCATAGTGGAAAAAAAGCATACTGACAGTGAAGCTATTTGGGGTAAATAATGAGGACAGACTTCTCAGAAATCAACTGGCATGGATTTGGCCATGAGATGTCAGATTCATAACTTGGGAAATGAAAGCCTCTATATACTAGAGAGCAGGCCTTAGCCCAGCAGTGGCAATTCAGCCTTCTGAGCCACAGGGATTTCTTTATAAGCAGTGGTATAGTAAATGTAGAATCGGGTAGGCCAAAGGGACAGCAGTAAAAGAGAGACAACATGCAGTGACCAAAAATGAGCTAGAGCCAGACACTAATTACTTCGCAGTAATTCTGTTTTACTTTAGAGTTGACTGATCTCTCACTCCTGGAAGCCAAATGCTTTTCCTATCACTTAGGTTTTGCATCTAGCACATTTTTTTAGTTTAACTGAAGCTGAGGAGAAAGTAGTTTTTGTCTGTTTCTCTGATTTAGTACCTTCACTAATGTGAAGGTGAGGGGTGGATTTTTATACATCACTGGAGTGGACTGAAGAAGAGCACTTTTAGACAGGCCTAGGTCAACAAAACAGATTCATCCATCACATCTGCCAGAATGGAAAGATAGTTGTCTCGATGCTCAGTCAAGCCGAGACCTTTCTACTGAGTCAACTGACAGATTGCAGATATTTGTGACAAAGAGGACACTTATCCACTAGTAAGTGGACTGAGGACCACCTACACATTTGGCGGTGGGTCTTCAGCTTAGGAAGCTCTAAGTTCTTGAAGCTCAACATATTGCTATTTGCAGTCCTCCTTATCAGTTGAGAACCATTACCAAAAACTAAGCTATAATAAGATCAAGTAACAAAAGGAAAGGATTCTGAGGTGATAATGGTGGAAAGTGCGAGACTTAGTAGAAAGTACAGTAAAGAAACCCGTGACAAGTCATGATAAATGGGTCGTTATAAAATTCATGTTTAGGCTGCACCAGTCTGGGGATAATGCCATTCGTCATGGCAACACTGGGGCACTAATGAGCCCTCATTGCATATTCATGGATTTGGCGCCTCTCTTCTCTCTCTGCCTCCCTCCCACCCCGAACCAATGCCTGGTAAATATCTCCACCTCAAGCTGAAACTCGACTTAGGCTGCTTTTTTTTTTTTTTTTTTTATTTGTTATGTTGCAGCAATTACACTGTAAAAGTGCTGCACAAGATTGATTGCTCTGATCTGTAGTTCAATTGTAAATTAGAATACACATCCCCCTGGGGACACACGGCCCCTATTTGTGATTAAGAAAAAAGCCCCATAATAGACTAATAGCTAAAGTTCTCTCTCTTTTACTTTCAGGCAATTAGCTTGATGAAATGGCCTCTTTTTGTGTACCCTGGAAGTGTAAACCGATATCATAATGAAGTATATGATGTTTATTCTATTATTTTCACCTTGCCATGTATGCAGGAATGCATAAATAATGGCTGCTTTGTCTAGTACATTTACTGATTCAGAAGTAAACTATGTCTTAAAGATGCAGTGTATGATCCTTCAGCCTTATGTTAAGCTGGGCACCGTGACTAGTCCCTATGAAAACTAATGTTCTGCCTAAAGAAGTTGGAGACCATTTTTAGTCAGGTGATTAAATACTGTGTTTGCAAGACACTTTCATTTATAAAGAACCTTAATTGGAAAATCCTCCTAATAACCTTGTGAGAAAAATAAGGTATCTCTGTTTTACAGAAAGGAAAACTGATGAGGAGATGCTGAACATGTTACACAAGCCCACACAGGACCTCAGTAAGTGCTTAAGAAATCCTAGCTCCTTGAATTTTTTTTTCAGGCAATCAGAAGCTCCCTTTCCTCTCTTGTAAAGTGTTATTAATGCTGTCCTGGATGGTTCATGGAGTGGCTCTGACCTTAGCTTGCCTCAAAGACTTAAAGCTCTGTGGTGTCACGGTTGTCTTCATTCCCATGTGGCATACATGGCTAAAGCTCTTTCACCTGAATCCAAGGTGGATATGGTCATGCCCATATTCAATATCATGTGTTGGATGCTGGCTTTCCCAAGACTCAATTAGAGCTGTCAGTCTGAGAAAAGGACTCCTGTTGTGCAACGGTGTTATAACACTGCGATGGTGTTCATGCAGTTGGGCTCAAGATAAATATCTCGGAAGCAAACTGCCATATGATGATAGCTCTGGGCATAACTGCTTTGTGACAAAAGGTGCTTCTACACTGGCATTTCACTTTGGCCCAGAAGCGTACTTTCAAAGTGAATCCTCCAAATGACCCCACTTACCCTGCTTCACAATGCCAGGCAGTTTTGGAGCACACAGATGGAATTCTTTTGCATGAAATTAAACCAGATGATGTGGTCTGGGAGCTTCACAGCTAACGGGAGTTCAGTCCACCGGAGCATGTTGGAGCTCGTCCGAGCAAACCTCCAACATGCAGTGACCTGGGGCCAGTTTCTGCTCTTCCGTGCACAGTGTAGACATACCTTTATTTGCCTATTTGCTAAGCGAAGCAGGGTTCCTGTTCAGGGAGTTATGAGAAGCACAGATACTATGTCAGGAAGGCCATGTGAAATAGCCTGGAAAACCTGCATGAGAAAACGCACACGTTTGTGTATAACCCCGTCGGTTTATCTGCAATAGAAATATTTTTATTTAGCTTAAACTCTGTGTGAGAAAGGTTCTATAATGTAGTATAAAAGACTTCAGAAACATTTTGCTAAGCAGTACCAGTGAAAACCTTTAAAGGGTAACACTCTGTACATGGCTACAATACCATATTCTGTTTAAACTTGTTCATCATTGTCTTCTTGCATGACAGCCCTGGCATTTAAAATATGTTAGGGGTGACACAATACTTTCACCTGGTGCAGACATATATCACTGGAAGGATGTTCTCATAAACAAAGCGCTGCAGGCTATGATCTTATCATTCTCCTCTTCCTTCTTCCCAGTTCAGTTCAATGACAAACACGTATTTCTCTTCTTTGCTCCAGTTTCTGGTCTAGAGAAGCCTGGTGTTGGAGCAACAGGTGATGTTGCAAATCAGGAATGACAAGCACTGGTGGTGGCCTGGTAGGGGAAAGCAACAGAGAGGGCAGCAAGCGGGCAACATATTTTATCATGCTTTGGCTGGAGCAAATATTCTATATGGTGCTGCAATTTTATAACATGAGCAAAAGTTTACTCACATGCATGCCTACACATGCACATTTTCTTTTGAGAAAGACATAGAGCAAATTAGAGTGTTCACATGTAATTAGCTATTAGTGTGGTTCAGCTGAGGCGATAGGCAGACAGTAAACTTTGAGATACCTCACAGATAAAAGGACTGACGGTGTTCTGGATAAAGCTGGAGGTAATAGTTCAGAAGAGAAATTCCTGACAAATTGAGAAGGCATCTAAGGATGTTCTTGCCTTCCACTATTGGCATGGCACAGTGTAACTATACAGGCCATCTACTGCAAACCTTAACACTTCCTGGCATCCAGGGCTCTTTCTCCTTGGACAGGCCACTTTTAAATTATTTGAGGTTTAATAATAATTTTATGTTTAAACACATAAGTTTGGACTAAAACTGTGGAATTCCTGCTCATACTTCTTTTGACAGCATATGAAACAGGGACTACAATCCCTGCAGAGGCTGGAGTACCTCCAGTTATTTATCTAGGAGTGTACATGACCAGATCTAGTAAAAACATTAGCAGTTACCATATGTAAGCATCACACTTGGAAAGAAACCCAAAGTGTGTCCGAGTTCAAGTCTTTGCATCTTCTATGAAAATCTGGATATTTTACTAAATTTTTGTGATAAATGAAAATGTCATTATATTTTTTTCTCATTTTATATCTGTCAGGGAAGTGCTTTCTTCTGCCCTTTGGGAGTTTTCAATATTTCATTTTTTCAACTAATTCTCTGGCTAACCAATAAGCTGCTAAAAAAAAAAAAAAAAAGCTGAGTCACTTGCTTCAGTAATATAAAAATATTTCATTTTTTGCTTTACTTTATAAATCAAAAATTAAAACCAAAATGTATTTCAAAGCAAATAAATGTTCATTTATAAAAATATCTATTGGGATGCTTGCAATAATTTTGAAATGTTTTTAACATCTTTTATTCAGTTGGGAAGCCTCATGAAAACCACATTGTTCCCTCCTAACCTTTTTGCTTGTTTGGCATTTTCCTTTATGAAGTTTTCATGGAAAACTCCAGACATAATCCACTTTTAACATCAGTTTGGTATCTCAGGGTGTTCTTGCTTGGGATGGCTTCTGAGGAGGAACAATTGAGAACTTCATGATCTGAGTTGATCTAACACTGAAAATTTCAAGTACTGCTGAAATTATCCATACTTCTGAGTATCTATTCATGTAAAAGTTTATATTTCTCAAGGCCTGTGTACTTTTTGGCCTGTTGTCCTTTTCATTACACTCCAATAGGACTGATCTAAAGTGTTCATGTTGAAGTAAAAATTTGTCATAGGTTTTGCACAACTTGTACACTATTTCTTTGCCAGCATGTAAACACTTCAGCAAGTCTTTCTGTTAGGACTAAATCCTGCAAGAAAAATGCACATTTGATACACCAGAGGAAAGAAATGTTCAGATAACAGGCAGAAGAACTAGCATTTTTGGAGTGGGTAAAACCACATTCAGTAAAGCGCATGTTATTTTTTGCAGACAAGGAATCACTTCTCAGTACACAATTAACAACATTTGGTAGATAGTAATTCTTTAACCCTCAAAGAATATTACCGCTTCTAGCTTTAAGGGTCATTTTTTTCAAGGCTTTGTGATGAACAAAGTTGGTGTAAATTCTCTATGGAAGAAATGTTGAATCAAGAATGTAAGATTGTGTTGATGTTTCAGTTCATCTTGAAGAAGGGAACCTTCTCCTGTAGGTCTCAAGTGATGCTCAGGGAGAAGAACAGCACGTACGAGGAGGAGAGCCAGCGTGCCGGTGACCAAGAGCCTACCACTAGAGATAAAGCCTGGGGACCGTGTCAAGGTAAGGGCCCTCACAAAGCACTCAGCAAATGCTTTCTTTGCAACTCTTGCTGCCCTGCTTACCTTCTTCCCAAGGCCCATCCTCTTTGCTCTCCTCATCCTGCTCTGCAGAATGACAAGAAAACCTGAGGGTTTTCACAGGTTTCTGGAGAGAGGAACAAACTTTCAAACAACCATTTGTCTTGCCTAGATGTAGCTGTGCTGGGTTAGACCAAAGGTCCAGCTAGCTCCTCACCTTGTCTGTGGCAGAAACCCCTAGCAGATATACAGAAAAATGTCAGAAGTCAAACATAGAGTAATTCTTCTCCTGATGTGTGTTCCTTGTTGCTATCACTCGGTGCATTTCAGAGACTGACAGTAGAAGTTGGATAAAATAGTGTCTAATGATATCAAAAGAATTATTTTCCATGAATTTCCAGCCCGTTTAGAATCTGATTATACTTTTGGTATTCTGTGGCAGAAAGTCCCCCAATTTAATTGTGCTGCATAACAAATATAAAATGCTGTTCACTTTAAACCTCTTTTGCTCCTTGTGCTAACATACTGAATGGATATTCCCCTCTTCAGAACATTCTTCATAACATTTTTCATTGTATAAACCTCAGCCATCTCCTTTCAAATTGTTTTAAATTTACCTAGTTTGTCATTTTGTGGAAGCAGATACATATGGTTACCCAAAAGACAATCACTATCAAACTTAACTGTTGTCACTGAGACTGAAACTCTTTCAAAAATTAATTTATTTAAAATAATCCTTACTGTGCAAATATCCAAAGATCAGGCAGATCTATAAAACCTGCCTGAAGCAAAATCATGCAATTAGAATCATGCTCATAAGTGTTGGAGTCTTAAAACATTAATAGATCATTTTAATGGAAGGAGTTATTAAAATTGTATTTGATTTGCATTATTACAACACTGAATGCACTATGGAAAACTGAGTTCATGAGAGAAGCACAGCACAAAACAGATTCTTATCTGAGTTGGAAATTTAAATAGATTATACTTTACAGTTCTGCCTAAATTTTCTTTAGTTTTTTTCTCTTCTAGATCACTAAGAACTCCTGCTTTTATATTAGAATAGAAAATGAGGATGAGAATAAGGATAAGGATGTGACTGGAGACTGAAATAAAGCCTCAGAAAAGTAGTTTGCGGGGCAAAAAATGCTTCTTAACATAAGCATTTTTTTATCATATATGAGATGTGTTGTTCACGTCATAACCACTATCAAAAGTCCCATGAATTGCAGGGTTTCTGTAGATGATTTAGGAAAAATTTACCCCAAATGTGGAAGCAATTATAAAGAAATTCATGACTCATTAGTAAGCGTTCCTTGTTTTATTTCTGTTACAAGTAGAGTATAATTTCTGGATCTCTATCTGACATCTTTTCTATTGGACGCTTACTGTCTCTTATGCATTTATAAGATACTCCACTCCACATCACCAGCAAAACTGATGTACAAATGTCTTCCTTAATCCAGTAAGAAGCAGAGACTGTTGGAGTCGGTGGAATAATTTCCACCATTTCCAACAGACTTAGGAATAAACATATAAGGGTTAAAAATATATTTATAAACATATTCAATAAGTGAAGGAAGGAATACAGTGAATTTGCTCCACAATTGAGATGTTTTTAGTTTTATATTCTTTAGATTACCTGTAAATATATATCCCTCATGTGCAGTTGTTGAAAATCACATTTAGGTGTTTAGACTTCGGTTGATTTAAGCCAGTATAGAAGTGTGCTCTGAATTTTTCAGGGCAGTGCAAATGTGCAAAAATTACATCTTCTTCATGTTGCAAAGCTCTGTATCATTTAGAAGAACTGTGCCAGTAAATTAAACAAAGGAGAGTATTTCTATTAAAAATAGAAACAACATCCTGTAGAAAAAATATTCTTTATCTTATGACCTTCAAATGTGGTTTAAAATTCAATGATCAGATCCTTACCAGGTATGAATCACCACATAAATGATGCAGTAACACTTTATATTACCAAATCATCTTGCTGGTAATTAGGAATATCTTCTATAGAATAAGGACCAACAACAAGACAAAATAGAAGCTGATATTATCTCAGCACACATAAGTAGTAGACAGAAATATTCATATGCAGAATCTTACAACTTACCTACACAATACCCAGTGGGCTGAAGTAACAGCATACAGAATTGTCTTGGAAAAGGCAATTCTCAATAGAAACTAAAAATCTTACTATTTGTCTGTAAGTTTCTCACAATTATACATGGCAAAAATGAAAATAAAACTGACAGGCATGCACTCAGAAAAAGTTGATTTTAAAAAGTTTCTTTAAACTTTCTTTAAAAATGCAGAGCAAACTATACTCAAATGACAAAAAAACAATTAGACACAGATATGTACAATTAGTCTTTGATTTCATGTAAAATGGAGAAGGCAGAAAATATCATGTATTAGAGGTCCGTGAGCAAGAGCCATTGTCTAGGGATCAAGTACAAAACACATTACAATCGAAGAATTTTTCTGAGGTATGAAAAAAAATCCACTAACAGGAGGAAGTAGAAATATTTGGATGTCTCTCTTGAAGCCCTCAAAAACCAATCTGGGTGCCTCTGTGTGAGGCAGGTTCCAGGAGCATCAAGCCTGCAGGAGCTTCGATCAGGCATTCTCCTGACTTCAACATCCTCACAGTCCAAGCAGGAATACGTTGAATACTGACAACTTCCAGAAGTTTTTTTTAATCAATTAGGCCCTTTTCTAACCTGTTGGTGTCCTGACTTTTCTTGTACAATGTAACGTAGAGAAGTGTAGCTTTTTTCTTTATCAACACAAAACACTCAAAAACACTTCTACATATGAACACTAGTAAAACAGCAAACATTTTGTATAGTGAGCAAATTCTGTCACAGGCCTACTAAGTGAGAAGCACAGTTTCTTATGCATCACCCCCCATGAACTCATCCCATTTTGTGCCTACTGGAGCTTTGCAAATCTCCATACTTTTGTGTTTAGCAAAGCAGATGTGCAAATGGAGATCCTGGTGACCTCCCCTCTGAGAATCGTATCTTTGACATACATTACTCTCCTGCTGACAGCAAGAGAACTGTGAATCAGTTGGTATTTCACACCTGCAACTAATGTAGAAGTTGTAACGATATAAGTGAGCATTAGGAATAGAAGTGATGCTTTGGATATGAACCAGCTATATTTAACAGGAAAGGTGCAAATCTACATTATCACTCAGGATACGTATTAGCTCCAGCCCTTCTTTAGCCTGGAAAGAAAGAATTATATACAAGGGAACTTACCTCAGAGAGTTTTTCTTTCCTCTGGCAGAAGTGATGACTAGGCTAAAATTATCCATTGGTTCTATCTGTAGTTGGGGAATCCACAATTTAGTTCATACAGCTTCAGCTGGTAGGCCAGTTCTGGTTCAAGATTCTGTTCTACTATAAATACCTCTTCAGGATCAATAGAGAAATTAACTTGGAGTGTAGCTGAGGACTTTGTCCTGCCCATTTGGCCTGGACTGAGCTGATGTGGTAAACCCATGGGGAGATGAGATCTTGCTGAACATCCCAAGTTCTCTAAGTCCCCTCTGCCTTGAGAAGTCTGTGCCTCCAGACAGGTTCCTGGGTTCAGGAATTTCGATAGCTTTTACCCGCTATTTTTGTGTTGGTAACAGATGCTCCTTGGGCCATTTGGACTTCTACTAATGCTGTAGCATGTATTATCCTATAATACTCCACTGATCAGAGCTTTCTTCATTAAAGCATATCTGTTAACTGCAGAGTATATGGGGTTGAATATGTTTGCTGCCTCATCTAGGAGTAACAAAACTTGTTGGTGAGTAGAAAGTTACCATCACCCTTTATACTGGTTTACATTAACCCTGGAAAATCATCTCCACTTAATGGTTTTGGGAGGTTCCTTTGTCAATGCCTAACAGGTGGCTGCTCTGATGCCTTGTGCTTTTCTTCCTGGCTTAGAAATGTCCCAAATGGAAATGAGCAGTTTTATCTCCTCCTGCTAAGCATACAGGGTAGGAATGGATTGCACAGGTACATCTCTTATTGAAAAATCAGGGGCCCCTGGGCAGTTACGTGACAATTGGCTTGAGAAAGGAAACCGGTTTGTCACCTCATTGCTTAATGGTGTGATCTGAAGCCCGAGTTGAGGTGTACCTGTGGGTGCAAGAGATAAGATTATATTGTTAACACTATACCCGTTGTGTTCTGAAGATATTGGAGTTTCTAACCTCAGAATGTAATACAACATTAAAAATATGGTGGGATTCTTGGTTACATGAATACTAATGTATAGGTTCTCCTACCAAAGAAAACAAAGCGTTATCTCCCTACTCATCCTCCTTATTTCTCTTAAAAGATATGACAGCTCTAAAGCAGATGAGACCTGTCATAATCTGTGAACCCTTGGCCTGAGAACCACATATACATGTAGGAAAGGTGTTCTTACCCAGAATAATGTAAGCTATAGGTGAAGTATGCATGAATAATTTTGTGTAATGTGATTGTATGTATATACTCTGCAAAATGTATTTTGGATGTAAGTAAGAATGGTAGTGTATATGATTCAAAGGAATAGGGTACATTAAAATACCTAGAAACGGCACAGAAGAGACAAGGGAAGGTATAGATAAAGGTAGGAAAAAAAGGAAGAGAATAGATGTGGAGACAGCTGGAAGGATGACAGGTGTGACATGCAGGATCAGGTTGGACAAATCCAAATAGTTTATAAGAAGACGGAAAAATGCCTCTCTGGCATTGTATGTTTAGTGTTTCTCTACAACGATGTTATGGTGTTTTTCCTGCTCTTGATGCAAATGAAGCACTGAAGTTCTCCTGAATTTTATTTTTTTCTCCCCTGTGTGAGATGTCCTTTACACTGTGATGAGATCACTGGTGTATTAGTTCATATTAATCTTTTCAGAAATTATCCAGGAAATGCAGTGGTGATGTCATGACTGCAGTAATGTCTAAAAGGATGGTTTTATGGAGGAAAGGAGAAATTTTCCTCTCATTTAGCAAAACTGTAACAGAATTCGTTGCTCTCAAGTGTGTTGGACAAGTTAAGGTTTGTTTATTTTTGTCTGTTGCATGTTTTTGCAGTAGACAGCATGCTTCATACTTTTTCTTTCCTCAAGTATTGCATAAATCCAACAAAAGTTGCAGACAAAGTACCCTGCTAAAGCAGTGCTCCATTTGAACAATCATCTAGAAGCATCTTTACCCATGGTACCTCCCCAGTCACACAGTCAAAAGAGGCGTAGAAAAAAAATCTGATTCCTGTGATGACCTGAATGTCCCCACGCTAGACCTTCTGCATCCTTCAGCAGGTGGATACCTCACTGAGAACATTCTGGTTCCCATCTCTTTTTAGGAGAAAAATCCTTGGGCCCTCCTCCAGGGTCAAGGTATCACTATTTAATATGATGTATTGTGTCTGTTTGATCAATGGAGTAATGCCAGACATGAATTTGGACCGTGACATTTCAGGTAATGACAGTGACTTGGAAGTGATGAACTTTCACTGTTATTCTGGTTTTTATGCCCAGTCTTTCCCACTCTGTTTGCTAAGTAAAGTGGCAAGACTTAATGATATAGATCTGAAAGGTCTCTGGATAGATTTAGTACTGAAAAGAAATATGTAGACAGATGGAATCATATGCCTTGCTTTACCGTGGTGAATGTAGTGTATTTTAATGTGTTCTAATGAACTTAAAAAAGACTCCCCAGTGTGCTTGCTGCCTGGGTCAGAGGGGTTGTTTTGAGTTTGCTGTTTTCCTGGATTCTTGAGATAATTCCCTCCGGATTTGTTGGGTCAACAACAGAGTGGTGATAACAAATACACTGATGTTTTAATCCAGTGCTATGCTGTCTCCCTCTTTGAGATGTGGATTTTTGCATCCTAACAGTTACACTACTCCTAGTTTAACAACTTTAGGGCATTAGTGACAGGCAGCATGAAACCAGGTCCCCTTTCGTTCCTAGAGACCAAATGTCCTGGATGGTCTGTGAGACACGGCACATATACCACAGGTTTAGTTTTGCTCAAAGAGTTTAAGAGATTTAGTTACCCAGAGAGGAGTGGGAGATTAATGGTGTTCATTGATAGTGATAGGGAACTGTGCACTCTAAATCCCATTGCAAGCAAAGAGGAGCCTACCTCTACATACTACTATTATCTATAACTAAAGAAAGTCTTCCTATTTAAAAAGACTAATTAATAATGCTTAGTGGTCTAGATTTGCAAGTATGAATTGTCAGGGATTTTGGTGGGCTTCGGGAGGTGGGGAAATGAGTTAACACTGCAGATGATAAGCAGATAGGGTTTCCACATGAGATTTGAGACTTTTGTTCTCTTTTATTTGTACTAAAATTTTGGCTTGAGCTCACATAGTCGTTCTACCCAGACTGCTTCCCAGACAAGCTAATTTGTCTACCTGTGTTCCATTTTAGGCCTTGATTTTAATTTGAGAATGATTCCTGCTAATACCAAAGACTGGATAGAACATCCATTAAAAGTCTACACAGCAATTGAAATGGAAAATTCCAAAAGAACCCCTATTAGAGTTTTTCTCCATCAAATCAACATTACAGACTTCTTATGCATTTCTTAATTAGACATTGATATTAACTGGACTGTTGCATGATTTAAATCTAGCTCTTAATCTCAGCTATTCTATGCTGCTGTAGTTTTTATGACATCCAACTAGCGACTGCTTTATGCATTAATCTATCTGGAAAACCACCTTCACTTTTTTTTTTTTTGTCTTTTTTTAGAAGAATAAAGGCCCCAAGAAGGAAATGAAAGCTTTTGGATTCAGCCATTAGTAATTTTCTGCTTAGTATTTGAAAAATTGCTTATTTTAATTGCTTCATAGAAGAAAAAGATATCAAAGCTAACGTTCTTTCTCTCCAAACTTTGTAATTATTTCTCTCAGACTCTTATTTGAAATGCCTTGAAAGGATTTTCATTGAAATGTAGATTTCTTCTCTTTCAAAAGTACTTTTATTCCCCTGTGCTTCTTTCCTTTTTTTTTTTTCTTTTTTTTTTTTTTTTTTTAATTCTTGTGACTTCCTCTCTAGATTGAGAGCAAAATACATATACTCCAATCTCTGGACACTGTAGTGTGTGTCACACAGATGTCCCTTAAGTGTCCTCTTCTTTAAAATTAACCTTTTGAGGGCTTAGAGACTCTGCTGACAATTGGCCCGAGGTCTTAGACAGCCTGACATCCTTGGGCTTCCTGCATGGACAGTGAAGAGGAGCCATAGGTGTTATAGGGGTTTGCTATATCAGACACCTACTCATTCTGAAAATTGCTGTGTGATTTGCTTTTTAATGTCACTACCAAAGTCAGGGGAGCCTAATGGAAAAATTTCACAAGTGTTAGTGAGCATGTCACTGAACAGAATTTTGGGGCTTGTAATAAAATCTAGGGACAAGTAAGTTTTGTATAGTTTCAGGTTTTGTTTCCAGTAGTATAAACCCTGAATTTTCTAATCCAGAGAAAAATTTTCTCACCAAATCCTGTAGTTAGTTCTGCATTGTATTTAAACCTCAGTATCACAAAGCTATAGGATCACGTTTGTCTCATCAGTAATCCTTGGTACCACTACAGCAATAGTAGCAAGAAGTTCTTTATTTCACCTATACATTTTCAGGAAACATTATTTACTTGTAGATTATGATCTGGTCAAAATGATCTATACATTCATTACATCTAGAGTGGTCTTTCATAATTCACAGTACCTAAGAATGAGGCAAAACTCACATTTGTTTATAGTGCAGCAATTCTGGTCAGCAAAACAAGATGCAGAGAAAACATTGTCCTAAGCGCCTTGTGATCTGCTCTGAGTCCCAGGTGATTTTTCACGCCAGCTCAAAAACCTCTTCAAGAGCCTCAGAAGAGTGGGGAGCTGGCTACCTCAGAGACTCTTCAAAATATAGCTGTTCTCTCTGCAGATAAATGATCCCACAAGCCCAATGTGGTCATGGCTAAGGTTATCTTGTAGGGTGAATCTTCCCAGCAAAACAGAACATTTTGAGAAGACTGAAATGAAGCTAAAGCACTCTTACTATCAGAGTTTCCCATGCATTTTTTGCAATAACACAAAAAGAAGAAAAGAGAAGAGAACGAGAAAATGAGTTAGAGGAAGATGGAGAGAGAGATGGACTATTAAGCAAAGCTACTTTTTTGCTTTCTGAATTTACAGTCCTGATAGACATCTTTATTCAAAATTACTCATTTTTTTAATATTCAGACACTACAGTTTTCAATATTAGGTCCCGGATTTGTCTGGACAGATTACTCTCTTATTCCCACAATGAAACTTAATTATCCTTTTTATATCTTCAGATACTTTCAGTAATTTCCTGAACTGTTTTTAGGGACAGAGAGAAGCTGATGGATCAGTCAGTAAAGCAAGTACCATGCATCCCTGTTGACCACACATCTTTGAAGGCAGAAGCCCTTTGGCCCCTGGTCTTCTTAGAAAGATTTTGAACGTTAGTACAAGTATTGTGCTCATATCTACTTTTTCTGAGTTTTGGTTTTTGTTTTGCTGGGGTTTTTTTACTAGGTAGAGACTTGTCTTTTTCTCAGTACCTTTCTATGTATTACTTGGAAGCATTTAAATGTGAGTAACTCACCTGGAATCTGTAGAAGGATATTTGAATGATTCATATCTGAGACAAGAATAACTTCTCATGAAATCCAGGATGGAAATGACTGTATGGTTTAAAACACACCTTCCTGTATCACTGCTGTTGCAGCAGGAAGGAATGCTTCTGAGTAGTTTAAGTCCAAATGACTAAATAAATTGTTTCAAAGCAACAGCAGTAGCACAGAGGGCATAAGTTGCTGATATTAAGTAATTACTAGACTTCAGTATGTCATCGATTTCATTAAAAAAAAAATATATATATATATATAGATATAAAAAACACATCTGTTATCACTACCATTTGTGTCTGTGCAAAACTACCAAAGAGTAAAAAACTAGTCAAGGTGGAAAAGTTGCATAAGATAAGCCAAGACTTGCAAGTACTAAAGAGAAAATTATAATGAGTATACATTTGATCTTTGAGAATTATTTTTTAGCTATTATTATTTTTGTCTCAGTTATTCAAATGAGCAAAGAAATGTTAGAAGAAAATAAAGTATTAATAGTCTTAAGAAAATAACCCAGTTCATCAGAAAGTAGAGAGATAGCACAACCAATGTGTGTTAAAGAATCCTTTGTGAATGAAACACTAAATCACAAAAGGCTGACCTGGTAAAATAATTGTGATATATAAATAGAGCAGGTGTTGCCATGGTATGCAGGTATGCTTTATTGGATTGAGTAAGTGGCGGTTAAACGCAGTTTCACAACTAGGCTGGGATTAACAACAAAATTTGCATGGACTTTATACACTGTATAAAACCTAAACTGAACAAAAATCCACTTACCTTGGAGTACTGTTCATATTCCAGCCACATATCTACATGAAAATTGCTTCTTCCAAAGCCTGAAAGCAGAGACCAGGATGGCACGGGGTCACCAAGACCACAGGGTCTGTCATACCACAACCAGAAGTTAAGATGGCACTGCAGAATAGAACACAAATTTCTCCATCACACCCAACCACTTTTTTTCCTGATGAGTTTATCACTCTTAATAATCTCCACTAGCCTGAGAGAATGGATAATATGTTTTCTATAGATACAATAAATAGTGCTTCAAAGGACATGACATTTATACAATTCATCATTTCAGTGATTCAAAATAAATGTAAACTAAAAGATGTCTAAAGAAACAAGCAGCAGAATCCCAGGACAGAGGGTCTCAGGCTGAGTCCCTGTTTTTGCTGCTGATGGGTTCTGCTGTCTTAGACCTGTCACTGCAGCATTCAGCCTGGGTGTATTTGTCAGCCTCCATAAAACAGATAGTTAACACCTTTTATAGGGCTCTTACAGTACAGTGTACTGTACAACCTATACAGTGCATGGAAATAAACTGGGTCCTAATCTCATATGTGCCCTTGCTCTGTGTGACTGGAAAACAAGGGATAAAAAATAATAATAAGCTCTGAATAATTATGTAAAGTCCTTATAGTGAAGGAGGCTTTGAGCATTGTGAGTTCTCCACTGGGAGAAGTCCCATTTAAAAAATCTCCCTGACATAAAAATGAATCAGATCCCGTCAAATGAATGGCCTGCATTTACTATTCTTTTCACTTACCTTCTAGTAGTTCATTTTCTGAGCTGACTTGTGCCTGTTCCCTGGTTGTCAACAGGAACCGGTTAACAAGAACTTTCTGGAAATGGATTATTAAATAAACAAACACAGAAAGAACAGCTGACTCAGCAGATGCACTATTACAACGTCAATGTAAAGCTATCAAACAACAATTGCAACTTCTGAACATCTCATGATTCACACTACAAACAACAAAGGGAAAAAGAAAAAGAGGATTTTGACCAGTGCTAATAAATTTGGAACAACACTGGATTTTGAGATCACAAGAAATTTGGGATGAGTGTGCTCAACTCTTGGTCTGTCTGAGCAGCACATGTTCTCCTTCCTGTAACCATTGCAGCATTAAGCACTGCATCCATCATCTGTAAAAAAGCAGTACTTGAACTACCCTGATAGCGAGGACAACTCCACTATAGCAAAAAAATATCAGCGTCTCAGCTCTAGAATATTGAAAATATTTTGGAAGTTCAGGAGAAAGCTTCTCTCACCCTGAGCTCCTGACAGCTCCAAGTGTGACACCAGGGCTGCTTGTTTCATCTGGGAGACAGGGAAGGCACATGCTGCCTAGATCTTGAAGCTCATAGAAGTGGTTTTTACCTTTTCATACCAGTTCATACCTGCTGTATTGGGCTTGCCTCAGGTATGGGGTATCTCCCCAGGGAGATAGAGCAAAACAGAATAGGGCAGAGGCAGAAACCCCACGAGTAACCTAATGGATTTTTTGGTGAGAAGAGGGGATATTAATTATGAGAATAATCTGCTGAACATTAAGTGTCCTGGAGCAACTATTGCAAGACTGAAACAGTGAGTTTCAGTGCAGCTTTAAGACGTCTACCCTGAAGAAGCATTTGCAATTGAAACTGCATCCTCTTTTTCTTAACTCTCCAATTCCCATGGGCCAGCAGTTTCCTTGCTAAATGAAATGCTTCTTCATGGAGACCGCAGGGATTGGTAATGCAATATAGTGCCTTTCATCTCTCACCCATGAACCCAAGTCAAACAGAGTTTGGTAAATGGCCAATAACCCTTCCCATCCCAGGGGCTGTTTGGTGACCTGTGCGAAATGAGAAGGGTCATCCCAGTGTCTGTTTACTAGAAGGCAAGTGTCAACTTCACCACAAAAAGGGACCCAGTTACTACTCATTATCACCCAATTTAACATTCTTAAGCCAAGAGAATGAGCCCAGAAAACTCAACCATATTCTTACCCAACCATGGTGGTCCCAATACATCAGGGCTTGAAGTACATTAATGAGGACAGTTGCATTGTAGCAAACCAGGCTGTGCCTCTCCTGAGGACAAGAAATCCAAGTCTGAACTTCTCACAGCTGCACGGGATTGCAGTTCTCCTCAGATCTACATGGAAATTCCTGGGAAGAACGGTTCAGTTTGTGGGTGCAGCAGGCACTGAAACATGGTCATGAAGTTAAAGAAAGCTGCAGACTTCTGCAAATCTTCATTTAGGGCCATAAACAGACACAGGCAACCTGTGAAGAGACACAGCATCCAGCACTGATAGTGTTAATATGCTGAGAAATCCTTCACTGTAAGGCTCTGTTCCCTCACCCGTCATGAATATACTGTTCTAGTTACCAAAATAGCTGCATTCGGAAGGGTTGAAGGCCAGAAGCTCACTTGCCCTATGCACTGCTCATTTTAAGGTCAGACCTTCAGCATCAGGAACCTGTTAGAAGAAAGAAGAATCACTTTAAAAGTTGTTGCCACTCTGGAGGTTACCCTGGACAGTCCAAGAGGGGAAAGGGAAGGGCAGGGGCAGATAAACACTTGGCCACAGGAAAAAATCAGCTGCCCCTAAATTTCAATAGATCTACATAAACCTCTGAAATCCACCCAAAACTCCAGCCAGCTTGTTCTTACAAAGTTTCTAGTAACCACTATCATTTTCTAGCCCTTCTATGCCATAGTAATGATAACATTGTCGCTGTCAACTCTGAGTTACTGTTTAATCCCTATCTTGATTAATTGCATTCAATTGGTATACCTTTGTTAATTAAACAGAAGACAGCAGCAGCAGCTTTTACTTCTTATTCTTTTGTGTAGATCATTTCCCAGGGCTTCATAGGTTGTGGAAAAATAACAATACAGACACACCACACATCATATTTCAGCTCAGCTGATAAAGCTATTTTACTCATACAGTGGTCGATGATTTTTTTCGCATATCACAGTATAGACTTAATTACCGTGCTGCTGCTGCATGGCAGCTCCCCTCACTTTTTTTTTTTATTTGTATTATTTGCAAGTTGTACTCATGTTTTCCTGTCATCCCCGAGCAATGTGCATGCGTGCGTACAGGCAAATGCCAAGCCTGGAAAGGAAATTTGATGCGTGTCAATGAATTGGAGTTTTCAAACTTTGGCTGAAGATTAGTACATGTAAACATAGCTCTGCCCCCTTCATCTTGGATAATTGGTCACAAATGCTACTTGACACTTCTCAAATCAGACACTTTACATACTTCTGAGCATAGCTGAACTTTTTTGGCAGGAATTAATTTGCTTTGCAACTCAGCCACTCATTCCTGGCCCAATCCCTACTCCAGTGATTTCAGTGCAATGTTCTGCCAGCACAAGCAGCACAGAGGCAGGACCAGATCTGTTTCCTAGCCTTGACGAGCCTGACTTTGTTTACTCCCTCCAAAATCCATTTACTGCAGCTAATGTTCTGCCCTTTGCCAGCCTTGATTAACAGTGGGATTTTTACCTTCAGTCCCCTCTCTGTTCCACTTACTGTACAAGTTACATTGCACCACATTCAGGCTAGATATGAGAAAGAACTTTTTTTATAGTGAGGGTGGTGAGAGCCTGGCTCAGGTTGCCCAGGGAAGTGGTGGATGCCCCGTTCCTGGGGACACCCCAGACCAGGTTGGACGGGCTCTGAGCAACCTGAGCTGGGTGAAGATGTCCCTGCTCATGGCAGGGGTAGGACTGGATGAGCTTGGAAGGTCCCTTCCAACCCAAACTATTCTATGATCTCTGAAAAATGAAGACTACAATGTAGCATCACCAGAAGATGTAACTTCTGACATTCCAGAACACTTCCACAGCAGCAGTATATTTATGGGAGGTGGCTACAGACACCAGCCACCTCCAAAGAGGTTGTCTCACTTTTCTTCTGCAAACTGTGTTACAGCAAAGAAGGGGAATCCATTTCTGAAGTACTGATGAAGTTTGAAGTAGACACAGAATTTCTTGCTCTTAAACAGCCTCCTGTTTGCTCCGACATTGCTGTGTGTTTATGCACTGTGCACTAGTACTGCAAGACCTGAGCAGACCATATGCTCACTCAGAAGGGTTGCCAGGTCTCAGGGAACATGACTGTGCCTATTCCAGGAGGGATTTGGGACAGGAGCATGTTCCATAAAGGTTTTTGCTAGAAGCACTGTATTTTATCTAGTGATATATTTCTGTCCAGCCTTTGAACAGTTCATCAACACATCCACGTACATCTATGAATAACCAATGGAAAATATTATTCACCAGGATGTTGATAAGCTGCAGCATCTAAAAATGTTTGCAGGTTGTTCTTTCCAACTATCAAGAGGGATGTGTGCCAGCATGCCTTCCTCATGCTAGCTGCTTCATCCAGAAAATGGAGAGAAAATTATGAAACCATGTCAGTTCTAGAAGAGGGTGAAGATTCACATGGGTTATTTTAGCATTCTTGTCTTGCTCATCACTAGCATTAAATCTGTAAACTAGATTGGGCTCCTACCTGCAGATGCAAAGGATGGAACTTTTTGCTCTTCAGGTATAGACCATGAGAGAAACAAATACCTGGTCATGCACTCACATTGGCTTGGTTCTCAGGGCTTCATACAGTTCAAAGCACTGATGAGGAGGATCCAGGACAAGAACAGTCCATGCAATGTTCCTCCAGCCTCTGATACCTTGTGCCACAATTGGAAGATGAACCACTGCAAAGCAACAACCAGGGAACCAGCTGCACCAACCATCTTTCTGTGTGCTTGTCCCCACACTTTCTGAGCACAGTCTTGTGATGGTTCATCCCTAGAAAATAAGAATAGCTGGTGTTACAAGAGGTAAGGCAGGTTCACTGTGGAGAATCAAATGTCTTTATTGTCCCTGAATTTAGCGTGGAATAGTGCAAGAGAAGACATTGCATACGAGTATGTCTTGAGGTTTTACAGACTTTTACCTTAAATTAAGCAGATGGAAACATATCTTTCTTCCTCCAGTTTAACTCTGGTATTGGAACCATTATGGGAGTGGTGGGTATGATATTTGTAGGTGAATAAGGCAAATTCACCTACAAATGCAAGGTGAGATGTAACATAGCTCTAAAGCATGAGCTAAGGAGGAGGTTTAGTTTCCATTGCTATTATATATCACTATATAAATTTAGCTTTCAGGTCCTAGACATTTTAAAATGACATGTCTAGTGTTAGAAGAGTATCAGAAAAAGTGAATTACAGGTTACAGGCTTCTAGTATTTGCAGTAGAAGAACTATTATCCTAATTACACTTACAGAGTACTCATTTTTGTTGTTATTAGGGGAAAAGGATTGTAGAATTAGGATGTTTGGAAAGAAAATCCTGAAGAAGGGGAGCCAAATAATTTAGCTGGGACAAAGAGCTATGATGGCTGCTCAACACACTTCTGTTTTCAGTACGTGAGCTTGCCCTGCGTGTGTGGACCTGCAATGTTCAACAATTTAGGAGAAACCACTATAGGTACTGATGTCTGATACAAATGAGAACAAACCACAGCCCACAGGAAGGCCTGACCTCACAGAGAAAAAGTCCAGCTTGGGAGGTGGGTGCCTTTTTGTACCATTGAACATCTCAATAGTCTTTGCTGGGTGAGAATGGAAAATGACCAAATGACTCCATGAGCTCAATAGTTCATGAACAAAAATCCTTTCCGACCACCAAAAAAATCAAAGCCAGACTCTTGAACATTTGAAGTGAGAGTATAATAAAAAAACAATTTTGTTCCCTGGAAAGGTGAACTTCCATTTTGAGTCATTATTTTGTGGTTCGGGCTAACTGGCCATAACCAGTACGCAGGTATTCACTGTTGTAAATCCACTGCATTGCCTCCTGGATGTCATTACTGAAAGTAAGTGAGCTGTTGCTTCAGTGGCTAAAGATTTACTTGCTTAATGCCTGGTGTCATCAACAAATTCAGGCTGGCAATGACATCCTACTTGTCTAAGCTAATATACAGCTTTGCACCCTCCTTGGTTTTCTTTCCATTTGAACTTATGGCTTAGTGTTAATGTCTGCCACCAACCAGCATTACAGCTGAGGTGAATGAAGTGATGAATGAACACACAGTTTGCATGTAGATAATTAGAAGTCTGGCTGAGTAGATCACATGAATTAATATATCATCATTATGTTTGTATTTTAAAAGCATCTAAACAATATTTTTTTTCTTCTATAACTCCATCACTTCAGTGCTGTGACACGAGGGATGAATTGCACTATGCATTTTGGTAGAGATTTGTTTTCTAAAAAATGATAGAACCACTTGGAGCTTAAGTTATTGCTGTAATAAGTTAGTAAGTTGTCCCTACTTAAGAAAACTCCAGTGTAAGGAGTAAACCTCCTTGTTTGGCTGTGCTGCAAGAAACAGGGTGATATTTAATTATGACAGTTCAAACTCATCTGGTTTCTCCAAGTGTAGACTATATTGATTTACAGTACTAATACAGAAAAGGCAGAATTTAAAAGCTGGTTTATTTAGAAACTTATTTATTCCTAAAAATGTCTGTTCAGCTCATTTTTAAATATGATTTCTTATCCCAGGTGAGTTACACTGCATTTCTGAATCTCAAGAACTGCTTGTGCCTGATAACAGCTGATCAAAATACCAGGACAGTTCGATCGTTTTGATTGTAAGATTTTTGTTTGTTGCTTTATTGGACAATGGTGCTTGCAAAAGAGAGATTAAGAGCACCAGAGACTGAATTATGGACCACAGTTAGTGCATGAGACTTAATAGTGGTACAGGACCACAGTCTGTAAGATAAGTGGCAAATGAAACCAACTTGCAGGCAGAATCAATGTCTTGTTCTGAAAAAAATGTACAGAAAATCCGTACCAGTGTTTCAGTATGACAAATGAACTCAGGCAAGTTGAAGATAATCATGATTATTTAATATTCCACAGCTTTATAACTTGATACTCTGTGGACAAAAGATCAGAAGGCTGCTGAGTCCAAAGTTTTGAATCTTTGGGTCAATATGCTTCTCATGTCTTCAGCATTTAGTTTAATTTAGAAGGAAACAGTTCTGAGCTAAGATAAGATCTCAAACAAAATTGACATGGACTCACAACATGGCCTAACATAACAATTTAATCTATCCTGTGCTTCCACTGAAAGAAGGCTTAATAACTGTGGTATGACTTCACCTGCTGCTTCTAACATTTGCTCATTCTTTTTTCCTGAGCAAATTTGGATTATCAGATAGCGAGCAGCTTTGTTCATGGTAGACAAACTTGAATTCATTTAGGATTAATAACAATGGCTTCAATCTTCGATTCAATGGCAGTCTTAATGAATGGGATTTTTGGAAGACAAATATTTTTTTGTGTTAAAGAGAAATCATTAATTCTTAATCTTCCTGGGTGTCAGGTGATTACAGCACATAGCACAAAATGTTTTCCCCTATGAATCCAGCCTTGGGCAGATAAACTGCAAGAACATTCCCCAGGCCCCAGCATTGCAGCTACAGGCCACTTTAACCTTGTTATTTCAAAATCTGAAGTTTCACAATGAATTATTTGACGTGAGGAAAAGCTCGTCTCTTACTCACAGTATTATCTCAGGCCCTCTTGGTGATCTGATGCTGGGGAGTAAGGAGAGAAGGGTCCACATCGTTGTGATCCGTCAGCAGTCATAGGTTGAGACAGGACTACTCAGATGAAGAAATGCAGGCTGGATCTGGATTTTGGCCCAATCCTTGCCGTTGTCTTAGACGTGGGCATCTTCCAAATTCCTGCAGGAAATCCCGAATTCTTTATTATTTTCCCTGTCTCTTGGGAAGCAACAGGATCACACACCACAACGGTGCCCAGCTGAGCCACTTGGCTGGGCTGCACTGCCCAAAATGAAGTACCCGCTCACCTCAGTAAAAATTAGCACACTTCAGTAAATATACCCTGCAGGCAATTTTACCCTGGAAAAACATGGCCCACATTGCTAGAGTTTATGACACCAGATTAGAGCTTTTCATATGCACTAGAAGCATTTTTTTCTTTTCTCTTTTCCCACCTCCTTTACCCCCAGTAACATCCAGTTGCTTAATTCCATTTGAAATCACTCGGGGTAGGCACCTAAATACCTAAATATTCTTGTCCTTCATGCCTGTCAACATCTTGAGGCACCTAACCACCTTTAGAGATGTGGTGTGAAAGCTTGTGAACGATGCAATCGAGGAGGGAAACAAAAGACAAGCATCCCTATTTACTGCCCAAGAATCCACAAAGAATGCTGCTTCAGCTCTGCTCTGATTTCTAATTAGATTATGAGTGATGTAGGACTCAGAAGCCAAGCTGGAGTTTGTGCTAGCACTTTGCATGTATGAATGACAAAGGGACACCACTTTCATATTGATTTAAGCAAGGCAGTGAAATAATGTTTAAACATCAAGTGCTTGATGCTCCAGTTTGCCAGAGCACCTGGAAATATCAAATTAATTCCAGGTGTTCTGCCATTAAGACAGGCTTGTTGCTTTTACAGCCGCACACACAAAATGTGGCTCCCAGTTCCACAAATAAAAACTGAGTGGTTTCTGCTCCTAATGCTTCGATAACTCTGACATATTGCAAGTTCTGGAAAGAATTTTAATCTACTTTTTTTTTTTTAAATAGGGAGGGGAGTGAGGGGGGAGGGATTTTAAATATGCTGCATACAATTTGTGATGGTCATCTCTAAAATGCAGCTCCATTATCCTTTTCCATTTGGAATGAATGAGGCTAATTAATTTCAGGCCATACTTGATGAGGTCAGCACCATACGAAGGGTGCGTGCTAGACATTGCTAATCTCTTTCAGCTGAGAGTGATGAATTAAAGATGAAGCATTCCTTTGCAGGCCTAATTTAGAATGTATATCAAAAACCTACAGCAAATAATACTATACCCTACAACAAAGGAAAACTTGTTCTCTCAGGCTCCCATGTAGGGTTGATTTTAAAAGCATTTTCGTTTCACTTTGGAATTCCAGCTGTGGATGGGTGAAATAGTTCAGAAAATTCAAGCTTTCTCTCTTTCTATTGCTTTTATGGACAAAAGTAGGGGGGGGCAGTAAGGGAAGAGAGAAACTAGTCAGTGTTTGATCCTGTATATACTGTGATTCTGACTATACACTCAACATTTAGGAAAGCTGTCAGGGTCTTGTACTTCCCAAGTACCTGTGATGTAACACCCACCCCATCCCTTCCTCACTCCCCCCCCCCCCGCCAAGTCCATACTGAAATTTTACTGTTTTTTTTAAAGTCTGAGGGGAAAATCTGTCCCATTTCATTCAGCATCATCTCAAAGATGTTTTCCTGGATGTTACAGGCTTTTCCCCAGGAAGCAGGATGGGTCTGGTAGTTCTGCTGGGTCACCCAACAAGGACACAAGAGCTCCCAAGCCAACACAGAGCTGTATTTCTCCACAGGGAAAAAAAAAAACACCTCCCTATCCAAAATGTTCCATCGCATGTAGGAGCACAGGTAGCAAAATTTAACACGAAAAGGTCACCGTGAAAGCAACCACACCAGGTCTGAAAGCAGTACAAATTGCTACAGGGCTTTCAAATTCACCGGGCTTGGGGCTCAGCCAAGCTTTGCCAAACCCCCTATAAAGTCCACAGGGGTTTCCCCTGAGTGAAGGACAGCAGGATTTGTCCCTGTGGGTGGCAAAAAAATAACCTTAATTGTCATTTTGGTAAAACAGGGGCTATGAAATCCTAATCCAGCCTTGGAAGAAGGCTGAAAACAATAGATCACCAGCTTCCCCACCACTTTGCTCTTTAATACCTGGAAGTTTCTTGAAATTCGTGACAGGTTGCTGCAGAGTCAAAGTTCCCAACTGGTGGCCGTAAGCGGCTGCCGTCTTTGTATCCCAGTAGTCCTCATTAGAACAAAGCTGCTTCGAATTAAATCCAATCTACATGCCGAATCAATCTTTCAACCCTTTGATTGCTTCTGAAAATATTTATATTTCTTAATAATGCACATTTTGTCCCACAGCCTGTGATTAAACCCAGACAAGGTCCAGAGAAGCCTGAAGTATATGTAGAAGGGGTTATTTTGGACAGGAAAAGAAAGATAAAGAACACAGGTTTTTCCTATTGTGAAACCATTAGGGTGTATAAATCTAGCAATTGCAGTTGTATAAGCATCAGAGTGGGGTTGTAATAAATACAGATTGGAGTATTATAGTAACCAAATGGAGTTTATGGATTATGTTCACTAGTTCATATTTCTCAGCTACTACAATCTAACTAGCATCATGCTGCACTCAGCTCTGTTAATATTCCCTATTAATATTCTCTTTACATGTTTGTGGGGAAAAAAAGAAAAAAGTTAGGAATCGACTACTGCTCTGTGTAAAACAAACATGTTTAAAGAATCATGCCCTCCACAGAAAAAAATAAACAAGGGGAAGCTGTAAAGCAACTGTGTTAGAAGGACACAGGCTGTGGCTGGCTGAAATCGGCTCCGTTCTGCTTAAAGTTAATAACTTCCTTCTGAGTGAGAATCTGACCCTAATGCAGGGCGTTTGCTGTGTGCAAATTGGGATGTAAAAATGAAGACAATAACTTGCTACTATCCCTCGGCCGGGTAAATTTTTAAGGTGGTAAATAAGAAACTTTGGATGGAGATGAGAAACACACAAAGGCTTTGAAGCTGCACTTTGTGGTAAATAGCATATTATTGCCTCCTCAAAAAGTAGCATATATCACAGGTAAGATACGTGGAGATGAAGGGAAAGATACATTCCTTGACTGAGAAGTAGCCCAGATAGGGTCTGGTCTTCCAGAGTGGGAATTTGCCATCGATTAAGAAGGTGGCTGTGGCTGGGGACGCCAATCAGATAAAGGCACTGTACCTGTCTCCCTCCCTAAACATAAATGACTGCCCTTGTCTATAATAAGGGGGAAAAATTGACTTCATAAAACATGCCATGATAAATCTCCTTGGAAAAAGTTGTACAATGACTGGGTGAGAGGGAAAGAAATGAAAAGTGTATATATATATAATGCTTGTTTAATATCATTGGCAGCAGCAGTAACACATTGTAAATACGGCTAATATTCTTTATCAGTGGGCTAGTAAATGCTTGTGATAGTTTTGCTTGTGACAGTTTCTCATTTTATAGAAGAGAGAAGGAAATATTTTCAGTTAAAATATTATTCATTGATTCTTTTGTCACATGTTTCATTACATTAAGCTATAATTTCTTAAATATGTTGAGGGTGGTATTATTATTGAGTATATCCTGAGTTTTTGATAGTTATTTTGCCTTTCAGATGCTCAGTCTTTAAGGTAGAGAGTTTTTTATCATCACTAAAAATAAAGGGAGAGGAGTAATGAAAGAACTTCTCACAAATAAAGACAGATCCAAAATCTAATGGCATGCGTGAATATTCATTTTTTATCAGGCCCCCAGCAGAACATTAGATTGTATAACCAGCATTTCCTGAATATCTTCTATTGTTTGATAACTCTGATTTCACACTAAACTTGGAGTTTGTTTCTGAACAGAAGCTTTTTGTATTGAAACTTTAAATCATATCCCTTCGTGAACACACACATACCATAGAGGATATTGTCTTATTAAAGAGTTTAAGCCTAAAGGTGTATGCCTATTTTTAAAAAGAAATGTTCTGATTGTAGATAACTGCTCAATTTGATTTAGTGTCCAATGATAGTGATGGGGTTGATAACTGAGCATTCATCGGTAATTCATCTTGTGCTAGTAGAAATTTACAGCAAAGCAGTGCTTTCCCAACACTGACAAGTCCTATTAATCTTCTTCAGACACATTTCAATAGGTGTCTCCATCTGTGCCCAACATCTAAACACTCTGGCATCACTAGGGACTTGGAGACACCTTCATTTCAGGTTACACTAGTGAAAATGTGATACTAGATTGTACTCTATTTTTAACCTAATTCTCTCTTTTCGTTCAATTAGCCTTTCTTGCCTGCATTTTTCTACTCATGTGTAACATCCTTTTCCCAGGAAAACCTTAAAAATGAGATTTAGTTACTTAAAGAGAAAGAACCTGCCAGGACAAGAGCAACTAAGAGCTTAATACATAAAAGCAGGATAATAAAGCTCACGTATACAGTGCGGAAACCAAATCATCAGCCACAAAACACTCCCCGTGTAGCATGGCCACAATATTCCCCTCCTGATCTACTTCTGGCAGGCATTGTTCAGTTAGGACAGGTCTGAAACTAAACACCCCATCTTGAGCTCCCCAAATTTTAACACAGTTGTAGAGTATTTGGGGAGTGAAATGTAGCGTGTACCAAAACATCTCTGTTTGTTCAGGCTGTACAGGGATCACTGACATACATCCCCACTTCACTTTACATATACGGCTAATGCATGAACAAACACAGCGCAGTCAAATTACAGCAATAACATTTATGGGTGGATTATGTTCCAACTTCCTCACTTATTATTAAAAGCAAGTAGATTGCAAAGCACGTGGAAGAGGTAGGGTACAAATGAGGGCGAATTTCCACTCGGAACCAAACATTGCTTTTTTCCCTTTCAAAGCCGCAGTGAGTTTGCTAGCAGACGCAACCCAGCTTTAAAACTTACTCAAAAATGCTGTTTGGATTCTTTTTTTTTCCTCCTTGCTCCATTTATGTTTGCCTTTCAAAGAAGTGCAGATGCACACTGGTTGGTTTGGGTGACTCCTCCTGCTCTGAACTTTCTTCTGAAAAAAACAAACCATGAGCCTTGCATCTGCTCCACAAGTCAGAGGCAGTTTCAAACTTCGTTTCTGGCTTCATGAAGTTCTCTTGCGAGTCATATTATAGAACTAAATGACCTTATTGTAGGTGGCAAGTTTAAATGTGCCATATTAATAACTTGTTATCCAAGACAAATTAAGTCCTTATGTGTCAAAAGCACTCTGCTCTGGATTACCTACAAGACAAGTATTTATTGAATAAACGTTGGATCCAATTTCATTTTAATGTGACTGGCTGTATGCTTCAGCCCCTTAGAATGAGATAAAAACACTCAATCCTGTAACCGTGTTGCAACATTATACCTAACTTGTCTGTTTCTATTATTGTTTCTTTGATGTGGGATATCAAAAGTGTTTGGGATTTTTAAGGAAGAAATTATTATTATTATTGTTGTTATTGTTATTATTATCATCATCATCATCATCATCATCATCATCAAGGAGAGAGATAGAAAAAAGGCTGGCATTCAGCCTAAAGAGAAATCATTGAAACAAATTAATCCTATGCTGTTTAAATTGACATGGTAATCCATCATCAGCAAAGGGAAACTCTGAAAGCAATCTAGAATCTGCAGTGTTCTTTCACTGGCCCTCAGGCACAAAGACAGATAGTAAAAGAGGAAGAGAGAGAAAGAAAAAATCATAAAAGTTAGCAGCTCCTTAGCAAAGGGAAGGGGCAGAGAGAGCAGCTTTCACTTGTTCCTATTTTCAACCGTCCAGTTCAGAAAGCAACACTGATTAACCTTCAGTCATTGCCTGCTAACGTTTACTTCTGTACGTCAAATTGTCTTCGGCTGCGGAGATATATGTAATTTCAAATAGTGCAGAGCCCCCATCCTATATAAACTGGAGCACTGAAAACTCTGCCAAACATCAACTCGGGCATTTCTGCTTACAGAGGGCCTTTTATTAGCCTAAACTTGATCGTTCCAAATGGACAATAAATTCTATCTTCACAGCCCTGGAGAAAAGAGCTGTACTATCCTTGGGAGTTTAATAGCCAGGATTTTCATAGAGCTAGCATGAAAAAAATGAGGTTTTTATTTGGGTTTGGGGTTTTTTGTTGTTTTTTTTTTTTTTGGTCTATCCCCTGCTTTCTCAGCAGGGCTGTCTGCTATAATGTATGTTTCCCAAGAGTTTTTTCAATCTAGTTTTAAATATCTAAAGTGACGAGACTTTGTGCACCTTTAAAATTTTATTATACTTATGGTCAGAAGAAAACATAAACCTCATGGGCCTTGAAAGCCCATTGCAATACAGACATTATCCCTATAATGTCAACAGAGCTACAAAATTCTCTAGAAACCTTTTAAGAACAGCTTTCCCCGCCTCATGTTTTCTTTTAAGGTCAGTGGTGCATCACTTTTTGGAAAACCCTCTCTGGCCAGGTTTAGCAATCTGAAATAGAATGTGTATTGCTAAATGAATAGGTTTAATTTCAGACGCTGAAAAAATAAATAGAAGAAGAGAGCTAGGGCAGGAATAATACCTTTCAGTTAGAAACAGACATAGTAGAAAGAAAAAGTCAGAACTTTAGTGCCAGGGGCAAAGGGGTGAAAGGCTGCCTAATATGAACCATATCCAACATCTGCCCTATTTTAATTTAGCAGGGATAAAGTTTCCTCTTTTTTATTATTAAGAAAACTTTATGTGGCAGAGAAACCCATGAGCTATGTTATCAAAACTGTTTTATTGTCACAATGAAACTTAGAACTATGAAGAACTGGCAAGGCAAAGAGATAAAAACTCCACTTCTCTCTCCTTTTATACTCTGTGACAAGCCTGGGCTCGGGTCCTGCTGTCTGGGATGTCCTTTTTATGTCTTTATGACGAACTGCACTTGGAGCTCTAATATAAAGGGGAGGTTAATTGTTCAGGATGGGTCCAAATGATTGATTTTCCAGGTAAATAAATAAATAAGGAGATTTTAAACAAAATACTGCTGTGAAGACATTTACAGTAGTCGACCTCAGTGATGGTGCGCCTGCACAACAAATGTAAAGAAGGGCTGGACTGGGCATCTGTACGAGAAACTGCCCAAATTGCCAGGCTGGAACAAGACCTCGCTCCATCAGTCAGTGTTCCAATTCGATAGTACAAGTTCTACTATAAAATAACAAAGTATACTAAAACACATGTGAGTAGCTGCAGAAGTAAAAGAGCAAATTGGTTTCTGACAAAAGAAGGATGAATACCTTGGGATAATCTAAAGTTAGAATTTGATTGAAAGCATAACATTCCTTTAAGCATCAATATGCTTAGGATTCAAAATACGGTTATTTTATTACCAGTTAATGCTTAGATCAAAGCAAAACACTGTAGCTGGAAGGGACGTTCTCTCTGGAAATAAAGTTCCATGTAATTATTTCCTATTAAAAACTAAAACTGGTCTTAGATTCAAAAATGTGTGCTTCCTTACATGTGATATTATGCAAGCTTGTCAAAAGAGAGCAGACGTGCCATTTTTCACTGTTTGCTGGTATCCCTTTGCTTTAAAGTTTTCAGTTTAGCTTTAACCCTTTGGACATGAAAAAGTCTCATCCAGTTTACCTCATTCAAACACAGGGCTTGGATAATATTGACTAATGGCTTACAAACAGGAATTAGAATTTGGTATAACGTTAAATTATTTTAAATAATGTCTGCAAACGTAAGGAGACAAAATATAAAGAAAATGATATGGCGATTGATAGGCAGTTGAGACTTAAACTTCGAATTGCAAACAAGTAGTTTACTCTTGGGTAAAACAGCTCATCTTAATTCAATTCAGGACATGGAGTTTAAAATATGCACTCAAAATATTTCCAAGAAAGCTGCAACCTTTCAGAGGAGAGAGATAAGAACGTATTTTAATTATGAGGTTATAAATATGCGTTCTATTTTTTTTTACCATCCTTTAATCTCGTACGTAACATAGTTCAGATGCAGTTATATATCTATCTGCCTGTCTCTATTCCTGTCCAGGGTTTTGTTTTGTTTGAAGGGTTTTTTTCTGGTACTTCAATCCCTATTTATGTCATCTTCGAGGCAGGCCCTGGAAAAAAAAGAGGTCTACCTTTCTGTATTTACAAACTACCACAGAATAAATACAGAATAGTTCCTTTTTACAACTGGTTGGCTAGTATTAGAAGTAGCAATATGAAATATTTAGACACATTATTTCAAGCTTTCTGGCTGCTTCTGATTCTGCTAATTATTTCTGATCTGTCATTCAGAAATGTAAAAAAAAAAAAAAAAAAAAAAAGAAATACTTTAAAGAGTTCATTAGGACTGTGGAAACGAAGAGGAGGCAGATATAAGGCTGCAATTAAAATTTGGTTTTAACTTCTTTTTTCCTGACACCTCAGCTATATTGTTTAGTAGAAGGATGGCTACAATAAAGTTCTGTATTAAGAGCTTATTAAATAGTGAAGGAGCTGAGACATTCTGCTTGGATATTGTTTGCCAGCTCAATTAGTATCCAAAGAATTTGAAAGTACAATAAATGTATCTGAAGATCATATCTAAACATACTTACCAAAAAGTACCCACCTCTCTCAACAGTTCACATATTTCTGCCTTCTGACTAGGAGGGAAGGAGGAAGGGAAAAAAAAGAAGCAGTTCAGATGTATAGGTTAAGATTGGCGTATGGCAAGGTTTGTGTGAAATACAAAGAAACCTGTATTTCACTCAACAATTTCATTGCTTAAACATATAGATTAGAAGCATCTTTTCCTTAAACATGTGGTTCAATAGCATTTTCTTCAAAGGAACAATTCAATGTGTTAAAAGATTTAAGAACAATGAATGTGCTGTAAAA
The DNA here is from genome assembly GCF_964273445.1 of Streptopelia decaocto. NCBI lineage: Eukaryota > Metazoa > Chordata > Aves > Columbiformes > Columbidae > Streptopelia > Streptopelia decaocto. The sequence continues at coordinate 8,372,494 of NC_138664.1, forward strand.
TGCAAATCTTACAGTGTTATACTGTGTATGCAATTATGTATGCAGGCAGATAGATATAATTTGAGAGTTATTAACTTTCAACATCAATGATGTACCCTGAATCAATACAATGTAACTACCTATTAAAATATAAACCAGGTGTGTTACCAGGCAAATACAGTCTGAGAAGCTTTTCTAGATTTTTTTTTTTCTTTAAAGATTGCAGCTCTACCATGGACAAGAAGCTGAAGAGATTGCTGCTGGTCTTAGAGATGAAGATTGCTTTGCTTTTTGCAATACCTGACGTTTCTAGAATGCTTCATTTCCTCCAAATTTGAAAAAAAAAAAAAAAAATCTGAAATGGGGTGAAGCGAACGAATTATCTCACAGATATCTGCACATTTATGCACCTCCCGGTGCATGGGAAAGAGAAAAGTTCTCTTTCCATTTCCATTTTGCCTTTGGATCAAGGAAGGGGAATGAAGGGAGCAGAAATCATGTTAAGCCTTGCCCCGTCGGATCGACCCCTCTTGCAAATCCCTTTCTCCTGCCCTCCCTCCCTCTCCTAAACCCCCAGCCCAGCGCAGTTAACCTTGGAGCAGCACTGGGGAGGGAAGGGTTAATGAAACCAAGCTCTTTCCGACCTCCAGGGTCAGACTCTTCCTATCTGCAATCTAAGGAATTAAGTAAGGAGGTTATAAGATTATAGTGAAAGGAGTTATAGGCCCTCGTAGCCTCACACCTGAACATATTGGGCTAATCCACTGGGATTCTTAAAAATCGCTTCAGCGATGGAAAACTGTTAATTAGGCTGAGTCTATCCCGAGGTTTCCTGTTGCATTAGTGATCCAGCCGAGCTGCCTGCACTCTGCAGGCTCGTATGAAATGTGCTTAATATGCCTATATTTTTGCTCCCCTTCTCCACGACTAAAACCAGCATCAGCCACTCATTTCGAGAGAAAGCAAAGGTTGGGTGAAATTCGGCCCGAGAGACGAACAAAAGTCATTTTTCCCCCCTCGTCCCTGAGCCCTGGGTGCCCGACAGACTATTTGCAGCTGTTTCTAACTTCAGTGTTTGTTTACAGTAGCAAAATTAGCACTTGGAGGAAAAGTGAAAAGCTGTTTTCACATCAGTTTTACTCCTCGGTTCCTAGCTTTAGATGCCTTTCCTCCCTCGCAGCAATCAGCATCATTTAAAGCGCGGCTCAAACTTTCGCTCCTTTGACTTAGTTCTCTGCAGTCTCATCCTATTTTTCTGCTAAAGAAAAGTACACAGAGAAAAGGTAGCGTTTGAACACGGCCCAAACATCAGTGATTCGAGACAATTAAAAAAAAAAAAAAATCCTGAGCATCCCTAAAGAACATATTTTAACGCCGCTTGGCAGAACCCTGCCCTGCTCCCAGCTTTCTGCCCTTTGGCACTTAGACATTTGCTTGTCTCCAGCAAAATTTCCTTTAATCCACCGAGACACCCCAGGGCTGTACCTGAGCTACGGCTGAACTGCTCCCTACGACCGACAAAATCCTGCAGCAGCAGCTCTTCAACTTCAATACTTAAAACACGAGCTGGTTTTAGCCGTTTTTTTTGTCATTTGCAGAAATGCTGATTTTTTTTTTTTTATGTCATTTGTGGTCACCCTCGAATGGCAGTAATCTGCAGATTACATATTACGAGCCTTGTCATTACGTGGATAAAATGAGGTGGTTAAACGCTAAAATCCATTTTACTCACCACATTTGCTTGGAAGGGGAGGGTGAGAGGGGGAAGGAGAGGGGAGAACAAACTTGTAGGAGAAGCATTTAAACCCCTCGCATCTGCTGCAAGAGACCTCCTTGCCTGGTGGCACACGGGGCCGGAGACCCCTCAACTTCACCTCGAAGCCAGGCGCCCGTTTCCTGCAACCCTCGCCTTTTCCCTCTCTCCTGGGTCTTTTGTCCCCATTTTCGTGGTGTCTCAGTATTACTCTGCAGAGTCGACTTTTCTCTGCCTCTCCTGGATTTGCTCGGTAGCATTTCTAGGCTCCTACTCGCCTGCTCTCCCCCCGGTTTGCCTCTTTCATGTGTGCCCCTGATCTCTCTCCAGCTGATGTGATTCTCTAGAAATGTGGGTCTTATCCCGTCCTTACCTTTGCCGGGGATGATTAGATATTATTTTTTCATTGGCTCTGCTACAATGGGTTCCTCCCTTTAATCTCTCGATATATTTTCCCCCTCCCGGTATAACCAAATCCATGAAATTCACAGCCTCTCTCTTTGACACGACTGGCTCGTCTAATCACTCCATATCGATTTCCCTAACTCTTTTCATCCAGCTGAAGACACATCTTAAAACACTCCAAGCCAGAGTGTGCTCTTTGCTTTATACACACTAATAAAATGATTTACCCTTCTCTCTCTGCTCTCCTCACAGGAGAAAATCGTTCAAGTCCCGGCTATTTGTGTGTGATCAGTAAATATTTAGTGTGGCGACATCTTCAGCTCCTCTCCTGATCAATACACAACCCAACAGGAGGTGGACTATTGTCCGGGTAGTGACTTGCTGAGATCTCCCTCAGATGAATCCTTTGCCCCCCATACAGTCTGTTATGATTTATCCTCGAAGGTAACCAGTAAAGAGAAATCGAGGCTTTAAAAATGTCTGTTTCTAACCTGTTTACCGTGACATTAAAGCACCTAAGCAAGGATGGCTTATTCTTTGCCGTCTCCCATCTCTCTTTGATGGGCTAACGCTTCCAAAGCGCTGCTAGAAAACTAATATCAATCCGAGCAGCCGTCTTACGGTTGCTTCGCATCCCTGTACCCCTCTGTCACCTCTTCCTCGGCCCCTCCAGCAAAAACCCGCCCTGTCTCTGCGGTGGAATGTCACGGTAAAAGGGGCGATTCTCCGGTCCCATTCAGCAGCATCTCCTGACGCTGGACTCGCTCCCACAGCTCTGCCTCGGCGGGTGGGTACCGAGGTGCTCAGGGATGGAGGGTGTCCCAGCAACTTCCAGCCTTCCTCCCTCCTCCTCCTCATCGCATCCCGCGGGCTCTGACTGCCCCAGGAGCAGGCTGAGGCTGATTGGTTTTTTGTTAGTTTGCCTGTTTGGTTGGTTTGGTTTTGTTTGTGTTTTAGATGGGGTTTGGGGTTTGGGTTGGGTTTGGGTTTGGTTTTTTGTACCGACATGGAAAATCTGCAGTGAAGAGAAAAAAAAAAAAAAAAAAAAAAAAAGGAAATGGAGAGCAGCTTACAGCCCGGTTCCTGTGGTTAACCATACACGAGAGCTATTCCAGGGTGATAATATGGACAGAAAGAGAAGTTCGTGTGTATGTGTGTGTTTTATCCTGATCTGTTATTTCACTCCTGGGAAAGCCTATGTCTCAGTTAGGAAATATTTCCACTTGTAATTACCCCAGGAGTGGCTGCGGTGTGCCCGCTGCTCTCCGGTTAGGTGTCTGTGCAGCAGAGACAGCTACGCCTTGTGTGCCTGTGTCTGCCTTTGATGCAAGGCTGAGCGCCTATACACAACCGATACCCAGTTTTATCTGTAATGTGTGTGTGTGCTTGCTCACATCATGTGCCGCAGCCTACAGAAGTGCCCAGCTATTTATTTTATTCCCGTGTGTCTGCATTTGCACATCAGCTATAGGTCGAAGGCATTTATCTCTCTAAATGCACATTGCGTGCATAAGTGCTGCATAAATATATGGCTGTGTATTATATATGTGCGACTGTTATTCGAATCTAAAACCAGCTACATCCACCTGTTAACTTTGTTTAGAAACCACTTTCACTAATGGCTTTTCGCTAACTTATTCAGTCCGTTACTCGAGTATAGGAGGCAATGGAGGGGAAAAATTCATATGAAACCCTGCTTACAGCCTCTCTTCGAGAAGACACTTTACACACCTTGCCTAGACAGGGCTCCTATAGAGCGCTTATCTCTCAAATATATCTTTATACTAATGCATACTTAATTGGTCTGTCTTGACTGTCCATATAAAACAATTTAATTAGGGTGCTTTCTGCTTTGGAAAGAAAGAAAAAAAATCTGCCCAGCATTTATTGTATTTAACACCAATACAGGCAGAAAATGTTGCACAAGTTTTTGGTTGAAAGAGCACCTATGTGTCCATTGAAGGGCGTTGATCCGAAAAGACAGAGAGGACAAGTAAAATCGATTTGAAGCGACCCTCTCTGTCCTTTTCACACCATTCAGACACTCCATTCCTTCTAAGACAAAGACCCAGCGCCTTGGGAATGCTGGCAAGGGGGAAAAAAAGGAGGAGGGAAAAAAAAAAAAGGGGGGGGGGGGGGGACGGACACGACTTCAATCCCCCCAAGCAAAAGGGAGAGCTCTGAAATTCCTTCATATTGCTGCTATCTGCCCCCCCTCCAAGATATGTTCGAGTCCAAGATTTTCTTCAATTCAGCATCTAACATTGCTGCTCAGAGGAATGTCCCTGGAAGGGGAGGAGGTAATTATGGCTATTAGTGCTGCGAGCCCAGCCTCAACCTTGGTCACTCGCAGGCTTTTAGGGTTAAAATAGCCCTCACCTCTGACCCCTGCGGAGCAAAGTTGTAGCTATCGCCATAAGTTGGGCCAAAGTTTTCAAATCCAGGGCTGGGCAACACCGGAGGGGGGAAACTTCTCCCTGGAATTATTTTTGTTTGGGATTTAAATCATCTTTAGTCTATTTAATTGCCTTTCCCTCCTCCTTTTGCCAAACAATACCTTTCGGAGAGGTGGGGGGGAATCTCGAAATGCCCTGTTCCCACTACCTTTCCCACTGCTCTTTCCATTTAGGCTTAATTTGGCAGTTTATTTTCAAGCATGAAAATGGTTATCATCAAACTGAATTACTGGGTCATCCTTTCAGCCACAGATCTCAAGAATGAACGGGGAGCGGGGGGGTCCTCTTTAGGCTTTCCCCACCATGACTCCATCCAGCTTTACAGAAAATTAGTGTTTGGAAATGGGGAGAAAGGACGAAAAGCTTGAATTTGTATCCTGTGCTTTCTGCGCACCTTCACGATCCTCCTCAGCAAGGGGGTGATTTTGGAGCAGGGGGCGGGGGGTAAAGTGAGGAGGGGAGAGAGCCCACAGATGCAAGTACCCTTCTGGCAATAACAAAAATTCATTCAAGTGGGCTATGTCTCCATCTTCCATGTACTGATTAGACTTAACAAGAGTGGAAACTTGTGTAGACCATATTTATGGTATTAACGAGCAGTTAAAAGATTTGTCCTTCTTCTGATCAATATTGTTCGTGCCCAGCACCCCCCTCCCTCCCCGCCCAGGCCCTCCCCGAAGGCTGCAATGACAATCGCCTTCATACTTTTTCATCACCGATCGAGGTGGCAAAACCCTTTTGTAATTTTCATTAGCCCAGTAAACATGCAATTAACATGCAGCACTGTGGTTAACTTAATTCTTGTTTTAAGGCAAGGACAAGCAAGAAATGGAAGAGCGTTTGTTCCATTTGTCAAGTATGACACACTCCTTACCCTAACAGTTCCTTAAAATAAAAGCTCGGCTCCCCACCACCACGACCACCACCCCTCTTTCCAGAAACCCCCCACACTGATACACACACAAACACAAAAAGGAGCAGGAATCCATTAGTTGGAGAGTATTCTCCTGCCAAAGGCAGTCTAATGTATTCCAAATTTTCCCAAGCCCTCACTGTACTAGGGTCCCGTTCTACCCCCCCGGGTAAGGGGGCTGAAGAGCTGATATTTCTTGTGGGTGAAAGATTCAGCCTCCTCCTAACCGTTTTGTTTTGTTTTGGTTTTTTTAATAAAATAAAACTAAACGTGCTTCCCATGTCTAAAAGTTGCCATGTTTGTGAAGGGGGTGGGGAAAAATGTCTCCAAGGGTTTCAATTAGCAACAAATGATTATTGCAACGGATTTTTGGTAATGAAAAAATGTGGAGTACCTCTTTCGAGCTGGGATCTCAGGGGCAGTGAAAGAGAGAGAGAGGGGGAGAGGGAGAGAAAGAGAGAGAGAGAAAGAGATTGCTGATTAGCCCGGATTCTTTCCCAACTTGCTTTAGCGTGTGCTTGCGTTCCCTGCCGACCCTACACAGGACACTATATATTTTTTCCCCTTCGGTGCATGTGTTGATAGTTCAGCCTGTAGTTGTTTGCGGTTGGCTTTTTTTTTCTTTTTCTTCTTTTTTTTTCCCCTCTGTCTGGGAGGGGGGAGGTGGGAAGTGTGGGGGGGGAGCTGGAATCGGTCGCATCCATTCTACCCCCACAGTCATTAACTTAGGAGATTTCCCTCTCTTATATTTTTTTCCTCCCCAATTGGAAGGGTGGGTTGTGATTTTTTTTTTTTTGTTAGTCTCGCCTTTCCAGCTCCAAACAAGGTGTAGTGAGCCGCTCTTCCTTCTAAGGAATGAAATGAGAGACAAGGATCACTCAAAGACATCTCCTACCTTGGGCTTGGGGATTTTTTCTTAAAGGCGAGGCGCACATTCCTAAGCAGCTATGTACAAAGCCCCCCCTGAAATCTTGTCTGTGTAAAGTTAGAGTGTGTTCAGGATTTTTTTTTCCTCTCTCCCAAGGCTGATCGCTAATAATATATCGAAAGCACTTCCCTTTAGGTTGTGGGAAATCTATTCCCTTCACCTTGCCTCCTTTTTTTTCCCCTGAAGGCTGTAACTTTACTTTTTTTTTCCTCTCTCTCTTTTTTTTTTTTTTATCAGTTTGCACAATCGCTTAGATAAACACCAAGAAGGAGACTTCTCTTTAATTACCCAACGCACATCTTTCTGGGGGGCAAACAGCGGTCTGATTATTTTTTTTGTTTGTTTGTTTCACCTGCCAAACTAAAGGAGAGGTAGAAAAAGGAAGATGCAAGCGATTTGGGACCTTGAACAAGGCAAATATGGTTTTGGTATGTTTACTTATAGTTTTTTTCTTCTTCTTTGACACTTTTTTCGGGCAATGTGTTGTGATTCTTGTGTTTCTCTTTTAAGGAAAACAAAAAATCCAAAAAAGCGAATGTTAGCTAACGTACGTCTTAAACGATCGTTTCTAAGGTTACGTGGGTTGCTCTAAGGAGGGGAAGAGGGGAGGGGGGGAGACCCAAGTCTGTGTAATTGCAGCACCATCAGTTAGCACGTCCTTTAGCTAAATAAAGCTAGCAGCAAACAAACAAACAAGCCAGCAAACCCAACGACCGGGAATCGGTTTTCCATGTCGGTCCGAGGCAAAGCAAAGCGCCTCAAAGTCATTTTCAAAGCGGCGTCCAGGAGGCAGAGCCCGGTCGCAGCCTCCCCTGCCTTGGGTTCCAGGCTGCTCGGGGGGGAGCGCCGGACTGACCTGCTCAGGAGGGTGGGGAGGGGAGGACAGAGCTCTTAACTTAAGTGATAGGTATTAAACTGCACGGAATTGTGTCGCTGTGTGCAGCTGCAGCATTTATTTAGGGAAAAAAAAAAAAAAAAAAAAAAAAGGTCGGTGGTGAAGGTAGAGCGCCGAGATCCCCTCTTCCCTCTTCCCCTCCGGTCCCTTCCCCATCTAAGCAAGTACAATGGAAAGAAGCTGGAATATACTCACCATCTGAAGGTGTGGTTGGCAGTTCGGCTGAGGCTTTAAGGCAATTATTTATCCTTTTTTTTTTTAAGTATTATTGCGAAAGACGTAGTTCTGACTTTAAGCAGCAAAAGTGTTTTGCTCTGACAACAGCATGCGAGGCACGGTTCCTCGTTTGAAAAAAAAAAATCACAAAACAGGATTCCCCCCCCCCATCCCTTTCCACTATCTCTTAAAAATACCTATTCGGTGTAGAGCTGGCAGAAACCCTGATGCAGAAATCTTATAGTCCGGTCTAGGAGTGCCCAAGCCAATTAATTTTAAATCCTTAGGAATTAATCAGATTAAAATGTACAGAAGTTTCATTCTCGTATGCATACGTGAGCCAAAAGTCGTTTCCCTTTAAGAGATCCTTTTCTTTTAAAGTTGAATTTTAGGCAGATAAGAGACTTACACTAGGGGGCAGCCGGATACTGTACTTGCTCCAATCTTAAGCAATTTTTTTTCCTCTCTCACAGCATATGCTCTGATTTAGCACTGTAAATTTTTCAGAGGACCCAACTCTGACAGCCCCTGGTGATTTTCAAAGTACCACAAGCCAGTGGTTAAAAATTGCATTGACTTGGAAGTTCAGAGGCACACAATAGGAGCCACTTTCCCTATTCATGGAACTTCAGTGTGGTGGAAGAGAAAAACACACACATACTACATTGAGGGAGAAGAGGAATTCATTGAATTCTGTTAGACGTAACTGCTTTCCACTGAGTTCAGAGCGAAACTCGGTATTTGTTCGATGCTGTATTCATATTGCGATTTAATCTAGAAAGAATTAGAGGACTGTTAGGCAGCTTTCTGCCAGGAAAGCAGCTTCCCCCTCCTTCCTCCTCTTTTTTAAAACCTAAAGATTTACACCGGCTTCATCCCCAACTCTATTTTAGCAAAATAAATCCTTCCACTCCCTCTCATTAAAATAAATTTACATCTGCAGTAAAATGGCAGGAGGGATGCATTTGTTTATTTGGAAAACCAATACGGTCTTACTTTTAAAACAGAGCGTTTCTATTGTCATTAGGCTCGGAGAAGGACAGTTGAGAATCTCCTTCTATGCGAGGCGCTCAGGTTTCGAGTATTATTTAGTGAAATTAGCTGCAGTTCATTTTTACATTCATCTGTTCTGCCTCAAACCACTCGCAGGAGTGTTTTCAAATAAATAGCAAAGCATCTAATGGTGCTAATAGATAGTTATATTGCTGCATCCCTCGAAGAGCAAATAGTTAATCTGGTGCATTCTTCATTAATGCTTGAGCAATCAGCGTATACGGCGGCTGTTAAGCGTATATCAATGGCTTTTCATTTTTACGATCATACGTTCAAACTATTAATATTGTACGTCCTGTTAAAACCGCTTTCTCTTCTGATTTCTGCATTTGTTAAGACGGCATTAATGTTTTTTCATATGGCGAATTAATCCTGTTTACTTTGTCAGGTTTGAGACAGGAAAGGTTGGTGTTGGATTGGGGTTTTTTTCTATTTTTCCTCCGGAAATTCAACATCAGCAACAATCTGTGACTATTCTGCATTTTGAACCCCCACCTTCTCCCACCGTCCCTGAAAGGTGACGTCCTCGACTCTGGGTTATTTGGAAATCATAAAACAGTTCCCCACATTTTAGCGGGGAAAGATTCTTCCACCACTACCACCCCCCTTCCATCTTTTCAGTCCCTTCTGGTCCCTGTTTCGGAGAAAGACTATTTTTGCTCTGTCAGGATCAATGGGAACGCTGCACCCTTGCCTTTGAAATTGAGCCGCAGTTACATCTTCGTTCGTGGGGTCTTAATACACCAGGTTTCTAAGCAGGACATTGTGAAGTCTGGGTGCTTTTTGCAACTTTCCAATGATCTCAGCACCTGCGGCTTGAGCCACATATATTATTTCTGCGGCAGAAGGGGGTGTGCATGTGGCAACATGAAAAAGTGTGTGTGAGGAGGTGAGAGGCAATTAATCCTGTAAAGAGTTGGGCACAGGTCTATGTCCCCACGTCCGTGCTTGGTGACTAGCTCAAATGTGAGCGCACATAGACGCGTATGTTTGCAGAGGAAGGATTGTCCGGCCGGGCATTTATCTGCCTATTTTAACATGTTTTCCTTTTTTTATCTCTCCGTCCTTTCGCCTGTTCGAGTGTCTTTTGGCCATTTGCACTAGGAGATGAGCTCAAAGTCCCCGTTCCGCTGTCCGGTCGCTATATTCAGCGGGAAATAAACAACTGTCCCCGTGTACTCAGATCGGTTACCTATTTAGTGGTGTTCCTACTATAGCACAGAGGTTGTGTTACTGTGTCAGGGTACGTGTGATCTAAAAAAAAATTTTAAAAAAGCACAAACCCCTAAATAAAGTTTAAGGGGTTGAGATGAGCTGCGTTATAGCGATGCCGTGGAGGTTGCGAGGGAAAAGACACGAGTGTCACACTGCGGAGCGGCGTTGCGGGTGTTCTTTTTCCCCCATCGCGCTAAGGGGAAGGAGTAGATGGTGTCTTGCGTGGAAACGCGGTCCTGTCGCCCAGCCCGCCGGCTGCCCGGGGTGGCGGGGGAAGAGGCTCCCGTACGGGGAGGAGCGGTCCGGAACAGCGGCGGTGCCCCGTTACTCAGGCGGGAACGGGACTGTGCGGGCGGCTGGACCCGGAGCGCTGCGGCGAGGGGACGCTCAACGCCCCGCGGTTCCGCGAGCGGCCGGGGCGAGCGCAGGTGCCGCCACCGCCGGCCCCGTCCCCCGCCGGTCAACCCGGAGCGAGGCCGCAGGGACCGAGAGCGACGCCGGCCGGGCCAGCGCCCGGCGGGACCTCCGGCAGGCGGGAGCCCGCGTACCTGTGCAGCGCTGCCCATGACGGGCGGCCGCTTCCCTTCCCCAGGCGGAAGCGGGTCTCACTTTTATTTTATTCAGTGGAATTTTGCCTCATTTTAGAGTCAATTTTCTGATTTTCACCCGCCGCCCCCAAGCCCCCCTCCCGACCCCGATGCCGTGCCTCGGCGGGCGGCCCCAGGTGAGGCGGTGGCGCTCCGCTCGCCTCGCCGGGTTCGCCTTAACCCCTCGCACCGACGGCGGCGAGGGCACGACACGGGGAAGCCGGGGCGAGGAGTAAGAGCGAGAGGAGCAGGAGCGGCGTGCACGGGGGGACGCCCCGGCCCCCGTGGTGGTGGCAAGCAGCGGCGGCGGGGCGGCGCCTGCCTCTAGGACCGCGCGGGCGGCGGCGGCGGCCATGGCAGGCCGCGCAAGGGCGCCTGGCGGCCCAATGAGGGCCGAGGGGCGGGGCGCGAGCTTTTGACCAGTCAAACGCCGGTCGGGTTGCCTTATAAGGCGCGCGGTCGCCATGGCAACGTGCGCTAAGTTGCAGCAGTCGTGTCAAAGTTCACTCTCCCGCCAGCGGGGCGAGCGGCCGGCGGGGAGCGCGCTCGCCACTCGGGCCCACACGCCGCCGCGCCCCGCCCCGCCCCTCCCCTCACCGCCGGGAGGGGGGGGAGCCCCCGCTTGCTTTTTTTTTTTTTTTTTTTTTTTGGGGGGTGGGGGGGGAAGGGCTGGCGCTCTCCCCCCGCTCTCCCCGTGGTGATTTTCCCCTCTTCCCCCCCCGGCTGAGGAGCGATGCTGCGCGCTGGGTTATGATCCTTCCCTCTCTCCCTCCTCCTCCTCCTCCTCCTCCTCTTCTCCTCCTCCTCCTCCTCCCGCTCCCCTCTTTTATCATCCTGGCTGGCTGGGCGCTGCGCTGGCGAGTTGACTCCTTCCCTCCCCCCCGCCCCGCGGCCCCCCTCCCCCCGCCCGCGCCGTGAGCACCGGCGGCGCGGAGGCGAGAGCCCACTTGCGAGGCGGCAGAAGCAGCATAAGGCAGCGCGGCGGCGGCAGCGGCAGCGGCGGCGGCGGCGGCAGCAGCAGCACCCGAGCGGCGGCGGCAGCGGGAGCGGCGGCAGCGGGGACACGGAGCGGCGGGAGCGGCGAAAGCGGTTGAGCCCGGGGCAGGAGTGGAGCGCGGCGCGGCGGGGGACGGAGAGGAGGAACAAATAAACAATCATAATAATAATTAATAATAATAACAACAATAATAATAATAAAGCGAGGAGAGGAGGAGGAGGAGGAGGAAAAAAAAAAAAAAAAACAACCAAACAGCCAACCCCCCCACCCCCGAGCCAAAAAGAGGGAGAGAGAGAGAAAGAGAGCAGCGCCCGGGCGGAGCGGCGGAGAGGAAGAATTAAAGCGAGCGAAGGAGGGAGGAGAGACAGAGCAGAGAGAGAGAGAGGAGGAAAGAGGAGGAAAAAAAAAAAGCCCACAAAAACAAAGCGATCGCAGTTGATGTTGCTGCTGCAAGCTGGACTTCCAAAAACTACGGCGAGACCGTCCGCTCTCCGCGCCGAGAAAAGTCTCCTCAGCTGTGCGTGTTTTTTTCCGCTGTGTGTGTAATCTTTAACCTTTTATTCATTCTTATTTTGATGGCTTTCCTGAATGGCTGACTGCGAGCTTCCCTGGACCTGGCCCCCAGACACCCGCCTCTCCTCCTTCAACTACTCTGCTGCAGATCAGCTCTAAGAGAGAGAGAGGGAGATCTTTGAAGAGATTTTTTTTTTTTTCCTCCTCTCTCTCTCTCTCTCTCCCTCTCTCCCCCACCCCCACCACCCCTTTACTTTGCTCTCCTGGAGCCCAGACAATCGACTCGCAACTCGCCCCCCCGCACACACACCTCCATCGCCCCGTGCTTCTGCACCTTCGCCGGTACCGGGAGATCCCCCCACCCCGACCCTCCTGAAAAAAAAAAAAAAAAGAAAAAAAAAGAAAGAAAAGGCAAAACAACAAAAGAGAGAGGGGGGAAGAGAGAGAGAGAGGGGAGGGGGAAAAAAAAAAGACTGCTGCAAAGCTGATCTGAAAAGCAAAGCAAACAAACTTTGAAAATAAAGGGGGAACAGGAAGTTTGGCAACGGTGTCCAATAGATATGGCAATGGTAGTCGGTGCGTGGCGAGACCCCCAGGACGATGTGCCCGGAGCTCAGGGAACGCAGCCTTCGCAAGCCCCGCCGGTGCAGGGACCTCCGGCCGGGGCCCCGCACACCCCACAGACCCCGGGGCCCGGGGGCCCTCCCAGTACGCCAGCCCAGACCAACCAGCCAAGCCAGCAGAACCAAGGAGACAAACAGCAGCAGCAGCAGCACATTGAATGTGTGGTTTGTGGGGACAAGTCTAGTGGCAAACATTATGGCCAGTTTACCTGCGAGGGTTGCAAGAGTTTCTTCAAGCGGAGTGTAAGGAGGAATCTCAGCTACACTTGTCGTGCCAACAGGAACTGTCCCATTGACCAGCACCACCGCAATCAGTGTCAGTACTGCCGCCTCAAAAAATGCCTCAAAGTTGGCATGAGACGGGAAGGTATTGGGATTTCATTTGTTTTGCAATTTTTTTTTCACTCGCTGCGTTTTGGGTTCTTTTTTAAATTATTATTATTGTTATTATTCTTTTTAAACTCTCTCCCCAAACCCAACCAGAACCTTTCTTTCCCCACCCCACCCCCCACCCCGAATAAACAGACAGAAACTTTCTCGTAATGAAAGAAAGAGGTGCTGGAGAGGGTGGGCAGGGGAGGCAGGGGCTCTTGCATGCTTTCTCCTGCAGTCGTAATTGATTTGTGTTTGTTTTGATTTTGCTGATGGAGGTTTATTGGAAGTGGATTTTTAGTTTCACGCTGCTTAGGAGCGAGATGATTATTCTGACGTCTGGTTACTTTTCCCTCATGTTTCCTCTCGCATGTTCAGCGTTACCCCCCGTCCCCCGAGCAGCCCTGTGTGTGTGTCTGTGCGTGTGTGTACACACACACGGAGCCTCACGAGATGCACACACGCATATATATATATCCTCCAGCACCCTGCCTTAGATTGCAATTTTACACAGGCGGTTCAAATTACTATTACAATGGGACTCACCCTACCGAGGCTCTACAGCACTCCACTGTGGATTCCCAGCCGGATTTTTCCTCCTTTAAAAATACACACACACACACACATCCGCGCGTGTGTGTGTATATATGTGTATATATATATATGCATATATATATATATTGCTGTGTGTTTGCCTTTCCCGATTGTTATCTTACTTTTCTCTTCTTCCTCTTATTTTGTTGTCCGGGAGAGGCAGAGGGGGAGCAGAAGGGACGGGTAGGGGGGAAAGGAGCAGCCCAGAAGTAAGTGTGGGGTGCTCGGGTCTCTGCAAGTCGAGTCTTTGTGATATAAAATTAGACGAGAAATGTGAGCCTGCAGTTTTCCAGTGCGTGCTCTGTGTCTGGACGCTGCTATGTAGGTTAAGGGTTAGGGGGCTTGGGACTTGCTGGGCTCCTCTCTTTGTGTTTCTGCAAGAGTAACTAACCTTGTAATACATGCGATAACAAATATAAATCAAGCACATTTTTTAGGCGTTCTCCCTCCTTGCCGTCTCTCTGCCTCTGAGTCCCTTTTCTCTCTCCTTTTTCTCTCGCTGTCACCGTGTAAATTTATTAACAAAATGAAAGGCCCACTTTCCATGGGCAGCTGAGGAAGGTGCCTTTGGATAATGCCCCCAGCCTCGCCGGGGGACCTGCCGGGGATGTTGTGGGGTGATCTCGCCTCCTTTGATATTTTTAATAAGGGGAGGGGGGGAATACATAATAACAGCAGCAACAATGTATTCGGTGGATGAGAAACGTGTGTGGGACCAGCGCCGGGGATTTTGAACTGACGTGTTTCTTCCCTCTCCCCCTTCTCCCTCCCCATCCTGCTCCCCTAGCCTCAAATCAATAAGCTGTTTTAGGTGTAATGAAGAAAAAATGCCCGGGCACACAAAGACGTATCCTGCATCTCTTGAAGGAGAGCCGTGGCGGTGGGGGGAGAGTGGAGGGAATAACTGAATTGTAGTGTGTTTTGGGAAGTGAGGATCTCGGGCTCCTCCAGGCAGTCCTGGCCGAGCGGGCAGCATTGCTCAGCTTTTATTGTTGCTTTTACTTGACCCGGGAAGCTGCGGAGCCTTAAAACCGGGTGCGGGCTGAACTCTGGCTGGAAAAATGCCTGTTCCCCCTTAAAGCTGCCTTGGTGCGGTGTCACACACGCAGGCACCAGCACACAAAGCAGGCTGTATTTGAACCGATGGTCGCAATTCAGATATTAATAGCTGTAGTTTCTTTTTTATTTACTGCAGCGGTCCAGAGAGGCAGAATGCCACCCACACAGCCAACTCATGGTCAGTTCGCCTTGACAAACGGGGACCCTCTCAACTGCCATTCCTACCTATCCGGATATATCTCCCTTCTTCTGAGAGCAGAGCCCTACCCCACCTCCCGCTTTGGCAGTCAGTGCATGCAACCCAACAACATCATGGGCATCGAGAACATTTGTGAACTGGCAGCTAGGATGCTCTTCAGCGCCGTGGAGTGGGCCAGGAATATCCCCTTCTTCCCAGACCTCCAGATCACAGACCAGGTGGCCCTGCTGAGGCTGACCTGGAGCGAGTTGTTTGTCCTCAACGCTGCCCAGTGCTCCATGCCCCTCCACGTAGCCCCGCTCCTGGCAGCCGCCGGCCTCCACGCTTCGCCAATGTCTGCTGACCGAGTGGTCGCCTTTATGGACCACATACGAATCTTCCAAGAGCAAGTAGAAAAACTGAAAGCATTGCATGTCGACTCTGCAGAATATAGCTGTTTAAAGGCCATAGTCCTCTTCACCTCAGGTAGGCAACATTTCTTTGCTCTTCCTTTCCCTCCCCCCAACCCCCCGCTCCGATCCCCCCTGAGAACTGTTTGCTCTTGCAAAGTGTTATTGCCTGCACCCCATCACCGCTCTCTGCACCCCCCCGAGAACCAGCGCGGTCTCGTTTGCTTTTAGGAAACGGTACCCTGTGGTCTTGCCTTCAGGGCCTCGGATCTGAGCATCCCGTCTTTGAGGGAATGCAAGATTTCTTTTTTAAAATAAATAAATAAAATATACACACACACACACAAAGACACCCCAAACACACCCCATACCTAGCTGAGTAATACTGGGGATGGAGAACGAGGGGGCTCGGGGAGAGGCACCCATTCGCCATGAGAGACTGCGCTTTCTCATTGAAAAAGAGTATTTTATTTAACAGTATAGCTCTGGGTTGTTGCATTTAATGACACGCATCCGAACAGCAGCAAAATCTGTTTGATGTTGTTAAATACAAGTCGTCCTATCAGTGAAACCACTTTAAAAAGAGGATCATTTTATGGGCAGCCAGGAAGGGGAAAAAAAGCCCTGCAGGATTAAAAATTGAATTAAAAAAAAAAAAAAAAAAAGAAGAAGTTAAGTGCGCAAAGCTGAGTTTAAAATATGTTCCCCGCCATCCCATAAAATAAAATAAATCAACTTTCCAAAGAGATGTCTGATTTAAACAGAATGTGGCAGTGAGCAGTTCTGTGTCATTTAAGCTGAGGGGAAAAGTTTGCATTTGTACCCAGCAGGAACTGCATAGTCCAAAGCGAGTAGCGGGTGCGAAAAGATAATTACCATAAGTAGAGAGGAGTAGTATGGAAAAGTAAGAGGAGACTGAAGCTGCCGCTCCACAGTGTAATCCCGGGGTGGCACAACCATGGCTCTCCCGAGGAAAAGACCTCGAGGTGTTTCTTAGATAATCAAAGAGAGGGGGGAAAAATGTGTCAACTTTTGCTGCCTAGAAATAGTGCATGAGTTATAAAGCAATAATTGAGTGCGTTGTGAAATCTAATTAGCTTGCACTAGAGTTTAACCTGGGTGAGTAATAAACCTGATATTAACTCTGGAGGCTAAATTTTTTTTTTTTTTTTGAGAAAAAAAAAATCTGTTCGCTAATTTGTGCAATACGTTATCTCAGATTGCGAACTTTAAGGCTGCACCGGCAACCCAATGTGCTGCAGCCCTAGAAGTTTTGGGATTAAGTTTAAAAATACATCTATTTCTTCTGTAACTCATTTGAAAGCTTGGGAAAGTGGCCACGCGATAAACATATGAATGGAAGCAGGACCTGTAAAATAATTACTCATCGGAGTTTTTTAAAGCCTGATATCAGGAAACAGGAAAAAAATGTAGTTTATGTGGGAAAAGAAGGGCTCACAATCCTTTCCTTGTTGTGTTAAAGGGGGTCTGGGGAACGAAGTCATTTTCTGGACTTTGTCCAGGTTCTGGGTCGTGACCTAAACTTCCTTTTATATATTATTGCTTTACACATAAAAAACTTCTTTTTTTTTTTTTTCTTTTTTTTCCTCCCCCCCCAAAATTACTCGTGCTAGAGTCCTAAGGTGATCAATGAGCAGGACGCATCTCACCACAGGGGGACAGGGATCCCGAGTGGGAATGAGTGTACGCGGGGTGCTGATTTTATTTTTCTATGGTTTTCCAGGATACGTTTTCCTCTCCCTCGCTCAAACCGTCAGCGAGGATCCCACACATGCTCACATCCCTCCCCAGCCCCTGACCAGCTCACACCCACACCCAGGACTTTATTTCCAATCCTGCCTTTTCTCCCAAATCATTTTTTTTTCTTTTTTTTTCTTCCCCCCCCCTTTTTTTAGCCTTCTGAGAAAACAATCGTCCGATCCTGTCGTAACTGTTTAATTTATTACTATTTTCAAAATGTGAGGCCTGGCGTGTAAATTGCCTCCCAACTAGATAAACGTTTCTAGTTATCTGATTCTGGGGAAGATAGCCGCATGCAGAAAA
Organism: Streptopelia decaocto; assembly: GCF_964273445.1. Lineage (NCBI taxonomy): Eukaryota > Metazoa > Chordata > Aves > Columbiformes > Columbidae > Streptopelia > Streptopelia decaocto. The sequence goes on from NC_138664.1 coordinate 8,389,704, forward strand.
ATAGGGTGATGCATGAAGCTTCTGCAGCACCCCAGTAGCACTCCCTGATGCAAAGCAGGCGCACATAGATGCATATAATGTTTGCTGCAGCCTCTTTTAAGAGAAAAAAAAAAAAATCTGGGTTCTAATGACTCGCAGAATATGCATGTGTTAGCCCTGTGCCTAGGAAAGCCACAGGGAGGTCAGGTCACAACCTGTGCTCTTTCAGCACAGACGTCTCTGATTTAAAGGGAACTTATTGTATTTTAGCGTATCAGGAAAAAAAAAAAAAAAAGTGAGAGAGAGAGAGAGAAAAAATGTCCAGACCCTATCAGGGAGTTTTCTTCTTGTAAGGGCCTTTAGGTTTAAAAAGAAGAAGAGGAGGAAACAAAAAAAAAAAAAAAAAAAAAAAGAGGAGGGAGTGGAGGGGGGGAAGAAAGAAAGAGAAAAGAGGGGGGAAAAGAAACAGCTCAAATGAACAGAGAGATCACAGTTTGCATGGCTGCCTCTGAATAGGCTAAACTGACAAGATCAGTTTTAAAGGGCCACTTAAATCAGTTTCAAAGACTGAAGAAAAACGCGTTGTCTTCTTTGGGGGAGAATCTGTTGCTGGATCCGGGGCGCCATTATCTTTGGCTGGGCCAGTTTTTTATTATTATTATGATTTCTATCACTCTTATTAGTATGTCTTCTCATCACATGCTTAGGGTCTCCCCAGTTATTTTCCAAGGGGGGGAGAAATAGTGGCTCCGTTTCCCCCCTTTCGACTCAAGCCTTCCCCGCCCCTCCAGCCTTTCCCCCTAAAAAAACAGATATACGAAATTACGCTTGGCCAGCACCTCCTTGTCAGCCCCTCACGTCTGTCGTGCCATTCGAAATCTCGAATCTTGGAGAATCTCGATCCTAAGGGAGACCCTCCAGAAGAGAGAGAAATACAAACACACACACATAGATTGTCCCTTTTGGTAAACCCTACTTAAACTCTGGGGGGCGAGGTGATGGCGCACCATCTACACTTAATTCTAGCAATAATGAGCCAAAAAAATCACATTTAAAAATAAAAATTTGAAAAACACACAAAACTTTTTAATCTGATGATTGTTTTCTTTTTTCTTTCTTTTTTTTTTTTTAAATTTATTTTTGTTTTTTAATACACTTTCTTCTAGATGCCTGTGGTCTCTCTGATGTAGCCCATGTTGAAAGTTTACAGGAGAAGTCACAGTGTGCTTTGGAAGAGTATGTTAGGAGCCAGTATCCCAACCAGCCAACACGATTCGGGAAGCTATTACTACGTCTCCCCTCCCTTCGCACTGTCTCCTCTTCTGTCATAGAGCAATTGTTTTTCGTCCGTTTGGTAGGTAAAACCCCCATAGAAACCCTAATCAGGGATATGTTACTGTCTGGCAGCAGTTTTAACTGGCCTTATATGTCCATTCAATAAGATATTGGAAAGAGAGAGAGAAAAAAAATAAATAAAAATAAAAAATTGAGAAGGGAGGTGAAAGAGAGTGAAAGGAAAGCAAATGACATTTGGGTTCTGGTTGTTTCTTAAATTTCCTTCTGCTAAGAAAGGATGTAAAAGGATGTTACAAGTTTGCTAAGAGAAGACAGGAAAAAATTAATGGACTGTGAATAAAAAAAAAAGAGAGAGACTGTCAAATGAACTTTTACAGAATGCATTAAAAACTCCCGTGTCGTTCAGAAAAAAAAAAAATAAACAACAACTTGCTACTTATCATTTTTTTTTTTGTAAAAAATAGAAAAAAAAGAGAGAAAGAAAAAGGAAAGAAAGAAAAAAGAGAAAGAAGAAGAAAAGGAACGATGGTTGGCTTTTTCTTTTTTCTTCTTTTTTTTTCTGTTTTGGGGGTAAACTTTTTTAAAAATCTCGCTTAAAGTGCATTTAAAGGAAATTTGAAGAAAATTAGCAGAATGGAAGAAAGTAAGTCTTTTTTTTTCCAAATTATTAATTGTCCTATGTGTCTATGTACCTATAGCTGTTCTTTTTTGTATTTTTCTGGTTTCAAACCAGTTTATTCTGTGGTTCTGTAATAATTTTTGATATAACCTTGGCTTCTTAAAAAAAATAAAAAACCCCTGTGTATCCTTAAAATATATGTTCTGAAAGAATTAAAACTGAGTCCACGAAAGTATCATAGGAAGAAAGGAAAAGAGAAAAAACCCTCAACAACACAATGATGGAAGCGCACTTAAGGTGGTGACCCAAAATCTAGCTTGAAGCTGAGAGAGCTATAATTATATAGACCCGGATGAACCACACATGTCATATAACTACCCCCAAATCTAGTTTTTTTTGATATTTCGGACAGAAAATGAACTGTGCGGATTTATTATAGGTAGAAGGAGTTTGTGTCCAAGACACGCTTCAGTTTTGATTTAAAAAAACAAACAAACAAGCGAAGTGAACTTTTGTAATTTGAATTGGGTTCCACATAGTTCATCATGAATTGTTATTAAACTCCTTTATCTGTTTGTATATTTGCAAGCCCTTTGTATTATAATAATTGTTGATATTTTCCCTTTTTAAAAAATACCATTGAAATCAGCATGACAAAATAACACTGTTGGCACTTATAGATAACGTGATTGATTCAGTATCTTAGAGTTTACAGTTTTGTGTTTAAAAAAACTGAAGGTTTTTTTTTAAGTGCAACATTTCTGTATACTGTAAAAGTTATAATAACTGAACTGTTTGGTCGAGTCTTTGTGTGTTATATTCCAAGGAAAATTGAAAGTATTCAGAAATTAAAATATTATTTGATATCTGAAACTTGTTTGGCTGTCATAAATGTCTTTCAGAAACCACATTACTTCTCTATAGTTTGCAGTCATTTGAGTCCATAGGCGATTGATTTGTTTACTTGTCACAGTAAGTTTGTAGCAGATGTATTGTAGTGTATTTACCTGTTTAATTCCGGGATGGGGGTGGAGGACTTAAGTTCGTGGTTTATCTCTGGTTTTAGGAAGCACTCTGCTGAAATGGTAAACCATCAAACCCCATTCATCTAATCCTCCTGTTAATTAAAAATGGATTTTCTGGGGAAAAAAAAAAAAATAGAAAAGAAAGAAAAAAGGCCCTTATTTTTGTCACACTTAAGTGCCTGCGTAGGAAAGGTATTGTGAAAAAAAAAAAAAAAGTCTTAGAAATCCGGCGATCAGTATCTATTTTATGATCAGAATTGGGCGAAAAATCTTTTGTAAATGTGTGACATACGCGCACAAGATCTTTCAAGCAAGGTAATAGCAGTATTGTAAATATAGGTCAGTTGTTTGCAATGAGTTTTCTTTAAGTATGTGTGATTTTTTTATAATACTCCGTAGTTGCCATCTATCGTTGTCATTGAGAGGTCTTCAAATGGAGTGGCGTTAGCTTCTAGCACTGAGGAGTCGGGTTTTAATGTATATATATACTCTCAAGTGGATTTTTTTTTTTTACCTTAGACTGTGAAAGCATGACCACAGCTCACCTCTGTATTTTACATATGGAATGTATGTCTGTATGTGAACTTGCATACATACATGCGGAGGCGCACACGCAGCTTTCCTGAGCAGACCAGGGCCCTCTCTTGTAGCCACCACTGATGCGCTGGGGACCCGCCTGGGCCAGTGGCTCGGGACTGGACATAACATTTGTGAATTTAGTGCTATCCTGAGCAGGCAACAAAACCCCCAAATCTGAAGGAAGGCAAGATGATGTGGTTTTGCAAAGGGTTGATATTTTGTTTTGTGTGTGTGTGTGTGTGTCTTTTTTTTATCTCTCCCCCCACCCACCCTCCCTTTGGTCTATAGCAGATGCTTTGTATGTGAAAGCTTGCAATTTTGTTCTTGTCTGAGGCTTCCCCCTCTCCCTTTTTACCACACGTAACTACACCATGTTGTGGTTTCACAAAAAAAGAGAGAGAGGGAGGGAGAGAGATCATTCTGTAAAGTCGATTAAACCCTGATCTTTAGTGTGTTCCAGTTAGACACATCTGTACTGGGGGCTGAGGGGAGTATGACTGTGAATTTGAGCAGTTTTACATCTGAATCATGGCTCCTTTTCTATAAATATATAAATATATATAAATATATATATACTATTATTGCAGGGGATTGCTGACCTCTAGATTTAGCTTTTTCTATTGCAAGTGCTATCCATGTGAGTGTGTGTGTGTGAAGTTTTTATGCTTACTAAGAACACAGGATCTTGACTTGTTTGTTTTGTGTTAGTTTATTGTAAACAACCATTTGTTGTAAATTGTTATTGGCATTAAATTATAATTTATGATTTTCAAATCCAAAACATTCTCTGCTTTTTATGTTTTAAAGCCTGTAAGCTATCTCTGTATTTATAAGTTTCTTGCAGCGAGCTTTGGTTCACAGAGAATAATAGTAAACAGAAAATGCACCAGGGTTAAATAAAAACACACACACGCACACACACACACGCAGAAGGCCCATGTATATATGTTTGGAATGCTCAGAGGAGGATTTGTTTAGAGACTTCAGTTAGTTGTAAGTTTATAGCATTTAAAGAAAGTTTTTCTTTTCATGCTGAGTTAGAACAAAAGGTCTATCCAAAGATTGAATTGGACAAAAGAGGAGGGTTGGGATCGAGAAGCTTGTTCTACGTGGAATTGAGGAGATTTTTTTTTTAGGGGAAAAAAAAAAAAACAAAAACAAAAAGGCTGCTAAACATGGCGACTCTTTCCCTTTAAGTCTCTATTTCTTTTTTTTCCTTGCGGTTCCCCCCCCTTCCCAACCCTCCCTTTTATTTTTTGCTTTAATCTGATCTTAGGTCGCTTTTTCCCTTCCCCACCACCCCTGCTACCGGCGCGGGGACTGGCAGGGAAAGAGACCCAAAGGCGACCCGGAACGACAGCGAAAGCTGCAGAGCCGCCCGCGGTGCAAACCACATCTCGGGAAAGGTCTTCTTCAACCCCCCCCCTCTTCCTCCTCCTCTTCCCTCCCCGCTGCCGCTCTCCTGGCGGGGTCGGGGAAGGTTTGGGAGAGCGGCGGCGGGGGATGGGAAGGGGGGGGGTCCGCCCGCGCTGTGCGTGCGCGGGGCGCGCAGGGGGCGCGGAGAGGAGGCGGCTCTCCCAAGTTCAGACAAAAGCGGAGGGTTGGGGCGAGAGGAGGCGCTTGGCAGGCGGTGCCAGCCCGCCTGTGGGGCTGGCGGGGCCGGGGAAGGGCCCGCAAGCCCGCGGGGGTTCGCCCGTGGGGCCGCGCCGTCGGCGGCCGAGGAAGAGGCGGGCGGGTGGGAGGGGAGGTGGGGAAGCGCGGAGCGCTGCGCGGCCGCGGAAGGCGACGCGTGGGAAAGTCCGCCCGCGGGGTCCGATGAGCTCAGCCAACATGGCGGCCCCGGCCCTGCTCGTTCGCTCCGCGCCGTGCGGAGCCGGGGAACGGGGCGAGGGGAGGGGGGAGGCGGCGTTATCCTCGCTCCGCGCAAGGTCCCCGCGGTGGGAAGCGGTTGGGGGGTACCGGGCGGGCCGGCGGGAAGAGTTGCCGGGCCGGCGGGCGGATCTTCCTCCGGAGCTCGTATCCCATCTGCATGTAAATGACCTGTGGAAGCATCTCCCCCGTGCGAGCGCGGCTCGATGGCCATTGAAGCGGAGTCAGACCTACCCCGGGGTGTTATATTTAGGGTTTGCGCCTGCAGGGACAGCGGGATCCTCGGGAAGGTGCCTTTAAAAGAAAGGAAAAAAAAAAAAAAAAGAAAAAGAAAAAGAAAAAAAAAGAACAAAAAAAGGAGAGTGAAAGAGAGAGGAAAAGGGAATGAGAACAGGGGACGTTTCGAGGCGCTCCGTAACCGTCGCCGCTGATAACGAGCGGGATGTGGAAATGGAGATGGATTTTATTTTTTTTAATTAAAACTTTAGTGGGTCCTGGGGATCTCGCTCGCTTCGCTTTGCTTTGTTGAATGGAAAGAGATACACGGAGAAATGCAGGCCTTGTCAGGATTTATTGAAGTTGGGTTTAAAAAACGTGCTTCAGATGATTTTTCCCATTTTCTCAGATTTCAAAGGCTCCCCGCAGTGCGGCTGCCTAATTAATGGTGAAATTCAACTAAATCTAATTATGCAGTAATTTTAAAGCAGTTAGTCCTGGGCGCTGCTTTGTAATAGGAACCCAGTTTTTAAAGTTTGCTTAATGTGTTGGTTTAGGGAGCTTGGGGAGGAGAGGGGTGTAAGAGACAGAGCTGTGAAGGGTGTTTTTCCTTCCTTCCCCCCCCCTTTTTTTTTTCGCTTTTGTCAAGCAAAGAAATGTAAAATATAGACCCAAAACACCCAGGGAAAGGCAAGGAGAGAGGCTGTGTTATCCATCGTATGTGATACGGGTATTGAGTGAGAAGCACCAGCGAAAGTGTAAATAACACAGTAGTTAATAGGGACCATAAAGGTATTCCTGGCCTGTGGATTGTGGATTTCCAAGTGCCAAGCTGTTTTAGAGAGGATCTTGAATCCTACGGTAATAAAGGGGCAACGGAGACACACAGCGTCTCTTCTTGGAAAATAGGAACCAGATTTCTGCTATTGAAAATCTATTGTCATTAAGAGGAGAGGCTTGTGCTCACGAAGTTATAAATCTTATCACCCTTTTGATAACACAGTTGTAATCAGTTAGCATCGCATTCAAACCCAATTGTAAAACTGCCTAATTTAATATGTCATACATGTCATTAAAACTTTATTTTTCCTCCTTCTCTTTTTTTTTTTTTTTCTCTCTCTACCCATCCCCCCCTCCCCCCCCAAGTAAAATGTCAACAGATCTGTCGTGGTAACGTGCGGCAGGGAGAGCTCGGGGTGGCTGCGCGGCTCCGGGGGCGAGCCCGGGGCTTCGCTGAAGAGGGTTTGCCTTCTCCCCATCTAGGTAATCGGAAGCGTTTATATCATATTAGAAGAAGTTTGGAGGGAGGGGGGGATAATAATGAAAATAGAGGGAGGGGTGGGAGACAAGGGAGAGGAAAACGCGATCCTTCTTCCTTCAGAATTGCGATCGCTCAATGAAGTTCTTTGAAAGAAACTTGTCTTATGATTAGCTAAGCAAACACATCTGCTTTCCTAGTTTGGGCTTAGCTAATTATCAAAACAAAGGGGCCGTTTCTTCTTCTACCTTGCTGGAAAGAAGATGTTATTTCAGGAGTCCTGTCTCTCCTCCCCCCGCATCCACACGCACACTCAGCCCCTATCCCAGCCCTTCCCGGCGAAGCACCACGCTCGTTTTATTGGGATTACCGATGGGGAAATGAGTTTGCGCACTTCTCTTCCTAATGTTAAGCTTTATCATTACCTTCCTTGGAACAATATTTTTCCAACCAAATGTCCCTGCGGCAGGGCGGAGGGTGGAGGTGGAGTGGGAAGGGGAAGGGAGGAGGGGGAAGGTGGTTTTGAATTGCGGACCAACTTCGCAGCTATTTGAATCAAGCCTGCACTCGGTTGATTTTAGTTGACAGAGCGTGTGTTGAAGCTGAACTCTATAATTTGCACTTCTGTTCTTTTATTAGAGTTGGACAACGAACTAATGAGCTTTCCCCCAGCACAGTGTCAGTTGTATTTATTTTCTTTTGAAAACTTTTAGATAGAAGAAGCGTTCTTTTAAAAGGGCAAAGGTGTGGAGAAGGTTTCGCGTGGTATCTTTTTTTTTTTTTTCTGGAGGTGCGGGGATCAACTTTATGTCTGTGTGGATGTGCGTATGTGTCCCTGACCCCGCGAAAGGCGACGCACGGGGTATTAGAGGAGGATAAGCTCCGAACTAGATGTGAAATCCGGACGATGCTGTCCTTGGCATGACTGGGATGGTGGGAAGATAACCCAGAGGCCATCCTCGCAAGACACCCCCCCAAAAAAAATAATAAATAATTGCTGCTAAAGCGGAGGCTCCGCGGTACGGGTGCGGTGCGATGCGGAGCGATGGGCGAGAAGCGGTGTTAACCCCAATTTGATCAGATCTCTGCAGGAGCGGGTTAACTTTATAAAAGCGAGAGGTGGCTTTAGACATGTACCTGAGAGACAGGAAAATAGAAAGGTAATAATAATAATAATAATAATAATAATAATAATAATAATAATAATAATAATAATAATAATAATAATAATAATAATAATAATAATAATGAAAAAAAGGAATTCTTTCTACACACAAAAAAACAGGGCGAAATGTTTATCACTGCGTGCCCACCAACGCATGAAACTGCACACGTTGCTCGGAGCCTGCTCTATCCGTGTGAGTCGTGAGATATTTTGAATTTTGATTCCAATGTGTTTTCTTTGAACTGGGCCTTTCGGTTTATTAAGGCAGGAAGAGGAACTCAGCAATCCTCTTTGAAACACGCTTGGTTTAACTATTTTACACAAGTTTGCCCAGGTCCCTGGAGATTCTCCAGTTGAAGAAGATTGAAATTAGAGTTAAAAGCTGGCGGGGGGGCAAGGGGGTGGAGGGCGAGTGTGAAAGAGGGTGATGAATCTATTGTAAATGCCCTCCTGTATTCTGATGTGTTGGTGAACGGAACAGAAATGCGCGTTGCCTTGTTTGATCCATACGCACGCATCTGCATGTATGTGGGTGTATGTCATATACTCTCTATATGTCTACATGCCCACACATATATAGGCCACGATTAATATTCTGAGAAATGCTGGAGAAAAAGCTGGTGTTTAGCGGCCATACGGAAAGGCTCACACTGACTGTTTCCCAGCAGCTTTACTCCTAAACTTTGCCTTTCCTTTTGTTTTCTTTTCTTTATTCTTCCTTCCCCCTCTTCTTGTAAATTGCTGTTAACGTGTGTCTTTATGTTCTGTCTATAACTAGGATGTAATCAGGCGCCCCATGTCTCTCTCTAAAAGCATTTAATAAATGTCTATTAAAGCGCTACAAATGTAAGATAAATTTAGTGGCGCTGCTGTCTCCCTGTATCCAAACGGTAATGATGGATTTATCAACAGGGATTCGCCTTCAGCGCAGTGAGAGAGATTTACTCAACAAATAAGTCGGAAAAGCACCCACCCAAATACAATCATTTATACGGAAACTGATTTCTTTATAGCACCAGATTCGATGGAACATACCGCTTATTGCCTTTTTTTTTTTTTTTTACTATTTTTTCCCCCCAATCCTCCTTTTATTTCCCCCCTTTTAAACACAATCATTGAAGCAGGGAGCGTGTGTCTCTCTCTGTTTTGGGAGTGTTTGCCTCCTTGTTGCTAACGGAACCTCCCAGACTCGATCAAACCCGGATCAATGCCTAATTTCTCATCATCACCCTCCCTCTTCTCCCCCTCTTTCATTCATTTCTTCTCCTTCAGCCCCAAAATGTCGACGATATGTGCATTCGGTATCAAAAGTCGTCGGGTTTCGGAGTCCAAGATGGATGATGAAAGGGGGGGAAATTATGCCTGAATTGTCTGTGTGTCTCTTCCTAAACGCTTGCGAGCGGCTCCCACCGCCGCGGAGAGATGCTCCCAACCTCAGCTGAAATTTCTCTCTCCTTCTCCTTAGCCCTTGCTTTGAACCCTACCCATTAGCCTGTATGCGAATAAAAGGAATGAACTCGGAAAGAACCACCATTCATTGTTGAATTCAAGCACTGTAAAAAAAAAAAAAAAAAACACCAAACAACAAAAACAACCAACCCTGAAATGCAGCCACATAGCACCTTAAGATTATTTCCCTTTCCTCGAAAGTAGCTCCTAACCTCAGATTTCTCCCCCACCCCCTTTGCCTGGTCTTATTTTCCCCCTTGACCACAACTTTCTTCGATTCGCCTTGGGAAAAGAAAAAAAAAGCATGTGTTGATTTGATGGAGTCCTTTAAACAACGGGCTTGCGAGAGCTGTATTCATTCTGAAATATTAACCCTATTTTCTGAATTTCCTTCCTTTCAAATAGCTGCTCCTATTTTACTATGCTGGATCTCCGATTTAAACATCCACAGTTCTAGGAGCTTGTTAGATATATCTATATTTTAATTTAATTTCGGTATTGTACATAAAATAACAATAAATAAATCCGAGAACTTGTCTTTTCCTTTGCAGAGAGTTTTTTATTCTTCTCTAGAAATTTCATTGAGATGTCTCTGTACTTTGTTTGTCAGTTATCTTTGTTCCTTTTAAATAAAGGGCTTTTAAATGGACTTATTGCTCCCAGCGTGGGTTCTTCTCTCTAAATGTTAGAAAATTGTGCCATCTACCCGCTATTCTAAGTACTGTCACACTCAGAGACCTCCAAGGACCTTCCAGCCCCAACTTCAATACAACTGTGTCAAAGGGTGCCTAGTAGCGAGAGGAGAAAGGTTTGCGTGGATTTTACAGATTTCCAGCCTGAATCGCTCTCTGAAGCGCCAAAATGATCTGCAAAGATGCAGTTGGTTTCCTTTGATGGCTCTTTCTCCGGTCCCAGCTCCAACTCCAGCCTTTGCAGGGACTAATGAAGCCTCCCTGCCTCAGCTACATTGCACTTTCTCTCCAGTGCATAGTTTTTCCTGCTAATTTTAGACACGAAAAGTGTGGGTGTGCAGGGAAAGGGGGGCGGAGGGGGAGGGGAAGGTAGAGACTTCTGTCGTCTTTTTTTTTTTTTTAAGAGAAATAGATATTTATAGTCGTGGCCTCTAACGATGAACATATATTGTTAATTGGGGGGGGAAAAAAAAGTTCGCTTTTTGAGGTTGGTTCTGGCTGATTAGCTGGGGATGCTGCTGGCTGAGTTTCCAAGAGAGGGATGAGGAAAACAGAAATGTATATAAACTTCACAGGCCTTTTTATCTTCACGCAAATACTTTGCACAGTAACCCACTGCTACCCCCTTAGCTGGACTGCAACATTAGCGTTCAGGTTTAAAATCAGATTTCGAAATCTTTCTTGCTCGTGCGTAAGTAGAAATAGTTGAGAGAGTGTCTTAATTTTTTTTGTCTTTTCCCCCGAAAAAATAAAATCAGAAGTGCCCTCCAAATCAGTTAAAACGGATTAACAGTTTCCAAGTTTATGGTGTAGTTACATGTCTTCGAAATTATTTTTGCACCCCTTAGGAGACTTAGGAGAGAATTGCGAGTGTCGGCTGAGTATTTATGGGTGGGGGAAAAAACAGTGATACGCTTTATGACTTTTATGACTTGTTTCACACTGTTCAAGAAATGGAGTTTTAAGCAACATACAATTAAATCTATATTACTCTTTGGATAAATTCCAAGAAACTCCAGAATCAATTAGTTTAGAACCTTGGATACTTGTTGCTAAAAAATATTTAAAATTTGAAATAAAATAAAATAAAAAGAAGACGATCAGGCAAGGACAAGTCTGCTCCAGATGTAATTTTTTAAGTCCCTGCTATATAGACCAGACAGGCTGAACAGTCTCGCTTCTCCGGTTTCCCATTTTACATTTATTCCTGTCGGAATATAGAGGCATCATAGAATCATTTTTCTTTCCTTTTTTCTGTGCATTCCCCCGTTCGTTCCCTTACGGACTTCTGTGGCAGCTTCGTGGTTTTTGGGGTTTTTTGTTTTGTTTTTGTGTGTGTGTGTTATCTTTTTTTTTTTTTTTCCTTCGCCTTTTTGATTCTTCCCAGTGTCTTTTTAACCGTTCCGGTGATTATCTCTTCTTGTCAGATATCTGGGTTAAAACTTTCCTTCGCTACACACAAACCACCGCCATGCGGGCGAAGTCAAATTCAGCCCCTCTCCATTCCCAGGTTGAAGGATAATCCTAATTTTGAAAGCGGCTTCATCGGCCGCTCTCTTCCCCTAATCACAAACTGTTTAGTTATCTTAAGTGTCATCTTCCTCCCTTTCCCATTTGGGTTTTTTTTCCTTGCCCCAGAGCCTTTTCCACCCCACATTTCTCGGGGCTCAGGTCGGCTCAGTTCCGGGCAGCCCAAATCATCCCACCGCCCTCCGTTTCTTCCTTGAAGATCATTGTCTGTCCCTATTCTTTGCAACGTTTCTCTTTTTCTGGACAAGAAAGTCGTCCCCGGTTATAGATGTAATGGAGTCCACTGACAGGTTTTCCTTCCTACATAACCTAATCTCAGCCAAGAAGTTTCTGCCTTCACTTCTGCAACATTACTAATTAACGACCCCTGGAAATAAACTCTACAGTGACCTAAAATTTCATCCTCTCGGCTGACAGTTGCACTCAGCCTTGAAGAGAAACTTAAAAAAAAAAAAAAAAGGAGTCACAAAATATTTTAATTATTTTCATCATTATTAAGCAACTCTTAGAGAAGCATATGCTTGTGGGAAAAGCTTTAAAAGAGACATTTGACATCCAGACTAGTTTTACATCGACTCTGAATGAAGCTCAAAGGAGGAAGGAGAGGAAGGGCTGCCATCCAGCAAAGTTTGCTGGACTTTATTCAGATAAAACTCGATCTTTCCCTCTCTGAAGCCAACGGCGAAATTGTACAATAGGAGGCAGGTCAGAGCACATCACACGGCCCATGTTGTCTCTTGAAACACTGAGAGAACCCTGCTACCTTCTTCAGCTGCCTAAAAAAATATATATTTTTTTATTATGATCCATGCCTGATAGACACCCCCCTACCCGCTCTTATTTTGTATTTCCTATTCGCTTTATAGAAGGATGACTCATTTTCCACTGTCACTATTTCCAGTTTTGTGGGTTTACTGATGTCTTACTTAGGGAGAAAAAAAAAAAAAAAAGTACACTATTCCTACCCCAAAGGTCTCATTAGCCTCCACTGGCTGCTTTTAAGACAGCAGCTCGCTCTCTCTCCTCCAGCTGAATTTGTCCAACCCCTTCATCTTCTCATGTTTTATTTCGAGGTTTCGCTGAAAAAAACATTAAATCCCAGAAAGGTCAGCTTCTCCCCCCTCCAATATCCCCGCGATCCGCTTGCAGCCCCGGGGTCCTGTCCCTCCTCCCGTTCCGAGCGGGGCTGCTGGAAGCTGGCAGCCCCCGGGAAGCAGCGGGGCCGCTCCCCCCCGCACCCCACGCATCCCCCGCGCATCCCCGCCTGCTCGCCTCCCCCGGGGCATCCCCAGCCGGAGTCCCCGCACCCCGCCAGTGCCTGTAAACACCTTCCGCTCTTTATCTCCCAGCCCGCTCTGGCGAGAGGATTATTATTATTATTATTGTTATTATTATTATTGTTATTATTATTATTATTAAAGACGATATTCAAATGGGTCCCTGTTTGTCTTCGCCACCAGCGTGTTTCAGAGCGATTATCTCATATCTTTCCTACAGAAGTAAGCTATCCCTCAGCCCTGGGTCAGGCATTGATCTCGCTGCAATGTAACAAACGGCCGGGTTAATTTTCCCTCATTACCATTTCCATAGCTCAGGCTCCACACACAGGACAGAGCCCTCCAGCCCGCAGCCCCGGCTGCCGCCGTGTGCGGCTCCCGCCCGGGCTCACACACACACACACGGGTGATGGCAGCGCCCCCAAATCCTCACGCCCCGCTCCAAGCACCCCCACAAGCACAGGGCGGGTTCGCTGCCTCGCTCTCCCCTGTACCACCTTGCCTCAACCCTTTTCGTATGGATTTGGCGTTTTCTTTAGGGTTGTATTATTCTATTACTTTTTTAAACGTTGTTCTGCTCTCTAGAAATTAGAAGGATTTTTTTTCCTCACCCCGTTTACTTCTTAATCTTTTCTTTTTTTCTTTTTTTTTTCCTTTCTTCTTCTTTTTTTTTTTTTTTTTTTTTTTTTTTTTTTCTCCCGGACTCTTTTCATTCACTGGTTGCAAAAGAAAAGGGGGTTGGTCAACACCAAAATGGCAAAGTTCATCTTGGAAAAAAAAAAAAACCCTCCAGCTACCTACAAAGGGGCTCAGGGCTTTGTAATGGCAGAAAGAAACAAAAATGAAAAGAAAATTGCAGTTGAGGCTAAAGTGTGAGAGTGTGTTTGTGTGTATGTATATCTGTGTGTATTTTTAAAGGTTTCTTTGAACTGCCTTTGTGCTGACTAGGCAAAGCTCCTTGCCAATGCTAGTCACGGTTTAAGGAACTTTGAGTTAACCTCTTATATCGAATGAATCTTTTCATTTGGAAACCAATAAATCTCAATCTCTAGCCACCTTTTGTAGAACAGGCTGGGGCTTACCAAGGCAAGGCTGAAGCTTATAATAAAGAAGAGATAAAGTTTGCCAAAGTTTGCCTATTTTTTTTTCTCCCCTTCTTCTTCTTCTCTTGTAAATAAAAGTTTTGGAGAAGGCAGCATTTGGAAGCAATCCGGAGAAGGACTTGGATCTATGCATTGTTTCACAGTAAGCCTATTTACTTAAATAGAGTCTTCAGGGATTCAAACACGAAAATGATTTATAGTTTTCCAACAAGTCATTATTTTGGTCAGTTGTTGAGGGTGGGGTTGTGGAAAAGGAGGGGGGTCCATACAGTCTAATAATCAATGTGTGTCTATGGAAAGTGAAAAGGGAGGGGTGGGGAGGGGAGGGCTCTGTAGATAAGTAGAGTTAACACTATAAACATTACAGACAATTGAGTTTTCCCATCTGAGCGGGACTTGGGGAGAAAAGGGGTCTTCACATTTATCAGGCATTGGAGAGAACGTGTGTGGGTGAATGAGAGGGGAGGAAAACATTTCTCAGATCAGTTTGGAGTCACTCCTTTGGTTTCCGACTTGCACTTTTGCATATTGGCTATCATTTCTTTGAAGTACTTTGAAATCCAGCGTTGTGTCTGATCTTCGGATGGGAGATGTGACCACGCGAATCAATGTTTTGATTTATTTTTCAGTACTTATTTCCTGTCTAGTCTCCCTCGCTCGCTCTCTCGCCCTCTCTCTGATTATGCCATATTTATACGTGTGTATACATTATATACATATTATATATATAACGCCCCTGTAGACATCTTTTTAAAAATCATTTGCAATTTCTCTTTCACGGAGGCGCAGTTCACTTCTCAACCCCGCTCTTTATCCTGTTTTATTTCAAGACGCTGTCTTCTTGCCGTCTCCGAATTGTTCCCGTCCAGGAGTTATTAATTACTCTTACAAGGCGGGAGATTCTTAACTAATAACAAAGTTGTAAATTACCACCTTCCCTCAAATATTTCTCATTTGTCAACCCTGATTGATTTGATTAATATTCCACCGGCTGAGATCATTTCAAGTTGCTCTATATAATCAGCAGCACCAGGCTGCTCAGCAGAACTTCTGCTTTCGGAAAATATTTCTGCCCAGCCCTTAAGATGAAGTGTATTTTGCATTTGGTCCAGAGGAGGTAAACGCAGATCTATCGCTTAAAGGACTTTAAGGCGCAGGGGCTTGAATACAGTGTCGGGAAATAAAATGGACCAAGCACGTCTGTTTGTTAAAAAATAAAGATAAATCGGGGCGAAGGGGGGTGGGGGAGAAACGGATGCTAACCCCCTCATGTAAGCCTGGAAGAAAACACGGGTTTCAGCCCTGCTTGCGAATCTGGTTCAGCCCTCGCCTGAACTCTCCCACAGTCCTTCCTTGCCTTGCACCCAGACTGTCACGTTGCCCGGAATAAACACCCAGCACTTCTATTTGTGCTTTGCTTTTGGACTCAGACACACAGAAGTAATAGTAATAGAGCGTAAATGATCTTCCCCCCCACTATGAAATGACAGAAAATAAACTTGGCTTCAGCCCCTCTCGCTCCACCGCGAGTGAGTCTCGGTTTCTGGTTCAAAACCATCATATTGGCTTAATTATGTGACAGTAAATAACGGCGCGGCGATCATCTTTCTCTGCTTTTAAGATAAAAAGAGTCATCTGAGTGAACTTTCTGCCCAGTGCCAGAGCCGAACCTACGCGCACCGCTGCGCATATGCGTAGCCCACACCTACCGACCTGTATATACGTTATTACGTGGAAATCACCATATATAAAAGTGACCCTTGCCCATTTGAGCTCGGGCATCAGACCTCGGCTGCTGTCCTTGCAAATCATCGATAGCCGCTCCCTCCGCCACCACTTGAGTTTTAATCTTAATTATATTAAGTGAAGTAGGGGGCTCGCCATGGAATTGAACATGATGCATGACGGCTGCCTGTTAAACGATCGACTATGAATATCGCCTTTCTCTCCTCTATCGATATTCACAATACAGCTTATCTGCGGCCGTGGAGGTAGCGTCGGGGTTGGTCTTGTATTTTTTTTTTCCTTGGAAATATAAAAATGAGAGACTAGAGTGAAATAACATTCCGCCCAGTCACCTGCAATTCAATATGCACACAAGAGACGCCGATGTATATGAGACGATTTTAATTATGATTAGAAGACACACTCTGAGCAAGAGAATAGATTTGGAGGCGGGGGTTGGGGGGTGGGAAGGGGGTGCCGGAGGAGCATTAATGAAATCTTTCTCCACGATACTAAAAGAAACAAGTGGTTGATACAACGGAGGTGATTTGTCACCCAACTCCAAAGCGGGGGGTGGGCGATTGGATCTGAGCATCAGTCCTTTCTCCCCCCCACACACACACCATCTCTTTGAAGCAAATGATATGCCATGATGCCTCCCTCAGACCACGCCTTTGCCGGGCTCTTCCACCCCGATGCTGCCGGAGCGGCTCCCCCCCGCCCCCGGCCCCCCCCGCCGCCGTCCCCCGGCTCCTCGGCACGGACATGCGGCATCAGCTCGGAGGAGCGCCGGGCTTAGGCCTTAAGCAGATTGTGTTTGTGCACATGAAACCTTTTGTCTCGGCCTGCGGATTGCCTCCCTTTTCAAACACAGCCGAGAAACAGTTCAGGGTCACTGGCAATACCCAGCCAGGGTGGCGGCGGGGTAGCAGGGGGGGGGACAGGCAGAGATGACCCTGGCCAGCCGCCCTCCCGGACAGTTGTCACCTCTGGAGCCGGAGCGGAGAAGGTGGAGGTGCGGGGCGACCCGGGGACTGAACGAAAACTTCCCCTCACCCCGAGTCTGCCCTTCGCAGCTTCTTCCCCGCGCCCCCTGGGCGTTCCGGGGCGAGGGGGCCCGGCCAGCCCCCCGCCCGCAGGTCTCCTACCGCCCCGGTGCTGTGCAATAGCCGGCTATTTTTCTCAGGATGTGACTTTCAAGTGGCATAATCTGTAGGAGTGTGAATCTGTTCTCGTTATGTTTGTCCCCTTCAATATTTCTACATGCTGTATTTTTGTTCCTTTCTTTCTCCCCCCCCCCCCCCCCCCCCCGCCGCTTCTTTTTTTTTTTTTTTTTTGGTATAAATTAACTCCGACTGAAACCACCAGATTGTTCCGAGGAGACTACCTCCCTAATGACTTCATATCCAAAAGTTGACTGACACTCTAGCGAACTGCCAACACCTGTTTCCCAGCACCCAGACTCCAGAACCCACCAGACCTCGTAAATTTAGCTTCTCCCTACTTCGTCTCACCCTCCCTTAATAGATGACGTGAATATCTAAAGGAAAGGGGGGAGGGGGAGATGGAACTAGGTCACATTTGAAACTTTTAATTTTTCATCTCTTCTGAGCGAAATCTTGGAGATAAAAGGGCCGGACAGCTCCTACCACCGCCCGCCCATCCCTGCGGAGTGCCCGGGGCTGGTGGCAGCCCGACATTCAGGGTCGGGCTCCAGGGCTGGGGGCTTCCCGCGGGTTCTGCTTAGGCGGGATTTAGGTGCAAAGCTCAGCCCTGGCCGGCAGATTGCCTGGGTCGTAACCACGACCCGAACCCTTTCCTCCCCCGTTGCCTTTTCCCGAGGATGCTCCAGGTATCAGGGTCTTTGGTCCCACCCGGGCTCCGCAGTACTTTTGCCCGCAGACACCCGCCTGTGCCCCGCACGGGTGGTGCCAGGCCGGGCCAAGGGGACAGGGATGCGACGAGGAAAGGAGACATACCAGGGAGCGGGGCAGAGCTGCAGAGACTGCCCCGAGAGGAGCGGAGTGGAGAGGCAGCGGTGGGCATCGCACCCGGAGCCTGCGGGATGGATGTACCCCGCTCCAGACCATGGGTGGGTGCCAGGACAAAGGTGGTAATGCCCGGTCTCTCGCGCACCCCGTCGTTCCCAGCACGGGTTTCAGAGGTTCGCGCTCAGAAGGAGAAGAGAAAAAAAAAAAAAAAAAAAAAGGAAAAATGTATTGTCAAAGCGGGAAATCTTTTCCAGCTGTAGCCAGCCTTGCCGTAGAGGCCACTGAGAACAACAGCCGTGGGGCTGGGAGTTGGCCGAGAGCGGGTACCTACAGCTCGGCTGCCCCGCAGCCCCCGCTCCGCTCCGGGGCGGCCACCCCTGTGGCCGGGGTTGAACCCCGCTCGCCGCTCCTCTCCCCACTTCTTCATGCAGGAGGGCTCTTCCCCTCCTCTTCTGTCACATCTTTCCTCCCAAACCTCTCACCCTGCCCGCAGGAGCTTTTGCGACTGGGCCTAAAGTCCAGAGCAGGAGGAGGGCGAGGAAAGCCCCTCAGTGCCCTGTGTCATCTCTGCAGGATGCTCCTTAATCCCGGCAGCGTCTCCCACTCCCACCTCCTTCCTCACACCCCAGATGAGCCAGCCCGCTGCCTGGTGCACCCCTCGCACAGGATTTGTGTGTCCTGGGGAGAAGAGAGAATATGGGGGGGCTGGGACACGGTAACTTTGCAGCAGTCCCCATCCCGAATGAAACCCCCCGGTACCTGGGGGATCCCGCTCCATACACACATATAAAGTTGGAAGTTGTCTTCTCTAGAATAGAGCCTCCTGAAATTAATAGGCTGCAAACATAATTAATAGGTGGAATATGCAAAACGTTTGCGGTGTTTAAAAGGCTCATGGCAGACCCGCTTGTCTGTGCGAGATACTGATGTTGCAAATGCTGGATATTAATGGGTAGGTTTTACGTAGCTAAAAAAAAAAAAAAAGAAACCAGGTTTTCTTTTTCTCACTTCTCGCTCTCCCTCTCTCTAATCCAGGAATCATTAGCAACCCCCTCTGGCTACATGTTTTGCATCAGTGAAACATTATGACATAGTTGTAATACAAACTCCGCTGACTTGCTCTGCATCTTGTGGTAGGAAGTGCAATAGCAATAAAAGCATTTTTAAAAAAGACTCCGGGCATTAAGTTTTCTACCTGAAATACTCTTTTCTTATCAAACAAACAAACGGTAAGACGAACAAGGGGGCCCGTGGGATCCGCTGTCCACAAAGGGCAAGGAGAATTTCTTCTCAATCTTTTCTGCCTTCTGTTCCCCCCACCCCCGCCCTTTTAGCTTTCCATAATTCCGAGTGTCTCCCATAATTTGTGGGTACTGCTACATCCCCCCGCACTGTCCCTTCTCACTCCTGGCTCTTAACAAACCCGGACCGGGGACATTTTATCCTCTTAATATTAATTGTCAAAAGCAGCCTTTGCTCAATTATCTCTCTTCCACCTGTCGCAGCTGTTTGGTTATATTGTTCCCGGTAGAAATTCTCGCTGGAATTAAAAAATAGAGCAATTTTTTTCCTCTTCTTTTCTGCTTTCTTTGAAAGAATCCAATTGTGCTACCACCGGCCCGGCCGCTCCGCACCTCTCTACTTTGTCCATTACTCATTAACTAATATTCGCTACTTTCTGGTAAAGTCAAATGGCTCTTAATAGCTCTTTATATTCTCGGAATGACATGTGGATGCTCTTAATCAATACTTAATAGCACGTTTTATGCTAAACAACTGCCATGCGTGCTGGTGGGCAGGAATTCTCTGTAAACAGGAGGGCGAAGAGGAACGGGGGGATGCTTGCCCTCCGTTGTCCCCCAAAGCCAGCCCTGGGAAGTGGGAACTTTCCATCGCCCCTTTCCTCCCTGCCTGTGCCACTGCTCCCTCCTCAGCAAGACCGAAAAGAGCCTCAAGTGCTGAAACTATTTCTAGACTTTATGTTTTCATCTTCTTCTTTACATTTACTTATTCACTGGTTATTATTCCCTCAAGCGATGCGGGATTTTCGGACTGTATTAGCTAAGGCTGATGGGTTTTTTTCACTGTCTTTTTATTTTTTTTTTTCTGTGGAAAACAAAGAGATTAAAAAATTTAAAATGATCCTGAGAAATGTCATAGTTATACGTGCTCTGTGTAGTTAGAGGAATGACTTTTCCATCTAGGTGGCATTTTGATCAGCCAAAATAAAGTAGCTAAATGCCTTTTTTCTCTTTTTTTAGCCCCTGCAGAAATTCCGGCAGGCGCTGCCTGTGCGCCCGTGTCAGAGCCGGTGGAAAGTGATCCTTCGATTTTGCTCTTTTTAACAGAATATACAAGTCTGTCGTAGTTGTTTGCGCTACAGGACACTTCAGAGTTCAATCTCCCTGAAAGGTTAGGCACTGCCCTCAGAAAAAAAAAAAAAAAGGTCTCACAGAGAGGGCGAGAAAAACTATCTGTTATTTTTTACAGCTTCCCTGAAACCTTGCAGCTTGTGTTACCTCGTGAAATTGTACCCCGCGGTTTTGCCTTTCCCCCTGCCCTCCCCACGCGCGGGAGGTTCCGCCGGTGCGTGGGCGGTGGGTCCGGCTGCGAGGCCCCTCGCGCCCTGCAGTTACGCGCTGCGCAGCGAGGTGGCGATGGTGAGCGCGGCCCCGCGCGGGGAACGCTGCGCGGCGCCCCGCGGGTGCGCAGCGGGAGGGCGGCCCGCGCCAAGAAAATAATCATCACAATAAATAATACTTTTTTTTAATAAAAAAAAAAAAAAAAGCCGGACCGGCGGCAGCAATCCGCGCTCCGAACCCCCGCCGGAAAACGAGCGGCTCATTAAACCGGGAGCACCCACCTTCCGCACCCGCGGACACCCCACCCCTCTAATTTAGCCCTGGCCCCTGCGCCCCCTCCTTGCGCGGCCGCGAAACTCCGCAAGATCCCGGGACCGTAAAACCCCGGGGGCTGGTTCCCTCCCGGCGTGAAGTCGGGCACCTCTGCGCAGTTTTACCGGAGGGCACTATGATTTTAGCAGGAAAGCGATGACGCCCACGGCATTAAGCGGAAGCAAAGGCAGGGGAACAACCTGTGTAGTTTGTTTAAAATAACTCCTCCACTCCCACATCTTTGCTCCCTGAAAGCACACGGCTGCCGCTGCACTTCAGATGCGGGTTTATTAATAAATGCCAGTTACTGGCAATAATTTTACAAAGCAAAACACACGACGGAAACCTGAACGCGCAAGGCATAAAACCTCCTACAAAGGTGAATTCCCAGCATGGGAATGCAAGCAAAAGCAAACTGGTCAGTTTTTGTGTGGTCAGGGAAGTTCCTGAACGCGCTGACGAGTGCTGGCATTTCAGATTGCTTTTCTGTGATTTAGATTTTTGTTTACTGTTTCAGCGTACCTAAAAGAGAAAATAATATCCATTTTAGGTGTCTAGTTTTTCCCTACAATACCTACAACCTTCTCCGAAAGGATCGGTTGTAGACTGGAAAAAAAATAATAATGCCGTAATGATAAAAAATACTCAGTGATCTAAAAGGATACAATATTTCATTTCATTTTTTTCTTTTCTTCTCTTCTTTTTCCTCCTCTCCCATCCACCCCCCTTCACACCCCACCCCCCCCCCATATTTCTCTATATCATAGCTGTGATAGGAGTGTGGGGCAGAAATTGAGAGAATTATTTGCTGCTAACCGAGTGCTAACTTTCACCTTTCTGGGCGTGGGCAGTACATGTATGATCATGTATGACACTTCGCATGTGTTTCATCTCTGTCCTGGTCTTCCTCTGTCCCTCGCCACTTTCTCACCTTTCTGTAACTTTTGGAGCCTGATGTGTTGATTTTCTTTTTATTATTGTTTTTAATGTCTGCGTTAGGCACACAGGTTCCCTGTGCAGGTCAGGTCATTAGGAATGTTAACGTCGAAGACAAAGAATTATAAACACGATCTCCAAGTCTCTCTCAATTCATTTCTCCAACCGTTTTATTCGGTTTAAGTGATGAAAAGTGACAGTTCTGAAATAGACAGCTTTTAAAAGTAATGAAGTCAGATGACGCTTTAACCTGTCGATTGCTATAAATCAACTTTGAAAAAGATGAATGAACAATATTATTTGCTGGCTTAACTAGGAGTTAACACAGTGTCGCATTCGGAGCTGCGAAGATCTGAGCCGGCGTTGGGTGCTGCAGCCTCTCCCCGCCGCGAAAAATAACAACCTTAAAACAGCAAATATTCCACATTCTGCGGAAACCAGTGTCATTTCACCGCTTTTATTACGGACCCTCGAGGGGAAAAAAGGGGGTATTTAAACGATCCCAAACATCCAGCTGGGAAAGGAAGGCATCTGCTTTTTTTTTTTTCCTTCATTTTTAGGGGCCTTCTGAGCACAAGTCCCGTCGCGCTACTGGTTTTTGAGGCCAAACCGATCCGAGTACTGATCTCACCACCTCCACCAGGCAATGCACCCAGGAACATTTTCAAAATAACCAAGGGCCATTTCCTCTCTTTTACCGGATTGTTTATTACCTGCGTACTGGTAGACTCGGTGAAATAAAAACAAAACCAAACCCAAAGCAAACCAGAAGGAATAACAGGAGAAAAAGGTCGATTCTTTTCAGGGAAAAAAATTACGATTTTCGCTGGCGAAGCCTCTGTCCTTGCTGGGAGTGGGCAGGATAGCGCCGGTCCCTCCTGACCCTTCTCGGGCTCGCCTGAAACCCGCAAAATATCACAGAGGAAGTAATTAACGCTCATTTCTAATGAATTATTGTTAGTGAATTAATAACTGTGATTACACGTGCGGAGGGCTCACTCCTGCAGGCCTCCCCTGCGCCCTCCCCACATCCTGCGTGGGGCTTTTGGGGCACAGGGCTCCTGCCCCGCTCCCTGGACGAACCCGGGCTTGGGGTTAGGGGGGGTTATCTTCGCTCTTGGGAAATACAAATACTTCTCGGATTTTTCTAAACCATTTTTTGAGGTCGCAAAATGGTTTTTAAATTAGTTGTAAATAGGAAAAAACAAACAAACAAAAAAAAAACACAACAAAAAAAACGACTGGAATTCCGTCTGCGATAGCGGGCCGAGGTGTATTTTTAATTGCTTTTTTTCTCATCATTTTTTCTTTCTTGAAGAAAGCTTGCCTTCGTTTGTCAGCACTGTTAACTTGTTGTGGTTTTTCTAGTATTCGCATTTTCCCCCACAAGCTGGGGAGGGCAGAGGTGCCTATCCGAGCCCGGCGCGTCCCGGGCGATGGCAGCTTGTGCGTGGGGCGGTCGCGGCCCCGCCTCAGTCTACGGGCTGGGGAGAGGATGGGGGGGACAAATGTGATCCAGTCTGCTTCTATAAAGTGTTATCGATTTTAGGCAAGTCTCGGCGCCCTCACCTCCAGAGAAATGTAAGAGCAGAGAAGTTTCTCTGCTACTTTAAAGGTGACCTTTGGGAAAGTTTCCTCGCTTTCTCTTTTACCGCTCAAGGACTTCATTTGAAGTTATTTGGCTGTCTACACTCTCTCTCTCAAGCTCAACCTGTCTCTTACATTGCTCCTCTTAAGTCTCTTTATCCTTAATAAAAGATTGAGACGCAAATAAATTTTTCTTCCTTTTGAAAAAAAAAAAAAAACAACAAAACAACCCGCAATTTATCCTTCTGCATGAAGTTCTTTCTCTCTCGAAAAAAAAAAAACAACCTCTCCCTTTAGAGGATAGTTTGGAAGGAAGGTTAAATACTTCCATACCTGTTGCAAGTATCTGAGTGCAGATCCCCCTACCAACTCCCCTTCCCCCCGAAGTTTAAAACATCAGCTGGTGTCTGAGGACTAAGGCTGGGTTCGAAGTGAACCGGCTGACGGGGTTGCCCGAGAAAAGCAGCGAATTGCAACGGGGTGTCCGTGGGTGCTGGCCCCGGGTCGTGCGTGGCCCCCCCAGGAGGTTTGGGGGTTCTGGGGGTCCCGGCAGCACGGCCCAGCCTGGCCCCTGCCCCACGCTCGGCTGCGGGGGGAGAAGCGCTTCCCTCGCCGTCACCACCCGTGTATTTTCCAGGCGCTCCGGGGAGATTTCCCCGAGGTTTATTTACATGGGTGATGCGGAGGCAGCGGCAGGCGAAGATTTATTTTTACGGTAGGAGTTTGTGGGGGCGACCTCGGACCAGCTTTCCTTGCACTCTCCTCTCCTCCCCTGGGCCACCAACCCAGAGATGCCCTCGCCGCGGGCTGGGGCCGGAGCGAGTCCCCTGCCCCGGCACCGGGGAAAGGGCACGGAAAGAAACTTTCCCCTCTATGATTGTGTTACCTTTGGCTGAACGTGTAATGAAAATCCTCGGAAAATGTTACACAACACGAGGATATCCTTTTGGAGAAAAGTTTCCAGAAAAGCCTGGCCACTTCCCTGGGGGCGAGGGACGATGCTGGGGGCGACGTTATCTCCCGGGAAGCACAAGCGCATCCTCCGCGGTCCAGCCGCGGCTTCCCCCCTTCCCGGGCCGCCCGCCGCCGAAACGTGAGCCCGAAAATAATATAACCCGTCTGCGGCCGCAGACATATCTCTCGCCCTTACAGTGTTACAAAAAGCATTTAAATTAATAAGGGCGCTCCCCACGGTTGCTAATTATGTAGGGAGGGCTGGTCGGGGCCGACGGGCAGCGCGGCCGCGGGTTTTGCCCTGCCTGTGCTGCTCCGGGAGAAGCCCATGGGTTGCGACCCCCTTCCCCGGGGGCAAGGGCTGGGGAGGGGCCGGGGGTCGATGCTTTGCCCCCGGCGGGGCGGCACGTTGCGCTGGCCGTGCCGGCGGGCGCTGCGGGCAGGAGCAGAGGGATGAAGGAAGGGGGGCGGGCTCTGGAGGCTTTGGGCGGGGGAGGGAGGGAGGGGGGCACATGGGACACGTCGCTTTCACCGAGCTGTCTCGGGGATCATAGGATTAGCGAGGACATTGCACCCGGGGAGCTGCATCCCCCTAAATCCAACTTCACCAAGAGCTGAAGGGTGGGTTTATTTTATTTCATTTCATTTTATTTTAAATTGCCCAGATCTCGCGATAAGGAAAACCTGGCGAGAGCTGGCTCTTCCCTCCTCTCTCCCCCGCCCCGACAGTAAAGTTGTGATGAAAAAAGCAGAATAAATAAATGTCCCCCGCGCCACCACCACCGGTACCTTGGAGGCACCTTGCCCGGAGCGGGGTGGGGGGAGCGGGACCAGGTGTGGGGGCTTGTCCCTAACTTCGCAGTGAAAATCTCCCGGCCGGGTGGCAGCCCCAAGCTGGGAGATGAGGATGCTGGGGAGAAGCAAGCAGCCCCCAGCAGACCCCTTCCCCCACGTCCCGAACTGGGTATTGCAATGTTTTCAATCCCCCCTCCGCCTTCCCCAACCCTCGTAGGAACCAGCTCTCCTACTCCCAGCCTGCCGGGTACCACGTACCTCGCAAACCTAGCCCGAGGATGCACCTTGCTTCATGCTACTACTTCTATTATTATTATTATTATTATTATTATTATTATTATTATTATTATTATTACACCATGCCGCGTCTCTGCTGCTGCCAAGCGGCACAGGCCTGTGAGGTTGGGTTTTTTTTGGTTTTGGCCGTGGCAAAAGGAGGGGCTTCAGGGCAAGGCTTCAAGGGATCAGGTGAAGCGTGGAGCCGGGGCCGCAGCCCCGCAGCTGCCGCCGCTCCCCCGCACCGCAGGGCCGGGTGGGTGGGAAACGGTGCGGGGGGGGCACGGAGGAGACGGGTAAGGCTTGGAAAACCCTCCGATTTTCCTGTGAAACAAAATAATCAGAAGGGGAGAGGGACTGTGGTGAATTGGTGTGAAGGAAGTGGGATTATAGCCTTAATTTTGGACAATGATAACCGAATGAGGTAAAAACAAAACTTGCTTCATTATATAGAACAAAATGTAATTTATACCCAGGGATGCCTGTCCACAGAGATTTACATCATTTGCTGATAGCGATCACACTTATTACTTTTCTTCAAAGACTTTTTTCCCCCCTTTAAAAAAAAAAAAAAAAAAAAAAAAAAAAAAAAAAAAAGGGTATTTGTGCTAAATTGCCCAGTGCTAGTGTGATAACTGTCAAAAGTTTGACATCAAAGAGAACTAATATTATTCAGTTACCAGAGGAGCTGTCTGTCCAAATAAGAATATCTTAATTACTGAATCACAACGGTAGAAAAGAGAACAGATCTGAAAAGGAGAGGGGCTGTCGGGGGAGAGGGGGGGGGGAAGTTTTCAGTCTGTTCCTTTTTGATGAACCATCTATATTAGGCCACTGTGCGATTCTTAATCATGTTTAGTGGTTTATACCCTTTCTCTCTCCCCACTGGTCCTCTGAACTTTATAACTATATGTAAACACGTTGTCAGTTTGAAAATAATCTTCTCTGGGTTCTTGTTAGAAGAAATTTCAATCTTCTTCAGTTCTAGATTAGGCAGTCTAGTTTTCTCTATCAGTGAATGGACTGGGGTTTCTTGGACAATAATGTGCCAATTGTTGATGGTTTGTGACCCATAAAATGTGAGGGTGACTATTCTGGCTTTGGTATGTAATTATGCAAAACACTTTCTATAAAGGCTTGCCATCTGATCTAATGACAGTCCCTGCGGTCTATTTCAAAAAGGGAGGGTCTCTATATACAGCTCCTGAGAGAAAGAAAAGTAACATTTTGTTTTAATACAAGTTTTATGGGAAAAAATAGATAAATACAGAAACATCAGAACACATAGGCAGTCGTTTTCGGGGTAAATTAAACTAATGGCGAGTTATTTTAATAAGTTAATCATAGCAACATCACGGATCTATAGCATAGGGGTAGGGACAAATGATGTGAAATCTCTATACAAAAATAAATTATCTTCAGCTCCTAAGCACCTTGGCAGAGATGGGAGGTCGCCGCGGATGTGGATGCTGGGGGTCTCGCTCCAGCCTCTCACCTCTGCGGGTTTTCGCCATCCCACCAGAGCCATTTATTTCCCCCCTTTTTAAGGTGCAGAGCAAGCCGGAATCCTACCTTAGACAGCCTGTACAAATGAGCCGGGCACTTGGGATAACACTTATCATGCTATTAAATGGACGTTGTTTCACCTGAGAAATTAACGCCAATAAAATAAAATAACCAGATCGGCATAACCAGCTCCATACCTCTCTAAAGAGTCTGGGACAGTAGAGGGTTTCTTTTAAACAGTTGAACAGGAGGGCAGGAAGGAGACATTTAAGTTCCCTTAAAGAAAAGGGAAAAAAGTTAGAAATGTTCAGAGTTTAAAAAATTAGTCTCATTTTTTCCCTTTCCCCCATTCTGCTTCCTCGAAAGCAAAGACGCTAAAGGGCTTCGGCTGCTTTGGTTACTACCAAGTGACATTGCTGCTACGTCACGGGACAAAACACAAACACTGCTGCCAATTTAAATTGATGTATAAAGATTAATGAGAGATGAAGCATACTAACAACCTGGATTATAACGGCAGGAATAGTTATTATTTCTCCCGAGTGCATACATGTATACTGGCAGCCATAGGGAGCACACACTCGTGGCTAGAATTTTCTCTCCCCACATAGGCATGATGTGTGTCCACCGTGACATGTTTAATTCCCCCGTGGACTAAACTAATACGATTAAAAAAAAAAAGAAAGAAAGCAAGCAAGAAAGGCTGATTAAAAGGGAGAATCAACAAAGTATCAACATGCCACAGAGAGGAAGGAGGAATAGATAATTAGAAGCAAAAGAGGAGCAGGTAATTATGATCTGAAATTAAATATGATGTTTAAGACGCCTCCTTTGTACTGCAGTGAAGATTTCAGATTCATGCACATAATAAACACTCAGGTTGTCATCTGGAGGTGCAAATCTGAAAGATATTCCAACAAATGAAGTGCTGGCAGAGAGAGGTATAAAGAGATCTCCGCCTGTCAGGGGTCAGACAGCCTGAGATTGCTTCTAGAGATCTTTTGAAAATTTCACACGATTGAAGGCTTAGGGGCTTTGCTGCGTTCGCATTTCAAACTCAGATCAGCGGGATCACAATCAGAAATAGAGGTCTGGAAAATTTTGATGCAAAGATGGCCACAGGCTTCAGTGATTTTTTTCCTTCTTCTTCTCCCAGACAGACACTCTGACATGACTATGATCCCTGGGATGACAGAGTTGTCAGAAAAGAAAGAGAAAATAGCATCTTGTCTTGTAACTTCCTATCAGTCAAAAGGAATTTAGGATCCTCTTCCCAGTAAAAGAGAGGAAGAGGGAGCAATAAGGTGCGGGGGGAAGACGAGGCTTTCTTATCGGCAAATAAAAGTGAATAGAGTTCTGTGTTTTATAATTAATATTCCACACCTAAACGTTTCTGATCTCTTCAGTCCTCCCAGCCCATCAGCTTCTTCTCCTCTACAATTTTAATTTTAGATCAGTCCATGTCCTCTGAAACAGTGTGCCAAAGTGATGTAATATCGTCTACATGTATATTTATGTCTAATACTGTATCATTTATGCTTATATAAAATCTACCGCATTTTTACTCGAACTTAATGTAAAGAGATTATTTTTGCTACAAATATCTCATGCCATTATTGTTTTATTTAAAGCATTAAATCGTTCTAAAATTTTTTATTTAAAGTGTAAAAAATAACCTGGAATAACAGAATATAATAGAAAATTTAAAAGTGTCCTCCTAAAAGCCGAGAAAAGGTAAAAGACGGATTAAACCAACGGGAATTGTGTTAAAACATATACTCAGTAGATTCTATTTATAAGTCTTTTGGAAAGGTCAGGTGCAATAGGAAGTGTTTTATAATCTCGGCTATTTCAAATTAATTGCTATTGATTTGTTGACCAGGAGGAAGAGTAGTTAACTCAGCTCAGGTCTAATTATTGTGGTTTCTAAAAGAAACGATGCGGGTAACGTTGCGAAATGAACGAGCTGCGTTTGGAAATAGGAACTTGCCGGGATGCTCTTTCCTAATTAGCTCCGGGGAAGCGTTTGGGGACCTCGGATCAAGCGAAAATTTCCCACTCTGCATTTTACTCCTAGATCTTCTGCCAGCCAGATATTAAGAAATAGTAAAAACTCCCCCATATTTCACATCCTAGTTGGATTTTTGTTTGATCGATATAAAACAAATGTTTATTTATTTATTTATTTATTTATTGTTTTATTTTTAGCTAACTTCTCTAGCGCTTCCTCAGGTAAACAGAGGACAGGGAAGCAGCGAAAACGTGCTTTTTGTAGTTGACCATATATATATAAAATTTTTTAATGAAAGAAAAAATGTTAACAGGAAAGATGAAGATTTTTTTTTTCTTTTCCATTGGAAGGGATAAAAAAAGGATTCGGACTCCTTTGAGTAACCGGAGTTCCACAATATCTCTCGAAATAAAAAAATAATCGCCCTGCCATGCTGAGAAGCAGAAAGTAACCTCTAAAAAAACTCCTAAAATGATGAGATTTGCGTGGCTAAAGTTGCATTAAGAAAGCTTGTACTTAAAACCGGCCGTTTCCCGTTTCCCTCCCCTCCTCCGAATCTGACAGTGGTAACTCTGGCAAATGACATCTCAATAATGAACAAAACATTTTTTTTCCTTGCAGTCTGAAACAATCAGTTAATTAACAAATAATCCCCACTTTGCGTGGACCACACCTTTTTCTGAACGAAGGATGAGAATTTTAAAAATAAAAATTAACGACGAACTTGAGGGTGTGAAGAAAAAAACTTTTGAGAGATGCTTTTGCTGTGTATTTTCAGCTGCTGGGAATATTTCTGGGCTGTGCCACAAAAACGAACCTATGCGGTAATGGAAGTAATTTCCTGAAGATAATAAACAAGACTTAATAAAATAAAGTAATTCGAACATGCAGTGGCGGGTTGGTTTGAAGGATGATCAGAAACATCTTTTGGGGAGGGGGACTTTTTTTCCCCTCCAGAAAAGATAAATCAGAATTAGGGTAATTTGCGCATTTGTGCTTTTCTGCCTATATCTGAATGGAGATACATTTGCAATTCGGGTTTTCGGGTGCAACTTCAAGAAATAGGGAAATAAAGTCAGAAAATCTGAGAAACAGAGTTGGAAAGATGCAAGACTAATGGCTTTCGGCGGGTAGTGGGAAGGACAGAAATAAGTCAATTTATAATAAATGTTGCCCTCCTTATTAGGAAAAAAAACCAAGTATTTTTGTACATGTGCAACATAGATTTCCTGCTTCTGCCGAATTTCCCGCTTTGAGCTGAACAAACTGAATTGAGGGGAAAAATAGTAGAAAAATTGATGCGAGTCCTAAATATGCCTTGGAAACCAGCACGTTTGTGCTCGTATCGCGTTGATAGTTTTTAATCTCTGCAAAGGTCCCGTCCCGCTGCGGGGAGTTCGTACCTGGGCAGAGGGG
The DNA here is from genome assembly GCF_964273445.1 of Streptopelia decaocto. Lineage (NCBI taxonomy): Eukaryota > Metazoa > Chordata > Aves > Columbiformes > Columbidae > Streptopelia > Streptopelia decaocto. Next base: position 8,419,852 of record NC_138664.1, read on the forward strand.
AGAGAGGGGAGGAGAAGCAGCAAACGAAGTTGGCAGGAGGGAATCGTTGCCATTCCGGGCAAGGACGCAGGGCGGGAGTTTAATTCTCAAACTTTTACTTGGGAAAAGTAAATAATAATAATAATAAATTAAAGAACTGTCTTGCGAGGAGGACGGTGGGCGTTGGGTTGAAGTGGTGATGCCCCCTCCTGCGGGTTTTCGCTGAGGATGGGGCAGACGAGGGAGGGAATTTGTATTCCTTTCACCCTAGAGATGGACAAGACTGTCGTGACAACTGCAAGACGTGGGGGCTTGGACCTTTGTTCTGGGGCTGGCGACTGTAAATTTAGAGGTGCCGATTTACGTTTTCTTCCTTTCTAAAGAAAAGCGGGACGGTCCGTGGCTGGAGACGTTTTGCTCAATAAAGTTTTCACAGAACGAGGGTGTTTGTTGGTTTGTTTGTTTGTTTTGAAGCGTGACTAACAGTTCTCTAACGAATGTGGAAATTAATGGAAACCCTCCCGGTGACTCCAGCTCGCTTGGAGAGAGCGTCCCTAAACCGGAGCAGGCGAAAGGGCCCGATCCTGTCTCCGTTTCTCAGGGCAATCCTCCCGGCTCTCACCCTGAGGGGGGTGTGGGAGAGTGTATCTTCAACTCCCCAAATCGGGATGCAACACCGTATCTCCCCTCACCCAGCATCCCACCTTCCCCTCCTGCTACCCCACGACCGCGCGGGATGGAGCTCAGTGTCAGGAGCGGGACCAAGTCCCAGCTGGCTCTGGGCGCTGGATGTGACTCTCCGGGCCCGATCCTGTCCCCCCTCCACAGATCACCCCATGTTCCGCTCCCAGCCATGAGGATCCCCCCCCGGAGCGGGGGTGGGGGTGCGGGCTCGGGAAGGGGCATCGCGCTCCTCCGGCTGCCCGAGAGGGAAACATCAGTTACATGTGTCGAATGAAAACACCTCCTACGGTACATAACGCCTTTTCATATACCCTCCAAATAAATGAAATACTCCTTAAATCTTCTTAATTGCAACTAGAGGCGGCAGATGATATTACCATTCATTGAAATGAGAGCTGCGCTTGACTTTTGGGGAGTTTCACTAGGGTTTTTCACACGGGTGATTTAGGGTTACTTTCAGACCCCGTCAGCTTTCCGCACTCACCTTGCGGTGAAAGACCCTTTCCCTTCGTGTCCACAGTTAATACCGGGCTGAAAGTGTGTGCTTAATAAAGTCTATACATATGGCCTGTAATGTATATATTGCTTCGTGTACGTTTGTCGTGGCAGCGTGGTTTTCTGAAAGTAAATGTATGCTAGTCTCGGTGCGCGGCTTATCCATTCCCTGCCGCGGGTATATGCTCTCCCCACACACATCCACGGGAGTGTCCACCCCTGCGTGGGCACCTGGGCGAGAGTGTGTGCTCGGGGGTGTTTGCAGAGAGCTCGGTGCCCTCCCTTGGTTTGGGGGACGCGGGACCGGGGAACTGGCCGAGGGGCACCGCCGGAATTATTCCCAAGCACCAAATACTGCTGTGGAGATTTCACATGATCTTCCTAATTCCACGTTTTATATTTTATGATTTCTTGCCAGCATCTCAGTGTGTTTCTGTTTAGATATACTAAGCTCCTTGAAATTAATTAACCTGTGGTCAGCAACAAAAAAAGTAATACTGGTTAAGCTATATTCCTTTACAACGTTTGGTCACAGTTAGTTACAGAATTTTCCAGCTGTGAAGATGATGTACACTATTTACTGTAATTGAATTGCTGTTATAACACCTTTCAAGAGGAAAAGTGATACATGACAAAAGTTGAGCTGATGCAGAGGCCTCCTTGCTTTTTTTTTTTTTCCCTTTTTTTTTTTTTTCATCCCCCCCTGCGTTTAAGTGGAATAAAAACTTCAGCGCAGAGAATCCCCACTCGTGTCTGCGCCGGGGGTGGGTGAAGATCCAGCCCCCGCGCAAGGGTGCGGAAACCTCCCCGCACCCGCCCTCTTCTGCAAACCCCGCAGTTACCGGCGCGTCGCCCCCCCCGCGCGTCCCGCCGGGACTGCCCGGCAGAAACGGGCACCGGGCTCAGCCCCAGCGTCCCGGAGCTGCTCGGACGCATCGCAGCATCAGCCAGAAACTCTGTGTGCGGCAAGGAGGGACAGAGGGGAGAGGGGTCTCACTTATAGCTGAAAGCGCTGAAAACAACCGTTCTCATGTTTGGGGAGACAATTGGATTTATTCCCTTCCAACTCGTAATAGATTCTCTAGAGCATCAGAGAGATTATTTTATAAAGTAAATTCAAAGCAGGCTCTTCATTAGATCCCATTATTAATAAAAGGGGACGATCAATTGGAAAAAAAATCTATCTAATTTGGAGGAAAAAACCCGCACATTTTAAATAATTTCTGTAACTTTTGCTACCTTTGGCGTTTTTGGCAAGAGAACAAACAAAAAAACGGAGGAGTTAGAAGTGTTTCTTTCCCCCGCATTCCCCCCCACCCCCGCTTCTTCTCAGTGCCATATAACAGCCTTTCCTCCTTCAACTTCAAAGAAGACTGAAAGGACAAACATTCTGATACAACTAATAATACACGGAGAGAAAGAATTTGCATTCCTTAGCAAATATAAGTGCTCATTAATAGAATCATGTATTTGACTAAGAACATCTTGCCGGTACCGCTGGGAGATAGAAAGTGTTCATGTGGGGAGAGTCTGAGGAAGAGTTTTGATTGACGTTGTAGGAGCTACATCTTCTGCCTTTCCCCCAGTCATATATATTAGGTCAACGATTACTATTGAAAAAAAAAAAAGTGAAGTAATAATCATAAAGGAACAGATGGGGACAGAGTGCCCTGCGACTTCTGAAAGGCACTGCAAGGACTCGCTGGCTATAAATTCATCGAGATAATGCTAATTGCGCTCTTAGGCCGTGTCGTGGCTCCCGCCCGTACGTCCTGCCAGGAGGTCCCGCATCCGCGCCCGCTCCGCACCCGCCACCCTCCGGGGCTCCCGCTTATACTCGCACCTGAGCCCGGAGGGTTTAGGCGGAAAGCGCTCATGCTCAGGCCGGGGCTCCGGCTGCGCGGAGGGGCGCGGAGGGGTGCGGAGGGCAGCGCTGCCCTCTCCCCGCACACCCCGTCACGGTTTTATCCCCGGACTCGGGGGTTTCTCGTCTCCAGGCTTCTGCGGGCCCTTCGCTGCCCTGTGCTGTGCATAGCATTAATGAGATTTACACCCCAACGTCCTGTATATGCCCAGTGCGGTTCGGACATACAGCCCCGCCATACAGAGGCGTTAAGGGGATACCAGTTTTTTTTGCCATGAATGTGGGGTGCAGCATTGCCGCACAGCATCTCTCTCTTTCCAATCAGTACTTTCTTCAGCTCTCAGCTGAGGTGATGCTGCTTAATAGGTGTGATGTTTCCCATCACAAAATTAAACAAAATTAAAGTCGCTTTATGATTAAAACTTTGTTCATTTGACTCAGCTGCAAACATTTTCAGTGATTATATAAAGCTTATTTTACCCTTGTGAGAACCCCAGTTTTCTTCTCATTTACCGTACCGCAAATTTGGACATACTCTTCCCTGCAAAGAAGTCTTCTTCAAGAGGGAATAAATCAGGTTGATTTGGAACCCAGGAAAGTTTATTGACACCCAGGTGGGCAAATCTTGCCTGTTTTCAGGACAATAACTTACACAAACAAGATAAAATCTTCAGGAAATTAAAAAGCAACTTTGCTTTTTAAAGTGATTATCTGGGAATTTCTCTTGCTCTCCTGTTACTGATTCACATCTTGCTACAAAGAAAGAATATAAAAATATCTGGCCAGTGCAGACTGGGTAGGTCTGTCTGTGAGGTGACTTGCAGAGGAGACACTGGATCAGAATTGCAGCCAGACATGGGGATGATAATTTGATCTCCTGGGTTTCTAGTATCCAGTTTTAAAAGTGTCATGATTAACATAATTTTAAAAGTGGAAAATATATATTGAATTGTTATTTTGAAGGACCTGAGAATTTATTGTCACTTCACTCTTTAACATCAGGTTTGGATATCTTTCTAGAAGCTGTATTACCCTTAATTCAGCTGTAATGTTCGGAGCTCAGTGTAAACACTGAGCAAAGATACGGCTCACTGCTGACAGTTTTACTACATTAAGCTTTGTGGCTAACAGTACTTTTCTGGCTTTCACTTTTTCAGGCTTATTTAAATAAGTTATCTTTGGGAGTTTCTTTAGTTTTCATTAGATTTGGAAGCAGCTTTTTATGCATACATGCAAGCATATTTGTGTTACTCAAACACAGCTGAACACAATTTCCCTGTGAATTTAGTGGGACCATATTTCATCAGAGATGCACATGAAAGCCAGAGGAACGGTGCTAGGAAAGCATCACATGTGGTTGTCCGAGATGGTTTGTGTATGGCAAGGGCAGAAACATGTTTTGGCTTCAAAGAAGTTGTGTATTTTATTAGCATAATCGGTAGAAATTGGCAGTCAGGGTCTTGCTGTTGGTTTAGGCCCAGCGGTCATTGGTCTAATAACCTTCTGACTGAATTTGGCATTAAAAAGTCAGAAGTTTTTGGTTCATTCAGCAAGCGGGACCCTTTATCTGAGCACATTGATGTCTGCGTTGACTCTTTGTTCTGCCCCAGTTGTTCCCAGTCCACTCTGGCTCTTTTTCTTCCCTCTCCCTGTCCTTTTAAACTCCTATAACTGTGAGCAGCCTCGGAGGGCTCATAAGGTTAACAAATTGGGAATTTCAAACCCCTTTGTTTCAGCTTTCCCTGAAACACACCTGTTGGCTTTGCTCTGGGGCCATGAACCTGGGAATTCTTCCCAATTGACGGTCCCAAGGACCCCGAGCTCACAGGGCCCTGAGCTGTGGACCAGCCTCGGTGGGGGACTGCCCCAGGGTGAGGAGCACAGATCTTGGGGGATGAAACAAAATGTTTCAGATGCAATGAATTGGATATCTGTTTCACCAGAGAAAAAAAAAGGAAAAAAAATCATCAGCTCTAATGAGAGATGCTAAGATATTTTGGTATGTTGATAGGTGGCCTCCTGCTCCTCACAGCTGGAACAAACAGGCTACCTAATCTACTGGCCCCTAGGAATGTTTGTTTTTTTTTTTCCCTGGGTTTTACCTTTTATTCATATCAGAGCACTGGAGTATCAGTAGCATGCACTTGATGCTTTTCAATGCACTCTTCAGTGGTTTGGGGTCATTGCTAGCCTTCAATTTACCTGCAAGTTTCCTCATCTGTAGCCTGTGGATCCATTCTGTGCTGAATTTCCTAAATACGATGATGTCCTCCTGACAAATACATTGTTTTTTAATTCAGCAGCTCTACCAGTGCTAAAAGTCTGTATTGTTTCACTGTTAACATAGTCAGGGGATTTGTTTTTACCCTGAGCTTGTCTTGTAGGATTCACCTCCTCCAAATGTTTCCTGACCCTTTAAATTTGCTGGACCAGACATACAGGACTCGTTCTTTCTCACATGGAGAACATCTCGGTATTGCCCATTACCTGCAATAGTCTGCTGCTCAGTGCTGGGTGGCACCCCCATGCGCTAGTTGCTTTATAAAGATGCATCCTTTGGTTTGTGGGATTTTTATTAGCAGCTTTGTGTGGATTCTGAATCATTTTATGGTATCCTCATGGACCTGATCACATTTTCCCCTTTGGTTAGTGGTTGGTTTTGTGCACAGATTCAGTTCTTCCAAACTGAACTCTTCAGTTCTTTGTGCAAACTTATTTTTCCTGTAAATACGATATTATTCTCTGGGAAGGAATTCCTCTCCACATCTTATTTACCCAGTTCCCAGGTACTGTTTTTTGTTTGTTTGTTTGTTGTAGGTGTCACTCTCTTTTGCTTTTATTTTTACTTTCCTCCTTGCTGAGCTCTACTCAGCCCATCTTACATACCATGGGCTGAGCTGTGCCCTGAAAGAGTTTTCCACTTCTAACACAAAGTACCTGCTTTTCATTGGAAAAGCAGTGACCAGCGATGGTGCAAGTATAGTTGGGATTTTAGCCAGGCACTTGCAGACCAACTTTCTAGTATTGCCTGTGAGAGGACTATGGTCTCCGAGTAGACAACTATCTTTTCCTGGACAGTTCCTGCAAGATCCTTGCATCTGCCTGTTTCCAAAGTGCTGTCACCCACATTTATTCAATACTTCTTGTAATACAGTCTCTTCTGGAAGCAGGATCCAATCTGAAGCTACTGATAGCAGCTTGTTGTGCCATTGTCAGGGTTGCGGAGCCTGTGACTCCCCATATTTCTTTTTTTAGAAGTAGTATTACAACACTCTCAAGTTTTTTTTTAAGCCTTCTTTTCATTAAAATAGTACTGATGCCACAGAAAACTGTCAACTCTCTATTCTTTCCCTAGACATGGCATATATCTGTATGTATGTATGTATGTATGTATGTATGTGTATATGTATGTATAATCACAGTAAGAGGAAGAAAGGATCAGGTGTTGCTATGGAAAGACACTATTAATCTGTGACAGAACTGGTACTACGGGAGGCGAGAGCCTTCCCCTGCACAAAATAAGCCTTTAAAAGGAAGCTCACCGGGACCTCAGCTGCTCTTTGAGGGACACATGCCCCAATTTTGGTAATTTGCTGCTCTTATTGCTTACCTTTGATGATTGCTCTTCAATCAGACTTTCACCGATCTGAATGTAGCCGAGTTTTAGCTAGTCTGGATTAAACTGGAAAGAAGATTTGTATGAGGTATTGGTTTGAATGTTTTACAAAGAGCTTGATGGCTAGGTCCCAAGGAATAAGTTTCTCAAAAATCCTGTGACGGTTTATGTCAGCCAGGCATCTACTTAGATGCATAAAACATGCTTTATTTTTAATAGATGTACCCAAAAGGAAAGAAGGGGAAGCTGGAGGCAAGGAGTGAAATTATCCCGTTTCTCATCTATTCCGTTAAAATGATGTCCCTTGCGGACCCCAGCTGCATGTTGCCCCTGGTCCATCCTGGTCACGGGTTTCATCAGGGACTATCATGTCAACCAGCCTGTGGCAAATGAAACCAGCTCTGTTCTTTTTCATTAACTCCACCACTGAAGAGGGGAATCCTCTGGTGCCTTACTGTTTTCTCTTTGCTCCATGCGTGGCCATCCAGATGCACAGAAGTGGTTCAGCTTCCCAAGGCTCCCAGTGAGAATGGGATTGAAGCAACTGGTCCTGACCCACCAACTGGTCTTTGTCTGTGTGCCCCACAAAACATAGGAGAAAAATTATTAACTGTGGTTTCTTGATTGCATTTAAAACTAATGGGATAAATTGTAGATTTGCCAGATGAATTTCTCAGCTATAAAACTTAGGCTGCACTCTGGGTGGTTTTACATTATTAGACAAACTATCTCTCTGGGTGTATTTTTAGCAGCCTGTCTGATAGCTTCATCCTGGCCTGGCTTAGCAATAGAACTAGAAGTAACGAGCTAAATTGATTTATTCCCGTAAGGCAGGATTTTTCAATCCATTTCATTTTTCCAGTCCCTGCCATTTTTCTCACTGACCACAGACCTGCCAGCTGGTGTTACCTCTCCTGGTCACTTGGAGGTTGCCTCATGGACCACCAGGTCTCTCCTGGCCAAAGGTTGAAAACTGCTGCTTGAAGGAATGTGAACGAGCAGAATGAGCCTCTCTCAGGGTCATTGGCCTGGCACAATACTCACACACACCATGTGCAATGTTTTATTTTGCTCTACCTGCCAGTCTCAATTTCAATTTTTTTTTTTTTTTTTTTAAATTTTCCTTTGCCACAGGGAACATCAGAGGACTGTGGACTGAGGACCACCAACCTATATAGAATAGGAAGAGTATTAACATTTCTTTGTGTCTCTATTATCTTTAGCATTTTTAGATTTTCTTCAGAAGTAGTTAGATTGAATCTGATATTTTTGTGTTGCTCTGGACCCTTAAATTCTCACAAAAAATCCTTGTATCTGGCTCTTGTGTCTTTTAAATCTTTGCAATCTGAATGTGTCTCCACACAGCCACATATGACTTACTTTATGCACACAGAGACATGTTGATGTACACAGAAACAGAAAAAGGGGTTTATGTGTTTCTCTGGAAATCACACCTGGTAAAAGGGGGGTGACTCTTTCCTCTACAGCATGATTCCCCTTCACATCTTGCAGAGCAGATTTTACTTCAGAACCAGCACTCAGAGAAGGGCCGTAGCCCTGGCCGCTGTGTTAGATTGATTTCTCCTTCCCCCTCAAGATCAGCCATGTTTTCGGCCAAGAACAGTGAATGCAAAGAGAGGCAAAAGGTAGAATACTTGCAAATATTTGAAGGGTTTTTACTGATCAGGGTTCAGAGCTCCAGTTAGTCATTATTTCATAGTGCAGAAGAAATACAGCCTAGGTCTTCTCTAAGTGATAGACACAGGGTAACAATCATAAGGGCTCCGGTGAACTTCCTGATATTAAGACAGCTAAAGTGCTGTTCAGATGTAATCCAATCAACGAGACACTACTCCAAGCAAGCTGGGCGACAAGGCAAACTGAGCTGATGATCAGGCGGTGCACGGTACCGCCAACGTACGTGACAAGAGTGAAAAGAAAAAAAAAAAGAACTGGCCTATTTCAAACTTTGGGATAAAGGTCAAGATGTTGCCTGACGTGATTATCAGTGATCATGGTGACAAGAAGGAGACTGGTGAGAAGGGGAGGGAGATGATAAGCAAGAGCTCGTGGTGTGCCTGGAGCAGACAAAAGAAGAGTCAGGAAGAAACACTTATATTTTCCAGAGTAAAGAGATTAATTAGTGAGAAGGGCTGGTTTTACAGCACAGAGCAGGTTTTCTTCACAAATGGGCCTGAATAGTACCATTCTAGAGATGGGGTTGTATTCCTTCTCTTGGGAATCCATGGTTTGTTTGCTAGTGAGGGAAAAGGGATGCAATCTCCTTAGTCCTACCAGAAAATCTATTCCCAGTAAAAGCAAATCTTAGTAAAGTTTTCCTTTTTGTTGTTTTCTTTTTTTTGTTTGTTTGGTTTTTGTTTGCTTGGGTGGGGTTTTTTTGCGTGATAAGATATGCCTTGTTAAATGGTGACCATCCACACCATCGCAAGTGCTCCTTGAAGCTGAAAGTGTTAAGAGGATGAATTTCAAATGGTGAAGGGAAGGGTGCATCACCATCACCTTACACAAGTCTTATGTGCTTTGCATCCAGTGTCCATTTTAAATTGTCAAATTGTGAGACAGATTGTCTACTACATTTGGCCTATTTGTTATGATCTTGACTTTTTTTTGAAGTTCCCACCTCAGGAACATTTCTTATGTGATAGGGACTATTGGCCACTCTTGTGCTGCAGCAGTGCCATGAAGGAAGAACAGCGTGAATGGAGGAAAACAGGCAGCTGTAGAAGATGTGGCTAAACAGATGATGCAAGCTGGCATCACTGGTGAAAAAGAAATTGAGACATAGTAAGAACATAAAAAATACATACTTTAAAAAAAAAAAAAAAAGCATCTGGGCACCTGGGAAGTGAGGTTAAGGAGTATGACCTTGCTGTAGAATGGAAAAAAGGAGTGTGAGGGCTGTCTGGAAGATAGGCACAGGATGCAGAGAAAAGTGATTTGTCACCTGTTTTTTGGGATGAGTGACAGATGGGAGGCTGTGGTGAGGAAGGAGACACAGAAAGGAGGAGAAAGGGGCACACAGCAGCCCAGGCTGGACCTCCAAAGGGTTGTGGAGGGAAGATGACAGGCAGTGCAGGTTGAGGGGAGCTGAGGATGGCTGCCAGCCCACGTGGTGATGGGGTGGCATTGTCAGTGATGATATTGTTAGGAATGGCAGATGACGGGAGTAGGGAATGGGGAATATGGGAGAAGAAAGTGCTGTCAGCCCCCACTGCTGACGTGGGAGGGGTGAGTTCAGTTGTGGTCTCTCAGTGCAGTTCCTCAAAATCTGGGGCCATCTGGACACAGTCCTGTCCCTCGTACAAGCTGTCAGTGGCACTGAGGGATTGCTCTGGCAGCCAGGACTTGCTGGCACATCCAAGAGCCTCCATGTTGATGGCCAGGAGGGCAGATGGCAGTGGATCCACTACAGTGGCTTTGCACCACCTGGTGCCCCCTGTTCGCAGGAGTCCTGCAGAGCCAGGTGAGCCTGGTTTTGGGCACCGTGGTGTCACTCAGCCGGATGGTGTAGAGCCGCCCTGCCACATCACAATGACTAGACACCTAAACAGCTTTGAGCATATGAGCCGCGGCGCAAATGTTCAGGATGGCCACGTTTGTTTTTGGCTGGTTGCGCTATGTCAGGCATCACCAAAGCAACAGCCTGAGGTAGGTGACAAAGCAGGAGAGTGAGAACTCGTCTGACACAATGTCTGTATGGGAAAAGACATTTGCAGTGATCAGTTTCTTCAACCCCATCTTCCCTGCACTTCCTTTGCTCAGCACAGACATGATGCATGAATTAAAATTTGGACTGGTGTTTTGAGTTGCTCTAGCAATGGGTATTTATAGGAGTCTCTGAGAATGCTGGCTACTCCTGCTCATGCACACCTATACATCAGGTGTTGTTTCATTCAAGTAAGATTTTATTTGCCCTCAACTATCCCAATAACAACACTAGTTTATTACAGTGTATCTGATAATGGGGATCTGAAAAGTAAGAGCCTTGGGGTAAGAAACTGGTGGTATGTGTTTGTTGCTGATCTTAGAGCTGCGGAAAATAATGCCAATGATTGCAGCTCTTCAACAACAACAACAAAAACAAACAAACAAACAAACAAGAATCAAGGCTCCAGTAAGGACAATATAAAATTGTGCATTATGACGTGACATGGAAACAAATGATGACCGGGAATTGGTTAAAGGGTCAGTTTGCGCTGGCTGAGGGACACTGGCCGTTTCTCCTCTCACCTCGGGCGCTGCCTCCTCACCGATGCTGTTCCTGGGAGAGGGAAGAGGTTGTAGTTGTCTAATCCAACCCATAGCCCTAACAAGATCTTCTGGCAGAGGAGATCCTGAGACATTTTTAGCTTGAATTCCACATGTGCATGTAGTCCTTCCACTAGAAAATGTAAATGTTTAAAAATAAGTTCCATGCATTTCAGTTAAACTTTAAGACTTCTCAAATCTAGGTATGACTTTCTGGTCAAAACCTTTGAGGTAGAGATCCTCATATAAGAATAACAAATTGACCCACAGTGAAGATATTCACAGGGTGAACTAGGAGGATAAACAGAAGGCTCGAATACAACTTTTTTCTGCATCATAAATAGGTTTATCTAAGCATTAATTTATTAGTCATTCAGTAAATGGAAGACAGGAGAAGAAAACACAGGAGAAGGAAAAAGATGCTAGATTGATAAATGTATAACTGTTTAAATTGTATTTTATCACACAAGCTGAAAATACATGTAATGAATTCATACGCAAGTAAATAATGAAAATCCTATAAATACACAAATAACCATGTACCCATATTGGACGAATAGAAAGCAGAGACCAGTCTCAAAAATTTATCTTAGACTGTGTTAGACCACACAACTCTTCCCCTTTACCCCAGAACAGCATTTTGCCCAGCATCCACTGTGTAATTATACACTCTTCTTTGGGACTGCACTAATGTGATAATATAGGAAGTACACTTAAATGAATGATCTGAAGTGTATGGCACAAGTACCTGCAATGGACCATCCCAAACTCCTCTTTTAGACAGGGAGAAAACACGAAAACTACTGAGACAGTATCCTTGACATGGGTACTTGAAAGAATGCTGTAAGTATGGTGAACATGGTTTGGAGAAGGGACATATTAGCTGCAAATATGATTAAAGCAGCTATCAATTTTAAAATGCATAAGCTATAGAAGAAAGTAAGCCATGGAAAAACCTGTTAGTGATAAAATTGGAAAGAGAAACATTGCTTACCCAGCTGGTTAAATCACGATGGAGAGTAAAATTGATTGAAAAATAAACACCAGATTTAGAAGCACACTCAATGTATTTGGCAGCCAGCAAAAGCTGGTGCCACCAAGGAAGATCACTCTATAACCACATTGAAACTGTCCAGTTCTGTACACTGCAGAGTCTCTCAGCCACCTCCACTCCCGCAGCAAGTGGTGACACAGCTCCACCTTTGCTCACCCTGTTGACAGAGAGGACTGGACTTAGGCTCTCAGAACAGATTAATCTTCATCTAACCATGGAATCATAGGGCAGTCTGTGTTGGAAAGGACAAACTAGGTCCAACTAGGGACACCTTCCACTAGACCAGGTTGCTCAAAGCCCTGTCCAGCCTGGCCTTGAACACTTCCAGGGGTGGAGCATCCACAGCTTTTCTGGACAGCCTGTTCCAGTGCCTCACCACCCACAAAGAAAGGAACTTATTCCTGATTTCAAATCTAAATCTACCTTCTTGGAGTTTAAAACTGTTACCCCTTGTCCTATCACTACACTCGTGATATCTTGGACATCTATATCCTCTCTAAGGATCTAGACACAGCTCTACAATCATTAACAGAATAAATTTCAGAAGTATGAAACTAATAGCTATTGGGTGTCTTCAGTGCTCAACATTCATTGATTTCAAAACAAGAGAAGATATTAAAACTTTTTTTTTTTTTTTTTTTTCTGATTAGCTCCTACAAACACAGCTTCTGGGTGTCCAAGCCCTCATCAAAATCAAAGGAAGCCTGCAAGCAAAACAGAAATACAGTTGTCACTTTAGTTTACTCATGCTTATCCCAGAAAATGAAAAGAGGCTTTTCTCACTTCGGGTTTTTTTTGAATGCACTTGTTCAAGGCGATTGTGTTTGGAGTTAAACTTCCTATTGTCATGTTGGAAATCCAAACTGTGGATGCAAATCCCCTGATGGCTTAGTACAGGATTTCTGAGTCTCATTGCAGAGACATCTTTGAAAATTTGGCCCCGTTTTGTAGCGATAACGTGACAGACTCTTCTTATACTGAATTCTGGTTAGCAGTGTGCCTGGAGGTTTGGCTAGTTTGCTAGGATTAAAGTCTGGGTTTTAAAGATGGTAGCTCATATTTTTCCCCCAAACAGCCGTCAAAATAGAGATATCTGCTTTTAGAGAAAAACAAATCCACAAAGATACAGAATAACAGTTATCCCAACTAGTGTTTGAAAGCTTCCAAATAAGCCTGTGTTCCTCTTGCTAAATTCTTCTGCTGGAGTCTGGGCCTGTGGTGGTTTTTTGTTTGTTTGTTTGTTTGTTTGTTTCTCTGTTCTTCCATTGCTTTGAGCAAATAGTTTTTCTAGAGAAGTTCACTTTCACCCTATTTACTTCAGAAATCAAACTGGGGTTTCAGTGCCTTACTGATCCCGAGCAGATACAACTTCTCATCTTGGGCTCCTGTTAAAAGACTCTGAGGGTTGGGTGGGATGTCTCTCCTTCTGTCATCTTGAGCTTGCATTGTTTTGTCATGCAAAAGGGCATCCTTGTGCCAGGATCAAGTCCACTAGCTCCTTCACTTGTTCAAAGCTATCCTTTTATGCTAGAAATTTTTCTCAAGCCCCTGTCAATTAAATTCAGTTTAATAACTCTGACCATTTATGTGACACATTTCATCTTGGAAGAGCTAATAAAAACACTAATTACTGTTCTGAGTACTCCCAAGAGACAGCTTATCATTGTCACATCCTCATTCCATTGATAGGGAAACTGAGGCAACATGATATGACAGGACAAGAGGTGATGGTTTTAAACTAATAGAGGGGAGATTCAGGCTAGACATGAGGAAGAAATTTTTTACAATGAGGGTAGTAAAATACCGGAACTGGTTGCTTAGAGAAGTGGTAGATGTTCCATCCCTGGAGACATCCCAGGCCAGGCTGGGACGGGCTCTGAGCAACCTGAGCTGGGTGATGATGTCCCTGCTCATGGCAGGGGGGTTGGGTTAGGTGACCTTCAAAGGTTCCTTCCAACCCAAACTATTCTATGGTTCTACGGTTCTACGGTTCTACGGATTCGTGTAGCACAACAGACTGGAGTCCTTCCCAAACCACACAGGTGAGTTCAGTGCTGTGTGGTTTCCCACATAGGGAAAAATCTACTTCTGTTTGGTATAATGGAGGAGCACTTTGGTATCTCCAGTTTTTCTTCCAGAGTTCAGCAAAAGAAGCAGCTGAGAGCTCAGAGCTGTCAAGTCTTTGAGTCTCTATTTCCTCCTCATATTTTGATTAAACTTCCCACTGTTGCCTCAACACCCTTGGCAAAACTGGAAGCTCCTCTCAAAGGCAGCAAGATCTTTTGGATATAAAAGTGATGCAGCATTCTTCCAGTGACTTCCAAGGGCTTTTTGAGTTTGGGCTGAGTGAGTTCATCCAAGGATGTATGCCAAGATGAGCTATCACTGCAGTCACAGCCATGGTGCTACACCAGACCTGTGTGACTCTCACCAGCACCTGGGGCATTCAAAGGAAGATGCAAAGGTGAATGGAGGGAGCCAGGCCATGAAAACAATGTCTATGCATCTTCCACTTCTCTGCTGAGCATCAAACTTATACTGACAGCAATTATTTTCTGCCTTGTTCTCAAGAGGAAAGTTATATTTAGAGTAGGACAACATGTCTTCATTTGAGAAATTTAATGCCTTCGAAGAACCACCAAAGCACAATTACTAGATAGAAAAAAAGAAAATAGGAGTCAAAGTAGGAGACCTGCGTATGTAGTTCCAACATCAAAGGAATATTACCTGTGCTTTCATCTCCTTTTCCTCTTCTGAGTCAAAGGTACAACATATTAATGCATATTTTAACCATTTTCTATTTTGAAAGCTTAAATGTCAGTGTAATTCCCCCAATAGTAATTTCTGTTGTACTCTTCTAGGTTGGTACTTCAACAGAATATCTCATAGTTTTCACACAGTTATCTCCATCTTTGCCTTTGATAGGTTTGTGTCAAATTGCTTCAAGTATTCACTCTAGATTTGAACTGGTTCATATTCCTTGAAAATTTGCTTAGAACACTGTCAAACAAGGTACGGTACTGACATCTATGGGGCATTTCTGGTGTCCTACTTTCCCCTGGTTCCCTCATCCTCTTCTCTTTCAAGTGCAGGGTCATCTCGTTGCATCTGGATGTACTTGCTGTTCAGAGTGGTCTATAATGTAACCACCTGGAAAATAACACTTCTTTTTTTCTTTTTCCTTATTTCTTTCTTTAGAATGAACTTTGCATTTGAGGATTATTGACAAATCTGTTTGAAAAATACGTGTGAAGAAAAACCTTTATGGTCCATCTTGTGGTAAAAAAGCGAGTATGTCTTTGCTCATTTGAGTGTCAGTGGATTATTTATGCTGGTGCAATGTTTCGAAAAGATAAAATACTCCCCACTGTGCTACGTGCAAATCTCTGCAATGTAAACACATATTGTTGTTGTACATGCATAATCAAAGACATTTTTATAATTATTGTTGAACAGTTCAGTCCTCCAATAGCATCATCTGGTTTAAAATCAGTGTAGCTCTACTGGAGTCTGCGAAGCCCCTACTGATGTGTACCAGATGGGACTCAAACTCCTCACTCTGAGTCCTTCTGAGGGAAAAAAAACAAAAAAAAAAAGGCAAAAGCCTGATAGTCCTTGAAAACGAAGTTCTATGTTCATTCATGGAAAGTTAGTGGAGCAAGAGTAGTAGGAACTTTTCTTGATCTGTATGTATACCCTTATCTAGGGAGAACATTTCTGCGATGGGGGAAAGCATGGTGTTCTGTGCCAGATTAGTTCTTGGCCTCTTTGCCCAGACTATTGCAAAGATTTGCCAGATAATGTCATTTATAACATAAACTCCTTTCTGCTGAGATTTGGACTAAGACCACCAGCTCTTTAGCTGGGCCAGCAGACCACTGCCACATGCTGAGAATTTTCAGTCGTTCACAACCTGTGCTGCATTTTTAGATACTGAAAGGTGAAGGGCTTGAAATCTGGTTTTCTGTCCCCAGAGCGATCTTGTTTCACTGTCATTCAGCATTATCTTTTCTTCAACACTGTACATCACACAAAGAACTTTCTAAAGTTACTTTGACACTCGATTCTACCCCAGCTGCTGACAACAACATCAATCTCGCTCTTTTGGTGTTCTGTAGCCAAACTTTGCTCCGAATTAATATAAAATACAATATTCAGTAGCATTTATTTTCTCAAATTAATTCAGACTATGTCATTCAAGTAGCTGATAGTTATGACTGCCCATGCAGATTTTCATGCCATAAATATGTATTTATTTCCAAACCATCAATGCTATTATCTGGCATACACACAGTTTTCTCCAACAGACATGAAGATAACTTTGTTAGCATAAAAAGAGGCTGACAATTAGGGGATTGTTCTCCCTCTTTTGAATGCTGGTGGCAAAAATATCCACTAAATACTGAACTATTGCTTCCTATAAGATAATAGAATGTTCACCTAAACTTCAGGGAGGAGCAAGATTTTACAAAAGTGAAGATTACACACATATATACAGACTGTAAATGTATCCAGATTTCAAACAAATAAAAGTTTGCATTGTTACGATCAGCTCTTTCAGGTTTTCCTGTGAGATTTTTTTTTCCTGTTTTCTGCATTTTCGACAAGATCCTCCAAAAGAGTTTTTATTCTTGTGTAAGCTTGACATGGACACAAACTTTTTTATGCAAGAAGTCTGAGCTACTGTTAGCAGCTACTGAAGAGCTCTAAGTCTGATGTGGGTTTAATGTTGTGATGAGTGCCATGGCAGAACAGTCTAACAATATAAGTCTGTTGGACATGTCGTCTGGGCTGTCACGTTCAATTTGCACATGACCTCCTGGCCAAAAAATGGGAAAGAAGTGGTAGAATGTGGGACTGAAAGCTTATATTATTGCTTTGACAGCTTCACTCATCTAGAAGTAATGCAAAATGCAATTTATATTTATACTCTCTGACCTTCTGTACAGAGAGGGAAACTATCTAATGATGGGCCATGGTAGCAGAGAAAGAAACAGATCTCAATACAGCTGGAATTTGTCTACATTTTTTGCTTTTCAACCATTCAATTACGGTCAAAAGATAAATGAAACATGAAGAGTGCCTTGGTTAGGTAGTGACACAATTATTTTATAGTGAGTAGGTTCTGGCTTTGAGCCTTGGCAAAGGTTGCCATGCACGCCTTGTTTCACGAGATACAGATAATCTGCCTGCTCCCACCAGACAAATCCCCTCTGCTTGGAGGTGTCACTGTGCCCATCACAGGAGGAGAAGAAAGACTCCAGCAACTCGGTACCACTCTTGCCGTGCATTTGAGTATTCTTGAGAGAGGCTGACACTCTAATCCCATTAACCATGATAAATCAAAGTTGGACCTAAATGTAAATGGGACATCATTCACGTTTTGTGAAAAACAGGCAGATAGGAAGAACACATCACGTTCTTCTTGTCTGTGGAGCAGCACATAGGTTTGTATCTTCTCGGGGAAAAAAAATGAATTGGCCTTTGATTCTGACAGAACTGCAGAAGTAAATACCAGGTAACACCTTAAGATCCCTAACAAGATGTCTCAGAGCAAAAATCAGACTGCCATAGCTCAGCATCCTTCAGAAGGCTTCACTGCAGCCACGACTGTTTACAACAGTGTGATTTGGCTCAAAAATTCAGCTTCCATCTGCATCTGTTTCTGCCTCTTCATTCAAAAGAGACACAGCATTTGAAGGAAAAGCTATCTGCAGGAATGAACATTAGGAGAAGAAAACAGACACAGAAAACCAGGCACAGGTTTTACACATCCCAGTGTATTTGGGACAATTATATCATTTTGAATTTGTCTTTTTATACATATATCCATTGTGTCTTAAAAAGGAGTTGATCTGAAGTCCAGTTACCTCAATGGTGAAACTGTCATAACTGGTTGTAGACTGTTAAACAAACCTAGTATTTAGGTGTTCACATAAGACAGAGTGTCACTTGTTTTCTGTCCTATTTTATTCTGGACTGCCACATTTCAATGGGTCTTTTTTTGCTTTTGTAGATTGAATGATTAAAAAACATGTTATTGTACAACAATTTCAACTGATATCCAACTTTCTTCATGCAATTCCTTTTTTAATACATACGTGATGACAATAATAAACAATGAAGCTGATGGTCACTACACAGTTAATATGTCAGAAAAGCACAGAAATAAAGGCTATGGGGTGGGCATGTTTCATAAATAAATGCAATAAGATGAGACAACTTAGACAAAATAATGCAATGATGAGAGGCTGAGTGAAGATTAATATGCAATTTATCTTTCTTTTAGTTTGTTTCCCAGTGAGAAAGAATACTTTGTCCAAACTATTAGTTATCCTACAGGTCAAAAACTTGTTACCTCTGCATCTGTTGGAGCAGAATATGATATGATTTTTAAACTGTAAGGAAACTTGGAATCTAGTTGGTTTATGTAGCTTCTTCCTCTGGTCCCTGCAGGCTGATACAAACTCGTGGCTTTGTGGGTGTGTAGTGTTTGAGCACATGGGTTTAAGTGATGGGCCACATGTGAGGACCGAGATCTCTGGGGTGGCTGCTCGAGGCCTGGGACAGGTCTGGTGTGAGTGTGGCTGCATGAGGGGCACTTTGCAGCTTTGCAGGGTGAACCTCACAGTTGATGCATGTGGTTAAATCAATACCCACCTTCCCCAGGGCTCCTCCAGCCAGGAGCACAGCGGCCCAAGCAGGGAGTGATCCAACTGGGAGGTCTGCTTCTGTTTCTTCTTTTTTTTTTTTTCTTTTTTTCCCCAAGTGGACAGTTAAAATAGAAATAATAAGTTAAACCACCACCACCACCAACAGCATAACATATCTTTCTAGGTCCAAAAACTTGTCCAGATCTGACTCCTGCTGGTGTTACCACAAGCTTTGCCCTTGGTGGCAGGAGGAAACGGGTGAGAGCTTTGATTTGAGTGGGAGGGAGAGGAATGCCCCTGGGTAATTGTGAAGTTGCTTTTGCAACCTCTTGTCCAGCAGCTGGTACAGTAGGCAGTGCCTCCTCTCACACGCTTTGCAGATCTTTTCCAGCTGAGTCACTAAACCAGGAAAAAATTGAGCACTTGAGCTGGCATATTGGAGGACTGATTTAGAAGGGAGGAAGGAAAAACCCCCTCCTTTGTCTGCACCCTTTTTTTTTTCCACCAAGCTGCTCGAGTGAAGCAGTTAATCGTGACTTTTTTTTTTTTTCCATCGTTTTTAATCCACAACCCTGCCCTGTACCTGCCCTTATAATCCCCTAGCATGTGCTGGTGACATCACATGGCCATCAGCTCCCAGCTCCATCCCTGTGACTGTCATTAACTGTTGCAAGCAAATGAAAAATGACTGGGAGACTCGGTGGCTCCCACCAGTGACCTTGGGTATTATTAGAATGACCTCGCTTTGGCTTGACCATAAAAAAAAAGAAAAACCTTTCTTGATATCATCAAGGGGCTGGGGCTGAACCGAGGCTGTTTGCACTGAGGAGTGGGGAACGGAGTGGAGGAAACCATTAAAGAAAGCAAAGTAAATGTTATGCAAAGATGCAGCGGCCATAAATACTTGATCAGAGGCACAGCCCCGCAGCCTGACCCCTTGCCAGGACACGCCGTGCAGCACTGGGGTTACAGTGCACCTTGCTGGGAGTATTTTTAAGCCATCTCTTGGTTGTTATTTGTGTGCCTGGTCTTTAAAAAAAATATTAAATCACATGGATCCACTTAAGGGCTCATTGGACTCACATGTCTTATACGCTGGTGTAGTTTTCTGGTCCTATACACGCCTCTGCAAACAGAGTAGGCAACAGACCGGGCAGGATGCATAGTTTCTTGTGTAGTATAACACATGTAAAACCTGTCTTTATCTGTCTATACATATACTTCCTCTGTGTGTGCACACACGCATTTATACAGTTTGTAAATGTAAACATACATATATAGCACATATTTATAGATTTTCATATTTACGGTTGTGCATTATTCTCAATGCATATGAATACAAACATAAAAGGATCACATTTTCATCACACTTGTCTGATGTTGCCTTCTATATAATATATAACAGTATATATAGCATATAGCAGTCATGTTTCTTCCAGGGTACGCTAATGATATTAGTAATAATGATAGTAATAAAGAATAAGGGTAAGAGGAAGAAGAGAAAGAAGAAGAAGAAGAAGAGGAAGAAGAAGAAGAAGAAAGAGAAGAAGAAGAAAGAGAAGAAGAAGAAGAAAGAAGAAGAAGAAGAAGAAGGAGAAGAGAAAGAATTCTCATAGCTGAGCTGGGCCACGGGGACATGAGGACGTTCTGCTATTTTATGCCCTCCCTGTGAGGGACCTGCTGGCTCCACTGGGGCAGAGGCTGCCCGGGCCCCCGGGTCCCAGTGATGCTGGGAGACCACGACAGGCTGCAAAGTACTGCCCCGGGGGGGCTGCGGGGGTTCCAGGCCGGGACACCGGTGTCCGGCTGCCCTCGGGGTGCCTCGCTGTGAAATGGTTAAAGCCCTGGAGGCAGACAAAAGCGATCCTCCAGCCGCTGTCCTGCCTCGCTTCTCTGCTGTCAGCTGGAAATGGATCTGATGCCCTCTGGACTTTTAACTCCCGGCGAAAAGGGCATTTTATTACAGGTTATGACAAGTTGCAGATAGACGTGGAGAACTCAATAAGAAGAAACAGCAAGTGGAATCAAGGCAGGAAGGGGGCAGAGGGGAGAGAAATGCTCCAGATGTTTGGAAGACAGAGCGAAGATGACTTCAAATGATCGGTGTGAGCAGACACCCCGATGCGATCGGCGGCGGCCGGCTCAGCGCATCCTTCGCAGCGACGGGAGCTGCGCGGAGCTGGGAGGCTGTCCAGGTACCAGAGTACCAGCGCCATCTCCTCCTCGGAAAACAAGAACGAGAAAGCACCAGATCTTCCAGATCCTTTTTTTTTTTTTTTTTTTTTCCTAGTTAATAGGGGCTGTATAAATATCTAGAGAGCTTTTCTCCCCGTTTGCGCCGTGCGGAACAGGCTGGCTGTAACTGAGGCAGGAGGAACCAGCTGCAATCGGGTTCCCCACCCCAAATCCTCCATCTCTTTCGGATTTGAGGCCAGAAGGGCATCTGCTGCCCATCTGCAGAGATGTGGCACCGCCAGCGCCCAGGCCGTGCCCGGCCCGGGGAGCGGCTCCCATCCCGGCTCCTGGTCCTTGGACCTGTCACGTCGTTAGAAGGATGCCAAGGACTTTATGGAGTCTGTCAAGCACTCAGTACTTCTGTCTTTAGTGGCATCCTCCTAGACAAACTTCGCAGGTGTTAAAAAAAGAAATATGCCGGAAAATAATAATAATAATAAACCCAACAAGCTTAACAGCTGCTCAGGGACACTTTAAACCATCTGATTTTGCGGGATAGGGCTACCATCCTAATTCTCCCTGGCAGCTTTTCAAGTGCGTTTCATTGCTGATTGCCAACGGAGGACGGCTCAGTCTCTCCCTCCAAGCCCCACTCGGCGCCTGCCGGGTGTCTCTGGGAGCGGTTTGGCACCGGTAAAATAAACTCACAACTCGGGAGCCCGGGAAAAAAAATAAGAGTTCCGTCTGGAATTTTTTTTTTTTTTTTAAAAAGTAATATCGAAGTGTCAGAGTCTAAATTTAAAAGTTTCAGCCGGGGTAACTTTATGCCTTATGGCAGGTAAGTACCGCCCGGATAGCCCCTCATCCTCCTCAGGGCAGGGAGAAACGCGACGGTCGCAAAGACAGTATGAGGACAGGCGTGTACTTTATGAGCCCAAGTGTGACCCCTGTGGAAGCCTGTCACCCCTGTCAAGCCATGAGCCACACAAGATTCCATCGGAAGAACTGAAGGCAGAAGCACTCGGCACAAGTCACAGCGCACAGCACCTCTGCATCCCTTTCCCCGCTAAATGATGCTCCTTCCAGTGCTCCCCAGCATGCCCGTCAGGTGATTGTCAAAGTCTGGCGCTCTTATTCCGGGTGTATAATTATTTTTGAAGTGTTGAACCCCCAGTAACATGAGAGGTTTCCTCCGAAGGAAAAACAAACCCCAAAGAAATCCCAGAACGATCTGCACCGCGAACCGGAGCTGCCTGTTTCTGGAAATGCTGCTTGCAGAAAGGGTGAAAGTCATGAGCCTCTAACCAAAAATGTAACAAACCCTGGCCAGTATCACAAGGGCAAACTTCACATGGGCCTCAGGGTTTACTTTTATCCTTACTTACACTGATTTTTTTTCCACTAAATCCCCCAAAGTCGCTTGCTCTTCGGTTTCATGTATTAAGTTACCGAAATCTGACAGATAAAGGCATGTGCCTTTACTGTTTCTGGATAAGACTTGTAGCCACACATAAGAAACCACACTGCGAAAGATCAGTGAAACGGTGTTGCCGCTTCAATGAAAGACTGTTGAAAAAGGTTTTTTACTTTAAACCACAGCATGAGGAAAATAATAATAAAGTAAGAAGAGTAAAGAGGCAGCTCCCAGAAGAATAAAGACATTCTCAGCTCTGCTGTCACTCGCGTTTTCACCTGCATCTGTGCTTTCTAGAGCAGGTGGTGTGGCTCAGGGAGCCGTTTGTCTTCTCCTTTTCTTGTATTTTATTTCAAAATGCAACCGACACCTTCACAAGTACATGGCATTATGCCGCACTCACACTAGAAGACAGGTTTGGGGGAATGTGGTGGAAATATGCGTTAAGGATGGGGCAAGAAAGTGGAAAATGTAGAAAAACCTGGAAGTTTTTTTCTAAAAGCGCTCTGAAAAGACAAATTAGCGGGGACTCCTGGGATTATAATGTATCGATTTTATACTCTTCTCAGGGACCTGTATCATGTAAAGAAGGGTGACAAATTCTGGAGAACTCAACTGTTTACATCTTCCACTTCAGCGACAAGTTTTTGCCCGCGTTTTCAGTCGCTGGTATTTTGTTGCGCTGCTGCTTTGGAGAACACAACCCAGCCCCCGAGCTTCCTCACCTGACCGACAAACTCCAGCTTCCCTTTGGTTACTCAAAACTGCTTGAATTTGAGCTAGGGAGCCTCAAAACTTTTACACACGAGCAGAGAAACGTCCCATGCGAAAGGGTGTTATAACTCAGGGAAACATATCACGCTACAATGGTTAAAAAAATAAAATAAAATAAAACAAAAATAATAATAAAGTATGGTATGAGCTCTCGCTCAAGTTTATCTGCAAGTTGTCGTTTATTACTGGTAGTAAAAGAAGCGAAGGGACGATTACCATCGTTAAAGGTAAATAGGAGAGGAGAACGGGGCGTCCTAGGAAGAGGAAAGCCGGGCAGGAGTGCATCTGATGGAAAACAAGGGTTTCTTTGCGAAGTGGCTGGGCGATGGACGAGCAGATGGCAACCCTGGAGCCAAGCAGCAGGATTTGCCCCTCTTCGAGAGCAAAAGAGGGAATTGCCCTTCCCTGGGTCCCCCCTTCCCTCGAATAATAAACTCAAGTGTCTGCCTGTCTCAGTCCTGCCCATCTTCTTTAGCCAACTTGACAAAGTGGAAGAAATATGACATGTGAATTATTAAAGAGGAGGCAGTTGACTCCTAACCTCTGTTGCTTTTTCTCAGAACCCATTACCTGAGAATTTATCTTGCAGGAATTACAGTGTCTGAAAGCTTTGGGAGGAGCAGCGAGGAGGAAGAGGGGCGTTTGAATAAGAGTTTTGAAGAAATACCGCTGAAAAGCACCAGGTTTCACCTTAGCATTTGCACCACTCAAGAGATGGATAACGTGTTAGAGAAAACAAGCCATTCCTCCTTAGAAGCGGATCAGTTCGCCACAGGGAGCCGGGGAATAAAATCCGAACTGAATTTAAAAGGGCTATCTCCACTTAAATACTTTCAAAAGTAGGAAGGGAGAAGTGGAGAGCTTTTTGTGGTTAAAGTTTGTCCTTTAGCCTCGTCCTTAAAGTTAATGAGGGCACTTTCTGGGCATTTGACAAATAATCTCCCAATCCGCCCCGGGTGAAGCAGAACTCCGCAGTGGGTCCTGCTCAGCCTTCGACACCCAGAGACATTATTCACCTCCCTGGCAGGAATGCAGAGCCCGAAGTCCTGGGAGGAAAGGCACAAACTATCGCTACAGGTTTCAACGTTCAGAGGACCAGCAATAATTTTCCCTACAGGAGTTTCACAGTGCCCATGTAACAGGCCGGGTAGTAGGGGGGCTGATTTTTTTTTCCCAGGAACTGCTTGCAGAGGGGCGTATTGAATGGCACGGATATTTTATCATTTATTTATTTATATTTAATTTAGAAATGGGAAAAAACCCACTCTGGGAGGGGGGGTGGTGGTGAGGTGTGATTATTATTTATCTATTTATTTGTTTATTTTTAATTTACAAAGAGGAAAAACCCACTCTGGGAGAGAGACAGAGGGGATGATTTTTCCGGTCCTTTGGGCATAGATTTGTATCTACCGCTGCCAAGCTGAATGTAATAATTGAATCTCTCCCAAATCTTGGTGATAGAGCAGTCAGAAATGACTCCATCTGACAGCAGAGCCATGAGGCAAGTGATGGATACTATTGTCCAAGCCTGACCCTCCATTAACACCACCTATCAGCATCTGTATTCTGTCACCAATTCCCATGCCGGAGCCAAGAGGGGTGACTCTAATATTCTGAGCACATTGAAGGCTTCCATGCTGAGTTCAACCCTGCATCAACTAAATGGGTGGAGAGGATGACCTAAGCCTTGCTCTCTCTATCTCCACTCGCCTTATTACCCCTCTCCAATCCCATTGTTTTGCAGGTGCCTGCAATTTGCTCCTTATCTCCTCACTGTTTATGAGGGCTCCTTTTTATTAATACAAAAGGAGAAATGTTATTAATATTAATTAACAAAATAAAAAATGAAGCAGTTTTGGGAATCCACCAAATGAATAATCTCATCCCCTAATTGGAGATGAAGTGTGGGGGGGAAGGAGGTGTAAGAGAAACAGATGACCTACTGGGTGACAGGCACAGGTTGGAAGGGTGACATTTTATTGTAAGCCTCCCTATGAAAGGAAGAAAAGGAAAGGACCAGTCAATTTAATGCAGGGACCAAGAGTGCAAGAGTGTTGCTAAGAGACAGAGATGCTGCTAAAGTTCTGTGAGAAGCTGTACCCTGACCTTATGCAAATGGAGGCTTCCAACTCTTTGTGGAAAGGCTGCAAATTCCACCCACTGTGTCACCAATACCTGGCATCGAGCCTTTTATTCAAATGTTCTCTAAAAACACACACGCAGAGGATGTGACAAAGCATGACACATTTAGGGCTGGAAGGAGGGGACGCGGAGGGGGGAGCGGGAAGGGGGGAAGGACGGATCTCATGGTGGAAATGTCACCCATCCGTACCTCCTAGAGCCCGTCATCTCCCCGAGCTGAGAGACGAACCTAAGGATTCGTAAATTACCTTAATCCAAATCTATTAAGAGTCATGAATAGCGTTTATTCCTTGTGTGTGGGGGAAGCTTTAGGAAAACAGAGGAGTCACCACGATCTGCTTGCTAACAGATAAATCTATACACACATCTGCAGCACCTATAGCTGGCCAGGGACTTCCTTCTGGCTTTGATTACTCTCCGTGGTCAAAACACGGCAGGGAAAAATCAGCTCTAGGTACAGTTTAGCCAGGGCCCAGATCTATAGGAAACCGTTAAATCTGGCAGAGCAGGGAGGTGAAACACCCAGCGAAGTTCAAACACAACCTTCACTAAAGATTCAAGGTGAAGAGAGTGACTTTACAGCGGCTTTTACTTACTGCAATCAGCAGAAAGTAAATACCCGTGTAGATCAATATAGTTCCTGACGGAAAACAAGGCTGATTTTTTTCTAATTTTCTTTTCTTTTTTAGGAATCTGAATTGCAGACCAGCATCAATGTAATTAATTATCGGCCGGGGGTGGCGAAGTGGGGAAAGCTATAAAAATCCCAGGTCATGCCAACTTTTTCCCTAATAATTTAACACCTGCAGCTGCTACATGCGGGGTCCCTAAGGCACTCACACTTGGGTGAAGAGCCGACAGCCACTCTGGTCAGCGCTGCATCTCGGTTTCTCTCAAATCTGTTCCTTTCTCTCCGTGCGCCTTGCTCACATACAAGTGTCAAATTTATATTTTCCCAAGAACGTGTGGATTTGCGATAGATTAAAAGGAAGAGCTGTTTGCACTCGGAATAAGAAAGAAAAAATAGCAGAATGATGCTGGGTAGCCCCTCTCTCAAATGAAAGCACATAAAGTGCTCCAAGAGAGGCTCCTCATGTCGGTCTAAGTTTGCACCAGTTAAATTCAATACTGCTCTGTTTTCCACGCGATCTGGAAATTATCGGTTTACTTTCATTTCAGTTGATCCTCGGGGCACTTTTGGGACTCTGACGGCCAATTTTCCTTTCACAGGAGATAGGGTTTCTCTATCCGCCCTAAGAAGTGACTCAGCTGCAGTCTGCAAAGTAAGTTGATGCCCGATTACTCATCTTTTAGACGCACAGGGTTTGCTCGTGCTTCAAACCGGCTCGAAAAGTCGAGCTGAGGGGAGACGGTTAAAAAAATCAACTCCTCTGGCCCCATCGGATCCACCCGGCAACCCCCTAGCCCTATCCCTTTGCGGGAAAAAACATCTCCTGTCCTCAGGATGCCCCAGACCAGATGGAAAACGTGAGCCTTCAAAAGCAAACGACCCAACGCCGTGGGTGAAGGTGGCACTGTGAGGGGCGTGTTGCTTCCTGCGGTGCCACCCGCGCTGCCCCGCGGTTCGCCGCGCAAACCCCGCGCTGCCGGGGCTGCGGATCCTCTGGTGCGAGTGGACGCAGTAAATGAATTTACCCGTGCGAATTGCCCAGTAGATATATTTTTTAATAGTAAGAATTTTCATAATGTGCACAATACTATTAATATTTCATATTAGCACTGTGTGTACGTTGAACTTTGTAATGGGAAATTCAATCGCCGCTGTAAATATTAATGGAATATGAAATGAAGCCACAGCTTCCATGTAGCACTGACAGTAAAACGGAGTGAACATGTGGTGGCCCTGGGGCAAGATAGGCCTTTCCTCTTGTCTCTCTCGCTTTATTACATTAGCCCGAGCCTCTCCTTACAGTTCTGGGCTCAGAAGCTGAAGTTCACAGGTCAGCCATGACAAATGTCCCTACGTCTAGCCAAACAAGACCCCCTGGCCTCGCCATTACATCTGCCCAACAAGCCCCTGGAGAGTGCTTAAGGGTGTCTGTTGCAGGTAAAGAGCCTCTTTAGCGCAACTTTCCAAACAGATTAGAGGAGCGGAGGCGCCCGCAGCTCCTCCAGGGCCGGCTGCGGGGACCTTGCCGCCTCTCCTCGCCCCCTCCGGGCCCCCGCGCCCACGCGTGGGTTGTCCGTGTCCCCGGCCGTGCTTTCCCGGGGCTTTCGTGCCTCCCCGCGGTGTCCCGAGGGCTCCGCGGAGCTCCGGGCATGCCCGCGGCGCGGGGCGGGGCGGGCCCGCTGGTCCTTCCCGGCTGCAAAGCGCTGGCGGCCGCACCTTGGAAAGGACAGGGCGTCAAACGCCTATTTTGGCTCATCAGCCCCGAATTTCAGCTCCTGGGATGACATCATACCGGCACTGCCAGCCGCCCGGGCTTTTATTTTCCCCTCTTTCCCCTATCTCCAGGATTTCACTTGTATGAACATCACTTCCAACCGTTTCCTTTTTTTACAGTGGGCGTTAATCTTCATTTGTTAGGGGAAGCTTTGTCAGAATTTCCTCCCGCCTTTGCTCTTAGAGGTCTCGGCTGCCCAGTGATTTATGCCTTATCTCCTCGAGGTTTGGCGCTGACTTTTCCAGTACCTTGAGAAGCTTCAGGTAGGCGGGAGAGAGGCTCGGTGTCCGGGGAAAGGTGTTTAACCCCGAACTGCTGCCGACATCCCCGCAAACATACTGGGGGCTTTGCAGCCCACAGGGGGGGACCGGATAGGATCGGGGCCTGCCACGGGGTAAAAGTGGCACAAAGCACCGCGATGAAAATTGAAAAAGGGGCGCGTTTAAGTGAGTGGAAAAGGGGAAGACAACGAACGGGCGAGAATTCCAAAGCGTGCTTGGGCGACAACCTTTTTTATTTCAGTAGGCAAAACTTCTTCCATTTTCCCTTGCCTGAGACGGGGAAAGCTCATTGCACCCCAATAACCCCACTCCTTCCCACCGGCAGCGAAAAAATAAATTCCACCCAAAATCCCCCGCGATCAGTCACTACCAAAAACTTTTTGTTTCAACAAATACGCTGGAGAACTGATTTATTTTAGGAAATTCTAATATTTTATTATTTCTACGACAAACTCTTAAAAAACTAAAAAAAGCATCCGTGTCTCTTCTGCTCTTTCAAACGCTCGAACTGTCCAGCAGCTCCGGTAAAAGCTGAACTGGGACGGAAGAGCCCCCGGTCGCTTTCTCCTTGGAGGTGCTCGTTCCTCACTTCATGTCAAGAAGAAACAGTCCTCGGGAGCCTTTCGGCCACCCGGGTTGTGAAATCATGAACGAAAATGAAATAAACCCTAATGCGCAGCCTGGAATCGACTCCGGCCACTTCTATATAGACTTGTTCTTTTAACAGCTTCTGTATTTTTCCAGCATCGTGGCTCATGTGCTTTGTACAGTGTCTGTGGCTTCATTAAAAGCTTTCTATTATATCCCGCAGGAAAATGCAACTGTCACCTCTCCTCGCCTTTCAAGAAGAGTTGCACTTTCAAAGAATATTTTTCTCCCCCTTTACTAAAAGAAACAGCACTGGATTCAGGTTTTGTAAGTGTTAAATAACTTTCCCAGCGTGTATTAAAGGAAGATTGTATTTTATCAACAGCTGATTGATGCGGCCATGTGATCCTCTCGGTTTGTCTATAGTATCATATTTATTTAACCTGCTGGGGGACTGTGTTCAGGGGCCGCTTGCTCCCGCTGGCAAGAGCACACACATTACACACTACCCCAGGTATTCTGATTGATTGTTCCCACCCCACAGCCTTTGGATCATAATTTAACACAGCAGGTCCTACAGCACAGACGAGGTTTTCGGGAATTACAGTGAGGAGTTTATGTGAACTGGTACCGCACAGCTACTAGGCGTTTCTGAACTAAAAATCTGAAATATGGGGAGAGTTGGAGGAGTGACTACACAAGCATGACGCGCACGGTCGCACAAACAAATACCTTTACCCTCCTAATTTAATCCAAGTCCTTTATTTTTAACAAGTTATTCCTGCAAATGAGCATTTTCTGGGACTTCTGAAACACCTGATTACAGCGCCATCAGCCACGTCAAATGCTTAATAACGGCGCTTCGTCAATTATATTCAAGCATATTTAAAATGCGGAGAGTCAGACGTCAGTTTTCTCCTCACTTTCCCCAGATGAAACAGTTCAGAAAGTCTTTTGGCTGCCAGCTGCTGTTTGCCCCTAGAGAGGAGTTAAAAACATTCCCCCCCCCCCAAAAAAAAAAAAAAAAAAAAAAAGAAAGAAAAAATCACCCAGCCCACAACATTCCCGCCCTGCAAATTGTTTAACAAGCTCTGTGATGAATTAATTTGCGCAAGGAGGTCTGTTTCCTGGCGGCTGTTCCCCGCAGCGGGGCTGCTGGTCCCATCCCGGGCAGCCCGTGAGCGGCGGTACCGAGGGGGGCGGCCCCGGGCGGGGTCCGTGTTGCTGCAGTCCCCAGCCCCCTGTGCAGCCTCGCTGCCGTTAATCTGGGGCAGGTTTAACTAAGGTACTACTTTTTTATTATTACTTTACGTGTTTCCCCTTCGTGTAGCCACGCTCTGCTACGGGGAACAAACTTTTCCACCTGCCTTTTTTTTTTTTTTTTTTTTTTTAAAGATATTGTTCTTATTTTTATTCCCCCCTCCCCCCCCCCCGCCCCGCTTCCTCCTGCAGATTCTTGCCCTTCTCACCCCCGCAGCCGGTTCTCCGTGCCTGGGGTGACTTTTTTTCCCCCCTTCCCTCTGCCCCGTATGTGCGCTTTGGAGAGGTGGGGAGCTGAGTCATTTGCTCTCTGAAAGCTGCCATTCAGCCTTCCAAACCCAACCTAAAGCCCACGCTCGATGCGAGGCCGAGCCCGTGATTTGGGCCCGGGGCAGGGAGGTTCTCCCGGCCCCGGGCAGGTACCCCCTGGCGCAGCCTGGTACCCCGCGGTGTTTACCCGTGACTCAGGGCCAGGCGAGGGATGCAAAGGCTTAGCAAGGTGAGGGAGATGGCAAAAGAGGTGCCAGGTAATAGATCGGTTCCAGTCCCGCGGGGCAAAGGCGTATTGACAGATCACGTTAATCAGTAATTTTTTTTTTTTTTTCCGGTTGGGTGCTGCTGACAAATATCTCCAGTTGCTCATAACCCTTTCGTGGCCAGCACCCCCTCTACCTGCCCATCCTCCCGCCCCACTCACCCTTTGGGAAGCCTCCGGCGGGTGATACCCAGCGGGAACTCCCTCCCCCTCCTCTTCCCGAGGGAGTCCGGCTGAATTGCCTTGGCATTTTCCAGGACATTTCTCCTTTCCTGCTTATTTTTGCTCTGGGGAAATCCAGTACGACCTGTACTGGAACCTCTTTAGCTGTCCGGGAAAGTTGGTTTTATGGTCCAAAAGTCTGTTTTGGAGGAAGGGACCGTGAACGCTTTGACTCTACACAACAGGAACTCCCCACATTACCTGTTGTGTTGACAACGTGAAGTTAATCCCACTTAAAAACATGATTCCTGGTCTCTGTGCGAATGAAGCATATATGTTTTTAGGGCTTGCTAGTGCCAGGTCATATCGACTGATTTCTGAATTGTTGCCATTGTGCCGCGCTTGCAAAAGAAACCCGAGCAAACACCGCCCGAGAGAGGTTTGCGGTTTTCCTCCACATGCCGGCTGCAGCCTCGCACCCCACCCTGCCCCTCGCAGCCAGCCGCTCCCTCCCCTTCCTAATCTCTGCCTTTTAAATTTGTTTGGATAAGGGGGGAGTAAAAAATAATTGCAAGGAAGGTGGGGAGGGAGAATGGATCAAACAACAAAGCGGGTGGGGGTGTTTAATACACCTCCCAGGCAATCGCGGTGCAGGCGTCCCTTTGCCGTAATCAAGAGATGGAGCGCGATCGGGTGTTCCCATCGCTTTTCCCGTTGAGAGGTTGTTTCTACCTGCCCAGGGAAGGGGATAAGACATCCCGCTGGTGGGCTGTGGCGGGGCTGGATGTGGATTTTGCCCTTGGCGAGGTGCCGAACCGGCTCCCGGTGCTCCCGGAGCGCCGGGGCTGCGCAGGGCCGGACCCGCCGAGAGCCCGGTGGTTCCCCCCGCCCCTCCCCGAGGAGCTCTGGGAGGAAAACAACAACGTTTGTTCATTCCAAGCCTCGGCAAACAGCTAAACTAGTTTACACAGTTGGTTTTGACGAACGAATAAATTGTTTTCTTTAAGTACACCGTCCTAAGCAAGCACACACTTTAACTAGTTTTCCTATGAGACAGCTTTTTACTAGATTGCTTTTTCATTGCGTGGCTATCGAAATGAGATAATGACCAAAGAGGTGGAACCTAATCAGCCTTTTAGTTGAGTTTAAAGAGTCTAGAGGTAGTTTAAAGGTAGCTTTGGTCATGTTTGCTGGCCAGCTGCGATGTTTGCACTGCCACGTTATGATGGGGAGAGTAATGTGTTTGATAGATAAGGGAAAGAGGCTAGCCAAAAAGCAAGGTCAGGTGTGATAAGACTTGACATTTTTACTCATTTTTCACACACATAAAAGGAAACTTTAAAATATGAAGAAAAAAAAAAGAGCAAAGACTCGACATGCTAACATCTATCATAAAAACTGTACATTAACAAACCTTACCTCTTATTTAATTAGCCCAAAACCTTATCATAGTTTGGAACATGTCATGCCATTAAAAGAAAAAAAAATCTATTTTGTTAGCAACTAGATATGTTCTCAAAAACCTCACACTATTCATGGGATAATTACACAATTCCCTTTTTCATCTTTTAATGTTATATCTTCACTTTCTAACTAGTGAATCAAATAAGTTATAAGCTGAAGATAAGAGCCTGTGAGTGTAATCAATAGCGAAGGGAGTACACAGGATTTTAACAGAGGACAGAAATCGTGGAGAAAGAAAAAAAAAAAAAAGTCACTCTGGAGTTAAAATCTGTGCAAAATAAAAACACCAGGTACCGATGAAGAAATATAAAGTGAAATGTAACCAAACAATCAATGGAAAAACTCTCATTAACTTAAATAAGACCTGCCGTGACTTGAATGGTATTTTAGAAATACTGGTGTCCAGGAGTCCAGATACATATTATTGATCCTACATTCTATAAAAATGAATTGATTTTTGCTATATACACAAGAATTCTAAATCAGAACTTATTACATTTTTCTTTCAGGAAACATTTCTGCCATCTTCAGTTGAAATCTAAGCTACACATTGAAGATCAATCTCTCGTCAACACACACCTTCCACAAGCGAATGATTTCAGTCCCCATTCAACAAAGTAATAGTAAGATAATATTTGCAGAGCCATCTAAAACCAATTTTCAAAGGTGACTTAGGGTAGGTGTACAAAGGCACTTACACACCTATGTCCAAAATGTGGCTTCTCAAAATGTCTGTGCAGCTGCACGTCAAAATAAACCCAGAGTTTGTAAGTACTGCAGCTTTTCTCCTTGGTGCCTGGCAAGAGCCTAGAATTTGCCTGCGGGCAGGTCAAGGGTTGTCTGTCCCTTGGCAGTGCTGAATGGCTTGGTGTTTTCTGCTTTTTCTCTGGTACCTTCACAAGTGAGGCCTCTGTGCTTGCTCAAGGGGTCTTATCGAGAGGGAATTCCCAGGGCTTTAAAAGAGAAAATGAACTGGTTCAAGAAAGAGGACTGACCTGTTGTCTTTTCCCTCCTGGAAAGTCTGCTTTCCCTGCCCTTCCATCAGCCCTCCGGGGATTAGAGTAGACCCAAAATGATGGTGATCTGTGCTCAAGGTCCTCCTCCACCTGAGAGGTTCTAACCCCTGCCCCAACTCTGCTGGGAGATAAAGGGGAGAAATGGACCATGTTTTCATCAGTTCCTCCTCAAGTGGTTCCATTTTGCAGCAAAATTGTGCCAGAGAAAACACGCAAGTATGAGCATGGCTCTGTATCTCTGTGGCTAGAGCAGGGACCAGGGAAGCAGAGGAGGAAATGTAGCTCTTGGGTGAACTTGGTAAATCCAGGATCACCTATGGTGTCAGGCACCCAGCCTCTAAACTCTGCAATTTCTCAACTTTCAGCTTATAAGGGAAGGAGACAGGCTGTTGATTCCCTTCTTGATTGCCATTGTATGTTGGGCAGCAGGGTAGATTCCCAAGGATGGACTGGAAATTCACCCAGGGAAGTCTATTCTTGGCATAGCTCTCCCACAGGGCTGAGTTTAGAAGTCCCTGAGCAAACAAGAACTCCCATCCCATGGTTGGTACGGTCACGCCAGCATGGCCCTGTGCCAGCTAGCAGCTCCTAATCATGTGGGGCTCAAATACCTGCATTGTTTCCAAAGCAAGTGCATTTGATGTACACACATAGGACACACTTGAACTCAAATATAAGGCTTATGGGATTTGGGTGCCTAAACATCTGCAATACTTTGGAAAATAAGTCTTGCATGCCTGAATCACTCAGGCATTTTTTTATGATGCTACTCTTAAGCACCTGCTTAACTGGTGCTACATGGGGGATCTCATAGATTTCATTGAGACATTTTGTATCTAAAATAAAATATGAGATGGAGGGCTTTTCTGAACAGGGAGGAGATCACTCACGCACTTAGAGACCATGCGATGTCTTAACATGCTGCCGAATCATGGACAAGGCAACGTAAGTACAAAAAGCAAGCATGGGGCAAAGAAGGTGAAGAGCAGTTTCTCAAGCTTAGCAATAGCCTCAAAAATAATACAGCCCAGTGTCCTGTGCAAAACTTATCACTTCGCTTCCAACAAGCACTAGTGTAGGAATGACCAGGGCTTTCCCACATCACTAGTGCATGAGACACATTTTCATTTCCATTGTACTATTCTGCTCCTGAGTCCCACAGGCAAATGACTGGTAGGTGCAAACTTTCCTTAGAGTAATGGGCAGGCAACTGTGGCTCCAGATGGACTACAATTTCCATTAAAAAAATATAGGAAACGTAGGTCTTCAGTAATGATTTTCTTCCTATAGGGGCCACCTTGTACACTTTTTTTGGTCTCATTTTAATAATCTATATCAGTGTTGTTTTTTAGCTGATTTTAATGTCATCTAGGGATTAATGTGTATTAATTAAATTGACTGTATTTTCTTTAATGAGCACAAAAGGATTTTATGATAATACTGATGATCCTAATAAGGATTCTCTCTACTTATCTGTATTTTCTCAACATCCTGAATTATTTTATTAGGAAACAAATTAATTTAGTTGCTAGCACAGGGTAAAAACAAAAGCTATCAGGTGACTGCTAACTGGCTCTGGCAATTAGCAAGCTATATGATGATTAAGCTGTAAACCTGCACAGAGTTGCAGAAACGTTCATTGCAATGCATTATTTTAGACTTAATTTATACCTTTGTTGTTTGGCATTGACCGACCCTTTTCTGGATTTAAAGCCACCAAATACCTGAGTAACCTTAAAGGAGATGCTGGAAGTGCAATGTGAGTTAGGGTCTGTAACCCCTTTCCTTGGAGCGAGCTGCTAACAAGTAGGAAACAGAGGATTAGCTGGGACCAGATGCTACAGAGTGATTACAAACAGGTAGGCAGGTATTAATGTGTGACCCCCCTTTCATCTGTTCAGGTTGATAATGCAAATTAGTTTCCAACTTGTTAAAAACCTATAATATAATAACAATCATTCACAACAAATGAAAGAAATACATTTATTTGCATGCATGAATATATCTATCTCAATATATTTTTATACATTCACAGCTGTTCCGAGCTTGAAAGACACTTGACTTGCTGAGCAAGCATTTAATAAAAAGCCCATGGAAATGTTAATTAATGGTATTTGGTACTAAATGCTCACTTTGATTCTAAAATGTTACGCTGCACAGATTTAAAATTCATTCTGCATTTTTTACTCTTGTTACCATCTGCAAATTTCTACCCCACACCCATCCTCACATCAGGTTGCTGAAATAATTTCATACTATTATAGCATATGCCAGTGATGAGCACCAGGGATGGATTCTGATCTCACTACACCTCTTTAACATTGTGGCTTTCCATTACATGATTTTTGTCAGTTATTTGGCCCATTCATCATGGTTTAGATGATGATTCCAACTCAAAAAGCCCTTGGTTCTGCACAAACACAATGCGCCTCAAAGAACCACCAAGAACTTCAACAGCTGTCAGCTCTTCGATAAATAAGAGCAATTCCAGTGAATTCAGAAAAAAAAATATTCTGCTGAACAAAGCTGCTCAGGCATAAAATGGTCTGTGAGACCCAGCAGCAAGTAGAGATGTAACAAACCTGACAGCTGCTCTAAGGTGCCCTGGGAGAGCGGGATCTGAAGGATTTTGGAGGTTTGAAGCCCCCTTTGCCCAGCCTGAGCATGGAAAGGAGCTCTGTGAATCAACCCCGAGTCTTGCTGAAGGTAACTCTTGTTTTCTAAGCCCTGTGGTATTAGGAAATGCAGCCAAGGAAGTTGTGAATAAACTTTTTAAGGGCTGATAACAAAGGAAACTGTAAAATCTTTGAAAACATACATGATTTAAAGTAAAAGTTGCTTACATTTTGAACACTTTAATTATAAACTGTGTTTATAAAAATGTTACTGACATGCTTGCAGAACTACTTATCTTTCAATTTATATATACAATTCTCCATGTATCTCAAATCACAGTAATAATTTAAACATAACTAAAAAGAATTCCTTTTGCTATAATATTGCAGAAAGGAATGATTTCCTCCAAGAGGCCAGATAATTAATTTTTTTTTTAGCTTAAAGTTCCCATTGAAACAAAAAAAATTGCAGTGGTCTCATTTGTGAGTAGAGAAAATAACCTATTAGAAATCCAACTATTTTATGAACTTGCAGTAGATATATGCGTATGAATACATATATGTTTAGGTATTTATTTCTTTATAATGTTTCTTTATATTTAGGTCAAGTTTTGAACTGAATGTTTATATGGGGCTTTAAAAACATTTCTGTTTACCTTGTGTCTTTCTTGACAAATTAACCTTTTTGAACAGTAACTATAAATTACATAATCGTATCACATCATTAATTAATTAAAGATATTAGTAGATGACCTATAATTAATATAAAATAATTACAGAAATTATTGTTAGCTTTGACAATCTGGAGCTCAAACTCTATTTGTAATATCTCATGTCAGAATTTCTTAGTGTGATTACAGTATATGTTACAGTAAAATATCCTACTATCATTTTAACAGTGGGCACAGGAGATTTAATTTTTATGCCCGATATCCCCAGTGTGTCCAGTCATTGATTTCTACAAAATGGACTAAGGACCTAATCGTGAGCAGTGCATTTTGCATAGGCCACCAAAGAGCGCCAAACCATACAAATATAATCAACATCTTCCACCACATGGCAGTTCCCCACTAAATCCCATGGAAGAACAGGGCTGTGGCTCATCTCCCAACACCTTTGTGATAATAACATTCATAAATGGTAAGTGAGGCTGGGAGCTGGCTGCGTTTTATATACTCTTCATCTGAGTACCTGCAGCAATCTTGCGTGTTTGAATTAAAGGCATGTAAAACACAACATCAGAAAAAATGATCTGCTCCGTGTTGTTACAAAAATGTATTTTGGAAGACTGAAATTTCATTGTTTGTTAGGATACTTTAAAAATCCTGCACAGATTGAAATTTCTTATAGAGCATTATTTTCCATCTTTAATCTAAAGCAATTTTGAAATTAAACTTTATTAAAACCAACAAATGTAAAATAATATTTAAAAAATATTCCCCCAAATAAATCCATCAGTTTCAGTTTACACCACTAGTGGACATTTGGAAAGGGAATAATTAATAAACATCTATTCAATCTACTATTTATGACTTACAATTTGAAGAATGAAAGAAAACATTTTGCTTTCTAGATGAAAAAAACACCTTCCTTAATGTCATGGTATGTATAGTTTAGTACTTTCCACGTAGTCATATAGACATACTGTTTTTGTCTTCCCCCTTTGTGTCTTCCAGGGCAATATTTCTGGAGCAGGTGCTTTGGTCCTATGGTGAGAATTAGGGGGACAGAGGCGGGAACGTTCATACCAGTTAGAACAGCTGACATACTGGGTGAAGCGGTGAGACTGCGCTGCAGCTACTGCAGCACCGGTCAAAGGTTGGGATGGCTCCTGAGGATCACACCGGCGATTTCCCACAGCCGAGGGAAGAGAATCCATTTTTAGAACATTAATCCACTCCAAACCTTTTTTTTTTTTCTTTTTTTTTTTTTAAATTTTATTTTTATTGCTCTTGTCCGTGCAGGCTGCTAGTCTTTGAATACTCACTGATTTGTGCTGGCATCTGATTGTTGTCCTCTAAGTCTGCTCTTTTCTGTTCTGCCTGGCAGCTTCTGACACATCCATCTCAGTCCTTTTGGAACAACTCAAATGTAATAGAACTAAATGTCTAACTTTGCCTAAGGAAATTCAACTGTAACTTGACAAATTGGCCAAAAAATTGTCTTAGGGGTTGATTCTGATTTAAAAAAATGCTTTCTGAGACAGTTAATGACCTACCCTAGCCTATCTAACAACTGGACATGGAAGGTAAGAACACACCAGATGTAGACTTGAGTGACTCTGTTTAGATCTCCACTCTGGACGATTTCTATACGTGAAAACTAGACCATAAACTGATCAAAGTCCATTTTCCTTGAATTATCCTTCTAATGGTGTTCTATATTTCCCTTTTTTATACTTTATTCCCCATTTAATAAAATACATAACTCAATATACTGACTTGAAACCTTGGCTTGCTCTGCCTCCAGAGACTGACTTTGAATTCTTGCTCCTAGAAACAAGGTGAAACTTGCTAACAAAAAGAGTAAGGCAGGCTTCCAACTCCAAACTATGGTCCTTCTCTTTCCGTGATGAATTGTGAGATTCAGTCACCCCACAGTTTGAAGGTAAAACTTTCCATGTTAAACTTTTACAAGGTATAGGCTCATTTGCAAATATTCAGCAGGGCTTTGTAGCCCTCCCCAGGGGCACCCTGGGCAGAAATGTCAGCCTGAGAACTGTAGGACTTTCAAGAGAGTAAAACCACAAAGCTCTGATCTGACTATAAATGTTACATTGCATTTCATTATTGGTTTGGCACATGTGTTCACAGATGAATATAGACGGCTTCATCTGTAGGTTTGAATCTCTGTACACGTATCTGTCACGAGTGGTATTTTTAAGGTTGCTGCCTTGGTTAGATGAAGACAATAACATTTATTTGTGCAGGGATTGCACTAAATGTCGGGATGTGCATAAATGGAAGCTGTAGTCAGAAAATACAATCCATAAAGGTTTAGGGGATGTTGTTTAAAGCACACAAATCTATGCCTTGTTCACACACATATATAAATACCTGTATAAGAAAATCGAGGCATCAGTGCCCAGTCTAGATCATGGCCTTATAAAAGCAGCTCCTGTGCAAGAGTTCACTTTACAATTTCCTCTGCTCTAACCACTTCCTTTCATTGCAAACTTAATGAGTGCTTTCAAGTGCATGACAAAAAATGAGATGTGAGAGTTTGGGGAAACCTCCTTGTCGGGGAAAACCAACACCTTGAATTAAAGGCGTCAAGTATTTGAGCCTCCGCAGTCAAAGCTGTGTTTTCAGAGTATAAAACTAATAATATGCACTGAACTACTGAAATACTATAAAATAAAGGAGAGAAGTCCAGTAAACACAGCCCCTAAACCTGCAAAGAGATGCTTGCTTTTGATCTGCAGGAGTCTCTGCTTCTCTGTGTTTTGTAGAAAGAACCACTCAGCTTAACCTGTGGGTGCTGCCTACAGCAATATTTTAGCAATTTGATATTCTGACACCCTCCCTGCCGTTTCTTGGGACTCTTATCATTCCCTTTTCCCTGTATTATTTTTGTGTGTGTCATTGAACTAAAGAACAATGGGATTTTTTTCTCTTCTTGTTTTGTCCATAAATTGATTTTTGTTACAGTGGGTAGTTGCATTACACACCCTTGTGTAAAACATGCTGAACACTAAAGAATAACTGGCTACCTACCACCTGAAGATTAATCTTCTCTCTGTTTGAGTATCTGAGACTACAGGGCACTCACAGCTGGAAAAGAGCATTCCAGCTACAGGTTTGTGTTTTTAATAGCATATGAAAGTTGTTGTCAGGGTTTTTTTTTCCTGTAATATTTATCAACTTCGTCACCAGAATAATTCATTGTAATGCTACTGTACATTTAATCCAAAAACCTCAGAGTGCTTCACAGGCATTAATTATCCCAACCAACTCGTGCAACATGTAAATGAAGCATAGGGATAATTTGACAACTACTAAAAGGAGCTAACTGTGAGGTAGCTCTATAGAGGTTGTAAATTAGTTGTATGAGCTATTTGCATGAGTTAGTTGCAGCCTGGGAGAGCTGAGAGGTACACTACCCAACGAAAATAGCAACATGGCATTAGCAGGCAGAGTATAATTATGATTTGGTCAAGTCATAGGATCAAATAATCACACTATGATAAGATTCGCACTGAGATCTGTAAGGGCACTCCTTCAGTGCCATGTGGCATCTTTGTGTTCTCAGTTCACTAAGGATGATGTGCATTGATGCAGTTGACAGAAGAAAAATAATTTTTATCTAGGCATGCCAAACATGTAAATTTTGGCTCAAAAATTCAAGGAAGGGAGGGGAGGATTCCCCCCCATTCCTTTTTTTTTTTTTTTTTTTTTTTGTTCCTAAGAATATGAAACCATTCTTCATAAACTGCATTCACAAAGCTGTTAGTTCTCAGTCGTATCCCAAAGACATCTTCCACAGCGTGAGAAATGCCACTGCTCTGCTGGTATACGGGTCACTTTAACTCAGAAATGCCAGCAGCAAACCATTACCTGGTGATCACACAATAAGGCTGAATGCATATATAGATGCAAATATTTCTGTTATACCAATACAGGACCCAGAGGAGATGTCTCCTGCATTACTAGGCTCTTGATGTGCTCCTAACGTCCAAATGAAAGTAGCTTAAAAATCATATTTCTAATGATTTGTGGAAACTTTAATTAAGAAACAGGAATCATCTTAGTCTTGAAGGGACTGCTGCTGTTTTTAAACTTTACTGAAGGTGTAGTCTGTGGAATATTCATGGTTTAATAACAGTATTAATTTTCTCTTTTCCCCAGGATTTATTAAAAGGTAATTGGCCATCACTACTTCCCGTCAGCCGTTCACCTCAAAATGGTTGCTGTCTCTGACATAAGTCGGCTGTTGCCATGGGAAAGATTAAGTTGTCTTAATTGCACATGTTGCCAGTTAGAAACATCAGGAAAAAAAAAAAAAAAGGGCACAACCAAAAGGTATGATCAGCGAACATTTAGATACGCTTGTAACAAAGGCTGGAATAAATACACAAGCTATGGAAACTATTACTCGTCTTAAGATCAGCAAGTTCAGTTTGAAAACAACAGTGCTGAAAGTGAGGTTTAGGGATGCATCTTGTCTCATCTCACCTCTTCTCATCTCAGCTACAGCAACTTGCACCCGGGTATTTCAGAGGGAAGACACAAGCTTTCACCAGCCGAGGATGCGGCCCCTATGTCTCACTGAGATGCCATGTGGGTACCGCTGTCCCCTGGGCTTTGAAGAGATGTGGAGTGCTAACCTGTTCACATGTGTGGGTGTCCTAGCAAAAGGCTTGTCAACAGGGTTCAAGGTCAATGTATATCAAAAAATGAGGCTTGGCTGATTTGCTTTCATTCAAGCACTTGGAGTTAAGCAGCAAAGAAGGGGTTAACCAGAAAGTATTTCACCTTGAACCTTGCACTCTCTTTATCTAGCACACCATAATAAAAGATCAAGAGTTCCTGCTTATTATCTTATTTTTCCTCCTTGTTCCACTAGGCTAGGGCCCAGACTAGTTATGGATTAACACTGTGATCAATAGGAAGCTTGCTGTCTCACTCTCGGCAGGGGAAAATGAACTCAAAATGCAGTCAAACTCTTATTGATCAAGGATATAGGTCTCACTTTCATTACCTCTGTCTCCTGATAACCCACATATAATGTGATGAGTTGCTAATCTCTCTGATTTTCAATGGACCCTTCACCCCTTCTGTCTGCACAGCAGAGCTTTTATTTTTGCCTCTTGTATGTAATGTTTGTAGCATTAACTCTCACTCTATTACCATCAGACCTTGTCAATCAGGACTCATAAAAAGACTTTCAAAAAGAACTGGGCCAACTGTGTTAAAATTATATTTGGGTATATCCGAGCAAGGGAGTTATCATTCAGTAATAAACACATGAGAAAGGTAGAGGAGAAGACTGCTTCAACTACAGCCTTAACAAAGATTGGGTAGTTTGGGCCACCCAAACCCATTTCAGAAGAAGATGTTTTAATGAATGCTTGCATTAAAAACATATGCTGTGCCATAGTGCATTTCTAGTTTTTAATGTAATTCTTTTGTCCATTGTGGATAAAGACCTGTGTCACGTCCATTGGGCTTACCTGTAATTTTGTATACTCACAAAGAAATACAAATAAACTTTGTTTGGTGTACACAGATGGGTGCATTTGGTATGCGAATATAACATTTCCTAATATCCCCTGGAATCAATAACTCAGCACCAAAAGAAAGGCAGAAAAGCAGTTTATTGACAGTGGTACTTATAACCAGGGAAATGCTGAGTATTCGATCATCTTCTGCAAATTTTTAGGAAGCTCAGGAGCAACTTTCAGTTTAGAATTTTCAGATGAAGTATTTTCCTTCTGGAACAAAATGAGTTGTTTGACTGGAAAAAAAAAAAGGTTTATATTGATTTCTTCATTGAATTTTTGACTCCAAATTATAAAAAATGTTCCTTTTTGATAAAATCTAGATTTCCTTTATATATTTCCCATTTATATTAACAGTTGGAATGACAAAACTGAGATGAAATTAAAAGCAAGTCAGAGGCTTGAAAGAAAAAATAATAATAAAAATAAAATTGAAGGGCTTTTTGTCTGATTTGGGGACAAACAAGTTTTTAAATACTGGAATTTTCTGCAAGATGAGATTCCCAGTGTCTGCTAACCCTGCTGTTCTGAAAACAGATAATTTGCTGGTGAGCTAAGTCACAGGATTAAAGTAATCAGAACTGTGTTAGAATGTGTTAATCGATGTCCCCAAGCAGTGCTTTCTCCAGTTTGTCTCAAACAAATAGTCTACATACTTCTATCAGGTAATTGAACCAGGTCCCCTCACATACAGTGTCACAGGAATTCAAACGACAGTCCTTGTAGATCCAGTCCTTGTAGATCCTACAAAGTGAGTCTTTATTTGCGTAATTATTTGTGTGATCTTCAATCAAGGATGTCATCGCATTTTCTTAAACATAATATAGATTAAAAATGAGACATTATTGATTGGCTCTGAAAGAGAAAGGTCTCAAGTTTCATGTGTAGTGTTTGCCTTCAGTGGTAGTTTTCTTTATACATTAGATAACACTCATAACCTTGTAGCCACCGTGAATGCTGAGCTTTCTTTTGAAGCTTACATCAATCATATAATTAAGACATCTTAGTACTACTTTTGCAATCTAGCCAGATTGCGATCTGTGCTCCCTGGGCCTGTTTCTGAAACTTCAATTCATGTTCTCTCTTTTTTGTATGTGTGCAAGTGTCACGTAATTACTGGTCTTCTTTCTTTATGCTTCTTCCAGGTACTCTTTGCGGTTGGTCCAAATTTCTTTAGATTAGCCTTCCTGTTAGTGCTAAGTCTTTCTATTTTATTACAAAGAAAAATTAATTGGGTTCTAATAATGAGGTAGGCATGCAGGGCACTTACCAATGAAATACAATTGTTTGTGCATAATAGAATCTCTATGGTGGCATCTGCTTGAACAGCT
The DNA here is from genome assembly GCF_964273445.1 of Streptopelia decaocto. NCBI lineage: Eukaryota > Metazoa > Chordata > Aves > Columbiformes > Columbidae > Streptopelia > Streptopelia decaocto. The sequence goes on from NC_138664.1 coordinate 8,462,848, forward strand.
AAATCAAAGACCAATGAAAATCACTGGTTAGAGATAATTATCTTTGCTGTAAAACATGCTCAGATCTATATGGTAAGATAAAAGCTCACCCATGGTATCACTAACCAATACCTTTTTTGGGGAGGACAGTGGGGTGGGCACTAATGTGCTGGTTAAAAAAAAAAAATCAAACCCATAGATGTCATCTCAGATCAAAATATTCACATGCTCCAACATTAAAACACCTGACCTTTCATTTTATCATCTCAATAAAAAGGGGTCTGAGCTTCAAAGGGGTTGTTGACACTTTATACTACCTTTGCTGCTATGTCTCTTTTTTGTTTCTTCTCAGACCTGTCTTTTGATAACCAGCAATCTCTGCTAAATGTGACATATCATCAATTTGTGAATTAGAGTTGAAGTTTCTTAAAAATCGCTCATTTAAAGGTAGTAGACCTCCCCATATGATTTTCTTCAGTACTTCAGTTCTACATTGAACAGGCATGAATAGAAAATGAAAAAAGCAGATGTGAGAAGGAAAAATATTTTATAACAGAAAATATTTTTATAAGAAATGATGAAGGCCTCTATCATCAAGAAGAAAAGTGAGCTGAATTTTTGATGTATAAATCTGAGATACAGTCCTGCATGTGTCAAATGGATATGTCAGAAAAAGTGACAGTGGTATTTTGTCACTTTATGACCCAAACTGATTCTTATCAAAGTCAGATGTGGCCCATAGAGATCATGGACATCAGCTACCTGATAGACCTAATAAGGCAGGTTTTGTCTTACAGTCTCAACTGCATTTTGCCATCGAAGACCTAAAGTACACTTAAAATTTTGCATATAAAGCAATGTAAGCCCAGGGTATAATTTTATAAGATATGCTAATGCTGGCGAGACCCTCAATTATATCTCTAGCAGGTACACTCACAATGCATAGATTTGGTGGAATAGCTGTAGTGGTGAAAGAAAACCGTTTAACCTTTAAATACAGAGAAGGGTTGAGTTTGGTACCGTATTTGTGCTACTTCTTCACTCAACTCTAGGCCCAAGTTCTACATTTAGTTATTATTCCTTCTTTCTCCAGAGAGACAAGCAGGGACAGGCCATCACCATGTGAGTTAATGAACTGCTGGCAATAATTACAATTATAGTTGACAGTCACGCTGCAGTGCTCTACCTACTAGTCATGACACTATGAACAATACCTGAGAGGAAGAATAAAATTTTCCAGAAAGGAAAGAATGGGTTAAAAAGGCATATGGAAATTTACACTAGGAATAATTTAAAGCAACTGCTAAGATTAAAAAAAAAAAAAGTATAATCACAAAATGTCCACCAATTAAGCCTGAAGAAAATATCCTTTTTTTTCGTTTTACTTCCGTGTTTTGAGATACAGAATTCACCCTAGAGCACTGAATTTCCATTCATGAGCATAGTACATACATAATTAATGCAATCTGCTGTCTGTTATGACTAGAGATGACAGGAATTTATGTGACAGCTACCAAATATGTATATATTTGGTTGTTGTGTATGTGGCCGTTAATAGGTTTGACTGTATCTGGCGCTGATAATATGCCACCAATGTGGTGAAGTTAAACCTATCCCACGTCTTTCAGGCCTGGTGTGTGGTAGGGCTATCCGATTTGAAAAGCTCCTTTATGTTCTTTTTCAAACCAAACGTTTTTATTTTTGTCAATAAACTGTGTCATTTATTATAGTTAAGAAAACTCATGTTGTTTGAGGTCTTTATCAGAGTTCCTACAAATCAGGTTAATTGGTGATCAACAGAGCTTTTCTGCCTTTAATGAGGCCTGGTAGCCTAAGGCAAGGCCCAGCTCTTGATAAGGGACTTTCCCTTTCCTTATTCAGGACTCTTTGATCACTTTTTTTTTACTGGGAGAACAACCGCCGGGAATGTCATTGTTTTTTAATTGCCTGATTACCAAATGTTGGAGATAAAAGATAGATGTTCTCAATTAATAACATTTACATAGATTAGCATCACTAACAAGCCTCATTAGTAGCTGCTGACTTTTGTTTAGACTGCATCCCATGTCAGTTGTGCTCTGATAGTGCACTGGTAAGTACGTTCTCCATATAAAAATATATTTTTTTTCTAATCTATTTCCATTAATCAAGCTATATATTTGACATTTTAAAGCACAACGAGACTTTCATTAAAGTTAACTCTTACTTCTCAGAGCATTCAGTCCAAAGTTGGGTGTATTAGGAGGCTTTGCATCAAAAAAGCCTTGCATTCAGGAGTCCTGAGGTAAGTTAACGTATTTAGCATAATAAATAAGTCACAGCAGCCAGCTGTTTAGAATTCTTCTGCAACTTCTGGTACTGGTATAGTTATTAATTTTGAACCACCACTGTGCCTCAGTCTATTTATCTATGAATGGTATATAGTGATAAATTTTTCTTAAAAATGCTTTGAATGCAAGGGCAGAAAATATACTGGTGGCATTTACAACACATTTGATAAATATCTGTTTTGAGAAAGTAAATCTCTTGTACACTGTTCTTTCAGTGCAAGTGTTGTCCTTGAAATCTGTACTTCTGCTGAGGCTGTTCCTCAGCAAAGCACCTCGTCCTAATGATTAAATCATAGGAGAAGTCAACAGTCTTCAGGTTTTCATTCCAGAGAGATGAAAGGGGAGTTAGAATTTTCTTGGTCCTTACCCTGAGATTGACTTTTCCATTGGCCAATGCACTTGCAAGTGCTGTTGGGGTAGGAGGAGAAGCTTCCCTCTCGCCTTCAAGCAAACCCTCATCAAGTTGGTTGTGCTTTAAACACACTTGATTTCTGGCCATAAAAATCTATGGGAGAACTTGTGCTTTTCTGCTTCAAGAACAAAACAAAATAAACCAAAACATGTATCAAGCAAAAGAAAGAAAACAGCACAAGAGCACTGTTTAAAAAAAAAAAGGCTTAATGTGTGTAGCTTGCCACAAGGGGAAGGGAAAACAGTATTCTGACTGAACTGTCAATGAAATCAAACCTAAAGCTGAAAGATATATAAAACACCAAATATTTCAGGAGATAGAGATGCATGTCTTTGTATGTATGTGTACAAGTGGAGATACAAACATGCATGGACTTGTGCAGATTAAAACATGCTTCTATTATTTTGATCAATGGTCTTCTTTCTTATATTTTCAACACCTACTGCACCGTTACACACAAAACCAATATTTTTTACTCCATCTGCTTGAAAATCTCTAGTGTCATGGCCTTTGCTTCAATGTTGAAGCTGCTTTCAGGATTGCACAAAAAAAGTAAGCTCTATAGTTCAGCGAAGCATCAACAGTAAAGTGCTAAAGCAGAAGCTTTCGTGCTATCAGTGGATGGATTAAATAAATAAATCAATCAATAGTGGATGTAAACTTTTTTTAATCTATCTTTCTAGTAGAAAAACTAAGGTATAGATTCTTCTACCTTTAAGACAGAAATAGCTTTGTTGAACTCCACTAGAATCTGCAGTGTAAGATATTTATCCCTTGTCAGCAAGGAATATCAGAATGTGAAATCAAACAGAACTCAGGAGGGATAACACATTTTTATTTGTCACATTTTCAGCCTTTTGGTCATGCATGTTTCATTTTTATGTTTTTTAAAAAGGGAGAAAACAACCCCATCTCTTCATTTTATTGATGAAGGTGCTTCATAGGGCAATACAAAGCATGGAGCAGAAAACAAAGGCAAGAAAGACGTGGGAATTGGATATTCCATTTGTGTCTTTGCAGCATAAGATGACAGGACTGTGATTACAGGTGTGTACATGTATTTATTTTTCAATTAAGTATCTGTTTTAGAGGAGAAAATGTAGTATTAACATTCTTAGTGTGCACAGTACCCAGACTACTAAGCACCATCATGCATGGTGTCAGACCCCTAACATGACAGATGTTTTCAGAGAGGCAAATTCATCTTTGTTCATAAGGCCAATGCGGAGCCTGTGAACCACTTAAAGGCTGTTATAAGGCAGGGACATGGACCAGAAACCCACCACATTTTGGCCCTTGAACAGCCCATGGGTGGCTATTGCTTCAGATGCCAGCTGGGTGCAAGCCATCTTCCTAAGGGAAATGGTTCTGTGCCGTTATCTGTCTCCTGGACTATCTACTCCACAAATACAAGTTGTTATTACTTACATTTTAGTTCTTCCGTGTTTTTTCTTTGTAAAAACCTCCAACCTTTGTTTGTGACCAACACAAAAGAAAAATAGGAGAGAAAGATGAGTGTAAATAAGCAAGCTGGGTCCTTCTCTATACTTACATTCCGAGTCCAGGTAATTCCAGCATTCTGGTCCTCCAAATTCTTTGATTCATGTTCAGCCAACCAGAATGTTTTCCCTCTTGACAAGGTATAATTTTAATGGAGCTGTGTTTTGTCTCTGTATGATGCACTTCATATTTTTCACAATTTTGCATCCCTCACACAACACTCTGTCAATTAAAATGATAGCTACTTATGTGGGACAATAAGTGACTAGGAGGGAAGGGATTTGTGGAGGCAATTTACAACCTCTAATTCAGCTCCAGGGATGTGCTCCAGCAGAGCTATCCTGCAAAGGCTGTGCCAGGTAATTTGCTGGAACACTCCACTGAGGCATCAGCCTGTTGATTGCCTGATGTGTAAGAGGCCTCAGACTGGGTCATATTCAACAATTAGTTTTAGTAAAAAAATCAGGAATATTTCTTTCAACATACGTTTCAAAATATCTTGCATGCTTCCATATTGCAAGGGTTAGAACATTCAGAAAGAGGGAAGCTTAAATAAAATACGAAATAAATTAAATCACTGTTTTGGTCAAAAAAAACCCATCACAGATTAACCTAAGATAATTTTGTTGCATTGAAATAAACCTTTACATCTGTACTCAAGTACGGTGTGACACAAATACTGTTGAGATCTTTAGGTTCAGCCACAGAAACCCCAAACAACTATTTATCACCTAGGTCTAATCTTGACCACATTTTTTTCTTAGCTAGTAGGAAATTCTAAAAAGAAACAGATGGTTTTAACCATATTTCCAGTACCAAAATATAAAACTGGTTTAATTACTGTGTAAGCAGTCATGGCCACGCACTACATGTGCAGCTCCCCGCAGCATGTTGTCTCCTCTCCTCTGTCAGCAAAGCTCTGCTGAAACCCTCCCATTCCCATTACTGCTATAAACCTTTAGGCCAGACCTTTGATATAAATCAAAACATCTCCACTGACTTGGATGGAGTTATGCCAATCTGTGGAATTTGAGGTTCCGTGTTCATGTCTTACTTCTTGTACATTTTTTTCCTCTGCTCTATGTATTAAGAAAATAGGGGAATGTAGAGGAAATTCCAAATGCTGTTGTAGCATTCATTTGTCATTTGTGCCTTTCAGCAAATGCAAACACACCAGATTTTTTTTTTTTTCTGAACACTTTTCTTATTTAAGTACACACTTTTAAACAAAATAGGTTTGCTAATGATGCAATTGAAAGCATATTCTTACAGAATCTACCCGAAGAAGTCCAGAGAAGAAAAATTTAAATAAACCTATTTTCTACTGTATAGAAAACGATTTTTGTAATTGTACTTTTTTCAGTATTTTCTACCATTCCAGTTCCTACAGAAATGACAACTTTTGACAAAAACAAACCGTTCCTATTTAAACCACATACCGATTCAGGGCAGCTTAGTGGATAATGCAGCCAGAGTTCACCTCCAGGACCTCTGTTTGAACCAACTTCAGGTTATAACCTAATTGGCTTCTTCGTCTCAGCTCAGTGTCTCCAGGTCAGGCTATGGATCACTGCCAAGGCATCAGGGAAACTTGCAGCAGAGTTGCATGGCCCGAAGACAGACAACTCCAGTTACAAGCTCTGCCTGTCCTGACCCTGAGCCTTCACTTGCACAAATATTCGTTGCCTGTTTAAAAGAAGAAAGAAAAAAATCCACGCTCTTTCCAGATCAAAGATATTATTTGTCTTTGTCTTGCAAGGCATCTGGACGAGGAAAAAGGTATAAAAAAGATAGTTTTGTTTGCTTGCTTCTAATCTGCATAAGGAGCAGATCTATGGGAAAAAAGTCATAGCAACTAAACGAAATCGGTGGAAAAATAATGGTTGTGATGCAGTGGCTTTGCAGCAATTTGACCCATGTGATCAAAGATTTATGATTTCTAGAAAAGAAATAAAAGGATAGACCTAAGAACTGGGACAGATCCGGAGCCATTGCACTATCACAGCTGGAGGAGATTATTCTTATTTTTCAATTAAAACAAACAAACAAAAAAGGGTTTCATTCTTCAGCTTAAATTACACTATATTTGAACTAGATCTGTGATGGAACTGGTTTCAGTGGAGCAGAAAATTCCTACCTTAACACCAGGGTATTGAAATGAGGAGACAGTAAAGAGGTGTCAGTAGAGAGGGACCTACACTAGACAATGTTTTTTGAAGAAAACAATATTTTAATTAAAGGATCTCTCTTGCTTTATTCATTGTTTCTCCTAACTGAATAGATAACCAATGAGCTCTTTTCATGTTTCTTCATAGAAGGGCTCTCTTTTAATAATCTTCCATTGGTTTTGACTGATGTATATTAAACAAGTATATTAATTTCTTCATCAAATCTACCAGTAGACAATTTAAGCCTGATTATATTTTTGATTTATTAGACCAGCTTGATTTATTTTTTTTTCCTTAAAATGTCTGGCAAGAACTATTTTTAATAAAAAATATGTACTTATGAGTGAATAGGTTGGCAGTCACAAAATAATTTATTTTCTGTAAAAGTGTGAAATATAACTATAAAACAATCACCTGAATGTGAAATTTTAAAATTCTATTCTCAAAGAGTGATTTTCAAGAAGATTTCGGAGTTTTATGTTAGGGTGGGAAAAGGGTGCAAAAGAATGTTAGTGACTTGATTTTCCTTTTTTTTTTTTTTTTTTTTTTAAATTTTTTAACCTTTTAAAAAAAATTATTTGGCTGCTTCAGAATTTTTAAGTATTTTCAGGCTTTTGGAAAGTGGCTGGAAGAAAGAGGAGGCTCTCATTTAGTCAGAATCTAATTTTTCCAGACTGGAAGAAGATACTGAAGTTTACAGAGGGGACAAATGCAGAGGAATAAGAAAGTTATTAAGTGGAGCCACCTCTGTCCCTGCAAATAAACAAACCCAAATCCACCAAATAAAAACAAAACAAAAAGCCAAACCACAAGTCATGTTGTTTCAAATTCTTTAAAAAGCAAGCAGATGCCAAAAAGGGGAGCAGAGATTTTGAGGGCATTTTTACAGTAATAAAATGCAGGACTTAAAAATGAATTATGGTGCCAAGTATTTTGGAAAAAAAAAAAAATTAAATTATGAAGAGCATTCCTATTTCACACTTTTCATGAATACATTTTCCCTCCCCTCCAGCATTCTATCCTTGCATCTCTTTTTATTCGTACTGCTTCTAGTAATAGTAATGTTTACTTTTGTGGAGTCAGATGTACCACAATTTATCCAGTTTGTACTGGGATGTGAAGCAGTTCTCCAGTGTCTCGTGCCCTGGGGCAGCCCCTGTCACAGAGCACTTTTTGTGAGAACATCAGGATGGGTGAGAGGCAGGAGACAGAGCTACGCGCAGTGGGTCCAGCTGTCACCTTCATCCCCAAAACTGGCACAGCTGGAAACGAACACCAAGAATAATTTTTGGCAGCCTCAGCATCATGTGGAAGAGGTATTTGCTACATCTCAGCACAGATCTCTGCACCAGCTGAGAGGTGAGTTGGGCCCTATAAATTTCCTATTTTTCCTAGAAATAGAAACCAGAGAAAATTCTTGGATTGGTGATTGTGAGGGAGGAACAACTGCTGTGATTCCGTTTCTTAAGAATACACGCAGAAGCCACCAACAGGACAATTCAAGTCAAAACTTGACTAAGAGGTAATTGGTGCTTCTCACAGTCCCTCATCTCCTTATCTGTCAAGCCTGGCAGATAAGGAGGAGAAGTCACCATCTCATCCCTGTGCCCTTGACACTGAGACAGCACTACCAGGCACCTGTGCCACAGGCTGAGATTCATCTGCCATTGATTCACCTGGAATGAGACTGAAGTTATCTTTTCTTTCATTTTGAATATGCCATTTATTAAAGGCTGGGGATTTCCCGAGCACTTGTTAAGAATAAATATATATATTTTTAAGGCATCTCTCATCATTTGCAGTTTCTGATGCATCCAAATACTACATTAGGTCCTCAGAGCAAAACCTCCCTGTTGATAGACCTCATCTGACAGCAATCTTGGGAGGGAGCTTTAGAACTCAAGCACTAGTTTTGAATGCTGGAAAAAGCTGCCCAAGAGATAAGAAAAGAGGAGATAACCAGTAGTTCTCTTAAAAGTGTTTCATGTCACTCTGAGAATCTCTTGAATGTCTTACAAAAACAAAACCAAACCCAAACCAACACATGGCAGGAATTATTCAAAATTAAATACCATAGAAAAAATTTTCTAGATCAATCAAAATGCCTGTTATATAAATTTGAGCTGCGGACCTCGAATGATTTTTTCCATTGTGTGTTTCTCACTATTTGAGTGGGTATAAAAGTCTCCATAGATACCCCTGTCATCTTTCCCTATCACACTGCAAATATGTTTGTGCTTGAGACTTACTGCCTTTTCCTACAGTGAAAATAAATAGCGAATGTTCTTTTCTACTCACCATGTTATGTGTTTTAGAAACTTCCAGAAATAAGTCAGAACAGCAATATTTATATAGTTAGGCCCGGCATATTTGTGTATATTAGGTAAACATGGTTATTTGGAACCAAGCTGTGACTGTATGGTTTCTTCATGCTGTTTTGTTGTCTAGAGGCACAACGAGGCCAATTTTTAAGAAGAAAAATGTGCCATATAATTGCCACTTTGTGATGCATTCAGCTAAAATCATGGAAAAAAAAATCTCGGTTCCCCCTTTGATCCATTGTGCTGTTGTTCCACTCTTGCTTTTACGAGCTTTCCAATGCAACCGTCCTGCTCAGTAAGAGAAAATACCTGAATTACATACACAAGTGCACACACATACACACACGCATACACACACACGCATACTGATCAGGTTTGTCTAGCCCCTGACTTGAGCACACATTTCAAAAATTGCCATTGAGGAAAGGATGTATTTGTTTGAAGGGGAAGAAAAGCAACGCTGTTAAGAAAGGTGCAAGCTGACATGGTAAATAAAAGCAACACAAGCGAAGGCACAATTGGAGCAGGAAATAGTTGGGAGATGTGATTCAGCACTCAGGCTGGGAGATTATGTTTAACGTGAAGAATGGGAAATGTAAGGCAGCTCCTCCCGCTATATATTCATCCAAATATCTCAAATGGAAAAATGAGGGACCTTGCTCATTTGAGACCAATGCCACAAAGGGAAATACTGTGTAGTTCCAAGTTTTCACACGTTGCCATTAAAACAGTGTGAAAACTAAAAGACAGTATTATTGGGGCAGTAAATCACTCAATAGATCCACACAATATTCTGTGGCACCAGGATGATTTTTTTAAAAAGATGCAATTATGTTTTCTGTAGAGATGTTCGTCAGGACAAAGATGGTCCTTTGGAAACACCTAGCATGTGTTTTTCTCTTTTTTTTTGACATTGTCACAACAGAAACACAATAACACATAAGTCTTTCCACTGCCTGTAGACAGTTGATTTATGCAAGAAGAAAATAGGAATAATGCTAGGATTTTTGTGTTTAACATCAAAGAAAAGCCTGATTCAGGCCAGCACACAGGAAAAATTGCTGAAAATCTGTTTATCATGGACAGGCTATCTCTTTAATGCTGCCAAAAGCACTAAAACATCGTGTTACCTGTGATGTGATTGACCTCTGATTAAAGGGATGGAGTTACCTTGCTCTCACCACTATTTCTGTACAGTTTGTGCATTTGTGGTGGTTTACGTCTTCTTACTTTTTCTGGCTTCTTCACCTTTCTCTCTTGCAGATCAGAGACTGGGAAATGCATTCAGTGTATCTATAGTGTTCCCAAAATTGCATTGGATTTCCAGGACAAGCATTTTTTTCCTGCAGCATGTTGGGAGTTGGAGGATAACCCTTACCTATGGACTGAAAATTAAAGCACCTGGGATTTAGATGTCATTCACTTTTTGACATTTTGTTTCTTCCTGCTTGGGTTGAAAATGAAGAATTTCCATGGTCTTGAAAAAAGCGGATGCCTTGAAAATATTTAGCTTTGAAGGCATCAAAATAACCATTTTACAGCAAATGCCAAAACCAAATTTTCTCTATTGAAAGCATAATTTGAATGCTTTGTGTTGAAAACCAGAATATTCTTTGAATTCAAAATATTTGAAAATTCCTTGTTAAAAATGTAACGTTTGTTTCATATATTTTTAAAATTTTCATACAGACATACTGAGGCAGCTTCATCTCATTGCACTACTAAAGGAACATAAATCTCTGCATGTGTCAGAGGATATGTAATTTAACCCCAAAATATTAACATTTAATCAGAACAGTGGAGTCAAAATGAAGCAGAAAAATCTGATGGATGATACATAAATAAGAATAAAATGAAGTAAGACTCCATTTTACAACCAGTCATCAGAATTCTAGTCAGAGTTGGTAAAACAAGCTGTTTCAGTTGAAACGAAATGACATTTTTCACACTTTTATTTTTTCTGAAATTTTTAGTATGTAATATTGATTTAATTTCATATGTAAATAAAATTCCCCTGAGTCTGGAATCCAGCTCAAAGCACACACTCTCCCCTTGTCACAAGGCATCTAAGTTACAAATCACATAGACATAAAAGACCATCAGACTGGTTTCAACAACTGGAAATTCCTCCTGATGGTTGGATGCTGACCAAAACTAAGTGCATCAATTCACCTTTCTACTGAAAGAATCAATCTTTAATAAAAAGAGACTTTTTCCCTTCTCTATTTACCTGAAATTTTCCAAACATGAAAAATGAGAACACCTTCTACTCCCTGCCACTGGACAGAAGTGGTAGGCATGTTCTAATTTTGTAGGGGGCATGGCTTGAGCTGCCTGCCAGTAGTTTCACAGCTCAGTTTAGATCAGCCACATCAAGGAAAACTTACGCTCAAATTATTTTTCATACTTCAGGAGACAGGGTTTACGATACCTCTTGTTCACAGGTGGTCAGTTCAAGGACTCATTAAAAGTTATACAAGTTTCCTATTGATAAATATGTGGAAATTATAGTCAAAGTGTCTTACGAAGTCACAACCATTAAAGAACATGTGCAGCATTAAAGGAAAACCCCAGATTATTATTTAATGAGATGACTAGTCTTGCTATTGTTGCTTTATTTTCAAGTAATGTTAAAACTGGCTCCCTGGTGTTTGTAGTTTCTGGCTATCTTTTTTTTTCCCCCTCCTCATTATTAATTCTTTTTTTTCTCCATGCTAATCAGCCAAAGTGCTATGTGTTTGGAAGACTGATTTTTTTCCCTCATTCCCGTTGGATTTCAGGGTTATTTGTACGCCTAGCCAAAGACTTCGGCAGCAGGTAAAGTCAAGGGCACACCTCATGACCACCGCAACACGCACTCACATGCCGAGTTTATGTGACTGTTACACCTCCAGGTTAAAGCTCATCGGGGATTTCCATAAATCCAGTGGGTAATGTGCCAAATAAGATTAGAGAAGACTTCGCATTATTGCACAATCCAATGAAAATATCATCTGCTAAGCTCCTTCTGGTGGTAACTGGAAGGAGGTAGCTAATACTGGCAGGTGTTTGTCTCAGGGGCAAGGAGAAGGCAGGAACACCTGCTTGTGCCCGTGTAGAAAGCGGGAGCAGCTCTCGTAACCGCACCCGTGGCAACGTCTCCAGTAAAAATGCAGTTTTTAAGAGCTGAAATTCTGATTGTTGCCTTGTTGTGCCATATTCTTTTATCTACCTTTGATTACATTATGTTTAATCTCACCCTGTTTTATATTCCCAAATGTATCTTTATTCAAAAGTCTGTTTAAATTTATCTAGCTGTACTTTCATAGGCTACCTAATTCCTGACATCGTATTTTCACATGTAGAACTGCATTAATAAATGGAGCAGGTGGATTTTTACATCTGATCTGTGCCTGTTTTATTTATACACATATTTTCCTTTCAAACCTTGACCTGCAAGAAAACAAGAAGGAAGAGTGAATTTTGATATCTACATCCTGGCACTTGCACAATAATCATTCAATATGTTTGTGTTTGAGAATAAAGCAAAACTAATTTTTTTTGTTCCATGAGGCAGTAGTAGAGGAAAGCCTTTACGAGGCAGGTGCATTTGCATTCTGTATTTGTTTCCTTCATAAATGTGGTTAACTAATTGCTTCTACTTTCATCAGTTCTCACTCCTTTGTCCCTGAACACAAGCAGAATCAGACTGTGATACCAACACTGGACTGGATGAGCACCTGACTCCATTAGTCATCCTCTTGAACTCAATGGTCCAGATTCTCAAATGGTTTAGATCAGCATAGCCCATTCCCATAATAAAAAACAAACCTAAGGAGATTATTTGTGGAATAAGGTCCTATGTGGTGAAAGTAAGGAAATCTGAATAATACTGTTCTAAAATTTTATGAAACATTCTTATCGATAAAGTCTTTAAAAAGTTAAGTGGGAATACAGACTTTTGGAACAATTAGCTGTGTTATTCTTAGATAACATAGTTTGACACAACGTGGTCTGTATTTCTGCTCAGGAGTAGAAATGTATACATATGACATGCAGAAGTTTATGTAATTACTTTAAAGCATTTAACCCATTTAAAGATTGTCCAAGAACAGGTTGTGACTTTTTTCAATGAGGTCATTTTTCACAATTGTTTGATAACAAATGTAATCCTTGCTGTTAATTGGAAAAAACCCTAAAAGTTACTTGGGATCTGTTAATGTAAATATTGCATGCTAACACTCCCATAACTGAGAAGGAATATGTGAATAAATGGTACTGTTACAGCAGACTGTCTAGACAGACCTTAACTTTAAAAACTGCCATATTTGCATAAAAAATGGTTTGCTTCATTGCAGAATAAACCTGACTTCATGCTTCCCAGACACCGATAGCTTGTACAGTCCCAGAAATACAGCTGCAGTAAGGTTTACAAAAAGTTGAATGGAAGCAGACTGAACAAAAGATCCTGTCTAGAAGTGACCAAAAGCAAAATTTTGAGTCGCAATAAACGAACAGTTCTCAAGTCTTAATCCTCTGATGTTGACATGAAGGAATGATGGATGAATTTCCACAGTTGGTGTGCAAAAGTGTTGTCCCCAACCACGGCCTTGGCAATCAGTCAGCCCTCAGAGTAAATTAATGCAGTCTACAGCTGTTCTAAATTTTGCCAAAACAAAAAAAAAAAAATTAAAAAAGCGTGTATCCCATTTCTGGTGTGATTCTCATTTGTTTGTTCTCCTCCTGGCTCGCTGCCATTTGCCTTCCACTGACTCTGTTATAACAAAGAGGCATGGAAAACATCTCTCATCTCTACTTCTCCCAGATCCTTAATCACACAGTGGTTGGGGAACACGTGCAGAAAGTGAGAGATTGGATTTTAGTGTCTGCAGGCTGAGGAAGAAACAGACTTCGGATCTCTCTTAGGAAGCATCCAGAATATGGCTGCTGTCACTGGGGCCATGTCTGGCAGTCTTCAGCTCATACGTAGGGTGTGGAGCTCCTCATCAAGCAGTGAAGACATGGTAGCGCTCGCTCAAGTTACAATCACGTGTTCCTGCGGTAGGGAGCCCGTCTCCTAGTGTTTATAACTTACATAGTGTACTACGCAATTCAACTTTGTTGACTTCTCTGGAAACACCGTTAATCCAGGACTGGGTGTTTGTAAAAGACCAACCTGGTGCATGGTGAGGAAATGCTGTAAAAATACTGCTTCCAAAAGTACCACCCTATCAGTGAAAGTGGGAAAGGTCTGCTAAGGTAATATATCCCACACTGGCCAGAGATGTAGGTTCATGAGGGATAGGATGAACTTTATAAAACACTTTTAATCTTTGGCCTTTAAGCAGCATAGCCAACAACAAGTTCACATCAGGATAGTGGCATTAGCCAAGACAAGTTTACAAATCCCTGAGTGTGCTTCCATCATCCTGAGCCTGAGATATCTGTCAGTCCATAGCAGATGCTGCTGTTGCTGTGCATGTGTCATGTTACTGAAACCCCTAGATAATGATTACGACCGATTATACAAGATACCATGTTCCTTAATCATATCACTTACATTTCTGCTGAACGGCAGTGACAAGGCTTTGAAAGGGGAAGATCACAGCTGTCCAATAAAAAAAATCAGATAAAACAGACAGTGTTTGCAGACAGAAGATTATGCAAACCTGAAAAGTAGCTTTAGTACTGTTGATTTTTGCACTCTTCCTAACTGAGCTGAGCCCTCATTCATCCTCTCTGTTTGGCATCACATCTAAAATGGAGGTGATTGATGCACAAACATGTATATTTCTGTTTTTTTTTACACTTTTTTTTATGATTTTCTGTTCTTTTCTGTTCTCCAAGTGAGCATTTGAGTTTGTTTGTTTGTTTTTTCCCCTGTCCCTCACCAAGATCACCGATCTCAGAGTACTAGGAATTGAGCACCAGTTCTGCTGCAGACAGCTGGAGTGAGAAAATCCCCTCCTTGCCCTAGTGGTAACCCCAGCTCTAAGCTGAAGACATTCCCCTCCTTTATATGCTGGCTCATTTTGGAGTCTCTCTTGTGCAGACACTGCCAACTGTCCTGAATTAAATGCAATGCTTTTCGATATGAGTTACTGCCTACTAATGACTGAGCAAAACCAGTGTATTCATTTAAGCGAAGAGTTCAAGTGGGGTTCCAGAAATGAAGAGCCGAGTGCCCTACTAACAAAGCTGTCTAGTTCAGTGCACAATCTGAACTATGCAAAAGAAAGAACCTTATACTTTTAAGCAGTTATCATGCAGTCCTACACCACTTAGAGTTTTCAGTAGAAAAGTCAAATGTAATTACTGTTTGACACAAAGGGATTTTTTTTTCCTAGCTCTGCCAACGTTGTACTTTAAATAATTAAAAGTATAATTTAAAACTTAAATTGAGGATTTCAATAGACCTGATCCTGTCCTTAGAAGGAGCCAGTTGTGCCATTGTTAAACTGTTGATCAGCCCAGTGACGCTGTTTCTCCTTCATCAGAACATGTACCATCAGATCTGTAATTATTTTTTGCTTATGATGGCAGAGCTCCAACATGGGTGTAGTTTGACCCAGGTTAAGCAGATTTAGCTAAATGTATAAATTGTTCACATTCTGTCATGTGAAAGATATAGGCCTTGAGCCAATGTCGGGAATGCAATTGATAGCCCACCCAATGAAGAAAGTAATGGATATATGCGATTTTTCATAGATTTATGTGTCTGGACAACGCTCTCTTTGGCTCCTAATTCAAAGGAGGTACATGGGTTAAAATGATGTCTTTGATTTTTATGAAAGTGTAGGTGATTGTGCATTCTGGCATTAACATTCATAGAAAGCAAATTTTAAGGCTATACAACTCATTGAAAGCGTGCTTTTCAGTTTCCCTTTGGTTTTCTGGCTCATTTCCACCAATAAAATCACATGAAGAATAAGCCCATAAGCCAACTAATAAGTCAAATGGTTTGCATGGTATATAACACAGAGCTAACACGATACCGATGGCCCCTGGATACAAGGTCCATTCCTGTGTGTTTCTTATGCCATTACATTGGGTCTGGTTTCCAGTGCCCCTTTGTCCATTGACAGCTTTGGTGGAGCTGGGCTATCAGAGATGTCCTCCAGTGCCTGTACCATCTTTTCAGACTAATTTTCATCAGTGCACAAGGGAATGATACTTATCCATGTGGCAGAACTTCATGAAAACAGAACTGAGCCCTGAAAGTATCACTAATTTTTGCCTTAAACTATCACATTAAACTATTAATTTTTAAACTAACAGTTCAAGGAGTTTCAGTCTCCAGGGTTTTCTGTTCTACACGTTATTAAAGAAAATTCTTCAGGAAATGTCCAAGTCATAATGTAAATACCTAATTTAAACAATAAACCTATGTTTAACCTGTGATCAGCATTAAAACAATCCCTCTTATAATCAGTGTTGCACATGATGGAGATTTGCTCCTTTTCCCTTTAGAATACCCTCAATGCTGGGTACTGGACTTCACTAAAAATCAGGAATACGTATGTAAATTAAGATATATAGCCCTATAATTACTACTAAGGTAAGTTATACCCTCCTAAATAAAGTAAGATGGTTGTCTAGGGTTTGCCTAAACCCCCTAAGATGACATCTATGGCCCATATGTGACCACATGTGGTATAAATAAAATGGAAGTATAAAAGAGAAAGAGATAAACATATAATTAAAACCAGCATAACAAACACTTGTGCTCATTCATTTTAATGACTGTATGCTCCAGTTTATAGAGCAGTTGCAGATCCATGCCGTAATAGCTGTGTTGACCACATGCCATAAAATACATCAGTGTAGGCTTGGTCCAAATTATTCAATACTTGTAATAAATCCATCCCATTAACTAGATAAATATGCACGAGCAACAACTCTGATAATAATGCTGGAAAGTGGTAGATTGTTATTTAGTGGCAGTGCTAGCTAGCGGGACCTAATAAATAGTAATAGTTACCACCTTTTATTGAGAAACAAACAAACAAACATTAGTTTAGCTTTTAAGATCTCATAACTATGTCTTTCCTTCCCTTATCTGTAATTCAAACTGAAAAACAGATTATAGCCTTGAAAGCTTCATTTCTGATTACTTTTTTGTAAGCTTAATAAAAGGCATCAGTTATACCATTTATTTGTGAAAATGAAATCTTCATATATTGAAGGTCAATTTTAGTTGAACTAATATAATCAGTAAAAGTCAAGGTTCCTTTACCATCAAAATTGTCCATGCTATGAGTCTTTTGATATTCTATGCTTAACCTTGAATCATGCTGTGTATGTTGTATGAAGAGAGGATAGTGAATTCACGTTACAGTGTAATGACTAAGTCATCTTGGCCTTGATTTTCAGATGGGTAAGGGAGATACCCAACAAATATAACACTTCTTTAAAATTGTTTGAAATTAATACACTCTTGAAGTACTTCCTCTCACCTTGGAATAAGCAGCGGGTCACCCGAAGTCTACAAACAGCTTTTAGTTACAGTTTTATGAAATATTTATTATCACTCCTGAATATATTTCTTAAAGTTGAAAGATGGTTACATATAACTAGAATGAGTATTGATATGGAGGAGCGCTTTGAGGTTTGCACAGAAGAAATCACACGATAATTAAATATTTACTGCAGTCAGCAATCAAAATGCTCCCACCATTGCAGGCTGGCTGGCTCTTCCAGGTGCACGGTCCTGTGTTACCGTGCCGAAAGCTACCACGCTGGGCCAGCCGCAAGGAGGATTTGTGTAAGCAGCTCCCTACTCGCCCTTTGAGCATGAGAAGTGGCACTCGGGCTGCCCTGCTCCTGCGTCTCAGCTGAGAGGAGGCGAACCGAGGGTATGTGGGCTGCTTTGCGAGGACTAGCGGGGCAAAGCCTGTCAGAAGATACACCGACTAAAGAGCTTATAGATTATACCTTTGGAAGGTGCACTCCCCTTGGGAAAAGGGAGCGGAATAGCATTAGGCTGAAAATTGTAATTTTTTTGCTAAAGATGCAAGATATATAGCTAGAATCTTAGTGCTGTGTTGCAATCTGGAGTTCCCTTTGCACAGAGCATGCCTAAACTTGAGCTTAATTATATTTAGTGTCCAAATGGATCAAATACACACGTGCCTTCAAGCACATGCTTCAAGGTCTCTGGAGTATGGTGAAAAAAGAATGAGATTGTCCCACTGTCTGTGTTCCTTACTTACAGTGAAGGAAAATAATACACAACTTTCTCTCCCATCTAACTCATGATGCCATGAGGGAAACATGGAGCAGAAAAGATAGCGAGAAGCTGCTCCCTGAGAAATGATGCTGGGTGCAGCAAGTGGCTAAGGGCTACTTCATCTACCTGTGACCTGAAGACAAGGAACAAGCCAAAAACATGCTGGGTTCAATTATAAAAGACTCTTAGACCTGTGTTTCACTTAGTAAACTAACCATAATACCAACACAGTTACTTATAGAGAAACATGTTTTTGAATACTGTTGTCTGATGTTTTTAATATTCAGATGAATCATTAACAAAATAATTTCTCCAGCTAGCTGACATGGTACTTGAAAGATATTCTAAGGATTTCACATTTATGAAGTGCTTTACTAAGCAGATAGCCAAGAACATATATGCAGAGACTTTCTAGACCCAATTCTGGCAAAGAAGATGGCAGAGCAGCTTTATTATCATTCTGCAGCTCCAGAAGATGTAAATCTGAGTCCTCTCTGTGGTTTGTTCCAAAGGCCTCCCCTCTCTCTGTCTCCTCCCTTTTCAGTACAACTATAAAATAGGTATTTGATCATTTGCACTGAGGAATAAAAGGACAAATCAGTGTGATATTGCCAACCGCAGAACAGGGCAGGGTCAAGCTGAATGGTGGCCGGTCATGAGGGACACTGACCTCGAAGTGCTGGCAGGGCAGAGCTCTTCACAAACATGAGTACCATCTCATTTTTAGAACTGAGGTTTAATTAAAGAATACATTCAAATCAGTTGGCTCAGAGATGCATGTAAAACTGGCAAAAGCAAGAAGCAGTGCAGGTTTCCAGCAGTGTCACACCGCTTAGTCCAGTGGAATGAGTTCTGATTTTGATCTGTGTAAATGAGATCAGACCAAGGTCTGCATCTTCTCTCTCTGGAACTGGATATCTGGCGATGACTTAAAAATATCTGTTTTGTGTTTCTAAAGTAGTCCTGCACTGAGATACAGCTTGAGGGATTTCCTTGCTGAAATACCTAGAGAAAAGATGTACAATGGGAAGTGAAAAATAGATACAAAAATAATCAAGGATGTACAGGCTGGAAGAGTCTTTCTATTAATGATCATTCTGTTCCAGTAAAAGTAATTTTTAACCTGTGGATTCTTTTTTTTTTTTTTTTAAAGTCATTCGTGTTCCTCCTGAGAAAATTATTAACTAGATGGAAAGGATATGTTGATTTTAGTATTGATTATCCAGTTCTGAATTTTAACTTTCTTTTCAAAGTTTCAAGTATAACGATAGGTGAGAAGAATTCTTAATTGCAAACCGCATGCTGGCAAACCAAATTTTCTGATGCAGGACTGAGAGTTGGTACTGGATGCATAAAACAAACTCTTTAAAACCTTGTTTCAAAATGGTTTGAACTGATTTTTTTTTTCCTGAATATCTGCACTAAAGAAGAGGCAGTGTCAGGCAGTCTATAAATAGAACAGTACAGTATGAACTTTTGAACTGTGAAATCTGGGGGATGTAATCTTCCTGCTAAACAGAGGCTTACAGCAGATATTAAATGCTCCGATAGGAGCTTCGCCGGTGTTTGAACTGGCAGAGGAAGGGAAATTGTAAATTGTTGCTAGCACTGTGCACTGGTGTGGTAGCATTAAGGTTGTTACAGAATCGCTCGTCCTAGTTAAATAAGTTGGTTTGGCTATTTTTCTGTGCTTGTGCACAAACATAATGTGGCCAAACAGCTTACCAGCATCAGATGTAAAAAAAAAAGTCTATGGATCTAAAACAATTAATTTAGCAGACAAGTAGGTGTTATGATGCACTCCTTAAGCAATGGATTCATTGGAAGAATTGGCCTATATTACTGTTAGCATCACTTTTATTGGAGCACTGCTTATTTTCATCAACTGAGAGTCTGTCCAGCGGGAAGTACCACCCATAAGACTTCACAGCAATTTCCCCGGTGCTGTCAAGTTCCTGTCCTTCAGGCTTTGAGCCCACACAGGACAGTGTCCCCTTTTACACATGAAGTCCCTGGAAAGCAACGTCACTTCCCTATAAAACTGTTACACTATAAATTAACATTCACGTCATGGCTAAATCCTTGTAGCAGTTGTGTTGTGCGGAGAAGCTGCTTTTCAGATATGTCGTGTGTAGCCTGGACAGTTTGTGGGAAGAGGGAATGGAGGCCCCTCAGATTGTGTCAAGCTCCAGCTCTAATCAAATGGAGAGACAGAGGCACTTGTAATGCATTTTTTAATCTTTATTTCTGGTAGCACCCGTGTGTATTTGGAGTGTTTTAGTTGTTGATGTTCTCAAGAAACCACCATGGCTACAAACTGGACTAGAAATGCACAAATTCCCCTGACACCAGAAGCTGGGATTCTAAGAAAAACTGCCAACATCTTGTGGATATTCAGGAAAATCACATCCACAGGGGGTTTTCTAGAGGCTGGATCAGCCAGGGCAACGTGAGCAAACAAGGATATGAATACCCATGGCAAAGTGTCACAGTGAGATGGAGATCCCTCCAAATGGGGCCACCCACCAAATGGGAACACCCCCTGCCTGCTCCCACAGGTGCCATTTGGGTGGGTGTGAAGACTTTAGCCCCGGCCCCACCCTGCCCTGCCCCAAAAGAGTGGGAAGGAAGGTGGTGGGGTTTGGCTGATGGAGGGGTGGGCTGTTGTGTGCTCCCTCATGAGTGCAGGCAGCTGTGGGGCTTCATCAGGACCTCGTTAGGGCTGGGCTGCCCTTTCCTTCCCTCAGTCTCCAACATGGAGATCTACAAGCATTTCAGAGGTGTAGACTTTCCTGCAAGGTCTGGTCCTATCCCTGGAGGAATGCTGATCTGAGGGCAGCAGATGTGTGAGTAACCTGAGAGCTACTAAGACTTTTGGTTCCTCTTGATTGTGTGAGGGTGCCAGTGTGCTAGGGCCCATTGCTGGGAGCTCTGGGGAGGGCAGACTGGGGGTGCTGAGGGTTCTCCCAAAGCCAGTAGCAGTTCTGGGTGCTCTCTTCCTTAAGATGCCCATTTTTGGTTGTGGAACTTGCTCTATGTGGGGTGGTGAGGTTTTAAATCCCAATGACCATCACCCAGCTGGTTGGAGATGGGGTTGTGGGTGGTCCTTGAGGCCACCAGTGTGGCTGAGACAAATTGTGTCTCAATGGTGATTTCTTCACCCTCCTACACAAGTGTTTGGGTTGTGTTTTCCATTGGCTTCTTTGAGCTTGGTGCTGTGGGTCATGGTGGTGTTTGCAGTGGCTCTGGGGTGTGGAGTTGTGTGACTTGCTCCGGCAGTGAGCAGGTCTGCCACCCACACACCTTGTGGGTTATAAAGTTCATGGAACAGGGGTTTGTTGGTGCAGTTTCTTGAGTCATTGCTTTGCCTTTGTAAACTGAAACATCTTAACAAAGGTCAGAGTGTTCTTGGGGTGCTGAGTTTGCTTGGTGGGCTACAAGTGGTAAATAAGCCAAGTGTGACACCAACATGCCTAGAATTAAGCTTTTGAATTTAGCATGGGCTCCATAGACCTCTGAAATATGGCCCTGAGAACCAAATGCTGTTCTCTCCAGTGAATTCACTGTGTAAATTGCTAGAGACATGGGTTTTACTTACTTTACTGCTGTATATAGACTAACATATTGATTTTTTTTTTTAACCATCTTTCTTTTTAAACCTAACGAAAAATTCAAATAAAGCCTAATTACGTCTCTCTGTTTCTGAACAGTTTTGGAAATTGCAGAGCAATCAATATTAAGTACACTTTACACCAATTTAGAGACCTATTCTGTCCAGACATGTGTTTTATAGGGCTCTGATTTTTGTGTAATTTAGGCTGAAAAGTAGGGTAATGTGGATTTTCCAATTAGCTTATGTTAAGTCAGTGTTCTTCCACCTGGATATTTTTAATAGCTTGGTTTTTAAAAGCCTGGGTGTATATGTCCAAAGGAGATGAATAAAAAGGAAGATAATCTTTTCAGAAGGATGAAAGACAAGTAGATTAATGTGGAGTTTGAGATTTTTATGAGAAATTCAGGCATACAGGCTAGTGCTACAGAGAAAGCTTCTACTTGTGAAACTGTCACTTGTTAATTAAGTTAATGTCTATGGTGCTCTGAAAATGTAAAGCACTATGTAAGTGCTAAGTATTATTATTAATGATGCCAATTTTGACAGGTTTACTGGAATAGGCTTTGCAGTACAATATAAGCTAATGTTCTAATGCTTTACTCATTTACAATGAAACTGTTAAAAATAAGAAAGTGGGAATAGAAGGCCAGCAAAGGCCAACAGACTAGATAGAGTCCCTCATTTGGCGTTCTCTGCAAGTGCTGCCTGGGAAAAAGGTTAAATCAAAGATAACATGGAGCTCTTTCACCATCTTCTACAACTCTTCAGGAGAAAACTTCAGGTGTATGATGGGCTGCACTGGTTTATTGTGAATTTTGGTTGTCCTGTTAGGAGATCCACCAATAGACTTATTCTCATCAAAGACTACAAAAGGGGAATGGGGTAAGATGTCAGTCCTACATACCCTAAGAGTGCTTTCATCTCCAAGGGAAATCCCTACTGGCAAATTAAATTGGTTTTTGGCCCTTTCTTGCCCTAAAGGGGCTGCAAAAGAGAAGGGATGTTTCTGGTGTGGGCTGTGTTGGTATTAGTGCCTGAAAAGGTTCTGAGAGCTGGTCAAGAACATATATATAAACATGCCTTCAGAAAGTGAATAAATTATCTTTCACAGCTAGTAGCTTGCATGTCATTTGGATATGGCAGAATAGCTGCATGGTGTTTCTGACCCAGTAAATGGAATAGTTTCCTCAATGTCTTAGGCACATTTCCTTTAATAACTATAGGCAATGCTTTTTCTCTGAGCGAAGCTATCAAATCTGACCTGTAAAGGGAGCAGCCTAATCTTCAGATGTTTTTCTTAGATGATTTTAAAATTATTTTTTCATTACCAGGCTTAATTCTCTCCTGTCTCAATGGCTTCTAACCAGTGTAAAACATTGCAAAGTACAGAACAAGGCCTATAGAATTAAAAACTCAGATATTTTTATGCAGATGTCTCTTTGTATATGTCCCCTTTCAAACTTAATTTCCTGAAGAGTCAAGTTCAGTAGATGTCCTACTGGCATGGGCAGAACAAAGGTCTGTTTAGCTTAATTACTGCAAGAGAAATTTGTGGATTCTTTTGCAGTTTGGCTTAGTTCTGCTAATGTGTTGAGAGTGCATGTGCACACACACTTATACTCAGCAGTTCCAGCCATATGAGACCGACCACTCCACTGCTTAATTAAATTCATTTACTGGCTGGCAGACATAACCACCTTTCAGTGCCATGTGGATCCTGGTTGTGCTGGGAGAACTTCAGGGCCAGTTGTTTTGTTGTGTGTTAGGGACTGAATTGTTGTATCCTCATTTAATATGAACTTTGGTATTGTGCTGCATTAGTCAAACACTGCAAGCAGCATTGGAAGCGGGATGATGTGGTTGCTTTGTGGGCCTGGGAAATTATCTCTTTCAAAACAACCGTAGCAAGGGAGGTGGACTTTAATAAAATAATTTCCTTGCCTTTTACTTTGCGTTCAGTCAGTTACTTTTAGAGTTGGACTTGATCAAAGGCTGCCAGGAACCAGACAAGACTCATTCCCCCTTGTGCATTCAGAAAAGTGAAAAGTAATATATTTTTTCCTTTTTAATATTGGACAATGATGTAGTGTTATGAGAATATTGCACTCTTTACAAGATGAATTACTTATCTGGGTAGGAATGGCTGTCTAGAATCAATGCTTTCATCTGTCAAACATCTAGAAAAATTACTGCCCTCCTCTGCAGGCAGGTAACAAGGAATGGTGCCTTGGGTGGAAAGGTCTATCAGTTCAGCCCATTTTCTTGCCCATCAGCCACCAGTCAGGTGTTAGTCAGTGAGTAAAGTAGTCTTAGCATCTTAGGGGGCAGCTTTGAATCCCTGCTACTCAGGCTGCAAAAAGGGGTTTTTGCCTTGGCCTCCTCTGAGCGGTCTCATCTTTTGATATCCAGATGTCTCTTGGGTCAGTTGGTTTCCTATTTACCGAGTAGCAGCGCTGGGATTTGTAAACAAAGTAGATTCACATTATCAAGACTTTGCAGCCTATTCCCCAGGCAGAAAAGAAAGCAAAGCAACACAACAGAAGCAAAAATAACAATAGACTCCAGTAGTTGCTGGCATTCCAGTGTGGCATGAGGAGACTTAAAAACCTAGGGACGATGACTCAATGTTGATACTGGAAATATATTAAATATAAGTTGTATTGAGATCTGAGTCTTTCAAGACACAATGTTGAAAGTTACAACCTTAAATATTAGAAAGGGGCAAGCCTTTGTCCTTTTCTAAAGTGCAGTAATAAGCTATAATTCTAAAACAAGTATATGGACATATGCTTTTGATGCTCTAGTTACTGAGTACAATGCAGCTAGTACACCCACCCTGTTGTGAAAGCACAAATAGTCAGAATAGGGTCCTTAAGGCATTGCTGTCTATTATAAATCAGTTAGAATAATTCATACTATAGATTTCCCAATGCTGAAAAGCCTCTTATTTGGCAGAGTATAAACATATATCAAAACTTATAGATTTTTCTTCTTTTCCTTCTTGGTATGAGTCAGACTTGAAGAATTTTGCAAGAGAAGAACAATACAGACAATTCCCTAAAAACCTTAATAAATAGAAGGTGGAATGGAAAGATATAATTTAGCTCCAGGATCATTTTAACAGCTCTAGTAACACCTTTGTTATTAAGTTTGGCGCATGTTGTGTAAGAGCCAACAGTAAGCCTGTATGTAGAACATACAGGGGCTGTGTCTGCAATCAGGCTGAAAATGCAAATGGGACTTTCTTTTCTGGTTTGGTTTCTCAGCACAAGTTAGAGCAGCTTGCACCAACTGGTAAAGGCTGCAAAGGGCCATTTTGCCAGCTGGGAGGTGCAAGGGTGTAATAATGCTGCTGGCTCCTTGCCTGTGCCAGCCACAGGGACGAGTGGCAGGGAAGCCAATGGATGTCTCAGTGCCACTGAAGAGGAGAGATTTTTTTTCCACAAACCAGGCTTAAAGACAGCTTGTACCACTTGGGAGTGGGGCATCGTGGATCTAAAGTAACCAGAGCCCTGCCATGAAGTATTTACACTGTGACTCCCTGCATACTTCATATCACTTTTACATTTCTAAAAATTTTGAAAAACTCCATGAAATCCAAGTGATTTAAGTCACAAAGAGCTGGCCAATGCACAGTTCTCTAGGTTCTGATAAATGGCCTTGGGAGCGAAGGAGTTAACTGACCATCATCAATTACAGCATCAGAGGGGGTGATTAGGACTGAAATTGCAGGGAGGTTTTTAATTTAGCCGAGTAGAGGAGACGCCCCCAGCTTAGCCAGGCTCATCAGATCATATACTTCTTACAGCTTCATCCGCTTACCATGCGCTGCCACTCAGAGCTATTGTGCACCGAGAGGGCACCGAGCAGACACGATGATATTTATTCTGTTGTCCAGAAATCCACCCGAGACTCACTGTCACTTCTGCTGCAGAAGTGCCTATCTTACAAAATTCTCAAAAAAAACACCCCAAATCAGGAATCAATCAGCAAATTATGTAAAGGAAGGAATGACACAGTTTTTAAGCTTAACATGAACTAATTTATCTGCATGATTTCCCCCCCACACTCCGCCCTCAGCAGAATCCTGTTGAAGTAGCCGGGATTACTTCTACGACTAAAGATGCATACCGGCTTATGTGTTAGGATCATGGATGAGTCAGTTGGTTATTTGTATTTTGCCTGGCTCTGTGTGTAATTAACACAAATGAGGTGTATGGGCCGCCAGCTTTAACATTTAACAGCTTTATAGACAGCTTTAACTTCTCCAGCATGTTTTCCTGGTAGAATTGGTTGGTGAGATCACTTTGGGCATTGCCTTTGGAAAAGGGCAGCAAACTTCAGTCCCTGGAGAGCTGCCGGAGGCAGGGGAAAGGGGGTTTCAGCCCTGCACGAAGCTTTCGGGGAAGCTGCAGTGGCTGTTGGTGGGAGTAGCCAACTCTGCTCAGCTGAGCATGAACCGCTGGGGTGGATGTGAGGCCAGGAGCTCTGGCTGGGCCCCCCCAGGTGTTTTCTGCACCCTGGTGCCGTGATTCCCCAGCAGGGACCAGTGCTGCCTCTGGCTTGGCACATGCTGCTTGTCGAGGCTGTGAAATGCAGGAGGGGAGAGAAAGAACGAGGGGAAAAATATCACACCACACACCCGTTTTTAATCTGGTTTTATTTTATGTTTGTGGTAAATCCTTTGAGTGTGTTGCTTCTGGATTTTAGAAGTTGGTGGTGTTTGTAGGACAAATTCCTGTTTAGAGAGAGTCAGCTTTTGTGTTCTTCCTGGACCAGGGAGAAAAAGGGAAAGGAAGACAGCAGAAATCCTACCAGAACATGCCTGGGGATAAGCCTGATCCAAAATTCAGGGGTAGTTGGGCTTTGATGATGTAAAGGTGCCTGTGTTTGCAGGCTGCTTTCACGTTCCCAGGTCTTGAAACAAACCCCTTACTTCCACTGGAAACTTGAAAATAACAAGAACTGAGATCAGGTTTATATTGGTGTGCTGTTAGTGGTAAGAAGGCAGTGGAAGCTCTAGTAGCCCTATGCGCTCCTTCCCTTGGGTTTTGCTGCTTCTGATGTTGTAGAGCTCCTGCCACTGAGGCTGAAGTTTTGTATATGATCATGTAATTAAAGATTGATTCATAGTGTGCAGGCATATGGAGGCTAAAACAGTCGCCTGTGAAGCATTCAGCAGCACTTCGTGTGGTGTTTGACAAACCATTTTTATTTTGATTTTTGTTAATATGGCACTTTGTGCAATCATGGAGACACTTAGCATATAACATCAGTCACCTGTGTAATCCTAATGAACTCATGTAAATGGAAATAAGGGGCTTCTGAAGGGTATTAACAATGAGCTGCCATTTTTCAGTGTGCCATGATGCTGGAGGAGACTTGGCAGCCCTGTCAGCCCACCCCTGATTTTTGAAATGTGAGAGCATAGCTTTTTCAGTTCCTGGGGAAGAATAATCAGAGCTAGTCCTTGAAATGGTCTGTAGTGCAGCAATAGATATTTTAACTTCAGGGTCATCACCATGCAAACCCTGCTCCTTACTCAAGCAAATTCCCATTGATTTCAGAGGAGCTACGCCTGAACACAAGGAAGAGCAGGGCTTGAGTAAGCCTTGATGTGACCTAATGATGTGATTCTTCTCTGGCCCACAGTGGTTGTGAATTGTTGTGTTACTAATATAAAAACTTGGACATATTGATTACTAAAGCCATTTTACAACTATCAGTTCCTCTTGTGCAGTAAGATCCATGTTATTCATATAAGACAAACTGGAAAGGAAAATCTGCCTCCCAAACCTGAGAGCAGGCTGTGGAGCTGCAGTTACTTTGCCCTTCTCATTATGCTCTGAGCAGTGTCTTCATATGGTTGCTTCCCTCCCCAGTGTTCTTTGCAAAGGTGGAAAAGAGGTCTTTTCTTGAGCAGGTAGAATTCAGAGCTCTTCAAGCTGTTTTGCCCAGCTCTGAGTGATCCATTGTAGGGTCTGCTGGGGGAAATTTTATAGCCAAAGGATCTATAAATGTCTTCCATGTCAGAGATGAAGCCTAAATTTTCTGGGAATGGCTACTAAACTAGGGCTTAATGCAAAGGGCTTGCAAGTTGTTAAAGAAATTCAAGTGGAAATTAGAGATGTGCAGTGTTTCCTGGAGAGCTGGGCCATTCTTTCTACCCTCTTGCATGCAAGCTTATATTTAGTAAGAAAACACAAAGGCTTCATTCCACTGTGCCGTTGGAGACCCTGTGGCTCCTCTGCAGCACCTCTTGCTTTCCTGAGGTTTTGCAGACCCTGATGCAGAAGCCCCAACATTTGCTGGGACCTACCAAAGAGCCTCAGCAAGTGGTTGCTTATTGTACATTTTGGGAAAGCTCATTGGTCTAAGTGGGCACCAGTTTTTCTTCAGAGGGACAGGAAAGAAGCTCAGTATGCCCAAAACTGCTCTAAAAGGTGTTTCTGTAAGGGCAGCATCCCAGAGATTTCTTGCCACAGAGCCTTAATGTACAATGAAAAGTAGCACTCTAACCCTGGGAACAGACACATCTTCACATGCTGTTTAATTCTGGCGATGCTCAGGCAATAATATCAAGAGCTAACATTATTATTCATCCCAATATAGGCTATAAAAGAAAAAAATAAAACTATTCTCTGAGAATTCGTGAAAAACTGGCAGAAAATCAAGCTGCAGTAATTCTTTAATTTGATAATAGCTCAGATCGAGAGGAAAGAAATTTTGTGAGCACACTAAGGGCGCTGGTCGGAGCCCTGCTGAATTCAGGGAGACCGTTACTAATATTTTGATCAGACTGTAGGATTGGGACCTAATTAACGTTTTTGTATTATTTGGAAATAAAAAGCTTTGGATTTTTCACTCTTAAAGTTTGCTGAAGTGATTAATACCTGCGTTTTCTAGTGCCAGCACATCAAATTTCCTATATGTTTTTCATCATTTCTAGTTTATCTTATTAGGAAAAATGAGCAAATAATACATGTGCAAATATATAATATTATACTTTAATATAAGCTGTATGCTGCATTCAATAATGAATGTTGTTGACTATAGTAATTAAGTATGATTCCAGCTTCAACAGTTATTTACTTGTCTATATTAGTGAATCTAGTTCATCTAAAACTGCAGCCAGTTTTCTGTGTACTATATAAACAGTAATTGCCTGTTTAAGTATTTGCAAAATATTGTTTAAGTCTAAAATCAAGATCACAAGTGAATTTCAATAACCTAGTTAATTTACTTTAATTTTGGAATTCTCTCTGCATGGGAAGAGAAATATGAAGAGTAATTTCATCTCCTTATAGTTGATTTAATTGTATATACTTTTGATGGATTAAGTTTCGAGTTAATTGTGGAAAATGCAACAACAAGGTTATAAAAAGAGGTTTAAAATAAAACAACTGCTGGCCACTTTGCATGATATTTTAAAAAATATTTAGCATTATTAATTTTACTATGGTAATTTATAAATATTAGTTACATCTTCACAGTTTTACCCCCCTCAAATACATGGTTTTAATTATACTTATTGATATTATCTATGTAATTATTTTTCATTATGCAAATATGTCTCAATTGCTGTGTAATAAAAATGTGATGGAAACATTTTTCAGTGCTTTAAAACATGCTTAACTAAATCCAGGAGACAGCAGAAAACTCATATGAAAACCAGGAAAAAAAGCAGGCAAATCTTTCTGTAAAAACAACAGTAGCTTTATATCTATAACATTTAATATGGAATGTTCACGTAATTTCAAACTATGGTATGAAATAATGAACAATTCCATGCACATGGCCACTTCAAGTTTTTAAAAGGATGATCTTCAGACATTTTACTTTCTATTCTTAGTTAAAACTGACACTAGATAAAAATTGATTTCTAGTTAAGAGCGTGTTTTGTTAATCTTTACATATGTGTCGAAGATGTAAACAACCAGCTTCTCATTCATGTGCATTTCTTAAAACATTCTGAGGGTGCCTTTTTCCAGGGAGAAGCAATCCACAATGTTAGACGATTCTGACAAGTTTATTTCAAAGTGTAATTAACAGAGCATACTAAAATAAAAATAGGCATTCAGAAATAGAGAGTTTTCAAATGAAGGCTTTTTTTTTTTTTCCTGTTTGGAATTTAAAGATTGTGAAGAGAAATCGGATGACGGGGATTGCTTAGGACAGAATGACAGCATTAGATCTAAGTTTCCTGGCTGGTTTTTAGTGTCACCGTATGGCTGCTAGTTAAAAACAATGTAGGCAATGCTCTCTTTTGTCAGAAAAAAAGTATTGTAATTTCTAGTAGTTGATGACTTGCAATTTGTTCTTGTTTCTTTTGTGTAGGTAGTTAAATAAGAAAATGAAGACAGCTTAGTGTGCTGTGTAAGGATTCTAATGAATCTGGTAGAGTTCTAGTTTTAAAACAAAGTAAACGGTTATTACTCGGTTAATAATATCAGGGCTGTTTGAAACAAGCTATTGGATATATGTTCTCTGTGGATTTTTCTTGTAAAAAGTTGCTCTAGTGCTTTATTGTTTTCTTAAAGAAATTTATACATATATGTAAAAAAACCCCCAAGTGAAAGTGTTGCTTCAGCCTTTATTGCAGCATCACTCTCTGCAGCTACAATTTCAGCCCTAAGCTTAACTTTTTTTTTTTTCAAAGTATGTGGTTTTCATTTAACCTGTAATTAGTATAATTAATAATTATTCACTAATTGAAACACAGGTTAACAAACTTCCATATGTAAAAGTAAAGGGGGAAAAATGTCATTCATTCACACAGGGCTTTATAAGCCTATAAAACTCTTCAAAGGACTTCAAGATATCAAGCAATCTTTTATTCAGCTAAACCTACCCCCCACCTTCACTCTTACACACACTTAAATACGCAGTATGCTCACAGCTTGGAAAAAAGCAAGAAAAGCCTTAATGGATCACTGATTTTAACCAAAGAGGTAGGTATGTATTCCATCTAAATGGTTCCAAAACAATTTTTTTTGTGTTAGTATTAATAATTTTTATCAAATGAAAACAAGCATCTTAATGCTATAGAAAGCAAAGCTTTCAACTGTGCACTTATTAACATAGCTTTTATTTCAGGCTCTAAACATCTGAAACAATTACACTGGAGCAACTGTGTAATTTGCTCCTTTCTTTACTATACAGGTATAGTCTTGTAGACAGAGGCTAATAAAGATTTAAGGGTAAAGTGGAGAGTTAAAGTCCAAATTCTGTTCATCTTTACACCGTGAGTAATTAATCCATTTGAATAGATTACAAGGCAAATAACACGAGGAAAGGTATTCACATGTGCATAGGTTGCAATGCCCAGTTCGAGTTGGATGCTTTACAACTGATGTAATAAATCAAAGAATAGAATAATTATATCTCAATTTACCATGACATAGATATCTTGTCATCACCCTGGTTATGTGTACCTTTAAGAAGTGCTGAACGTTAAAGATCTATTTAACCACATCAGTGAAACAGAGCTAACACAGCAGGAAATATTACTTTGTCTTTTTTCTAAATATAAAATCACTTGTCAAGTTATTTGCTTCTATTAGAAACCAAATATTTTCCATCTGGAACTGAAGATGAGAATTTTATACCTAGGACGTGACTATTTGTTCTTAAATGGTTACATATTTAAATAATTTAAAATATTTTGCTGTTGGCTATATTTTACTTTTTTAGAAGCAACACTAGAAAAGTCCTACATTTAGTTATACACTTCAGGAGCTGTGCATTTATCCAAAAGGTTTAAAAACATTGTTTTGGTAAAATTTGTACAATATTTGTTATTTAGATTGATTAAGTATGAAGAGAAAATATAGGCACCCTCAGTGCATGCGCTTTCTGCAGCTTTTTGGAACTGAAGGAGTTATTCAGAAATATTTCTTTGATAATTTTAATCTGCATTTAAGAGCATAACACTGAGCTAGAACTGAACATTATACTAAACTCAACACTAAAGTGTCAATTTTTAAAATATAATCGAGATAGTAACAAGTCATGGACAAATTACTGCTGCACAGTCCAGTGGTGGGCACTGAAATATTATAGGCTTTGGTTTCATAATGCTGCCTTTCAAACCCTGTTATCTGTGGTTATCTTAAAATCTGAGTGCTTTGTAGAACACATGATTAAAAGTTTCTCAGGAGAATATACTATTTCAACCAGATAAATTTAGAGTACACAATAAAAATTCTTACAATTCTCTGCTATCTTTGTATTATTTTTTTAAATTGGAGAGAAAATGCAGAGGATAATGACTTCTGCTTGGATGCATTTCAGTGTATTCTCTATGTATTATTGATGAACATACACATCTACATATATAAACACAGGCAGAGATATGTGTTTATTTGTTATTATTAGAGTTCCCCTGCCAAGACATAGCAAGTTTGTCCTACTTGTTTGTTACTGACAAATATCAAATCCTGCTCAAACAGTAACCAAGTGTTCAGGATGACTGAAACAGCATCTTTTCCTGACTTAATCTGCCTGAACTGTTAAGGATGTGGAAAAAAAAAATAAATCTGAAGACCTCTCTGTACCTTCAGTGTCCCTGCTGCCACCTGTCAGCTTTTTAAAACAGTTTTTTAAGCTGGGTTTGGGAAGTGGGGGAGAGAGGAAGGGAAGCTATTTTCAATTATGGATGATTACTGAGGACTGTGGTATGATGATCAAGCTTCTCTTAACTCTGAAGGGTGTCCTTCATAGTTCACAAATGTACTCAAATGCTCAAATTTATTTCTGAGACGCACACTGGTGGGGTGAGTCATATCCCAGTTCATACTGAAGTTTTTCAGAGTTGCTAATGGGTGATACCCACTACTACAACTGAATCCATAGGCTGTGTTTAAAAACTCGAGACCAGAATGTATATTTATTGCACCTACAGGAACCTACTACAGTATCTAAATAGACAGCAACAGTTGTTTCTGATTTTAGTCCACGGTCTTACTGGAAAAGTTTGTAGTATGCACTTGTTATGAATTTGAAACTTGATTCACAGGATGGAAAATACCTAGTAACTAGAAAATTGATAATATAGTGTATTCATACCACTTAAGAATGTGTGGTCTCTAAAAAAATCAATACAATAAACTTGCTGTTTGTTCATTATCTGACTAGGAAAGTGTTTTGTGTCAGTAGGATTTAATCTACGCTGGGTAGATCACCCAGGAGAGTAAGAGACTACTAGATTTGGTTTTGATTCTTAATTTGTGGGTATCAATAATAAAATATCCTTAACTATTTGTTTTCTTATATGAAAATACACCAAATGCATTTGAATGAATCTCTTGCATAGGTTTTTTTTTTTTTTTCTCACCCAAGCCGTAAAGATTTCATGTTTATTTTAAGGATATTTTGAAGTAATAGTTTAATTTATTACTTATTATTTGTAGACACAAACATTCAAATGGTGACAAAATCACTGAATATCTAGAATACAACATTTATCTGTCCTTTTCTTTCAAGTCTTCAAATTCAATCTCCCAAATTTCATTTATGAAGTAATTTTAATAGGCTACGTCCGTCTGACAGAAGTATTTTACAGAGTAATTCGGATACATTTATGTGGCAGTGTAGAGACTTCAGAAAAAGCTGTATCTACAAGCACTTTTTTGTTGTAAAGAATTTAAGATCATATATGTGTGAATTTACTCATGTCTGAGTTGGAATGTGTAGGTAGTATATGGATGCGCTTATTTAACGTACTGGAAAATAAATCAATATAAAATAGTAATTATTTAAGGTAGGGCATAGTCCTGGCATGTATCTAGGCAGCATTTGGCATCTGTGGGCATTACCATAACAAAATAGTAGTATTAGAAATTAACTCAAGTTAATGTCACTTATAAAGTTGACTTTTGAGTATAAAATATGGGTTTGAGCCCTAAACCTGTATTTTCCAGTGTGCAGAGCCAAAGCTTCACCTCATATGTGCAGACAAAACATTTCTGGTTTAGTTGGCAAAGCACTCATTTATATAAGATGAAGATGTAGCCTACATCAAAAACCTCATTCTGATTACTCAAAAGCTTTTAACACTTAACACATCTCTAAGCACGTACTGGAATACTACTTGGGAGGAGATATATGTACATTCATCTTATCCTAGAACACCCTAGGAACTGATTAATCTGTTTTGTTAATCAAAGATTTCATCTTCACATTATAGCACAGCCAGATTAGTAAAGCCGTGATGGTGGGACACATGATCATTTGCTAAGTCAAGTCAAAATTAATGACAAATAAAATTAGGTTCCCTTTGTGGTTATTTCCAGCCAGCTGCATCCAAATATAAAAGATCTATCAAAGGGAGATACCCATTAATTATTAACCCAGAACAACTTCAGAAAGCGCTTCTTAAACCTCCATTGACATCATCCTGACAGGCTCCTTATCTCAGAAAGTTGTTGGTAAGAGTTGCATTAGACGCAGCATGTCACCAATTTTGACTCGAACAACTGCAACTCGAGATGCGCTGCAGCATAGATACAAACACATGGGACAAACTACTGTTTCTTAAGACATCTGTGAGTAACACTTACAGCATCACACGCTATATAATTCCCTGTGTAGCTCTACCTCTGCTGTCAGCATAATAGAGTTGTCAACACTCTAATTGCAAGATGCAATATGTAGGGAGGGTCATCCAAAAAAAGAAATCTCAGTGGAAAGTAACACAAATCAGCTGTCATTATTATAAAGCTGGACCAACCTTTGGCTAAACCATTTAAACTTCCAGATTAATCCCTAGATTTATCTGTATAGATTGGATCAAACTCCAAGTTTGACTGCAGACAAAAGAAAAACCTCAAAACGAGCTTTATGCCCATCAAACAATGCATTCAGTTAATGATCTGCAACTTACATTAGCCTGGAAACAGTGTTTTAAAAACTTAATTGTTGCATCTTTTTTTTTTTTTTCTTGTTATACTTTGGCCTTCATTTCCAGCTTTTGCTGCTTAAAACATTTTTGTCGAAAGGTGAATCTTTTTTTTTAACAGAAGATTGTTCTAGTTTGTGCCTTTTCCTTTCTGCCATCTTACATGACTAAATACATACTTTAGTCTAAAACTTAAAGAGCTTATTTGGTTATTTGACATCAGTAGAACCTAGATTTCTCTACTGTAAGATCTCCTTATTGCAAAACGTATCTGTTAAATCAATCTGTTAAATTATTTTGAGTAATTTTATACAATTTTATGCCTCTGATAAATGAAAAATAACTAAAGTGGGAGAAGTAGTTACATAGTGAATTAGATTGGGTTTTAGAGCAATTATCTGAAGTCAGTAAATTTATGCTTATGTATAGTAAACTTGAGATCATGAGACTGTTTTAACTTTGTTCTTTTGTTTTTAAAAAACCAAGCAAATTCAGACAAAGCCATCCAGCCTCCTCTTCCCCCTGCTCAACAGGACAGGCTAAGAGTTGGGTTTTTTTGTCTTTGTTTTTTTTTTTTTTTTAAAGTAGTAACCATCCATTCATCTTGTGGGGAGACATTTGAATTTAGAATAACTACAGGACAACAAGAAGCAGCATTGAGCATGAATGACCAAACGCAGTTCAACTTGGTGTTTTAATGCAGTTTCCCCCCCTCTCATCAGTGATACTAACCCTTCTGACTACTTAACTGAAGATTCTTCCACTTATTTCCTAGACCATCATGTGAGAGTATCAGAATATTAAGTCGATAAACACAGATGAATGAAAAATGACTTTGAGTATTCATATTTCTATATACTAATTCAAATTTCAAGACTTTGTATTTTTTGCTGTTTATCATATAGGCCTTGCAAGGAGCCAGGCTGCAGATCAATTAGAATAGTTACTAGCTGGTTGTAAAGAAGAGAAAAGCAAGCTTACTGGCTTATCTCAATCAAAATAATTAGTCTTTCAAGTAAACTAGAATCAATAGAGTTTCCTCTTTTAAAAAATTGTTTCCTACCTTTGCTGGCCTGTTTCTCTGTTTCATTAAAGCTGCAACTTTTACTGATGCTTCTGCTCATCCTATGTTTTCATCAGTGTGAAACCTAAAATGCTCTTTGCCTAAAGTGTAGGTTAATATAATAGCTACTTGAAGCAGGAAACCTCTGCAATGTGTCTATAGTTGTCTTTATTTGGGCCTGTGCAGCATTTTGTTTGTCCTCTAGCCTTTTACGGCAGCTGGACCCTGACCTTCAAGTTCTTAAAAAGAGGTGGGGGGGGAGAAAAGTATTCTTTTCAGATTCCAAGTTCCTCCCTTTTTACCCTCCCACTGACACCGTCCCATTCAATACTAGAGATAACTTTATTCATCTCTACATCATTGTATCAAATTCAATAGGCAAACTGCTTCAACATGCTTCAGAACTGGACAGGGCAGTAATGTCTTCATTTTTTCCTAATGCAATGAGTTTCTTATCGCAATCCTTTCAAGCACAAAACAAACACTGTAACAAAAAAATGATCTCCAAGTTTTTCCCACCCTGCTATTTCACTATGGGCTTATTTCTTTGTTCGATCTCTTAGTGACAGCTACAGATAAAAAGCTGTAAAATTGATTACATACATCCCTACCTAACATGAGTTAAAAAGGAAATTGTGGGGGGGATCTTTTATAATTACATACTGTATTGAGAAGATTTACTTTGGGCTTATACTAAGAACGTGGAAGTAATTTGTTCCTGAATCTGCTATCATCCTTTAAACAGGATACCAAAATTAAGTTGCATCTAGAAAAGCTAGTAGAAATGTCATGTCAACTGCAAATCTAGCTGATTGCTATCTGGAAAAGACTGATCTTTTTCCTGACCATGTCAGTGTGAATTCGATACACCTAATGTTACGAAACTCCCAATCTGTCATTAACTGCCAGGCTTGACTTAAGGCTGATGACACTGACTCCACGGATGTTAGAGCAAATCTAGCAATGAGAAGCCCAGCTTTCCTACTTGATCTGAGTCCTGCCTACCTGCAGATTAGTTTAAGGGGAGGGAACCAAATGCTCGTCCCAAACGTTCATGGTGTAGTGTGGTTTAAGCGCTCTAGCTGAGCTCCAGAGAAATATGCCATAAACGTACTGGTAAGAGGGACAGATTGGTATTTTAATTAAACACTTCAAACGTTTTGTACTGCTTTTTCCTAGTAGCATGAAATATGTAAGGTTAGGATACCCAAGTCAAGCTCATGTCTCATTGACATCTTTGTCTTTTAAATGGAAAGTAAGGCTGGAGGGGAAAAAGTTGCTTAAAATAGGGAACTCCTGAAGTGCTTAAACCAGCTAATGGTACTAGGTAATTTCAGATTCTGGGGGTGAAAAAGAAATAAATAAAAAAAATCGGACTTACATCCCTGACTGGATGTTTTCCACTATAGACCTACATGTTTATGTAGAGGGTATTGCGAACGTTTGGAGGGATTTGGGAGTTTCAAAAGGAAGAAGTTTATACATTAGTGCTGCAAGTTGCAAAACACTGTTGATATTCAAATGTTTATTGTGTAAAATCTGGGATAAGCTTCAGCATGAGAGCTCCTTTAAGTGCCTACAACTATTGCTAATTCCCCTCAGCATTGAGGCTTGCACAAAGGCCTTAATCCAATTCCACTTTTTTTTTTTTTCAGAAAGCCTATGCTATTTTCTCTCACATAAACTAACAACACTATCCCATCACACTGCAGAATAGGTCAAAGAAAAAGGGCTCTGTGTTTATACTTCACCAACACTTTGTGTTTCTTGGCCAAGTATGGCAAGAAACTTTAAGTGGGTCCCCCAGGCCCCACGCCATCTTTAGAAAGAAAAATAAGCCTTCAGAGATTGAAAACAGACTATTTTAGGCACTAAAAAACCTATGAAATCTCAACTGTTCTTTCAGTCACTATCCCTGAAAAGAAATTGATCACTCAAGCCTCATTCTTCCAGTTCTGATTTAAATTATGAAACACAGGAGTTGCTTTGATACAATAGGGTATTCTACCTTGCATATAACAACATCCTTGGAGACATATGATTCTATATTCTTTTAAGAGTGTCCTCAGATACTAATATTTTGTGTGCATATTTTATTCTACTACGGCATGAGTACCTACTCATCAAAACAGCTTAAAGGAATAAGTTCTATCAAGGAAAATAAATTTTATAAGGTCTCTAGGTTTACTTTTATGAAGTGTAAAAGAAACTGTCTCACTTTATGAAGTGTATTTGTAAGCTTCATCCATAATCTGTCTTGTGCAGGAGATCCCAGTCCAGCTCTAAGTGGTCAGGTATTCTCTCTATATAAACCTTCACTTATTTCTGACAATCCCAGCAGTGTTGTCAAGGTTTAAACAACAACACAGGCTGAGCTGCTTTGAGGATTGACCTTCCACTAGCAGGAGGGGAGAAGCTGGTCTGGTTGCTATCTGATCATCTACAAAACATAACAACAAAAATTCTGCTAGAACTACTGGGCATGCCAAAATGCCAAAGTATAAACCAGCCTTAAATTTCAATTTTGATTTTTTTTTTTTTCCAGTTTCAAACAAGAATTAAAAGTTTTTTTTTTTTTAATCAAGACTATTTTTTTGCCATGAGAACATGAGAACCCAGCTGACGTTGTATCACACCAGTTGTGCTGATTTAGACAAGCATTGGTTCCAATCTCCTGAATAAGCTCGTAGTTTTATATTGCCCCAGAGGAGTCAGAGGAATTCAGTCTGGAAGATAATCACTAACTGAAGCCTTTGACAGGCTGGAATTTATTTTCATTTGCACTGAATTTGCTCTTGAATGTGCGTGTTAGTGGCTGAGCGAAAGCTTCATATGTTGGGTGTTTTTTGTTTTTGTTTTTTGCTCCTTTTCGATTAAATTTATACAACAACTACAGGATTGACTGTGGCAAACTCACACGAGGTTTGAACACTTTGCCATGAATCATATGAAATAAGCTAAATTTTTCTCTGGGGTCTGCTTGCATGAGGTTTTAAGTATTTTCCAGGAACCTGTGTTTTTTTTTTTGTTTTGGTTTGGTTTGTTGTTGTGGGCGTGTTTGGTGTTTGTGTTTTTTTTTTTCTTTTTTCCCAACCTCTTTTAGGATTTGTTGTCTGTTTAGGGCGTTCAGGAAAGGGAAGGGACCCATCACCCCTCATGGCCTTGCACTGCCACCTAGAGCTAAGTGCTGCCCAGCCCTGGGCACTGGCCCAGTTACATTTACCTGGCAGGGAGAAGATTCCCACAGGTGTGATGAGCAGAGCCTAGATAATTTGTGGAGGTGCATGTTCTGCACAGGAAGGAAGCTGAAGCAGAGTATTTTGGGGTACATGTGGGTTGCTCGCTAACTTAATCCACTGTTTTCTCAGAAATGCACCCTTTGGGGATGCAGAGTGATGATGGCTTCTTAGAGATGCTATTTCTTATCAAATACTGAAAAAGCATGTTTTCGTGTTTTTGAGGATAGGTTATTTCCGAGAGCCCTGTTTCTGAAGTATTTAACGTATTTGCATGGGTTCTTCTCCACTAACAGGCTTTTAGTCTTTCTGATCGTATTATACCTGTTACCACACATGGATTAGCTGAGTGCTGAAATAACATTTTGAGGGTTTGGCTTTTCTTTAATGGTTTGAAAGGCTATAGCTCAACACAAATAAGGGATTTTATGTGTTGGGGTTAAAATTATCCTGCATATGTAGCTAACACAAGGCTTAAGTGTCACCTAGGTCCTGTTTAGTTTAGTTTGAGCTTAATGGCAGGACACAGACAAATCTTGTCCACTGGAACTTGTTGCCAGAAGACATCTTGCTGGAGCACCCCCTTTATTTTTCATGAAGGACAAACCAGAAGAAATACCTGTGCAAAAATACTAATATGCTCCTGCAAAGGACATGCATTAAAATTAAAATCCCAAATATTTCAGAATAGGCACCAAAAATTCTTCTTGAGATTTTCATTTTGCTGTGCTACAGAAGTTAGATTAAATACATGCATTTTATATTCATAAACACATGAAGAAAAGTTCATCTTGCCCCAGGAAATAGAAAATCTGGGATGTCTTTTTATAGGATCATCAAATGACTTAAATCTTTCTAGTGAGAGATTAATTTCTTCTGCATTGTGCTGTGTGCAGTACTTATTGTGGAGAATTTATGAGAGTTGATATTTTAGTTGACTGACAAGTCTCTCAATGTATTTAACAACTTTAATTATACTTGTCATTTTCAAAATGAGTGAAAAAGAATGTACAAACCCAACAGAAATATGTCAGTTGGTTATTAGTTACAGCAAAGTCTCTCTTTTATTTCTCTTCTCTCGGGTAGAAACCATCCTTTCTATTAAATAGTGAGCCAGTTCAAAAACTTGAGACCCATCACTGTCTTCAGGGTTTTTAATTACTCCTCTCCCTTTTTCTTTTTTTTGGGTTGTCTCTGCGCTAGGTGACTTCTGAGTTTTTAAAGTTTCCTCCTTGCCTTGCCGTCAGCATGTGGAGTCTTTCCTTTATCATGGCATACAATTCAGACCCCTGACTGTCTTGTTTTGGTGCCATACTTGCTCAGCAAATGCGCAGCCCTTTGTGAGGGGAAGCATGCCTTGTCATCAAGAGGAAAGGGAGAAATGAGCTATGGTACTGGGGGCAAGGGAGGAAATGTGCAGAAATTGGGAGGTGGGTTATTTGTCAGCTAAAAAACTAACCCCAAGCCCCACTAGAACTTGTTAAAGCAAATATATTGCTATTTTATAAATTGACTTTCTTCACAGGCTGTTTTTTTTTCCCTTCAGTTTGCGTCCCAGTCTTACTTGCGTGTGCAGGTTCTTTCTATCTTCACTCCTCTACTTCGCTTAATGGTTTCCGTGAAATGTAGATTCTTAAAGGGTTTCCTTTTGGCTTGGCATGATGCTTGGAGGTTCCTTCTGTGAGCACTGGAGGTTTGGATCTAATATCAAAGGGTTTAAAGCTAATGATTTTAAGTATGGTTGAATTTTACTGCTCCTCTGGTGGGCTAAAACCTTCAGCAACTCTTTGACCTCTTCCCAGTCAATCCAATTCCATCTAATACTCTGTGACTAATATGGTGGATATTTAATCTACTTTGCTGCTGAAATTACTTTTAGAGCCACTTTTTTCCTTAAATCTTCCTCTTTAGAGAAATTGCTGATCGTAAGCTCTAAAAATGTTGCCCAGTACAACATAGGTTTTCAAAGAAAAAGCTTTTCTTTCAGTAGAAGAAAATTAAAAGATGTAATTTCTTTTTATAACATAAATGAAACAAGGGGATATAATTATATTATGAAAGTAAAGGCCAGGTTAAAATGAAAAATTGACAGAAACCTCTCTGATCATGCTGTTAATATAGATACCATGATGAACAGCCACACCTTAGCCAAATATTTCCTGTAATATAATTAAACTTTGAAGAGAAAATTAAAGGAAGCTCCCTAAGACAGCATTTCCACCCTCTAGGCAGTGCTTATTGAGTTAAAATTTGGAACACAGATCTTAGTAGTAGTACTAAGAAGCTGTACTGAGTTTAGTTTATACCATACTTTTTTTTTTTCTTAAAAAGTGACCAAAGTGAATAGTTGAGGACACAGTTACAAATTAATTGTAGTGTCTGAGATACCTGGCTGCTGTTCCCTGTTTTCATCTCTTAAGACATCCAGCTCGAAAGGATTCTGCACTCTGCAAACATGAGCAGAAGGGATTTGCTTATCTGATTTATGTGAGGACCCACCAAATTGGGTCATGGATAATGATCTCTACATCCTCAATCCTGTGCCTTATAATTTAGTCATGGGCATAGGCACATTGAATTCAATGGGCTTGAGTGATTTGAATTTAATGGAATTATTTATATGCCTGAAATTAAGTGTTTGGGCAAGTTTTTGTGGGATTGTGGCATTAACCTTTTCCATATGTAACCTATTTAAATAAGTGTGCCATCTAGTAATGTATTGGGTGAAGACATACAGAGTTTAAGTCTCAACTTTCTGTGTGAATGCCAGAGCAGGCTGATATAATAGCAAGGCTGATGTGAAATTACATTTCTGGTCATAATGTTAACTATAACACCAAGACAGACATAGTTGTGGAAGCTCAAGCTTCCAGTGCAAACAGTGAATAGAAAGAAGAATCTAAGTTATTTTCCCTGTCTGTAACACCAAGAATATTATTGGTGCAATTATTATTGGCTAAATTAAAGGTAGAAGCAAGAGCAAATCTAAC
This sequence comes from Streptopelia decaocto, assembly GCF_964273445.1. Taxonomy (NCBI): domain Eukaryota; kingdom Metazoa; phylum Chordata; class Aves; order Columbiformes; family Columbidae; genus Streptopelia; species Streptopelia decaocto. The sequence goes on from NC_138664.1 coordinate 8,504,566, forward strand.
TGTTTGAAGGGTGAGTCTCAAAGCAACCTGAGAATAAAAGCAATGGTGGAAACAGAAGGTGAACCCCCAAGCCAGGTAGTTTTAGTTGTGGTTTGATTATCCTGTGAACAGGAATGTGTGATCTGCAGGAGCTGGGAGCTATGCTTCAGCTTTCCTCTCTTCCTAGATAGTTACATCAAGGGATGAAATGCATTAAAGTACCAACAATGGAAAGGATCGTGCTCTACTACTCTTGGAAGCAAGTGAAGGACTTGAGTCTTCAGAACTGTCCATGTGGTAAAATTTCATATGCACTAAAGTTAAGAGGAGTGAGGTGATCCAGCCCACATCTAATAAACATCCAGCCCACTTTGGATGGAAGTGAGTGTTGAGCGAGTTGGTGGAGAACTTGGGGTTTTCTGTGATAAGGCCTTTCTGAAATAAGACACCTGGCTCCCAGGAGCAGGAGACAGGCTTGTGATGTGTTTGGAGTTATTCTGCGCTGGGAATATGTGGGCTCTGTTCTGAGATCTGTGGATTTCTTTGAGAAAAAAATCCCAGTCATAGCATTTAGCTGCTGACATGAATACTAACTGCTCACCGAGAGCATGTAGATGTGGGACAATCTTACTGTACAGGCCAAGAGATAATGGTTGATGTTGAGGCAAAGACCATGAGATTGTGTGCATCTTACTAGAGTTCCTACCCTGTAGACCACCAAAGCCATAGCTCAATTCTTCTGTCTGTAAAATGACATCACTTTTTGATGCTTAATACATTGGTATTGTAAGCGAGTTCAGCTCTTCAGAGACACATAAAGTTCAGACTTATTTTTTCACTTTTTTATATATTGTTGATTCCTCTGGTATAAATTCCATATAAAAATGCAAAACCATGTAGGTATGTTTATATCACTCCTCTTTTGTCCACTGAATAGAACTGTAGTTGATGAAACAGAAACTATGTATGAAATTTCTTGAACACACGGATAAAATAAGCCAATGTGAAAACCGCCATGTGCAGTTAATTTATAGACAAATATATTTGGAGCAGGTACAAACAAAGGTGTAAAGTACTACGTTTTAACAGATTTTCATACCATATGCATTTGCTTCTACTGCCTGGAGAAAAAAATGATTGAACTAGATATCTTAGAAAAAAAAGTTAAAATACCTTTTGAAGAATATATCTTCTTTTTAAATTCCAGGAATCTTACTCTTCATGGGTTACTAGTATGTTTAACTGTTTTAAATATTACTTAGATTATTTTAATAAATTAATGTTTTTGCCACTTAATTTCATTTAAGAAAGCAAATTCAGAACAAAAAACCCTGAACTTTGACATTATTTCTCATATTTATTGCATATCTTTACAAATGACCTAATTTTAGCAATTCATATGAAAACAGTGGTCAGATCTCATAATTTCAAATTAAGTCTGACAGCTCAGAAGTTAAACCAGTTTAGCTTGTTTTAACAGCTACACTTCGGTGATTCTGGATTATTAAACTCTTTGTGAAACCTTCTACACTTTATTAGAGAGAGGAAATTTATACAGTGGAAAGAAGAAAAACATATGTAGTTGCCAACATATACATAGTGACTCTGGTAATAACATCAGTTTATATAGATTGTTAGTACCCAGCACAAAACTGTATGTTAATATGCTTTTGTGTGAAGGAAAGATATATTGGCATGACAAACAACTTCCTGTAAAACTATCATCAAGGCAAATGTGAGTGACTATTCAGAAACTCATTTGGGAAGATAAATTCAATGAAGTGAATTTTATTCACAGCATTACTTCTTCAAACAGAGCTCAATACTCAAACCATACATATTAAATTTGGTCAAGCTAGCAAACAAATTGAACATTAGGTTTGTCCACCCCTCGTATCCCATGGTAAACCTCTGGGAGAAGATTGAGTGAAGGTTCATTCCATCTCTTGTCCCAGCTCCTGTTTCACGCCATCTCCTTTGAAGGTCATAGACATGTTCATTTGGTAGGATGCAATGTACCTGTCAGGCTCCTGGCTCTCTTCAGAGAAGAGAAAAGCATCTTGCTCACCAGATAAAAATGACCAGGTATTGCATCCACTTTTAAATCTTTTTGGGAAAGTACTTAATTTTCCATATGAAGTATTTTGATAGCGACCAGATTACTGCTGCATATATTGCTAGTTCTCCTTCCTTACCTTTCTTTCTATCCCTGTTTATACATCCAAGAATTAGAGCAAATTTTAGTCACACTGGTAGTCTACCATGACTCTCACCTGGTCTTGAAAATTTCTGCATATAGCCCTCTTCCATTTCCTTCTGGTTCACTGATGTGTACACTCTGCAGTAGTGGATCAAGTCAGGCTGTGCAAGGCACATCTTCACAGAAATGCTGTTTTATGACTGATTTCCTATGAACAACATGTTGAGAGCCATCACTCGTTTTTTAATCCCTTTAACATATGCACAATTGGTTTTAATAGAAATATCATGTAGTACTGATTGTGTATGTAAAGTATCAACAAAATGTGCAGCCCAAATTATCTGTGTCAAAGCTGTTTGCCAAAGCTTATTTTCAGCATGTTCACTGGCTAGCTTAAGGCCAGCATCCTTGCTCTGAAATAGGTGTTTCAAAGGCTGCAAAAATATTTAAGTGACAATAACTGATAATATTGGCTGGTAGAAGATAACTAGGAACATATTTCATTATACTTCATAGTCTAGATAAATACCAGGGCTTCAATAAGCATTCAAACATATGCTTAGTTGTTTTTTCACTATCCCTCCTGAGGTATTACTCCGTGTGAGACTAAAGCAGAGCAGTGACTTAGTTGTTAAGTAACTTCTGATGAGGGTTCCTGCAAGTGTGTGAGGAGCTGCTGTCCATCTGGCTCTTCTACCAGAAGTTACTGACTGTGTAGTAAAGTCAGAGGACTGCAGTAAATATCTGATGATTAACTGATTTAGCACGAAGTCTACTGCTTGCTTGAAAGCCACCTTCATTGATGTAAATGGTGAAGACAGACTCAGTGAAAAGCAGTGCAGATGTGGATTTGTTTTCTCTTCTGCTTTTCTCTTGGGGCAGCTCTGGCAGAGGCAGTTGCTTCCAGAACCTCCACAGTTTGATTCACTAGAGCTGTCAACACGTTTATACTATGAGCTGGAAGCTAAGCATGTTCATGGGTTAAGCATGTTCAGAAAACCCAAGGTCATGCATGACCTATGTTGCACTGCACAAAATGATGCTTGATGTATTTTCTTCCTTTCCTTATATCCATCTGAAATAAATGGAATGCGTTAGTACTTGTTTAACTTTGCCCCTAACTGTTGAAAATGGAAAAAAGGCCAACTGTAGTGTTTATTTTCAAAATCCTCCTGCCAAGACTTTTGTTCTTCAATGGAGAAGGAAGAAAGAACAAATCTCTTCTTAGCTGCCATGGTCATTACAGTTTATTTTTAGTAAAATAATACTGTGTCAGTGTTGGAAACCTTCTGTACAGGTGGGCAGTGTGATCCTGATTGCAAGAAATCATTCCAAGCAGTTAATGTATAAGCTAATTATTAGGACAGGAGAGAAGAAAGGCGGTTTGAATGTACTTAACGTATCAAGGGTTAGTGTTATTACAAAAGCTGGTTGGAAAACCACATATCATGATGATGAGTGTGGTTCTAATACTTAGGCAGATGTTGAGAACGTAATGTAATCAAAGGGTGAATGCAGATAATTTCTGGGCTGTTTTGGGATTTAGACTGGTGAGGATAACTGGAGTAATGGTTTTAATCCCTAGTAAACAAAGGGAGAGGCAGAAGGTTGTTAGCATATAACTAATGAAAATCTATGGAGAGGTAAAAATACACCAGTAGAGCACAATATCTATTGTGGAATGGTGTTTATTCTCCAGGGGATAAAAATCCAAGATTATATTGAATTAATTTGGAGAACAGAAAAATGTAAGCATTGGGAAAGACTGCCCCATAATGTGGCCTGCAAGAGAGATAAGTGAAGCAGTCAGAATGTTCACTGCATATATACACACACACACACATATATATATATATATATAGAACCAAAACAATATAATGAAACTGCTTTACCGTAGAAACATTTTTACATGTCTTGTGTTTGGTTTAAAAAAATGACAGACCAAATTTGTGAAGATATTATAATTTTTCCTGTTTGGCAGAAGAGACAATTTTCAGACTTATAAAAGCAAACCTCTAGGAGTCATCTTTCTAGGAGTTTCTCTTCAGAATAATTTAAAATGTTTGCCTGAGAAAAGTTAATATAATTAGGCTCTCAGTAAATTTCCAGGTTTACCATAGACCTTTTGCTTAGAAAAGTTGACACAAATTTCTCAGGATTCAAATCTAGGAATCTTTTTGTCACAAGTGATATCACTTTGTTCTCTTTTCCATTTGTGCATCCATAAAGATTAAGATTAAGATGGCATCTTTATTAAGGAAGTAGTGATTTTCTAATTCTTGTGGATAATCCCTTCCTCTGACTAAGGGCGAAGTGGCAAGTGAGGAAGCTGACATGTTATATGTACTTTGGGACTGACTAGCTGGCATCCACCATCTCTAAACTGACACAAATGTATTTGATATATTTCTGCTTAGGGATTTAGGCACATATAGGTGTATGTGTGTAACAATACACTCATGGTCTCAGTGTATCACTGGATAAAAAGTGTGTTTCAAAAGGATATATCTACCCTATAGACCTATGCACTTGGACATTGGCAGACGTGAATCTGAGGTGGGAAACTGAAACTTATTTTGCAGTGTTAAATATACTTGAAATATATATAAGAAAATATTCTAATTATCTGTCATTCAAATACAAGCAGCCCTTGGGTTGGCTTTTGGGGGTTGGTTGTTTTTTTTTTTTTTTTTTTATTTTAATGTACTGTTAGGCTTACAATGATGGTGTGGAGAAGGGTTTTAAACGAAAGTCATACCAGCAAGTCAGTGGGAAATGCTAATCTGTTCCAACACAGGAGCCAGATAAAAACACAGGGATATAATCAAGGTACTGTAACAGCATCAGGATTATTGTCTTTGACAACACAATGGCTGTTTGCATGTAGTGTAGGCCCAAAATTGGACTATGCTAGTGAGACTGAGAAAATGGCAATTAGAAAAAATGGAGGTAAAGTGGTTTTGAGTGCCAAATTATTCCCTCCTGAGCCTGATCAAATGCCCACTGTAACTAGAGCAGACGCCCATTGACTTTGGCAGTCACTGGATCAGATTCTAGTTCAGATTTTTTGTGTTGGTTTGTGCTGTTTATTTTATTAGACTGCTACCAGAATGACCTTTAGAATGACCTAAAGTTGAATTATGCTTCTGACTTTTATTTTGGTTTTGGGGGAGATAAGAAAATCTGAATGCTTAACTCACAAATCAGTCATGAGTGGAGGGAGAAAAAGAATCACACAAAATAGTCTCCTTCTCCCAAAATGGTCAAAGAAAGAACATTTAAGAATCAAAGGCACAATAAAATAAGATGTTTCCCCGGGAGCCAGATTCTGTTCTCCTTTACACAGATGTAAATCAGAAATGGCGTGTGAACCATTTTGGGTCATACCTGTAAGAATGACGTAGTAACACTGGCTTCACCTTCACATGGCATGAGGTCCATGTGATTCTCTGTCACTTTTTTGAACACACTTTGTCACATACTTTTTCACCAAGGCAGACCTGATGGGTGCTTATAATACCTCATGTGAGAGTCCATGACAGGTTCCAAGTGACTGATACCACACTGTCCAGCAATAGTGAGATAAATACTGATCTTCAGCCCTTTCTGTCCTTGCATTCATACATGTGGAATGCAATTTGGTTTCTTGCCTTGTAGCTCCTTGAAGGCCTAGAGCAAGTTTTATGTGATAAACAACATGGAATATGTAAGATACCTATATGGGAAACTCTGGGCTATATAGTAGTCTATATTGTAGTAATAGCTACATAGTAGTTGTACATTTAATAAATCAAACTGAAAGAGGGAGATTAAATTTCAAGTCTGCTGAAGTGCCTCCACAATCTGGGCAATCTGTTAAAGGACTGTACGTAATGAATGTTGTCCCTCTTTGAAGCTGAATGCTTAAAACTCATTTTCACTCTCTGTTCTCTCAAACTGAGGTTGTCAAATTGGTGCCAAGTAAGACAAGTTTATGATATATATTATGTACCTTGGAATTTGGTGGATGCTAGTTCCACTCAATTTAACTTTGTTGCTTTTGGGGACAATTTGTTCTGACCTGGAGTATGAAGTCTGTATATGAATGAGCTCTTTTAAATATGTCACCAAAAGAACTTACATGAATGATTTTCTCTATTAATTCAAGAAACTTCAGAGGGATGGGTGGGGGAACATGGTTATGCAGAATCAGTTAATGAGAATATGGCTTCACCTACTGGTTGATTTCCCTTCCCCAACTCAACCGAAGAAATATCTTGTGTTTGAATTACTTTGCTTGTACCCAGGAGAGGTGGGATCCATTCTTGTGGTTGTTTTTCAGCCTATAAGACTTTGGACACATCACCTTTCTTTTCTGCATTTTTTTTTTTTTAAATGTGAGAAAGGGGATAGCTGTAATCATCTACTTATTAATAAGTTACTTTTTCAAAATATTGGAGCTACAGGCTGAAGAAATTGTGAAAGATTAAAAAAGCAGAATGAGTACATCTTGCTGAATAATAAATTTGAGAAAACTGTAGCCTTTTTTTCTCTTTGAAATATGCACTTGGATTTATTGTTCAGGTGTAATTTTCCCTATGCATGTGTATCCAGCACACTTCATTTTAGCTGTACAAATTACCTGTGTAGATTTTTATTGATAAGAACTTGGAAACACATGAGGCCATGCAAGTCATATGGCATTCTTGTCCCTGATTGGATAAACTAACTCTTAAATTTAAAGGAAAGATGTTCTGATTTTCCTGGAAGAAGCAGAAGATTAACTTTAAACAGTTTCAGTTCTTTCTGTGTGGATTTTCTAGGAAAATTACTCATAAGTTAGTGAGTAAGGCTGTATTCATAGAATTTCTTTTGTACAAAGCAATTCTATATAATTTTGACAGCTACTTTGATTTATCTGAAAGCTTTGGAGCTCTGGTATGGTATGGAACAGAGAACCATACTGTCAGGCAAGGGAGGTGAGCCCATATTCTATATTTTAATTTTGATGTGGGGTGTGTTTTACAAAGAAGAACTATGTTCACTAAGACCTCATCCTTGTACAAATAATGATTAGTTGAAAATGCAAAGCCTAAGTTGCGTAAACGTACTATGTGAGATCTACCTGTGAAGTGTCTGGTATATCCTGCTATTAGAGAGGAAACATCCAATCCATCTAAAACCAGGAAAACAAAGTCATTAGTTCTGTTTTGTGACCTCTCAGGCATAATTAGATGTTGCCTGAATGTCACCTGTGCAGTGTTACAAGGAGGTATGTTGCAGAGAATACAAATACAAAGCAGTCAGGCTGGTCATGAATAGTTACGCCAGTTCTGATTGTACTGCAGTTTGCTGTTACATATCCTTTAAGGTACAGCAAAAAGAAGTCTGCCATTTTAATGAATGTTCCTGGTGTGTGGAGAAAGACAATGTAGTCAAGCATAGGTCATCTATAGCCCTTAGTATCAGCTGTAGCATATATGCCATTATATCATAATACCATTTTATCCCTCGTGATCTTTGATCAGTGCTAATGATCAAAGTTTGCGTAGCAGCCAAGAGAATCATGAGACGGTAGATATTTATAGCTTATGGCCAATTCTGATTACTCTATAGCAGCTTTCCCAGTGTTCTGTAGTTTGATTGATGTCATTGGCATGCTTCAGCATTCAGAATATATCAAATAAATTTGCTATGCTTTGAACATGAAAGGGAAGTAGAACACTGATAATTTAAGAAACCAGAAAAGTAGGGAGATAGGAGATACACATTGCTGCCTGTCCTTTGGCAACTAGCACCATACAACGCTTAGCAATACAGTGCATGCATGCAAATTGCTAAGCGTCCTCTTTAATGCCAGGCTTTACTTCCACTGTAAGAGTGTTGCTATTCAAAGGGGCTGATAAATGAAATCTGAACTGCATATGCTGCAATGAGAGGAGGACAGGAGCAAGAGACAGCTGTTTGGGGTGACTGCTTTACAAGCAGAAGCCTTTCAGTTCCATCAATCAGACAACGTGAAAGGCCCGTATCCAAAGACACCAGTGTCCCACCCCCTTTGATCCTGATCCTAATAGTGTGCCAGTCACTGATGGGAAATGCATTACAAAGTGAGAATGGTCCATTTTCTTCCTTCCTTTTCTGAGAGTCTGTATTTATCAGATTTAACTAGTTAATGATTCTGCCTTCTCTCTTATGTGTGCAACAAGGAATCTCGCTGCAGAGGTGACAATTGTTTATCGTATATGGGCAGTTAAAGCATGAGCAACACATGGGATATGTAGGACCAGTTTTGTAGTGCTGAGGGTCCCGCAAAGGGTTAAGAATCAGCTTGCTTCAAAATCAATGGCAAAATTATACATATGTTTTCCTCATAGAGACAGTATATGGTTGAGATCTGTGAGGCCATGCCGTGGATACGTGGATAGAATATTGATTCTAGCGAAAATAAATGTTATGGCTTCATGCTGAGACTGGTTTTGGCTGATAACAAGCCTAAGGGTGTCCACCAGATGAGGTTTCCCTACTTGGGAGCCTTCAAGCACAGCTAGAGCATGTCTTTGAGCTCACGTGGTGCCTCGTCTGCCCAAATACATCAGTCGTGTCACCACATATGAAATACCTGTGGAGATGCTTAGGTGGACAGACAGAAGGGAAATAAAGCATGCCATGCTCATGAGTATGGCAAAAGATGCCCTGAGTGGTATAAACTATATGGGTGTGAGCCCCTTAGATTTTTGTGGTGCAGGCTTCCTGTCTGCAAAATCGGCATTTCAAAATATTCCTTTGTTTGTCATGCCTATGTAAGCTTTTTTTTTGATACCTGTATGTACCTAGTACTTAGGCCAAAAGCATGGATTCCAAGCCCTACAATAATGAAAATACTGGTGTGGAGAAGTGCTCATGAGACATGTCCCTCCATCTGTAAAAGTCACTGTCTCATTTTTTCCAGTGTGTAACATCTTATTATCAGGCTTTCTTACTGATTTGCAAACATGAACATTTGTAATATAATAAAGAAACAGTAGCACACTTCGATGATCTCTTTTGCTTTTTTCCTTCTTTAAAAGCAATTTTCATAGCGCCGTGTCTGATAACAATACAGTTAAGCTGTGTCATTAATTTCCATAGATGGTAGATGGAGAATGTTAAATTCCAGGCACCTGAGTGGATCATCAAACTCTTCTACCACATAATGAATCTAAATAATCATATTCATCATAATTAGTACCGTTAATAATGTTAAAAATAAACACTTGTACCTCAGACCATTAGTAATAGTAATCTTGTCATCGTCCATGAAAATTACTAGACCCAGTTATTTTTCACAGTGGGGCGCAGATATGAGATATATAATTAAAATGTGAATTACATATTTGATAGAGCTTAGACTATCATTATTATATTACCATTGGCCTCATTATTATACTTTCAATATGTTACCTTGTATATATGGTGTTTAATAAAGTGTTAAAAAGTGTCTTTAAGTTTCTGAAATCAATATATGTTAGAAAGAAAAATGTATATGAATCCAGAGGTAGGGAAGAAATGGGATTCAAACTGTGGTTAAATGAATTTCTGTCATTCAACCTTGCGCTAAGAGGTGACACAACACTGACACAAAGCTAATCCTAGTCATAAATCCCCAAAATAGAATTTAAGTGATACTTAGGTGATATTTAATGGTTATTTTTACCTGAGTAGATTAAATGTAAAAGAATACTACACAGCTGAATAGGAGAGATGAGCTTGAGAAGAAAATGCATAGTATTCTAAAGTTTTTTTTTTTTCTCTTTTAGGTACAAGTTTTTTCTGTGAACCTAAACAGGAGCTCTGCTAATGTGCATAGGGGCAGGTGGTGCTTTTGTGTGCTAAACTGAATTAGTATAAGCAAGAGGCAGGTGTAATTTGAGAATAAATAATAGTGACACAGCACATTTTATTAAAAATGATGGTGCATATGACATTAAGAATTATTTTGTCAGGAGTTTTTCTTGTTTCTATGGTGGTTAACTGCATGTTTATTCCTTACCTGTCTGTAATGGAGCTTTGCAGGATTAAGTTTGTTGCTGTTATTTGAAAATGGTGTCATAATTTTTCTGTAGCAAGCTGATGTTTCAGGTTGTTTCAGATCAGAACATACTTAACCTAAAAGTAAATGCTTTAGAAGTGAAATGCAGACCTCAGTATGATGTCTGTATTCTTAATCCCGAAGGATTTTGAGTTCTCCAAGATGCTGGTCTTGCTGTCTGTTCCTGTTGTCTTGCTCAGCAAAATTCAATTAATTTCTTGGTATCTTTCAGGAATGGGAAATCTCTGGAGCTGGGGATAGTCGTTGCCTCTCTTTCACTATGGCAAAGGACAAGAATGCACTTTTCCTATTTTTTAAAAAGTATTTTTGCAAAAATTTTAGCATTTTTCTTTACTGTTACTTTAAAACAGTATTGAAAAAATTAGTTTCCAGATTTGACAGCAGTAGGTACTAAAAAGCTGAATAAAAGCCTTTTTTTAAGGAAGCTTTAATGTATATTTATCCCAAAACAGTTCCATACTTTCTGCAGCTTAAAGCATTATTAAATAATGAAGTTACTAAATTTTGGTTTAAAAAAAAAAACACCCAAACAAATGAAAACCAAAACCCTGTGCAACCTGGTTATATCTGGAATGGCAGTGGTAGAAGTTTTCTGGTATAAATCTGAGTTTTCTGCAATTCCTACCAATGTTGAGGAGCTTGTTCCACCAATGTGGTATGAAAGGAGGGAAAGGGCCATTTGTCTGGGAGCAGTTGATGGCTCTACAAACCAGGCATTTTTATTTGCTTGGTTCTTAAACTGGAATTAAGGGAAAACCAAAGATCCCAGTTTTGCCTTCAACTCTGTGTCGATGTGTGCCACCCTAGCATTGATTCTAGGTTGCACTTCTCATATCCTAGTGATGGAGCTAAATTGGGTATGACATGGTCCCATTCTCTCTGTGCTGCAGAGCACTGAGGCACCTCCACGTGAAGGCACGGTGTCTGCCTTCCCATGAAGACAGCGTTCAGGCAGTCAGCTTTCATCACCTACCCATTAACATCTCTAAAGGTACAATATGGTGGAATTTTTCATTTTCCTCCTGAATAGACAGATTTCCTACTCAGAGTCTTCTCTAATGTACAGCTTTGCACACCTAGAACGTAATTTCTTTCAGAAGTAGGCAGCAATAATAAAACCTTATCATCATCTTCACACCAAATATTGAGAGTGTGGTTGTAAATAAAACCTTATCACCTGCTTTAAACCTGATAGCATAAGCAGTGGTTGCACTGGGATTTCTTTTTGGTTTGACCCTCTTTACCAGCTTTATTTAGTGTGACAGGCTTTGGCTACTTCTCCCCACCCCCGACACATCTGATAATTTACAGGGTTTTGGGGAGAGGATGCTTTGAATTCTGAATGAGTCTAGAGCATTTCTTTTAATAGTGTGGAATATCTGCTCTGTTAAACCATGAACTGAGTCGTAGCCAACATAGTCAATGTAGGGTAGTCAAGTGGGGACAGTCAATGTAAGCGCAAGTGCCTGACTGTCCAGAAAGTAATGAAACTCTTTCAACAGATTGGGAAAGCAGCTGATTAATAAACTGTGCCAAATTATTCTCAGACTCAAAATGCCTTGTGGATTTTTTTTTCAGTGTTATTATTGAGGGGTTTTATATTTTTTTACATTTACCCAAAGCTACTCAAGCATGACATCCAGTGGCAGGGTTGCAAAGTTGAGGACATGAACAAGCTTTGTTGTCAAATGGAATTTTCCTTGTAGAAATGAGATGTTTATTCTCAGTATGTTGGAGATAATCCCTTCCAGATTTTAGAGCTGGCATGACTGACGGCCTGGACTTTTGAGGAGGCTGATGAACCTAATAAAATCTCTATGAAAAATTCAACTCTTCATTAGATCCTGCTTGTCACTAAGGCTTTTTATAGCTGCTTACTTGGGATTAGCACAGACAGAATGTGTTTAATATGTTATTGAACTAGTTAGACTTACATTAATTTTGTCTCTATTTGTGTTGGTGTATCAGGGAAAAAACCAGATGTTCTATATGTAGGTGATTTTGTTTTGCCTAAAAAAATACATTTAGTTACAGATTTTTGTGATTTCTAAAGCATAAATCAGGATTTTAAAATTTAATGTAAAGATTATTACATAATTCCCATCTTCTCTGAAAAAAGGAAGCTTCATTTCACTGCATCCCTTGATACTCTGAGGTATAGCCGCTTAATACAAGAGTTTACTTGGATCATTTATCGACTCCTCACAAATGGTATTGTGGTAATGTGTGAGAATAGCAACAGCATATATTAAAACATCTTTATAATCAGAATAATAATGGAGAGCCTCTAGATATGAGAATCCCAAAGTTTTCCCAACGCTTTAATAAGTACTGAGCTACTGTTACAATTCCTGAATTATTCAGAGGTATAATTTGGAGTCACAAGCCTTTAGTATGCTGTAGATGTAGCATTCAGGCTTCCAGGGTCATGGTAGATATTAAAAATTGTTATGGAGAGATCTAGATTGCTAATCACACAATGGCAGAAATGTTGTGTAGTGCCCTAGAATTACAAATAATTTAACAGAATAATTTAACAGGATCTGACCAGTGCGAAATCCCTTCTCTTCCATTCCCCAAAACACAGGATGAACAGCAAAGCTTCTGTGAGAATGAAGGGGTGCAAACTGGCCTCAAGTGTATGTCTCAAGAATCCTATAAGCAGTGGAAAAAGAGGAGCAGAGCATATATGGAAAAAAGCTTCATGGACTGAAATGACAAACCACTACACTGAAGTTATAATTAGAATTTCATCATGAGAGTAGGGAAGTCAAAGTTTCACAAAGAAAAAATCTATTTACAGAAAAATATTATGCTTTTCATTTGATAGAAAAAGTAATTATTGCAAAGGGACCCATGGAAGATCTTGAAGACAGTCACCCTCCTTTTAATAAGTGCTTGTGGCAGCTAAGTGGGGATCAGGAGTATTCTTTATCAGGTTTGCATTCAAGTAGTACTAAATATATGCAGGTAGGAATTAAATAGTATCTGAGTTTAATTAAAATTATATAAAAAAAGGGGGGGAGAAGAATGGTTGGTAGACTGCTCGACTGCATTTTAACCAGTAACCTCAGACCCTAATTAGAAATGCTTTTCATATCTCCTCCATGCAAGGGCTTAATCTGACGTGAGTCTGTGAGCGAGGGCTTGGGGGACCAGTGCTAATTCTGCATTCGATCTTGGTTTGTATGGAGGCAGGCGATGCTGATTGACTGAGTTGCAGCACAGATCCCATGACCTTGCTGGGATTTTCATGTGAGGTGTTAATTGAGAGGGTGGGTTAATCTTTGAGCATCATTGTCCCCGAGCTGAGGACAAAGTTTGTGCTCTCTGTTTCCTTACTCAACAGTATATTTGATCTCTACCTCCTCCCCTTTATGACAGTTTAGCAAGCCTGCAGAAAATTCACTCTTGATAAATTTATTGGTGGAGGATTATGTCTTGCTGGTTTTGTTTGATTTTATGATCCTGTTTTGGAGAAAGGAGTGGTTATTTGGAATGAAAACCAAAATATGCTCCTCACTGTCCCCCTGCCCAGTCCACTCCAATGAGACTATCATAGTGGGTGGGGAAGTGGCATCTTGAGATTAATTATACTAAAGAAAACTACAAGGCATGATTTCAAAGTTATTTCATCTGAGTGCTGGGAAAATATAAGATCTTTTTATTGCTCCTGAGTGGAAAGCCTAAAATAATTACAAAAACAAAGAGATATTACAGGCTACAGAGCTTTTATAATAATACACAGGTTAGAGTTTTCATACTGAATTTGTGTAATGCAAGAAAAGACAGCCCTGCAGTTTTGCTTTTTTATAAATAATGAATAGCTTTTTTTTTTTTTCCCCATGTTGTTTTACAGACCTGTCATTTCCAATGTAAGGAGTAAATTTTTACCCTGGGCAGGACTAATGTGTACTGGCTGACCTTAAATATGACTCCCAAGTGAGCAGGATGGTAGTTAAAAGCAGCAGAAGCAATGGAGCTCACACAGGAAATGCTGCAAACCAACACTGGTAAAAAAGCACAAATGATAGTTGTCCTTGACACGCACAGAATTTCTCTTATTTGTTTTATTGCACCAGCTGTAGACGAGTTTAATTACAATGCTTCAAAACCAAAAAATTCAGAGCAATTTTGGAAAGCCCAGGCAAATTTGCAAAGCCCAGGCAGGATGTTCCGTGTCCTGCTCTCTGCCAGACCCCTTGTCCATGGTGTGGGAAGGAAAGGACCATCCTGCCTGCGGTGGGACATGGTGGGACAACTTTGGCCTGTTGAGGAGACAGTGGTGTTACCTGTGTTTGGGTCTGTTTAGGTGGCTGTGAAACACATTCAGTAAAGAAGGGACACCATAGGTTTGACACGTCTGTCTTGGTGGTTGTGTGACCTTTATGAGGTGGTTTCCACCTGAGTGGTGTTCTTGCTTATGGCAAAATAATTCCAGAAAACGTATGTAGCAGGGTGAGGTGTTTCTGTGCAGTGCCACAAGAGAAAGTGTGATGCCTTGATGCTACCAAGTTGTGATTCAGTGCAGATCTAACCTCACAGCTTCCAAGTTTCCTTAAAAAGTTCTGTGGCAAAATCACAATCTTTAGGAAATTGCCCCGTATAAACACATTGAAGTTAGTTGGTTTTTGTTTGTTTGTTGTTTTGTTTGTGGTTTTATTTTTTAAGAAATGGCACCACATTTCTGGAGAGTAACTTAAACCCTTAAACCAGCAAGAGTTTAGTAGCTTCCTTGGCTGACTGGAAAGCTACAGGTCAGCTCTTGGATCTGTATCCCTGTATAGGTTCCGGTTGTAGAGAGTTTCTTGTAGCAGTAGTCAGCAGTCTTCTAAGGCTGCTACACCAGATTGTATTTTTCCTTTTTAAAGTTTAAGAATATTGATAGAAACTCAGTGGGAGATAGGAAATGCTGGCGTTTGCTTCGACGTCTATATCTTGCTTTGGAATGAGGCACCAGAGCCCAGCTCGTCTGAGCTTGGGATTCACCGAGAGCCAGGAGCTGGGAGAGCTGGTGCTTCTCACAGTTTTCACTCAAGATGCTCTGACACTGCGATTCTGGCCTTGCCCCTAGCATGCTAATGCTATTAAAATCCACCCACGTGTTACCCATAATTGCTGACCACTATCTTAAGCCACCCTGCAGTCTTTGAGGAAAATTAATCTTGGAGTTGTGAAAAAAGACAGAAATTTTGTTTCGCAAAGGATTTGGAGAGTTTGAAATCTGGCTTCTGTTCATACTGGAATGAAATGTGACATTTTCAAATTCTTGGCAGATGAAAATTCTCAAAAAAGCTGCCTTTCAGATTGATCAAAATGCTTCATTCTGGGTCGGATTTCATAATCTACCAGAAAAAAAAGCTGAAATAAAAGTCATTTCAAAATCAAAAAATCAGAAAGATCAAAACAAATCCTACCTCTCCAAAATCTCAAGGCAAATTGGTATGATTCGTAAACCCACTTTAGTTTTACAAATCCGTGTTTTCAAATTCAAAGGGAGACCATTTATTTATTTATTTTTCACAGGCATCCCTGTATTACTCCTCAGTTCTGTATGAAGGGACCACCCAAACTAAGCTGGCTTCTTGGGATCTCTGTTGATTCCAGGATTTGATGAATTTCAGTAAAAGGTATATTTGTGGCCTGATTTTTTTTTTTTTTTTTTTTTTTTAAATGAGAGGTAAGAATTACCTCGGATGTTGGCAGTGAACGCAACTTATATGGACTACAGAAATGCAGTATGTTGATTGTATTAATCATAGATGGTCCTTGAAAGGATATCCTTGATCATTGGGGTGATATTAACATTTTAAAGGTTTCACAATAGTAATAGCTATTTTTAACAGTACAATTACCTTCTAAGCATAACTATATTTTAAAAACAATACATAAACAAGTTTCCTAACTAGGTTTGGTGAAACTATGAGATTCTTTTTGACTTAAGATGTTTCCCTAGGTAAGACCTAGGAAAGAAAGACCTCTTTCATTGGGAAAAATAAAAATGCTGAACCATTCCTCCCTCCTACCCTTACTGGTGGCTACTGAAAGACCCTGTCGATGCTTTGGGGTAATTAGATGCATTTTCAAAGTCAATAGAAGGAAGAATGAGGACAATTAGGAAGAGGCTGTGAGATTTTCCATTTTCAAGCCACAAAGATGATAATGGTAGAAACCAACAGCCCAATGTGGTGTCTTCAGGCACAACAAGGTACAGGAGAACCCAAAGGCATGCAGGTTTTCAGAGCTGGAGGTGGAGGTAGGTTAGCAGCAAGGGCCAGGGTGGGTGCATGTCCCAAGAGAAGAGCTGTTGGGTTCTCCAGGCTCTGTGTAGGTCCCAGTGATCTGCTGTATCCTTTTGTGTTGAAGAGCAATTCTCCTTTGCAGCTGGTGAAATTAAATGATGGGGTGACTTGCAGTCTGAAGGTGTTTCTGAAAGAGTGTTTGGGTTTGGCCCTTCATGTAGTTAAAGATAAGTGAGATGTTCATCAACATATTCTTTGTAGACTCACTGTAACTCTATATTAGGCAACTAGTGAATGTTGCTCTACTTAATTTTGGACAAAGTACAAAATGACTCATGTAGCTGAGGAATTATCAGTTTTGTCTTTGGGGCATTAGCCCTTAATGGTCTTATGGTGCTTGCTTGTTGTTTTCTGTCACTGCCTTTAATTTGTTTTTAAAAAATTCCACTGATTCTGTATTTAGAGAAACTGCTTTACCTCATTGCTCTAGATGATCTTAATAGTTAAAATATGTCTGGCCCAGCGTCTTACGGTACCTTCCATCTGCGTGATGTACTTTGTCTGTAAGTAATAACAAAAGGCTTCATTAGAGAGCTAATCAACTCCCTCACCTTTGAGACCTAAAGTAATCATGTATTTTAGATGCACATCTATAACAATGAGCATGGTTATTGTGTATAGGAGAAACTGTCTTTAGGTGAAGCCAGGGGAAGACAGCAGGTGCTGTAGCTGTTTTCTTCCTAGATGGGGTTTGCCTCTTAATCCTGAGCCCCTCTTTTGATAAAGTTTTACTTTGGCTTCTTGCAGAAAAAAGGGTTTCGGAAGCTGGGTAAACAGAGCCTGAGCCTGCACGAAGGGGATTAAGAAGGAGAGGCAAGAGTGGAAGGGAAAATGAGGATATGACAGAGGCCATAGTGAGTTCAAACAAAATTTGGCCTGCAGAACGCAGGAGAAATCCCACTGGTGACAGGTGCCATCTTGTGGGTCATTCTGCCGCTCTGCCTCCTGCCACTTTTTATAACGAGAAGAGATAAAGGAGGCCTGGGTTCTTAAAGGCTTCGAGTTGGGAAAGTAATTCAAAGGGATGTGAACATGGTTGGCTTCGGGGTTTGCATGATACTGTAAACATCAATACTTTGCTTGTCAGCACTCTATGCTATTTAAGAACGTTAAAGTCTGCTATAAATAGAGACTATGTGCGTGTCTAGAAACATGTAATCATAAATAGGATGAATGATAATCAAATTATTTTTACTTTATAGTAATGCAAATAAAATATTCATGCATCATGTAGGCCTAGAAAAGGTTACAGCCTGCAAACTGTGCTAATTAAAATATAATAGCACCAAGGAGTATATGTAAGAGTTACTAATGTCTGTATTTTCCCTCTTTCCTTTAAGATCTTATCTTAATGAATACATAAAAATGCAATGGTTAGCTGGTACTTTAGCTCTGTGATTTTTCAGGAAATATATTTTGTAGGACTGTGCAAAAATAATCACAGCATCTACTAAGCCAAAATCAAATATACTATGATAAAGTATATATATTTTTTATACGAAAATGTAGTGTTTCAGGCATGAGCCTGAATTCTATCAAAAAAATAGAACATCATTAATTCTTAGAGGCTTTGCAGTTTAAAATAAATCATTAAAACGATATTTATGTCAAACAGAATGGCATATTTCAGGATTATTTTTACACCAAATTTGAGGATCACGTTTTTCAGGAATAGAACTTGGCTTTACAAATTATTAATTTAAAGTACTGTTTGACAAACAAGGCAAACTTGTAATTAGCCTTAATTTCCTCTTCCTATATTCATACTCTTGTCCAAAATACGTTGCCCTTTTGTGGACATTTATGAAACAAAATTGTAGTAGGATGAATGAACAGTAAGGAAAGTGAGCTTTAAGATGATGCACACAGAAATTCTAAACACACTGTATAGTAAGGATTTAGGTAGTATTTATGCCAGAAGTCAAATAAGGATTATAATCTTGGTAGGGAACGTCAGCAGCACCATCCAAGAGCACCAATCACAGCTATCGGTGAACTCTGTTAAGAATTAGTAAGGAGAAAGCAAATCCATGAAAATGTCAAGTAAATTTGACTGCTTAATGTATTTGAAAAGAATTCTTATTCCTTTGCAAGCATTCCATCATTATGAAGAATATGAAGATCATCGGATGCATTATTCTGTCCCCATGATTCTCTTGTCCCTGGTTGTGAATTGGTGCATGAGACTTGATTGCGAATGACTGGAGTCAATGGCTGTATTGTGCATGGGCAGAGCTTGTGGTGATGGAAAGTGAGATCAGTCTTCATATTATTTAGTCACCTAAACTTAGGAAGTTGCATAAATGTGGCTGTGCTAGAATCTTGGTCTGTGAAATTTGTCTTCCATGTAAAAAACAAACAAACAAACAACATTATGTGTATATTCAGACACTTAAGGCCAGTGAAAAACTTTTGGATGAGCGTATTGCTCGGTTATTTGTGAAATTTAAAAATGATTTGTGACAAAACTTCTCAATGGTCAATTATGACATTTTAATGGGGAAAGCCTGAATTCTTTCACAGGGTTATGAAAACAAATTAATGTTAAATATGACATTTTTCTTTGGATTTATGACATATCCCCTGGCCCCTCCCTCACCCCACACAATGCGTACAAAAGGAGGTATTAACAGCAAAACAGAGATGTTGTGTGTTCTGTTACGACCAATCTTTGTGATCTCATCCCAAGGTTTTATCCAAGCTTGAACCATCTGGCTTGGAGCTGGGGGAAAAGCATGTCAGCTCTCCCCCAGAATTTCGGTGTCAGGGAGAAGGGGCAGAGTGTCTGCGCTTAATGCCAGGCCCCCTCTCCTCCCCTCCGCAACCCTGCGAGAAAGACAGGAGTCAGGCACTGAAAAGCATACCAGGCATTTTTAAACACAACCCTGACATTTCCTCAGCATTTCCATAGCTCAGGCTTTCCTTCTCCCCATCCCCCTACCCCCTCTTTCAATCAAATAAGGCACCGGCTCTCTCATGCCTAGTGCAAAGAAGGGAAGGGAGGAGGGAGAGCGGGGGGGGGAAAAGTTGGCAATTTAATTCAAACAAAAGAAGCTGGAAATCTATAAGCACAGCAACTCCGAGGCTTCTGGCAAATAGAATTCTAATTAGTATGCTGCTATTTTTCTTTTAGACAGATGAGGGATGCCCCCTATTGACTCTAGCAGGCAGGCTGGTTAAAAAAAAAAAAAATAGAGGAAAAAAAAAAAAAAAGAGGAGGAAAAAAAAAAGGGGGGGGGGGGCAGGTGGGGGCTAGCCAGCAAACACTGCAGATTGCAAATTATATCGCAAACTCTGCCAAGTCCCAGCTCTTGGCATCAGATTTTTAATGACACCCTGGAAAAGGGAAAAAGAAGCCCTCAGCTAAGGGATAAAAATGAGGGGTTTTACACTGTGATAAGTCTTTGCTTAAAACCCAAATGGCCAAGCACACATTAGGGTTTTAAAATATTCATAGATAGAAGTGAAAATGAGGATATGAGGATGTACATTTGTTGCTTGGTCAATTGACAACTCATTCTGCATATTAATAAAAGGGATGATCTAATTTTAAAGGGACAGTCTGTCTTTTTTAACCATGACTTTTTGAGTATTATGAAGCTGAGGGCACAACATCACAGACGAGGCCAGCGATGACACACAATGTTGTTTTCTTTTGATGTAGACCTGGTACTAACTACTACTTTGCTCAGGATTTCTGGGGTCTCTACAAATACGATACCCTTCTTGTATAGTCTCTCTGATGTGTGACTGCTGAACACTTTGATATTTTTTTTCCCCTTTTTTTTTTTTTATTTTTTTGCTTGCAGTGCATGAGGCCCTTCACAGTTGTAGGATTTTATCCACAAACAGTCAGACCATCACAGAGATGGAAGCCATTTCTTTTAATAATTAGGCCACCTTCTGTTCCAGAGAACTGCTTTTGGCATGCCTACCTCGAAATAATTTTTTTTTAAAATATCATAGTATATCTCCTCCCCCTCCCAATACTATATAGTAGGTGTTCACGACAGTCTGAGTTTATATGAATATTACATACACTTCCTTAGTTCAACTAAAGGAAATCTATTTGACCAAAGCTTTATAAAAATAAATCTGAGCCTATGCATTTCAGGTAATTCTGTTAAGATTCACTTAAGTGCTAATTTTTTTAAAATCCACTTTGATTTCTTTACACCTGGAAATCCTAGTCAGAATTAATGCAATGAATGTGTGTGTCTACCCTGAGTCACGGTTAGGCAGTTAAATAGCAAATGAGCTCTGCCTGTTAATAATTAAAAATGCAAAAGTGAACTCAAAATTACTTGCATTTACAAAGCTGTAGGCACTACAAAGAGAGACTGTGTTGATACCAGTCTCAAAATTCACAGTGAATATTAATTATCTTTAAGTACACACCCATAAACAAATGATGCATTAACTGGGATCACACAGCTAGCAGTATTTCTCATGCAAGGCTTTAGAATTTGTGTAGATTTTAATGGCATCCTTTAGGCTGTGTACCTACAAAAATGAGGCTCGTGGGATCACTTGCTTCACCTGTCAGTCCCCTCCCAGTACAGTTGCCTTTTTTTTTTTTTAAAACAGAATTTGACAGAAGGGCAGAAATGTCAGTGATAATTAAGTTCTTGTAAGTTTGGTGAAAATTGTAGAGGAGAGAAACCCAAATGAGTGTCCCCAGCAAGGGGAAGGTGGGCAGGACTTGACCCTTCCACGCTGATTTGGGAACAGCTGGTGGGGCTGCAGCTTCTCCTCAGACGTCCTGAACACAGCGTATGGCGAAGATGGAGATGAGGAGCAAGGGCTAAAGGACAGAAGTCTGTAGGAAATCAGGCCAGCAGAAGAATTAGGTGTGTGTTTTAGGAAGAGCAGCCAGCTTATGTTTTCTGACATCTAGCCTTTTTTTAGAGCAGTAATTGTGTTGGCTTCATAAAGAAAAATTGGTGCTCTTATTAAGAGAGTCTGCTAATCGCCATTAAAAAGTATTATCTGTATAACAAGATTATATTGTTACTGTATGTGTCTTCAAAGTTTATATTTAAAGACACCAAGGTGGTAAATTTCAAAAGTTGGGTGTTTCATTATGTGGATCCATTGAAATTAGCAAGTTCATGTGATTTGAAAAGTGCCTCCACCATAGCGTGAATGACACAAGGAAACCTGTGGTAGTTTAACATTATCTGTGTTCTCCTTTTGAACAGTTTTTAAAGAATAGGAACAGATGCACAAGGTATCAAAGGGAAATGGTGCAGTAGGACAGATCAGGATGGTGTTTCTCAGCACATGGATGAATTAGTCTTGGTGCAGAAGACAAGTGTCCAGACAGTGACACTGTTTATTCCTGGAAGGGAGAAGAAAACCAGTCCATAAAGCTCCCATTAATTTATTGGTCCATAAAGCTCCCATTAATTTACAAGAAAGTTCCCAGGGTGACCTCTTGGCAGGAGCTCACCGCAGAACCTGTCTGGTAGTCGTGGCTATAACTCAATGGGAACCATTATTGATATTATGAGAGTGTATGGTACAATCTATATAGGGTAACATAATCTCAAACTATCTAAAGTAAAAATATGGTGGGGTCTATCTGATTTAATTGGAATGTCATTGATTTCAAGGGGAACAGGTTCAAGTCCTTCATATAAATCTTACACATACATAATATTTTGTTTGCATGACAGTTTGAGAAGGAAGCTTGAGAGATATTGTAAACTTCTGACCTGTGTTTCTGGTATGTTGTTGATATACACAGAAATACAACTTGATAAAAATCTTGAAGATTTTGGCTTAGTTTTATCTACTGATATTGAATTCCAGAGGCGAATTGGGTATGCTTAAAGAGAGTGGTGTGTGTGAGGAATGTTTTCTTTCTTTTGGTAGTTGCTCCAATGTTAACTGTACATGTCTACTTAACAGAGTTGTACAGTGAAAGCACTAAACTGAAGTGTAAACTTGAACTGCATTTTTTGAACACTAGGCATCCAATGAATGGATAAATTAGATTACAAAAAATTATCCATACAAAAGGAAGAGTTGAAATGGCTGTGTAACCTAATCTGTCTTTAATGACCCAACCCTGGGGGAAGAACTAAAACTAAAGTTTGAAGGCATCAGTGGAGCTCCAGGTGGGAGTACTGAATATTGCTCTCAAGTGGTTCACAACTGTTGTCAATGCTGTATCAATTAGTAAAACTTGTGATTATCTTGTTCAGTAAATATTTTTGGTGGAAAATACTTTTCTCCTTTTCTCTTGGACTAGTTATATCCAGTTTGCAGGTGAAGGAAGATGACAAGTAATTTTAGCACCCAGTGGCTTAAAAGGAGTTCAAATGACCACTAAAGTCATATTAACTTGTCAAATTGACCACTATTTTCTGCCACTGAAACAGTAGAATGGATGCCTGGAGACAATAAAATTGTTTCAATTATACTGCATTAAGCATCTTCACGAAGAAGTGAAAATAAAGGATCTAGGAGATGTGTTCAACAATGACAAGAATTTCCCTGGGACTCATTTGAGTGAATATCCCATTAGAGAGATATATTGGAAGAAATACCTAGTGAAGGCGGAGGCAGCTCACTTGTACTTGAAACCCCTAGAACTACATCAGCAAGAACTTACTCTTAAATATCAATGACAGTCTAGAAAAAGAAAGGCCAATATTCTGAAAAATATTACAGGGACCTTGATCATGCTACTAGCCTTTAATATGGGACATAACAAATGCTCACGCTGCTTCAGAGCTGCCAGGCTCAGCATTTCCCAGGGTTCCCTACTTGAGAGAGGTGTTTTACTCCCTACACTTACAGATAAAAACTTCACTGGCCAGCGAATGTGAGAGGCGGTTCTGACTCTCAGCTGCACATGGTAAATCTCTGCCCTCTAAGAGCATTATCATATGAATATTTCATTTTTTAAATCTAACATAGAAGCTGGCAGACAACCATGTCCTGTATGATGATGTGGAATGAGCAAGACCAACCTCTTGGTTAACTGAGTAGGACTGCATTAAATTCACAGTGAAAAATACCAGTAGGAAAAATCAGTTGTCCAGCTGTAAAGATGTTGTGGGATGTAGTACAACATAATTAAGAGCACAGTTGGTTTTTTTTAGAAGAAGTATTCTGTTCAAAACCAGCTGTGATGCTTTCTTTAAATTAGGAAAAAACAATTGGTGAGGGGGGGTTAGTTACAGAAAGTGGGAGGATACAAGTATATGAGAGGTCAGAACAAAGGGGTGGAGTGGGGTGCTTTTTTTCATTAAACTCTCATGCTAAAGATATTAATGAAGAGATACACAGCTCCCCTTTACTGCTGTATTCTTGTACAAATAATTCCATTGATTCCATTGAAAAAGAGTTTTCTTCAAGGTGGTGAATTTATCCTAAATGTGAGTAGAAAATATATGGCACCACATTGTGCCATCTTCCTCACAGGAAGCATTTCTATAGTTTGCATATTATGGGCATAATCTCAATGGGAACAGGCATGAAGGGAGGAATCACTGATTATAGAGGTCAATGAATCTAGGGCTAAAGGGTTAAAGTCACCCCTTTTTTGTACACTGTGATGGATGATACCATAAAAACAATAATGCAAACTGAATACCTAAAGCAAAGCTCCAAAGAAAAGTAATACGGGAATCAACTTGTGCCCAGAAAAATGTTGCTTGAATAAACCCCCCAAACTGGCATTAGCTCTTGAATATTTGTTAGCCCAAATCTAGAAGAAAAGTGTTTCTTTTGTGCTCTAGTGTGTATGACTTTTCCTTTCTCACTGGAATACATTAGAAGAACATCATGGAAGAAGTTTCAATTGGCAAAAGTGAACATGAAATATGTGTTTTTCAGAGGATAAAAATGTTATGAGCATCTACAAACAACTGGCAGAGGGTTTGATATGGTAAGAAAATGGTCACCTATGACCTCGCTCAGATTCAGTTTGACTTTTCACGTACTTAAAACAACATTTCTTTTTATATGCCAGGTTATATATTTTAGTCAGTGAAATGTTTGGCTTATTTAAAAAATATAAAAGTGTAGCCAGTCTCTCCATCCTATTTTTTTTTTTTTTTGTTTTTAGAGCACCCACTCCAGTCAGTGTGCTCCTCTGCAACCAATAAATCCAACAGCAAATTATGTATGATTTAAACACACACACACATATTTATATTTATGCTTACAATGTCAGTATAATTTTACAGTCAAGACACAGTACATATACTCTGCTGTAAGTACTGGCTTGATATAGTAAACTCAAAAGAGCACATTGGGGGTTAGCAGTTAGAGCTGAAAGTGAAAATCAAGAAACAGCAGTAGTACTGCTTTTGTCTTCAGCGTGCTCTTCAAGATGTGAGATGCTCCAGTGGGTGGGAGACCTATGCACCACCCCCCCAATTCTGGTGATAACCCCAGCAGATATGCTTTACAATTGCCTTTTCTTAAAATGCCAATTAACCCTTTCAGGGTTTTGTGGCATACTGTGAGCAAGCAGGAGAGGGGCACTCATTTATCCCTTATATTGAACATCGTAACCAATTACAAGGAGATTGGGGCGGGAGGAACAGGTCTTATGCTACTGTAGATGTATCTGGAGTGCTCCCTGGGTTTATCCCCAGGTTTTTAACATTTGGGAGGGTCTGCAGTTTTGTTTTAAAGAAAGAATACACCAAAAGTATAAAAATAAAAACCTACAGATAAAGATACCACTTTATTGAATGAAATATATTGTTAAAAAGCCTTTAATTCTCTTTGGCAATATTGTTCATGCTTGTTAAATCTCACCAGCTTACAAAGCTATGGCAGTTTTAGTTTTATCAAAATGTTCTAGTGTTTATGCTCACAAAACTAGCCAGTGATGTAAATCAAGCCCTAACTCTACCAAAGTAATTAATACCAGGCCACTGTGAGACTGAAACTGCATAATAACAATAACCCAAAATATTAAGGTTCTTATGGGAAATAGAATCATACCAGGATGAACTAGAATGAAATACTGCTAGAATACACCTAGAATGGCACTAATTAACCTGAAGATTAACATAGCACATTTAAATATAAGTTTTGCTACTTGAAAACCAATCATTCAAATCACATGGAGATTGACTTTTCCATGGGGTCCCGTTTGGGTGTTATTCAACATGAGTAAAGGTTAGAGAAATAGTCTTGCTGCTTAGTAGCTGGTCACATTTTCCCAATGTGCCATGTGTGGTGGGTTTTTTTTTGTTGTTGTTGTTTGGCTGGGGCTTTTTTTGTGTTTGTTTTTGGTGTGTATGGATGCATTTCACCAGATCTTTGATTTGTAAATTGTTGGACTACTTTATGAAAGTAAGTTAATTATCTAGTCATTTATATGAGAAAGGTGAGAAAGACCAAAGGTAAAGTGCTGTATCTACTAAGTGGGTTTTTGGTACATAAGTAGGTAAACAATTAAAAATTCTGGTAGCTCCTGTTAATCTGTATCTGCAACCTCTCTGTGTTCCATACCTTCGAGGGCCAGAAGAAAGGAAGAGACCCTGGTGTTTCCAATCACAGACACTTCCATCTTCTGATTCTGGGTAAAACATTTCTCAGAAGCTCTGTGCCTGATAGTGACTGAGTTTAGGCTGCTTGTTTTACTAAGGAAGAATGGATGCATGTGAAACTGTAAGCCTTCAAGTAAAAGCTGGATTGTGACAGTTTCTATCTAGCTGGGACAGAAAGAATATGAGAAGATGTAGACTTGTGGGTTTGTATGTTGGCAGCCTCACCTCCCCAAAACAATGATTTCCAGGACTCCCATGAAGACGGGGCATGTATCACCCTTACCAGTGGATGCAGCTGCACTCTGGTCTGTGACTTCTCCACACATCTGTCTCTGAGCAGGGGGACTCTGACTGAAGTAGATGTCACTAAATGAGGTATGCACTGGACTTGGACCAGTGAAAAGAAGTTACAATTAGGTGGGTTTTTTTGAGTAAAATAGCTTAATTCAGCTCAACCTCACCCAGAATGTCTGTTTGTCTTGGTAGAGGTGCAGTGTTTGGTTTGTCTTTGGTATTGGATCAAGCCCTCAAATGAGACAGGGGACGCATTTTCCTTCTATTCTTAGAAGGCTCAAGTCTGAGCACTACCAAAAAAACAATATGAAAGCAATGCTCTGTTCTACACTAACTATTTTAGCCAATGTTAAGTTTTTAAGGTAGATTCTTAAATTGTTCGTTATGTAAATGCAAACTGTTAGTGGTTCACTGAAAGAAAATTTCCATTATAAAGTTTTTACAATCAGCAATCATGAGGTACTTAACAACGAATGGGAACCAATATTTGCTTTGTGAGACTTTGAACATACTGAAAAGGCAAAACGATTGTGCCACCTTCCCATTATTAAGTGCATGCATCTCATGTTTAGAGTATACAACAAAATAGCCATGATAA
Source organism: Streptopelia decaocto (assembly GCF_964273445.1). Lineage (NCBI taxonomy): Eukaryota > Metazoa > Chordata > Aves > Columbiformes > Columbidae > Streptopelia > Streptopelia decaocto. The sequence goes on from NC_138664.1 coordinate 8,531,531, forward strand.
ACCCAAAGGTTTCCTTTGGCACGTGTGTTTTAAGAAGCACAGCACCTACTGAACTGGAGATCTGCAGGCATTTAGCTATTTGTAAAAGATTATACATGTGTATACACGTTTCCTTTGTACACACATACACATATATATTGGGTGAGTCAGGTAGATTTATATAAAACATGGGTGTGCATATTTGGGCTGCACGTGAGTGTTTACTGCACGCAATAGACATGTATCTTTAAAATAAAAGGTGTCCTTTGGAACTAAGACATAAGTACCTTAGCTTTATCCAAGTCCCTGTGTTTACTTGCTGTGCAAGAGTGTGAAGGAAAATGGTGTGGATTTCATACAGAAGAAAGTGTTATTAATGTCCAGACAGAAGGAAGGAAACAGTGTCCATCACTGTTTTAGCTGATGTCCAGATGTAACGCAGCATCAGAACTCTGGGTGATCATACTTGCTACCTAGGGTGCGATAGTGAGGTATAGCAGGGTAAATGAAATATAGTTTTAGAAGCGCCTGACAGTGTAGGTAGAGAAATAGGGGTCTATTATAATGATTTCCCATGGAGACAAGTGCCAATCAAGGGGAGAAAAGAACCTCCGAAGGTCATCACCAAGGAAAATTACATACTATACTTTTTCTGGCATCTAAGTTCGATCACACTGCTCAAGAAAATAGTAGGAAGGTATATGTACTGTGCACAAGTACATACACATATATGCATTGGTTTGCTGTGTACTACGCAATAATATCTGGGTTTTTCAACACCTGGGGTTATAATGGATTCTCTTTGGACAGGCAGAGCAGAGGAAGATGAGATGTTTGGGTCATGTCTTGCAGAGAGAGGGTGAGAGCCTGAAGATGGTGATTCTGCAAGACTGAATAACACAAACATAATTATAGGGTGGGACGGCTGCTGTAGGATTGTTGAAACATTACTGATCGTCACCCTTGCAGGTTAACCAGACAATGAAGAGAGTGAGGCAACACTTCCTGTCGTGCCATTAGCTGTGTTACACCACCTAATTGATACCTGTACCTCCTTGTGTTAGACTGTGCTTCAAATTCAAAGTTGTTAGTTAGTTTTCTATCTGTATTTTTATTTTCTAGTTCCATAAAGTATTATTCAAAGAGACTATGTTTTGCATTTTTCATGTAATGCTTTTGTGCATTATATTCAGCCAGAATTTTTTAATTCCAAATTATTTGGCTTTTAAATCTGATTGTGATTAATTACATTAATTGTTCTTTAAGTTATTGCACACCATACAGGAAGTCTATATTAAAAAAGTCTATATTAAAAAACAAGAGTAGGATGACCATCAACTACAAAATAGAAATAAAGTGCTAGGCTATAGCACTGACTAGGTCATAAATTCTATGTCTGTTGAGGCTGCCTATATCTTTTCTAATGATTCCAAACTTTAAACAGTTAGCAAAATACAATTATCTCCTTGTTACTATTAACTGCCTTCAATGGGAGGAAACATAAAAGGGCTACTGAATCCATACATATTTTTAAAACATAAAACGTGTTAATAAAGCCACTTATAAAAGAATAAATCAACATATTATATGAATTATTTTCTCACTTTCTGTATCTTCCCCTGTCCATCCTGATGTCATTTATGGGTAGTAACTAATCCAGAAGGAAAAGTTGAAGGGAAGAGAAAGGTACAGTTTTCCTTCTTGGCTTGAAAAAGCTTTGTACAGTGTGTTAATGAAAGACTGCTTCTTCTGGGGAAGAAATGCTAATGTGAAATTTTCTCTTTCTCTCAGCACAGTCATACATTAGAGATATTTGTAGCAGTGGAGATGCAGACTGCAATAGGTGGATGGATATTTACCCAAGAAAATTTGAGCCATGCCCTTTCATTTTCAGAGAGCTGCTACCTAATCTCAGTGTAGCATCAAGACAAAGGACACCTCATTCCGTTTGCGCCTGCCCTGCAAAAAAAAAAAAGGGGGGGGGGGGAAGAGAAGAAAAAACCCACAACCCTTTGTGAATGTTATTATAATAATGGTCTGGGGAAAAAAAAAAAATATAAAATACAAATTTCACTCCGATCTGGGTTGGATTACTTCCCTATGCCCTTGCCTTTATTGAGCGATTTGGAGTTTCATTAGAATTCAGAATTCCTGCAGAAAGAAAAACCACAGTGGCACGGACTTCTCTTTCAAGGGGATTGCGGGCTGACCCATCAAAATGAAAAGGCTCAATGTTTTGCTGACAGGTCCCTGAGCAGGCCTGAGTGACAGCTTCATTTCAGCTCTTCTCAGATGAGATTTGAATTGGGGGGCGGAGGAGGTAGCAGGAGAGAGACTTTGTTCCCTAAAAAGTGTCAGTGTCAAACTCTGCAGTTCAAGTTCTAGTGTCTGAGGTACAAAACCAAGTCAGAAATCATCTTAGAGTTGCCCGCTTCCCAATTTATTATTAATGTCTCTCTAATATTAGCACGCATGAAGCTTCATTTAAATCTCAGAGTTTGTGTCGAGTGTACATTGTTCTTTTTATTGGAAATAAAAAAAAAGTAGAATGAGATGGATTAAAGTACAGTGAACTGCTGCATAACATCTGCATGGAAGATTACTTAGTGGCATTTTTCTGTTGTGATAATCAAAACATGAGTGAGAGCCTGATCCTACCTCCTTTGTAGTCTATGGGAACAGGAGTGAATTTCTTCTTATAAATTGAACTAGGTCTTTTTGCCTGCAAAATAAATGTGGGTAAGAGGATACCTGAAGGTGTTCTTGGTTTAGCTTGAAATTCAAAAAGCAGCTTTTTGTATACTTCATGATACCCCAAATAAGCAACTTTTTACTCTTTATCACAATAGAAAAAAATGGTGAAAACTTGCAAACCTGTCCCTGCCACACAGGTGAGTGGAACCAGAGAAGCATCTCAACCTGTTTGTATAAGGGAAGTAAAACTCATTCACTTCCTACTTGTTCCATGCTGAAGGCTGATTGAATAGATGCGGGGTGTTAGCAATTTCATTTTCCAGGTGTCAGTTATTAGTGTCTGCAGCTCTATCAACTGTCTTTTGTTTTCCTCTTTTCTTGTGCATTTTAATGTGTTCTTTAGTATGAGCAAAAACATCCAACTCATTCAGTTTGCTTTCAGAAGCCCATCACAAATAGAGACAGAAAAAAGTTAACCTAACTTTGAGATAAATGTTAGAATACTAGGTCTAAAACCACAAATCTTCAAAGTAACATTTATCCTTATAGTTTATTCCTATACCTTATGATATCACCTTGTTGGTAACTGTCACAAATCAAGATACTATTCCATAACACAAATCTGTTCTTGACAGTCAAATCCTTTTCTTGTCCTATACATGGAGAATTTTCAAAAAGAAAAAAAAAAAAGTTTGAACAAAATCCCCAGCATATTCTGTTAAGGTAACTAAATGTGGACAACTCTGTGCACTTTTGGCACACTTAGAGATGACTATAAATTGTATTTTTTTTAACAAATTCTACTCTAATTTATATCTAGAAAAAATTGCAGTAAATTCAGCAAAGCTACAGGTTTTACCATGTAGGTAGAAAAAGAGATTTGAGCTCTGTCAGGGAGAGGTATATTAAGCTTTAATTCTTACGTGAATGTGATGAACAACACTGAGTTACTGCGGTTGTTACTGTAAGTGTTTCTATTGAATGCAACAGCCAATAGTGACATAAAATCCATGTAAATGGTCAGAGTGCATGTTAGGACCATCCCCAGGAAGCTTCATCTTGTAAACTTTCACTAATTGTTTATGGTTTGCTTTTCTTCAAAGAAACATGTGCTTTTGGAAAACAGAGAGTGAAGACACTACAACTGAAGCACCTCTAAAGCTTAGTTTGTCTTGTCCTACTTCTACATTTCCAAAAAAACTTACTATTCTTATGTTCTATGGATTGAGTGCAGAGCAAGTAAAACTCACTTTGCTCAAAACAAGCTTCATTTTGTAAAAAGTACATGTGTTTTATGCAGCAGGAAATAACACTTCCCCCTGATCTTAGTGAAGCCCTGCATCATATTTTTTAATGTAGTGTACTTTTTATAGTGAAGTTTTTGTATCTTCTTGTGAAGATCATGGGCCAATTTCAGGTCTGAAGCCACAACTCATAGCGACCTCTATACTTATCCCAGGTAAGAGCTTTGACTCAGACGTATAAAAGGATCCGTTCAGCAACAGTATGGTTTTGAGATTAAACATGCAATGAAAAATTGTTTTACCACAGAGGCACAAATTTCTCCTGTTGAAATCAATAGGTGAATTTAAAAGACTTTTGTAAAAGCAGTAAGAGATGGGGATGAGAAAGGGCTTATTGCAGAAATCACCTAAAATATTATCAAAAACTGCAATAAATAATTTTGTCTCATTTGAGACTCCAACACACTTCTCAAGCATTGGAAATAGGAACAGGGTACTGAGAACAGTAAGGTGAATACTTAGAGAAACACAGTGTTGAAAGAGGAATATACTATATAGAAATTTAAGACAAATAGATCAAGTCCAGTTAGGGTGAAGCATTTATGCATAATGGATATAAGTGATATTTGGATCTTGTGAAGTCAAAATGGACAAAATATTAGTAAATTACAGTGGGAGCAGCCACATAAACTAAAGCCTGTGAGCTGCGATATGTCCAGATTTAGTCTATGGGTTGGTGGCAGAGCTGAGTTGAACATGCTGGAGTCCAGGACACTGCCAGAAAATGTTGATTATTCAAACTTCATACTGAGAAACTTGTGGTCTGCTGACTTTCTTGCTCCTTGTACTGCTAAAAGCTGGGAAGTGTTGCTGGAAGATGTGTGGTGGGTTTTGCGAGTACCTGTCTGAGCTAAGGAGGATGGGAGAGTACAAGAAGACTTTCCAGTGCATGTCCCATGCCTGAACACCCCCCCATTCTCTTTTCCACTCTTTCCTCCAAACTTCCCTCTCTCTTCCACACACTTATTGAAACTGGTTTGGGTAAATCTCACATGCTAAAGTGAAGTTTAGAGCAATAAGGTTGGCAAAGTTGAAGGAGATACCTGCAAGCTGTGCTCCCGACTCATCCTCTTCATCAGCATCAGGTCACAGGGGTGGCTGCAGTGAGACAACATCTCAGTCCTATGTTCCAGCCAGGCCAGATTTTTCCTGCTTTATTCCTTTATGTAGTGTCCCCAGTTTCAACAGGGATGCCCTTCTGAGGGAGGTAAGTCAGAGAGGATTAAAAATGTGTGTGCTCTAATGCTGTTGTCATGTATTAAGTGGTTTATTTTTAGATCAATCTAGCTGTACAGTGGCAAGTGAATGTATTGCTGTTTTGTATTGTTATTGCTTCCTCATTTTCCCAGTATCAAATCCCATATTTTTCCCCAAAGACAATTTGTTTTTTGAATCCTGAATTTAACATGCTGTGCTTTTACCAGTGAGATTGTGGATATAAAATAAAAGGTGGGTCTTTCATGGGATTTTTAAGGGTTGGAGATAGTTAATCAGCTCATAAAATATTGGGTGAAGAGCTTCCAGGAGAGAGTAGAAAAGAGAGGCTGCTATAGAGGAGTTGCTTAACTAGTTTTCTTACATAATTACAAAAGTACATTTATCTAAGTTAACAACCGCAGCAAGTTGTTAAACAAGTTGCATGAAAGCATTTACCTGGATGCTGAATCTTCATATGAATAAGCTGTGCGGGCATTTAGGCCCCAACATCAGCTCAACACATAAGCAAGCATGCTTTACTTCTAAGCATGGGCTTAACTGCCTTGTTGAATAAGTTATTTTCCTGAAACAGAGTTATTAAAAGTATTGAACTTCTAGATTTTCATGCAACTATCTTGGTCTGACATTCTGACCCATCTCACTCTTTTTTTCACAGCAATTTCAGCAAGCTCATGTTGGCATCTTTGGCTGTGACGTAATCCAAGAACAAAACAATCTAGATTGAGCTTTACCATGTCATCAATTTTGCTGGCACTCCATTGTTCATAAAGCACCAAAATGTAACTCTTGCTTTCAAACTCTTTTGCTGAGTTCAATGTGATAATGAATGTGAAGGGTTTGCATGGAGGAGGCAAAACTTTTTTCTCCCCCCCCCCTTTTTTTTTCCAGGTTCACACCAGATAGGCATTTTTTACAGCCTGAAAGGGGATGTTTTCTTTTGTTAATAGCTTACAATCAGATGAAAGGACTCATCACTCTATTTTAGTGCTCCACCACATGGCGTGTATCTTTTATAAATTACAGGCTGGCGTTGTGTGCACTGGGGGAGAGAAAGGTTGGTTTTCTTGCTGTGAGCCATCCTGCCTAATTGTCGTATGCAAATAAAAGCAATTATAAGGCTTTTAGGGTGAAGGGATGACAGCTGAGTTTGGCAGTTGAGGAGGCCTCACCCACCTTGTTGTCATAGCAACAGGGAGGAAAAGGACAAAATGGTGTGTATACAGTGGAAACATTTATTTTGGTTAAAGAATTAAAAATACATATACCACTGTTATCATGAAACATCAATATGTGTAATGAATGGGTTTGTTTAAAACATTACAGAAATTAAACTGTATTTATTCCTTGGCCCTTTAAATGATCCTTGTCATCTAACTACCATTTACAAACCATCACTTGTGATTTTATCTGCTACTTTTAAAGTTAGGAACAGATCATAACAATCCATTCGATAATTAGGAGATTACAAGTTTGTGTTTTAGCACATCTATTTCAATATTCCTAGACCCGGAGCTCCAGGAAGGAGAGGGACATTCAGTGGTATGTCCGTGAAGGGTGAAGAGTGAAAAATAATAACCTATTAGCAGTCCATAAAGTTCAATATAAAATATGTTTGTGCTAAAGTGTTAAACAAGTAGAACAAATAGCGTGCTAGTAGCATACAAAATTAAAACGAGTCACAAATGGATATTTTCTATGGCAATTTATTTCACAATTACTCTTGTGGAAGCTTTCATGAATTAAATATGAGTTCTATCTTGAAATTAGGTGTTATAAGGCTAAATTACAAGAGGCAGCCAGTAATTGAGGTGGCTGAAACACGGGGTCTAGTGAACTAATCTCTTGCCGTGTCACGTGGCTGTTCCCTCGCCAATGGGAACCCTCCCCATCACAAAAACAGAGGCAGCTGAGAAAAATTGATTTCTCATCTGAGCCATATTTGATAGCTTTTGAAATCGAAAATTGAAATTAACTAACCTAAGCCCCGTCGTAACAAAAGAGCAAATTAAATATGCAACATGGCTTCCTATTGGCAGCAAGAGGGCCTGCCAAGGTAAATTTGTAAATAGAGTTGAAGATGCAATCCTGCCCCCCTCCCCCTTTTTCTTTTCTCTCGGTGTAAAAGTATAAGTCTGCAGTGGATTTATAAATTATTTATACCAAAAAAAAATCATCAGCTGCAAATGGCCACTGTGGTTAAGGTCTTCCATGGAGAAAATCATTGCATTAGAAGAGCTCATTGAATGAAGCAGGATTAAAATCATTCACAGTCATCCTTGAGCGTGGAATAAACTGTACATGAAGAGGCTGTTTTCTTCTAAAGAAAAGTTTCATGAATGGAAGTTTACAAAAACAGCAATAAAAAGAACCCCAAAATCAGATCGGTCATTTGGACTTTACAGATAGCTAGGGCTCAAATACACATTTTTAATTCTTTCTTTTCATTAACCCCAAACAATAAAATGGCATAATGGCTTTTTGAGCTTGGTGGAGTATCCACATGCTTGCCTTTTGTCGTGCTTTTACACATCCTAACATGCTACAAAGGATTCTGACAGTGAATGCTAATGATTCAAAAGGTGCTTCTGCAGAGCTGTGGATTTACAGTGGGATTCCCTGAAATGAAGGCAGCCAACAAAATCGGTGATGCCATGCTCTAAATACTGGTTTACATCTGTTTAGAAGGAGGAGGGGGGGATAGAAACAAACAGCCAAGACATCAGCCTTCAGCATTCCTCTCTTACAGGGTTTCTGTTTTTCTCTGCCCAGATTTGCATGGGAAAACAAATGATTTAATTCCAATACTTGAATAGAAACATGTATAAAAATATAGAGCCAGATCTCTGTCTGCATAAATCAGGATAGCTTCTTTAACTTCAGAGGATTTATGCTACTCTGCATCATCTGAAGATCTATCTCATGAAATTGTTCCACTTTCCTGCTGAGGCTGTTCAGATCTGAACTGTATAAAATCTAGTGACAACTGTAATGGAGGATATTACACTTAGCCTGTCTGTCATCCCAGGGATCTTGTAAAATCATTTTCTGTTCTAATTTATTACTTTTAGTGTCAATCAGCTGCCGACAAGCTGAGTAACATCATTAGGCATTGAGTTCATCTACTCAGCACTTTTTAAATGCAGTTTAAGTAGTTGTGTCATTATGTGTAGTAGGACGGAAAGCCAAGGTTCAAGGAGTTTTCCTTTTTGGCAGAGATATTGTCAAAGTCTGTACTATTATCTTTGAAGGAAAAAACCCGTAAGAAAATCGGGCTTTTTTAAGGATATGAAAGAATGAAAAGGAGGCAGTAAAATGCAGTAAAACTCACTGTAGAAACTTTGGTTCTGATTTCCTGCTGCTTTACTTTGTACCTACCTCAGATACGCGAGTTGAAAGGTGTGAGGATGGAGAGAGAGGCAGTGATGAATCAGGGATTTTGTATAATGTGTAGCTGATGGCTTCCAGCCATGAGCTAATAAGTGGTTGGGGTTCATCTCCTAACTGGGAGCCTGCTATTGCTGTGCAGAGAGTATAATGGATGGAAATAAACCCTGAACCAATCCTGTAATAGAAAACATTGATTTCACCAGCTCCTGAACAGGGTATGATTTTTGACTCTATTACATGTCAGAAATAACTCCACAGCACTGGATGTGGCAAAGAAAGAGTGAAGCTAATGCAAAGTTGCTTGAAATAATTTTTGGGGTTTTTAAAATAAAAATGTGTTTATCACAAATGTCAGGGCAGACAGCAAAAGCCCTCCAGCTTCATCTCCTGTGAGACACCTGAGAGCTTGACTCTGGGCTAGACCCTGAAGAGGGACCTCATGGCCATCCCTTGGAAAATCCTTCATCCTTCAGCTGCTTCCCAGCAGCGGTTTACATCAGAACATAGAGCTCCAGTGTCAGTCTTCATGTTTCTGCTCCGTTTGAATAAGTTTCTTCTAACCGTGTCCAGATAACGAACCATTTGTCTTAGGAAGGCCCAAAGCTGCTGAGGTGTACTGATTCAAGGGCAGCTGAGAGTCTTGGTCCTTTCTGGGAAGCCTCAGTGAACGGGTGTAGCAAGAAGCCAAAGAGAGGAGATGTGGTGCTGGGCTGGGTGGTGAGTGTGTCGTTTTTCTCTCTGTAACAGGCAGGACATGGCCATTTTCATGCCTGTTTCTCATATAGCTCCCCGAAGTGTGATTAGGGAGACAACAATAATTCTATTACAGTAGGCTGGATTTTACCAAAATTTAGGAAGAAGGGCTAATTGCAGCCTCGAACAACTGGTTAAACTGGTGGAAAGAGGTCAGGAGGGGACAGCCTTTCCAGTGTGAATGACTATTTGGGATTCTGCTGTCATATTTCCTTATATTCCAGCGGAAGAAGAGCGAGTATAGTTATGTCATACAGAAATAGCGTAGAGAATTGATACAGTACATTTTCTGGAGGATGCTAAGGATATGCTCCTTTGATGGAGTAGTGGAAAATATTTTATAAGTGGTTTATCATGTTCATGCTGAATTGATGATTTCATCAGAGAAATGAGACTTAGTTACATTAACTGTGTCTTAGTGTGGCTGAAGCTTTTTCTGAGCACATTTTATTTATTTTATAAATAATAACCGAGTTTCTTACTAGTACTATCTAAACTTTTGGAACACAATAATTCCTAATTAATAATGGTATAAAATATTCCTGTTAAACATATGCAAAGAAGGTAATATGAAAGAGCAAATATGTTGATAAGCATTCCTAATTCACATAAAATTATTATTGGTTCAAAGTCCAGACCCCCTCCCCTCAATAAACTGTTTTATATGACATTCTGTACATTTTAGATACAGTTACCAAAGCAAGCAGCCTTCATGGTATCCATCCAACAGGATATTGTAATCAGAGTGCCAGTAATTCTGGGAAGCATCAAAAGAATGTTTCAGAGGATGTTTAGTCAGAAGAAAATCACAGCAGAGGCAAATCTGAACTGTTCAAGCAAAAGGAAAATTTCCTGCAGAACTGTAGAACAAATTCTACAAATAATTGCACCTACTGGACAAGTTAGATAAGGATGCAGTACACATTTTAAAATAGTAATCTCGAAACTGCATGTGTAGCCATAGAGTGCATATGGGTGCATCTTGCTATAAGTAGTGTCTTTGTATTACATGCAAATTGCTCATTTTGAGTTTACCTTTAAAGATAATATTTTTTCTTATTAGATCAATCATTAGAATTAAGCAAATATTAATATATGGCAACAGTTACATTGCGAAAAGGGATCACTTTCTGCATTGAGGAATGTAATTGTCTCAATAGCCATGAATCCTAAAGGGACCCCAAATACTCAGATTGGTCTATGTTTTAATGTAAAATCCTAAATTAGGCTTCAAACCAGAATATATTTAAACACACTTAATGTGAATAATTTGGCTCATGCATGTATATCAAGGTAAGCAAATGAGCATGGGGGGATGTCTCAATTTGTCAACTCAGTTGCCTCAAATTGAGTCATAGCTTTGTGTTTTATATAGCAACAAGGCCCTGATTAAGCACTTAAGCATGTGCTTAAGGTTAAGCATGTGATTAAGTGCTTTGCTGACCTAGGGCTTAAGTACCCTGTAAAGCATTGGAAAAATGAATAAATCAAATTTAGGTCAAATCCAGCCCTGTGCTACATACCTATGGCAAATAGCAAAGCAGAAGGTAGAAAGCTTTGCTTGCAGAGGCAGGGAACAGCAGGGCAGGATTACAGGCTGACATTCAGGGGAGCGCTGGGGAGGGGGAGCGAGCGGCTGTGACAGCCCCTGCTCCGGGAGGGCACGGGCTGCCAGCCGGAGGCCTCGGCCAGGTCCTGGAGCTGGCTGTCACCCAGGCTTCAGTCTGCAGCCAGCAGGAGCCTGCGGCGAGCGCGGCTGCTTGTCAAACAGCAGAGTTTACGCAGCGCTCGGTGGTGCGGCCATGAGATCTGCCCCAGAGGGATGGCCCCTGTCCTGCAAGGATGCTCTGTGCAGCTTCTCTCTCCCTCCAATTTACTCCTCACCTTATAACCTGGGAGGAAAATGCTACAGGAGTCAGTCTTTCCTTTAGGGATACGCACTTCTTGCACAACCTCATGCAGAATTTGGCTGCCCAGTTTAGATGTTGGTGCTGGAATGTTCTCTGTGTGGGTTCCTGCCCCTTGGGACAGTTCCACCTGCTACAGGGATGCACCAAACTAAGCTGCTTTTTGTGTCTACTGGCAGCAAAGGTTGTGTTTAGCCAGCTCATGGTGAGAAATAGGAACACTTGGGAAATGTGATCTGTAGTGGCGGGATGATAGACAAACATTAATTAAAAAAAAAAAAAAAAAAAGGTGTTTTTCTGTGGATGAGTGTTCCCAGAACTCTTGTTCTGATGCTGCCTAGAATTCTTTGATCTGGAAGGTGGTACTGGAAACTTTCCTGAAAAAAAAAAAAGGCAGACATTTTTTGGTGCATCTTTATTTCCATTGGTTAAAACAAGCTTCTGTAGAGATGTGCTTAAAAAAAAGAAGTGAATTTCCACAAAACCTGCTTTGGTAGTTATATCATTCACTGTGCTGGAGAAGGTTAAAGCAAAGAGTGAACTATAAAGGAGAGGACCACAAAGATGAGGATAAGGTGAAGTTTCAAGGGACATAGATCAAATATGCATCCTTAGAAGGAGAAAAAAAAAAAAGGTTAAAAAAAACTGCATTAAAGCATTTTTATTCTCTTTCCTTTCTTATCCCTCCTAAATCCAGGTTTCTCTTTGGAAAAAAAAAAAAAAAAGTCTTTCAAACTGATGAACTTCCATGTACTGGAAAAGAGGAGGAACACATCACGTGCTGTCACTGCAGACTGATCCTCCACAGTACCACCTACCGTGGGAGTCTGGCTGCAGGCTACAGTTCTACAATATCACAGAGAGATTAAGCATTACATTTATTGTGGTTGCTGGAAGGTAATATTGTTGCTGTTTCAGTGGAGAGATTTATAGCAACACTTAATGAATGCTACTCTTTTTTTTTTTTTTTGTTATTCGTTGGTAACCATACATGTTGTGCATGTAGAAATATTATATTAAGTCTATAAAAACCTTGGAAAAGTTGGGTATTAGTCTTTGTGGCAAATTTGGCAGCATAATGAAACTATGTATAATGGTATGGTGTTGTTAGGTTGGGCATATACTGTTGGACGGAATGAAGGCAAAATTTGCCTTATCAGTTGTAGGCATTTTCCAAATGAAGAAATTATTTGTGATCTATCCTTAGGAATGTGCAGATTGTTACAGTTATCACTCTCAGACTATTTATGAAAATACCATAGGTCAGAAACAGTTCAGAAACTAAATGCAAATTGAAAAAAAATACAAAGCTTTTAAAGATTTTTCCATTTTAGCTCTATTTGAATCATAGCTATACGTGAGTCATCAGCAAAATAGGAACTATTAAGATAGATCAGAAAGATGTGAAACTTAGGAGTTCCTGGAAAAAAAATTAATTCAAATCATGTTGTAGTTGTGCTGGTCTATTGGCATCTACTCATCTAATGCAGTCGACAGCCCTAATGAGAAATTGAAAGGTAGCAGTCAGTGCAGAGAATTGGCTTTTCCCTTCCCCAGAATCTTTACTTAGAAGCACTAAAGACTGAGCATCTTAGAGAATCCGCAAGAAAAATCTTATTTGAATTCTTTTAGATGTAACATTTGTTCTGTGCTCTGAGTGCATTAATATAATATTATCATGCATAGAAAGCTGTATGATAAATATATATTTGTACATTGAGCTGAAGCGAAATTTTCATTAACACTGATCACAGGCAAATTATTAGGCTTAGCAGCAGCTTTTTATGTTGCAGTGCAACATATCTAAGTTCATGACTGGTATCAAGAGTCATTCACTCGAATGCTTGTAGGTACAGCTTTTTTTCTTCCTTCAGGAAAGGAGATTTATTACAAGATCCTGCTATTGAAACCTCAGTCAAGATTAGGTGTAAAGACAACAGAGTACAGAATAGGTAAATAGCGTCTGTGGTACCTGCCATCAAAGGATGCGATAGAGTGTTTTCAGATGGAACAGACAGGTCTGATATTGCATATTAGCAGAGTTGAAGTATATGAGGTATTGAAAATATTCATGCCTCTGCAATGATGGAGAGAAGGCGGAAGCTTTTGGCTTGGATGTTTGGATAATTAAGAGCAACAAAAGATTATGTTGGAAGCAGATTTGCTGCAGATAGATAGTATATTCTTGCTGGAGAAATGGGATATCTAGTATAGTGGTCTGATGGCCCCTTTATTTTCTTTTTTAAAAGAAAAAAGCACTTCTATCTTCTAACTGCATTGTAGGATGCATAATCAGACCCCTGGCAAGTAATGAAATTACTTTTCTCCCTCTAATAATATTCCGTTCCAGAATTTATCAGAATTTTGCAACAGTACTTGCAGTCTGAGATAACTATTACATAGATATATTCTAAAATTTGGATAAAAGAAACCTACCATATCATGGAATTGTTAAAGAGAATTTGAGTATGTAAATTAATTTGACTAGTGTTGAATAAAAGCATCTCATTTTATTGAACTTCCATCACCTTTTTCTAAATGGTAGTGAAGTGGTAATTAAAAAGGGCTAATTATATATTAAAGTGTACATTTGTTCTTAATTTTCAAATTAGTTTTCTGATGTGCACGCTTTACTTTTTCTGTCTGCAGTTTATTGCATAAATTCTCTGCTCTGACTGACCTTTGGGGGGTAAAAGACTGGGACTAGATGGTGGAGCTGTGTGAGAACGGGGATTACAAAAACCACTTCCATAAATTTTTGACTTAACTCTCTATCCACATTTTCTTTCCTTTCTTGGCAACTGTTCATAGCTACCTCCCTGAGCAATGTTTCCAAGCTGTGGTTTGAGGAACTTTGTTGGTCTATAGGGCTATGTTGTGCAGTTGGTGCACGAATTCTATGGGTCCCCAGGCATAATATGATCTCACCGCATGGAAGCACCAGTGTCTGTCTCCTGGCAGAGGACCAAAGCACCAATGACACCCTGTAGAACAGGAAAAGTCCTTCTTTCATCAAAACCTGCATGGGATTCTCCAAGAGAAGCCAAAGTTACCCTCTGGGCAAAAACACAATATAAACTTGGAAACACGATATTCTGATTGCTCTAAAATAAATCAGGGAAAATGAACTGAAATCCCACAGTAAATGTCGAGGTTCTTAGGGGCATGGTTTATTGCTAGAGTTAGGTTATTGTTGGACTTGATCTTGAGTGTCTCTTCCACTCAGAATGATTCTATGGTTCTGTTTGCATGGTCTCTGGTGCCATGAAGAGCAGAGCAGTCAGCTGAAGGAGTTTTCCTCTGCTCTCCACTCCAGCTGGTACAAGCTAAGATGCTTCATAGAGGACTGTGTGAGGTCTGCACCCTGAGTGGTGAAGGTCATGATATAATGCACCTGCTGGGAACTGCCATCATTCATAGCTACTCCACCCTGAACTATGTTGCAGACCTGCTCTTAGAGGAGTTCATGTGAGTGAATGTTATTGATCTATTAATGTGAGCATTGCCGAAAGTTTTCCATGTAAAAATCTCAGAAAATGCCACTGTTCCCTCATGCCCATTTCAGACCCAGTTTGGGGTAAGGGTACATCAAGTAGACAGGAAGGAAAGTTAGATATAATTTTGAAGTTGTAGTTAAAAATGTGTAGTCTAGCTCTTTACATAATTAGCTGTTTATGCACAGATAGGAAATTCTGATTTTTAAATTTTTTTTTTAGAAATAATAAATTGATACTGGACAATGTACTTTTTAATATTTTATACCATATACACACAGAAAATGCAGAAACATCTTTTAGTGCTTAGTTACCAAAGATGCAAATGGTCTAAATAATAAAATATTTAAGGTTGGAATTCAACTTTTTAATTAAAATTTTCCCAAGGCAAGTAAGATTACTGCAGCATGGAGAGTTTTGCTGATACTTGTGTAATGTGCTTTTTATGATGCTGGTGGTGACTGACAAAGTCGGTTATATGCTACTTGTGAGTTGTCTGTTATTAATATTTTTGTATCAGTGATGAGAAGAGTAGCAGTGACTATTGCAGTCCATGAGTCACAATAAATAGCAGCAAATGCATTCTAACCTCTGCCTCTGTGACAAACAGCATGAGTACTATCTGCAGCTCTGGTTTTAATTTCAATGGCATCAAAGGGAAACTCAAGAGCTTCAGAAAATAACTCTGGCACCATGGCTCAGATAAAATAAAATGCTTACCCACAGACATAAATTACCATGGGAATAAAAAGACTACACCAAAATTACATAGTTTCATAACGCTCTTAAATCAAAGTCTAGAGGACAGTGAGCACAGCTCACAAATTGCAGCAGTCACACTACTTGATGAGCGGCTCTTTTTGGGCACTAACTAACATAGTGGGTTTCTTCAAGAAGTGGTACTTGATGGCGTATACTCAGATTGTGTGAGGAAATTCAGTGGGACTAGGCTCCCATTTCCAAAATTAATTCCCAGCACACATCAGAAAATGTATTTTCACAGCTCTGACTGCGGCATTGCCACTGCATGAACACGTGTTCCTGTAAACATAGTACTTGGTTGGACTTTCATTGCTGCTGAACTCATTGAATTTGAAGCTGCATGTAATTGCTTTAAGGCGTAGTAAGGCATAGTAAATCCTGCTCACCTCACTAGTGATGGCACTTCAAGAGCTATTGTCTTTGCAGTCAAAGCCAAGAGAACACTGCAAATGAGCTGCAAAGTCCTGGGGAAAGCATTTTACAGGAGAGGACACTCATCCTAGACCAGTTCCAGTTTGACTTTTCACTAGATGGTGTAGACTAGATGACCAGGTAAATCCTCCTGAACTCACCTATGGGAACTGTATTTTAACTCTTTCCTAGTCCCTGCCTATGCATTCCTACTGCAACAGCATATGGAGTCTTCTTCAGTAGAGGTACTAATAGTCTTATCTGGAATTTACTCACTCCTATTCCTTATTCTCACTTTAATTTATTGGAGTTTTTTGTCTAGGCTAAGGGGGGTTGACAAGTTGGACTGGCTGTAAGTGAGGAGTCCAGTTCTACTTCTCTCTGAGTGGTGGAGAATTATGAACAGTCTCCATTACCTTTGTATGACTCTCCTTGTGCCTAGAAAGGCAGCAGTCCTCTACAGATTTCTAGGAAAAATGTTCCAGGAAACTTATTAGTATATTAGTATATGTTAAAGAAGTAGTAGATGTGCCCCCAGAAGTTCTGCTTACATGCATGAGAAAGCAGTGCAAGGATGGAGGCAGGAATTTGGGTATGCCCAGGCTTTTTTCTCCTGGGGCTGACTATGTATCAGCATTCAGATCAAGCTCTGGTCACCACAGTTCAGACCATACTCTTCTGTGTAAGGAAAGAGGGAGAAAAAAATCTTCTATATTATCTTGTATTAATACATAATGATAGATGACAATGAACAATGTTGATCTCTAATGAAATCACTTCTTTATTACTGCAAAAGGAATTGGCCCACTTTCACTTTGCTACACATCCCATTTGTAGTACCTGTAGTCATGTTTCACACTGGCTTCCCATGAAAGTTTAGAATTTCAGTACAATTCTTTATTATGTTTAAATCCCACTGAATCTCAATCAAATTATTAGTCTAGTATTGTTAATATTTGTAAGCTTGTTAATTACTCACTGAACTTTTCAGTAGATAATTTTGAAAAATTCTACATGAAATTCCTCAGTTGAAGCGAGCTGGAGCTTGTCAATGCTGCAGTCTCACGTTGAGTTACTTGATGTTCTGGGAATCTGGTGGCTCCGAAGAGGTTTTTCCATTACTGCGGTCAGAACCAACTCTGTGTCTCATAGCAGGCAATCTCATACTAGAGAATTTAAAATGTTTAATAGCTATAGACTACACAGAAATCACTTTTCTGTGTGAGTCATAAAACTAGTACTGGTTGCCAGATACACTTAAAAAAGAAAGCGATCAGTGAACCTGATTTTTCAGTCTTAGAAAGTTCTTTGGCAGGTTTTCAGTGCAACTTCCACAGACTGGGTTTTTACACAGAGGAACAAACACCTCATGTATTTAAGTTAATTTGTGGACTTCTTTTGATAAGTAAGGAGTTCTGGTACCTTTTTTTTTAATCTCATGTGGAAAAAAAAGTGTATTTTGTTTGATATTTTTTTCCCCTCAAAAATGTTTTCAAAAGAAGTATAGGAAAGGACAAAGAGGAAAATAATAAACCTGGCATTCTTTTCTTCAGTGAAAGAATAGAACCTTATTTTGACCACTGTACCAGAAACAAAGTTCCCGCTCAAAGCACTGGAAAAAATGGATATTTACTTTTTTATTTTTTTGAACTATAGTAAAACTAGTTTCCACTGGAAAGTTAAATGCCTTTAGAAAAAATACTTGTCAAAAAAAGTCTGTAGCACAGGGGGAGATAAGGCAACAGCCCATATCACTTTAGATTTTTGGCTAAATCCAGAGATACAGGTGGTTTTTAGAAAGCACGGGTCATGTGCAGGAGCATATGAAAGCTCACCTTTGCACTCCCATAATCTTAAAATAGTCTCTTGTGCCAAGCTGGAAGGTGGCTCAAACTTCTACCAACATCAAATAGCACCTGGACCATTCTGCTCTGCCATCTGTGATCTACATACCACCCTTCGCAGTTATTGATACAGTGAGTAATTACTTCTGATGGTAGATATAGCTCCAACTTTCCATTAAAAAGAAAAGACACAGATGAGGTATCCTCTCCGGATTTCTTAGCGCCAGAAGTAGAAATAACCTGCTGGGTCAAAGGGTGTCTGGGTTGGCACGTGCTGCATTCAGTCAAGAGACTTGTCCTCGCATCAGGCTTAGGACACCTTTTGTAAGTGCTTTTGATCTGAAAGGCTGACAAAAAGAACCTTAGTGATACGCATCTTCTGGTGTTTGTAAATTTGTGCTATGCTACTTGGCAGAATATACCCTTCCAACAAATGAGGCAAAATTGTATCTTTGTCTTTTCTAAGTAGGAATTGCTGACTTCTTATTAATTTCCTTTTACAAACCTGATGGTTGTGTAGGAATGTTTTTTGCAAATACATGTTAAGTTGCTGCATGCTGGACTAGGTCTTCAAGCCAATGCTGAACTCTTGCTTTGTTGCATGAGACGCTATAGAGGACTCCGGGCATTATATCCATGTAAAGTACGCAATACATGCCATCCAGAGACTTCACACTTTACAGTTTTTTATTATATATATATATATATATATTTTTTTTTTTTTTTCCACAACAAGCAAGTGCTGTGGGGGCGAGCTTATTCCCATTTCACATTTTGGAAGGTGAAGTCTGGAGGCTGTATTTACACTACTGTGCAACAGCAACCTGTAGATAAGAGGAAGAAAAGCCTGCCTATAATGGTCAGGTTTTGGAGCTTTCTCAGAACTACCTATGGGACAGTTTCTGGCTCTTTGTGTCTGCGCCAGCAGTTTCCCTTCAGTTTGCCTGTCCTGCCTATGATGTTATGATCAACAAAACCCACAAGGTTGCTATTGTGAAGTTTCCTGTCACAAAGTTATATGGGAGTACCGGCACTATGATATCCAGTAGACATGCCAGAAAGGGAAAACCTTGCCAGAAAAAGAAACTAAACGTGAAGTGGTAGAGCTCATGTCCACCTTCACTCTTGAGGTCCATCAGCTCTGGTTAAAGAAGGTTTTGTCAAAGAGACCAAGTGATTCACAGGTCATACAGAACTGAAGTCTGGCAGAAGAAAGCATTTCAACCTCAATCTTCCAAGATTCAGAGTAGCACAAGAATATTTATACCCAGTAAAACTTGGTGGAATCCTATGGATTTACACCAATGTGAGCAGAGTAACAAAGAACCAAGTAAAGTATTTCATGAAATCTGAGTCTAATCTGCTTTTTAAATCGTTGCAGAATATAGGTTTCGAACAAAAGCTATAGGGTTGCAGATAGAAAAGGAAGTGTGTAGTCTTTTGGTCAGGATATGCTTCCTTTTTCAATTTGCTTAGATTTTAGTACAAGAGTAACCTTAAGAAATCATCATAGTTTTGTCACGCCAAATATTTAAGGAAGTAGAGGCTGGAATTGCTGTTGACTGTCACTAGAGGGGATGGTTTGTGTTTTGTGAATGATGGGACAAAACAGGTTCTGCTCCAGCAATCTTGACTCTTCAAGGACAAACTGGTCCTGTTCCTTAGCATCCAGAACCGATGAGTGTGAGGGGGTCATATAATTTGGCTTTTACTCCTTTCATTAATGATACAATCCATGCTGAATATTAACCTGGGCTTATTACTTGTAACGAATGAGCACATACAAGGGCAACTGCAGATTTGTAAGCTGATGGTAATATTTTGAATGTGTGACTGGTAATCTAAAAATGTAAAATAATTCCTTGCAGCCCTTTTTACTTGGCTCCACATCTTATTTCTTGGTCTTACACAGGCTGCAAAGGCAAAAATTCATTATCTGATTGGTCAAAGTGCTGCTCTGGGCCCATTGCTTACTTAGCAGAGTAGATGCGAGTTAAAAGGAGGATGAGGGGCCATTTCTATATGGGTTGGGCTTTTATTATTTTAAAATTTAAATAAGAGTCGGAATCATCATAATATGAAGAGACCAAAATCAAACAAGCATGGTTCGCTCCTGTGCTTTGATTTTCACACCCATGCATGTTTAAAAAAAAAAAAAAAAAAAAAGAAAACCAAACATGTGTGGTGCCTTTTAATAAAGATCATATTAAAAATTCAATAAATAGCAATATCTCTGATCTCTTAACAAAAGCGTCTGGTGTACAGGAAATTAAATGAAAAAAAAACTTGTTAATCCTTTTTGATTTCTGTACATGGTAGCTGGAAGCAGAATTCTTTAACTCACAGGATTCTCTTTTTGTCCTCCTCTTTTACATTTCTTCTCCTTTTTTTTTTTAATCTTCTCCAGCACAAACGTTGTCTGGGTAACCTCGGTGTAAATGCAGTCTGGTTCTCTGATACATTTTTAAATAAATAATAAAAGAATAATAATAATACTAGGAAAAAAAAAGCCGTTGTGTCATTGTCTCATCCCTGTGGCCTTGCTGTGAGGGATCTGTCTCGAACCAGGTGATAACCTGATAGACTTTATCTTGTCTTTTCTGGGCCTCCCTGAAGCCTGCCAACACTTCGGCTGGCTGTTAGGCATTTTAAATATCCCCCATGAGCCCTAACCTTACCCCTTTTCTCTTCTTGTCAGCTGGAATGTCTCAGAGCTGTCAGAGGCTTGTTGCTTATTGATGTTTCCGTGTGTTTTATGTCTTTTCTGAGATATGACAGCCCCTGACACAGTGCTGATTTCAATCAGCCGGCTTCTGGAGAGGCCCAAGATTTTGTCCTCGCGCGGTCCCAGCCGCCAGCGCACTTCAGAGGCCTCTGTCTAATGAAAATGTTTCAGTAGGCTGAATAAAGGCTCCTCTGCTCAACAAACAACAGTTGATGAATTCACAAGACAAAAAAAAAAAAAAAGAAAGAAAAGAAAAAAAAAAAAAAGGACAAAACCCTCCCCCCACAACCCTCTGCCTTTGTTATAAGAAAAGCAAGAAGAGAGAGTGACCTCCTGAGCCAAAGGTTTTGACACTGAATCAAATCCCTTTAGGCCTGAACTGGCAGGCTGGGCCCAGCTTTAGATTTCTTTATCACATCTTTGAGCGACGCTTGTATGTACCTCAGGATACCTTACGTGTAAAGAGTGGATATTTTACCCCTATTGCTTATTAAGTCAAGTCTCGGTGTCTGGTAGAAAATGAAGGTCTGTCTCACAGAGCGCTGAGAGGGGAGGAAATGTGTCATTAGTAAAAACAAGGAGTGATATTATTTGCATGGAGAAACCTCCTTGTTAAAAAATGTGTCATGGACTTTGAAGTTGCTGGGAGAGAACAGATATTTTTGTTTGCAATCAGCTGAAAAAGAGAACAAGGTTCAGGGCAGTGTAGTGCATTTTCTTTGTGGATTTTGATCAGGTCTTCTAATAAACGTTGGCGCAGCACAGAGCTGCGTGGCCACCTGGGATGTGTCCCTGACAGAGCTGGGCATTGAGCTGCTGTTTGTGCATCCTCCAGCACCCGACCTTGGGTACTGACGCTGCTTCTCAAGTCTCCTTTCAGCGTTTCATGTGGGGGAAAAGCAAACACAATGGCCATCCATCGTCTCCCCCTGGGGATGACATGGAGAAGCTGCCTCTTGTATGGCTATCTTGCACCCTCCCAGGAACCCCCTCCCTCTTGAGGCACCATCTGAAGCCACATCAATTCCATAATTCCCTGATTTCAGCTGAAATTACACAACTGTGAGGCATCGTTATTATCCGGGCTCTGACACGTATGTCAGGGATCGGCCCCTGCTGTGCCAGGTGCTGCACAAGCATAGCAGGAAAGGACAGCAGCTGCAGTAACACCTTGAATTGCTAATACTAAAGCCTTGGTCTTTTCCTTCAAGATGTGCAGCTCATATTATGCACTTTATCTATGTGGAGAAGTCTTGTGATTTTTTTTTTTTTTTTTTTTTTTAGAGGGATTGTACCTGTCTGAGCATGGGCTGTGGGATTAGGTTCATCAGCGGGTGAGATTTGTTGAGGTTCGCATTTGCTTCTTTATTTATATGAGTTCGGTCATTATTTTTCTCCATTTGTTTTTACACTGAAGAAAAACAATCTCTCCCTCTTCTCTAACTAACCAAATAAACACAGCCCACCCCACTTTTGAACGACATCAGTGAAATCTATATCTGCAGTGACTCAGATTGTTTTGTTAATAACAGAGAGAGCTCTCTGTGTAGCCTGATTCTGTCCTTCAGATGGGAGACTTTAATCCTAACTCTTATTTTTCACAGCGTTCAGCTCCTGGTTTTTGAGCAACAAATTACATCCATGCCTCCAAGCCAAACAAGGAGTGAAAATTTCTATTTAAAAGAATGGGGAAATAATACTGTCCATCTACCTACAGTACAATTCCATTTTTAAAGTGCTTTGATATTTTTAACAATATTAATATAATAACAGCAGCATGTGCCTATTGGGTTAGTCTGTATTTTATAACTTGGTATCCAATTTCTCCCTTGTTTCCTGCAGGACTGTCACTATTAATTTCTGCTCCCATTTTTTCCGTCAGTGTGAACATTGTCATTGGACTATTGTTTGTAAGTGATAAGCAGCCCCTAGTATTATTATTATTATTTCACTCCTGCTTGTTGAGCATCAAAATATTAAAAAATTTGGTGGAAGTTTAACTCTCACCTTGCCAGATGTTCCTTTTTTCTTCAACTCAGAGGAACATACTTGCTACTATATTATCCAAGATTAAAAAAAAAATAGGAAACTAGTAGAAAGGCAATCTGTCACAGGGAAAAAAAATACCTCAGGGGGTGAAGAATGCCTTCACAGTATGGCTTTAAGGTTTTAATTTATATTGGTCCTGACTCATGACATAGCCAGAGCAAGCCAGGGCCTGGGAGTCGGGTCTCCCACTGACCCTTGCATAGACTGGTTGAGAGATGTCAGCTGAGAACTCCCAGGGATCATGGGCCTGCCAAGTGCTTTGCAAGTGACTGCCAATTTGGCCTAGTCTCAGCTGAACGCATGCCCAAGAGGGAGGGAATGCCAGTAATAAAGCAGTTTAGAGGGGAAAGAGATTGCTTTTGAGCTCCCAAACCTTTCCAGGCTTTTTTATATGACAATATTGTTTGCATACGTGCATGCTTTCATGAGTACGTACCTGCATGCACATGTATGTACACTCACTGTTTTCAAAAACAGGAACAATCTGCAAATAATGGATGAGGCTGATGCCCTATTCTGTGTTTACTATGCAGTCAACCAACTCCTCTTCAATTTCAGAAGATAATAACAATAAAAGTGAATGAATTCCAAAAGTAAAACAAACAAACAAAACCCCCCAGAAAACAACAACAAAAACCCCCAAACAAACAAAACCCCCAAACCAAAACAAGCAAACAAGCCTCAGTCCCCTAGAGACATATAAGGAGCAAAGCAGGTGAATTCCAGAGATGACATGAAGCCCCCTACCTCACCATTAAATTATAGTAAAAAATATTTTCATTTTTCTGTGGTAGGAGAGAGTGTGAAACTAAAAAAAATATTTGACATCTAAAGTTTCTTCAACTTCAGGTAATAAGTGAAAGTAAAGGTTTCTGGGTTTGTGGTGTGGTGTGGGTGTTTACCGCTCCCCACCCCCCCCCCGCCTCTTGCCTATGAGACTTAAAAGAACCAAATAGATGCTGTGTACCTGTTAACATGAGCTGTTGTAAAAGAAACCTGATTTTAAATTTGATTGTCTTGAAATCAGTTTTTATTCTATTTTATCATATTCTATTATGATGTTTCAAGGTTAAGAAAGGAAAGAACCCCACCGTTACTGGATCGGCTCAAACATGAATGGCTTTGCCGTTCATTCAAGCTTATTGCTATTTTTTAAAGTCATTTAAGTAGTACCGCTGGAGTAAATGAGTAATGTGAGTAAAGGCTGTGAGTTGAGGTCTAGTGTGAAGATGAGGGAAAGAGAACACAGAGAAGAATGGAGAAGAAAATCCAGCTGTATTAATCAATGTCCCAGAACATTGCATGAAGTGTGCCAGAAATAAGAACTATTTGGTGCACATAACATAACAGTTCAGAACACCTAGATGAAAAAAACCTCAACAAATGAAACACCACTTGGCAAACACATTCATCTGCTGCAGCATCTGCCTCCAATATGCTTTATACTTGCACAGATACGCTTGGGAACTGAAAGGTAACAAGAATTTATCAAAGGATTAGTAAGCACTGATGCTACCATTCATGACGGTTACAACTATAAATTGTCATAATCATATTACTTATTCCTCAGTTTAATTTTTGCCAGGACGTCTTTTGTCTGAAATGCCAAAACATAAGCTAGAATTGGATGGGTGCTGACACAGCTGAAATATTTTGCATTAGTCACTGTGTAACATGCTTCCAGAAATGTTATTTTAGTATTTATGACTGTACTTGAATAGAAACTTAACAAAGATAACAGTATTTCCACCAATTCTTTATTTCCTTTAAAAAGTTATTATTTTTCTTTTGGAAGTTTGCTTGAAAAATGCTAATAGGGAGGAGGATGGCTTCAGTGCAAGTGACCTGTTCCCCTGTTCCTTGGTGACCTTCAGCAGGACCACGTGTGCCCAATTCTCTGCAGGATGGGGATGCTGAAATACTAAGAGCCATAATTTATGGGCTTTCAAACAGAGGCTGGTCTTCAAACCTCTCTCTAAACAAAAATACTCCTAAATTATTTTCTTCTTGTATTTACCTGCAATTTTTGGACTATTTGTTGCTTCGTATGTCATGTCCTCTCTCCTCCTCATGTAAGAAGTATCTGTGGTGTTTTGAAGGAATCAGAGATGCTTTCACTTCATGGAAAGACAAAATCCAACTGTGAAAAGACTTAGAAGTTTTGGGAATGGTATTTGAGGCAATGGTGATGTTTTGCAGATTTCTGCTTTGCTTTGTGAATTTAGCACAACCTGAAAACAATTTTAATAATACGTAAGGCTTGAAGTATGTCTTCCCTCCCTAGATACCAACCTAATAATATTTGTACAAACCAAACAACAAAAAAAACAAAACAAAAAAAAAACCCAAACCAACCAAACAAAAAACCCCACCAACCCACCAGACAAAAAACCAAACCAAACCAAAAAACCACAAGACAAAACCCTAGTTGATATGTCATGTCTATTAAAGTGAAATACTGTAATGGAAATCAATACAGGCCTAGTTCTGGCATTGGTTTTCCTCTTTAACACAGAGCATCATGATGTTTGAAGAAGTGAAATGTTACACAGTTTTAGCTTTTCCATGTCATGAATACACATCCGTTCCTTTATATTGCTTAATTTTGAAGGCAAAGATTTCTGAGTTATTTCTTCTTTTAGGCTTGGGCCTTCATCCAGGAGACTTCAGGCCAAAACTGTCTTTGCTGTGACTCGATTTACTTTGTTTTGTGTGCGCTAGGGAAAGTTTAAACCTCATACTGAAGTATGAAGCTCAAACAGAATCTGGTATAAAGAAAAGAAATGGACGCTCTAGTTCCCTTTGCTCTCTGGGACTTTCTAGTGGAGGTAAGAAGCTGCAGTTTAGCTCAACTCCAGATGATAAATCACATATGTGTTTGATGTACATGTTACCTTTAATTGTATGTCTTACAACATTAGTAAGTTATCTCACACAGTGCCTGCCAAGTGCAGTTCATTTCTTGGAAGAAGAACAAAAGACGAATAAGAAAAATGGGAACAAAGTTTGCCTACTTCCCCCCCACAATAGTAATGCTAATACACTGGACATTTTCCAAACATAAAGAAAGCACAGTTGTGTCCACATGAGTTCACAATACCCAGAGTGGGCCAAGGAGAGCAGCGCAATAACACTAGTGGAACAGCATCACAGCCAGAAGACTGAGAAGAAGAATGTTAGACACGTTAGCAAGTGAGGAAAAAAAGGTCAGTGAATGACTCCAAGTGATGCACTGTTGTAGTAAATAGAAGAAAAGTTGAATTTTAGGGTTATTGGATAGACATATACATACATGTATGCTCTTGCATTTACGCATTAATTACATTAGTCTCTATTCAGATTATACAACATACAGGGCTTTGAAGTAATACAGACTTATAGAAAGCCTGTAGGAGAGCAGTAAATGGGAAAAGATGGAAAGGCATGAGGCAAGACCTTATTCTCTAGGCCTCATCTGGTGTCTCATTTGCTGCTTCTAACACCATTCAGAGACCTCTGAGCACCATTATACTGTTATTAATAATAGCTGTATCATGATTTCTGCTCAGCAGTAACAGCCTTAGGCAGTGCCTGCTCAGTGATCTGTGTGCAGCCGCT
The DNA here is from genome assembly GCF_964273445.1 of Streptopelia decaocto. Lineage (NCBI taxonomy): Eukaryota > Metazoa > Chordata > Aves > Columbiformes > Columbidae > Streptopelia > Streptopelia decaocto. Next base: position 8,557,655 of record NC_138664.1, read on the forward strand.
CTCCACCTCCCGTGATGCCAACAACAGGACGTTCTGGACTCCTGCAGTATCACTTCTTGTCTCATTTGTTCCCTCGTCCACACCTCTGATCACTCGCAGCAAGTTCTTCTCTTGTCCTGATATTGAAGTTCTTGAATTTATTTCTATGCTGTTGCCTTTCTCCCCCCCTCCCTCCACCAGGCTATTTTTCAGTAGGACCAAGAAGCGTAGTGTACATTGTGGGTAGACAATAAGCTTCGTAAGGAGAGATCAGAACTGCTCCACAACCTGGTGTCTTTGTTAGCAGGAAAGAGGTGGTTGTGGCTATAAAAAAATGTGCGGTGGCAGGTCTCATGCAGAATGAGATAAATAGACCCCCTGTGTGCCCAACAAAACCTGCGGCTTGCCCTGCAACCCAGAGGACTAGTTTCTAGTGAAAAATTAATAGTTTCCTAAACCAAGATTTCTTTGTCTGATATAATATGTAATGTTATGAATAAAACAAGAAAGACAAAGACTTTGACAAGATAATCTGTAGGAATTTACAGAAACTTTTTCTAATTGTTGCAGTGATTTAATTTATTGCAAAGGAATGTGGATTTTTGAGTGCTCAGAGCTAGCTTTCAACAATACTAAACGAGGAGGGAATGGTAGATATCAGTCAGTAATTAGTAGAAATGAGGAAAATCCAGAGTTTTTGCCTTCAGTGCTCAGTTGTTAGCTGCTGCATCGATGAGCAGGGGAATGAAGCACTTGTCATTGCCTTTTGTCAACTAAGAATAACAACTGCAGAAGAGAATACTCATTTCTTTTACCATATTCATCACCTTAGTATCTGAGTCCCCCCCAGTAGTACATTAGGCATGACTAACATCTGTTCTGTGTTTGTTTTCTCACCTCCTCTCCAAAGGGAATGTATATGAAGTGAACTGTTCTGGTTTGTTTTGATATATATGTTATACTGCTAAATGTTTATGTCAGAAGACTAAGTCAAAGAAATCCTTTCTGAACTTGTAGCACTGACCTTGTATGAAGCTGTGTAAGTCAAGGAGACCTGGTTTCTGGGTTTTTTTTCCTTGTTCATGCACTTAGAATGGCCAGAGGCAGTTTTACTGACTATTCAGTTGGATTTTTATGGGGGAAATAGTGGTAAAGAGAAAACATTTTTCGTATTTCAAAAATAGAGTATGATAGCTTGAATCAAGACCACGTTTTGCACCACTGACATAATGTCTTTGCATCTTAAATGATATAAGTCACCAGTGACCCCAATGATCTATAGAAATGATGTACCTAAGAAAGATATTTGGAAGCCAAATGTATCAGTGGCAATGTGCAACCAATCTGTCAGTGCAGTGGTGATGTAACTTGGTATTATCCCTTATCAATGAGCTATAGAAACATATCTGGTACTTGAGTCTTTGTGGAAAGATCAATATGGTCAGTCCACGAATCAGCTAAGAACATTTAGAAGAAGCAATAAAGAGAGTAATACAAAGATATTTTGTGCATCTAATCAAAAAGGTGGTGCCATTTATCCCTCAGAGAGTATGAAAATGGTCATTGTAGAAATAAGATGCTGAATCAGCCTGAAAGAGGTATTGCTTGCATTAATATCAAATTGTTTTAGGATGGGAGTTTTGGATAATCCAGTAGCAAAATGATAGGACAGTCCCACATTCATCTTTAGGAACTAGACATTGCTGCAAAATGATCGGTTCATGAGTAGGGTTGTTAGTTTTGTTTGGCAATTACATTTATATTTATTTGTTCAAGGGTTGTGACAGTTTTTCATTGGAGACTAGATGCATACAGCAATGACTACATTTCTGCAGCTATCCTTCCTGAATTTATCTGGTAATGAGTAGCGGCGGTTCCAGCACTGCCTTGGCTACAGTCTGTCCCTGTCGTGTTTTCATAGTCAACACTTTTTAGAAATGTTTGCAGTGTTGCTTGTTCTCAGTATGTATCTTTGCCTGGGTTGTAGAACAATTTTTTCATGTCAGGTTCTAGCTGACTACCCATCCTAAATGCATATAATTAGTAACTTTTTATACTGCTGGATAGGGTAGTCCTGTACCTCTATAATTCTAGAGAGCAACCTTTTCAGTATGATGAATGGGAACTTATCGAAAAGGAATGCCTCTGTTATCAACACTTCAGGTTAGCAAAGCAGTAAATGCTAACCAGCACAGCCACATGTCAGACTTGGCAGAAATGTCATACTGCCAGCCTCTACGTATTTGGACAGATCTGTCAGTTCTTACCTATGGACTGTGGATTGGCAGCATCTCAGTTGCGAAGCACACACTGGGAATCAACAATTGGAAAAGTGTGTGCCTTCTGTGAAAAATTCTGCAACCCTAACATTTACGCTTAATAAAAGATAATCTCTTCCAACATTGCATAGTAGGAAGAATGCAAATCCTCTCCAGTGTCATATAGCTACAAGGAGAAGAGTTTCCCTGCGACTCGGAGAGACGTCTGCCATATCAATGTCTGCCTAGCAACTGAAAGGTGACACGTGGAGCCTCCTTTTCAACTCATTTCCTCTTGATGAGAGGAAGGGATCCTCCTGCGAGTTATTACCTGAAATAATACCATATGGTAAAATGTAAACAACATCTGCATATTCATGTAATAATTTCATCTGTTTAATTAGTTCCAGCAAAGCAGTTTACCCTCTGAGGCCCTCGCTGTCAGCTCCACGCTCATACATCCATGCCCTGCTGTCGAGCCTGACAGCCGTCTATTGTTCATTCACTGCTTCCACCTCGCCACTTAATGTAAGTGAATCTTCTGAGGGGTGGAAAGCCTGTCCCCATTGATCCAGATGTAAGGGCTGAGGGGGGGGGAGCAGAGTAAATATCTGTCAGCTTGGAATACGGATACTAAGAGCAAACTTGACAGATCAGGTGGCTTTGTGGGTTTTTTTTGGGGGGAGTGAAGGGCAGGTTGACACTTGGCTTAAGTGCCAATCAGTGCTCAGGACTGCAGGTTTGGTTTTGTACAGTTGTTAAGTCTTTGCTCTCAGGACAGAGCCAGGCACTTCCAAATCAGGTGAATTCAGCAGCAGAATAGCAGCCCAGCTTTTACAGTCGGTTATATTTCAGTGCCAAAGTAATGACAGCATGCCTACTGGTACAGCAAAACACAGGGCCTTAGAGGGCTGTATGGATTGGCCAAACAGGTTTTCGGAAATGCATGTCAACAAACACTGTTCAGAACAAACTGAGAATGTAAAAGCATAAGTCTAACTGGAAAGGTCCCTTGAATACACTTTTAGAGTCTCCTGGCTCGTGTAAATAAATTATGTTGTTGGTCACATGTAACAATAAGCTATTCTACTCACCTTCAAAAGGAAACATTTACATTACGGGAATATAAACACTTCGTGGTAACATTACACCTAAGTAAAGTACTGCAGTTCAGTGTGGTAAAGTCAATATCATAATAAGGTAATAATAATACTTAGTACTTATACGGCCTTTTACAGATTGGAGCAAGCACTAACTGATTAGTCCTCAGAACATCCTGGGGGAAATAGGTAAGTAAGAGTTATTGCCTTGTTGTAAATATAAACCGTATCTTATCACACGCCCATCACTATGATATCTACACAAACAACTGGTCTTACGGACAGTATTCTTTCCATTGCCGTGTAGAACTGAGATGAGATGGCAAGGTGTTAGCTCAGTTGAAGAGATGTGTCTTCTACTTTATTTTAACGATGATCATATCTACAGTAATACCTCTGGAAATGTTCTGAACAGGATAGTGATTATGGCCAGTGGCCGGGAATGACAGATGTTCCTCTGCATTCGAGATATTTCTTCTGCTCCACTGTCCCTGAAGGGCCTGTCTCCATGTCAGGGTAGGGAAAGGTTTCTGAAATATTCTGGTCTAACTATTAAAAAGCGGGGAAGAATTGATAACCTGAGTTGTGTACAGGGTAGGTACACTGCACTGGAATAGTTTGTCCTTTGCACTCACAAGAAGAGATTCTGCACGTGCAGACATACTCTATGGAGCTTTTTTATAGTATGTACTGAAAGCTTCCAGGTGTAAGTTATAGTGGTTAAGTAAGAGGTACTAATGCACTCATTTGTATACTGAAAAAGGTGCTCTTGGTTATCTGAAGAAGGTGATAGTAGCTCTTTACTGCTTACAAAAGAAAAACCAGGAAGACCAGAAACTTTCTGCCTGTTATCAGCTTCAGGTTTCTCTCTTAGCAGCTCAGAACAGTGTTACAGTTATTGTTTTAATGTTCTTAATCTGAACCATAAAATACCAGTTCACAATAGACAGACAGAAAAACAAGGCACCTTAAAGTGAATTGTGTTGCCAAATTCCCCACGTCAATATGGTGGCAGAAAAGGGTCATGAAATGTCCACCTTGCCAAATTATCCTTATTCGCTAACAGCAAAACTTATGCATCACGTTCCCTTTGTTATGGGCACACAGAACCCTCAACTCCAATGAAACAAAACTTATGCATCACGTTCCCTTTGTTATGGGCACACAGAACCCTCAACTCCAATGAAACTGTAGTTTCCTCCTTAAGACTGTATTTCATGCAGTCACGGCAATAAAATGAAATAACCTTCAGATCACGGAAGTTAGAACAGATTACCTTTATGAAGCTAATGAGTAACTGTTCTAATTGTTGCTTAGTATACATTTTTAGAATGTTTTCATACACACTGCGGTATCAAAATGAATCTCTGGAAGCTCTTTGAAAAGCTAATTTGTCATAAATTAAAATAATAGTAATTTAATAATAACAATACAATAACACTGAATTAATAATGAACTTTACAAAATAATATTGAATACAAGAAGGAATTAATATTGCGTTCATGACAGGTTCACCAGTCTAATAATGTGAGGTTCTTTTTCCCTGGAATGAATGGATGCTTATTACCCATGAAATGGGTGCGTCACGCTTCCCCATCAATATGATTCCAAATCTATGTGAAAAAACTTTCAGGTTTGAGAGGTTTGTCATCATCTTGTGTCCATTTTATCATTTTTTTGTGTGGTGAAACAGGCAGGAATTGTGTAATAGCAAGCAGATATAATACCAGTTTAATTTAGGGGATGTTGACTAGCATCAGACTGCTCACACTGCTCTAAGTGCTATTAGACATCAGTTTATAAGAAAACTGCCTGATGAGAAATAAAGTAATCTGGGTTTGATTTTGAGACTTGCAGGCTTCAGATATTCTGTGTAACATTACGTAAGTCTATAATTCTGGACTTTAATTTCTCTGACCATAATGTTTTTTTCTCTAATTCATTGGCACACTGAAATTATAACTATTCTAGGGAAGCCTGTAAAGTAACGAAGCCCTGTGCTGAATTTGAAGTGATGATCTGTAATATATTTATTAATGTAAAGTACTAGGCAGTCCAGTTATGTATACATATTACCTATGGTGTTATAAGAGTTCAATTACAATGGGCCTCTACCATTATCCCTCATATCTCTAAAACAGTTGTATTACTTCAGTACTTACCTAATAGTCTCTCAAGTCAGCCAAAATTGTAGCACAGGTAGTTGTATATTCTTATGTGTTTCAGCAAAGCTATGTTTCATTAATATTCTGGAAAGAAACCCTAAAACTAATGGATTCTTTCCTCTTTTCTGCTCCTTTAAGTGCAATAAAATTGTTCTTTGCCATTTTTTCTCCATTAACTAACTTATATGGAGCAATTTCAGGCAGGCCTTCAAGTGCTTCCTAAATTGGATGAAAAAAAAAAAAAGTCCATTATTTTTTAAGTCTATAATTGTTATGATGTTTTTATGCACAGATCTGAAATAGTTTCTAATGGATGTTTTAGGGTAGGAAAGATAATAGTGTTTTAGTGAGGTAAGACTGCTGGCCAAAGTAGGGTTAATTTATCAAAATAATTTTAAGCGTAACTGTCTAAAGAGTGTAACTTCCTAAATATTCTTTAGCCAGAAGTTTTGTTAACAGCTTTTTACAAAACTAAGTGCATCCATAATGCTTCGGTATTTTTATTTTTAATAAGTAAGTTAAATTATCTGGGTTATGCTCCAAAAACAGAAGCCTTAATGACCTTTATTCTATATTTCTTTTCATAGATTATTGCGATAAGGAAACCCTCGTGTCGCGACCCACTGGCGTCTGGCTAATCCGTTGGTATTCGTCGCTGCATTGTCCGTGATCAATAACTAATTATCAAAGTGGCATTTCTTTTCAAGAGCTCCTTGTTAAAAAATGGCTTTTGGCTGAGAATGGAGGAAAAAGGTCGCCACTTTGACATCGTTGCGAGTCTTTCAAAATCCAGTGGGCCGTCCGATTGAATTACTGTCCCAAACTAATTGATATAAATTTGAACAGAAGAATGCTTGTTACTACAGAATGTCATAATGATATCCTTGGCAAGAGCATGTCAGTGGGAAAAAGAAAAAAAAAGAGATGAGACCAGCACTAGTCACAAAGCATCTAGACAAGTTGCAGCACAAGACTATTAACAAAATTAACAGGAACAAAATTGTACACCGATTCCTTCTTCCCAGCCAGTCTGATCAGACATTCAAGAAAGAAAGAAAAACATTAACATTTCTTTTGAACCTTATCCTTTAGTTGAAAATGGGCTTTAAACAAATCTACTGGAAAAAATAATTGCGATGTACAAAGGACGGAAACTTGGTGACCAGTTGCAGGAGTCTCATTGACTCTACTGGGATCATGAGTGAGTATCCATTGGAATTCAACTTTAGTCTTAAGGCAGAATTTGGCAGGCAGTTTCCTTAAGAAAGTTTTAAACAGTCTTAAAAAACGTGTCTTTGAAATATGGTGACCTTCTCTAAAGAAAGTTGGACTGTATAAGCCACATGCCCTTGAACTGGAAAAAAACCCCAAACACATGCAGCAAGAGGAGTCATAAAAATGTGGTGGCAATGGGAAAAAGATCTTGTACTGGTCGCGCTTGAGATCTGAGGTGTTGTCTTGCGTGTCATTTGCAGACTGCCTGCTCTGGAAATCGGAAAACTTCTGAATTTCCATTGCAAGGCAACTGGGCTTGAGGAGGTTCTGTTTTTATTTTTGCTTTTTTTTAGATTTGTCTTCTGCTCCATGTCCTACAATCAGTCCCTGAGCTGGGAATTGCCAGGCGGCGCAGGAAAAGGTCACACTGTAAAGCATGTGGCACGGTCTGGAAAAGGGGTATTGCAGAAGCCTTTTTGTGGGGGCATGATAACTGGGGTTAACTCATGACAGAAACTAATTAGATTGATCTATTTTTTATCTGGGCAAAAAAGTTGACAAGTGGTTTGCCAAAATGTGTCATTTTAGCCACATCCAGAGCAAGTCATATGATTGCCAGGGAAGAGAGGAAAAAAAAGACCTTTGTGCCAAATTGGAAACAGTGAGTGTATGTGCTTTTTAATTCCTGATCTTGAAAGGCTCCAGCTGGGGTCTAGGAATGAATACCTTTCCTGCAAACTTACTGTTCTACATTTCCTAATGATAAAGAGAAGGTGTCTAATGAATTGACACTTTCATCTCTGTAGTAGCTTTGGAGATTCCATTCAGTCTGTATCAATCAGCAACCCCAAGCTTTTAGTATCTGATGACTTGTCAGTAGCCCGTGTGAAACTAGTAGTCTCCACACCAGCCTTATGCCACATCTGTGTGGTGGTTTTGGTGAAGATTCAGCACAGGGAATCAGGAACAAATTAATTGGAAAGACCAAGCAAGTTTTACTGGTGGCAGTCCTCTTGTTTGCATTGGGTTGTGGCAGATAACCTTTTTAAAAACAGGGCGGTGATACATTAATTAGATTTAATAGAAGTCTGAGAGATTGTTGCTTGTGATGGGTTTATTATTTGGATAATGAGACCATCAAGCCACATTCTCCTACTATGTCAAAGCCACAGAACAAAGTGGGAAACCACAAGGGTCTGAAGATTCAGATTCGTGTTGTTCTGGTTACAAAGGGGAAAATCGACTTTTGCTGTTGAAGGATCTAAGGTAGTGAAGTTCACTGCTTTCAGTTCCCATTCTGCCTTCCATATATGACTTTATGGCTGTCCTCTTATGCTGGGGGCAGGAAATGCCTCGTGATGGCAAATAGCTGAACCATCTCTGACAGACTTACGTCATCACAGAGTCGCTAGGGAACCCTCTTCTTGTCTTCCATGACTGCTTTAAAGACACTCTGTGAGGCTTTCTTCTTTAGCAGACCAGAGAATTCAATCTGAAAGCCTGTCGGGTGGGTCACCCAATGTCTAGGTCAACCAGTCTTGCCCCTTAATTATTCCCTCTGGCATTACATTCACAGGCTAAATATATACCCTCTATATATAGGCTTTCTATATATTGGGCATATATGAAACCACATGTCTATACTGTTGTTATTGGAATGTACATTTGCAGCATTGCATAATCTTTAGGAGGAGTTGTAATGTGTGTGATAGCACTGAAAAAAAGACTCATACATATTTGTGAACCAGTTTCAGGTCCAATTGAAACCATAACACTGTCAGGGCAGACTTAAAATGTCATTAAACATTTTAGAATTGATATCAACTCCTACAGGTAAAAATAATTGCTCCGAGAGAATAATAAATTTGTGACTCGTTTGACACTGCATGGCTTCCTTACAAAAATTAGTGTAATACAAAAATCATTGTAGCAGATTTAAAATTGGTTGTTCAATCTCAAAATCTGCTCCGAAATGAGGACTCACTGGGGTATTTTTAATATGGTTCCACACAGACTTGCATATAGCCTGAAGTTAATATTTTGGAGAAGATATAAACCTCTGAATAGTATTTGCAGATGCTAATTTGTAAATAATAATAGGAATGGATTACTTACATAGTTTTATAGAGATTACATTGTATTATCACAGCTAAATATAAATATAGAGTCACACATCTAGGAAGAAGAATGTATATTACATTTATCAGTTTGGAGACAGGAGAACTTCTGAAAAAGTCTATGCCGATAATAATTGAACTCACGAGTTAATACAAGAGCGTAAGTGAAATTTTTCGATGTACAAGAAAGAGAACACCAAAAAAGAGTAAAGTCGCTTAAAAAAATTGGGGGGGGGGGCGGGCAACAAAAACCCAATTAAAAGGATTATGATGAGAAGAAATGTTTGACATCTCAAAAATACTTTTGCTACTGAGAAACTTAGAGAGTTTGCTTAAGTTGTCTGAAAGAAAGTGAGGAGCTCACTCACGGTCTGCAAGACATTTCTAACAGCTAACAAAAAGTTTTCCCATAGCTTAAAACCCAACATGATTTGGGTTAGCAGAACATAAACCAAAAAAATTCAGCATTGGAATAAAACAGTTACTTCAGTTTTTCTTTATTTACTGCAACATTATTAACATAAATGTGACAAAATATTCATAAAACATTGGAAATTTCCTTTATCTGTGTCTCCCATCTCTCTTACTAGTGTAGCTGGTAACATCTTAGGTAAATGACTGACATTCTTTATTAATTTCATAACCTCTTTATGAAAGTAAATACTAACCTGAATTTTAAGTATGTAGTAAAACACGTAATTCTGAATTGAATCCAGCTAATTGTCCCAATGTAGTTAATATATAAATAGCTCCGAATATCTCACACCTACTGCTTCCATTTAACACTTCCCATGCTTCTCTTTCTATCATGGAACCAGAGCAAAGGGCCACATGTAGGTAGATCAAAGCAACCCTGTCCAGAAAGGAGTTGTGACTCATGAGTCATAACTAATCCCTTGATTACCCTCAGATGGTCCATTTTATTTCCTTTGTTGTACCTGGCCAGCTGTTGCTCTTACTGACAATCCTGTTGGTGTTTTATGGGTATTATTTGCACTGCCAATGTCTTTCAGTAGTCATGTAGGATCCAGGAGAGCGGTTGAGCTCCATTCATTTGTGGCTGAAGTGGGATTGGCAGGATCATCACCTTTCTTCCTCTCCACAGCTCTTCAATAGGCCTTGAAGTTTTATCGTGGCTGTTACCACTTTAATATCTGAAGAGGTTCCAGGTGAGCAGGATTCTTAGTGGTTGCTGGTGTTGGCTCCTTTCTCTCCCAGCTTAGGAACCTCTGCTGGTAAAGAGGTCAGGAGCTGTTGTCATCACCACTATTGTGATGTGAAAGACTTCTCAGTTCTTCTCACAAATTGACAATAACATTTGTTTAAAAATGTTCACTGACAATTTATGTGTCTACATGAACACAACTTATTTACAGCTGTAATTTTCTTTGCATTTGCAGTCTGTTGCTGTAACATCATGAATAGTAAACTTGGCTTAAATTTATTATTTCCAATTTTAATAGCGTTTGAAAGAGAAATTGGCAATAAAGCAGGCCCAGCAAAAATAGTTTTAAATAGTTATACTTGCATACAGACCACCAGCTACAGCTGTCTCAGTCTGAAAATGTGTGATGAAAACAACTACAAAAGTTTCTAATATTATACACTCAAAAAAAAATAGAGCTGAAACTAGCCATCTTTGTTAAACATGAACAATAATCTTGTAGCTATTTCTGTACTACACAGAGACACATGCAGCTAGACAGGTTTTCCAGTTTCTTAGCTAGCAGCAAATCAACTAAGAAAGCCCAGCTCAGTGAACTTCCTTCATTTATGTACATTATTGATCTAAAACTTGTTTTTCCATCTAAGCCAAAGCGACAAAAACTTCTCCAAAGTGAAACAAGTTCAAGCGCTCTCAGCCTGGTTCCCATTAAACATCATAAGAACATTGTGATTTGACATTTATCTGGCAGCCTTAAATGTGAAAGACCAGTGTAGCTCGTACCCGGAGAGTGGAAAGGCCTCTTTGGCATCACTGGGGATGCTTTTACCAGGTTGGGGTCAGGCGTGATGACAGCAGAGTGGAAGGAGGGAGTTTCACTTCACTGCAGACTTGAACTATATTTGACCTCCAGGGTACCAGTGACTTACTTGGAAATTGCAAGAACACTGTACTGCCCTTTATAGAATTATAATTCCTTGCCATTCAAAGAAAAAAGCTAATTAAGTATACCTTATCTGATGTAACCCTCATCCAAACAGAATCAGGGATCATCTTGTTGCTGTTCTTATAAAACATAACTGTCAGAAACAGCGGTGGTGGTGGCTGCGATTTGAATGTAGACCTTAAAGAATCATGATTCCAAACTTCTTGGTGCCCTTTCCCTATCAATCAAAAAGAATCGTATGAAATAATTATTAGGCTACATAATTATTTTACAAAATAGAAGGTGTTTTTACTGCACATTTCCATTTTAGTACCAATCAGTACTTCCCTGAATACTAATAACAGCGTTAAGCATTAATAGCATGTTTTAAGGTAAAGGGTCAATAGTCTAAGACCTATGAAAGAACTCTGAGCATTTGCAATGTAAAAGAAACCTTTCACGGAAAAGTGTTAAATAATAAATGCATTTCTGGAGGAAATACTGTATTGTGGTCCATTTGGAGAGAAATGACAATTTATAGGACATCACTCAGCTGTCTCTGTTTAAAATATCTTTAATAATGCTATGGCTTTGCACTTAATACAGAGGTTAACAGAAAACTTGCAGCTCTCTGCAGAGGTCAGCAAGTATTACACTCACTGAGGGGAAACTGAGGCACGTGATTACTCAGTGCACCATTAAAGGAAAAGGGATCTGAACTTGTGACTCAGTCCTCTGAGTGCAAGAAAATGGTGTCTTTATTTCCAACTAGTAAACCATCTGCTAATAGTTATTTTAAAAGTATAATATGCACACAGGGGATGGTGAACATATTCGTAAGAGGTAAAAGTACTTGAAACTTTCATTTCAAGCTGGTTTAAGCTGAACAAAGTGAGGAATGTGGAAAGAAGAGTTAGAAATACTTGATATCAATTTAAATTTCTTTTTTATGCTTCCATGTAAGCATTGACATTTTCAAAGGCCAGAAGAACTACAGCCTGAAGAAAGAGGCAGATTGAGTCTGAAATCCACTTGTCCCATTGAAGTCAATGAACAGATTCCTCATCAAGCAATGATCTCCTCTCTGCAGCACTATGTATATGCCCCAGCTTATTCCTTTTGGGTTTACTTCACTTGGTTTTAGATAAATAAATGGAGTATCACTAATTAAGACATCACCAAACTAACATGTTTCTCTGTTAACTTTTTTTCTCCTTACCTGCAACCGTATTCCCCCAGCTAGAAGAGTGGACTACCTCTTGTTTTCATTCAGAGCCTTTGTCACATGTGAGGCAGTTTAATTCTGCCCAGCAGGTTGCAGGTCTGCCACAGGCTGGAGCAGTGTCCATGGGCACCTTCAGCAGCATCTGCAGCTGGCTGAGCCCATCAAAACTTCATGGGGAAAGGGCAGAGCACCGAGATAAAATTTGGACCAATTCAAAGATTTCCTTGCCATGGGAACTGAAATAAGTGATTCTAGGATAAATGAATGGACTTGGATGTTGCCAGATATAAGTTTGAGGTCCCCTTGTTTCCATAGCTGAACATGCATCTCTGAGTTCAATATGCATATTGTCTACCTCAAGCTAGAAACCAGTATACTGAGCAAGGGGACACCTAAATTAAGAAGTATGGAAGTAGAGAACTAAGTATGATTGAAATATTCTGAGAAGCTGAGAATACCTACAGCCACTTTGGAGTCATAACTCTGAACCATCTCTTACACCTAAATACCCAAGCTCTGTTTTAAAAGCACGGGGAAGGAATCACTCATATAAACATGTTGAAGGAAGAAACACCAGTTTATGAATAGTTGCTGTGGAAATGGGTAAGGTGAGTTCAATTGTAACAACAGAGATAGTTGTCTTCTGCAGGCCAAATAATTAGGACACCCCTCCAGAAGGGGAAAATGTCATAAGCTTAGAATTCTACTTGAAGAAGTGATTGTTTATCTAATTAAAGCTTTATTTAAAACAAGCCCTACCTCAATCTCCTTGAATCTGGGCCCAAATCTGAGTTTCACAAGTTTTTCTTTCTTTCTTTTTAATGTCTAGCCAGGCAATTGAAACTGATGTTTGCAGACCACATTAAACCGATGAATAGTTCTCCAGTGGAAAAAAAAAGAGTCTTTTTCCAGGACACTCAATGGATAAAAAAGTTTCAAGTGAGAGTGAGAATATTTAGGATTCATTCTGGTCCAGGTTAGTCCTGCAGATCTGCTCGTGTTTTCTTTGAGCACCTCAGCTCCCACATGAGTCAAGTATTACCCATCACCAGTTGTCGGTGGATCGCTAAGCGTTACCCTCTCCCATTGCTGGAGGGAGTGGAGTTGTTTTCCGTGAGGAAGCTCTAACAGCAAATATGACACAGTGTCTGAGTGAAGGGTTGTCTGTATCAAAGTTGTCCTGTGTTCCACTGTCACCGAGTTTTTTTCATGCATTCAGAACTTATCAAATAGTGCTAGTAAGGCAAGAAAAGTTGTGCTTACTCTTCTGGTTGCTAACAACAATTTATTTTATAATGTTGTAGATACATATCCGACTGTTAAAGAGTTAAAGAAAAAAAATGAATCCTGTAAAAAATCAGGCCATCGTATAATGCCTCCTCATTGCTATAATGATATCAGTTGCAACAAGTCCAATGGCTGACCTCATTACAAGGGTTTAATTGCATTGTTACACAGTTTCACTTCTTCTCTCTGGCCTCTTTCTCTTTATGACAGCTTTAGAAAGGAATTTCAGCTTGAGGTCAAAGGAAATTAATTACTGCTTTCTTAATCTGTGCTCATCTACATTTAGAAAACTTGGGGCTTTTCACTAACATATTTGTGTCTCATTTCTGTGTAGACCCAAAGTTATAAGACTTTTGTCCTTTGTGAAAGTGCATAAATAGCCTTTTTCATATCAGAGGCCAGATTTTTTTTCATGTCATTCACAGTTGTGCATATATGGATGGATGCCAATAGAACCAATGGAATGTCTCTGGCTATACATTCACTGCAACCGAGGTAAGGCACTTGCAATGTAACTTTAATTCAGACTAAAGATTCCAGAATGATGCCAGGTGTAAAAAAACCCAAACCCAATAACAGCAAAAACAACCCAACAACAAAGAAAACCAAACCAAAGAAGAAATTATACTTAGGATAAAAGTCAGAAATGGGATCTTCAGAATAATTGGTAGCTACTTATGCAGGCAGAAGGATGAAAAATGTGAATATCTGATACCTCCTACCTACCTCCTGTTTTTACTAAATACATCATTGGTTAGTTAAGGAATACCCAGCTTATGCTTCAAAGAACTTGCAGTCCAAATAGCACATGACCCAGTGGGCTGGCATCAAAACAGAGAGGAAGGGGACAAAGATAGGGACACCTCGACAATAGTCCTTGATTGAAAAGCAAAAGCGTGTGCAAAACATGGTTAAATGCTGTTGTAGCATGAAATGTAAAAATAAAAACTTCCCACAAATTAGGACCCTGATCTTGTAATTAGGTAATTTGAATCGATTCTTGCCTCTTTCATGACCTCTGACTGCTTTGGAGAAGAACCAAACTTCTTCCACAGAAGAAAATATTTTTGTGAATTCACTTCTTGAGGGAGTCGCTTTGGAAAGGAAATTTGACTGAGAGTTGTCCCTGGGGTGATCTGATGAATGAACTGTGAGAGGGTATGCCATGCACCAAGGATCATCTGAACAAGTAGTACCACCATACAAGCATGATGTATTAGTTTAAATCTATAAGAAATTTTATGTACTTTACACGTGTAAAACTACAATATGAGAAATACATTTTTCTGCAGAACATAAGTATTTCTTACATGCATTTTGTGATTCTGATTACAAGTCATGGAAATGTTGATGAAAACTTGATAAGTTTTGAGCCCTTTGGCATAGAACATTAAAAGTTTCACTGATCTATTTTCTATCTTTTGATCAGCTTTGCCACCCACTTAAATTCCCGCTACCAGAACTGTGTGCTCTTCTTAGGTGCTGCCTCATTCTCCCCTTGCAAGCAGTAAGATTGGCGAGAACAAAACCACAGCTGCAAAGCAGAGCCAGCTCATTGAATATTTTGCCCTTCATCTGTCTTAACTGAAATTGAGCTCCGTTATAAATGCATGCAGAAGGCACAAGGTTTCGTGGAAGTCAGTGGTAAGTCCTTAACATCAGACCTACTTGCATCAGAGTGAGTTTTGTTCTTATGATTACCCAGTTTGTAAAACAGATCACGTAGACCTTGTGATGTTGCTACAAACCTTTATGGGGTAACAGTTAAAAGTTTCAAGCCAACCATCCACAGCCATGGGTGTGATTGTCTCTTATCCACAGTGTTGGTTGGAGCAGTGTGACAGGAGCCACGACACACTGGGATCAGGGTGAGTTTGAACTTACTCAGAGCACCCTAGACCTTCTTCCAGGCCCACATCTGATCTCAGATTTTGATTTAATCACTCTGCTTATAAGGCAAGCTTGTACTTAAGCATGAGTTCTGGCCCGAAATGAAGAAATAATAAATGTGTAACCATGAAGTTCTCAAAAACCTAGTAGCTATGCTGAAAAGAAGTCCTGAACAAGCCTAAAATTCTGACACTGTCTACAGCCATCAAGAGGTGTAATACTACATATAGATGTAGCTGAACTAAATGTGAGTAGCTTGGATAACAATAGCAGTAAAGTAACACCCATGTGATCTTTGGTATGAGGTGGCTGTTAAGGTGAATAGCCAAAGTTACGTGGGCTTGTACTCAGTCTTTCCTAAAGCATAACTTGAGAATGCTACACTAGTACTGATAGTTAAGAAACTTCACCTAAAGGTAGCTCTAATCATGCTCTGTAATCTCATTTTTAATTTTGTAAGAGACCTCATCTTGGAAGACGTGGACTGAGTCACTACACAGCAGTCTATGAATTATTTCACTCCTTGGGAACCAGAGTTTTGGCATCAATTGTCCAAGATGAATGTCACATTGAGGTGTGAAAGGATTAAGTTGAAAGGCCTAGTTAACACAGACATGGCACTGGTGACAGAATTAAGTGCTAATGATATATAACAAAACGCTATTACATGAAATAGGATCGTTTTCACCCAGTTTTTCGATTTTGTCTGATAGGACTAGTAGAACAAAATGAAAAACTATTCATCAATCAGAGGTCTGGCTAGGTCAGACACTTTGGTCAAACAATGTGAGTAATTCTACCTACCTGCACTATAATTTATTGCAAAATTAATGCTGTAACATGCAAAGCCATTGTCAGATAAAAGTAACTCTTAACCTCAAGAAAAAAAGGAAAAATTTCTTTATTTCTTTCTCTCTCTTCCCCCCGCCTCCCCCTCAACCTGACAAGATTAAACCTTTTTAATAAGTGGAGGTTTAAGGATGATTCACTTCTAATGCTTGAAAAGAGGACCTTGGGCAGGGTTTGATACACTTTCTCAATCGTTGACTAAACCAAGATATATTAAAAAAGGGAACAAAAGAGAGTGCAAGGTATTCATTTTTGTTAAAGTTTGCCTGCTTTATTACAACAGAATTAAATAAAGACTTAGTGGGAAGAACAAGCTTTGATATACTCTACTTTCTATGAGAGTTTTCAGGACAGTTTATTCTTAACAGATTAAAATACAATAATTCATCAATTCACAGTCTTAATTGCACTGTTATGAGCCAGGGAGATTAATGGCATATTCTTATTTTTAAAATGTTTAAAACTGTAGTTTGTTATAAAAAAGGTCACTTATGTCTGGTGTTTGATTGGCCTTGATTGCTTTTGAAAATTAAATTGTTACATTAGCTGTGAAGTAATTTGTAGTTTCTAAAAGCGTTCTAAGGTTTTCATTAAGTATCACACACGCTTACAGGAGAGACCAGAAACTGAGTGGAAACTTTAAAAAACACTCAGTGTGTCCAGAATTCATAGCAGATCCTCACAACCCTCTCTTGTGAACCTTATTATATCCATTCCCCAGTGGGAGAAACTGAGGTGGACAGAAAGGGTCTTTCCTAGAGACTCATAGATATTCTTCCAGCTGCACCCTTTCTTTATTCCTTCCATACACTGTTCCGCGGTGGGGTCTGTTCTGCCATGCAATGTGGAGAGGAGCAAAATCTTGTAAAACTCTAGGGGAACAAGAAAAAGAAACAGCATCTCTCCCATATCCATTGCTCTTTCTCTTGGTCTGCCTCCTGTGTCATTCGAAGGATGTTGAAACAGATGAAATTATTTATCTGCTCTCTATTCCACCACTTCATTCTTCCATCTCTTTTTCATATATATAGTGAAACCGATACTAGCAGCTGAAGGTAGGATAACAGGAGGAGGTAGAGTTGTTCATTGCAGAGGATTTGCCCATGTTGTGAACTGTTTCTCTGGGATTGCCTGTACTAGAATAGATTTGGGAGATGGAGCCTCTGAGTAGAATGAATCTGAATAGGAAGCAAAAGAATAAGGAGCAATTGCTGTAAATATGAAGCAACTCCAGATATGCTGCCGCACATCTAGGATTTCAGATTTTTTTCCTTACAGGTCTATTTACTCTCTATGGTACTCAGACACTATGGTGAAATAGAGCACTTATTGTAGTTTTGTCACATATGTAAACTGATTTTAGGGGAAAAAGAGGTACACTGTAAGACCAGGAGCTAAATCAGAGGTGGTGTTGTAATTGCCAGACAACTTTCCAGGATAAAAGCCATCAAATACAGACTACAATATGTAACTAATCAATTTGGAAATAATTTGTGATAGTTTTCCATTTCAGTGCAAGTGAGGCAACCATAAACAGTAGCGATGTGGTTTATATCTAAAATAATATCTTCTATAAAAAAATAATAAAATGGAAAAAATATTGAAAGGATATTGTCATTGACAAGTCTTCCTTTCCTGTATTATTTCTTTTGAAACTTACACTCCAGGGTTGCAGACTGCAATATCTGGTGACCTGCATAAACTTGTATAGCAGCTGGTGTAGGGGTGTGATTCTATTATCTAGGCTTCACATCTTACCTGCTGGGAACTTCCAAGAAATGATGTTATAGTACAAGTAATTCAGTTTTTCTTTTTGTTGTGGCTTTCCTAGAAATATTATGGTGGGGATCTTCAGGCATACAATCTCTACTTGTGTGTGTGTATGCATTCCACCTGAAATATGGTACCTGCAAACACCTGCAGAACTACAAATGGTCTTCATTTTATCTAACTAAGCCTTTATATCATCTAACACCCACATGCTGACTGCAGTTAAAGCTTGCTGCCCAAAAAGCTCATCTGGACCTATTTAAGAAGACAGGAACACAAGACTTTGAATTGCATCCTTGAACTTTGCAGAGTCTCGATGCAACTTTCAGCAACCGTATCTCTAATAACCTCTCATGGTTATTAAATTTCAGTGATTTAAAAGTCATGGGCAAATCTCACCAATTTTTGTCTCTATAGTGGCGCAAATCTCACCGGATTTTGTTGGTATAGTATCGTGATGCAGGTTTCATGTGTTGCACAGCAGAGCACCGACTGAAAGTCTTCTCCACATTTCCTGGGGCAGTTTAGGAAAGGTGTAAAATCCACCCTGTGCTGCCCCCAACAGGCAGGTAAGAGTACAGGTGTTGAAAACTCCTCTTGGATGTGCTATGCTGGGTGCCATTCACAGCGCTTAAAAGAACCTTAACTTTGGTCTTTTGCAAGAAGCTTTGCCCATGCAGTCCCCATTGCGGAGTAAGCTTTCTGCTTTTAGGTAATGCCTATTTCATCTGTTGTAAAGATGTGCCTGAAAAAAAGACTGGCATTAGCCACATATCCATAAAAGCCTAGCAACCAAGAGTATTATCTTATTCAGAAGTAGAGCACTTTTAAGGTTCAGAAACATATATAAAAATTGGGTTCTGAAATGGTCATTTTTCCCCTCTGCTATGCCATTATAGCGATCAGCCAAGCTTCTGCAAGGTAAATACTTTTGGAAAATAAGTGGAAATTTGCTGCAAATCAGTCCCTTTTGTGCATGGCCACAGGAGCATGTTGAAATGTTTGGACACTAATACCCATTCATTTTCTTGGCTCCATAAATAAAAGCCGCCAGCTATGTGACGGCCGTGAAATGGTATTCTTCAGGACCCAGCAGGAAGCCCCATCCTTATTACCACTGCAGGGGGCAGGACAGGCCCAAAATAGCAAGACAACTAAATCAAGACATTTTCAATGTCTAACAAAATGACTGTGGTTTAGAGAGAAGCAAAAGGTTGGAAAAAAATTGGGCCGTTTTTATACTTAGCGTAATACCTTTGTTAAAAGAGTTTAGATAAGAAAATAAGAAATTAAATTTTTAAAAGTGCATAAACATATTTCTGAATATCTTTCAAAATATGTAAAGATCTTATGGAATCATAAACAGAGCACGCTGCTATCTAAAAGGACATCCCCTTCAAATCATGTTTTCCAAATGGTGGTCCATGGTTCAGAGTAAATAATGTCTTCTGGCAATATTGTTGTGTTTCTTGGATTTTGATGGAACCAAAGGTTTGAAAAAGACATTCAAAATCTGTCAGTAAGACTGGAAAACTATTTTGCCACACAAAAAATTACAAAACATAAAAATATTTAGAAGGATACAAAGTTTTGGACTAAGCCCTTGATTTTTCTACAGGTTTATTTAATTTTTATGGGCTTCATATACCAGGCCATGTGGTCCAAGATTTTGGCATGAAAACATATTGAAGGGGCTCAGTCCAAATAAAATCTCTGTTAATGTCATGTGCTGTTTTACATAACTGAACTGTGCTAACCTGGAAAAGATTCAAGTAGTTTTTAAAACTTAATTCCAGGTTAATGGAGTATTTTAACTGTACAAAGAAAAATTTATGGGATACCACCTTGCTCCAGGTAATCAAAGATTAGTCTGATGAGGTTTTAGTGAATTAGTAGTTCATTGCTGTATTCTTACATGAGTGTGTCATTCTCTACAACTACACCACTAAAACATATGTGGGAGGTCTTAATTTTATTTTACTTTTATTCACTTGCGATCCTGATTCTAAGTTTTCTTAGACAAAGTTGAAGTAAGGATATGCCTTACACATCAACTTTTCTGTGAGGTATATGTATGTGTGTATACCTATAAATATATATGTATATATAAAAATGCACACACAGTTTTGGGAATTAAAACAGTTACTCAGAATGTCTCGTTACAGAAAGAAATATTCAGCTTTAGTTTCAAGAGAAAATAAATATTTTACCTGAACATTAAGTTTCTTTGCACTGCAAAGGAGAAATCACGAAGGTACAATATTTCAGAGGAAAATTGATTCAGTGTATTACTGAGTGTTTCTTGTAGACTAACAAGGGCTTTAGAGAAAATGAAAAGGGGGAACCACAGTGCCAGTCCATTGCTGTCTCCATCTCCATGTTAGGCTGGAACTTGAGACTAACACCAGGCTTAAACTCCCTGGCCATTCAAACTCCTTTATGTTGGCTATCCTAGCTCTACTCTGGAATAAGCCAGACTGTCCAGGGAAAATTGTACACGTGACAGGAGCGGCTGGTATTTAAGTTCTTTCCCTACAACAACTGCTTTGCTCTGTTTGGCTCAATAAACTCAAGTCTGAAGAATAAGGCAACACAGCTTGGTCCATGCAACCAAACGCACTGCGTGGTAATGTGCAAAGTATTCAGACAAACTTATCCTTATTCTTAGGCATACGCACATACATACTGAGGTAGCTTATAAAATCAGAACTCTGTTATAAATAAGGACCTTCATAATTATAAAAAAAATAAATCTAGTTATTGGTTGTCTTTCCTACAGCAATTGAAAGAAACATCAAGTGCACAATCCTGATGGTATCCAGTAAAGACACAAGCAGGTTCCAAAGGTGTCGTTACACAAGTGAAAACCATTGTAGTCCATTGCCATCCTATAAAGATCTCTGCATCATTTTGTTTCACCTCCTACCCGTCTGGCACAGGTTTTACAGAACAGGCAAGTTGTGCATCCCGCCTGGTGGTAACCATAAACTTAATCCTTGTGCACACGAGCACAGGCAGCCTCCCGCTTCCCATTACATGAGTAACTTAAGATACACCTTTGGGGCGCTGACAGTGACCCAGATACATAGGGCTGCTTGCTGCCCAGCTGTACAGCTCACCTTCCTGACCTCTTGGTTTAAAACAGCAGAGGATCAACTGGTCTACAAAAGAAACTGTAGCAAAGGATGCATTGGTGTCAGGACTATCATTATCATAATTGACACTACGAAAGTAATTCAAACATTAAGCTTCTAATCTGTGCTGCTGTTTGTATCCATTTCATTTAAAAGTTACAAGAGTAAAATTCATTTGAATCAGTGGAGATTCACGCCCTTACTCATTTACATTTGGCCCACTCAGCGCATGAAAAAAACCTTGCCGAATTCTCCGAAAGCTTGTATTTGCAAGATGACTTCCAAAATAATTAACCCTGCAAGTAGGATTTAACAAACTTACATTTGATACGTGAAAGGAATAATACCTGAAACATCTTTCTCATGCTCAGCCTTTTATGACTCGGACTTTAATGATTGCAATAAACATTAGCTTACCTAATAAAAACTCCAGTATTTCAGAGCTGGCGCACAGTATGTTAACTGCATCTGGTGTCAACTGGAGCTAATTAATATTTTTATAGGTGTCTTCTATCCACTGTAGTTTAAACGGAAATATTGTGGGGTGCTCACATCAAAGCTGGAGGCAATTGAGAGCTGCTGCTTGCTTCTAGGCTGAACTTATAGCAAGTAGACCAATTTTTATAGGATTGTAAAAGCTAAATGTGGCTATGGTTCATGCAGAGAAGCACTTTTCCCTGTAGCTTTCACAATTCAGCACTAATGCTCGTGGCTTGTTTGCTGTGAGGTAGCTGGAGAGATAGACGGAGGGACAGCGGACAGATAAACTGGCAAATAGCTATGCCTGTACTTAGACAAAGCACACAGTGACCCAAACAAACCACACTTTTTCCCCCCGCCTCCTTCTAAAGGCTTTAAAAATGTGCTCTATCAAGCATTTACTTGTGGTGCAGATAAGATTTATCTAACAAGACTGGGCTAAAATTAAAAAGAAAGATGAAATAGCTCAAGAGGTGCTAATATGTGTTTTGAAGCGTACCAATCGGCCTAGTGCAATGTCACAGCCCTGGGCTACATTTGCAAGTGGTCGAGCATCTCCTTTTTAAAAGGTTAACCTACAAAGAGCACACAAGCCCTTCTCTATGAATATGGGCAAACACCCAGGGAGCTCCACAACAATAAGAAAATAATGACATCAACCTGACCATGCTTAAGTACATAACATGCTGAAGGTTCACGGTTGTGTGGCCTGGAACAATAAAGGAAAAATAAAGAAGCCTGCTTGGTAGGCCCCAGCTGTTATTAGCCATGCTGTGAGATCAAGGGAAGGTATGATATGGGCTGCCATTTCAATTGAGACCAGGTTAATCTCTCAATTTGTGGAAAAGAAAAACTGGAAAAAAAAAAAAAAAGGGAGAGAAAGCAGTCTTCACTCCACAGTGCTACATATGGGACAAATAACAATATCCCTATTTACATAATCTGTCTTTAACCCTTTCCTAATAGAGACTTAATTTCCTAAGAGTCACAAACCGCAGACTTAATTTCCCTGCCCACCAAAATGAAATACCAAACCTCCATTAACCATTTCTCGTTGGTGCTGCCCTCGACTGCGTCTGACATCAAATGCTGCCGACACTGGCGCAGGAGGGACCACTGGCTGCTGCTGGGGGACCAGAATTTGGTATAGGGAGCCATGGATGCCACTGCTTTTCTGCCACTAATTTATTTCTAGCACTGGGTAAATAATTTAAAATCTGTGCCATCATTTACAGGCATGGAACATGGCAAATAATACCAAGCACTTTCACCAATACTCTCTATTAATACATTGTGCTTCTTGACCGAAGCACTTTGTAGGTAAAAAATAGTCCGATTTTGTGTGACAGTATTGTGTGGAGGCAGTGTGGTGTCTTGATCTCATAGGTGGTTTTGATGTGCAAGTGTTTGTGCTGATGAGGGTAGAGAGGAAAGCCCAGGATCCCACCAGGTCACCCCCAGACCTCCTGAGGCTCCAGGTCAAGGCAGGATTTCCAGCAGGTCCGTCGTGGAAAGCTGCTCTCCTGCAGACTTGGAAAACTGAAATGGTGTATCTCGAAGAGTATAATTTATTAAATAATACCCTATAAGGACCGCATTGTATTATACCTGTTTTATTTGTAGTTTATTAGGTGTAAGCCAGTCTGTATATACAGCCTGTGAGGCTCCCTTAGGGAGATGGTTAACTTCTCCTGACTGCTGTCCTCCACGTCAGCCCTCTGGAATAAGGGGAGATTACTCCTTCCCCAAGAGCATCTGAGCATCATCACAGAAGATGAGGCAGGGGAAAAGGGACCCTGCAGCAAGGGCTGAGGCCGAGACGCTGCTGAGGATGGGGAATAGAGAGGACTCGGAGGCAGCGAAGGCACAGTGCTCATGGGGAGCCAGGGGACTGTGCGCAACTTGTCAAAATTTAAAGTCACTGAGCTGCCGATCTGAGAGCGAGCCTGAGGGGGAGGACCCACCTCGTACAAACAGAGGAGGCAGGGAGAGAATTTTGCTGAGTTTTTTTTATTCCATTATCTGTGTTCCTTAATTTTCCAGAGGTTGTTTTAATTTTGAAAAGTTCGTTGTTCTTGTGTCTGGTTTCAGAAAAACTGTCTCATGAGTATAGGAAGACAGAGCTGTGCTCTTGGTGCTCTCCCTTTAAGGAAAAAGATGTAGGTGGTGTCACCTCAAAGCTCTGCTGACTCAGCATGGCAAGTATTAAGACTGATTAAAAAATGGTGTTTGTTTTGTTTTGTTTTTTCTCCAGGTACACAGTGATTTGCATGTGTACCAAGCTGAAGCAGGGGCAAATAAGAAGCCTGTGACGGGGCAGAAAACAATGTCCCTACAAATCCAGGTGAGCACTATAAAATCAGTCACTACACAACCACTTTTTGCTGAATTACTCCAGTATCCTTTACCATCACAAAAATGTTGACCCATCAGTAGTCAATGTATTTATTATTTTTTCTCACTGTAGGCTTTGCTCTCAGCTGTGCTCATGCCTCAGTTTCTTAAGACTTTACATTATAACATTTCATTGTTAATTCATGACTTAATCAGACTTATAACTACTTGAACAACAACAACAAAATGTTTTCCCTGTACATCTAGATTACGTTAATTTTTGTTGAAAAGTTTAAATAAAATGGTGTTTAGAGAATGTGATTAAGACAAAATTTTTTTGACATGTAGAACCAGCTTTAGCCATATTATTATAGAAGATTTTACCGTGAGATAGTAATTTTACACAGAAAGTACTACGTGACTGATACTTAAAAACTAGCAAGTGTCCTCCACAGCCAAAGAGAAATACTACCCACAATTCTGATGCTCTGTGATCCCACTCCCTTAATTTTTATTCATATATATGCACGCGTGTGTGTGTGTATATATATATTAAATAGAGATATGTTGTGATAGTTGCTGGAGATGCGTGTAAGGAAGATGTAAGTATAAAAGATCCGATGAAAATCCTCAAGTTTATACCTGTTTTTTCACTTCTGTTCTGTAAATCAACTTTTCAAATTAGTTTATGAAAGTACTCCAGCAGAGCATTTACTTAGGAATGACAATGGAGGAAGCACTAATTCTAGAACTGATTCTGAAAATCAACTTACTGACACAAATGTGCCTGTTGACCAAGGAAGGAATATCAAACCTGGTTCCTGTAGGATTCCTGGACAGGTGTAGTTTTATATTATTAGTGTAACCATCATGCTTATATTACTACTTTTTTGAAGACTATGTATTTTGAGAAAATCCGGTTGGTAATATGAAGTAGGAAGTGTTGCAGAGAAGGCAGCATATTGATAGGCTTGTAATGTTCTTCGCATCTTCTAACTATAATAATACATATTTTTTACCAATGGCCTTCTGTTACAAAGTGGAGATGGGCAACATTTGCTCAAACCATTAATGGTGGCCAACTCTTCTCCATGAAAGATTTTGGTGGAGATTCTTTAGCATATTCATTTTGCCTGAGATTAGGGACTCTATTAGAATCTAAAATTCTTTGTAGTATATTCAAAGAGAAGTTTCCCTTTGTGTATTTTTACTGTTGTATTATTTTTGTGTGTGTGATTTAAATATTATACCAAAGTACAAAGGACTTGAAGCAGCTGTTCGGCTCCATTTGTTTTTCAGTATTGGATTAATTCATTAACAACATATTCCTGAAACTGTAAGGCCAAAGTGGTCAAACATTGGAGAGTGGTGAAAACCAAAATCTTCTCCTTGGGCTCCTCAGTACTCCTTTTTCAGAACTATTCAACCTTTGTACTAGATCTTCCTTCTCAAGCAAATGTACTTACCTGCTTTTCTCTATGGGCTCAGTAGCTCCCTCCTTCACTTAATTGACAGAACCAACTCAATCTTTGCCAGATACACGCAACACCTTGAGGAAAGACTGAGCATCTGTCCTTTGAGCTGTATGTGGTCTGTGGTTGCTTTCCCTCCAGTGCCCATTTTGTCTGTTCTTCAGAACTTTAAATTCAGTGCTTTCAGATTATAATGAAAAACTTCCAGATGTAGAGTCTAAATTATCATTCTATATGTTATCAGCAGGGAACATCGTGGAGTTCTAGTGCTTGAATGAGCGCTGTGTGTTAACCGTAATGTAAAATATATAGCAGTAACAGGGAGATCACATCCCAATTAACCATGATATTCTTGCACAGATAAAACTAAATCTATAGCCTAGTTCTTTCCTACTTGCTGATTCTTGAAGCAAGAAGATGTGGTCCCAAACAGTGCCACGGAAATATATGGCATGGCTTCCTTTACATTTTTAATGTAAGGAGTATGTTCTGGACCTTTCTTGTAAATGTGTGTACAGGGAATCATTAGAAAATATTTGTTTTGTCTTGTTGGCAAATAGTTGCTAGTACACACTAAATCATACCTTGTTTTATTCACACAGCACTTAACAGCATTGCAACCAGGTGTTAAATAATAATAGAGTTACATCAAATTGCTTGGTGGTTCAGTTGGGAGAAGAATCCAAATGTTCAGATACTTATCTGGACTCTCCCAAACTGTGCTGGTCTGGAAACTGAACTGAAAATATATCACTGGAAAAGCTGCTTTGTACAGCAGCCCCTTTTTTTTTTTTTTCTGTTTTGTAAGGTACCTTAAGGTATAGAAGTCCGAGTACCTGCAAATAATGATATAGTGTGTTATCTATTCAAAGGAATGTACGAAGCCAAGGACTCAGGACTCGCTGATTTCTGATACTGAATTGGTTTGTGTTTCCTGTTCCCATTACAATGAGGAGAATGAAGAGGAAAATAATCAGCAAAGTAGCCTTTAAAAAAAAATCTATCAGAAGCTAAGATATCATATCTTATTGTTTTTAATAGTTTCTTAAATTCATTCTAACTTCAGTCAATCAATTCTTATATTTTTTTATGATTCTGAGCTCTCCATGTATGCAAATATATTATTTGAAAGGACAGTAAACTGAAAAGAGAGTAAATTAAATTTTGGCGAGCACAGTGTTTTATTGACAGTGACAAACAGGCTTTTATCTATCATTTCTGTACCTATGAAGCCTTTGGCTGCATTTGAAGACAAAAGTTCTGGCTTTTCTGAACTCATGAAAATTAAAGTTCTGTCAGTAGAACACCCCGAATACTTCCTCACTGGTGAAATCCAGCACCTAAAGACACCAATTGCCCCGCAGGTGTGTTCAGAACAGAAACCAGCCCTACTCTTGCTGCCTCTGTGGTCTTCAGTCTGTGTTTTCTCGTAATGAAGCTGTGTTCACAAGCAATAGTGCTACCACATTGAAATCCTCAGCCTATGGCTTTTCAGGGGAAATTTCGCTGGTGCAAGATTTCAATCTAAAGCGCCTCGTTTATATATATTGCCATTGAATTTCTTCCCAGAATAGATGATATATTTCTCGTTTCCCTGTGGGAAAGATGACTATTGTAGAGGTGAGAATATGGTGATCATTTTTCTGTCCTCATTTTCTCCTTGGACTTTATGTAAAAATAAGATACCATTGGTGCTGTGGACAAGTGTGAGACCACCAGCTAATTTTGCATAGCCCACTGAACAGTTAGATGGGAATTGCTCTTCAGGGTGTTCTCTTTGACAATAAACAGAAGCCTCAAGTCTGTGTTTGGCTGCAGTTCAAAAAAATTCCTAAGGAATCCTACACACTTATGTATATGAATACAAGCAACTGCACATTCCCATACAGTAAGATTGCAACCACAGTTATTAACATTTTAAAATGAGTAAATGCAAATAAAATGACTGGGTACTACATGTTACGTTAAGATCAGCTATATGAAAAGCAAAAGGATTAAAAGTTAATTTCATCCCTTTTAATTCAAGGGACATATAAATGGCATTCTGGGTAGAGTCAACTCCTCTTTTATCAGTCCTTTGATGCTGCTTTCTCACTGATTCAGTTGTTCAAATGCTACCTACATAATAAAATCCTGAGTTAATTTACTAAGATTTTACACCAGTGCAAATGAAAGAAGGGAAAGTGCTAAACAAGGCAATTAGCACTCTGTTTAGTGCACTCCCAAAATAAATGTAGGCAATTTACAATTTGGCAAATGGCACTCTATCCGGATCCAAGTCATTTCAGCCTAAGGGGCTGGTGCAGTTCATTAGGGGTGAAGGGAAAGGGTCTTTGTTTTGCTTTGCTTTTTAACTATATGTATATATACACACACATCCAAATACACACGTTGCTATTAAGGCCCACCCCATTTTATAGTACAGCAACAGATGTGACCCCTCCTGGGGTTATTAGGATTTCTGGTGGAAAAATGTCAAGCTCTGTCCTCACACTGTCCACACCAATGACCTCATTTATGGTGATAAGGCTCTTTCCAAAGTGAGGGATTCCAAAACTGGCAACTCACTGATAACCTCCCTCCTTTGTGGCTTTCTTGCCATGATGGTTTTCTGTGTACTTACATGTTTATCACTGGAGCTGTTCAGATCAGATCCATGAACCTGGGAATGTCCTGAGTGAAATGATAAGATAAAGCACTCTGCAACTACAACTGACTGTCTTTTTAATTGACAGGAAGACTGCACTATGACTTCCATGTTTATTCTTGTAAGCTCCTTATTAATGCAAAAATAATAGCTGTTATTAATGCAGAATCACAGCCAGCATTAATATTTAAGATGTAAGAATGAAGGAGGTTAAATACATGTTTATATTAGTTTTAAACAAAGAGCTTTGCAAAACAGTTAAGGCAAGTAATGATGACCATATTCACAGAGAGTGTATGTGGTGTGAAATACCTGTTATGTTCCGGGGTTTAAATACATAGTTTTAGTGGGATAAAGATCTTTGATTAGTCTCCCACTTTGTCATGCCATTGTATCTCTGAATTGCTACTGCTTCTTGCAAAAGAGAGTACAGATTAAGATTCTAAACAAAATATGTAATATATGATGATATTAACACGGCTTTCTTTTTTGTTTATTCAGTCTGTAGAGCTCTTTTATATGATAGATCATAAGGTAAAAGCATTCTTTTGTGCCCTCTAGCTGCTGGTTGCACAAATGAAAGAGAGAGGGAGAAAACAACCCTGTGATTATTAAATTCTCCTCATCTTTAGGGTTAAGTACCCTGGCTAATAAAGATCTCTCATGAGGATAAAGTTTCTTTCTTGGCAATGTCACATCCGTTTAAGTAAAAATGATTAGGATGCTTTCAGATATTCAAGCGGTTACCTTTATATAAAGCATCTACACCAATTCTTCATCTTGTTTTTATCCTCTGAGAAAGCCTGACATTGCATTTCTTGGTTAAGCAAACCTCCCATTGAGAGGAGGCTGTGGGATTGGGCCCTTTTGTGCTGTAGAAATCTCTCTCTGTTTTGCAAGAAGGGAAAAAAAAAATCCTTATGTTAATGTAAAAATGCAAGAACTATTTCATATCATTAAACACGCTATTTCAGACTGTCACAATTTAGCCTGATCTTGTGTTGAGCAATCATTAAGTCCTTTGATTTCAGACTCGGTTTTGTTAGCATCACGTTTGCTGCTGATCATTGTACCCTCATATTGCAAACTGTTACATTTTCTTTGCTAGGTTATTCTACTGATACGTTTCTCAACTCAAATAATTAAGTTCCTGCATTGTTTCAGTTTATAAATAATGACTAGTTGTTTGTGGGGTTTGTTTTTGTTTGTTTTTTCTTAAGCTGTTCTTTGAACATCCTCATCATCCAACACCTATTGTACATGCTTAAAGTCTTTGGAAAAGATTATGCACCAAAACACCACTGGTCTTCTCTCTGGATTCTGTTTGGGTATGTGTAAATTTGGGTTTACACAGGCTTAATTCTTAGCAAAAAGGAGATAGTTTCAACAGTAAAAAGAACTTAATAACTTGTAGGCACAGTTCAGCACTGGCATGGGTTGCCAATGGAGGTGTAGAGTCTCTGCTGCTGGATATTTTCAACAAGAGGTCAGACAAACACATGTCAGGAATAGCTCAGGTATCTGATCCTGCCTTGCAGCAGGTTTGCAATCTAGATGATCTCTCTGAGTCCTTTTCACCTAAGTATTTTTATGATTCAGTGCTCCTGCACTTTGCAGGTGAAACTGCAAATGCCTGAATTGCATTGCCATGGGTAGAGCCCTTCCTTCCTCTCACAGCTCTGCCCATGTTTTGGAGACAGTGATTGATCCTGATGTCCTTCCCTTCCCATGCCGTGGAAGACAAGGAGGTTTGTCAGCTTCCAGGTGGCTGTCAGCAGCCTGTTCTCATCAGCCAGAAGTTGTATGTATACATATATATATATCTTTTCACCCCTGCTCACCATCTATTTAGGTGGGCATTTTCCTTCTCAGAGGTGAAACTTAAATCATACAAAATGAAGAAGTCTTTGCTGAACTGTACGTAATACAGTAACATTCAAAACACATCTGACTCTTATTCATATCTCAGAAATGAAAAGGAAAAAAATCCCTTTCTCTCAGCATCAAACGTTAGATGTTATATTTTTCTTACCTCCTTGTTATTTCATCAAAGTTGGAGTATAGAGGAATATCTGTGATTTGTCTTTGTCCTTGTAATACATATGCATCTTTTCTATTCCTGTCTACAGACTAAATAACTCTAGGAAAGGACCATGCAAGATAAAAAGGAGGAGCGTAACTTCTGAAGAAACAGTTTTGCTCTGCTTTGGATTTTCCCAATATCATCGGTTCTTTGTTTTGAATACATTTTTTTTCTCTGTTAAGGGAAGAAGAAATTTACCCCAAGCCAGTCTTGTGTTACAGCTTCTTTACCTTTGTCTGCCTAACTCAGCTGGTATTTAATTGGTCAGCAATGGGAGGGAAGTCTCCTTTGAGGTAATGAATATTGACTGTTTATGTTGAAATGTCACTGTGAAAAGAAAGCCCAGCACCAAAGAGGCGGAACTCAGTGTGAGAGTTTCAGACACAAAGGAGACACCAGCAAAGCACAGGCATTGAAAAGCAAAGCAGCTGAAATTCAAAGAAAAGATGAAACAGAAATGGTCTACATGTGTGGGAATTTTAAGCTGCCAGTTGACAGGTGAAAAAGTCATTATTCCACCTGTTAGAACTAAGCGTAATTGCTTGTTTTTCCTAAAATAACACAGAGACTCATAATTTTTCTTAATTGAAAATTCATTGAAACTTATTTACAAATACTTTACTTTTTCTTTCAAGGTAAGTGGATTAAACTCATTAGCCAATTTCTCTACCTCAGACATGTCAGAAAGAAGACACTGCATTTTCTCCATTTTATCGGGTATTAGATAAATGAAATCTTCTATTCGACCACCTTTTTTCATAAAGAAGCTTTAATAGCAACTTTAGAGTTTGCCACGCAAGTTTAACATCCATTCTATAACACTCATTGATTTAGAATGAATAAAGGCTGGTGTGCAGCACCCAATCAATCCACTGCGTGATGTCCAGCCTGGAAGATTTCACTGGTGCATAAAAGCTGTTCTTTGTTTCCAGTTGCGTAAAAAGCGCTTGTGTGAGGTTCTGATGTATTTTAAGCCGTTTCTTATCTAGATGGCATGGAGAAGCCAACCAGCATATTTCTGGGCTCCATAACTGAGTTTTGATTCTTGAATTCATTGTTCTTTCATCTCTGTCATTTTTTTTGTGGTGATCTCTAGGGAACTCTGCTGAATAGTTTTTGCAAGTTGACCCACTGCTACAGAATATAACCTCAAATTGTTCCATTTTGCTCATCTGAGTCCTTCAGTATTAAGATTTGATGCACAATGATTTTTTTAAAATTATTTTTAAAGTAAACACTAGCTTTATTTTGGGTAAAATTTGCTGTGATGTAGTTTAATTTATGTATTATCTTCTAAGGACCTTTACGGATTTCAGTAAGGGATAATGTTTCAGTCATAGATAA
Organism: Streptopelia decaocto; assembly: GCF_964273445.1. Lineage (NCBI taxonomy): Eukaryota > Metazoa > Chordata > Aves > Columbiformes > Columbidae > Streptopelia > Streptopelia decaocto. The sequence continues at coordinate 8,589,094 of NC_138664.1, forward strand.
TGTTTCTAAAAATAATTGGTCTTTTTAGATCCCCTCATATTTGATTTTATATTCTGTATTAGGAAGTTCCACTAAGCATCTTCGGGAAAGCAAGAAGAAATAAGGAAAAGCTCTTACAAGTCAGTGTGTCTAAAACAAACTATATTGCAACCACATTCTGTTTTTTCCTGTGAAAAAAGTGCTCAAAAACTTAAACCGTGTCAAATGTACCTTCATATTAAAGATAATAGTTTTTTTTCAAGCAGATGGGAAGATTACATGAATGGTGCAAATATTCCTTCAGAAATCTGACCCTTTATTTTCAAATCTTCACTTTAAATAGTCATGTGGTGTTTTTAAAATGTTCCTTGAATCAGACAAGCGTTTGAATCCAGTAGGCTTTTGTGTTTTGTTTTCTCGTAGTGAATCTTTGAACAATTTCTGCATTAGCTTCAATCTGGGCCCATTCACACAATGTGTCCACCTGGGACATCCTGCAATCCTGCAAACAGTGGGCTGCTGTCAATAGGAAAGTATCACCAGGACCTGGACTGCAAACAAAACGTTACTAAATGAACTAAATGTGTAAGAAACATCTGCAAAGTGCCATTTCTATGCAGTCAGCAAAGGCTTTGAAAGGTGACGCTTTCCACGGCCTCAACGAGAGGACGGCCATGTCCCACAGCACTGACCATGGGCAGGCAGCACGTTTTGGGTTTGGTTTTTGGGTTTGGCTTTTTGATTGATTTGTTTGTTTGTTTGTTTTCCTTTCCCCAGAAACTTTCAATGGCTTCAGGGAACTTTCTGTATGTCTGAAGGGTAAGCTGCTTTCCACTTGCACTGAGAAACAGCCCTCACATTACTTGAGCCTCCTAATTAGCTGTCTTGTGCATTAAAAAAAATATATGGATATACCTGGGGAATGATCCAATTTAATAGCAAATATAAAGTATTTTTAACATCGGAAATGGTGGAGCTAAACTTATGAACCAGATACTTCTGCATTAATTCTACAGCTTGGAGGAATGAATGGGATGCACTAGCATTTAATATCCTTCCTTTGCTATTTATTTGTTCTCCTTCAAAAAAGAAGGAAAAAAAAAAGTGTTTATTTTCTTATTTTTTAAAATGTTCGTGCATTTTATCATTAAGGTCCTCAAAACACTGATCTCTCCAGTGAAGGTTTATTTCATATCTTGCTGTGTGGTTCCAAAATACTTGGATTTAGACTGATCTTACTTTGTTTTGATTGTGCATCTCTACACAAACAGAAGATAACATTTTTAGTCACAATTGGGTGTTATGTTTGAACTCTAACCTGTGACATTCACCTAGCTCGATCTAACAAGCTTTGTGTTCCCTGTCCAGATGAAGAGTGATACTTCTTCATTAGCAAGATCAGTTTCACCTTTAAAAACCCTTTGCTTCCTGTTTGCATTAAGCCAGATTGAGATGTCTTGGGTCATGATGACATTTCAGGAGGATTCAGAAGCAAAAGAGGGAGTCATTACATCCGCAGTTCACCTGCAAAGAAGATGTCATTAAAAGAGGAAGCAAAATGAACCCCTGTCAACTTGCTAGGGCCCAAAAGGTAATTCTGCCATCATATATGGAGCAGAGTATGATACAGAATCCTATTATTACTGACACCAGATAACTTGCTGGTGTAAAAGGTTCTCTTTTCCAGAAAAGTTCAGGTGATACTGAATTTATTAATGTGTCAGTTTGAGGAGACGTGATGTCACTTCTGTTGTCTGCAGGGATGAAAACTGGAGTGTCCTTGCTCCTGTCAACACACTATCAGCTTAATTTCTTTTACTGTGCACCTTGTTGCCATCTGTGGAGGGGAAAGCAAGGGATGAGAGTGAAGTGTCAGGGTAGATGCCGTTTAAAAAAGAACTATTAATATTTGATATTGATCAAGTTAACCCGCCTTTTTCCAAAACGCACATTTATTACACTAATGTTTCTGGGGAGTGGTTTGCCTGATCCCACCAGGATCTTACTCATGTGACTTGAAGCTTTACCTGATCATGTAGATTTGCAGAAAACAGATTTTGTTATTTTCTAATATTCCTCATTCAGAAAATATACAGATTATTTTCTTTTCTACATGGTATAAAATCTAGCAACTGCATTCCACTCCAGTGTGATTGGAAAGATAGTTGAAATTTTCAGACTACAAAGGTATGTGATACAGTTATGCAGAAATACTGATAGAATCACATCTGGTGGTACTGACTGAAAGCGGGAAAAATTCCAAGTCATGTACATTATTTCATAAGGTGGCTTTGGCTTTTTGAAACTAAAACTGGTATCAACTTGAAAGCTCCTGGTTGCAGAAACAAGGTAAAATGTTTGCTTGTTTTTAACAAATAGATGAATAACTTTTCAGTTGTATTGCATAAAAAGTGGTATTACTAAACCAGAACGTTTTCCAGGTGAAAAACATTTTGCCTTGCCCACTGAACGCAGTCTGGAATTTTTGTATGAACATTGTAGTAACAGGAAATATTTTCTTTCAGTTCTAAGGTGTCACATGCTGATTCTGAGCAACACATTTCAATCTGGGTATTATAACAACTCATCTGAAACTGATCTTAATGGATTTTTGAACTGCTAATATTTCAGATTTGAACTACATGTACTTCAATTGATGATCTGAGCATTCCACAAATACCAGAACTAGCATGTTTACTGCCCTGCAGTTGATTGATATCTCCTAATGAAGAAAGCACCTGGAAAAATGATAAAGGAAAGTTACTAATTGGTTTAACTTAGGTCAGCCACTTCATATTTTATAAATGAGGAAACTTTTAAGGAATTGCTGCTGGAAGCCATCTGCTAACAAATAAAATGAATGATAATCATCAGGTTCCACTTGCCGTTTACACAAAGTATCATCAGAAAAAAAAATACAGCTGCTGGCATCAAAGTAAGAGCAATGTAGGAACTCAAATTCAAAGTCCCTAATAATCATCTTTGTATTATAAAGTGTTAATCAGTTTGGTATACACAAACCTGTCAGCAGTTCTGGAGAGAGACTACTTGTGGTCACTTTTAAGAGCTGCCAGTAGAATTTACAATAGCAAATTATGATTTATTATTCCTTCCAGGACATCTGATGTTTCTGTTCCCAATTCTCCTTCCCTCCCCATCACCCCTTTTCCAGCTAAGACTGTGTCGGGCTGGGAAATATCCAAGATGTGTGTATTTCTCTTGTATCGTGAATAATTTTGCAAGTCATTAAACCTTTGTTTCTTGTCTTTTCTAACCTTTTTAGTAACCTATCTAAACAACTCTCAAAGGAAAATGAGTCAATCAGGAAAGAGGCTGCCAGAGTGGCAAAAAGACACAGATAATATAAAATGGAAAAGCTTTCACTTCAGGAATGCAAGTACCTCTTTGGGCCTCACCCCTTTAAAGACACACACTATGTTTTACTTTATTGCTTCTGCTTGTGCGATTCTATCGAATCTGAAAGGCTACTAGTGCATAAAATTAAGCACGCTGAAGAATGGGGGAGTACTTTGAGCTACATTTTAATATGAAGAATGCTACATAAGCATAACAGTACGAGATTCTTCTTAGTTTGTAACTTCTAAATAAAGACCTGAAGAGAATCTGCATGCTGTAAATGCCAGAAACCACATCTTTCCATAATAAGGGCCCATATTGTTTTCCATGTTGGCATGGCAGTCCTGAGAAAATTAATTTTCTTTCATCATGAAGACATACTTTCTTCCTGTGCTATTAGTACTTTAGTTGTGTTATGTGCAGCAGGTGTAATTTACTCTGGACCATTTTGAACAACGCAGTTTAAGCAATGCTGGGTGTTTTGTCAGGGTGACAAAGGGGAATTACTTTGCACCTATATACAGTAGACAATGTGTGGACAACCTGTAATATTCTCTGTGGGTAAAGTTTAGTTCTGGGCAGAAAGCCAATAAAAGGCTCATGCACCACTTAAGTCCCACTTAAACCCTATTTTGAAGGCTTAATAGTACATAGGCCGTGTTCTGGCCTCTTGCCCAGGAGTGAATTTTACCACATTAGCATCCCCTCTCTCTGCATGCAAAGGGGGCAAAAGGGCAAAGCTTTTGTGCTGGGCAGTGAACTGATTTCTGGAAAACAACACTGGTCTCCTCAACTCTAAAGAAAACAACAAAACCGTTGAACAACACCTATCCTGGTTTGTGGCTGATCCACCCTCTCTTATGTAGCGAGGGGTTACATTGTGCCACAGAGCCAGGAATCTGCCTCACGACTGACACATGGCTGGTGCTGAAATTTCTCTCTGTGGCTGTCCTGCATTGTTAAAGATCTTCAGCTGTCCTTTTCCAAGCTTGGATTATTTTTACCTCTGTGGTGACCATTAAGAGAATTAGAAATTTTTATCTCTGTCATTTCAAAGATTTCTGAGATCATGTAGTCATAGGAAAATGGCTGATGGCTTTAAACTGAAAGAGGGTAGATTTAGTTTAGATATGAGGAAAAAATTCTTCCCCATGAGGGTGGTGAGGCCCTGGAACAGGCTGCCCAGAGAAGCTGTGGATGCCCCATCCCCGGAAGTGTTCAAGGTGAGGTTGGACAGGGCTTTGAGCAACCTGGTCTAGCGGAAGGTGTCCCTGCCCATGGCAGAGGGTTGGAAATAGATGATCCTTAAAGTCCTTTCCAACCCAAATCATTCTATGATTGTATGATTATGAGATGTGGCTTTTTGTGAATGGATCCCAACCCATGCGGATTAAGTAGACTGGAAATCTTATTTCCTAATCAAATTTTCTAAAAGTGCATTTCCTTTCTAATTAGCAAGCAGAACATGTAACACAGCAAGTACACAATTCCCTTTAATAATTGTTTTATCTTTATTTTTAAAACAGAACACTTTAATGATTTACTTAGAATATCTTTTAGACATCATTTAAAAGACAGAAGCTTATGCCCATTAAAAACACAACTCCTCTCTGAAAACTGACCTTGTGTCACCAAGATACTTGCAAGGTTCTAAAAATATTTTGACACATTTTAGTTTTCAATCGTTAAGAAGGGGTTTTTTGGTACATATTCATATTGTGTCTTCATTTCCAGAATTGTTTTTAATTAAAAAAAGACTGTTTTGTTACAGTGGACGATTTCAACCCACAAAATATCCTATTGTGCTTGCTATCAAAACAAACAGGTGCACACAGCAGCGTGCACGGTATGCAGTGCAATTGAGCAAACAGTTTATATAAAGATTTAAGCTCTTTTGAATGATGCAAGTTCAAGTGATATGAATTGAAGCCAAGTGTTCTGGATGAAGGGCTCAGTTCTGAGGGGCTCTGGATGGAGCCCAGAACCTGTTGATCTCTCTGGGAATTGTGGGCACTTTATACCCTATAAGAGATGACAGCCTCAATTTGAAATACCTATGAATTTTTATCAGTAGGAGAGCTACTTTGCTACTGAAATACCCTGTTCATTCCTACCCGCATATGAAAAACTCCTTCTGTTTAGATCTTTGCAGAGGTGTCATAAGATAGGAAGACATGGAAACTAAAATGTGCTAAAAGTCAAATAAAAGATGACTAGTTAAAGAAAAATACCTGTGAAGTCTCAGGATATCTCGGTTTCCTATACAGTTGGCCTTTATGGATGATAAAATTATTTTTTTTTTATTCCTGGATAGCCAGGGTACCCAGCAAGGAACTTTCATGGAGAAAATACACTTTAGAGCAATTACTTGCCTTTCCTTCCTACAGGCTCAGCAATATGGAGGTAGAGAAAAACAAGAGAACAATGATATAGTAAAATTCTCCTCCCTAAAAGGAAAAGCAGCCTGTCGTTTGCTGACAGAGTGTTGTGTGGCCATCTATGAATATTTCATTAATGTTGGGCTGGGGCCACTGATTCAGTTCAGACTCCCAATTAGCACTCTGCACCTGTCTGTTGTTATCTCTTTTTACTCCTCTGTGATGTCTTCATTTATCCCAACTGGATGGTTCCTTTATGTCTCACCCTTCCTACCCTCCTGCTCCTTTTCATGATACTTTGATGCCTGTAAATTCTTATATCCTCATCCTGCAATGGAAGGAGCTGCTTGCCAGGGGTCCCTGAGAACTCCCTGGGGAAGGAGTCCCAGGGAGATCCTAATCTTAATAACAGTGAACATTTTCCTAACCTGGCCTGTGATGTTACTTCTTTTACTGCCAAATACCCTGGTTTCTTAAATGGCTGCGAAATCCCTCCATCAGCTGTCCCTTTCTATCTCCTCTACAAGAACAGTCACTACATACTGTTCTGGTTCTAACCTAATTGTAATCTCGTCTAGTTGAACTAGGACCTTTATCTGTTCTGAACAGTGCTATGCATGTGTATGGCACAATTTCTGTTAATAATATAAACTCATTCTGGTCACATACAATCCAGAAGATCCTGGACACGGCAAAAGTTGACTCTCCCAGGGCCTGGAGATGCGGGATGCCCCAAAAGGAGTTGTGGTGTATTGTGATGCTAAGCAGCTTCACAGATTTTTGATCTGAAAATGTTTGAAACTCTGAACTAGGCTGAATTACTTTGTTCTAGGATGTTAAAAGTACTTGAATCCCTGCAGCTCAGGATTGATTTAGCAAGTACAAACTCCTGTACCTTGAAGTGGAGTTGGAGAGTAGAAGGAAAGAAGTAGTTTTCAAAGGGAAGCTCCTAAGTAGACAGTATCATTTTTCCAAGTTGACAGGTGCAGTTCTACATATGAAAATACTTGACTATCAAAACATAGCTATTGGCTCAAAGAAGGAGAAAACATGTCTGCTTCTTATAGACAGCTGACCACTCACCATGTGTGAGCCTCTTATTCTGGATGAGCACTATAAAATTTTAACTACACATACACAGACAGGTAGAGGTTTTGGGAACAGCACGTGGTTTGGTTTTGTTTCTACTTTCATTAATTTCTACTTCTATTATCTGGGAAAATCTTACATTCTAAATAAATGTTTTTATTTATTTAGACACTATTACATGTGTATGTTGCGTATAAAGGGTCTTATATGTCATCTTGATATAGAATGTAACAAATCCTTTTAAGAGGGTGAAATGAAGAAAGGTTTTTTCCTTGAGGAGCTGTGTTGAGAGTTGGAAGCTTTATTAGATAAGTTTAATCTCATAGACATTTTGTGAATAATTCTCCATGAGCTGGTTCCTTCTGGGTCCTTGCTTTTATTTCCAGTAGTCAAAGTATTAATAGGGTTAAAGGTGCTGGCATGGTGAATTTATGGTCGACATCTCACAGTCCGTTAAAGCAAGATCACTAATGGGTGACCTTGAGGTTCGACCATTCCAGACTCAGGAAGATCAAGTCTCAGACCCCTTCTGCAAGTGCTCTGACCTCTCCATTCTTCCCCTCTATGGCCTAACCTTTAACTCACTGATCTTTGACCAAATTATTAAGCAAACACCTGCTTAGGTCTCTGACCAAAGACTGTAGACCAGGAGAACTACCATAATTTCATGTGAATTAGCTTTAATAATAACAAAACTAGCCTAAGGAGAAAATCAGAGGGTAGGTTTACAGTAAATAATCATGCTGCTATAGAGCTCATACAGAACGGACCCTTCAACAGCTCTTACCTACAGTAAATCAATGCTAATCTATTTGACTGTGATAATAACAGCTCGTCAGCAGATACAGTTTCTTTATTTGACTTCACTAGGACAATGACTAGGTAAAATTTATTTCCTATTACTAAAGCAAAACAAAGACTAAAATTAATCCTTTGATGCCAGGGATTTCCCGTTGGTAATGCACAAACTGCATTAGTGTTCAACACAGTTGCTAAGAGTAACTGGAACAGGAAAACAGACTGAAAAATATCTGATGATGTCAAATATGAAGCCTGCATAATGTTATCTGAATTACAAATGGCCTGAATTTTCCCAGATTTTCTCAGATTGCCTGTTCTGTTTTCAGTTTTTGTGGTGTGATTTTATAAATTTGGATCACCTGAGATTAACTCAAACCTGAGTAGTTCTAGCATATAGATTCTTCCTAACTAAATTGACTGTGAATTTTTTTTAAGACTTAAATCACAAAAAGTAATGCAATCTTAAATATTATACAATAATAGCAGACCCATAACAGACCAGTGTAATTTACTAAATTGAGATTTTTTGCTTTAAGTGAATACAATTATGAACACATGCTTACTCACAGCTGACTTCATGTGCCAGCTGACAGTGTTTGTGTGTGGTAACCTCGTGTCTGTTCACAGAGGTACCTGCACCGCTGAGTTGGGCATTTGCAAATGTAAGTGTAATGGTCCTCTGCAAAGTCCATCTTTTACCTCTTGTCTTTGAAGAGAATTATGAAGGTAGTTTATTGTTGTAGGGGATGGATTTAACCTTTAGTGCTGATAATAGGTGAGGAAAATGAGATGAATTGGATGAGGTTTGGTTACAATATTAAGAATAATTGAAGCGAGGCTGCTTGGAGTTGGTGGATGCTACCTGATAAAAACCTTTGAAAGATGTGTGACTCTAAATATATGAATCAGTTTTGTGTTACCCAGTTTGAAAATCAAGTAGTTTCAATACCAATCTAAAGCCCACTAGAGGCAGAGGGTTTTTATTGACTGTTGGGCACTATATCAGGTCTGTCTTTCCTTAGGTATGTAGAATAGCTACTTAAAATTTGCCCCCGTTAATGTTGAATATGTACTTACATGTGTTTTAACCGTATGAAGAAGAAATAAAATATTACTGATCTAATTAATACTTTCAAAATTAAATAGCAACTGTATTTATTTTCTGTTCACTTGAATGGCTCTCTTTCTACATCACTCTGTGCTCTTTTGATCTGTTTTCCATGTTATTGGTTGTCTTTCCTGAAGATATATGGTTTTATTTTCATCAGTAAAATAAAATCTAGCTAACTATATTGTGAATGAAATTAAAGACAACTTAATATAAGCCCATCTGCTGTCTGTAAACCAGTATTAAATGTTTGTTTGATCAATACTGTTTCCTGTGTACAGTGTTATTCAGATTGACTGTCCAAGTTTAAACTGATTTACATATATTATTATTTTCCATTCCCTGACTAGATTAGTTGTAAGATTAAACTTGGTATAATTGACTAGATAATGTAATAGAGTACATGCACATATATACTTGAAAACATAAGTACTTTGCTTATATATAGGTATTTACACCCAGAAAGGCCTACAGAAGCTTTACAGGATGTCCAGGAAAATGTCAGTCAGATAACTGGGAGTCTCTGCATAAATTTTGCACTGGCTGGTACCGTGTCCTTCAGCAAAATTGGTGGCATCTTTTCTGGAGAAAAGAAATTGAATTACTTGTGGTGAGGTATTGGTTTGAGAGAGGAGGTAAGTTAAAACGTAATCAATGTTCAGTAAAAAGTTACAAAGCAAGCATTGTGAAGAGTAAATGGATTTTAAAATGATGTTTATTTGAATGCCCTTGCTTTACACAGTCATTAATTAGCGAAACACAAGACCAGATGATTACAGAGATGTTTAGTTAAACACATTGCCTACATCTTTTCTTATCTGTCAGTGTATAAGGTCAAATTTTGCCCAGATTTGCACAAATGCTGCATCACTGCACTCATTTGCTGCCCTCAGTCATACCAGACAAGTCCGCAGATGATGAATTTTTCCATTTCATGAAAAAGTACACAGAGCTGAGGGTTTGATTGAAAGCCCATTAGAATCAGTGGAAGTCTTTCCTTTGACTACAGCGAGCTTTGAATCAAACCTTATACGGCTGTGAAATATCCATAGGATATTTGGGCACACATCAATCTGTACTATGATGTGCTATATATTAATATTTTATTAATATAAAACTGCTTCACATTTTTGCTCTATGTGTAGCAGCAGATGACGTTAGCAGTGCTTAAGATGGGTCAGATGTAAATCATAGGTATGTGGGAAGTTATAAAAAATACTAGTCCATATTTTTTTCTCCATAAAGGATAGCACGATGATCCTTTTTCTTTTTTTTTTTTTTTTTTAAGAAAAAAAAGGAATACTTTATCAACCTAAAATTTAAAGGAGTCATGTTAATATATGAGTTTATTACTCATTTTTAATGTAGATGTGAGCAAGTTTGACCAGCATGCACTTTCAGTTCTTTGTTGCTTATATCTTCCTGATGCATAAAATGGTTAAGTTTATAAAACTAGAAAACTGTGTGTGTGCATGTTGGGGAAAGTGTTAAAGAAAGGTTTTCTTACAATAAGAAAGAGAAACAAAACTATTTTGCTTTTGTTCATACCTGCTCCTAGTGGTTAAAAGTTCCATTCTCTACCTATAAGTGTAGCAAATATTTTAAATATAACATTATAAAACAAGGAAATATAACTTGATTTAATTTGAAGAATGAACTGATTTTGTGCTTAGTGATAATTCAAGCAGAGAATTGTTTTAAAATATCACCGCAGGTAACGTCAAAAGAAAATAGGGGCTCTGGCATATATAAGACTGGAAAAAGAGGGTATTCCTGAAAGAGGAATGCACATCAGTCAAAGGCATCAATAAATAAAGCTCTTTTTCATATGTAAATAGGAATTTCTAAAGTAAAGAAGGTATTGTTTTATAAATAGTGAGATAATATTCTTGAAAAAGGTTACCAATGATTACATAAGTTATCTCTTCCATAAAGAAATTTAGAGCTCATAGTTGCTCTTTTCATTAAAAAGGCTTTTCATCTAGTCTCAATCCAGAAAGCCAAGCTCTGCATTTCAATTAGAGATAATAAATAATTATATAACTTAGGAAACTGAAACTATGAAAGTATTTTTGTGATGCTGTATAGCTATATAGCTCTCTAAATATATATATATCTACATTCAGCTTTTAATTCACAGATCACATTAAAAGAGATAATGTAATACTTATCAATATATGAAAAATATTTGGGGTTTTTGACAAAGGGCAAAATACCTTTATATACTTACAACAGAATAAAGCATCTTAACATCTTACCAGCCAGGCCAAAATATTAAGTGGCCTCAGTATAAATGCAAATAAAGACAATAACACCACCCCACAACCACTGCCCCAAAATTATTGTTAAACTAAGGAAATACCAGGTGACTGGATTTTAGTGGGGAACATGTTTCCCTTGATGTTGGCAAACTTTAGGTGAAGCAGAGCAAGAGTATGGGGTTGGTTTTAATGCAGTTACATCAGCTCCAAAGGTGCCATTGGAACCGTGTCTCTCATTTGAGCTTCTAAGCACAAATTCCTCTTTTTAAATTTTTTTATTTTTTTTTATTATTATCACACTTAGGGACATCTTCTCTGTGTGAAATTAGTGCACCAGAGTCAAGGGCAGAAAAAACCCCGTAGAGACAGCCTTGCCCAACTTATCCACCCCCCAGGGACCAGCTGACGTTGAGAAAGCGGAGGAGGGAGCCATTAGAGCGGGCTTTGGGATTGACACTGACCTAGGCCTCACCCGCCATTGTCCTGCCATCTGCACAGCCCTGAATTTTGCCTCGAAAATTTGGCTTCTCAATTAACATGTCCAGCTGGGGGGGAGAATTCCGTCATTTGCCTAATATTATTATTGCCACCGCTCTGACATATTAATATTAAAAGTATACGTGAACAGATCAAGGATTTGCCTAAGCATTTCTCTTTTTATTTCACATAATAGGCAGGAGGTGAAAGAAGACACAATATAATCTGAAAAGCATAACCCTGATTAGGCAGTGATTGGTACACAGCTAGAGCTTACATTTAAAAACATTTTCATTATTGGCAGTGCCTGTCAAATACAATTTTTTTGCCCTGTTGTGCAAGTAGATGCGAGCTCACGTGATGTTTTGAGGTTTCAGTAAACAGAAAATGAGTTCTATCTTTACCAAGGTATTTGCAGAATAGACATTTTAAGGCAGAATCTTTGCCAGGGGACATTCTTTTTTAATTGGTGATTTTGTGAAAGCCAGATGCAGGCTTCAGTTGCATTCTTATGGAATGTTGAATCAGTGATTTCTCCAGGAACTCGATTAGGCCTTAGGATAATGAGTGAGACCTTAAATAGTGGGAGCTGGGGAGACTGGATATAGAATATGTAAACTTGGCATGATGCAGCTCCGCATAAGCTCAAAGATGCTTTAAATGGATAACTAATAATAACATTATATTTATTTCTAGTCCCTGCTGGAGAAAATAACACGTTTTCCATAGCCTCCCCAACATTATGCTGTACGCAACATTGTGCTGCCTTGAAAAAATGCTTCTAGCATGAAGAAGTCACCTTGAAAATATTTGTGTTCTGCGGGCCTCTGAGTCCTGGGTGGTTTTCAGCCTTGAACTTATAAACCTGTGTGTACTTGCTTACTTTTTATACCCCAGAGTAATCACACTAAAGTCCCAATGACTTGTGAGTAAATCTGAATTTACCAATAACTGAGCACATCTCTGGAAAATCCACAAGGTCCTTTGAAAATGACTCCCTTAACATATATGTAAAATGTGGTGATTTTCAAAAACACCTCAGTTGCTCAGGCACACAAATGCCCGGGGTTTTTGATAAGCTTCCTTCCCACCTAACTCACAGAGGCACTTCTGAAAAAAAGCACAAACCTTTCCTTTTCCTGCTATGTGGAGTTTTTCTCAGGTGTTTCCTCATGACTCCTAAAGTCAAGGGTAATTAACTTTTCTGTTATAATGAGGCCTTTTGGAGTTAGATGAAATGGTGCAAGTTTCCAGATACTAATATGAGTCTTTGTATTGAATTTAATTATTCCTGGTCTTGTCTTAAATCAGTATCAGTGCAAAACATAGACGAGAACTGAGATTTCCATTAACAAAAGGTTCTGAGGATTAAATAATTTCTTTAAACATATCACACACTTTTATCATAATAAAATAGAGCTGTGCTGTCCCATGTTGAAATATGCTTGTCTCTGATTTAATCTTAAATGAAAGAAATTCTGTGTCCTTATATTCTAAATGAAGTGGAGGACCTAACTTATGGCAACTCCTGTCTGTTAACTCCAAAACAATGGAATTGTCCCCAAAGATTTCCCATTCAGTGCATTAGTGCTACTACGGCTTCTTCTCAGAGCCTCTTTAACTCTGTCTAATGGAAAGTATAAAGAGCAATAGAAAAACAAACAAACAAAACCACACACCAAACCAAAACAAACCCCCTAAACTAAAAACAAACAAACAAAAACCGCAACAAAACCAGAATGGCAGCAGGAATCAAATGCCTTTCAGATAGTGGCTGTAGAGAGCAGAAATTCAGTATTGCTGCTTCTCCAAACTAACTGCGAGCACTTGGAAGCTCAGAGTGCTGCTGAGCACAGAAATCGGAGGCTGTGAGGAGACGAGAACAGCTGATAAACATGTTCCCAACAAGGCAGTTTGTATCTCTGGGGTGTTCATGTGGCCTTTTGTGACCTGAAATGTGATGAGTGTTTCAAGCTGCTTTTAAATCTTGCATTAAACACATTGGATTTGCTGTTGGATCTCCTCCGTACACTTGTCCCTCTGAAGAAGTTGTTGGGTGGACCAGTGGTGAAATGGCAGAGTGATCTGCTGCTGGCAGGAGGCGGCTCTGGGAGGCAGATACTGATTTTATAGAGGTCGGTAGGCTGGGGATGTGCTCAGACACTACCCTCATCACCCTCCGTGATTTGTTTTCCCTTCGCAGTGAGAAAAAAATTACCACAAATGCCTCGAGCTTGGTTTTACAGTATTTGCAGCTCTTCCCCCCGCCAGTGCTGTTTTTCATTGGGAGGTAGATGATATCCCTCTGTTGTTGGGTTTATTTCCCCTTGTGAAAAATAAATCTGTTTTCAGAAATGCTTCAAATACTTTCCTGTGAGCAATTCTGTCTTCTGTCTTATGCCCCAAAGGCACTCTGAGCTGAGCTGATTTAAGGATTTTGAAGGAGGACACTGGAAATGTTGATATACAATATAACTCTAAGGCACCTTCTTAAGCATGTGCTAAAAATGGATTATGGCTTTTATTCTTTACTCACACTTCATCTTTCCAAATGACTGATTACAGTTTTCATCTGTTTATTTCAACATCATGTAGTGGGCAAGAAGAAGAAATGCATATCCTGTTTCTGCTCTTAGTTTTTACTACTTCTAGTACAATTGCGATCACACCATTAAGATCCGTACGTCAGAACTGCCCAGGAGGGGTCTGGGCTTTGGTACCCATGTTGACACGTGCAGCCTGGTCCTCAAAAGTCTTGAGCATCAGTAAATGCAACTGAAGCTGAGTAAGCCCAGGACTCGTAAAAGTCCTTCTGTCTCTATAGTAAGAATAAAGCCAAAATGACTGGCAATTTTTGGAAATGTAATTTGTACATTCCCGCTGTTCCCATTTGCTGCACCAAAGAAGGATCCCAAATAATTTTATCAACATGTGTGAACTGGGCCTAAAACATTATTTTAAAAATAGGATTACTGATAGCAGGTTGATACTTTGTCTTAATACGTTCTTGGATCCTAGGACACAGAAACGTTTGTAATATAAGTCACGTCTCTAGTTTTATATCAACTCTGGTTCCTAGTCATCAAGGCAATTCTTCAATAAATCAGGTAGTTGCATTTGGTCTCTTCAGGTACTTAAAGGCAAGGCCAGGATTATAGACCTTGGCTGAGAACACTGTAAATTGTGCTTTTACAATATCCATTACAAAATGAATTTCCAGTGTTTTCTGTAGATATTTATGCTAGAAAAGTCTGGAATGTTGTGGGATAAGCAACACAATGCCAACACCACATTTGTAGAAAGGAGAACTTCAGAATTAATAGAAGTTACAGATGTTAAAAGTTTAACTGAGATCATTCTGTGTGGATCTCCTCTGAAGTTGGTCCTTAGAGTTTCACCAAGGTGTTTTGAGATCCATGATGTATTGTTACCCTACTGATATGTCTAAAATAAGGCCCTTTTTTTTTTCTCAATTAAAAATATTTTCTATAATCTATTATAGCTTAGCAACAATTAACACATCTTCCCACTTTCATGGTCAGTACTTATTCAAATAACACTTTTGACAGTTTCAAAGGCTGTAACTTCGTATTTTCTTCTTTAGCACATGAACTTCTCTGCCTTGTTCTTATTACATGGAAATGCTACATAACTATTGCAAGGAGACTCAGACTGAAACTGGACCAGAAACATTAACTAGCTCAAATGAGAAATATAAACTAAAAAGCTGCCTGTCCATTTTGGAAACATGCAGATAATGTGTATGTCACTTGAAATTCACATGCATTTGGGATCTGCAAAGGAAAGTAATATACAGCAATGATATCTTTGATCATCGAAAGAACTCAGAAACATAGGAACTGTGTCGAGTGTGGTTATCATCAATCCATTTTCTATTCCCAGTGCACAAATCATTTCATGCATTCTACAACCCAAGCCATGATGCTGGGCTTCAAAAGCAATTTCAGCAGCAAAATAAGGTGCTTTTCTTCAATTTTCAAGCCATTTGTACGAGGTTAGTGTTGTTTACCCACCTGGTACACTGATATTTACATACCCCTTTAAAGAAAATTGGTAGGTATGATTTATGGAGTACTGTAAGAGCACAATTTTCCATGTAGTGCACCTAATCTGAAAGGGCACTTGCAAAGGTCACTCTGGCCATACAAATACCAAGTCTTCTCTTTGGAATAAGTTAGGATATTCATTTTTCTTGGAAAATGTCAGCAGTACCCTACTCCAGGGGTTAGTTTATGCAGATAAATGCGTAAGCCTTTAATCTTAAGGCAAAAATACTCTACACAAATGTAAGAGAAGTCCATCTATCACTGTTAAGACCTGTAATTTGTTTTTATTTAAATCCCAAGCCAGGGCAGCCTGGGCAACAGAATTGTTAACATGGTAGCTCACATCTGAGCCAAGATTAAAGTATATAAACATACATCTGCCTTCAACCTCGGTGAACAATACACCATGTCTTCTGAAAGCCATAATCTGGATTTCGAGCATCTTCAATATCTGTTCTTGTTGTGCTACTGTGAAGTCTCTGAGTGCCTGACCCCAGCATGTTAAATTGTCCAATAAGTGCACTGGGTATTTCCAGCATTTTATCTCTCAATGAAGAACAGTGACAAATGTTTTTATAGTAAACACACCCTAACTACAAAAAAGATTCATTTTCCAACTTTGGACAAAAAGGACATAAACCTAAGAATTGCTTTAAATAATTCCCGTGTTATTTTTAATATAAAATATTGATTTATTTTATTTGTGTGGGGAATGCATTATGGGTTTTTTCTCATTTGTAATGGCCTATCTTAATCATTACTGGAAGTTGTTATTGACAACAAGAAACGCTTCCATCTTAGTTGTTAATCATATCCATGTGGGAAGTTGTTTTTATGGATAGTTTTTCATGCCTTGTTTTAAATCACGTTGCAGAATATTTTATAATGAGGAGTCTCAGCTTTATGCAAGTTCTCTCAATAGCCTGAAACAAAGAATGCGATCTTAATGAGGTCTAGGGGATTTTTAAATGGAAATCATGTTGAAGTGCTTCCTAAAAGTGATGTTTCAAATGTCTAAACTAGCAAAATGTATATTTTTTAGAAAATGCTGGTCAGTATTACTGACATTTGTCAAGGTCTATAGTATTTCATACTGCGTAAGGATGATGGATATAGTTGGTAGGTCCAAGTCTATTGCTATTGTGCTCCCATTTTTTTTTTTTTTTTGCCTATGTAAACAAGGAAAAGACGATTCAATATATAGTGCTTGGGCATCCCTATTTCACATGAGCCATTTTAAGAGAGGTCTGGACATCATGTAATTTATCACAATAGCAAAGATGTGTGGTTCAAACAAGGTAAAACCATGAATTAAGAAGCTCCTCAGGACTTGATGCAACACAATAGTTTATCTTGGAAGAATAATTCTCTTTCATGTGTTGTAGAATGTACAAAATAAGAGTTTAAAATGAAATGTTAATGCATATTTTTGTTAGATATCTTGGATTTTCTCCTATCTGCATTTTACTAGTTATTTCTAAAGGCAGAGCCATTTTGCCTGCAAGGTAACGTGCAGGAAAACCTCAGAAAAAAATCTACCTGCAAGTTTCATCTTTTCAGGTCCTTGGTCACCTTGGATGATTTCCTGGTCCCTTAAAGTCAAGGCAGCATACACCTGTGTATGAACACTGCCATACTGACACTGCTTAATGCTTCTCAAAATAGGGATTGACCAGTTAATAGACTGAACCACAGTACTGGCCGTGAAAATGAATCTCTATAAGATGCTTTTAATTGCAAAGAAGAAAAGGTGATTTTTTTTTTTCATTCTAGACTTGTGGATACTGTTGGGCTCACTTTTTCTTTGGTGCTCACTTTATCTCTGCGCTGTTTCACTTAGAAGTGATGCGCCCATGAAATGGAGATTAGCTGCAGTACCTGAAGCTCAATAGCTCTGTTAGCATATATTCACGAAGGTTAATTAATCCTGAAGTAGCTCAGCTGTTTCTACAGGATACTGAACTACATAGTTATATTGTAAGGAAAAAAGGTCCCTATATATTCACAAAAGGTGTAGCCACAAGACAGAAACAATTTGGGGACTGAGGTGCAGGTAACCTTGTTACCGTAACAGGTAGTAATTACGAATAAGTATAAACCCGTGTGAAAGCTTTGTGAAAAGGAACCCACTCTGTACTGAAAGCTAGGAGTGAACCAAAGAGCTGAAGGGGATGAAAATACTAGCTTAAAATAATTGTTTTATTTGAAACATTAAAAAACCCCACTAAAGATCTTTTACAGGCCCTGAAAAACTGATGTTCCTCACAGGGTTTTATTTTTAGATTGATTTGTCGTATCCTTTGCCTCATTAGAACAATCTCTAGCAGAGGGAAATGAAGTCCTGCCATAGCAGAATGTAATACCGGTCAAAATAAACAGTTTTATTTTCTCTTTACTAACACCTCTGGAAGTGATGTGAAAAAATGCTCCTGTTAGAGAATCTAAAACTCACTGTGGACCATGTTGAAATCTTCTGCAGCATCTCCATATTTCCATTTAAAAAAGTAACACAAACTGGATGAGATTCCAAACAGGCGATTAGTTTGCCATTGAAGCATAACCAATGCCTCAACTAAAACAAGCAAACAAGCAGTCAAACATGTTAACATAATTTTCTATCATTTCTTTTTGATGTGGATTGGATGGAAAAAATCTGGGACGCAAGCCATGATGTAGATTTTCAAAATTGATTAGCATTTTTGGACAGTGGCGGCAATTTCTGTGGTGGTGTAATTTATTTTAAGCTAAAATTGATTAGTGTTTTTAAAAAAAAAAATGTGCACCAAAATTGCTATACAAATCAAGGTAAATGGAACCATGAAATGATGGTAGAAACACAAACTATAGTAAAATGTTAATCTAGTGAAGGCCAGTCAATATTGCAGCATATGTAAGATGACTGTGACTAGTTTTCCTTGGGTTTAGATTAGTGATTTATAATTGTCAAACACTTCTTACAATGTCTGAAACAGACAGCATGCTTGTGGAAGAAAGGTTGTTTTGTTCACTGTCATAACATTAATCAGGGATAAATTTGCTTTAATTCTAATGTGGATGTAACATATAATTCCATAGAAATTCTATTGTATCTTAATGTTAATGTTCACTTACTTTAATGTTTCGATGACTTAAGAATTGTCATTGCAAATGTTCAGGCAGTCCCACCTGGCTGCTAGTAAAAATGGATTGTATTTTTACAGCTCTTTGACTTCTCTTCTATTTCCAGTACACAAAAACAATCCATACAGAAACTATGTTCTTTTGGTGTTATCAAACACAAACAGAAAGTTAAGGAGTGAGTCATACCAGGGCAATTCTCGAAAGAATGAGATTCTTCAAAGGTCAGCTTTTCTTGCTCGTCAATTGTTGACATTTAAGCATTTATTTCAGACGTTGCTGATAATGTTTTCTGAGATAGTGGGGAAGAACTGCTGTGGTGGTATGCAATTATGAGCATAATGAAATGCAAAAATGCAAATAAGGTGATACGTGCCAGTCCTTTGGAGTGCCTTTTGTCAGAATTGCAGGCACCATGAGACTTTGATAGATACCATGTCAGTACTCATTGCTAGAGCTGTGATATCTTTTAAAGAAGCATCTCCAACATGTTATCACTGGATGCTAATTAGAAGTAACCTTTGAAGATGAAAAATTCAGAGGTCGTATTCCATAAACTCTAAAAACAGCATCGAACTAATTGTGTCAATACCATTTTGCTGCAGAAGCCACCATTACCCTTTTTTATGCTGCATTTATACATCAACGCTGTAATATCCAATTCAGTGATACTTAGCATCCCTTCCGCTCCATGGATTTTTTTCATGTGACTATACCCTGTTCATGAAAGGCTCTGCATTTTTGGGCAAACCATGAAGATGTATTCTTGCATATTTCTTAAAAAAATTAGGTAATATCCAAGGGCTTCATAACTCAGGATAGTATTAGATCAGAGAAAGACAGTTGGACAGAGTGGATATGATAAGCTGCAAATATATTGAGGCTGAAAATCAGAAGAAGAGTAACTTCTATAGTGGAGAAATGAAGCAATATATATAAAACGCTTTGGTAGTGTTAAGATGGGGTGTGAACTACTTTAAAATTGTTTTTTTTAAGACGTAGTTGCCTGCAGTAACTGGGATGGGGCTTCGCTGAACTAGAAGGTCCTAGGTTCCTAAAAAGTGCTATATTTTCACATTCATGTGCCATACATACTATACAGTTACGATGGAAAGCAAACAAATATATTTCATACTTCAGACTAGAATGATATTGGCCCTGGGACATGCTGGTCTGATAATGCTGGTCTTTCAAAGCAGATGCTTTAAATTCAGCATTTGAATAATTCCATTAATTTTGGCATCCACAATTGCACTTACTGGAATTACTCCCTACAAAGGGAGGCACTTTAAAAGTTCACTGCTCTTTGAGGCCAGTATTTCAGCTCATCAGAAAATCAGGCTTGGACGTCTTTGGGGTTATTCCATTTCACAACATTGGGTACAGATGATCTTTTTTTTCTTTGGTAGTTTAAGTGATCGTGACCTATAAATAATAATTTAAAAGTTGCGTCCATGGGCACTACCTGTCAGAGAAGCAGGACTCGGGCATGGGAAATGTTCAGACTTTGTCAGACCTCAGCCAGCTTGATTCACTGTTACAAGTTCAAAGCACATTCAAATGCCAGACCCAGAGCAGGACTGTACGTAAATGTGAAAACAAAAAAACAAAACAGAAAATAAAAGGAAAAAAAAATACTTTAAAACAGTGGGCTGGGTTAATGAGTCTTTATACCAGTTAGCTCTTGTAATTCTCCTAGAATCAGGGATGAATCAGTTCCTGAAATGATTTCTTCAAAAATTGTTTCTGTTGCCAAGCGTTCCTGTGAAACTGAAAAGCATCAAATAGCTACAGCTGTCAATACTTTATTCTCTTTTGCAGCATCCACTGTGTTCAGATTTAAAGTTTTGACATGGAAACCCTAAAATAATTAGAATAATTTCTCTGTTTGTGGGTTGTTTTGCATACAATATGTATCAGCTTTGATGTTATTTCACTAGGGAGCTAGTTGTCAATCCCCGTGTATCGTTTTTTTCCAAAACTTTTAATGTGGTTTTATTTTATGATGCTCTCTCAGACATAAAGCTACTGTACTTCGGCTACCAACTTAATCAATCCTCATTATAATTATACTCAGCATATTATCAGCTTTGTATTGCACTCAAAATTACTTGCCCCTGGGAAATGATGCTAATAAGAACACAAAACAGATCTCAGGCAAAACTTCTGTCTCTCAGGTTTCTTGCAGATTTAATTTTTAGAGGGCTACCTTTGTCACTTTTGAAATAGAACATATAATTTGTCACATCTGAAATAGAAGACTAAGAAATTCCTTTCTTACTTTGGCTTTTGTGTTTGTCTGTGATAGGTTCTAGCCATCAGCTAAGGCTCCATGTGCTATGATAATGAAAGCAATAATAATTTTTAGTGTTACTGGAAGATTGTTTTGCCTCTGTCAGAAAAGCTTGGCTGTAATATAAAATCTCTGTTTTAGCAGGACAAACTAGATGAATTAAAGTGATTAGTGTACACCTGTTACTTTAGTCCTATATTCTGCAGCACATCCATAAATTTATCTTATTGGACTAAAAAATATGGCTAAAATATAGCTATATAGCTAAAAAAAAAAAAAAGGGTTGAAATCATTAGTGAATTCAATGGCAAAAATCTGTTCACTACCCATGTTTGCAAAGCTTATTTACAGTTGCCTAAATGAAAGCTATGGAATTCAACTGTTTTTACTGCCCTACCTTCCAGAATCCTGTTTCTCTTTCAAATTATGACCATGATGTGACAGCCCATGTAATTAAGGTTTGTCCTGTGTAAGGATCACTGTTCTGTGTTATGGTCCAGAGAGGGATACTATGAACCAGGGCATCCTTGTCTTGGATCTGTGTCTCATGACTGTTTATTTCTAAATATGTCAGTTCAATTCTGCTACTGGGTGTAGAGACACAATGTCCAGCCTGTGCCTCATTCTGCCAGTTTTGTTTCTCATCCAGAAAAAACATGAGTGTGTGCCAGGACTGGGTTCAACAAGGAGTGATTCAGTTTTGGAACCTACTCCATTTATTCACTGCTTAATGACGTCGCAGCAAGTAAAATTAATGTTTAAGTTTAATTCAAAACTTAAGAACTAGATGCTCTTACCAAAACACAAAAAACCCATGAGGGTACATTGCACATCATCTTTGGTTTAGTAGTCTGTCTGTACAGATTTCCTTGCAGCTATAAGAAAACTGCTGCTGATTGTTTTCCACTGAAACAGACTCCAGCCTGATTTTAGATCTAATCCCCAGCTGATTTGACATTTTTATGTAGTTTGAAGGAAAATTCTGCACAAGTTACAAATGGTTTGTTTTCTTCAGAAAGGGTGGGAACAGGATGATTAATTTTCCTTAATTATCACTGAAGCTTACAGGTGTTTTTCTCACATTGCTGCTGTTAGGATTGATACACATGAAATCTAGAGACAAAGTTGGTAGCCTACTCTTATCATTAAGTTGTTCATTTCCTATACTCTGTTCCTTCCAGTTGTCACAGCAACACAAGGGAAAACACCATTAGGAAGCTGTATTTTGAGCTAGTGCATCCTTTCCCATTGAGAGTATAGAGAATTATCTCTCATCCTGGATTTCTTAAAAATTACATTCTTCGTCCATACAGAGGAGGAGAACATTCACCTGCAACATACATAGTAACCCGTTTCTCATGGAAGGAGGTGAATATACAATAAATACATCCTCTACTCCTAAATTTGTTTCTAAGAACATGTGGTTTCTGTGGCATTCACTTGTGCTACACTGACACTCTGAAATTCAGTGTTCTAAAGAAAAAGACAAACATAACCTAATGAAATTTAACAAGGGAAAGTGTAGAGTCCTGCATCTGGGCAGGAACAACCCCAGGTTCCAGTATAGGTTGGGAAATTCCATATTAGAGAGCAGTGTAGGGGAAAGGGACCTGGGGGTCCTGGTGGACAACAGGATGACCATGAGCCAGCACTGTGCCCTTGTGGCCAGGAAGGCCAATGGCATCCTGGGGTGTATTAGAAGGGGGGTGGTTAGTAGATCAAGAGAGGTTCTCCTTCCCCTCTACTCTGCCCTGGTGAGACCACATCTGGAGTACTGTGTCCAGTTCTGGGCCCCTCAGTTCCAGCAGGACAGGGAACTGCTGGAGAGGGTCCAGCAACGAAGATGATTAAGGGAGTGGAGCACCTCCCTTATGAAGAAAGGCTGAGGGAGCTGGGTCTCTTTAGTTTGGAGAAGAGGAGACTGAGGGGTGACCTTATTAATGTTTATAAATATATAAAGGGTGAGTGCCATGAGGATGGAGCCAGGCTCTTCTCGGTGGCAAACAATGATAGGACAAGGGGTAATGGGATCAAGCTGGAACACGAAAGGTTCCACTTAAATTTGAGGAAAAATTTCTTCTCAGTAAGGGTGACAGAGCACTGGAACAGGCTGCCCAGGGGGGTTGTGGAGTCTCCTTCTCTGGAGACATTCAAAACCCGCCTGGACATGTTCCTGTGCGACCTCACCTAGGCATTCCTGCTCCAGCAGGGGGATTGGACTAGATGATCTTTTGAGGTCCCTTCCAATCCCAAACATACTGTGATACTGTGATCTGAAGCTTACACTGCTGAGTTTGAGTCAGGTCAGGTGGTTTAGCTTCCCCCCTGCTCATACCGGAAGATTTGTTAAAGATGTGTTTATAATTCCCATCACCTGAAAAAGTTCAGATTTTCTTTCTAATTGAGAAAGAGCTCAGCATCCCACATACTCATATAAATACTTAAAATCCCTTAAAATAATGTTATTTAATGTAAAGTAACCTGTGCAAAAGAAGGGCCACTTGACAGACTACATTTCCCAGGATGCCATCCAGGTGGAAGCTGTGGGCTCAGCCTTCTTCCAGATATAAATACTCACAGGTGGGTACCTGAGGGGGTGTTGGAGTGTGTTTGGTTGCTGAATGTTTTTGGTGCATAGGCAGATGTGTGGTTCCAGTGCTGCTGTGTGAAGGTAACTTTCTGGCAATTGTCAAGTATCTATTTCCAAATGTCTAATTGCTTCCTTCAGTATCTACTTTTAATTAACACTTTTGCTATTATAACAGTCATAAAAACAGAAGCTTTTTAAGATATCCCTTTCCTTCGTGCTTCCAGCTCTGTGTTTTGCTGTAAGCTCTGTGTATGTTCAGTGCTATAGTAAGACCAAAGAAATGTCCTGCTGGCTCTCCTGGTGTTGCTGCTGGTTGTAATGGAGTTGAAGCACTTGTGTGTGTATGTACTGGCAGTGACCTGTGTTTCTGGTGCCAGGTATTTCTGCTCCTTGGTCTAGGCAGTTAGTGAATGCTGTAATTACAGTAAGCTGTTGCATCCCTATAAATACTAGGTTGTGAGTTAATTAGTCTCAGATGCCTCGTAGAGGGAGACACCCTTCCGTGCACTGTGAACAGTGATACCCAGAGGTGGTGGTGGCTCCAAGGGTGCCGGAGGAGAGAGCTGAGCATCAGCTCTTTGAAAAGTTTGCTTCCTTACTGGTTCCCCTGCCTTACTGTTGGGAGGAAATGAGAACATAGCCTAGTCTATTCAGCTCAGACGTGGTCTGTCTGACCCACTAATGCTGCTGGCACTGCATGAATTTCTACCTTTGGATTCTCTAGTGTAAGCAGCTAATTTATGGTTCCTTCTTCCAATGATGGGGGGAAGCAGCTCTTTGTGCCCTTTATGCCCCACTCATAAAAGTCTGGACTTAATTTGGCCCATGTGAATTAGGCCTGTACAAACAAAAGGCAGGTGATGTTTGCAACACCGCGCTCACTGAATAAATCAGCTGTTATTTTTTTCTTTCTTTTTTTTTTTTTTTTTTTTTTAATATGTTAATGTCATACAGTGAGCCTAAAATAAAATCCTCATTAATGAAGGAAAAATAAAGCGCCTCATGAACTGGATGCCACAGCCATGCATGTGACACTCCTCCACTTTATTAGCCTGCTGCTGTACCTCACTAGTGATCTCAGCCTGCTGAGCTGGGCTGCCCATTTGTTCCTTGGGATGGGAGGGTAATTAGTTCTTCATGCTGGCTGTGTCCTGGGCCTCTCCTGAGCAGGAGCTGACAGCCATGTGTAGCATTGTGATGTGGAATACTGGTCATTAGGGACAGAGCTGAGATTACCTATCTTATTTCCTTTCTGACCTAAGGTCAGAACTGAAGCACAGTCCCTGAGGTGAAGGGCTTTTGCTTTGTACCTAACACTACCATGCTAACTAGCTCCCTCAGAGGTGGCACCTTAGGGAGAGAGCAAATCTAAAATAAACATCATAACTAACGTGAGTAATGTGAATGAAATGGCCCTCTCTGTATAGAAACACACTTTGTCATTTATGGTCAGTGTTACCAGGGAAGCAATGAGGCTTCACTGTGTGTGTCTTGACATTTCTTGCACTAGTTGCAGTCTCAAGTCCATGTTCCTTATGCTGGTTTCATGGTGCATGTCCAAAGGCATGGAGGGAAAAAAGGCAAACAAACAAATTGAACCCAAACATGCGCAAAAGTCAAGGACTGATTAATTTCTGGTGGAAAAAGACTGTAACAGGGACTGATATTTACTCATGCAGGAAATTTTTGAGTGTTACTGTGTTAGACAGGATGCTATGACTAAGAAAAAGGTGCTGTGGAGTAGGATCCTTGGTGGTAATGTCACTGTGCCATGGCAAGAGTCACAGGTAGCCAAGGTCACTGACTCCTCCTGAACAGGTCTTCCTATGCCATGCAGTGGTGGATGGGGAGGCAACTGGCGGAGCAAGGAGGTGGTAGCAGGGACCTGACAGGGAGGGGAAGGAAAAGAAAAAGGACAGTAAGTTGGGTTTCTGGAAACAGTGACCCAGAGTAGCACCAAAATGGACTGAGGTGAGATGGCTCCTCTACAATAGCTCCCTCTTGGCTCCCCTTAGAACTTGTGGGACCCAAGGAAGTCCTAACTATATCATTCTAAATTATATACACTATCAGTTAGATCATCCTAATAATTTTACTCTATTTTTAATACTTGAGGATTAAAGAATAACATGTAAAGGAATAATCCTTTATTTTTTTTTCCTTTTTTTGTTTTACTCATGGTTCCATCACTGAATGTACACAAGTGTTATATTCGGAGCATGGCAGAAATACATGCATAAATAAACACAAGCATATACATTTTAAGATCACTTCTTAAAACTCCCAGGGCTATAATTAAAAACATGTTTGTTTTATTGAAATTTACTTTCAGCAAATCTATGTAGTACAAGATTTTCATCTCTCTACCTATATAATTTATATAATACAATGTACTTGATTAGCCAACGTTAGTTTAAATTCTTCATGGTATTCCCTGATTTCATAGCAGTGGGTATTTTGTCACAATTCAGTATGTTATTTTACAGCTGGCTTCCACCACTGCTGGTAGGTAACTATGTGATATATAACTTGCAAGCAGTCCTGCTGTTTGTTACTGGCAATTAATTTCTCTGGTGCCTTTCTTCCATTCAGGCCAGGCCTTTATGTTCTAAATCCAGCTATTCTAATACTCCCCACTTCTGCTGTGTAGAAAAGACTCAGACTGACAGATTATCGCAGGGCAGTTAAGCATGTAATTGCTCAAATGAGTTAAAATCCCTTCAAATATCTGTCTTTGTACCTCATCACACCACTTCATGGACTCAAATATTTGACAATTGATGAAGATAAACTAAAAGGATCTTCATTAGCTACCAACCACCGTGACAAGCTTCTTTCAGCTAAAGGCTGGTGAAGTTTGGGACTTATTATCTACTTAAAAACTGCAGGAAAGCAGAAAAATACTTCAGTGTACTTTAGACTAGGGAAAACTAGAAGCTTATATGATAGCTGGGGTCAAACAAAACTGTGGTTTGCTAATCTAGAGCTGTACTTGTTACAAATGTGCAGTAAAATACCCATGGAATCTTACAGGATAAAACATAAAGGAAATATTTCAAGCTTCTGATAGCAGCAATCATCACAACCTCCCAGCTAATGGTAAATACAGTGATCTTATTCATTACAATGTAAGTGTGCATCAGAAATCCATTTGTCAAATGATGCCCCTTTTTTATTGCATTGCAGTTTCACTGGTGAGAATAAAAACTTTGGCTTTTAGCACATCTGTCTAGATTTCAGGTGCTGTGTTTGAGGATGCTGAACGTCATCTCACTCAAGGAAACTCAAGGTAGAGTGGGTTGTGATTACACACGATATCTCTGACGATGCATCAAGTCGTCTTACATTTTGAACACCTGACTTCTATGATGACTAGGAATTTTAAAATCAGCTGATCATCACGTTGAAGAGGACTGTTGGAGTGCCAGCATTACTGGGTGAAAAAGTTGCATGAATATGTTTGCATGTGCTTAACTATGCATCTACGTGGCATATAAATGCTTTATTTTCCCTGTTTCTGCATAGCAAAAATCAGGTTTTCTAAGTGTAAAAAATATTTATGCCATCTGTAGAAGGATTGATACTTAATCTAACATAAGGTAAAGTGGCTTGAATAGACAATATTGTATTTAGTGAAAAGTCCATTGTCCACTTCAGGCTTTTGTGAACATGTTTTAACAGGCAGATGGGATTTGTACTGGTCCAGTACTTTGCATTGCAGGAGTGGCAATGTTTTGAACTAACTTGGCAATGTTCTTCCACAGCTGCATGGAGTCACACTGCAGTTTAGTATAAGAGAATAATTGTGTGTGTGTAATAGATGTTTTAGAAGTTGCGTGTTGTACAGAGTTAGACCTGTACAGCAATGCACAAACACATGGGATCTTGGCATAAATCTGAAACAGTAAGGATGTTTCCTTGAGGCTGTTAGAAGAGCGCATTACATTCTTATATTCTGTATCATACCTGCTATGTGCTTTTAAACCACAGAAAGTATTTTCTGGCTACAGTTTTACAGTTTTGTCCTCAGAGTACTATTCCACCACAGGGAAATCTAGATAGTGCAGTCTCATAGATTACGCACAGGCTGCAAATAATAGTGACATGTATTTGCAGGCTGAATTGGGTGGAAGAATCTTTATAAAACTTGTTAGATTTTTTTTTTTTTTTTTAATCTGTAGTTTGGGGTGGGCTGCTGACATTCCCTGGTGTTGTTCCTCAGGGGTGTCCCTTTACTGGCATGGGTTCCTCAGGGGCTGCAGTCCCTCAGGTGGTGTGCTACTGCGTGGAGTCCTCCATGAGCAGTTGTCCCCTCAGAGGTGACCCCTCAGGCATGGTGTACTGCCATCTGTGTCCCCAACTGTGTCCCCTTCCCCAATTCTCCTTTGTTTTCTTCAAAACACGCCTCTCCCTCTCTCTCCTCAAGCGTGTCCTCACACCTTCTCTGTGGTGTGTCCATTGGTGGTACCGCACACACCCCTGATTGGCTGTGGCACCACTGGGCGGCACCACATGCTCCCCTGATTGGCTATAGCACCACTGGGCAGCACCACACGCTCTCCTGATTGGCTGTGGTGTTGGCGGGATGTTCCCTGTCAGAACCTGCTGGAACCGGCTTGGGGCAGCGTGTGGTGTCGAACTGCAGCCCCTGTGATGAAATCCCTGCTCTTTATATCTAATACAGCTGGTCAACTCCATTAGAATAGGATTTGTCCTGTTACCGTGGTCTGTGAGAGTGGGGATGCATTACCAAAAATGCCCAAAGGAGAAGACAAGGAAAAAAAAAAACCAAACAGCAAATAACGCCACAAACAAACAAAATCTCGATTACTTTTGCATTTGATTAGGTACAGACGTTTTTCTGTTTCAAGTCTCTCTACTGTGTTTATCTGGAATACAATGTGTTATATATATAGAGAGAGATAATGTTAAAATGCACAGAAGGTTGTTCTACTGTATATTTGATTTAAATGATTTTTGTGGTGATAAGGTTGGGACAGGAAACCTTCAGTGCAGCTCTGGTTCTGTTAAAACAAGGCAGCTCTGACAGACTTTTCTGCTGTTATCAACTCACGGCCAAAGAAGCTGAACCCCTTCTCTGTAGTACATTTAACTTGTTGCATTTTTATCTATCATCTGAAGTTAAAATATAGTACTTCACATTTCAAATGGGTTTCAAAAACTAGGATGCCTAAAAAGCTTTTTTATGCTTTCGGGTGTTGGACATCCTTTCATGGTCTTATTCACCACATTTTTAAAAACTAATAAACCGACCCAAAACAAAACAACCTTTTTTTTTTTTTTTTTCCTTAGGTCCTGCCACATGCTGGTGATTGGAATGACCAGTGTAAACCCATTCACTCATTTAATTTCCTTGCACCAAGATGAAGTTTGAAGTGTTCTGCAAAGGAAGAATTGCGGTCGATTCCCTCTGCTCATAGTAAGTTGAACTTTAAGCTTTCTGTTGAAGTTAATCACACTTCCTCTCATGAGTAAAAATGTTTTTAACATGAAACAATACTCCACTGAGGTCTGGCAAACTATATTTTAATTGTAATTGATTTATACCAAAAGATAAAATGAGTTAATTAGGGCACGCTATCAGAATTAGTGGCAAGGGAAATACTCTATACAGCTGGCAGGTAGGGGGTAGGAGATGAGAGATTTTTAAAGGGGATAGGACACTGGCATTTTTAACCTCCTAGTGCTGAACTGAGTAATGAAAATATTCTACCTCTGGCTTTTGCACAGATTGAGTGTGCAGATTTTCTGCAGTACGGAGGTTGAATACAGTCCAAAGTGATCTAATTGGATCTGTCTAACTGGTAGTCCTTTGTAGGATATGGGTAGTATTTTGTTGTTCCAACAACAACATAGACAAAGCTGCTTTGGTGTTGGAGATTCTGGGTGGTGTAAAGGTAGGTTCTGGTTTGGTAAGGCTGCCAAGCTGAGCAGGTACCACCCAATAAGAGTAAAGTTTAGGAAAAAACAGTCCCTTGGTTATTGGTAATGTTTCTGGTCACATTGACAAGTTCAATTTCAAGCTGTTGCGAGCAGGTGTCACTTTATGCTGCTTGGCAGGGGTGTGCAGTGTGTCATCATTACGGCTGTAATTTGGTCATGGAAAGCTTAGCAAAAATCCAGTTATCATGGTGAAGGCATTACAAGGGGTTATCTTGTCATCAAAAATGGGTCTTGTGCAGGCTTGTCGTTGTGGAGACACAAGTCATGGAATGTGCTAAAAATTAGATGTGTTTGGCTTATGTACTCTCTTCAGGGGGATGTGCTGTGTGGGTAGGGCTGTGTCAGCAATCTAAGGTAAACCCTTTTTCCAATTTTAAGCATAACAATATTTGCTGTTGTGTGAAGTGACGTGTGTTGCACAAAATTATGCTTGTTTTTATCGAAAAAAACCTTTTGTTCCAGTTTTACGTGAAATTATTTTCAAGGTGGGTTGAGGTTTAACTGTTA
Source organism: Streptopelia decaocto (assembly GCF_964273445.1). Classification (NCBI taxonomy): domain Eukaryota; kingdom Metazoa; phylum Chordata; class Aves; order Columbiformes; family Columbidae; genus Streptopelia; species Streptopelia decaocto. The sequence goes on from NC_138664.1 coordinate 8,619,082, forward strand.
CAGCTGTTCTCCTGGTGTCATAATATTCAAAACACAAGACGATTTTATGATATTTAAGCCAAATTTAATTCTATCTGTTGAAGATTTGAGCATGGAAATACTGCAATTTGGAATGTCAGTGACTATGCAATTTTGTTTTTTCTATGAGATATCTCCTGGAGATGGTACATTTCTGAGATCCAGGTATGCAGGCCACATGTAACAGTCACAGAAGCAGCACAGTTTCCCTCACAGAACTCTTGCAGATAATTTATATGCTTTTTCCCAGATATAGTTGGATATTCTGATTTAATATTGCAAGGCTGAAATTGGATATAAAAGAGCTAGAGATGTTGTATGTACCCACTTCAGTGATGATGAAATGGTCTCATTTACTTTCCTTACAGGATTCTGTCAGAAATGCTTCAACACCAACATGATAGGTTTGTCAATTTGTCTTTACAGGGTTCAGATAATACAGGTCCTGCTATTGTAGTATCTGAGATAATTCTTTATGGAAGTTGGTATCAGTGTAGACTTCAGAATATTATGGAATTATTTTCATATGTGAAGAAATTAGTGTTCTTAGGAGAGGCTTAAAATCTACAAATGTTAATTTTGTAAATTAATCTGGGCCATCTGCATATTGCAGTTTGTTGGTTTTAGGTGACTTAAGACCCTGTAGCACTAGGAAAACCAGTTAATTTGGTAAGTTGTTAGGGGAAATCTCTTCTTAAAATTACAGACTTTTTCTAATCACAAAATGTTGAATTAGAAAACACACAAGACAACAAAAAATTAGAGAAGGGATTCTGGCAAAATTTAGTGCAACTCTCTGCATTCCATCCTTCTTGTTCTCATTGTTTTGTGGAGTCCTTTCCCGTTACTGTTCTCCTCCTGCATGACAGGTGAGGTCGGATGTGAGATGGTCAATAAAGTTTCTCATGTATATTTCAAAGACTGGCAGTCAATTAACCTTGAGAGTTGGACATTCTCTTGTCTATTATAATAGACCCAAGCGCTAAATGCAATCAGGTTATGGGTGTGTATAGAAAGAGCTTGAGTCACTCACATGCAAATAAGTCATACTGAGGTGCTCTTCCCACTTTTAAAACCACTTTTAAAATGTAGTATCTTTACCAAGAGATGCTCCAACTTGTAGCAGAATTTCTCCCAGTGTGGCAGGGCATTATTATTACTGTTTCAATAGCACCATAGTAAACTAATCTTATATGAACAAGAAGAAAGATACGATCATTTATCTGAGCGTCTAAACTAAACTTGGTCAAAGATACATCAAGACAAATTGTCAGTGGGAGGAGGAAGTAGGCTGGATAATCACCCAAAACAAAACTCATGAATACTTCTATTGATATGGCCAAATTTTGAGTTCTCGGATTTTTTGCAAGAGCAGGTTGAACAGCTTTGCAGTTTTAAATCTGGTAAAACCGGTGATACCTCTAAGTCCGGTAACAGCTTTTGGAGAAGTGTCACTAAACCTAAACTTCCCCTTTGCAGTTTGGAAATTTGGCAATCTTCCAATCTATTTACACATACCATAGTCAATTCAGAATTGTATCTATTTATATTTTCTTTGTCATAGTTGCAGCATTCACATTTTAGTAAGACTATAGGTATAAAAGCAATTAATTATGCTTTCAAAGGGAAAATGTTGCTATTATTATGACTTAACTTTTCCAGAGATGCAGAGAATATTAGAGTAGGGTATGTTGGGCTTTAGGAAATATTCTTCTCAGGTGAGGAGACGTGTGTGTGTATATATATGCGAAAGGCCATTTTATATGCAGAAAGGATCACACAAAAGTAGCAAAATGGAAATTACTTTTTCATATCTGTTGGAAAGAAACCCCTGTAGACGTTTATATCCTTGCAAGGACTCATCTTCACCTTCTATAAGGACTGCACTCATCCAGTTATTTTAAATTAGTTTCAAAATACAATTACGTGTAAAGAAACACAGCAAAGAGCTCTATCAAATGCACTAGAGCAGTAAATACTGTTTTCAATTAAACACTAATCTAAAGGATATTATTTCACTGTCCAAGACCTCTCCAGATTTTTTTTTTTTTTAACAAACATGTTTTAATTACAGAATTTCATTTGCTGGTTCTGAAAATTCGTCCTTTTAATGAAGAAGATATTTTAAAGTTACTCACTGTAGTCACTTACAGAAGGCCTCATCTTGAATTTCATTAAGCACATGAAAATTGCTTTGAAGTGTTCTTTTTTTAGTGAAAATATTATGAGGCCCAGAGTTGGTACGCTACTGAAAATGACTGTGGGTCAAAATCTCATAGTGGGCAAATCAGTACATCTTTTGTTGATTTAAATGAAGTTATGTTAATTTACTTCAAATGGAACTCTGAACAATTATTTTAATGTCTAAAAATGCAATATAAGATTGTTAAATATTTTTAAAACATATAAACCCGTACTTTTCAGCGTCTGAATTTTTTGTTCAAATAAGATATTCACAAAATATTTGAGTAGGCTTCTGTCATTCTTGGAACTGCTTTCCTCATAGGGTATCTGTTACATATTGCTGTAGTACTAATTATACTGTATTTTTTTAGAGTTGATTAAACAGTTATACAATAATGAGATTCGACTGTAAACTACCACGGGAAAAAACAGGTAATTAGAACTCTGTTCTCACCTCAGTTCAGCAACATGAGCAAACGCCCCTTTTCTACAGGTCACTTTGGTGCAGCGCTAAACACCACACTGTTATTTGCATCTGCAATTTGTTTGATGTTGGTGCTGAGCTGCCTGGATTTGCTGTACAAAGCAGCAGTTATTTCTAATTTTTAGGAGACACATGCACAGATATATAGGATGGGAACAAAAAAAAAAATGTTTTAAAAAGTTGCTTTGCAGTTTCTTATTGGTTCAAATCTTAAATTCACGTGATTGGCATTTATATGGCAGGTAATCCATATACACACTGGCTTTGTCGATACTAAAGAGTAATCAATAATCACTTAATTCAATATTAATAACCTCTTGGGTCTCCATAGTGGCAGAAGTTAATACTGACTCCCTAAAAGAAGCTTTTCTATCTTCCTTATACTTGCTGGGAGAGAAAAATCTGTGAGCCAGACAAGAATCTCTCGGATTCATCCCACTGAGATTTTTTGTTTGTTTTTCCTTGAATTGTTAAGGAATAAGGGCTGTTCAAATGATCAGTCATAGCAAGAGCAAATTATGTGTTTGCGATCACTTTAAGAGTCTTATCTATTCATGTGCTTGTACATCAGTATTTTTAGACCAAGACCCAACTCTCCAGACCCACCTGGAGTCACCAGGCCTGCTCATTACAGGTTCGTTATAGGGGGAAGGCAGGCTAGAAATGGCATTAGCTCACCAGCAAACAGTTACTCATGCATATCAACAAAATGAATTGCATCATTTCTAAAATGGAGCTGTGTTTGTCCATGAAACAGGTGCCTCTTTTTGTTTATGTTGGAGAAACATTGTTCTAAGTAGTGTTGGGTTTTCCAAACACCTGTGGAACAGGTGTCCTAATTCCATTAGAGGTCAGTATGCTTGGCATGCCTAAACCCCTTGGAGACCTCTGAAAATTCCACTTGCAGGACACAGCATCAATGTTTTAAATAGTTCGAGGCCATTTTAGTCATTTGTTAGAAGGACACTCCAGATATCTTTGATCTCTTCCTGATAAGAACTTCCCAGTGTTTTTGAAGGTGTAACTGCTTGTTTAGGAGGCTGAAAGCTGCCTCATATGGTGTTTAAACCATCACAGCAAGTAACAGCTAATAACACTAATTGCAGAGTAACTAGCTGATGGTCGGAGTCCAGGTAGCACCTTTACCATAATCCAGTAATGTCCAGCCAGTTGGGCTTTGTAATGGTTTGTCTCTGCTTGTTTCATCATCAGGATTATGACCTCAGGAACAGTACTGCTCCACATAAAAGATTACTAGTGTAGAATTAAAACATGTAAGAAACTTGTTAAATGTTGTCAGGGTTTATAATTTAAAACTGCCATGTTATTAGATATTGGAACAGCACAAAAGGTAACTCATGCAAAGGTTTTAACCTCTGGCCTCTTCTATACCAATTAAAGTATAATGTATAATGAAATTTTAATCTCATATAATTAAACACAGTATTAATTTTGTAAAATTAGAAAGGCTTTTTAACCTGTATTAATCTTCCTTTTTTGAAGAAAATAAGTGTTTTTCTTGCAAGTTGCATTGTTTCTTTTTAGTTAAGGGAAATAATTAAATTTCTTTGTTTATACAAGTTCATAAAATTTTTCTCTCTCTTTTCTCTTAGTTTAAATATCAAAAGCAAGTTGTTTGGGGTTTTTTCTTATTAAAAAAAAGCATTGTTGAATATCATAGTTTCCTCAGGGTAAGGTAATAGACTACACAGATTTAATTAATCACTAATATATTTATACTGTGAAATGTCTAATATATCATTAAATCCTTTCCTTCTTTGCCACACAGTAACTCTGCTCAGAAGGTATTAAGGTCTTCATGTCTTAATGAAACTTGCATCATTCATTAATCTTTTTATTTAAAATTACTGTAGCTTATACATATGTGAATATACACACAAACACATTCTGATTTTGCAAGATTTCCAATGACCAATATCAGAATATGCCCTTATAGGATGGAAACAACATTGTAACAGGAGATTGCTACTGAAATGTCTAAGAAGGGTATAAGGAAATGTCTGTAGTCTAATAATTGCTTTCTTTAAAAGTTAAACAAAAAGAATGTGCAGATGGAAGAGATTCTAGAGATTTTGAGGGAGATGCACATGCTATCTAATACTCAAAATGCATTAAAAGCTCTAGTTGGTGTATAATGGATAATTTGGACTCATTACTGGTGACATTTTAGTGTATCATCTCTGTGGCCTTGGTAGAATAAGCCTTAAAGCAAATGAAGCTCAGTTCTGTTTTGCATGGGTAAGTGTTGTACTAGGTGCTTGAGGTGACAGCGCTAATTCAATAGAGCAACACGTGGGTGGAGGGACCTCATAGTTTCTTAGCACACCTACGGCAAACTAACGCCCTAGCTTTTTTTGTCCAATGCCTCCATGCAATTAGGTGAAAAAAAAAAAAGAAAATACTGGCATATTTGTATCTCTTGCATTTTACCCCCTCTTTGCACACCCTTTTCCCAAGACAATGACTATACTAATGGGACAGGAATGAGATATTGCAGTCCTAGATATTTCTTCAAGAGTAGGCCAGCCCTCATCTGATGGTAACTTGCGTAGTCAAACACTACTATACCTTTTCTCTAAATTGACTCTGGAATCTTTTAAAATATCTTTTTTTTTTTTTCCCCCAGAAAATCTGGTGGTAGTGTCATGAAACTTTTTTTAATAACATGTTAAAGGCTGTTCCTAGAAATATTACCCAAGTTGCAGAATAGGCATCATGCTTGATGAGCAGCGTGACATTTTGGTAATGTTCTTGCCTTTCTATTTAAAACAAAAGGCAGCGTAAAGCATCAGAAAACTTAGGTTACCAATGAAGAGAATCTGTGGCTTTCATAGATACATTCACTGGACTGTCAAATGATGATGGATAGCAGGCAACCAAGATAAATTAGTGTCCTGTCAGCCCTGAATAGCAGGGCAGACCAGCTTTCATCCAGGTCTGTAATACTTTCCCATGTGCATGTGGTACCACTGCATAATCCATCTGGAGATACCAAGGCGTTTCATTCATGTGCCCGAATTATAGCATTCTATGATGTTTTCAGGTTACTAAACAGTTTAGTAACTAACAGTTACCATATCTCATCAAAACTTTTACTGATAGTACTAAAGGCTGTAATTCTTGATGGTGTGGATGTTTTGAGATTTGTGATGAAATTCAGTATTACAGAAATGGGATTATAGAACACTAGAAGGACAAGATGGTAAAATATCCATATTTGCAAGTTATGAAGGAACTGTGAAACTGTTTATTTATGGATGTACCTTCAGTATATAAAAAACAGAGGATTAGAACTAAGGCATTTTTCAGGTGAAAAAGCAAGGCGCTCAAGCTTTCTGTGTACATGTTTGGTTGAAAAAATAGTATTTTTCAAAGCCTTTTGGCAGAATATTCTTTTGTCAGCTCTAAACTCAGTGCCATAGAAAAGCAAATGCAGGATTGTCTTTAACTGTTCAGTAGTCTGCTGTGGGAAGACAGTTGAAAGGATCCAAGGGATAAATTTGGCATTGACTCTTCTGGGTGAGTATTCTCTTCACTCAGCTGCCCACCTACGGACCTTGCAATACTACCAAGGAGGTCAGTTAAACAACAATTAGGCACAGGCACAATTAAATATGGAGACTTCTGTAGGTAGTACAAAGCTAACTCTAGTGTCAGCATGTTGCCTCATATAGCTTTACCCTATTCGGAATGTTGTTTCCTTTGAGAGGTTCTTAGATGGCAGAATATTGCATGTAATTAAAACCCAAAAAGTAGGGTTTACAAATTGAGTCTTGTGTTCGTTAGACTCTCAAACCTAGAATAAGCTTATTTAAAGTGAGCAGAGGTATTAGAAAACATGGAAGCTGAAAGAATAGAAAACAAAATAGGAAAATGGAAGGAGGGGGGAATTCAATCATATTAAAATAAAAAGACTCTGCACTGGGCAAGTTTTCCCCAGATTACCTGCCTTTAATATTAAATTACTGTTTTCTGGCAGGATCATCTGCAAAACTCAGATTTTGTTTCTTGTGTTCATAGTCTGATAATTGAGGCTGAATTCCCTTGTCTTTAATATGCCATATATTCTCCACCTGGCAAAGGACTCAGACAGATACAGATAAATACCCTGTAGACATACAGACAGAGAAACTGCTGTAATTGCTTTCATAATGACTCTCAGACATCAAAGGAAGGCAAATAATGGTATTTAACACTGTTTCCATTCTTTAGCTGAAATGTAATTTTATAGAGTTATTGTCAGGCAGTACAGTGAATGTACAAGTGCAACTGTCATAGTCTACTCATATTAATTAGCTGCCCACAAGAGGTCCAGGATAGTAATGGCAAAGTTCTCCTCATTTCAGATGGTCTGATATTCAGACAGAACCATAAGTACAATAGCTTGATTAACATAGTTGCTTAGATCAGGTTTTCCCTAGGAGTATGTCAATTGGCATTTTGAAGAATCAATTAATTAGCACTCCAAATAATCCATTCTTGGGTTAATGAAAGTATTTTGTAAAGCTGCAAAAACTTACATGAAATAAAATCCAAGCCTTTCCAAAGAGCTAAGGTGGAAGGTCTTGTAATTTGGAGAATACTGTGTACTCTGTGGACAATTTCATAATGAAAAGTTATTAAAAGAATTTCAGATGAGCAGAGCTTATCCAGCAGTTGAACTTGTTTTGATTTGTTTGTTTATGTTCCAGACATATTCCAGGGCACATAACAGTGGAATAGAAATTAGAACTTTACTATGTAATAATATAATTAAAATACAGGGTTAATTGGGGTAACCAAATATCAAAATTTTGCCTAATATTACTTACCACTTATGGAAGTTAGATCTTGAAGATAATTCAGTTATATAGATACTACAAAGCTTTACTCATATAAATAGTCATTCTGAACCCATGTGATTACTTTCACTGAGTTGGTTGAATTTTTTTTGTTGGTAGCCCAGAAAGCTTTGAAATTAATGGAAGTGCTTATGAAAGCAAAATTCTTCATGTAAGAAAACTTAAAAATAGGCTTCTACTTTCAACGCCCCTGGCACTGAGATTTGAATCCAGTACAAATGGCATTATGCTTTCTGAAAATTAAGGCATACTGCCACACCAAAAAATGTGGTAATTTTAATAAGCTGTGAAATATCATTCCATAAAATACTGAAGTATAAATACTAGAATATGCCTGCACTGTTTATTCTAATACTAGAAATGGTCTTATTTTCCTCATTTAGTTCTTGATCTCCAGCTAGGCCTTCTACACAACTTTTTGAGCTGTTTACATTTCCATCTTTGGCCTTGCCCTTCAGTCCAGTGGGAGACAACAGAATATTTTCATCTCATACAGAAAAGCAGGTGTCTTCCACTATGAAAGAGCCAAAGTAGTGAGAGAAATAAGGTGTTCCTGTATTTGAGGATAATGTTGTTAGGCTCAATTTCAGTATGTTTCTATGTCAGGGCTGCATACTGTTGTTTTTTTTTTTTCTCCTGCTAGTTGAGTGAGAAATGACTCTATGAAAACAACTGGAGCTGTGCTGTTGTGAAAAAGGGGCATATAATCAGAGTAAGTCTCTACTTACATGCTAGCACTCCAGTTGTGCTTTCAGCTAAGCGAGGTCAAACTCTTGTATTCTGAATGCCTGAGTCTGTCAGTTTTGCTTCTTAAAAGAGAATTTTGTTCACACTCTTGGGTAAGATTAGGAAATAAATAAAATGCCCCAAAAACATGTCATCATGCAACTTCCGTAGTTATGAATGAAAACTTCAAGTCTCGAAGAGTAGTTTTTTCAGATGATTTGGAGTAAGTAGTTCTATAAAACATTGGAATTGGTGTTCTAGCTCTTCTATGGCATAGTATGGTTATTGAATTACTGCATTAGTTTAGGAGCTGGTACAGAATGTAGCATTGAACATCGTGCATTGATACTTGTGGTGTGAATGCTGTGGTAAGGCCTATGATTTGATGAGTTGGGTGTTCAGTAGCTTTTGTAGCTACCAGAATCAGGTGAATTTCATTCAAAATCAATGATTATTGCATGGAAAAAAAAAAAAGTAGAGGTGAAATGCCAGTGGACTCACTCGTCCTTTACCCATGGAGTATATTCTATTGCATGTTCTGGTCTTAACAGATTTGCAGCTCAAACAGCTGCTCCAGACTTTGGGCTTTACAATTTGCTAAACAGTGTTTTAAGATAAACTGTTCTGTTAATCTAGCTCTTTTAAGCACATTGAACAAGAATGCCATTTGTCATCATCATTTCCTAAAATAACACTACATAAAACTCTGTCTATATTAAAAAATATGAAAATTTGTAATTCTGCAGTGATCTGAAATAGAGAGTGATATTGTAAAAAAAAAAAAAAAAAGCAATGGACTTGAACTCAGTTGAGCTGGATTAATTTTTGATATGCAAGAATTCTGTAAGCGTCACTGTGCCTCAGCTTCTCACCATTAAAATAAAAATAAATCTTTTCGGTGTTTTAGTCAATTTAAAGCCTGATATTTTCTATAGGACCATTGTATAAGGAAAATTTCTAATGAAAATACCTAGAATACACAGTGTACATTAATCTGGTGATTTAGACGCATGTGTATAACAAAATCCAGCTTTTTTTGAGGTTCAGTTAATTTCACCACAGGAGAGATCACTGGTATGCTGTAAACAATTTAGCTGTATGCTAAATGAAACTAAATATAATGTAATTTTATTGACACATTCACTTCCCTTTCCATGGATGGATTCTGGGAGCTAAACAATGCTGTACAAACAGCATTATAAACAGTAAGATAAATCCTGAGTATTTCCAGTATGTATTTTCCATGTTGGAAATATAGCTTGTTTTCAAGCTTTCTAGAAAGGCTGTTATGTTACTGATGTTCTAAATCTTCCTTTCACTATAGCTAGTACTTAGGCAACTGGTTAAGGTCTTTTTATTCCACATTTATAGGTCCCTTTTGTTTAAATGCCTAACTCTAAAGTTAGTTGTCAGAGCTTATTATGGACTAACGCCAGAAGTGAGATCTTCCTTATTTTGCTAATCAGCTTCCTCCATATCTGCATGCTCATTTTCTGATATCTGATGAGGCGACAAGGTCATTGGACGTACAAGTACTTATTTAAAAACCGACATGAGAGTGAGATAGAGGTTAGTTGGGTCTATCAGAGCTGTCAATCAATTAATGAAAATTATTGAGCAAGGACACCATGGGGGAAGCGAACAGAAGGAATGAAAATGACCATGGAGATGCAACATAGGGAAAATGACAGAACTGACTAAATGTGCTCACGTGAGTACTAAAACCAGACATGCTCACACAGCAAATGAAAGACAGCACTGGGAGACGCTAGGGCCAGAATATATGCCATTATATGGACCGAAAGACTGACAGATTACTTCAGCCTTTTGTCCAAAAGCGCATTGAATGCTGCATTTGCTAAGTAAAGAATAAAGTTGAACAGTCCCCAATGCATTCTGAATGGCTTTTGTTAAGGTTCTGCAGACTTACTGCAAATTTGTAGCATGTAAAAATGAAATGTCTAGGGCTAGGCTGGAGTTTGCCGCTATGGTCTGGAATTTGAAATTAGCCGAGGGGGTATAGAATAGATTCCTACCTGTAAATACACGGCAGATATAAATAGCAAAATAGGGCAGCACTGACAGAGCCTCACAAAAGCTCACTTAAAAGCTGCACTATCACTACAGTACACGGTGTACTGGCACAAGACAAGAGTATACTGTTTATCAGTACAAAAAAGAAATAATTTATAACTTGATCCTTGGGGGGAAAATGGAGAAATAAAAAATAGACAAAAAAAAGAAACAAGAGAGGAGAAAAATTGCCAATATGTTTGTGTGAATGAAAGATAGTGAGGGGAAAAATGAAAAGAGAGCGAAGTCAGAAGCAGGGAGATACTGACACCAAATCTCTGCAAAGCGTTCAAAATTCTCCAGCTGCCACGCTTTTAATTTGCTACCATTCTAATTAAAATGCAAATTAAATTTATAATTAGCATCAGCGCTTTCTAAAGAAACCTCCTTGTGCGCCGCACAAACATATGGGATGATGGTATAGTGTAAAGTTTGTAAAAACAGAAGGAGAGAGACAAATGGAAGGACAGAAATGTTGCCACCAAATAAGTTTCTGAGTAGGTGGGGGTAGGGGAGAAAATGGGGGGACACAGTGGATTTTAAGAGATGGAATTTGGTAAGTGTCCTGGTGTAACAAAGAGATTGCTGAATATGAAAGATCTGTCCGGGAGTTACTTTTTGTTGAATCAGGTGTCAGAGGTCATACTGCATGTCATTGGTGTTGTATAGAGCACGCCAAAAAGGCATAAAGGGTCACAGCTTCTAATCAAAAAGTCTATGACCAAAAATGAACCGCTGCTTGCTTCCAGATAATTAATTTAAAAATTGATGGGAAACAAAGTACTAAAATCACATCGTGATCTGAGCGCATATACCATTTTAAAGCTCGCCGCTGCCTGTGTGAGAATCAAATCAGAAAAACTAGAGCAAATGATACGGAACATGCAGAATCTTTGTGTCTTAATTTATCTATGTAAATCTGGTAAAATTTCATTGTAGGAGCTTTTATTTTCTTAAAATTTCATTAATTTTACTTTATAGCTGATGTGGAATAAAAGCTGGAAACAGAAAACATTCAAACACTTTGAAATGAATTGCTCTGGTTAAATGTGTCAGCATTTACATAACTGAGTTTTAGTGGGAAAACCAGTTGTGTTCATTTATATTTGCAACTGTCCATTTAAGATGTACATGTAAACCTTGCACCACAAATACTTTTGCAACACCCAATCAAAGAGGAAAATGGTGTCATGTGATGTACCAGACACATCACCACTGAGACACTGTCCCAAATTAAAACGTTAATTAGAACAAACTGTGGCGTAATTGCTGTATTTTTTTTTACTATTATTATTATTCCATTTGTAGAAATCTTGTGGCTATTTCATGAGTAGCAAAAGCAGCTGCATTAATCTGATAAACTATTTGTTGCAAATTTTTCCTTCATCTCTACTGAGAATGCAGTTGGGTGCTGGTTCTCTTCTGTTGTTGCTTCACTGTATATTAAGCAGCTAATGTGGTATTAAAGGTTTGATAAAACTACTAAAGACAAAATTGGCTTTGTAATAATAGCGTTTGGTTGTCGGGGTGTCTTTGGCTTCTCAGAGGAAGGGAGGGGAATAAAACAAGTCTGATCTCCAAAGCAGTAATTTATTTATTTTTCCACTAAGGATCCTTGCAAAAGCTTGAGTGCTTTTAATATTCTGGGAACTCTGCTTTATTTATTAGCTGGGCTCTCCATCAGATATTTTAAAATTTGAATGTAACAGGAATGAATACTTCATAGCTGTTTGTTAAACTGTTACAAAACTGATGTAAAGTAGGATTGTAGGAATATTTTTTACAAGTCATAAGGTCAATTAAAAATGATAAAGCTATAATGTAATTGGGGTAGTACAAAAATTCATTTTGCATATGCTGTCTTGGGCACACAGGTAAATTTTGATGAACAGTTTTTGCTGTTGAAATTCAGTAGAATGTGTTTAGTTTGTTTTCGGGGGGCTGAGAAGGAAGAGTTCTGTTCCAGTGTCCAAGCTGGTGCATGCTGGCAGTGATCTGCTGGCATCAGTGCACCAAGTTCCGCTAGATGTTAGGCTCTTTATCTTTTAATAATGGTTAAGAAACTGCACATTATCCCACTTATTTTAATCAATATTTAAAAGCATATCTAAGAATAATTGAATGTGTACTGACAGTTAAGGTATGCCTTTATTCTGCAATGTCATGTGTACCCTGTGAGCAAACACACAGCAGCTCCACTCTTTATTCACCATTGGTTCAATTTTTGGAAGTTCTAAACACTTGCAACTCCAACTGACTTCACTGAAAGTCTCATTGATGAGCTCTGAAAATCTGGCTGTGGATCCCACTGTCCATATGGATGATATCATTATGTCGTCTTCCACATCAACATATGCCTATCAAAAGTGCTAAGGAATAGTGATCGACTGAAATAAGGGGGAGGGCAGCATGTAGAATAATGACGAAGAAGAATACTTTGTAGTGGTGTGGAGTTTCTGGGAGAAAGATCTATTTGGGACTTTATGGGTTACAAACAATATGCAGAAACTTGAATGTGTTCTAAGTACAGATTGTCTTAAGCCTATTTTTCAGAAATAGAAAACTCTTGTCACTGTACAACTTGTTTTGTGGTATTGTATGTACACATCATCATTACTCTTAGTCTGTGGAGTCTGCAGAATGCATTCTCTGTTCTCATTGGGGCTTCTGTATGTCACCCAAATGACCATGGGAAAGCCGCTTGTGATGAGCAGATGAAGTTAGGTATTCAGAGGATATTAGACATTTAGCTACACCAAATTTGTCTGACCATGGGGCCTGAAGACAGGGCAGTGAGCACTTGCCCTGTAACCTACATTTAAGCAATTATTTGAGACAGTAGGAGCAAAATTTTCTTTTCATTTTGTGATCATTAGAGATGGCAAAAAACCTTTAGAGAGAGGTCTCCATCCATAAGAGGTGAATTGTGGAAATACTTCCTTTTTGACTGGGGATCTAACTTCAGATAAGTGGAATCCGCAACACTTTAGCAGTTCTGCAAAATGGTAAGTTAACAAAAACCTACACTTTGGAGTGAGCTTTGGCCCACATTGTCCAGCTTTGCAGACAGATTTTAAAATATCACATTGGTTTTATAGAAACTGATGACATGAAATTGAAGTGTTTTCTAACAGCAAAATAATTCTACTGGCACCATGATTTGGGAAGCATTGTTTTCTGCACAGAATTTGAGTTCTGGGTATTTGTGAAGGGAGGCAATGAGCCTAAATAAAGTCTTCTGTTCGACAGACAAAGGGTGAAAACCAAAAAGGCATAAAAGGATTGCTTTGTGTAATTTTTAATTATTGTCCTTTTCTTATTCAGTAAATGAAGTCACCTTTGTAGTGGTTTCATGAACCGCTGGGTAATCAAAATTATTATGCTGCCACCTGTTGTCCGTTAATTATTCTGAGAAGATACTCATAAATCATAACACTGGACAATAAATCAAACTGTCAGGACCCAGGTCAAAGGTTACGCATGAAAAGTTATAGGTCACCAACAGGGTGTGAAAGATCAGGGTTGTGGAGCATCACTCATTGTCAAGTAATGTTGGGAGAAGGGCCACTGGAACAAAAGAAAAACTAAAGTACAGAAGAATTCAGGCCAAAAGATAGGCTTCAAGCTCACGCACAAAAGGAATCAAATTGACATGTCATTACACTGCAGATCTGACAACCAGCAAGATTGTCTGGCAATGCCCTGACTCAAATACTTTTGTCTTGACTGATCCTTGTTGCGAGTCACGGCTTCTTTCGAAATGTTTCATGTATCTGGGCCAGATTCTGCTCCTGCAAGAAGTCAATGAGTGTCTTGGCCTCTTGTGTATTTAGAATTTAAAGCAGTGTTAAAATTTCTTTTGCACTCACTGAGGAAGCATGCGAGAGTCTGTATTTGCCAGGGCTAAAATTGATGAGCCTCTTCTCAAGTCCGAGTGATTGCCTGTCCACAGTTTATCCTATTTGGGATTAATTAATTTCTGGAGAGAAAAATAAATTCAACGTTACAAAAGAGTTCTGATTCCAACCTGCAGTCAGGCCTATGTACATCTCTGAGAAGGGACAAGCAGACAGGTTACATCTACCTTTCCTTAAGCCAAGGCAATGGGCTGCACACAGGTTCTGACTATCGCAGGCTTGACAGGAGAAGTAATGCCAGGGTCACCTCTCCTGCTGGATGTGTGCTTGTGTCAGGAGATTGGCTTTCTGAGAAAAGTTAAAAGGAAAGCATACCATCTCATGTAGCTTCCCTGAACTAATTATTTTCTTGCTCTTTCTCCCCGTTACTCCAGCCCTGCTAATCCCAGAAGTCTGCCTGTTCTCCATGGGATGGGTAGCATAGGTGCACCTCAGAATGAAGTGGCAGAGAGTAAGCAGTGAATGCACTTGCTCTTCACTTCCTCTGTCTTCACCTCAGGGTTTACAGGTGTTTGCAATGCCCAAATCCATCAGCCTAAACCTGTGCTCATCCCAGCATTCCCTCCAGTAGGGGAAAGTACATTTCCTCCTTGTAAGGAGAGGTGGGATAGTGTGATAAGGTTCAGGTCTGTCTCTCCCTTCCTAGTTGTAGAGGTGGAAATCAGATATTCCTGGAGTGAAGGTATTATTGGAGGACTTTGTATTGGATTCTGGAGCAATGGGTGAGTTCAGTCTCTTTCTTTTTTTTTTTTTTTTTTTTTTTTGATATTTAAAATAAAATGTCTTGGCAAAGGTGCACAGTGTGCTGATGTGCTCTGAAGATATATTCTATGGTTTGTGTTTGCTCTTAAAAACTTCAGCCTCAATTCATATTCTGTAACTTATATGAGATTGCATGAATTTAAACAAGAATAATAAATTCTTTAATAATAAATCTACTTGAAAGTAAATGTGCATTGATGTGAAATTGATTTAAAACCTGGCTAGAGGTGACTTGTTTCTGATAAGAAAGAAGTGACTTTAGAAAAAACAAACAAACAAAACCAAACCCATCCGATAACAAAACAACTGCTGGAAACAGCTCTGATGTGCTGGCGATGTGATGTACTGTCTGCTGCTTGCTGGTTGACTTGTTAGAATCACTTGTTGTGGCATTTGCAGCTAATGGGCAGCAACTTTACTTTAAAAATGTGATGTATTTCCAGGAAGTATTATGATTTGGGTTTATTCTAATTGGGTGGGTTTTGCTCAGATAGTCTGCATTATATAAAAATTAATTCAAGCCCAACAATACTCTTAGCTTCAGAATAGACTTGGTCTTGATCTCCTTAAGAGCTCAAACCTGGATGAATCTCTTCCTTTTCATTCTGGGGAGGTCACTGATGAAGTGAGACATGGGTCTTGCCTAAATAGAGAAAAACTGTCTTGTAAATTAGAAACAATTGAGGTTTTGATTAGATCTGTTCATTTCCCTTTGGTCATGGTTCCTGAACACTTGCATAAGTGGAGTTCAAAGAAATGGCCATGAGCAGTAATTTCATTTTTTTTGAAGTTTTTTTTTGAAAGTGTCTTAGATGCAGAATTCATTGATGACAAATTTATGATGTAGAACTTCAGAACTATTAAAAATCACTTGGGTTCTGTCTTTGTGTTTCACCCTGGATTTTTATTTGTAGCAAGAGTAAATTAATGTATTGTAAAATATTGTACAAGGAGTGACTTTGGGTTTTTTTTTTCTCCTTTTGAAACAGAAGTAGTTTGAATTCACAAAGGCCACTAGAAATGTTGTTGTTGGCTTTATGTTAGATGCACCGGTGGTGGACAGCAGCATCAAAAACTCTGAGATGAAATTGTATTTGTATTGAAGGAGGAAGATTTTTTTTTTTCTGTTCAGAGAAACAAAACTTTGACTTAACAGTGATTATCACAGTCTATCTATGAACTTTTTATTGCTCTGTACCTGCCGTGGACACTTTGAGGAACAACTAATGTAGCGTATCAGGTAGCACATTTATTTGAAGATCTGCAATTAGAGTAAATTGTTAAAACCTATGATATGTATGTAGGTATTCCACAAGAAGGGAAACTTTAACAGTGCTTTATATGTTCTTTATAATAGTTTTATTAATAATTTTAATATCTTGAAGAACCACAAGAACTACCCAAAATGGGTGAGCCCATGGAGGAGCAAGAATTGCCCCTCTCTTGCAACTTTCTTATTTTCTTCACTATCATACTTGATTTCCATAGAATAACTGCTAAATAACCTTCCCATCTCCTTCTGTACAGGACCACAAAAGAAACCCTACAATTATCCGCTGTATCTTTTGGTTTTGAGGAAATATATGAATGTGTGAACTCTTTATAGAAGGAGAAAGCTGAGTGCAGGTCCGTGGTCATCAAAATAGTTGTAAAATTTATATTCTAAAAATGAGATTTAACTTCTTCCAAGTTATAGTGTTTTTTCCCCCTTGTAACTCTTATAGATTTTTTTTTAATTGCATTTATAGTAATACCAATTTAGCCATCTAATCTACTTTCATTTATCATAAAAGCAACTTCTGGCAATTCGGTGAATGTCAATGAATAATACCCAATACTTTGATATGAAACACTTCAGGACATAAGTAACTTGACCCCAGAATGTTTTGTAGAATAAGGCTGTAAGTGCTCAAGTAGTGTTCCCCGTAACAGTTGGATTCTCCCAGGAAAAAGAAAATAAAAATACTTCAGATTAGTTGTATCATTTTTTTGGTAAGATTTGTGATCAAAAGGGATTGAAATTAAAACTTTGCAAAAGTTGTTAGCAAAATGACATTTAATTTGGATAGAGGGGCAACGAGGCAGAACATTTTGCGTGTTTGCAAAATAAGTTCCATTTTGATGCATTTGGCATTACTGATTATATTAATTAACTTAACAGCAAGTGTGAAGATTATTTATGATGCATTACAAATGATTGGATCTTAATTACTACCCTGTAAGAACAAGGAAGTTGAATTTCCGGTTGTGGGGAATTCCATGGTTAGTTTTTTTGTGGCTTTTAACTGTTGTGCTTTAAAAGCAAAGTAATGGAAATAAAACTAACCCACACCTGGTTGTGCTTGAGCACTTTAGGCTGATGACATTAACCTGGTTTGTTCTGCTAACTCTGTTACTTCTATTAAGACTCTGTTTATTTTTAAAGATCCACACCTGATTTCCAGAATGACTTGAGTGGGGAAGATCTTGCAATTAAACTCTGGAACTTAGTTCCTTCATGGAAGTAAGTTACTTCATGAGTGCACCACTCAGCTATGAGCATTGAATGTAATTTTTGAAAATGTGGCTCTGCATCAAAGTGTTAATGAACTCAGTTTCTTTAATAGTATGTTTACTTTTATACAATAAACTTTTGTATAAGATGCACCTTTTTGATGTTCTGTTATAGCATCTGTTACATCAAGGTCAAAGGACTGCCTTTTTACACATTAAAAATTAGTTAATTTTGTTTTCAGCTCTTTTAATGAAAATTTATTCGGGCATCTAGCATGAAGCAGCTGCTATCTTAGACCTGAAGTGAGAAAGATCGGTATCCTAAGCAATGGCTTGACAAACAGAGGTGCTTCAGATTGTGATTATTATAACCACAGAAAGCAGGCTTGTTGATACCTTTTTATCCTTAATGTATTTAAAATTGCATAGTTGGTCTGAGAGCACGTGTCATATCTGTTTGATAAGTGTCTTCTCACACCCTGAGGTCTTTTATAGCCAATTTGCATTCTACAATGAGAGAAATCAGCTGGAGAGGGTTTATTGTTTTGTATAATAGAAAGGAGTGTGAAAATATTCCAGCCTTGCAGATGGTATTGCTTGTTAACCCTGAACATACACATGCAGAAATATTGTTTCCCCTTAAAAAGCTGGGTCTCCCCAGCTTTCCTTCATACAATATATTGATGAAAGGGAATTCATAGTTTGGTTGTATTGGAATCATTAGTCATTCTTGAAAGGAAAAGTGATGGGATGAAGTCCTCCTTTGAACTTTGATATGCTGGGTGGTTTAGAGATGACAGAAAGCAAATGCTTCCTTTCTTTGCTGTTGTCTAAATAGCCTTCTAGGTGACTATACCAATATCTGCTTTTTATAAAACGGAGATGATAAATCTCAACTTCTTTGTGTAGCAGCAAAGAAAATCTGATCTGATAAAACTTTGATTGTATAGACAATGGTGGATTGTTGAAGATGTTTGTCTAAAAGTTTCAAGTGAGCCTGAAAACTGAGGATGCTGAACGGTGAGTGTGTCGACAGAGTCAAAAGACCATATGAAGTCTTTCCAGTGTATTCAAAGTTGGTGAGGTGGAAGGGTGCCTTTCTGCTTTCCTGCCCTTCTGTCTAGGTCCTAAAAATTGTATTTTGCTTAAGCTGGAGACTGAAAGATGTTTTCCATTACTCCAGCAGCAGCAGCCAGTAAGAACACAGAGCTTAGCTTATTAATGGAGGGACACCATACTGAGGAAAGACTCTTCTGTGTTCCAAATTGTATAAATCTAAGATCAAAACTCTCAGCTCTCATGCCTCAGCTGTAAAAGAAGGAAGTTACAAACCTCCTATTACAGCCAGTTGCAAGGTGAAACTGGAGGCATTTCACTTGCGATTTCTACATGAACTCAAATACTTTGGTATTGCAGGAGGCTGCAGGCAAAGGTGATGTTTTCTGGTGCTTTCTGTTCTGAATAGCACTGTAAAAATTGCAAGACTGGTCGCTTTCTTGTACTATGATTTTTGCTCAAGGTATTTGTTATTCCCAGAAGTTGTACATGGCAAAACAGTCAGTTGCATAAAGTGACAGAAATTAAGGATGTCTGATTAAATTACTTCTAGTTAAGCAGTTGTTTTTGTATTGTTATGATAATCGATAGTATTCAGAACTTAACCTGAATTCACAGTACTGTCATTTGCAAATCTGGTCCCAACTCTGTGTTCATAAAAAGTGTTCTGGTGTGAATCTCACTGGGACTGAGAGTGGCCATAATCTCTTTATGCTGTTGTCTTTCTGACCCTTTCTCCTTATTCAATGAAAAGGAGTTTTTGCAGATATGGGAGCATGTATCTCTAAATTCCACACTGAGTAATTGGAGGTGGACAGATATGGTAGGAATAAGCATAATAAAGGAATTAAAAGAAAGAATCTTCCTTTCTTCATGGCCCTCTAGGTCTTCAGTGTCCTCTGTTGAATATCACTTACTTGTCAGAACCTGCCATAACACTAAGAATTAAAAGGAATCAGTCTTGCAATACATGCAAATTAAAATGAGATACAGATTTCTAGAAGAGGTAAGTGGAGGGAAAACTCCAAATGGTAGTGCCCTTATTAAATTTAGACATTGAAGAAATAATATTACAGAATTACAGCTAGTCAATATTAATTGCATTATACCATTGTCTGAAATATAGACTTATTTTGGAAATAGTAGCAAGAAGTATCATATGTGACTCCCAGATACATCACAGAATTGTGCATATTGTTACCTAATTTGTCTCTCTTATAAAACTGCATTTGATGGGTGGTGCTGTGAATTGTTTATGTCAATTAAGTACAGCTTGTCAAGAGACTGGAGTGTAGAGGGTATCAAGCACTTACACTGTAGAAATAAAAAACTACTGCTTGTGTGAGAGGCTTTTGGCCTTTGATTATACTTATCAAACCATCTTTATATTTTGGAATTGCTTTCTGTGGTGCCAGCATCTATCCCCTTTCCCCAGGTTTTTATTCGGTTTCATCTGTGAGCAAATCTTTTCTGGATTGCTGTTGTTGGGTAATGAAATTCCTCATTTTATTCACGGAAATTTTTACATATTAAATAAGCATTTGTCTATTACTGCTTCAGAAATAAGCTGGTAGTTGCTATAAATTTAATTCCTGATCCATCTTTTATCACTCAGAATGAAAGCCGTATAAGCAAATCTGGGAAACTGCGAGTATCTAATACCTGTAGAATTTATAATTCTACAGAAAACATTGAAGTCTGTGTAGTTCAGGGCTAAGGTGACAATGCAGTATGGAAGAAATTGCTCCATTATGTAGTACCATGCACATGACGTATACACGGTATGGGGCTTTTCCTTTATGTTTTTGCTTTACTTCAGTGGTGGAAGCAGGGGGTGGAGCTTAATAAGCTTAAATCTGCTCTCAAATAGCTGTACCAATTGTATATTCCTATAGAAAAGTCACTGCTTAATAACCTCCAATGTTGGTGGTTCATCAAGATATTGATTTTAAAGCTTTATTGATTGTTTATAAAACACCGCACAGCCACTTTCCAAGCTATTTAAGTGATTTGTTTGTCCCATATATTTTACAATGACGAGACTATTGAAAATCCCAGTGCAGATTCACTCAGACCATTACACATTATTAGCTTTCTCTTGCTGAATTTCCCCTCCTTCAGGGATTCTGAATGTGAAGCACCTTGCTATTGTGAGGTCTTACATAGGGTGTTTGTTTTATATGTGCTCATAACAGGATAATTTTATTACTACCTGAAACTCTTTGGCAGACGTGCAGGAAGAGGGCTTTA
Organism: Streptopelia decaocto; assembly: GCF_964273445.1. NCBI lineage: Eukaryota > Metazoa > Chordata > Aves > Columbiformes > Columbidae > Streptopelia > Streptopelia decaocto. The sequence continues at coordinate 8,639,907 of NC_138664.1, forward strand.
TGTAATAGTGAATGATAGTTAGAGCCCAAAAAATTGTTATGGTGCATTAAAAGTATACTAATGTTTATGACTTTTTACAAGGCTACAGACATTTAGATTACAGTCCAGGCTTCCAGAGCTATCACTAGTCTTCAGAGTGAAGCAAGCACAGTGGATGCTCTTCCTCTTATGTTTCTCTTTGCGTATGTTTTTACCAGGTGGAACAGCCAGTTTCAGAGGCAGCTTATTCTGCATTTTTAATATCCAAGAGTTAAAAAAGTAGGCAAGTCTCCAAAGTTCCAGTTCTAAAAATAAATGTATAGAGATTTTAAAACTTTTTAGATCTTAATGTTCAAAACTATCAGGCAAAACTATTAGTTCAAAACTACTTACAGCCCATGAGTCAGGATTCTTCTCTCCCCACTCTCCCCTGTTGCTGGCATAAAAAGCAAGGAGGACTTTAGTTTCTTGCATTTGGTTTTGGCATGTTGTTTTATTGTTGTTTTTAGCTTTTTGATATATTCAGTTTATACTTCAAAACTACTTTATTTTATAATTCTGAATGACAGCTGACATGCTGCTGTATACAGATGCAAAAAGTTTGAGAACTGGTGATGCTGGGCACACTCACACCTGCATATCAGAATGGCAGAGCCTCCTATGTATCCCAGAATCGTGAATTAGGCTAATGAACCCAGCTGGTGACTGTGTGGAAAACTGCATCAGATATTGAAACAAATGAAATATGCTCTTTTGCAGTAAATACATAAACTCTCCACACAAAGTAATTATCTTCTGACTCTGTCATATTAGGTTCCACGCTCATTCTTTTTGGCCCTATGATGCTCAACAGAATAGTTTAAAAGCTGATTTTTATTTTGTACGGTGCTCTTTTAGAAGTCTTATTATAATATAAGCCAATGCTGCACCTAAAATTCTGTGGGAGAGATATTGTCCAGTGAAAACAATAATTTGCTTGCAAACTTTCAGTGACTATGGTGATATATATGGCACTTCATAATACTTGCACATTCCACAGTCCAAGCTATCTGCAGGTTAGACCTATGGGATACACTTCAGAAAAGTTACATAAACAACTCTGAACCCTCGGCTGAGAAAATGTATACTTTGAACATGTTGAAACTATCTATATTAAGTCAGTTTAGCACTTTGATTAAAGAGTTTAATCAATCACCATCCTAAGCTGTTTATTAATCACTTTATCAAGCAGTTGATGCATTGCTGGTTTTAATAGAATCCATTTATTTTGATTTCTACCTACTTCATCTTTCCAAAGGGCTTTCTGAATCAGCTGTGATAAAAAAGGAGGGGGGTGGGGGGGAACCTTGGTTGCATCTAAACACTAGAAGGTAAGAGCTCAGACCTCCCTTGCACATACTTCATTATCAACATTCTGCACCGACTTAGTCAATTTATTAACTGTAAAAAAAACCAACCCTGCTTGGAGTGAGTCTTTTGGTGAACCACACGGTTTAGCTCAGATAAACAGAGGCCATTCGTTTGCTTTCACACCTGACAACCTCATGATATACGATCCTAATAAGATTAATCTCCTCCCTCCCCCATACACACACACACACTTTTGTTTTGTTTAGTGGCCGGACTTCATGATCTTCTCTCATTCCCCTCCTTGGGCACTTTTAATGCCTTTGATTTCATTTGGTGTTTAGAAGTAAGACAAACAAACAATCCATCGCCCCACCCCACTCACAGGCACTTTCTCATTCCAGGGGAACAAGATTAATATAGGAGATATAAAGTAAGCAAGGGAGTATTTGTTACAAAGCAGAATGTGCATAAAGCAAATTCCTCTTTTACACAGTTTGCCTTGAAAAGCATTAAGCACCTGGATAATGTGTATCCCCCAATACAAACCTTGTCAGTTGTGCAGAGGGGAAACATACAAAGGCATCCAATGAGAAATCCACAACTCAGCCACAGCTACTTCTACTGCTTTTTATGAGGTTTTCCTCAACTCTTTTGCTGTGTATGATCTCTGAACTTGAGAAATCTATTGGTTTTGCCTGAATTGCTTTCAGTAAAAAACAATAATGTATAGCTTTGAAACAGGACCTACATTAGCACCTACACAAACTTTCTCTTTTGAGTATATTATAATTTTATCAGTGATACGCTTCATGCTGTATCACTGAAAACAAAAGTTTTCTTCTTAAAGGTGATAGGGTCCTTAGAAACATGAATTCTTTGGCAGGAATATAAAAATATGCATCTAGCTTATAATTCTGTTGTCTCATGTCACATACTTAATAAGATGATACAGCAGAAAGATCTCAAAGTCAAAATTCATGTAATGCATTCTAGCTTTTTAAACTCCCATGCAGATTCTGGCAGACACAGATTATTAGTATGGCTTAATTATGTTAATTGAAGAGTATGTATTCTTTCTGTGTGAGACCAAGTCTCCCTTTTCTAAATGAGCTGATAATATATACTTTATATGTGTACAGACATGTTTACACAGGGGGATGTGACTGTCCTAGTTATGAGTTACAGGAACTTTGAAAACCTCTCTTATAAAAGCAGGTCTGCTGAGGTGCCAAGGGAATTTGCACTGCGCTGTGGAGAAACCAGCCCTGCTCCCATCGGAGTCAGTGGGAGCGCTGCAATCCCCAGCCATGGCTGCTTGGGAACTTGTCCCTGCAACGCAGCATAATGGGCATTGATGAGATTTTTCCATAAATCTTTGCTTTGTGGACCAGACATTGCTAAGCTCTCTAGTTCTAAAGGCTTGCTGTTAGCTATAAAATAACAGTGATATTCTGCTAAATGACCTGTGGAGATGTCAAAACTGTGACTTGTGGCAGCATCAGATCTTTGTGCTGGTGTGTGCACCAGGTTTAGAGCTCAGTTCTAACACAGGATCCAACCCACTCTGAAGTGAGGTAGTGTGGTCACCAAGCTGCTGTGCAGTACTTCCAGAAATATTAATTATGGCTGTAAACAGCGCTACAAAATTAGAGATATTGCAGCCTCTCTGGGCATTGGATCGGCAGCCCAGCTGTGAAAACCACTTCCAGTCAGCTATCAATTGAGATGGAATGGCCGTACAGCTGAATTGCAGTTTCCAACAATGTTAATTAAGAATGGGATGCTGCTGTGAAGTGAAAGCTTTGTAGCCCTTTTGAAGCTGGATTGCAGTTGCTATAAGTATTGTGGCGTTGTACCAGTGAAACTAGGAGCCCCCTTCCTCCTTGTGTCGCCCACAAAAATAGAACTTCTAATGAGCTGAAACTAGGAGACCTTGTTCAGGGTCTGAATCAGCAATTCAAATATTGAGTCTTGATGCCATAAAGTTCCTTTTCTTTTTTTTTGTGTGTGTGTAGTGATGTTGTGTGTGTTGTGTTATTTGTGGGAGTGGTTTTTGTTGTGTTTTTGGTTTTGTTTTAATATATATTTATATGGTCAGTACTGTTTAACTCCATGCAGCTCCTACTTTGAGAAAATTAGGTGTTGCTTAAGGAGTAAAGTGGATCACTGAGACTTTATTCTAGGTTTACTCTCCATTTGGAATCCCAAATGATTCAATACAGTTGACTGATAACAATTTCTGTAGGTAACTATATTCAATTAAAGCACTGGATTGCTGATATTGGGGTACAGAAGAGTATCACTATACTCTGAACCTTTTCTTTAATACAAAAACAGCTCAGCAGAAGTGTCTGTCCATGCTGGTGTTCAGTTCTTGAGCAGAAGAGCAAACTTTTTATGTTTTATTTTTTGAAGTAGAGACTACTTGATAAATTAAGACACATTTTTTTATTTAACATGGTTAGTATAAGAAATATGTAAGTGTATATTCAAACATATTTGTTTACAAATACAAGTCTTTGGATAACTTATTAATGAATTTGTTGAAGTACAGCTGAGACTTTATGTTTGAAAGATGACCTGCCAAATGCAGTTACTACTCTCTGAAAACACTTCAGCAAGTCTTGAATTCAACTTAATGCATTTGAGGATGCATTAAGTCCTATTTATGGAGAGACAGTATGATCTAATGAAAAATAAAAGTCAGAAGCAAGTGTTTAATTTCACTTCATGCTTTGCCTTCTACCCAGTATCTGCCCTGAGAGAAGTAATTTCTCATCTCTGTGCCTTTCCTTTTGCCTGCCACTTCTACCTAGATATAGTTCGTTCAGGGCAAGGAATTTCTCACTATATATTCATTAACTTATTAATCTTGACATATGCTAGAAATTGTGGCATTATGCATTGTAAATGCTGTATGCTTATATTTTGCTCTATATCAGCTCATCCTTTAAATATCCAAGTGTTTTAGTTTAGTGTGGTGATAACACTGGCTGTGGTACCTGTCGTTTTCCTAACTTTATCCATTTTGGCTCTGAAGAATTAGCGCAAATGTTTGACTTTTACTGAGAGTCAAAATAAAAGCAAGAAAGCTATATAGCCACAGAAATCCTTGTAAAGAAAGCACTTTTTTCTACTGTTTGTTCTGACGAGAGAAAGAGTATGTCGATGAACCTTCAGGGAATGTCACAAAATGAGATTTTCCCGAAAAATTGCTGATAGTTCCAGTTGAATGCAGCCAGAACAAGCCAATTGTAAGATCTCTGGGGTGGTATAGGATTACGGATTTTTTTTTTTTGTCTTGCCCTTTTCACTTTTGGACAGACTGTACGTAAATTCATTGCACAAGCCTAACAGGGCTTATACGCAACAGATGGTAACAGCACAAATAACTGCCTGGTGTTTTGAACTGGTACTTAGACAACTTTATAATAGACAATGTTGAAACAATAGGAGAATTTTACTTTTTTTATAAGGAAGAAATAGGTTACATAGAGCTGAACTGTAGAAAAAGCTGCATCGCCAGCTGATCTGTGGTAACTAGACATGCCCATACTGGTGAAGTATTAAATATTTCAACTGGTTTAGGCCACATTTCCTAAAATGAAACCACCTGAGCTGTCAGTAAATATTTGCAGATGTGCTATGAAAGAAAACAAAGTTGCAACAAAGTAGCTCTATTTCCAAAATATAAACAATCCCCGGAGAAAACAAACCAACCCAAACCTCTGAGGAGGAAATAGAAACAATCAAGATATCTCTCTTTCTTTCATTTTATTTCAATGATAAAGAAAAAAGGCAGCATTAGTAACTCATTTGAAAGCCCTGTGTCAGAACAACAACTTCAGGTGCATGTCCCGCAATTTAAATTCTTATTTTTGTTTAGTAGTATAGTATTTTCAATACTACCATTGTCTTTCGTACTAATACACAAAAAGTTATGAGTGTTTGTGCATCTGGTACTACCTGAAGAGCACCCGTGACGTAACGTAAGTCTGAGCTTTGGTACCTGAGCTGATTCCTCTCCAAGTAGCTGATGCAAATGAAATGCAACCTGCAAGGAGGACGATGGAGGTCAGAAGTTTTCAGATGAAGCTTCAATAAACAGTGAGGTCACAAAAAAAGAAGTCCTGAAGGGATGCATGTTTACTAACTTTGTGTTGGAAACCCTTCAATGTAGGGCAAAGTATTTAGCAGTCAATTGGTCACTGAGGCTGTCTTAGGCAGGAGGGAGTCAGTCCTGGAGTGTCTGGTGGTGATGGTTCATTGGTGACCTACAGAGACAGCAATTTCTTGGAAAAATTGTTTCAAAAGTTAATTGATGTGGTAGGAAGTAAAGTACAGCCTTAAATACAGCTTCTCTTATCTATCTGTGTGCCTTTGCTCCAAATATAGTGAGTATTACGCAAATCACAGCCACATATCATGCAAAGAGAAATGAAAGCTTGTGGATATAACAATACAGGTAATTTTCTTCTTAAGTACCAGCATATTTTGAAATAACACTTGGCTTGGAAAGAAGTTTCAGCATGAAGAGTATTTTTCAGTGCTAGCTACTGTTGATAATTTATTCAACTCATTGCTAATTATTGACTGTATTATTATTTGAGATTACTTGTAAATTATTGTCAGTGAGCAAAATATGTACATCAAAGAGTTTACCATCCTGAAGAAGTAATTTATTTGGCCTTAAGTGGGTAATTGTATTTACTTCTGTTGAGTTTTTGGATTATAACTGTAGAAGAAGTGGGTGGCAGCAAATATGGCCTGAAAAAAAATAAATGGAAATATCTATAATTAAAAAGGAAAAATGTCATGAAAATTTCAAAATTGAAGGGAGAAAAAAAAAAAAAACAGTTTTACAGAAACTCCACCCACATGCTTTTCTCAGCAGGGCACTATAACGGTCTTAACAAGTAAAGTGCGAGATGGAAACATGACATCATTAAGACAGTCTAATTAGCTTGCAATTTTTCCTATAAAGGTATCTAGTTACCAACTAATTGATGTAAACTGATTAACTCTTTCTCTAACATCCCATTCGCCACTTTTTTTTTCCTTCCATAGAATATGGAAAGGGTCAGGGCTCTGTTGTGCTACACACGGTGCAAACACAAATCAAAAAGACAATCCATACCCCAAAGAGCTCACAACCCACATGTTGTAGGGGAGGTGATACCTGCATACAAAAAGGATTTAGAATGAGTAGCTTAATACCAGTTAACGTTTGGCAGTGGTCTTATCCTAGCAGCAGCTGGACTGTTCTTGGGGCTTTTACAGACCTCAGGAAAAGAAAAAAAGGAAAAATTTAAGAAGGATTTGAAGACATATAATGAGGTGTCTCTATAGATGTTTCCTCCCAAGAGTGCAAGGCAGGATGTATGACAGTGGAAAGGTGCTTGTTTGAAAAATACAAGAAGTGTGTGATGGAAGCTGGCCTTATTGGCTCCTTGGAGATGAGGTTCAGCTTCCTGATGAAGAAAAAGAGATGATGGGTAGCAGAGGTATAATCTCTGAAGGGCCTTGAAAGTAAAGACAAGTAGCTTATTTTTGCTGCAGTTTGGCAGGGGTGGGCAGCAGAGGGATGTAAGGAGGGAGGTGACACGGCCAATGCAATGGGCTAGGAAAAGTGATCTTTATAGAAATATTCTAAAAGGGTTTGAGTTCGGCAAGGTTGTATTTTTCAAAGCTGAGGAGAAAGAAGTTTCGTTAATAATGGTGCAAGATGACAACAGTTTTAGCTGGGATGGACAGGGCTGTGTTTTTGAGGAATACTTGGGCCAAGGTTGTCTTCAAAGGTGAAGGCTGAGGAATAGCAGAACAGTGGTGATCTCTATGGTGACTAAACAAGAGGTCGTGTTGGGGCAGCTGAGGAGGTCACTTGTTGCTCTGTTTGTTACACTGAGCTTGAGCTGGCTTCTAAATTTCTCTGCAGAGGTGCTGAGAAGAGATTTAACTAGGACAGGAGGCACATCTGGAATAAGTGGAGAACTATGAGTTATCAGATGATAATTGAATTTCTTATCTGAACTGGCCCAGACATGAGTGCAGAAAGAGAAAAATGGGTCCAACTGAGAAGGCAAAACCTTCACAGAGAGTTTAGCAGTGTCAGAATCAGCTAGAAGGTGAGAGGAGAGCATGAAAGGTCAGTGTCACGACAGTCAAAGAATAGCGAACTTTAATGAAGAACATCACGGAAAACTGTGTCAGAGGGACCTTGGCATAATGAGAAGGCTATGGTTGGAGCTTTCACTAAGAAGAGGTCACCAGAGACTCTGGTGAAAACTGTATCAATTGAATATAACGGGCAGAAATTAGATTAGGAACAGTTTGGGACAAAATGGAAGGAGAACTGACAGCAGCTCTAAACAGCTTGTACAATGAAAATGAGAGGAAGCAGAGACTGGGCGAGACAGGAGTGGGCTAGAGTGTCTATGTTTTCGTTTTTAGATGAGAGACGCTACAACATGCCCATATTGTGGTGGGAAAGAATCAGAAGAGTAAGAGCAGTAGAAAGTCTGACAACTCTGCTGGAGTTTGAGTGTAATGTGATAGGGGAAACTCAGTGCAGCTTCAGTAGGTCTGGCCCTTACATTAAAATAGATGCAGGCAGCACGTGTGTTTCTGTGTAGTTTAGAATATGCTTAGTGTTGTACAAAGCAATAAGCGTAAGATTTGTTGTGTGCCCTGTTGTCTTCTTCTGGTAATGTTATAAGCGAGCAGGACCTGCTTGTGCTGCAACTTGGTAGCGGAGGACTAAATCCCCTCCCCTTCATCATAATTAATACTAAATCGGTTGGATATTTGAGTGTGGTCAATAGGTGCTGTACTGGTATCCATTTTGCGTTTTATTCTACAAGCACTTTTGAAAAAAATTGCAATTTGAGATTTTCTGTCTTCCCTGGAGAAAGTTCTTGAAGCCAAAAATAGTGTCATGTTTTTACAGGTAGCTAAAAATTTCTGTTCAAAAATGTCAGTTTGTCTACATCCGTGGTGGGAAGTGCTGAAACATTTTCTCTCTCATTTTCCTGCTTTTCTCACACTTCGAATTTAAAAAGTTTTCTTTGATTCCCCCTTTATTTTTCCAAAATGAAACATTAATGAAACACAGAAGACTCTAACTGAAATGAAATATTTTGATTTCTTGAATTTTTTTTCTTTTTGTGTATTTATTTTTTTCCATCTAACTCTCCACGTTACCTGTACACATTTTGTGTTTCTAAAGTTTGAATAGTGATAGACAAAAAAAAAACAGCCAAAGGATCCAGATTCATCTCCATGAGCCAGAGGTTGCATGCATAAATTCATGTCCATCAAGCTCTGAATAAATTCTTTTGTTTATGCAACAATCTGTGCAAGCACAACACACTTGCAGCTGAGCACCAGTTGGTTTACAGCTTTCTGTGCCATTCTCACTTCTGGGTGGGGGGTTGAGTGCATTGAACCCCACAGCTGGTAAAACCAGCCCAGTGCGAGTTTATTTGCATCTGAAAAGCCCCAGTTCCAAAGGTGCTGTGACTTGGCTTGCACTTGCATGTGGAGGTTGCTAAGCGCAACCCCTTGTCTGCACACTTTTTGAGCGTTATTACTTGAAGTTGCGAGGGAAAAATTAGCAGACAGAGTGACTTAGCTTCTGCTGAAACCACTGGAAAAATTTCCACAGGCTTCTCTGAGAGATGTTGCAGAAGCAACAGGAAGAAACCTTTTTGCAGACAACGAGGGAGGTCTGTATATTGAGAGACAAAAAGCGGCTTCTTGCTGGGGTCCAAGAGATGTTCCTGGTTTCCCCTGCAATCTTACCTGCCCTGCCAAAACACAAAAGGCCACAACTGAGCACATCTTCTGCGCAAATACTTCAAGGTAGCACCATCTGAGCTATTTCACATCCCCTCCCCTTGCTCCAAACTGATATATGTGGCTCACTACATTTAAAATGAAAAGTCCTCAGACAATTCTAATCATATTGTCAGTCAGACAGTCATCTTCTGAAAGGGGATCCTTCACCTTTAAGAATGCATGTACAATAGTGATATGTAAGCAGCTCAAAGACTCAATACCCCTTTTTTCTGCAAAGCAAGGCTGGGTTAGGAAAAAATCAATATGTTAGAAGTAAAGGTCATACAAGGAAAAGTGACATGAAACAGTCTTCATGAAGGATATTGTTCCCTTAGTTCTGTTTGAAGTTTTCTTTACCCTTGTGCTAGCCTTAGAACAAATATATTTTGTCCTAGAATAGAAACATACTTTTATTCGCCTTTAAAAATCTGTATTTTAAATATTTGTCTATTAGGGCATGTTCACATTTTAGCTTGTTTTGTTTTTGTCCTGTGGGTGAAGTAATCCTTGGAGAAAAGTATATTGTGTGTATGCCATCCCAGTGCGTTTGCTGGTCAGGGTTCCTTTAGAAATGGAAGTATATAATGCACACAAATGTATTTGCCTATCTTTTTAACAGTTCTCAATTTACTTTTCAAGTGGGCCAGATGCACTACTATAGCTCTTAAAAAGGTCAGGAACATCTCCTTATTTCCCCACACTCTGTACTTATTGCTTGGGTGTAGTTTTAAAGTAGTCCATGAACCCTTTTCACTCTTGCAACACATTTACCCACAATTAACAATCAAACCATCCTTACTTCATTCAGGCTCCCATTCTCTCTCTGCCTCATTTTCCCTGCCTCTCTCTTGATCTGCCATTGTGCCGAAAGCTGTTTGTGCCATCGCAATCTGCCCTCCTTACCAGCCACACAAGGATGGGGAGGGGGGAGAGAAAAAGCACACAGCATTCAGGCACTGAATAGCAAATTGCTCTTGAGTGTCCTTGCTTCCCCCATCTCTCCCCCTTCCTTCAGAAGGACAAGGGGGCCCCTGAAAGCAACTATACATTTTGCTTAGTGCTCTTGAAAACAAGCGTTTCACACCTGAAGCCTTTCACGGCAGCCCAGAAGCACCCCTTCAAACCACTTAATTGCCAATTGCTTCTGAGCTCGTTGTGAAAGTCCATTATGTCAGCCAGCTCTATGGCGAGTGACAAAGTATGGGAAATGAAAGAGTCCTCCTCGCAGGGCCAATGCAGCCTTAAAAATCCCCAGTTCATTGGTTTGCTTGCTGTTAACAGACAGTTACTGGTCACAGTCAAAGGTACGCCAAAACCTCTATCTTGTGTTATCATTATTTTGTTACATGAAAGATGCTGTTTTCCTTTATGTTCTTTCACATGCGACTGTATACAAACTTATAAGCAAATTTCGAATGCGGTTGGGGAAGATATCTTCACACAGACTTCATCTGTACTTGTGGACCTCAGATTGTATCATTGCCACTATTGTTCTGCTTAGGTATGTTTTTTCATTAGGTGAAGTAATTAAAAAAAAAAAAGGTGATGTGATTGTCAAGGTTGAAGGTATTAAGGAAAAAACATACAGGTACCCACTTAAAGGAAGAAGAGGGATCACCTTGAAGAGAAATTAAATAGATTATTAAAACAAACAGACAAAAACTGCAAATCATTTTAGCCTGAAACTCAGCTGTGAAGATTCATTTTGAAATTATCTATGCCTTCCTTGTGACTAAGCAACTAAGCAACTGTGAAGAGTCTGTCTTTTAGCTGAGCCAAAAGTTTATGGATATAACTGCATACAGCAAGGCAGGTGTTGCAAACTTTTCACATATTCATATTAATATTGCATATTAGTAATTAATTAGGTTTATGATCTAGTTTGGCCTTTGGGGAACTAAGCAGAAAACTTCCCTCTGATTCTCAAAAGTTCTTGATTTTGGACTATCACTGCTGACTTTTGTATTCCTACCAGGGAGATATTCCAATGAACTAGTTTACTTAATTATGAAAGAAATCCAAGTTAACGCTGGAGAATATTTGCAAAAACATTAAAGCTGGTTTATTCAAAAGATCATGTGCACAGTGTGAAACCTGATTCTAAAAACGTCTCTCTGACCTGTGGTAGAATAGGAATAATGTCATATGACATTGTGTCAAATCAAGAATAACCAATGCAACTCATAATTCGACTATTAAATACAGCTGATTAGTAAAGAGTTGCAGATCTGAAGAAATCATTTTGATATTTTTTGAATAACAAGTTGAAGAAAATTGCTCTTTGCATACAGGCAATTCATGGGTCAAAAAAGGGGTAGCATTAATTGTGTTGACTGTTCATTATGAACTAGTCACCCAGTTCTAATTAATACCTTTTAGTGGATTTTAAAGAAAAACATTACATAATCAGATGCAGTGTAAACTTAACTAAATACAGTACTCTTAAAGACAAGTAAATTCTTAGAAATGGATTTTAGAGTATTATTAAAACATGTCTATAAATATGTACCTAGTTTAGGCTTGCATTAGTGAAATATAAGAAGACAGAATGATCTCAAAATTGTGAAACTATATAAATGTGTCCAGAGCCTTTTTAAAATTCAGACTGTTGCACTGCCCCCCAGCTTCCAATATACTTTTAAAAAGTCCAGTCACTCTGACTTTTTGATTTGGTTTACAGAGAATATTTTCAAGTGTGATGTTCTGTCAGATGATTCAGACAATTTTATTAGCTACATTTCCAGATGTTTACAGACAAGCTGATTTTTGTTAGTCAGAAATGAACAGAAACAACACTCCTCGTCTCCCTTACTCATCTGAATATTGCACTACAAAGTCATTAAGTAAATTAAATAAATTAGGCTCTTATTAATGAAGTTTACTTTCATCAGGTATTCTGAATGGAGGCGGGGCTATTAGTATCAACAGAGTCTGCTAACCTACACCTGCTGAAATCCATGCTACATTGAGATGAAGGTGTGTGTCCTGTTTTGTCAGTGAGGGCTACACTTGTGTTGAAGAACTATCAAAAACGTCTCTTGAAACTGATTGACAGTTGACTAATTTCTTTTACTTTTTCAACAAGCTGCATATCTCCTAGGCTGATTTCTGTATAAAACTTGGTAGCTGTTTTCTTCTGGTGTGGTGGAGGACTCTGGGAAATTCTTGGCACAAGCATTCAAAGTCCCCTGTTCTGTGGCATGACAGAAGAAAATGTGTAAAATCTTTTTTTTTTAACAGGCTATGTTTTAGTTTCCTCTAGTATTTGCAAGGAAAATACTGAGTTTCATAAAGAAATCATTGAGAAACTTCTCCGGGACCTCTCTTACAAAAGCCCCTTCCATTCTCAATGTGCAAATCAGAGGAGGACATGTAACGTGATTTTTCTAAGCAGAGATGACTTTTCAGACAGCATTAGCTCCCTTTGCTGCAAGAACACACATTCATCACTCCTTTTCGTCATATTCTTTACAGCAATTAGACATTTTCCTGTATATTTCACACTGCTATGCATTTTTTTCTGACAGCTCATCAGCCTCTTTGACTCATGACCTGTAATGCCATCCTTGGTTTTTGAGATGTTTGGTTTTTTTTCCCTCACCAGGAGATGTGAGCACATATTATCATAGATGCATAAGGCCTATCAGTCACTTTTTCAGAAGGTATCCAGTAATAGAGCAATACTGTTCCCTCTCTGCCCACTTGTGTGTTGTTTTTTTTTTTTTTCTTACCAATTTCCCTCAAATCCCTCAAAATAGCAGGTGCTTCTCTTCATTCACCTCCACTTCATCCAGCCCATCTGTCTGATTCTTCTATGGGAAAGATTAATGGGACATAGCTCACTTCATCTCATAGTTTTTAACAGATCAGGGCGGAGGGGTAGGTGGAAATTCTATCCAATTTTAGATATATGTTTCATGATGAAGACCTGATGATGATATCGCAGCAGTAAATTTGGGATCTTTCTTAGTGTTGGTCTGTTTCCAGAGTATTTCACAGGCTTGTGTTTTGAATGTCACCATAAGTAAGTTGCTCTCTACCCATCATCTCAAAAGCCATCACTACTGTAGCAATTAGATGCTGTAAGTGTAGTTATGATAAAATTGCTTTAGCTTTATGAGACTAAGTACACATTGATCCCTTACTTGGCCTGTGTTCCTGTGCAAGAGTGTTTGTGGGGGTTATAGGGGCTGTTTGCTTTAAAACATATTTTCAAATAGTCTGCTAAAAACCCTTTTTCCCCCTTCTGGTACACCTCTGTCTTCTCCCTTTTTATAAACCTCATGATGTAAGTTGGGTTTTTTAATACCAAATGTCTAACATTTTTTGTTGTTATATTTTATGACTTTGAGTACTACTTTGCTGTGACTGTGGTCCTTTTTAAACAGAGGGAAGTACATGAGTAGGAAGATGCTTCTGTGTATGCAATAATACGAAATGCCCTGACATCTGTTACTTCCCAGATCCATACTCAGCCTCTCTTACATGTCTAGTTCTAGTGTTATACAGAAGACTGTTATTTTCTGTCCTAGTCTAGTAGAGACTCAGCAATGTAAGAACTAGCACATCTCGTCTCAAGGAGCAGAATAGTTGATTTCTAGCTTTTGTGTATGTTTGCAGCATACACACAGATCAGACCCGGGTCAAATGGTTCATTCTGAAGGTGACATTTTGTCTTTTCTTGATATATCTGTGTCTACTTCTAAAGCTGGAAGCTTCGCTTGTAAATGTGAATCTGAAGAGCTTAGGTTTGTCTAGAAAAATGAGTATGGCTATGTGTAAACATAATGCATTTGCAAGTGCAGAGTGAGTACAAGCACCCACTTTTGAAGCTGTAATGACCATACATGCATCTTGAAGACGTTGCTATTAATATTTGGCCACCCCATTGTAGAACTGAGCCCTAAAAACAGCATTCTGCATGAGAGTTTTACGGCCGTGAAATCTAACTTTCTATTTTGTACTTGCACTGGTTTTATGTACAAAGATGAAAATCGTGTGTGTGTGTATATATATATATACACACACATACACACACACACAACCTTTTGAAATCCTCTTTGCTTTTTCAGAGTATTGCCCAGAGTGTAAATCAATGCAAAATTTGGCTTTAATACTTGAAGTCTGATCACATCCATGAGGCTTGTCATTTTTGTGCCATGTTGTAAAAGAAACCAGCCCTACAAAAGCATTACACAATCTAACCAAAGCGAATCCCCTAGGTAGTTCAATATCTGCACAGGGACAGATGGATTGGTTATAGACTGTGATGCCAAACCAGTGGCTTCAATATTTTTTGATTTAATGTAAGAAGCGCTCCTAAGATGAAGGGAATATGCAGCTACCTGAAGGCTGCCTTTCCTCTAAGACTGTTCTGCATTGTTCCACGAAGGGTAAGAGCTTTTCTGCCATATCCCTGATTCCAAAGCCACATCTGTTGTATTTCCTCTGAGATATTCCAGTGTTATCCTGGGACAGAAAAGTACAATACTAAGAACATGTTTGTCTTTAGGCTGACAATGAAGCCATAGCAGTATGCTGATTTTTTGTGTCATATGATGCTGTATGATAATAAAGGTTTTAGACTTTTGCTCTAGAAAAACTTTAGTATACAGATTTACTGTTTGTGGCACCTCCTTGCTTTGAATCTTCATAAACAGTGACTTTGTCATGTATTAAAATATTCAACGCTTTTGGATCCTCTGCTTCTAAAAAGTAAACAATGGGGAATAAAGCACTCTTGCAAAGAAGTGGGTGTTAGAAAAACAGGATTCACTTTACTAAGAGGCAATGCTGGTGATGACAGAGTGCTGTATCTGTCTTTGCAACTCTTAAATACTCTTCTACTTGAGTTGGCTCTCGAAGCGAAGCACATGCTGCATTCAATGTGTACAGTGCATTGTGTACTTTGATTTTTGTTAGGAAAGAAAATGGGCACCAAAGCTTGACGGTAAACATGAAACTTTGAAATTCCACCAGTTCCTTCTTGTTGCTTCTATGTGCAATAGAGGGTGGTACTTACTTGAACCTGGATGGAGAAGTTTGCATTACTTAAAATTTGTAACTTAAAAACATAGAGGAAAAATAAACATTTAGGATATTGAAGTTTTATTGGTTGATTTACTGCAGTTGATATCAAGCCATACCATGGCCATAATTTACTTGTGTTATAAGTAAAATCCTGAAAGTCTTAAGCGTTAATTTTCATATATATCATTTATTACCAAAAATAATCCTCCAGTTTTTGTGTGAAAGTCCCTGATTGGAATTTTTGCTCTAGAATACTCTCTAGCATCAGGTGACTTTTAATTATGAGCACAGGACTTTAGAAACTATAATTTAACAAAACAAGTCCTCCAGAGATTCAGTAACGCACCAAAATAAACACAGCAAATTCTGTGCTTATTCTGTTGGGAAATGAGTACTGAGTTTAATGTAAAAGTGAACAAATACACAATATACATTCAACTTCTGTGGAAATGGTAGTGCCAATGCAAACGTACTGTTTTAAAGGAATCATTAGCAAAATCTTGGGAAGTACTTTAAGCTAAGTTTGAAGTTCAGTGTACCAGAATATCATGCGCGTTCATAGTAGGGTCAGCTCTAGATAAATGTAAATGAAGTGTTTAGCTATTCGTTAACTCATGGTAGATGATACCAACATATGCAAGTGCTCCAAGTAGTCTAAGACTGTATATTTCTGTAGAAGTTTGTTGAAAATTTCCTACCAGTCTGTTGAAATACAAGTTTGAAAGGTGGAGTGACTATTATAAAAGGCCAAAGGATGTTTGTGAGGAGAAGGTTCTTATGGGACCGCATTGTTTTTCATACTGGAAATCTACAGCATAGAGATTTTAATATAGAAAACATCCTGAATTTTGGCTGAAATATTTGTATGTTTGCTGTAATTCTCCAGTTTCATCTTTAAAACTTGGATTTTACCTACTAAAATTTATAAAAATGAATGTGAAAAAAATCTTCATGCAGAAGTATCCTGGCCGTTATTAGACTTCAGCTTAAACTAGGCTAGAGATTTCACTCAATTTTTGCATGTAATAGATACTGGGTTCTCTTACAAACTTGGTCATTTTTTCCATTTGTTTTTTCAGGCAGCAAACTACAGCTGTCTAATTTAAACTCAGACTGTTGTCTTATGTGGATGTTAGGAAATACAGGTCTTTCCCTATAGAAGGAAGAGTGAAACTCAATGGATCCTAAATCACTACATTGTTGGCAAATAAAACGTTTGGAAGAACTGTAAGGAGTAGAGGAATAAGAACTAAAATTGTGCAAAGCCATTTAAAGCAGAGGGAAGTGTGTCAAGGAAGGAATGGAGGATGTGTTCCTTGGAATATTTGTTTCCAGCATGAAATTCCTGGTGAAGAGCACACAGAATTTATCGTTTTCTTCATTCTCCACCAATCCATTTTTCTTTCTTTTGCCCTTTTTTTCCTTTTCTTTCTCTTCTCTCCTTCTTCTTAATGTGAGCTGCACTGCTGCTATCTGTGTTGTTCAGCCTTTCTGACCTATGCAGCAGCCCAGGCGGGGTGGTATCAGCTCTTAATGTTCTGCAGGGGAAAATTTAATCAGAAAAATAATCGTCTTCCTTGCAGTGGAGAGAAAAAAAAAAAGGGGGGGGGTGTGGAACTCGGCATGCATGACAGAACATGCATGGACCACCAGAAAAGCGTGGTGAGGTTGGAAGGTGGTAGATCTCTTTTTTCAGAGCAATCTGATCAGAAGGCAAACATCTAAAAGCAAAAAGAATCCAAAAAGAGTGTTGAAGTGCCAGAATGCACCAGCTAATAACTTTAAATAGTTCATTGAGTCTTCCGGAATTTTTTTTGTTCTTCTTCAGGAATAATCTGCTTACATCGTTAAGACCTCAGCTAAGCTCAGTAACACAAATTACCAGATGTTGTATCCCCTAGTTTTTTCCATCAAAAGACCAACCACCAAGCTTGTTGAAAGAGAGAGGTCATTGTCCTTCCCTGGCAATAAAACTATTTTTGCAACTCCTAACAAATGAAATGAGAATACCTTTCAGCTCTAGAGGGGATCCTATCTCCCACTTCTTCCAAGTTTCCCTGTTTGGCTTTGTTATTTTCTAATAATGCACTCATGTGTAAGCTAATAATGTGAACAGAGGGAAAATGAAGAGTTTTTAAAAAAAAAAAAAGGCAGAATGAATTAGGGCAATTGAGGTCGCTCTCTTTCATTTTTGCTGGAAGGATTTTAGCCCTAGTTTTTACCTTATCGCTTATTACACAATTTATGATAAAATGAGATGTGATTCCATTCTTATTGTTGTGCTATAGCCTATTGAACATGCATATATAGAATTCATTTCAAATTTAAACACTATCTTAATTATAAATTGAATAAAATGGACAACCTATCAGATTCCCTAAATTGCATTCTAACAAATAATTTCATTTTCCATTACTTTTCCACCAATGATATCCTGACCATAACAATGTTGCGTATACACCCTGTTCCTTTACTTTAATTGTGCCAGAGATTTTGCTGTATGACAACTGTTTCTCTGTGGGCATGTGTGTTGCTTGCCATTTGTTCCATAAACTGTTTTTTAGATTTTTAGTAAGGCTATATAAAACCCTAGAAAATATGAGTATAAATTTTAGTTTGTTTTGTCTTTTAAGTCTTATTCTACCACAGGCTTTACAATTCACAGCTTGTAGCTTTAAATGCCCAACTTGGTTTGAACTAGGTTATTCAGTTTTAAAATAAATGTACAACTCAGATTCTGCAAGGATTTTTAACTTATGCAGGATCTGAGGTGAGAATGTGATCCATAATCTTAACCAGCATTTGAAAGATAGTGGCAAAACAGATCTAACAAAATAACTGACATCTCTTCATCACTCTGCATTTTCTGAAGTAATTTGGAATTAAATAATATTTTCTATAGTGAATCAGCCTGGTAATTTTTTTAAAGGCATTATAAGATTTAGTAATGTTTTCTACTAACTTTTTAGAAGTGTTTTAAGAATTAGGGTATGGAAAAATTACAATAAGGAGTCAATACACCAAAACCAATACTGGCAGGGAAACAGATAGGAATGTGTATTGGCTGCCTTATAAGAGCAATGACTTTTTAATTTTATGTATAAACCTCTGTTCAGATTCTAACTCAACTTTACTGTTGACTTCCATGGTTATATCTCAAAAATTACAGTGACAAAATGTATAAAAGATTTGACCTATTTTTTCATTATATTATTTATACTTTCTAAATACACTTCTGTGTATTTTAAGATTTCCAATGTATTTTAGCCAAATGCAGACTGTTTGTTACACATGGCAAAAGATTGATTGTATTTAAAAACAGCCAAACATCTGCTTTTTTTAGCATGCAGTTTATAATTTATTTAGATTTTAGTTACGTTTTGTTTGGTTTCACCGCACCCTGATTTCTTAAAGGACTTCTGAAAAACTGTATAATTTCCATACATTATTTTTATAGATCATTGTGATTTAAATACTAAATTCAAAGAGTTAAGCGACACTAATTTGTTACGTTTTTTGAGTTTGAATAAAGTGAAGCCATTTGAGCAAACATTGAGACTTTCATCAGAAGAAACAAAATAATACAATAAACACATTTGAATGTTGCTAATTTAGCAACATTTTTCTCATATCATAAAGATTGTATTTAAATTCCACTTCCCTTTAACTTTCTTTTAAAAGTATATTTTATTTGAATTCTCTCAGCTTTTTCATAGCACAAATTGCTTACAGATCCACACAGCATTAAACTGGCAAAAATAAATAAATAAAATACTTGTTGCATCTCAAAGGATTTTTCCTCTCTTCTGGAGTTTGCAAATAGGGCATAAAATCTAAATTCTAGGAACAAGTTGAAGTATCCCAGCAATGAAGCAGCGAAGATACCTCTGAGCTTTAGACACAACACTATTCCCCTTTATTTTGTATTTCGTACTTTAAGAGTTTTATCCAACACAAAACCTCCAGTTTTTAGCCATTTTCCCCCAGTTGAAATGATTTGCTATCACCCCAACTCGATCTGTTATCTCCCAAATAGTTTCAACTGTGTTAATGTCTGCGTGTACTTTTTTTTTCCTTTCTCTTATCAGCCTCTCGGCAGCATTTGTGATTCATAGCAGTCATCAAAGTGATAATAAACTCATTCACAATACTAACAAACATGGGGCTCCCAGTTATTTACGAGGCAAATTCGCTGCAATGCCGGGCAGCCGAACAGGGGAGAATCAAGATGGTGTTGATTGATAAATTGACAGGTTAATTTACAAGTGGATAATAGGAGTTAGACCCAGAGGGAGCGGCTGCCGGGCCCCGCTCCCGCTTGGTTGCAGTGCCATCTGTCTTGTGCCTGGGAAGCTGCAGGTCCCCCGCACACCCACCCCCGCTCCGAAATTCCACACAAAAGACCCCTATTTACGGCTATTTAAATTGCTTTGCTGGCTCAACACGGTACAGTGGACAGGCTCCCCCTTCCTTCCATCCCCCTGCCAACCGAGTGGCATATACCTACAGAAATGCCGACAGTCTCTCATTACTTAAAATGTGAAGTGTTTCTAAGGTCCTGGAGTACTTTTGCTTTGCTTTTAATTGAGGGGAGAAGGTAAATATTCTTGTAGGTTAGAGTAGGATATACTATATATATAGCAGGATATACAGTTCTGCGCCGTTTCTATTGTTTAAAAAGTGATTGCATTATTTTTTATTTAATATCCACCTACAATATATTTTTAAAGCAATAAAACTTATTTTAAGATTAACTTATTTTTCTTTCTGCAAATATATACGTTTCACTGTTCCCTGTCTGGCTGACAGGAGCCTAGCTTTGTAGCCAAGTATTTCTTGTATACAGTTGGGAATGTTGAATAACTTCTGTGAGTCGTCTCATTTTTGTAATCCCTAGGAGCCATTTTTATGGCAATCAATCACTGTTTTTATGTCATTAAGCATTTAACTAAACTGGTTGTTGGCTTCCCCACAATGACCTGAAATTTCATGGAATTCAAGATCAAGGAGCAGTTGCCATTATGTGTCTTTGAAGTTAATATGTTCCAGTCTTGCATTTTAGCATTAAGAAAGTTTTAT
Organism: Streptopelia decaocto; assembly: GCF_964273445.1. NCBI lineage: Eukaryota > Metazoa > Chordata > Aves > Columbiformes > Columbidae > Streptopelia > Streptopelia decaocto. Next base: position 8,660,181 of record NC_138664.1, read on the forward strand.
TAGGAAAATAAAAGGGGTGGTCAGAAATACAGTTTTCCTTTTACAGTAAGTGTTAAACACTGGAAAAAAAGTATTTTTTTTTAAATACCTAATATACTTAAGCTGCAGTTGCCAAAACTACATCAGCTGCCCTGTGGCTCCAGCACAGGCTGAGCTGAACTGGATCTCAAAAACCAGGCGATAGTGTGTGCTGATGTCTCCTATCGTTATCCTCTGTAAGCAAGCATGGCTTATGCTCATCGCGTACGAACTTCAGGGAACATGGGTTCTGCAATAGCCGGTGAGACTGTGAGTCCTGGGCTTTCATTCTGCAGCTCGAGATCTGAATGGGCAAAAAGCACAGCGCTTGAATATCTGCCAGTTTTGTTTTCTCACACCTCTCAGATCTGGATTTGTCTTCTCAGTTGTTCCTGGAGTGCCAGTGGAGGGGAGTAGGTGCTGGTGGGCTTGCACAGAATGTAGATCGTTGCAGCTTGTCTGTGAACAGTAGTGATTCGTAATGCTCTAAATGAAGTTGTGAAGGCATTCAGGGGCAAATCCTTTCCTCCACGCCTGGCCCAAATGTGGAGCTTGATGTGGGGAAACTCTGCAGGGAGCAGGGGAAGGAATAAACCTTCCCTTGCGCGGGCCAGGGACCAGCTTGGCTATAGTCTCCAAGCTGCAGGCACCTCCTCTGTGGTTCTGCCTGTCTGTCAAAGGGTAAATGGCTGGTGGATCTGCATAGTAACAGAGACTTTGGCTCTGTTGTCACTTGCTCTAACCCCCTGGCAGCAAAGAGGACCCCTTACGAACCAGCAGAGAAAAAACATCATCCTGATATTGTGCTAAGATTCTTCAATGAGACGGGGTTGTTTCCTGATGCTTTACTGATCAGTAAAATGTTCTCTCAGTTGTATGAAGCGGGTCAAACCATTCAGGGACTGTATCTGTAGCAAAATCAACACTTTAATTTTCTGAAAAAAAACAAACCAAACCAAAACAAACCAAAAACCACCAAAAAAAACCCAAACAAACAAAACCTTCCAAAAACCAACACAACACCACCAAACCAGAATCTAGAGAGTATTTCCTATTAAAAACCTGCCACCCAAAGTTTTAAGAAGATAGTAAGGACACAGGAAAGTTGGGCTGTTACAGAAAGAAACTTTTAAAATAATGATCTTTCATTCTTTACCGGTGAGTTAGGAAGACATTACTGGTACTTATAGCAAACAAAGACTAGGCTGGATTTAGCAGTTTGTCTGTCTCATCCTGCCCACCATTGCATCTGAGAAGTTTCTCTTGAGTAACTTGGTCTGGTTTTTTGAGTGCCGTAATTTTTGGTGGAGGAAATTAAGTTTGTTGCACAGAGTCATTTAGTTAAAACCAGAACTAGAAACAGTGCATGGAAAGACAGATGCTGATTTACTTTAAGCAAACAAAAAAAGGTGTAACAATAGAGCCAAGATAATCTTGAAGAGTGATCACTGGAAAGAAGAGCAAAATTTTAAAGTGGCAGGTGAGATGAGAGTTCCCGCTACGTGAGTTTGTGCAAGTTGCTGTGAATTGCCCCGATTCACCATTTTACCTGGTGGGCATTGGGTTTCCAGCAGGGATTTAGCACCTTCACCTGTGTTGTACTTATTTGGGTCTATTTGTTTTGTGGTAGTTGTCTATTGCTGTATTGAACCGATTTAGGGTCAGTTGTTTGGTTTGGTTTTTCTTCATGTCTTTGGTTTCTTTTGAGCCATCTAGACAGTGACAAGTATGTAGGGTCATAGATTATAATAGTAATTAATCTTATTAAAAAGTCTTCTTGCAAACATTGAGAAACAATAGCAATGTAATAAGAGGCTTGCTTGGTCCTGCTCTTTATAATATAATGTGATAACTGTGAATGTTTTAAAAAAAAAAAAAAAGTGTGTGTGTATATATATCACACAAGCATGTTAATGCTCCCAATTCTCACATGAGTTCAGGTTGGTTTTTTTAAATTCTGTGGCTTAGGGCTACAAATAACATGACATGAAAAAGGTGCAGATGCATTTAAATCCCTCTTTCTTGGACACGCACGTAACCATAGCCAAAGACAGGTGAATTACAAGTAGAGAATATTTAAACTCATTGATTTTCATTATTACTTCCTTCTCATTCCATATGTCACATCAAAGCGTGGTGGTATTCTGTTTGGAAAGGAGATCGATGCAAGGAGATAGGACTGATCCTTGCTATTCAAGGGGAGTTTCCAAATTCAGTGGGTGCCATAGGATAAAAGTGACCCTGGATTTGCTGTGACTGTTTTCTTAAGTTTATATAGACAGACTGCACAAAAAGACAAAAAGAAAAAAAAGCATAGATTCTGGCTTCATACAAAACCTATTCTCTTAATTGAAGCTTATTTAAAAACTTAGATACTCTTTTCAACTGTAATCCTTAAAGATTATCTTGACTTCTCTTTATTATTCAGAATCATTTCAAGTAAAAGTGCACATCTCTTCTCAGTAAACATATTTCATGGATCAATCCATGCAAATAATGCTTCCTTCAATTGTGCATTTCCTAAAATAACATGATGACATCAAATCATCCTGTTTTGAAGAGTTTGTAATAATAAATAATAATCAATGCTGCAGACTGAAGGATGCATCAATTATATTTATTTTATCCACAGTTCAGACTCTCTAGGTTGTATATTTTTTCCCTAATAATTTTGCACATTTTATTGTAAAGTGTACTTCAGTCTAATTGGCAATGTGGCTACTGGCTGCTGATTGAGACAAAATTGCACTTTGCCTGAAACAAAAATTGAGTTCTATTATGTGAAATCTAAAATATTGCCATAGTCTTGCAGAATTGTTTTAGAAAGTGGTTTATGAGGGACAAAGGAGAACTGAAGAACAGGGAGTGTAAAGAAATAGAACCTGATGAAAAAATTGGAAAATGTTGCTTGAAATCGCATTCAAATTGCAAGGGAAGTAAATTTGGGAGATTATCCACATTATTTAAAAAGAAAAAATAAAATCAAATCTTAGTTTTGAGATTATGAAAGTATTTTAAATTAAACAGGTTTTGGAAATAATCCACAGACTATTTTAGTGACTAGAACATTATTTTAACCTTTAGTCTGAGATTGTGAGACAGAGATTGAAAATTTTAGGCTATTTAGGACAGTATATTCTCAATAAACAGAATGCGTGTTTTATGAGGTTATTGGTTCTTTTCTGAGTTGAAGTACGTAGTGAAAATGGCATTACAGAAAAGAGGGCTGCAGATTTAATAGATATGTCCTCAGCTATGAAGATTTCTGGGGACATTTTGAGGGTGAGAAAAGATCACAGATGTCATCAGAACTGAACAAAAGAAATTCCTTTTCAGAGAGTGTAAAATTCCCCTGCAGTCTATGTCCTATTTTGAGCCTTTAAGAAGTAGTATTTGAGCCCATGGGGAGAGACTGCTCGCTAACTTGTAATTTCAAATGATTTGAAATGTGGCACCTGCTGGCCTCCTATGTGGGATCATTTAGGAGAAACAGCAACTATCTGTAAGACCAGGTTGTCTAGCTGGTTATCTTGAGCTAAAATCCTTTTTCATATTTGTCTTACATACGTAGCATAGGTACGGGGTTATTTTAGTATTGGCTGCTGATATGTAGATGTAGTTTTGGTAAATATGTTCTTTACTTTAGGGAAGTCAAAGTTCCTCTAGTACCTTATTCAACTATAGCAAATGTTAGAAATAAGTACCATATCATAATTTTATCTGCTTAGCTCTGTGGAACTGTGAGCTAAGGTAAGAAAGATGCAAAACAAGTTATCAAATCAGACAAAGGGACCTAATTAAAACATGATTGCTGAGGTCTACAAAAAATACAGTTAAGTCATAAGCTAAAGAAAATGAGGTGGCAAAGTTAATGTATTTGCCATTTATCTCTTGAGATCTCAGTTCAAAGACTCACTTTCAAATCCTACAGGATCATCTCTTTCAGATCCTACAACAGTCCGATAGATTTAAAATCAGATTGGACTCATCCAAAGGTATAATGCATGAAGGTAACAAAGCCACTCTGACAATAAAACCAGCGCACCGGCTGTCATTGCTTCACGTCTTCCCAGGATGCAGCATTCAGTATTGCCTCATGTAGACAGAGTAGAAATGAAACACGGAAATCCAGGTGCAAATCACACTTCAAGTTATTTAGATGCAATTCTGGTGTTAGAGCAAAAATGTCCTATCTCTGTGTAAGAAAATTCAGTTTTCTTGATTCCTGCCCCAGTTTAAGTAGCTAGAAGAATTTATATTGTAGTTGATGTAATTATACTGGTTATCTTATTTTCTCAGTATCTTCAAGACTATTCATGCATTTCTTTGGTTTTTTAAAATTTATTTATTGCTGAATTGCAGGCCAAGAAGATAGGGTTGTAGTCATAGGATGAAAGGGGTGGGACTTAAGTATCTGAGTTAAAAATTCAGATCTGCCACCCACTTCCTATATGACAAGATGTGTCACCTTCCTATTCTGTAAGTTCCCAGCAGATAAAAATGAAGATGTGTTATCTGGATGTTCTGAGTTGGGGACAAAAGCATCTTATTCTGATTTCAATTAGACAGTATTCAGCAAGATAGTGTTCTTACATCATTTGGCACATTTCTGCAGTTAGGCTGTAGTTGGTTTAGGTGTATGGCTTGGTCTGTAAAGACACGAGATGATACTTGTTGCCTACTAAATCACTGTGTTCAACAGCTCACAACCTTGTGGTGGTGGGTGCACAGTGCAGCACCTCCCATGGAGGGCTGGGTGTTTGGCAATTAATGTATATTGCTTTTTCGGTGATTTATGTCCTGGTGAGAAACTGGGCAGAACGTAAGTCAAGGTAGAAAATATTTCTTTCAAGCAAAGGTGACCCCATTCCCCTCATCAAAGATCGGTCCTATTCCAGTTCTTTTCTTCTATTCTTCCTATTAGTTTTTGACAGTCTGTGTATGGAGATATTTCTTGTCAAGATGAAAGTCATGTCTCTATCACTTGCAGTGCTCTGTTAGTTCCTTTCAAGGAGTTAAGTGCACTGGCAGTTAGTAGGAATGACGAATCCCACTCATTCTTGCAGCTGCTTGTAAAAACTTATTCTTCTTGTTTTGTGGAACAAAATTGGACAGTTTTAGTTACCTTCCACAATTTGTTGGCACTGTGGCTAGGTACAATATTTAAAGCAATATATAATGAATGTGTGAAACTGAACAAGTAAACCACAGGTATCTCACTATACCTGAGCCTTCTTACCATAGCAGCAGAATTGGTTGTAGATCAAAAAAACATATGTATGTGAGACTTCATGTGGGTCAGAGGTGCGAGAACCCCAGGTTGTGTTCCTGTGTCCTACTTTCCTGCCCATCCAGCTCATGTTTCAATGGAAAGTAAGATTTGCATTCTCAGCTGAGGTCTGCCCAGCACCATACAGCCCTGCAGCTCTAGTAGGGAATTCATTTCCTACCCCTGTAGAATGTCCGTTCTTACAAATTCAAACCTAAAAGGGAAATTTACCTCATGAGTGACCTCATACTTTTCCTCCTGTTGCCTAGAGGAGAGCAAGGTCAGTGAGCAATGCCTGATGACACACACCGTACTCCTGTTCCTGCTGCCCTTGCACCCTGGCCGTTACAGATTGTAAAGCTACAAGTCCATAATCAGTGACAAAAATAAATCCTGTACTGGGAGGTGAGTGCTCTGCTTCTGTTGCATTAAGATAGCCCACTTTGAAATGTTGAACAAGCAGGGGAAAGTGCATCAAGCATCTGTAGAGGCGGCTGAAGTTGGGAGATTGATATTTCAGCTAGGCTATTGTCTTCAAATTCCAGTGGATATTTGTTATGCCTGTGATTTTCTATGCATATTGTGCATAAAATAGATAAAACCAAAACACCGTGTTATTACAGCTAGAGAGAAAAGCTGTACGTTGAGCAAGAAAAAGCATTGAACTACTGGAGGAAGGGCAAGAGGCGAAAGCAAAGGTATGTTCTGTTGTTTCTTTTGAGGAGAGGTGAAGGCAAAGGGGAGATTTAGCAGCTGTTCCTTGTGGCAGAAAATCATCCCTGATTGTTTGTAGAACAGAGGCATATGAGTGTCAAACAGATATCCTAGATCCACAAAGATACATCCTGACCTGCGTGCCTGCTGGATGCGCATGTCATGACTGTAATTTTGTCATGGTAAAAATGTCAAAAGTCATGAAAACCTAGTAAAAATGAGAGAGAGAAAAGTCACTGTCAAGTTTTGAAGTAATCAAATGACCCTTGCAGACCTGGATCTCTCTAATCTAATTTTCTTAAGGTCTGAAGGGTGGCTTATGCACCTTCTATTAGGCAGTACCTAACCCCTTACCTCTTAGAGGTGGTTCAGCACAGCCCAGCAGGGAGATTCCTAAAGGCCCCAGTGTACACAAGAACTCTAAGATGGTGATGATAGAATATGAAATCCCTGTGCAACGGCCCAGCTGTCTTGTTCAAGTTAAACTCATGGTATTGTCACAATATGCTGATTCATTAGCTTGCAACCATATTTTCCATCACGAGTGTACTCTCATATCATGTGCATCCTCTGGTTAAGGAAGGACAGGTTTGTGGATTGTTGTTTGTTTTGTTTTTAAACAAATTTGGGAGTAATTTTTATACTGATCCTCAGTATTTTGCTCCTGCTTTTTATTGTAAGATTGAAGATAAGGTTAAATGCACAATGCACATCTATGTGGCAAGAAGGAAGGAATGGAGTGAGACACTCTGTATAAAATCTCTCTTTCTCCTGCTGACAAGAAAGCTGTTTTATGTGATGCATCCTTGATCTTCAAACACACCCCTAAAGCTATTAGCCAGGCTGAATTACTTCTCAACTTGTAGTCTGTGTTATCTAAACAGGCCATTTTTGGGCTAGTGTACATTAAAATGTCCCTTCACCCTCCTTGTCTGAACCAAACTGGCCATTTTTCAGGTTCAGATCAGATCACATCAGTCTCCCCTCCAAACATGCCCCCAGCTCCCTCTTTCTCATGCCCTACAGCTTCTTCCGTGTTGGGAGATCAGGTGGCAAGTTGTCAGCACAGCCCAGCTGCTGCTCATCTTCCAATTCACGCTTGCTCTGAGCTCCCCCATTAGTTTTGCCCTAGAGAGCATTGTCGTTCACTGCTAACAGGGCAGCCCAGAGCCATCCGCGTTTCTGCCAGCTCTAAGACTTCAGAGGGCTGGAGGCTCTAGTGTAACTAATAGGGAAGTCTGGAAGCAATGGGAGATTTGAACGTAGAGACACAGCCTGGGGCCTGAGCCAGTGGTCTGTCACTACTGTTCCTCCTCATGCTGCTTCTAGAAATATAAAGTGGACACTGCAACCTCAGATGAATAGACCCCCTGTACTGAAGCTATGGCTTCAGTGAAGACAGCAGCAAATAGATTCCTAATGATAAAATGTGTATTGAAGACAAAGGAACTAGAGAGAAAGGATATATTGAGTGACCTTGAAAATTTGACCTAGTGCACAGGGGAGGGAAAAGTATAAAATCGAGGGACTGCAAGCAGGTTTCTCTGTCACAAGGCTACCCAGAAATGTGAAATGTCTCCTCTGTGGGGCACTGAAAACTCCAACAGGGCTGAAGTGTTACCGGACCATCCTGTGATGGAAGGGGATGACACTTGTTTCATTTTCCCCAGGAAGGCTCAGCTTTCCAAAAACTGGAAAACACAACACTGCATAGACAGCTTTTCAACAACAGTATTTTTGCACAATTGGGCAACATTTGCTCAGCTTTGGACAGCCCCTGCAATGACTGACTATGTGAGTGTCATCCATTGCTGTGAACAGTGACAGACCAAGGAGCTAGTTAGAATAGTGAGAATAACCATCTATTTTGATGTTTTTCCTTAGGTGTTTGTGAAACTGATCCCATTATCTGTTCAAAATTAGTACTGTGAAACAATAACTTGTACAAAAATGATTAACAAGCAGATAAATGTAAATTTACAGTTCAAAGACTGGTTTCATATTAATATTCTCCTATCATGCAAGTGTTCTCTGGAGCCTGTTTGCCAGTTGACTGTACCTCTGTGTCCTCCGGCTAAGAAAAATTTGATATTTTTTGGGTAGCGATATTTGTATTTTGAATGTGAATGTTAACTTTTTTGCTTAATATGTCAAAACAGGAAAGAAAAGTCTAAGTAACCTTTCACCACAATAACAATTTTTTCTGCCAGTGTAATAAGTAATATAATTATAGCTTAATTATCTACACAGACATTCAGGGCTTCACTGTATTTACACATAGGGTCTACTTTGCTTGTGTCAGTTATGGACTAGTTTAAAACTACCACTTAGTGGAGTTAGTGCTGATTAACACTGATGTAACTGGAGAGACTCACATGTTTGTAATAGATGTTGTTCAGAAAATACATTCTCATTTGAAAATCCTTTCAAAGATGTGGAGGAAACTAGTGATGCTCATCCTTTTTAACTGAAGTCTGCTTGAAATCTACATCGTTTCCTCACCTCTCTCTCTCTCCCGCTTCCCCATCCCTCTTTCTCCTCATAGTTCTAAGCTGGTACCTATGACCATGCTATGGTGCTGTAGAAGACAAGAATGAGTCAAAAGTTCTGAGTTCCCATTCCTGACTCTCCTTGAGTAACCTTCTTTCCCCTGCAGAAAGTTGATTTTCATTGTTGTATAGAAACCTTCTGTTTGAACAGAAGGACATCAGCTCTGCATTTTTACATTTTTCCCTACTCATTAATCTGATTTACAGATGCAAGTGGTTTGTGTGCCAAGGAATATGAACTGATTTGGTCCCTTTCATATTTGTATTTCATGCTCTTGCTCACCACTGTGTCCCTTATGTTCCTGTGATAATCCCTATAAACTAGAAGACCTTACCAGGTGAGTCCAGGTGAATCCCTATCAATAGAAGGTGATGAAGTACTTGGGTAACACTGTCAGTGATAGAATGAGTAGAGGTGAGGCAGACTAAAAGCACTCCACCAGAATGGCTAGCATGAACTAGACAGGGCAGTTAAAATTCATTTCCGTATGCAACCTGTTCCTCTCGTCAAAGTGGAAAAGGCTCACATTCTATTGCTAGTGCCAATGAAAAATGGTAAATATATATGGCTGCATGGATAGATACATCCTTAAATATGAATTTCATGCTTCAGATATTTATTTGGTCTGTAATACAAATTTATGCACCAGAAGACAAGAATAATGCCTGAATTTTTTTCAAAACCGTTTGATGGCAAGACCTTCTCTCCAGTCTTTGAATAATGAGTCTCAAGGGGTGAAAGCATCACACTAGTCAAAGCAATATTTTTTCTTGGTGCAAAATTTGCCAAAACAGGTCCTAGATTTACAGATATCCACTACACTGAGTACTAGGCTGTGTTTGTCTCATATTTGGATTTGATCCATAGAGGGGCAAAGAGTCCGAACTTGTGAGTACCAAAATGTTAGTGTCCTAGTGCTCTCAAGACTTTGCAGGATTAACCAACACACTGCATAGAGATCTGGGCAACGGCTTGTGGTCTGAGGAACCACTGCCATGCACATAATAATAACACTAATGCAGTGAAAGTTCTGGAAGATGGTTATATATATATACTTTCTGTTTTTGACCCTGATTATAGCTCCTCAATTAGGAGGAAAGCCATTTCTGCTGAAATAAATGCTAAATGACTTGACTTAGCATTATGTAGCTGATATGTGTTGAAGTCCAGAGGAGACCTATTTCTGTGCAGAATATACTGTCAGTTTCCTGATAATGATCTCCTGAAAGTCTTCATTTGTACAGGAAAATTATTTTACTGCTTTTAAAGGAAACTGTTGCATTTATGGATTCTGGCAACTTAAATCCACCATGGCAGAGAAGCAGCAATACTCAGATTACTATGCTTCTGTGCATTATGCTGTTTACCTAATCACAACTTCATGGAGAAAGACAATTCAGAAGAAAATGCATCACATGAATTTTGGATGATAGCCTGGCTTCCCATAGCTGGCTAACTAACATCAGCTCTGAAATTGTATTTCTTGATGGGAAAATTCTAAAAGAAGTCTGCATGATAAAGGCATTGCTTGTTATGGTCTGACACCTTTCTCAGGATCCTGGAGGGGCAATCACAGGCACTTGGCAATAATGGTGTAAGCATGACTTGGGCAATGTGCTTCATATCTGGGACGGCTAATGAATCACACAGCTGGTTCTCATTTCTGCCTTAGTGCCCAAGGTGTGAGCTCATCACAGCCATCCCATGGAATATACGGAAAGGGCTTGAGCCTGCAAAGCTTTGCTTGTGGGCAGGGCTCCGCTGACTTGTCAAACTTGAGTTCACCTGTGGTCATATTAATAATAGCTTTAGGAATGGCCTGGTGTTTGCAAGAGACATCCCTGCCTAGTTGTCCAGGTTTGTAGTAGCCATTTTCATACTTAAAGGAAAAGACCATTCCTTCTTTTCCTCCCTGAAATAATACTTTGATTTAATTGTGTTGTAAAGCCACTTAAAATTGTGCCATTTAAAACATTCACTGACTGTTGTCTCATGTTACATAGCAGGGGACTGTCTTAGTATAGTTTGATACACTTGATCGTCTTGTTATATATACTCAAACTTCTAATGCTCTGGCTAAAGGGGAAGCATAGAAAGGATTGAAAAAATAAGTAAGGACCCTTCTGACAAACTCAAGTGAGAGTGCATCGCACCTGATGCTTTAGTCCTCAATATAAATGGCTAATTAGAAATAATTTCTGTGTACAGGTGAATTCTTCCTGACTAACAAACCAGCCTTGTCTATGCTTGTGTGCACGTGTGTGTAGTGTTGTTTAAATATCATCTAAAATATGATAAGCAGTGAATAAATTAAGAATCTGTTTGTTAAACTATGCATATATTTAAACACAAAATTAAGTTGTGTATATTCTGTTGAGCTTAAATATGGAAATGTTTTTATCAAGTAAGCATAGTCTCTTGCATTCCCACACCCCCTTTCAGTGCAATCTTTCCAATGCTGATTTTTTTTTTTTTTTTTTTTTTTTACCCTTCATTGACATTTCTTTCAGAAAAAGCATGGATACTTGTCCATGCCTATACCCCTTGTCATGCACCTTCATTTCTGGGTTCTGTTCAGCTTCTTACCTATAGCCTCAGGCATTGCTGTCTGCTCAATAGTTTCCAACCCCTATAAAGAAGAAACAAGATGACGTATTACTTTTTAAACATAAACCACACATGACTAAGACCCAATAATTCACTCGCTCCCACTAGGATGCTGAATGATTAAGTCTGACATCAGTCAGTGCCAGTAGTATATTTTTGATAAACCACAGTTGTCTGCTGCATACTCCAACATCTGTATTTTTCACACCAGAGGCATCTGTCTTGTTCAAGAAAATGAGAGACATGTAGCACACTGCTTGTGCAAGTAGTAAAACTGATAGAAACTGTACCAGTTATCATTCTACATAGAGCTCCTTTCTTCAGTGATAGCAAATGACATATTTGGACCACTTTTTATAGAAACCATTTCAGGGAACGTACTTCTGTGACCTACTGTGAAACTTGTCCTCAGATCCAACAGCATCTACAAGTGGCAGGAAAAAGACCCCAAGACTTAATAAAGTTTACCACTACTATTTATCATTATAGGAAGATTTCCCTCTTCACACACCAACATATTTTGATGTCTTTAGAAATTTAATCTACTGAAGGAGGTCTCAGAAGTCTGTGTGTCCTTTGGAAATTACAAAACTGTATTTGTTATATGGCATAAAATATCTATACTGTTAAGAAATATTTAAGACAGGAAATTTGAGCCTGGTTCTTTAGCAGTGATGTAGGAAGAATTGCACTTATTTCTATCAGAAATGAAGCTGGAATAATATTTTGTGAAAACTGTCATTCTAATTGTGATGATTTTGTTCCTATTTTATCTCTGTATCATAAGTCATAGATCAAAGATCAAAGTTTTATTGATTTTTTTTTAAATAATTATTTTGTGTGTGTGTCTACAAGTACAAAGTTGCAGTAGTTAGAAGGCAGGTATCGATATCGATATCCTTCATGTATGCAGTAGCAGTATCTTTTTGCTAGACAACTTCATTGCTACTTTTTTTTTTTCTTAATTGTCAGTATTTAATATTCCTAATCCATGTTAATTTAAAACAGACTTCCAAACGTGACCGTCTGGAACAAAGGTGAGGAGGAAGAATGCCAGTTTAGCACCTCTTGTGTTAGCAAAGCCAGAATGGGACAAAAAAAAAAAAAAAAGAGATTTCTTCTATTAAAAATCAAGAAGTCCTAATGCTGTGATTTAGCAATGTTACCTCTAGCAGTGCATTTGCAGCTGGTATTTATCAGCGTCAGCACTGTATCTCGAAGGGAGATAGTGGAAAGCCATCTTTTTCAGGTGTTACTGTAAAGGGGATGTTTGACTTTGATCACAGTTAAAATGACAGGATACTCGGTAGACAAAATACTGCAGAGAGTTAGAAAAGGCAACTGCTTTGGAGTATGTCCTTTAAACTCTAATGGATCAGTTAATTCTCTAGAATATTTACTGGGAGAAGTCCTAAAAGGGTTAAGAAGCTGTTGTAAGAAAGGCTAAAAATGATAGACTGGAAGAAAAAGGTAGTAAAAATTGAAGGATATAAAAAAAGCAGAGGAATGTGGCTGGGGAATAATAAAATAAGAGGGAGAAGTTAAACCAGTGACCCTTGTCGGCAGTGAAAAGCGGGAGATTAGAAAATGTTTCATGCTAATTTCCATGGAGATTTCTTTAATTTATCGAAAATTACTTTCTTCTGCTTTGATTTGTCCAACTGCCTGCCCCCTCGCAGCTTTTTCGGGGTGGTCCTACCCGTCACGCCATGCTGAATGTGGGCCTCATTTGCCCCCACACTGGGCCAAAGCGTCGTGAGATTACTGAAGCGTCTCTGACGTCTCTATCAGCTTGTGCCACCACAATGCCCTATTCCCTTTTTTTCTCTTTCTCTCTCTCTCCCTCTCGCCTCTCCCCTCCATAACAGAGTCTTAGGATTCCTGTCACATGATGGCTTCATCGGGGACCCCTTGCTGAAGCGTTTTCAGTTTTCTCCTGATCCGTTCAGCTTGGTTTTCTCTGCTGCCTGGCATATCAAAGGAGATTTGTGGGTCATTGAGCCATGGACACAGAATATAAAGTCATCAGCCTGCCTGGCAGCATCAAAATAACAAAAAAAAAAAACCCAACCATCATTTACCATCTTCATCCTTCAAGTGGCAGGAGATTGTTAGTCTCTCTTACAAATGTATATTGAAAGCATTTAATTTCTAAAGGATAATCAGGATGTAGGGGTACCAGCTAAAAGACCTTAAATATTACAGCTCCTTATAGGGCATTTTGGATTATAGCATGATGTAGTAAGATGAAGAAGCTGCTTATGTCTCTGATTTTAAAGACACAGGCTAATATTAATGACAAGCTTGTATTTTTGCAGAGTAATAAAGTAATTTGTCTAACATTTCCAACCTTGTCACAGATAATAAATGGATATATTTGATTACAATTCTGGGCCGTAGTCTAGCCTAATTGAGGATTTGATCCTGACTCTTTATTTTGGGATGGGAAGAAAGATTCATTACAGCAATGTTTCTAAATGTAGCCATTACCATTGTTTGAATCATCTATGCCCAGTTTCTTTCTGGGCACTGGGGCAATTTAGCGCTTCGATGATTGTGGTAGAAATGCCAGGATTGGTTCTAGTGTTCAAGTGTTACAGGGAATGATGGCACCCAGTACATGTAAAAGGTGAGAGGTACAATACAGCAGGAAGGTTAGAAATAGCTCTCTTGAAATGTCCATTGTACCTCAACTAGAAACAGGTTTGTTTGAAGCAGTTTGGAATTGTTGGGGGCTCCAAGCACCTTTTAAAGTGAGTTCTCATTAGTCTCTTAAAAATCAGTCTTTAAACCATAGCCTTAAATGTCTCTCTCAGTTCCCTCTGGACAGTGCACTTGCATATTAAAGACCTTCTGTATCCTGTAGCTAAGCCTGCCATGTATTCTGCTAAACTTGAGGCTATTGCAGCAAGGTGATTCACCTACATCAGTTGGTTTACTGGGAGGTATTTTGGTCTGGGGCAATGGAGCTTTGGCTGTGTCTGCCTAAGGCACATGCTGTGATAAGACCCTCTGTAAGGTCCTGGGGAAACAATCTTGAGGGAAGATGGATAATGGATGATGCCACAAACATTGGAGGGAAAGTCAGAGTGATACCAGAAATTCATGATGGCTGGTGAATAAATTCTGACAAACTACAGATACTATCACCCTCCTAACCACAGCTTTGTATGTACTTGACAGGCAGGAATATGGGTAGTTTCCCAAAATCCCAGAGCTGGGAGGTGTACATAAAAATGCAGTTCAAACCCACAAACCCTATGCTAGGTTCAGTGCCTCAGTGCTATTGTGCTGTATCACCTAATATTTGAAATACTTGCCACATCTCTTAAATCTATTTACCTTTTGTGTCTCTATCTCGGACACAGCTGTGGACCAGCAAATCCCCTAATATATGACTATATCTCTGCATATTTCCTATACAAATAAAAGTTGCCTGACTTTTTTTAATATATAAACATATCTTGCCATGAGTAAGTTTGCTTGTCATGTCTGTGTTGGCTTTCTCATTTCTGTATAGCTGGGTCTGTTGCTTAATGTATTCATGCTTCTCTTTCTAACCATCACCATCTCTGTTTCTTCTTGTATTTAAATCTTGGCTACATAAATGATTTTAAATTCCCTCATGATCAAACATGATCATGCAGAGCTTGAAGTTAGAGAGAATGTTAAGTGTTCTCTAATTAATTGCATAAATGTGGAATGCAAAAATTAAGTGTTAACTGGTAACTTCTGTGTTCAGTAGGCTTCCTCAATATGTGCTAGATTATAATAACTCACATGCGCTTGGGATACTATTAACAGTTCATATGACACTTGTTTTCCAAGGGTGATCATGATTCTTCTTTCCTCTAATGATTCCAAAGTTTGATAATGTATTAGTAGAGGAATATCAAAACACAGTTTTGTTATGCTTATTACCTGTATACTTTTCCTTTAGTTTTATATACAAGCATATGTATAAATGTGTGCGTATGTGTAATGTGACATGTTAGTGTGCAGTCAAGAAACAACATTTACACAGCTATGGTTCATTACTTCACTTGAAATACAAGTGGCGTACCTTTTAGAATAGTTTACAATTGTGGACACCTTTCTTTTTCAGAACTGACCAATTACAGTGACTGCTCTGTTTGATTTTAAAAGGCAAACCTCTGTAGTATGTGCCATTTTGTTATGTATGTTAGAAAGGAAAGCTTTAATCCCCCTAGAAGTTAACCTTAAAAAGGAAACATCTACCTTATTGTGATATTGACCTTGTTCTAGTAAATTGCCATGTTTTCCTTTCCCTACATTGCAATATCAGTGTGAGATGTTTACATCAAGGATAAGGTTAAATGTTTCTTTTCTGAGGTCACTTACTCTAGTTCTTTCTATGTATATCTCTGAAAAAAAGGAGAGCAATCAGACTGACTAACAAAGCAACCTACGAGAGCTTGGACTGAATGCATCAATTCTTTTGTGTAAAAGTTACCCTCACTTTGACATTCTTGTCTGGACGACACTCAAAATACAAAGCAAGTTGTGGTTAAATCCAGAAGGGTTTTCACAGAAGCTTATGAAAACTTCTGTTCTACATGATTTCCACCTGTGAAACTTTCAACTGCTCAGATTCACCTTAAATCTTCATACATTTTAAAGAGTCTCTTGAAGATGGTAGGTGTGGTCTCAGGTTTGAATAGAAAGCCCCCAAAAGAAAAGCTTTAAGCTTTGCACTATATCCTGTTTGATTTGGAAACCTATTTATATTCTCCATGGAAAACAAAGCAAGTGAGAATTAGCAGACAAATTGATTTTGTGTGTGTGTGTATGTGTGTGTAAATTTATAGCATCTGAAAATAGTTAAAGAAGTGTGAGGTTGCTTCAAGTTCTCCAGAAGAACCCAGAACTTGCATGTTAACTACACCAGATTCATTGCAGGCCTTTAAACAAAGTGGAAAAGAACAAGGTACATTTGTGGGGCAACTATCTTATCACTTTGCCCTCGAAATTTTATATGCAGAGTATGCTAAAGCACCTTTTTGGTGAGGTATTTGAGTATTTACTGTGGACAGGAAATCAGGCTGAGTAGGTCTGTATTGGACTTTAGTTTCTAAATGTTCATAGCCAAATTTCAATTTCTATATGAAAGCTGCATATAAATACAGAAAATTCCAGCTCTTTTAGGTGCCTATTGGGGTAAACCTTGTAGGAGGACAAAATAAAAAAAACCATAGCTGGAAATCAAAAACCTGTTCATGTCAATGAATCTGGATTTCCTCCAGCAAACATTCAGACCATGCTGGAGTGTTCACAGTATCACACAGTATCACAGTATGTTTGGGATTGGAAGGGACCTCAAAAGATCATCTAGACCAATCCCCCTGCTGGAGCCTTATTTTTTTCCCAGAACACAAAACCAAACTGGAGGACCAAGAATTTTGAATTCAATTAAGGTAACTTAAACACAGTAACAGGAAACTCTTTTCATATGCGTTATTTTTACAGAATTAAATATTTCTCATGCCCATTTCCCACGTTATTGTGTTAATACTGATATAGGGTGGCTGGTTCACCTTAATAAAAAAGGAAAGCATTTATGAAAATGGAAAATTTTATAACCCTTTTCACCCTACCCCCACCCATTTTGATAAGTTCTAATTATTTTTGCAATGTAGCCCCAATAAAGATCATAGAGTAATGCAGTCAGCATTTGTTGAACCTGTAACTTTAATGAAATCTAGTACTGTATTATCCCTACAGCTAAGCTGAAATCTCATAGGAAAATATTGTTAACCAATTTTATTCTCTGAAATATGATCTGAAAAAATACATTGAAGGCTTTGTATAAAGGCTCTTGCAGCATACCTATGCAAGCCTCTCTTTCTCTACATGTACTGTGGGCTAACATAAACACAATTAAATGAAGTATTTACTTCCTTTGGGATTTTAGTGTAGCAGCAGTTAATAATATAGCACTGCATTTCATTAAAATTTTGGGTCTGAGGCTGCAGAACTTAGGTGGAGAATATCAAATGGAATAGCCAGGAGAAATAGTCAGCAGAACTTACTACCTAGAGCAGTGCCTCCGTGTGTTTTATGCATAATCATTTCACCAATTATTCCTAATTTAGTTGATGAGTTGACTTAATATTTTTTTTCTTCTAAAATCAGAGCGTTAGAGGTTGCTTTGCATTTCTACTTATACCAGCTGCATTTTAGAGTCAAGACGTTTGACATGGAGAAGGATCTTGTCTCTCCCTGACCCTTGTCCTCTGGGACTTGTGTGGGGAACCTGGAGAGAAGGCATCGAGGACTTATGACCCTCATGGCACTGCTTCATAAGGACGTGATTGATGGTAGCTTAGGAAGGTGAGATAGATTCAGGAAAGTGGCTACTGGCACTTCAAATAACTTTGTTAGTGGAGTCTGAAGGGTTATTGCAGTACGAAGACTTTGGTAATATCCAAAGAATATTTGTTGGAGAGGAAAAAGGGTTGTCACCTCCCGGTCCCTCTCCAAGGAACCTGTTCTTTACTGGGGTTTACCAGAGAGAAAGGACATAGGACTGCACAGTAGTGAGCATGAATATTCTGCTGAAAATATCCCACCAGAAAGAGCAGAGATTGGATTCTCAAGTGGCAGCTTTTCTGTCATACCTGTGGGGCCAGGAGTGGCCCATGGCATGTGTTCGTGTCTTGTCCCTGTCACTGCAGCCTCATCTGGGGCTACCATCAGCATCAGGCTCAATAAACCAAATTCAGCAAAACACTTGGTGTTTTGTGTTCGATTTTTCAATTCCACACAAACTGTTTCTACTGAAAGTCCAGAAAAGAAAGTTAAGGATGTTCTTAAGTGTCTTTCCTGTGTTTATTTTATTAATTTGATCTGTATCAATTGGAAAAGAAGTTTAACAGCATGTTTTCAGGAAAGTAAGTTAGGCCAAACATGGTACTACATTTGGCAAAGATATTCTTGATTAAAGAGAAATATGTGATGGCAGAATAATGACGTATGTCAATCACTGCAAAATCTAAAAGTTTTAGGACTGTGTTGCTGAAAAGGTGTGTAATGCAGCTAATATGAGAGCTGTGGAAATTCTTATTATTTGTGTCCTACTATCTATATTATTATGTTCTCATGTTTCTCTAAGAGAACAATAGATGGTTAAAAAGTGCAAGTCAGTGATTGGGCATACAGAATATTAGATGTTTTTAGTGGCAGTGAGGCAGAAGAGTGAAGCAGAAAAATAAATGAATTTGAAACCCTTTGAAAACTTTATTCTGTGTATTTCATTGATTTTGAGTAAAATAATCTAAGACTGTGTGCTCATAGTTGTATAGGTCTGAAGTAATTGCAATAATAGAGCAACCTGCATGTGATTTAAATTAAATATAAAAGGAATTACATTCTAGTCCCACATTATTTGGGAAAACTTCAATTAGTTTGTTTCCTTTGTCAGTTTGAATAATCAAAACATAATATTTTTTCGCTCTTTTGTTCAGGTTCTGTGCTGTATGTTAGCTGCATGCAATAAAATATTCTTCTTTGCATATTTAAACATGAATATAAATAAGAAAAAAAGTAGCTTTGACTTGAGAGAACTTTTTTTAAAACCAGTCAGTTTTCGGAGTGCCCCAAGGGCAGCACAGGAATATGACAAAGCTGGCAAACATGGAGCCCCACAAGAAAAAAGAAAAGTTAAAGTTAATCCAGCTGCAAAGCCTGATCTTCAGAAAATTAGGGCAGTATATTCCTTAAGCTCTGCTCTTGGACTGACCAAGGAAACTTGAGATTTATTGTTTTGAACTTCAGCTCTCTTGCGTTGGTGCTCTGTGTCCCTGCCTAGGTGAACGGAGGCCGTATCCGTAAATCAGACCTTGCTTAGGAAATGCAGCGTGTCACAAACCTTCCTCTCACCAGGCAGGATTTCTGTTCTCGTGCCGGCTTCCTTGGTGCTCTTGCATACTTTGGCTTGCTGAGAAGCCTCAGTAGAGATCACTTGTGTGTAAACAAGGAATCTGGCAGCAACTCAATCCCTTTCAGCAAAGTTCTCATGATATATTATTACCCATAAGGGAACTTCACTTCCTTTACTAGAAGAGTGCGGCATCTCGTTTTATTCAGTTCTTGTCTTCTTTCCGCCCCCTCTCTCTCTTACTATTTTCATATGCTGTTGTCTCCCAGCTTTCATGGGAAGATTGCTGTTTCAGAAGATTAAGATGAATCTAATTTTATGTTTCAGATCCACATAAAACACAGATAGTTATGGAAGCTTGGACTCATTGTGACAGCAAATTCAGCCTCAAATGCCCTGCAGGGAATTATGTCTTAACATGTCGTATCTCTTTTTCAATGCCTGCAAGGCTATTTCTTCATCACCATGTAAACTGCATGGTGGGGAATGCCAACAAAAAATAAGATGCATCAGAAGATAAAAATTCAGTGTAAATAAGGTGTAAGATAGACAGTAAACCTACTGGGTGGAAAACAGAAATGAGGGACACATTTCTGATTATCTCACAAACTAAAAAAATCTATTTAATATTTGTTGACAGTATCAGTAATATGCATTGGAATTCAGCTTTATGGCATCTGATGCAGTAAAAATCCTCAAAAATATACAATATAAACCAGCATTATATTTGTATGTGATGGTAAATATTTGTTTCTAGCACAATTCCCTTTGGGAGAGATGGGGGATGGGAGATGGTATGTAATTCTGCTTTTTCATTTGCAGCAATCACTAATTTCAGATGAGTTGTTAGACCACACACGAGTAGTTTTCCTAAACAATGGCTTCAATTAGTGGTCAGATCCAGCTTGTTGGTGTTTTCGGCTGTTTTCTCACCCTGCTCTGTACAATAGACATTTTGCAGATGTCATTCCATGTTCTTAAAACAGCTGTGTGAGATTTCCTTCTGAAGAAAGTGCTCCAAAAAGGGAAGTTGGGGGGCCCATTTGCAGAAATGTGTGCCTGTGTTTGAATGTTTAATTACAGAGATTGCTGGGCAAGGCAGTTGCTGCCTGCCACCACTTAGCACTTACATACAGGGCTGAGGGAGTACTGGGGTAATGTGTTGGAGAACATGCTTGTTAAGACCAACTTGCAATTCATTCTGGCTGTCATTATTCATAAAGCTGGATGGGATGTTTCCCTGCACATGTGCACAAAAAGAGTTTTCATCCCCAAAAGGAAAAGATAATGTATCTTTGGACTCTAGTAAAAACAATTGTGGGTTTTAAAATAAATATTTCAAATAAGAATATGCTGTCAAATATTTTAACCAACTCTAATGATATAAAATATTCTTTTTCACAAATATTTTACAGTTGGGTCTTGACTTTTTTGGGGAAAGAGTGGACATCGCTTCAGACAGAGCTTCAGCACAGAATGGTGCAAATCCAGGGAATGTGGAAATATTTAGGCAGGATCTCTAGCTAAATGAATGGGGGAGGTATGGCTTATTAATATGGATCTATGTATTTATGCTTGAATTAGTGTATCTGAGGTAACAAATGACTTTGTGCTGGACAGGCTATATACACAAAATTACTTCTCTTGTGACAAGAGAAAATGGAACATAAAATCTAATAGACAATAAATCTGGTTTATATCTTCCTGTCTCTTTAATCAGGAAAGAAACTGGCTATTTTTAACTATAGGGTCCAATTATAAAGTGAAATGTAATGTTCTTTCTTTATCAAAAGTGTCAAGAAAATATTTTAAGGGTCAAATCCTTAGCCAGTATAAATTAGGGGATTGTGTTGATTTGTACCAGCTGAAGATCTGACTTTACATGTCCCTAGGTTTTTGGATTTATCTAGCTCCTGAAGTGTGTGTGTGCATGTGCATCTCTCAAAACCACTCATTTTTTCCAATTATCAACTTACTGTTTGGAGGCAGTACATTGTAAAAGACACCATCGACTTCCAAAATGTCTCATGGATGCATTTTGTCTAAGTTATTGATGTGAGTAATACTGAAAATAGTCTTAAAACTCATAGGTCTACAGAGCTGTTGATTAAACAAGGGAAATTAAAATTATGTTAGTTGGTAACTGAATTGTGGAAAAGTAGCTGAGAGGGTATGAGAGAAAGAGGACATGGCATGAAATGAAAGACCAAAACGGGTACATTCTGCTTGCTCAAGTGCTCTGGTTGTCACTGGCTATTGGGTAGCAAGCAAAAGATATATGGTTATGTATTCTTTCAGTTAATAAAGATTTAGTACAAGCAGTTATGTCTGTTAAGTAATGTATGGAGTAATTATGATTTTAAAAAATTGTTAAAAATATGTAGATATCAAACTCTAAATATCTCCTTGCTCTGTAGCTGTATCACAACATGCTGCAATTAGACATATCAGACCTCATGGTCTGAGCAGCACTGATAAGCTCCGTTCTTCAATGTGATCTCTCCAAAAATGCAGAATAGAGAGTAGGAGCTTGATTGAGTCACTTGGTAGCACTTTCCTTTGCCTCAGCATTAGCCCAAAACACAGGAGGACTGCTTTCTGCTGGAGGCACCTCTTTTTTTTTTTTTTTTTTTTTAAGCTGATGTGCTTGAGTGCTATTAATGATTCCCTGACACCTTTCATAAGAGGCTTAGCACCATCTCCATTCCACCAGGTAACCTGTGCTCATCTGGAGAGCTGCCTCTCCCTTCCTGAGGGTACAGCTTTGCAGATGCTGGCAGCAGGGCAATCTCATTAGCAGGCCCACGCCTTTGAAATTGGCTCCCTATGTATATACACTTAAGTGTGAATCTAATCATCAGATGAGCTCTAAGAACTTGTTCTCCCTGCAGCCAGTATCAGTATGGCTGGTGTATTTTCAATCTCGTTAGGACAATTCAGGTTTCAGTAGATGCCATGGTGATGAGTGCCCTATATTTAGCCATCATTGTAATAGCAGCAATGGTTTTTATTATGCCTTCTGAAGTCTCAGTAATAACAAGAACTGGAAAATTTCAAGACTGAACCCATTCTTGTGGTTTCCTGACCACATGTCTTTAGGACAAGCTCAGCTGAGGCATCTGCTAAGGTCATGTCACCTATGGAAATTTCCCTCATTCATTAAGAGGGTTCAAAATAGTTTGCTGCATTTTGTTGCTTTGTTTGAAGAGGTAAGAGCTGGGAATAAGAAAACATTATTTTCTACTGATGAATTTTGGGCATGCTATATCCCTCAAGTTATTCCTGTTTAACGGCATAATTCAAAGGACCAGCAGAAATCCTTTGTTCTGGTTTCTGTTTTATGACACCAGTATAAGTTTCCAAGGTTTACTGATTGCCATGAGGACTGGTACAGTGGGTACACCAGCAGAGGCCAAGGGCCACAACAGCAAACCTTCAGGTGACATGGGGAAGGGATTCCTGCTCCCCTTCTCTCAGCTCTGCTCTGTTGGCTCCTTGAGCAACTAGGGATTTGCGGCAGAATTCACAGAAATACAGGTACACCTCAGCAAGGAGGAATCGTGCAGGCTGTCAATAATTTCTCCAAAATAGTTGAAACATACCAAAAATCCTGGAGTAATTTTATTTGCAGAGGTAAGGTAAATCACAGACAAGTTCTTACAACAAATTTTATAATTCAGTGGGCCCATCCATAAAATCAACTATGCTTTTTGTATGAGTGTAAGAAAGGAGCTCTTGTATGAAAAATGCTCCCTATTTTTCTAGGCCAACCTACACAGGCTCTTACAGAATACCATTAGTAGTGTTGTTCTGTATATGCAAAGACAGGATATGGGTTTTTTTCCATACTTTTAGCAAGTGCCACTTAAAGTTTTGTAGATGGAGCTGGAGCCATGGCGTCTAGGAGGCCAAGCATTCTGACAGACTTGCTTAAGTGCAGCAATTCAAGTTTCATAACTAGCTACCCAAGGGGACTGTGTACTAAGAGCATCCTCTGATATGGGCTCTGTATGTTGGGAAAGTCACAGGAAGTCGGAATGAAATCGTCAAATACCCTCGGGCCTCAGACCTATATGGTGGCATCACTGCTGAAAAATAATAAAAATGATGCTAAAAAGTACTATCCCCAGTGCACCTAATAGTCAATAAAGAACAGGATCTCTGCAGAATTGATTGTATTCATAGTGAGATTTCGTCTACTTATAGTATCAATTAGAGTTGTATTAATAGGTACAATTTTGACTTTACACTGGCATTAATTTTAATGATGAAGGTTATCAGTCAAAAAGCAAAGATATTTGCCATAATGATTTCATAGTCTGGACCTTCCATAAGTTAATGCAGTGCACTCTATTTCAAATGGATCGTCTGCTTAGAAACAATCTGGCAGTTTGTCTCAGATTCTGTGTATCATTTTTAAACAACCGAAGCTACTAAGGCGCTGTGGTGACTCTTTGTGAGCATGGATGGCTGTTCATTCCGTTTAAACTGCTGTTGTTTTCATAAAACAATATAAGCAAGGGCTCTCGAATACATGCACACTTGTGTGTTGGAAGGGAAAAGTGTAACATTTTCTGGACAAAAGTTGTGTGCGTTGGGGCATCAAACTTAATGCAGAATCATAATGCTCTTGCATTTAACTGTATGTGGAAGTCAGATACGTATGGGCATAATAGATTAAAATAATGAATACGCCCTGTATGTAAAGTTCCTCACTAAATGTACTCTGGCTTTGGTCTGCAGTCTTTGGTTCTGTGTCCTAAAAGACTCGAAAGAATCAGTCATGCAATTCAGATGTGACACTTGGAGGGCCACAACCGTATGGTCTCCAGACTATACCTGGCTCATACACATCTACTCAGGCCTCAGCTTTATAAACTGTGTAGGTGAAGGGAAGGAATAAGTTGCACCTACTATCTGTGACACAGTTTACCTCCTCTGAAGAGCTGGTTTAGTTTTATTGACCTTGTCTGCATGGATGGGAAAGAGCCAATGAGAGAATTTGTCCTTCTCATGTGAGCTGAGTGGGTTTTTGCTTTGTTTTCTCACTTGTTGGCTCTTCTGAAGTGCAATATAGGCAAAGTAACATTTGCCTCTTACATTTTACAAGTAGATGTGTTCTTGCAATAACAGGGAACTAGAGTATCTGATAAAATTTGTTGTTCTCCTTCTGTGCTTGGGAACAATTTGAACCACTGGAGATGCTCACAAGGTGCGTTTCAACAGGAGGCTTAAGGGCTGGTTTATAGGTGGTTGTTGATCTCTCTGAAATTGTGCCTGGTTTTGTCTGTTTGTCCAGCACAATTTATCAACAAAAGATGGCGATGGCACAAGAGGACATGCATGCTGGCAGTAGCAAAAAATATTTATTATTAGAGTCTACAGTTACAGATCTCGAATACCAGCTCAATATTGCAGGACTATTTCTCCTGCATGGTGTTCCTGGAGTTTGGCTTTACTGAAGCACAGCACAGGACAACATGCAGATGGCAGGTTCCTCACATGGCCTGGGGATCAGGTTCACAGCCCCTTCTGTGCCCTCCAAATGCCTCACTTCTGCTTATATGTTTTGGCTGAATTTTTGTTTTTTTGAAGGAGGAAGCTGTGAGTTTGTGGACTTTTAAACTTCAAGCTTGGCAAATTCTCAGCTGAAATCACTGTAGACACCGTAGCTCCCCTCCCAAATGAAATCCAATAAAGAAAGCTCTGTTTGAACCCCCTGCATGGGGTTTTTCAAACCAGAGTACAGATGATTTGCACGATATTATAACAGAAGAAAATAGGAGGTTATTTTAATGAAATGGGAATAGAAGAGAATGGAGTTTGGTTTCAGATGTTGTATGTGTTATGAGTCATCCCAATGCTTTTATGTTAGATTCCTGAGTTACACCAATCAATGAAATTGGCCTGTGCTTTTCTCTCCCTTTCTTCATTTAAACGTCAAAGTGAAATTCAAAGGCTTGTGCAGAACTACTTGAGTCATTCAGAAGATCACTGTCCCACTGGGAATTCTCTTTGTTTCAGCACTTGAACACTATTGGGTTTATTATCTCCATTCAGGTTTTGTGATTATTCTCATCCATAGTCTCCTAAGAGTCATTAGAGATGCAGACAGAGAAAGAGTTCTGCCTTTGCATTGCATGAATAAATATAAATGCTATTTTGTGACTTGTCAACAGTATCTACTAGTGACGCAATTTAGTCATATATTCTGGATACTAACAGCCCCATTTGTGAGATATTAAACCCCTTCATTCTTATTGGTTTCATTGGCTTAACAATTCTCAAGACCAGATGTTTTTTCACTACACTGGAAGATACAGAGGAACAATAATAATGATAATCAATGAAGTCACAAAGTGTTTTAGCTCAGCTCCTTGACAGCCACTAATTACTTCAGCTCTAAACTTTCTTAAGGTGTGGTTCCACGTTACAAATTTTTTTATGACAAAGCTGGTTTAAGTCACTGTTGCTATTATTCAGACAAGTTTAGGTCTTCCTGAATGAGTGCATAGTTCAGATACATTAAATCTTCTTCTTTTTTATTTATTTTTTTTTTCCTCGAAGTGCCATTGTATAAAGCATTCCTTCAGCATGAGTGAGTTACTGGGGAACAGCAAGAACAGCAGGGAAGGAGGGACAATGGGGTAGGAATCTCTTAAACCAGCTCTTCCATTGATGCATTCCTAGAAGGGAAATGCAGCAGAAAGTCAGTGCTTAATTAGAGAGGCTTTGAGGGTTGTTTAATGCATCTAAAGTTGCAAATATTTCTGCTTTTTTTTTTTTTTTAATATATATGTATAATGCAAAGTCGAAATTGCACTCAAATATGATGGATCATGCTAGCTTCTTGTTACAACGTGATTTATAGTTTGCTGAGGTTATTCAAAAGTTGTTTCTTGCCTACTTTATAGACTCTGAAGAACTACATAGCCTGTTGATGAGGAATGAAGAGCTCATTCAGGAAAACAAACGGGAAAAAGTGATACTGTCCCACAACTCCAACCAAATTAAAATCTTATTGTAAGATTTTATAAAGTTAAGTCAATATTTTGAATGATAAGAGAGAGATGCATGGGCAAGTCTGAGCCACTTCAGCTACTGCTGGTGGTTTCTAGCAGTGGTTTATGTGGGAGCAGATGGGGAGGAGTGAAAGGCTGATTTGTATTTCAGAACGTAAAGCAGACTTGCTCTGGTTTTTCTCTGGCACTAGTGTGACATCGTCTGGGTGAGCTTCCCATTACCATTGTAATTACCATTCCCATTCCCAATATAATATTAGATCACCTGTAAGAGAAATATTTTCATTAGTTTGCAGTTGTATTTGAGACAGATGAACTTGGCAGCATCAAAACATAAGCAGTGGTGACGAGTTTTGAGTTTGACTCTGAGAAACTGTATTATATCTTCCCTGAGGTAAATTCTGATTTTCAGGTTCCACTTCTAACCTCTGGGAAAATCGTGTCTCCTGCACAGTCAGCCTCCAGTTAAACAAAAGTTTCAGTGGAACATAACAGTCACGAGTAGAATGGAAATTATCAAGTCAATGGAGAAAAGGTAGTGCTGGAACAGAAAACAGACCACTGAGCTGATTTAATCATATCATACATCAATTAAACAGATAAATCCTGTCTGAAATAGACTGAGTTAGAAAACGGAACTAAGTTTGTCCAGAATAGATAAGTAGTGGTGGTGTTTAGTTGTAGGGCACTGGAGTGGTAATTCCTGGCTTCAGCTTATATTTTTAATAAGGGGTAGTCTCAGCTGATGGTTTTGGTTGCACATACGTGTTGCGCCAGGGAGAATGGATGTTGCAGGCCAGGTCTAGAGACAGAAAGAACTTTCCCATTGCTGCTGGTAGGGAATGGAATAAGAAAGATAAAGTTCCATATGCCCTTTTTTCTTTTAATTCTGTTTTCTATGACATGGCCAAACTGTAGATAGAGAGAGAGTCTTTTGCTTCTCTCTCAATATTTCTGAAGTGAATAGAAATCTAATTGATTCTAAGTGACAAGGAGAAGTTTGGAAGGAAATAACACTTAGCAACAGTGAAAACTCCAGTCATACATTGCCGCACGTATTAATATTTTTTTAAACAGTACAACACTATAGTTTTTTAAGCAGTACAACTTGCCACCTAAATGGAGACAAGTGCTGCAGCAGATAGAGCTATCATGTTTTTTGGTATTTCCACCTGAAATTTGCTTGGTAATATCAATCTGAAATACAATAGCCATTAACCCTCATTAACCTTATAGAAGTATGATCAAGACAGGTGTTCCCAACAGGGCAAATAGGAGAGAGGTCTTAGGCAGGAGGCCATGAAGTAAATTGAAAATCATCTCAAAATAAATCTTAAAGATGAAACTGAATAAAAAAGGCACACTATAGAAAAGAAAGCATGGTAGCGCTGAGGCAAGCGGTAATTCATTAATGTTTGTCTGCAGAAAAGTAAAGAAACTCTGCATATCTGTTTTGCTTAATTATCTGGTTGACCTCAGTGAAAAGAAAAGCTGAAGTTAAATGCATAACGTTTCTCTTTACAGTGTTTTTTCTCAGTTGCTTTCTTATGAGTACCCATGTGGTTTCTCTGCTTCTAAGCAGAGTGATAGCTCTAGTCATTTTAATAACCTCTGAGAAAGTGCTTCAGGACATATTTGCAGAGCTGAGGTTGCTGTGCCACAGCCTTGTCTCCTTACCATGCTCCAGATATTGAACCTTCCCGTAACTACAATTACAACATAAACCACAAAATGTAGATTTACAGATTGTTTTCAACAACACCCATTCAAATTTACTTATATTTACACTAGAAAAATTAGGGTAAGTGCTATTGTGACCAGAGACATAGACCGAGATCAATAACCAACCAATTCTTGGCTAATAAAGCACTTCTCTAAGGTCTATGGTTGCTTTATTCTGACTTTGAGGTTGGCCTCTAATGTCTTATCCATTGACTTTTCCCGTAAATATGTCTAATAGAGACCAAGCTGAACCCTGAGAAGAAAAGATACACTCTGTTTGGTAAGAATTGCTAATTAACTTGGTATGTAAAATCTGCAGCTACTCCTTGCTTTTAGTTTGTCTTTGGTGGCAAATATGCACATGTAACACAGGTATAAAAGTCAAACATTAATTCCTGTGACATAGGTAGAGGTTTCCTAAAGTAACAAGCAGTTCAAATTTGCTCTATTTCTTATTTTTTCAGTATGAGAGTCTTGTGCAAAAAGGAAAATGACTACTGCCAAACACATTTGGAGCAGCGTAACAGGATATCTTTGTCATGGACTCTGGTCATATATATTTTACATACTTCGATTAAAAGATAAAAGGGTTGTGTTTTGCTTTGTTTTTGAAAAGAGAAATGCGTTAACGTTTCATTTCTTGTGCTAATCCATATGTGTTATTATATTAAACTTAGGGCCTTTGCCGTATTCTTCCTGGATGGCTGGGAGAATTTACCTGTCTAGTTTGCTTTCACACCTCCGTGGGAGAGGCAAATGTATTAAGACACGCTAGTACCCTGTGGTTATATAGACCTGGCAAATTGCATTTGTACGTGTGTGTGTGTTTCTCGTCTTGCTCATCAACAGCTTTACTTTGCAAGCTCCTCAGGCTGGCAGGGCAGGTATCACAGCTTTGGTAGAGCAAGTGTGTGATGGAACGGATTAAAGTCCTGTTCTCACAGCGCTGCTACCCGGTCCTCAGCTTCAAAGACACGGAATGGAAAGCCCGGTGCCTTGCTGATATAAACAAGAGAGTATGATAAACTAAACTTTGCAAGGGATAAGTGTAACTTTGTGAGGTTAAACCGTAGGTTATGCCTTAATCTTTGTTAGGAGGATGAGAGTATCACAAATGATAACTAGTTCATGCTACTTATCAAGTACAGACTTCTGATAGGGTGAGTTCAGAGGGCTGTTTTCCTTTGGTAGTTCCTCACGGTGCATATGATGTGACAGCACTTTCAGAGGGTGGGTATGTTCCCTCAATACAGCCAAGTCAGTGCTGTCCCTGGTACTGCACACCCTCCCATCCCCTGTATCTGCCTCTGGAGCATCTAAAGTTTGAACATTGCCAGGCTAGGGGCGCTGATTCTTCAGTCTGATGCAGTTTGGAAGATGCTGGAGGGAATCCAAATGAAGTCAGAGCAGCTTACACCAAGTTAGACTTGTGGGTCTGGCCCAATTGTCTTGATTCCTGCTACTCCATCTGTGGCAGAGTGGCTGCCTGTTGTTGCCCTCTAGGTGAAAACATTTTATTCACAGACATCCATATTAACCACTGAGAAGTGGTGGTTCATTCTGCCTTTTTCATTTTGGGTGTTGCTTACTTTCCAAGCGATGCAACTCTGACAGAATTAGACCATGCTTGCACAAGAAGATCTCCATATTGTTAGAGTGAACAAAGCAATTAATATGTCTTTAATTTGCACCTAACAAAACAAAAAGGATGAGTTTATTCTGTGTGACATGTAGACAAATTTTTCTTTAAAAACAAAGTTTCATGCTGTGACTACAATTAGTGTAATTGTCAGCTCTTCTCTAAAAACAAATATGTATTAAGAGAAAAGCCAGTATTGTGCCCTCCTCTGGTGTGAAAATGAGACAATCAAAATCTATTGTAATTACCTCAGTGATATTATAATTAGCAACGATTAAGTTATTCCATGCTGTTTTTTTCCTCTTGGCTACAATTAAAAAAGTATATATCTTTCTGTTGCACATTACCACTGATCATTTTACCTCCATACATGTCTTGTAAGTGGATAAATTAGACATAATTTTAAAGCACAACTCCGTTAAAACATATATCTTTCTATTTAACTGTTTTAACCCTTTGCAAGTTTCCTACATCTTTTAACATCTGTGTAAAATAGCCTTGTTTGTTTGTTTTTAATACTCTCTGGGCCATTAAACCAAAGCCATAAAAATGTAGAAAGTACCCTACTTACTTGTAATAGATGATCTAGGTTTTCAAAAGTCACTATCCTAAGTGACAAACTGGTGTTGCCAGAGATGTTTTGTAATACTCAAGCTTTTTTGTTGTTGTCATTTTGTCTGTTTATTTTTTTGTTGGTTTTTTTTGTGTGTGTGTGGTTTTGTTTGGTTGTTTTTTGGTGGGTTTTTTTTTTTGTTTGGTTTGGTTTTGGTCGAATCTATTTCACCTTGTGAAAAAGAACATGGATCAAGAAGAGGAGGAAAAACTAACTTTGACCCACGTAGTGTTTCAGGCCTTCAGGTGTAACAGAGGAGAACCATGTTCTGAAAAGATAGTGTATTTACCATAGAGCATTAGAAGATAATCCACAAGCATTTGTGTCCCTGTGATCAAAACAAAGATGGTCCCAACTCACAAAGGCAAATACAACCAATTTCAGAACTGCTGGTTCTGTACAGGGTAGCTGCAAAATACCCTAACTCCACATCCCAGAATATGAGAGGGTACGTAGGTAAGAAAAACCGTGGACCAGTTTTACAACAGATATTTAAAAAGCCAAAATGAAAGAAACACAACAAAAATTCAGTCACATCACCTCCCCCACCCCTAAAATGCTGACTGAAAAGAAGCAGCAAAACAGTATAAGAACTGGATGAAGAGTTCAGCCAATGTCTCAGCTTTGGGAGGAAATTTTCTGTTATTTTGAAATTCTCTGCTCTGTTTGCATCCCCAGTATCTTACAAGAGTTAGTTTTCAATCCTGATGCTATCAGACTTTAAATCTCGTTCTCTCACTGATCATCTAGTCTAGCAATGCTTATTTTGGCACCACTCCAGGACTAAATATGGCAAGTCCTGGACCTTGGACCAGTGTAATTTTCATTCCCTGCTAAGTACCTACATTTTTAACCACACAGAGGCAGAGCTCTGAGCCTCAGGCTTCCTTTGTGTGCATGTCAGTGATGTTAATAATGTCTCTATTGGTATCTTGTCTCTGAAGTGAACTCCTAAGGCTTTCATTTTGTGAGTGGAAATCCTTTCTAAAAACGATTCCATCTCTGACTCTGTATGGGGTACTGCAATCTAGTCTCATTAGAGACAGAGGAAGCTCTTAGGCCAGCTATGGAAAGGCAACAGCAAACTTTTATTTCATCCAGCTTTACCCAAAAATGAATCTATGATTTGCTTTTTACTTTAGTCATTAAATGGCTGTTTTCAGATCTCATACTGAAAGGGGCCTATCCTATGAGGTTCAGAGCAAACTTTATTCTGCCAGGAGTTAATGATGGTCTTTACCTTGCAGGCTGATAATGCTAGAAATGAAATTCTGAGTATGTTGAGGAGCTGCTGTCCAATTCCAGAATATCACCAGTTGCTCCTTCTAATATTGGTGAGGGGAGCAGTGTGTTCTAAAGGAGAACTTGTGGCTGAGCCCTGCGGTAGCAGTTATAAAACTGAATCAGCTCCAATACCTGTGTGAACAGAGAATGCAGTTTGAACTCCTGCTAATTCTTCTTTTACGTTGCAACTTATTCTTTCATCTCTGTAATCTATATTCAAAACACTGAGATCTATTGTTAGAAACCTGTGTGTATCATGCATAAGAGAAGACAAAACCAAATAAAATAGGCTAGAGAGTGAGTAGGACTCTCTTGCAATGGAACATACGTGCATAATACTGATTATATTTATCAGTGTCAAATACTGACTGAAAGTCTCTTCCTGTAAATGATCATCCTGAGATGTGATATGTGGGAGCTGGAAAAGCACCTGGACGCTACAGGGAGCCTGTCAATGCCTTTGTTTATGTTGCATTTCTCTCCTAAATATGCTTGTGCTTAACTAGGCTTGGATGCTTCCTTTCCACTCCTCCTGCCCCTTCAGATACTCCTTAGGTGCCCTTTATGTTGGTACATGATTTTTATTTTTAAATGCTACTTACTTCTTTACATACTGACCACTTATTCAAAAACAATCACTTCATAGGAGGAAAAACATTGCTTTGGTGTCCTGATGTTTCTGCTTTTTAGAGATTTTAAAGGCACTTCTCTGTGTCTAGTTTGATGTATATGTTCTGGGCAGTCATTTATATGCACTGTATAGTGGCAATGCTTCAGTACTGGCCTTGTGAAGATTGCTGCATAAAACAGCTTGGCAATAGGGCTATCTAAGTTACGCTATATCAAAAACACTGATTCTCACAAGTTTGTTAGAAGTGGAACATTTTGTAATGTTTCTATGTATATGAAATTATTTGCATCCTGGCTTTTGGATTCGTCTGACCTTAGGAGAACCACTATCATAGCTTGTGATTCTCTTGGTTCATTAGCGCTAATACTTTCCTCTGACGGTGCATAAGCAGGTCTAACAAATGTCAGTGATGGCTAATTATTCAGGTTGGGAACGTGCTGCATGGCTGCAGAGGCGTTTATTCAGTGATACCATACTGATGTTGACGTATAAAGCTGTCTGGATTTTAGGAGCTCACGGGAAGTCTTCATCCTCATATCCTCTAAGGATTCTCTTTTCACTTTAATGTGGAGGACTGAGCCCGTGCCATCGTACTGACAGTAATACAGAATTAGTAAACTAATCCTGTTCCTCACTGATCAAAGGTAGGGTCTTGTAAAATGAAAAAAGAAAAATGCACAGACCAGAGTGACAAAAATAAACTGAGAATAACTCAGTTATTGTTCCTGTTTCTGGTGAAGTGCTCAGTGTCACTCTGACAATGAAGAGCAAAACCAGAATGAACACTTTCCTGGTAGCATAAATGTAGCCCATATCGTTAGAATAACGAAATGATTTTAAGTAGACTGAGCTGTGCCTTTTGTACACAAGAAAGGCTAATCCCATTAAAAGTAATGGTCTGAGATTGCTCACTCCAAGTACTGTTAATGAGTTAAGTTTGTTCTGTGTGTAATGAGTCCTCGGTGTTCTTTGTGTCCTCCTTGCTGATGAACTGCATAGCAGGAGCTGTCACAAGCTTAATTATGAAAATTTCCATGAGTGCAAATATCATTTTAGGAAGCTGAGATAAATAAGTGGCATTTGTGAGCTTCATTGTGTACAGCACAGAGCACTCTGTGCTCTCCTCATTTTTCTGGTAGTGGCAGCAGTTCAGAAGAGCTCAAATTTAAGACTGTGTTACTTAAATTTTCATAATGTCAGACCTAAAAAGCAATATTTGCAGTTATATAGACCCCACAGCATAAAATCAGAACAGGCTTTTTTTTTTTTTTTTTTTCTTCCCAGCACAATATCTTTTCCTTTAGTCTGTTAAGGACTTTGAAACCTATGAAATTGTTAACATCCATTGTTTCCGTTCTTCTCTACCTGTTTGTGAGGTTTTATGAGCCAAATTGCAAAGGTCTCAAATCTTGTTTCCACCTCCTTTTAAATCCACTTCATTTTGGCTTGGGTGTGAACGTCACATGTATAACCATTTAGTTATCGTGGTCACAAGGATCAAACTGGGTAAATTCTCCATGTGAGGAATTGGCCAGCCCAGGAAAGATGTAGAGCAAGCTTGCCACAGCATTTTATATGGGCGGGCAACTGACGAGTGTTTGGAGGATCAAGTCCGAAGTTAGACTGAATCATTATGCAATATTTTTTTTCACAACATGGAAATACTGAAAATAATTACATTGATTAAGGCACCTTGGAAGAGATGGAAAAACATCTTATGCATACGCAGTGGCATAACAGTTTAGAATTTTCTGTCTTTTTAGTATTGAACAGGAGCGTTTGATCAGCTGTATCAATGCTGCTTGGCAAGGAATGTTGACTGTATCAGACAACATATGGTTCTAGAGTACACATTCGCAAATTAAGTGATATCTGGTCACAAAATGTGTTCACTTTTTGTTTTAAAACACAAGTTGCCTCCCCCCATTTTCAGTCAGAGCCCACTTCATTTGGTGAGTAGATTATTCAATAAAAACCACTCTTGGATATTAGACAGATCAGATTCAATAAAAATAATAAAAATCTTAACAGTGACATTAATAACCTCAGTTCTTAGCTCAGAACTTGTTAGCCAGATCAGCCTCCAGCACAATATTAATGTATCTGTGAAAAGGAGGAAAGAAAATGTAGGTGCTTTTATTTTATATCCATATCTAAGCTCCTTTGCTGGTGGCAGCCACTTTAAAGCAGCCAGCACTTGGGAACTGGATTGTTTTTGTTTTTTAATAACAAGGTTTTCAAGCCATGATGGCTGTTCTGTTAATTGGGATGCCATTTGTAAGACCTTGAGACCTGACTGTGATCATGAAAAAAAGATCAGATCTTATTGACAGAGATACCAGGTTGAAACCTGCATATTTAAGGGAAAGCCTGAGTACAAATTCTGACTATGTTCTCTAATTTGCTTAAAAAAAAAAAAAATCCAAAAACTACTTACAAAATTATCCCAAGCCTCAGGCATATGAAGCAAGTCCTGAATCTCATTACTAAATTGTCTTCTGCATTAGGCTGTTCACTTAGGCTTGTATCTGAAAAGATGTTTATGTACCTAAACTCCTGTGGAACTTGGTAGGAGTTCACACACTCAAACAGAATGTAGGATCTGGCCTGTTGTACAAATCCATGCCAGCCTGACTGTAATACCACTGTTTTGAACAGTGCCATTGCAGGCATGAATAAGATCAGGCCCCTTAGATAACATTTGCCCTCACTGGGTTGGGACTTTTCTGCTGCATGGCATTTATTAGATGAGAAAATGAGTTTGTCTCAACCAGTATCACGCTGTTGCAACTCTTTCCTCTTTGTATTGCCATCAGTTTCCTACCAAAGGGTTGCAGCAGAACCGTCTCAGTTCTTTGTTTTTCAGCTGTCTTGTAACACAAAGTTCTGCGCTCCCTTACAGTTCCTATTAATTCAGTTGTTGTGCAAAATAAAATCAAGGTAACGGTCAGATGTAGTTTATGGAGCGGGAGACTTCAGACTAGCCCACTGTAGCCAAAGCAAGCCTTGCTTGCAGTGAAAATCAAATAACTGAGGTTCTCGCAGTTTTGAAGGTGTTTCTGTCATGACTGCTGGTCTCAGTAATGCAGAACTTGATGGCTACTACTGTTTTTTTTCTAGTAAATTCACATTAATTTCTTTTACATTCAAAGGACTGGTAGCCGTGAAGTAAGGAGGAGTGGATGCTGAACAGTCTCTGGAAGCAAAAGGTGTTGAACATGTTGTTAAAGAAGAGAATTTGATGTCTTTTTTCATTATTCCATATGTAGCATTGCGTGGAGTTTGAATAGGTATGGGTTTTAGATAAGCAAGACAAAGTGAAAGATCAACAGCAGCCAGTGAGGATGAACATTAGAAAAGGACTGTAAAGATAGTATCTTGTGAGAATCTGACTAGATATAATTCTGCTCTCTTTTCTGCTGCCTTAAAACTAAAGTCACTCCATAGTGACCACAGACTAATGTCAAGGAGAAAAAGGTTCAGTTTAAGAGAGAAAGGAAATGCAGAAAGTTTAGGGTGATAGAATGGCTGGAAGTTAACAGTTTCACCTACCAAGGATTTGTATGCAAAATTGCCTTCCCAGTACTACTTGGCTGTGAGAGATTTGCACTAGTAGAGAGGTAAAGTAGGCCAAGGAAGGTATTAAGTACCAAAGACCACGCAACAACTTGGGAAAAGAACTGAGAGCAGAGCTGGAGTTTGAGTCCCAGAGTTCTGTGACTGCTAAATTACACTTCAGCCCTCTCACCACAGCTTGTTTTAAATATACTTGTAACTTGGCAAATATACAGAATATTTTACCTAAAATGTTTTAAAGCAACCAAATTCAAAATTTTATACAATAAGCAGATATATTTTGATTACACACACAAATTTTCTGGTAGGTAATAATAAGGATAGGAAAATAGGTGGGAGATGAGCGTTTCCCATGGGAGACGAACAGCAGTGATGGAAAATAACGCATTTACTGCTGTGGCTCATCCTGTGGGGTCTCTAAGTCTCTGTTGTAGTTGTAGAGTGTCCAAGTTTTTGCCTTTCTACAGTCTCTTTAGGAACATGAAGGTTCACGTTGTGACACGGAGTGAGGCTTTGGGTGAGACAGGATAATCTGTTGGTGAGAGTCCTAAAATGGACAGTAGGGGCTGCAGATCTGGGCCTTGCTTGATCACAGATCCACCATGAGAAGTTGTGTCAGTCACACCAATCTTCTTAAGCTCTGTCTTGTCTGGCCTATCTTAGACTGTTAGCAGTGTCTAACAGGGCCTAGCTGAAGGGACTCTTGATTTCAAGTGGAGTAATATGCGTTTATTCTGTAATTAAGAAATCAAATTAGCAGAAGTGCAGATGTCATCCATTCACTTCATGCCTTTAGGACATGAAAGTAATAAACTGACTGTCTCACTGAGCCAAGCGGGATCCAAAGACGGGTACAGAAGACCCTGCAAGGGTAATTGCACAAGCAGCCCACTGAGAAAGAAGTTTGTAAGTGCAATGCTGTGTTGTAGGACTGAAAGCAGAGACTGACATACTCCGAGGACCATCGTTCAGTTTGTGATGTAAGATGGGGATTCTACAATAAAATTAGAGAATAATTTGCTTCTGAAGAATCTTTTCTCTTGAGAAATGAGGCATTCCTGTTAAAATCCTTCTAAACTAGGTATTAGGGATGGCCTTGACTGCAAGCACAGAAAAAACATCCTGACTCCAATAGTGAACTTTCCTAGACTTGCAAGCTGAAAAATACTCCATAAAAGGCCCTGGAGTTAACACCGTATTACAATTACTGCTCTGTAAGCAACATCAATCCCTTCTTCCACAGTCCCATCAGCCTTTTATTTTTCTTCATACTGAGAGTGGAACATAGAGCATTAAGTTTTGAATATTTAGTCCTTTACTGGATGTCACAACCCTTAATG
Organism: Streptopelia decaocto; assembly: GCF_964273445.1. Taxonomy (NCBI): domain Eukaryota; kingdom Metazoa; phylum Chordata; class Aves; order Columbiformes; family Columbidae; genus Streptopelia; species Streptopelia decaocto. The sequence goes on from NC_138664.1 coordinate 8,697,063, forward strand.
TTACAAAAGCCACCCCTTTTACTTAAGCATTTAATTCAATTTTTATTGCACAAATTATGCTTACCCAAGCAGTACTGTTTAATTGATTAATAAATTACCATTGACTGTTGATGTTCTTGGATTTCCTCTATGTGCTATTGGAAGCACAGCTGACAGTAATTAAATAATAATTTCATCACCAGTGATGATTGAGTTTATCTAATTCAGTAGCTCTCTTATGTAACTAGTGTTAAATTTGAACTTTTATAGGATTATATTGATTGACAGAGAAAGACCAGAAGGATAGCTATCACGTGGTGTAAGAAAAATTGTCCTGATAGGTTATTTGACACATGGGTAAATAGGCTTTTTTAAAAAACAAAACAAAAACCCAAACCTTGAAACTTATAGTGCTGTAACATGGCTCATTTAAAGTTCAGCTTCTAGCACTCAGTGTTCTCACTAATGTGGAAATTTGTATCTGTAATACAAATGATTGCTATTCAGGTTAAAAAAAAAAAAAAAAAAAAAAGAGAGAGAAATCTAGCTTAAGTATGTTAGCTTAACTCCTAAGTACACCTTTTAAAATAATAGGGTGTGAATATGTGTATCCACATACATATATGCTTAAAAATGTATCCTTGCTCTTTCATCAAGTAAATAACCAGGCACTCAAATTACACTTTCTATTTCATACACCTCTTAAGTAGCATCTTGTAGGTCTAACAGGCTACACTCTGATTTAAGTAACACCAGTTAAAGTGTCCTGCAGCCAGAACATTTACTCTGAATTGACAAAAACATATCTGAGATCATCATATCGAGGGAGAATTATGAAATGTGACAAGCAGCAGAAAGAGCTCATGGAATTTTCTTCAGGAGAGTTGTCAGGGCACAATTCAAGCCCAATTGATCAGGGATGGCTTTAGAAAAATGAAATTAATTCTCCCATCATAACAAGAAGCAGATTAGATGAAAGGCTAGAAGCTCAGCTTCTTGCTTCCTAGCCCTGCAAGTTCTCCTGGAGGGAAAACTAGCATTTTCAGCCAAAAGTCAACCCTTTGTCATTTGAAGATGAGTGTGTAGCTTCGGAGTGTGTCATCTGAGTGTAAGGAAGTACTGCGAAGAATTGTGGATGATCCTCAGTTTCAATTTTGCTTTGCTTTATTTAAGGTTGGGATTAAACTTTCACTGTCAAGTGTGCCATCAGTAAGTGGGATTGTTGGGAAAATCTGAAATTAAACATGAAGTAGTGAATGGTCAGCAAAAGATGACCTCAGGGACACCTGTTTTTACAGGTACAGAGTGGGCTTTGTGTCTGTCCACAGAAGGGGAACGTCTTTGGAAAATCCTCTATTATAATCAAGACAAACCAATTTCTCCACCACATGCATTACGTGTGACATTTAAAGTGAAGGCCCAAGTCATGTACAGAAAGTTACTTGTTCATAAGTACCATGTGGTTTTGAGTCTAAATTTAATGAGAGTGAAGCGTAGAATACCCTGAAACTGAGCAGATGAAGCACTCACGCGGCTTTTATGACAGTGATAAACTATCCAAGCTCTGCACTTCTTGCTTTATGATACTTCTGTCACCTCCTCAATGAAAATGCCATCTTATTATGTACAGTGGGTGTACATTATTCTCTATATATTCTAAATCATTTGAGTATTTTGGCTCTCCATTAAAGGCAAATTACAGCAAAACTCTAAAGGAAATGTCTGTGATGACTCTGTGAACATTGAAAGAATTAATTATGATTGATTTTGTTAATTGAGTTTGGTGGCTAATGTCTTTACAGTAATGGGATGCTTAAAAGACAGAGGCAGTATTAAGTGTTGCACCTATGGCAGAGTTGAACAGGTTCAGTGCAATGTCAGTATCTGTCTCCATGTACAAGACAGCCTGGCAGGGAGTCACTTTTATTCTAGGCTCACGTCTTTTAGATGAAAGTTGTCTGGTAAACAATTATCAAGCAAACTCTCCTTGTTTACGTGGCACTGAATACATTACATTAAAATGATATTCCTGCCAGTTCTGTTTTCTCAGAAGGTGTAGGATTTGGGATAGATTTGGGTCTTTGCTGTCTGGTTTACTTTCTTTCACTCATGCCCAGCTGCGTTAGCCCATCTAGCTGGAGAGAACTCAGTTTTTTCCAGTCAGCGCTGGTTTCCCAGAATCTCTTGCTTTCATGATACACTTGTTAGCGAATCCTCATGGAAGATGTCTTATGCCTTCACTTTTTATTCCCTGTTTTGTCCCTGTCCACGTCCCCCCTTGAATTTAAGTAAGGAAAATAGGAAAAGGCTAAAACCACCCACTGAATTTGTTCTGTATGTGTCTATGTGTGCACAAATGTTCACTTCTATGGGGTTAGAAGCAGCAGAAGAAATTGAAATTGATATATATTTTGCTTCAAAAATAGAAAACCAATTCAGCTTTGACAGAATCATGCAGTTGGGTGTCATAAACTGATTTTGTCCTTATGACAAACATACTTCAGATAAAATACCTCAACATGTAGATTCTTCTGATGCATTATGTATTATCTTGAACAGGCATCCTAATGCCCAATATAGATTTAACCTTGAAATTATTTTTTTTATAGCTGGGTATATGTTGCTTTAAAAGAAAGCTGCCACTCGCTATCTCTGTACCCTTGCAGAAGCTTGCCAAGAAAGGTTTCCTTCTTTTTCCTGCAGAATTATTTGTTTTTCCTGACACAAAGGAGAGTGCTTTGTCATTGTTTTCTGTATAACATTGATGGATTTCATGTTGAATGGGTATTGGGTTTTAGTTAAACATGACAGGGGAAGAGATTTATAGGCAGTGGCCGCAGAGGTTGTTTGAAAGGCCCAATAATGCTTCACTGCACAGATGTGTTTTCAGTGTTCTCTGATGGTAAAGAACCAACCGGCTCATATACACTCCACCCTCATTACGGAGCTATCCTTGAAAAGCTGAGTGTTAACAACTATATAGGTTTTCTTTCTTTGGAGTTTCAAAGTAAACAGGATTGAAGGAGCGGCCTTATGTCAGGAATGCTGTACTAATGAGGACAAATTATATTCTAATCAGGTTTCTCCATTATTAATTCACTGTTATTGTGCTCTCTTTTTTTCCCTTCTCCTCCTCTTTGTGTCCAATTTAAAGTTGCAGAAGAAACATGGGGTGGAGTGTTTTTCTTCTGGTGCTTGTTATTCATATTAAGTAGTCTATTATGTCTTTGGTGTGATGGCGGGTGTTAAGAATTTAAATCCCCCCCTAATGCATTGACAGGATAATATGAATCACCACCCAGAAAAAATCCTATATGGATCTCAACAACTAAGGAATACTAGTGTGGTCGAGTATATTTCTACACACAAAATGTAACTCGTTGTGGTTCATCATGGTCCTACATAATTTCAGGATTTTCTTAGAGAGATTTTCATGTTTTGTTTCTGCAGATAAATTTGAAGGAGTAGAAATATATAATGTATTGTTATAATTGCATTGTTCTTTCTTTGTTCTACTATAAGTTTTATACATTTTCTTAAACCAAATCCTAAAATAAACTTAAACGTACAATTGAAAGGTAAATAAGGTAAGGGAATAAAATAAATATCGCATGCACTGCATCTAGTTTGTTTTATCTACATCCCTTGATTTTGGACAACGTGTATTAGACATTCCATCAGAACTTGCACACCAGCTCAGCTCCTATGCAGAACAGGTACAGAACCACAGCCCGTGCCAGCTCACAGGTGCTCATTTGGTTTCCACCACAGTCATGTTGTTGTGGATCCTTCCTCTCTCGAGCAGATTTGAAGCATTTGGAGTCTCATTAGCAGCTTGCTGGGAGGCAGAGAGCTACAGCTGATACAGGAACATGGTACTGGAAGGAATTGCCTGGGTCACTGAATTCATTCCTCTGTCATTGCTGGCTACCACATGATATAGTTCCTTTCATCAAATGATCAAGCTTCATCTTAAAGTAATTCTGCTATATTTAGTGCTGTTTTGATTGTCAGAAATCTCCTTCTCATTCCTAGCCTAAGCAGATATGTTGCACATTGATATGAATTTTTCTTGTGCCAGCATTGTCCATGTTTTTAAGTTGTTCTCCATGTACTCCCCCGCCTCACTTTGTGTTTGTCCCACAGCAATCATCTCTTAAATTTTGTAAGGCTTAACGGACCAAGTTTTTTTAGTCATCTCTTGCAAGATGGGCTTTTTCTTCCTGTGATCTTCTTATTAGTAGGTCCTTCTTTCCAGTTGAAAATATGCATTCTTGAACATCAGTGTCCAAATTTGCGCAACGTAATCTGGACGAGGACTCAGTAGGAACTGGTGTTATGGCCTCAGTACATCCTGACCTTCACTATTAAAATCTAACCCGATGAGCAGAAAAAATTATGATTTACAGCAAGAACAGAGAGTTCTTTCTCCTTATTCATTTCCAGTTGATGAGATCCCATATAATAGCAGTGAGTCTTGTTAGTTCCCACAAAGCCTTGCACTTCGAATTTTTTAACTGAGTCCTTTTTCCTCCTTGAGGTCATCAACTACTAGCAGGACACCTCTCTCTCTGTTTAAAAACATATGTCAAAAAGCTCCCCAAACTGCCCCCAAACCCAAGGAGTTTGTTATATGATGTTGCTTATATTTCTGTATTCTGTCAGAGTTGGGAGCTAATTGCTTGTTAGGCAAACTCACCTGGATTGAAAACACACAGTAAAGAAAGCTCTTACAGTAATTGAAGAATCATAATACATTTGGGTCAAAATTTTGGAATAAGATGGATGGAGTTGAATGCTTTATTTGTGTGCATAATAATAGTCACGATTGTTCATACACATAATTAGGTGCACCAGCTTAGCTTTAGTCAATCTGCAGATGCCATTTCAGAAGTACACTGTCAAGTGGGGCATCAAGCCAGTTCCTTCCGATCTTCTGTCACAAACCCAATTATAAAATATATCTGGGATAAACTGATGCCCTATTGTCTTTGTCATCTATTTCGTGAGCCTTGGAGATAATCACATCTTCTGTAAAACAAAATGATCCATCTGGCGCTTGCCTTATTTCCAAGTGACTTAACCCTCAGAAGACACTTCCCCCACCCACAGTGGCTGTACAGGCTTCTGTAACTTCCCACCAAGATGCGCCTAATCTTTGTTTCCACCCACCCAGACTTCCCCAGCCCTGCACAAGTTGGTCCCCACAGGTTGTCTAGGAAGATCCTTCTCAATGATTGATGCAACTTGTATTTAATTTCGGCTTCTGCTCCCAGAAGGCATTTCATCCAGTCTCATCGTGTGCTTAGGTTTAGGATACCTTTAGAGGAAAAGACATCCCCAAAAAGTTATACAAGGCCTTTCACCTTCCTGAAGGAGGACCCTCTTGCAACGCAAATAGAAGCGACAGTCCAAATGGAGCTCATTGCAAGACTAGGGCTTGGTTTTGAGATACAACTCACTTGAACTGTGTCTGCCTCTAGTTCTTAGATCTCTGTCCCGAATCTGTGGTCTTCATTGTTATAAATTTTTAAATATTTTTATTCCTATTAATGTTTTATAATATTATTTATTAAATACTAGAGTTTAGAACAATTTGTCATCTGAATAAAAATAGTGCATTTCATTTAAAGTCCAGCTTGTGCTGCAAAGTATCAATGTAATACAATGTGTTCAAGATGTTTTTTTAATGCTTATTTCCCTCCTCAAATTGGATGCTGGCTTTCAATTTGAATATTGAGCTACCTGAACTGAATTATTTATCAACTTTAATTGGATTTGCAGACAAGTCATATTTGCACATCTTCTCTAGGAAAAATGGAATTCTTTCTGGGAACTTTTTAAAAACACCAGGTTGAGGACATACAGCTAATTAACTTCACATTTCCTGTCAAATTAATTCTTTTTTTCTTCCTTTTTCTTTTTTTTTTCTTTTTTTTTTTTTTTTTTTTTTTTGTTGTCTAGAAAACAAATGCGGGAAATGATGTTTTAGCTCACTGATTACAAACTAAAACATGTTACAGCACACATCTTCAATCTAAAGTTAGATAGGTTTTGGTAATTATTATTGTGTTTAAATATTACTTAAATTCTCCAGCTAAGGTACAAGTCCTGTTTTGTTAAGCACAGCATGAGCACAGAATGTCACTCTCTTTTGGAAGGAGTTCACCATGTGGCTGTCAGAAGTGGCTCATGTTTCCAACCACCTGCAGAAGTCACACAATGCAAACTTTCTGGAAAGTCACCTTGCGCTACCCCATCTTCTCCACAGGCTGAACCTGAGCTTATTTCGGCCACAACACAACGTCGAGCCTGAATTACACTATTCACCCTGAATTATACCTCTGTAATCCTTATGAACATATTTTCTGGCTCCTCCAGTATGCACTGCTGCCAAAGATGAAGAAAACCACTTCTGGGTGAAATCAGTAGTGTGACACCATGGAAACTACGGGAGAATTTGAGAGTGGTGCCTTTAACTATAGGGCATCCTTCATTGCTCATAATGTGGGGATTGAGTTTTAAATGTTACTTTGAAGCATAGGAGATTTGTAACTAATTTCCAAATACAGTCCATGCAATTAATGATTTAAAAAAAAAATGTTAATATGTTAATCAAAAAGAACATAAATTTTATACTCATAACTTTATATAATGATTACATGTAACTATATTGTTACTACAGTCTCAAAATTACAGTATAATTATATTTAGTTAATCCAGAAGCAATTGCTGCGTGGCCAGAATTCATTTATATAAACCTAGACTAAGCATTGAATTGACTAGGAAAGTGAGGTAAATTTAATTGAGACAGATTGTGCAAACCTAATCAACAGGGATATTTAATGGCAAAGGGAACAAAGAATTAAATAAAGCAATGCAAAGGCTATTCAGAAGAGTGGATATATGAGATAATAGGCCTCTTCATCTCTGATGTCATCTGCCTGCTTCAGTGACTCATTCCCTGGTATTTCGTTAGTTGGCTGCTGGTTTGCATTACATGTAAATTTATCTATGCTCATGTATATACGGAGGAAATGTTTTTCCATTGTGATATGCCATTGGGTTTTATCCTGGTATCACACATCCCTCTTCCAAATGCTGCTGCTTTGCTAAAATTAGGAAGATGATTGAAGACTTGTTTGCTGGCCCCATCTGATTTATCATTAGCTGTTATGATTCTGTGATAAAATCCCAATGAAGGAGCCAGAAGAACTTCCAATTTGCTCTTAGGCATTCAATTCAGTTGCCTAAGAAAGGAGATCTTGTGTTATCAGAGGCACCATCGGCTACTCAAGACCTGTACAGGGCTGGAAAATACAATGTGGGACCTATGGGAATTTCACACTCTATGCAAGTCACATGTGAAGAGTGGGTGTGAAACCCAGAGTATCTTAATATATCATTAGATGACTATGGGTTGGCAACTGAATCAAACTATAGGCTATGTTGCGTTGATGGCTGAAAAGAAGGTAAAAGACTGTTTCTGCATTTCCCACTCGGAGTGCAATCTCCTAGGAACTGCTGGGGAGCCTGAGGGTTGTACTTAGGATGAATGTTATTATACCAGCTGATAATTTCCAGTTTGCAGAACACAGGCTAGTTCTGACCTCATCCCTTGATTGCATCCTTTGATTACATCCCTTGAACCAGCTACAGAGAAAATGGGAGGCACATAGCAACTTTCCATCAAAGAGACCCTGCATAGCAGGATATTGAAAGGATATTAAAATGGTTTTAATGTAGGGGAGGATTTGAAGTAAATAATATATAATGATTCTTTTTAAAGAAGGAAATCTGAAAAATCAGCTTGTTCCTGTAGGTTACCGTCTTTTTTAAAAGCTGTAAGTTCATATTGATATTCCTGCTGGCAGATGCATGATGTTTATTGTCTTATGAATCTTTATATCAACATGATTTTTTTTTTCTTTGTATGCTGATCTGCCATTTAGTTCTATAAAACATCTACTTTCACAGATTTTTTTCCATACAAATCTTAGGTGATCTGATAGTAAAGTAAGAAACCAGATATGATGCATATATAGTTGATATTTCTACAAATTTAAACCAAAACTTTCTTGCTTTATTTAGCAGCATTGTGCAAATGATGGACTCAAACATCTTATTTTAAGAATAATATAATTACATTGTTAATAAATGTTTCAAAATGGAGGAGAGAATGTGCATGGATGGAATTTTCATCCAAGAATGAGATGTGGGGAGGCAGAGGCAGAAAGAGCTGGAAGTCCTGTTTTTGATGGCAGGACCTGCAGTGGTGAGTCTAAGAAACTAGAGGCAGATGGGCAGAGCAGATGAGAGGAGACCAAAGAAAGTCAAATATTTATGTTTTATAATAAATACAAAAACCATATTATTTCGCTGGTTTTCTTCATCACTGAGGAGTTAGAACTGCTGACTGTCATGTCAGATGAGTGCTTATACCCTTGGTTAGAGACACAAAGTTCAAGTCCATTAGTTTGTAAGCTGTGCAGTTCTGATTTTGGAATCCTACTATAAGAAGAATGAGCATAACCTTGAATTTAAAAGAGAAAATATTGATCAAAAGATGAATGTCTTATTACTTAGAATTATATGCATCTCCTGGAAATTTGACCTCCTGTGGATGTATGGGGAGAAAAGTGGCAGCTTAAAAAAGTTGTATTGATATTTGGGGGGATTATTTTGGCTATATGGACACTGATCAATGCATCCGCATGTTATAGTTGAAAAGATTGCCTTTTCACTAAAGTAAGAAACCAGATATGGTGTTTGTGGTAAAGTTTAGCATGCATTCACAGAGGTATGCAACAAATTAACCTTTAACTGTTGTTAACCTTAGAAAAATACTTGGTAGATGCTTCCTATGGTGATTTGGATTTTGTCTAAAGTATTCATACTGTTGTGGATGCTTACGTTTAAAAATTTGTTTGAACATTCGCATGATAGTCTTTTCATGCCATTTATCTTTATGAAGCAAAAAAGGATGGTACTGCTACATTGAGTTGCTTTGGAATTATGTAACATGTAAGGAGTCGTAATCCAGATAGTAAGCCAACCAATTTAAGTATTTTTAATAAACTATGAAATACAGCAATAGGCATAACTGTACATTAATTGAAAGTGAAAAATGGAACATCACCAGAAATATCAGCTCTTTGTTACCTTTGTTACAGTGTACCAGGCTTTGAGGAGAAGCTGAAAACAAATGCTTTTAAGGGGCTTTGCATATATATGATATATTCCTCAAGAGTGGCAATGTGAACTCAAACAAGGTGCCTGAAAAACCCACCCAAGTGGCACGTTATCTTGTGCCAATGCACAGATTTGCAGTGCTTTTAATATCCACACCATTGACCTCATACGTTTATGGTGTAGGTAGACAGGCAGTAGTGCAGAGCACTGATTGGAATGACTAATAATTCCAGTGGAGTCATTACGATGTAACAGTGTCAACATGTACTGCTAGGAGACCCTTAATTCTTGGTCTGTTAATATTACAGCACATGTGACAGTGCCGTGTGTCAGGATATACCACTGGCCGTATGTGGTCCTCATCACTGCCATCCACAGACACAAAGCTGTGATACTTTCCAAGCTATCCTGATATTTTGATATTACTTGGCTAATACAAAATATAGATACACAGAGAAATGGTAACACTGCATGCGGAGTTGGGTTGACTATGAAACTCAGCCATACTGATGAGCGTTTACACAAGTCACCTAATGAACGCACTGAAATAATTTGTGCAAGCAACTATTCAGTCCAAAAGAATACAGGTTAGAAAATAGCTAATAACATCACATGTTATACTGTGCTACCAAGATCCTCATGCATTTTGAATGTACAGGATCTGTGGATTATACGGATGTTGCTGAGAATTGTGTCACATCTGACACAATACAGGTTGAGAATAGCTAGATGACAATCTGAATAGTCCTCAAAACTCCTGTTTATGTGTGTTAGAAAGAAAAGACCTTTAAATCTTGCCCCAGCCCTACTGGTAGTCTGTGGCTGCATGTGACAGTAAATGCTGAGCTTCAGATTTATGGCCTCTGTGCTGATGCTCGCCCAATGTTGGAGCTGGCCTCACGGTGGATCTCAGCTGCCATAGGTTGGGAAGAACAAAGATTCACAACAACAGATCTGGCTTTGAGTCTGAAGCCCCAAACGTGTGCAGCTACTGTTGCTTTGAAATAGAGTTTTGGGGTGCTCAACGCAGATATAAATCAGGCACTTACTGTGCTTATTTTCTATGGCTTTTTCTCATGGTACCACAGGGGTAAACCTGAAGTAATTCCAACAGCTTCAGTGTAGTTGCTTTAGATTTATACCCACATAAACAGGAGCCCTCTTTGCCCATTGTTTCTAAAATATAGTGTTTCTCTTCCATATCAAACTTCAGTGGGTTATTTTATATTCCCTTGCATCACATTTTATCACAGATAATCCAGGAATATTGTTTCTCTGAGTAATAAAATTGTTCTTTAGTGCATGACCAGAGTAAGGGATCTTGTGTCTATTAGACATCACGTATAGACAAGAGATATAAATGAGAGTTAATAACCATCAAATGTGTCTCTTTCCTTTTCCTATAAATTAGAGCATGCTTTCCTACTGAATTTTGCAAGAAGGAAAACTGACTCCCTCCTGCTGATGTGGGGAAGCAATGCTAAATCTCCCTAAAGATTCACTCTGGCTTCTTACAGCTGTATATTAGTACCTTTTTATATGCAATTTTACTTCATTTAGTCTTTAAGGTTGTGCCTGAGGTTAGTTTAAAAGGTTAGTTAAATGTTAATGGATGTTAATGCTGCAATTAAATTGTTAAATCAATTGAAAACTGTGGCTCCATCTCTATCTGTGTTAGTGCCGGCCTGAGTTGCATTGGCGTATAAATTAAAAGCTGTAAATCTAGTGAAGTCTAATTAGAGACCAAATTTCTCATTTATCTTATTTTCACAGGACTGTAAGCACTGATAGATAATCAACGAAGGGCTAAAACTTTTTAACATTAAAAAACTATTTTATCTATTTCAGGACTCAGGTGACTGATTATAATTCAGATCCAATTACTGTAAAAGGTCATATGTGAAATGAAGTTCTTACAGACACCACAAGTTTTATTTTACAAGTTTGCATACAGTGCTGCAACATCTACATCCCAAAGAGCAAAAGTAAATACACTGTACAAGATTATATAAAATCACTCTTCAATTAGCATCCCTCATGTAACCCTTTGAAGTTTGCGATCTTAATACACTGGTGCATTGAGTCACCAGGACGGCAGCACACGCTTAAACTTCCCAGATTACGCATGTATGTAAGAAACTTGTTGGTTCTTCCCTTCACTAAGTAAAAATAATTAGTAATACACTTATATACATTTGCTGTAGGTACAGTGTTACAGATTCTTGAATTGATGAGAAAGATTATTTCCATTGTTATGTTTTAAATTAGCTACTGGCAATCTGCCATTTAGGGGGGTGGGGGAAGAAGCGCCAAACCAAAACAAAAAAAAAATAGGCTATTTTGTCTAGGAAGGTCTTGAGGAAAAGGAGATGCCGATCTTAATCCATCTTGCAGTGCCACAGTTTTGAGGATGTTTTCATGCAATAAAAACACATGCTACTTAATCTTAGTTCCTCAAAAGTTAAAAGTGAGATTTGATCATGCTGCTTCTGTTGGCTTATTTTTCCAATACCCCCTGTGATTCTCCAAAGTGTAGATCTTAAAGCTGCAAAAAGGCCAACAACAGATTGCAGCATGAGCATAGGGAGCAGCATCAAGACTCATTAGTTTACAAATAAACCACAAGACAAATGTTTAAAATGTTTGTAGGTTCCAAATCACAGTTCTAAAATTGCATCCTTTTGGTCATGTAGGAGTGTTAGAAATGTTACAGTTTTACATGTTGATTTCTCTTTTAGTGACTGTTCTTGGAGCACTTGGGGAAATGTTTTGCTTTGGGAAAAACAAAAAAGTCCTCTGTCCTAACCAATTAAGGCTTCGTGGAAAGAAGTCAGAAGCTCGTATTCTGCTAGAAGGCCTTCTTCCAAAGAAGCGTCAGCTCCTGTCCTTTCTAGTGACTTCAGCTTAATTTCAACATTCATTAAAACACAAAAAGAGATCAAATCTGAAAATGAATTGCCCAATGACTTCAATGTTCTGAACTTTTCTCTCTCCTAATTTTGTCACAAATCCAGATGTTCTAAAAACGTCTTGATCACTGACTCTGTAGGAAAAATGCCATGTTATGTTGTGTGTCCCCCAGAGCAAATGAAAGGATGTTCTGTTTTTATCCTAAAAGATGCGTGGATTTCCTGACAACATTTTCTTATTTGCATCAGTTTCAGTACTCATAGATATGATGTACCAAATTGCACCAAAAAAAAAGTTGAAAATGAATGCTAAATAGTCAGACATCTTCAGTGATTTAAGTGGGGAGACCAGCTGTGTACTATTTTGTTAAATAGTGCTTTCCCAATTATTTTGGTCCCTGATTAGTTTATCTGTCAGATAATTATCTACCTATTTTCGTATCGTAGGAGTTCTGCATTATCGTAAGAAATGAACAGAACCATTGCTACCACTGATCATAAATCACTTCTGCTAAAAGTATTCGCTTCAAAATGGTAACTTTCCTTCCTTTCACTTCTTTAGTAAAAGAAAGACAGCAAAGAACGATAATTCTTTTTACTAAGTGGTCAGAATAGTAAATAGTTGCCTTAAAGCAAGGCATGGTGTCATAAAGCAGGATATAAAAATAATAATAGTTGATCATTAAATAGGATGTTTCATCCATAGAAAATGGAGCTCTTAGCAAAGATGACTAAACAGCATTATCCATTTCCTTAATACATATCCTCTCCTCAATAATGATTTGATAAAATATATGCCAGCTTTAGCTCACCTTGAAAATGATAGTCTACTTACACCAAACTCTCTCTACTACTTTCTAAAAACTTGGGGTTTGACAACAACACTGTTTAATTTCAAGAGAAATCTGAGCAAAAGTCATAGCACTTTATTTCAAAAGAAGGAACAAGACAGATACAACCAAATGCACTGTCAAGTCAGTGACTAATTGCATTGTAAAAGATATCCTGAACTTCACACAAGAAATGGTGAGATCCGAGTATTTTTCCATGGTAGATCTAAGGCCTGTTGGATTCATAGGGAATGCTCTCAATCCTGGCAGAGCTTGTAGTCTGGGTAGGTTCTTTGCAGGTTGGTTGTTTTGGCCAGGGAGACTTTAACTGCTCATAAAATACTGGACTTGTGGATGGGTCCTGTGAGTGAGGAGTGGGAAGGAAGATACTACTTTGGGAAGTTGAGCGAGAGGTCACAGGCTGAGGTGAGTCCCAGCATTGGCCATTTGATGTGACAGTGAAATCGAGGATGTAGGATTAAGGGACAAATTATTGAGTTATACATTTTTCCCTACCAACTTATGCTGTAATATCTGTAGCTAAATAGTATTTTGCCACAGAACAATATTGTGGTATCACTCTTAATGAAAATGCACTCTGATGTGTGTTTCTGACAAACCTGAACGTTATTTACAGATAAAAGACCACGATTTTTCTTTTATTGTTCTCATCTTGTTGACTTTCATTTCTGCTTTTACTTCTGTTTTGGGAGGCAGAAGAGTTCTTATCTTGCTTTGTGTGCCTTTGCTGTGCGGCGTCACTTCTGCACATGACAAAAATATTCTAGTACCATACTGTAGGCCTAGGGGGAGAAGGGCAAAATTTGGAACAGTTGAAAAAAAGACCCGCCATGTTAATTATTTCAAACTTTATTTATATTTCTGTTCTGATCAAGTAGCGAACAGCTACTATTTGAAAGATTTTCTTTGTCAGATTGAGTCTCCCCAGCCCATAACTCAGAAAAAGAAACATTCCTCTGGTTTTGTAGCCCTGAAAGAGTCCTCCAGGAAACCTTTTATTCTCTTTCTCTTTGTTAGCATTCAGCTTTCACATAGATTTTGGTCTGTGAATGCCTAGAGAGAGGCCTTGATTTTGTGATTGGATCAGGTGTTGCTCTTGGTCAGTGTATTTCCATGGCTATAGTACATAGGGCATGAATTTCCAGGGAAGGGGTGTTCCATACCTGTGTGAGAGTTTTATCTGTGGCTGAGTCAATCTGCTGGTTCCTTTGGGCCAGCACAGGTCTCAGTGGGCCCTATGGTGCTGGTTCAGGGAGCTACATGGGCAGAAATCTCTCCCAACTAAAGAAATAAACCATTTTCTGCTGGGCTTCATCTATAAGAAAGTGCAAAAACAACCACCACCCTCTGTGCAGAGGAGGAGGGATGGGGAGGCATCATTTCTTTTGGTAACAGCCCACACCTAGGCTCACTCATCAGCATCATAAACCTGCATCTAAAAGAGCCACTTCTTTATGAGGTTATATTTTGTTAGGTGGGGATATACTTCCTGTTATGAAAAATATCCCATGTCAATATGAAACAGTGGTCTTTCAGACTGAGTTTTGTCTGATGGTCACCACCCTGTCTGTTTCTAACTTCAGCAGGATTTCTGTAAATCACTTGGTGCTGTTTTCTTGCTGAGCAAAAACATCTCTAAATGTCTGGATTAAAGTACTGGTAAGAGAAAACATTTACAAGTCTAAGTTTGTTTCCCGATGGGTAATATACTAGGAGGCAGATAAAATCATCACACAGTCTTTCATGACTGGCGGTGTCTGGTAACACAGCAATGAGTGCTGAATGTCTAGATAAAAGAGAAAGGCACCAGAATAGCTGGGGATACTGCAGATCAGCACTGAAGCAGGTTGATAGAATTACTCCCTGTAAAGGGAACTTGGACCGCATCTGCCTGGAGATATCTGACACTTGTCAACATTGTTGTTGTCTTGCTTTCATGGGAATCAGATATTAATTTTAAAAAGCTTAAATGCAAGCTAAAAACAAGAGAGATAAGCATACTTTGAGCTGTTGCATTTAGCCTTGTGATGCTAGCGACGGTGCTTGGCTGGAACCTCTGCAAGCGTGTTGTTTGCTTCAGTAATTACGTGGGAAAGATGAGGGACAGAACATGTTAACCAAAAGTGAAAGTACAGGGGGAATGGTGCCCATCCATTAGGAGCTGATAGTGGGATGGCTCTTGGGAGAGATTCTTGTTTGTGACTATCTGACCTCTAAACTGTGATGATAAACAACAGAACTTGAGAGCAAGGCAGGTGACATTGCCGGCCTGATTCCAGAGATAGCAGCTCCCTGTGAAAGTCAGTTTTTCCTCCTGCCTTCCAGGAAATGGTGTGTTTCAGCAGCTCCCTGCGATGGGAATTCCTCATTTATTTATTTATCTATTCATCTCACTATTTATCTATATAATTATTTTTGGTGGTTTTCTGAATGAGAGCCATTTGCATTCTGATATCAGGAGTTCCCCTTCCCTCCATCCCCCATCTCCCCGTTGCGGTGCGAGGAGGAGCACTCTCCCTCCTCTCTGACAGCAAGGGGCCAAGGTGGTTGTTTGCAACAGAGAGAGATTCAACCATTTGTGCGATTCGGCTGGTTTCAAACAATCCAGGCTCCTGCAAGCCTTCCCAGCTGTGACTAATAGTGAAGGGAAGGGGGAAAGAAAGCTTCTTGGGCCTGCAGGCTTCAGACAGGCAGGCTCTAGGGGAAACAAGAGAAAGCCATTAACTAACCACAGTATTATCTTGATTCTCTCAGAGAAACGAGCTAGGGATGGCTAATGAACTAGCCTTAACGTTTCAAACTGAATGCACCTCTGGGAGCTCTGCTAGAACAAACAGTGTGACAGATCAATGCCTGATGCCTATATCAAGAGAAAAGGTTATTTGCTTCTCTAAGGAATTACAGGATTAGTATATCACTATGATACACTTTGTAGCCTTTTCAAAATATGGTTTTATGTGTTGTGCTTATTTTTATTTTCCGAGTTGTAAAATCCATTAGTGTGAGCAATAAAAATGAGAGGCAAGGAAATTCATTCTTTTCTGCCCCTCTCTCAGTCCCAGGATCCTTTATGCAATGATTGTTGTATGCACCTTACCCAGGGAGAGAATCAGTAGAAAGATTATTATTCTTTTTCTAAATTCATTTTAGAACAGTGTCACCTGGTTGGGACCCTATGAAAAGACTTGACAGGTAGATTTTTCTTTTAAAAAGAGACCTTGTGGGGGGCAGATTTTGCTTATTTTCTGCTTTCACTGGTGTCTTCCATGTCCTCAGGAAGTTTAGTCTGTCTAAGCTGTAGATGCCATCTCTAAAATGGGACAGTAAATCTTCCTTTCTGTTACTGCGTGTCTATTTTTACTATTTAGATTGAAAGCTCCTGGACAGGATGTTTATCCTATTTATACTGTACCTGGCACAATGGACATAGATCGCAGTTGAGAGTTTTTGACAATTTTGTTAATACAAGAGTAACCTCAAAGTGTACCACGTTTTGTAAAAGAGATGAGAGGAAATTACAGAGATGAAGGTGGGAGCTGGAAATTGTTTACTATATAAAATGATTAAAATTGGTAGGCTTTGTGGACTCGAAAGAGGTCAGACGAGCGTAGTCTTCATCCCTGTGCCTTGTCCTTTGGTGGTTTCAGCAATACCCAGCTGAAGGGCTAAATAGTCCAAGTGCAGCAGTCTCACCATCTCAACAGGAGGCAGAGTTGTTTTTAACTGCTGTGTATGATTTAAGTAAATCCTTTGATATTAGCATTTTTCTTTAAAGCTAAAGCTCTTGAAAACTATTTTGATCAATTATCTCATTCAGGAAGCTGCTGTACATATTTAACCATAGATACAAGCTTTGGTCAAGCTATCAAAGTCATTTTCATTTTTACAAATTATTACTTTAATGGGAATTAGATGACGAGTGAATTATTGTTTCTTTAAAAAAAAAAGTCTCCAGGTGATTTGTCAAGAGATAATTGTCTGAGTATCAGCATTTAAGGAGGTCTGCATTTCCTTTTAGGAAGGAAAAATGTTGAATACTTAAATTAAAATAATGTTGTACCTTAGAAAATGGAACAAAATTAGCTTTATCTTCCCCCAGTTGTACCTAGGAATTAAGTCATAAAGTGATACATATATCCCAACTTAATTGCTTTGTGTCAAATCCTGAGATCTTTATTCTGGTTCAGTAGCTGTTACTTCATCCATACTGCTACTGTTGTCAGTGGAACTACACATGAAATAATGATTCAGTGTGAGTAAAGCCATCAGAATTTGGCCTGTTGAAGTTAATGTGAGCTTTGCTATTGAATTCATTGGGGATGAGAAATTGTTCTTTGATCATCTTCTGAAAACCACAGTTGAACTTTGTAGGTTTCCACCAAATGTAGCATATTATTGTTTGGTTCAGGACAGATACTACAGAATTTTTCATGTAAGGTGCAAAGTCATTTCTTCTGGATCTTGTGTTCTGTCACAGAAACCAGTGTTACTAGGGCTTTTGTAAGCTAATATTTACTTTTAGAATTCATTTTCTAATGCAGAGTTCCTGCAATAAGTTGCAAAAAAGCATTCATTAATATCAAAAAAAGAAAATGACCAGTTTATGAGTTGGGGGAAGGAAAATATGATTAGGTAGGTCACAAGATCCAAATTTCTCCTATGAGTAAGAGGATAAGGGTTGATTATTTCAGAGGATATGAAATATAATAGTGTGTTTTCAGTCTCTTTCTGCATGCACTCAGGCAAAACTCTCATTCAGAACTGAGTTGGGAATTGGCCCAGTCATAATGAAATATGGAATCTTCTTGTCACAGAAATGTGAGCAACGTGCATGTATAAGGAGGAAAAAGTCTAAATTGATATAAAACGTTTGTGTCTTGGAAAGGTGGATGGACGAAGTAATTCTTGTTCGCTAAAGTTTTTTGGAAGCCTCTGCGAAGCACTAGTTATTCATTGTCAGGCACTAATTAAGCTTATTGTATTATTTAAATCAGAAGTAGTCTGAATCAGGCTGATTTTACTCAGGTAAGCTGTCCCAAAGAAACAATTCATCGCTATCTCATCTCATTGAAGGCAATGCAACCAGTCATCTGGATTACACAATTTAGAACTGGAAACAAATTTCTTAACAGTCTCCTCATGTTTGCCCTGCTAGACAGCCAGGGCTTCTCCAGACCCGGTGGCTCATTGTAACTCACTAATAATGTTATTATAGCTGGGACCATCTGAAGATACGATTGAGGCAAAGTTTGTAAAGAGAGATATTAAAGATTTTGCTGCTTCCCACAAACTTCGTCATAGTAACTTAAGTAAAGGGAACGGAAACGTCCTCTTATCGCTATACACACGCTGCCTTATTAAAGATTATACTTTTTAAAAATTCCCAGTAACAAGAAGTAATTGATAGCAAACTGGTTTGGGAACAGCACTGGCCTATTGTAGCAGCTCGCCTTCACCTTTATGTCCCTCTGACTATTACCATGTTCTGAAGCTTCTTGGTAGAACGCAAAGGAGGGTGTGAAATCTCCCAAACTCAGTACAGTGTTCAGGAAGAGTTTTCTGAATGAACTAACTGAAGAAAAATTTGGTCCAAATTTTCATTGAAGTTAGAACAGGCTTAGGTGCTTGGGTGGACTCTTTAATTTCATTTTAATTTTACTTTGTTTTTGTAATCACTAATGGCACTTTATGCAGCTCATTTTCCAACAAAAAGACATTTCTTTCTCCAGATGTGCTTGAATGCCTTTGTTAATGCAATCCTCAACAAGTCTGCAATTTTGCCAAGTAGAACTTTGGCAATTTATAAAATAAAAACCATTTACATTAAACCTCACCTAATACCAAATGCAGAAATTCTCCATTTTAACATTGAGCAAGTATTTTGTAATGTTTCAAGGTACTACAAGGTGTGTTTATACGTTCTTTTCCTGTCTCTTACCTAGTTTGGCCAAGGTCAGTTCAAAAGTCCTTGTTTATATATTTTTCAGTGGTCTCATCTTACTTTTGTGTGCGTGACGCAGCTGGGGAAAGGTTACCCTGCGAGACCATTCACTGTATGGATGAACTTGGAGACGATGGCATATCAGGGTGCTTCTAAAGGAAATATTATATGGTCCATCAAGGCAATCTCAAATTTCCTGATTGCATATATTTAAATAGGATAAGCTCCAGTTACCTCAGCACTTGTTTTGGCTGTAATGGAAAATAGGAGACTGATGTGGACCATAGTGCCTATCTCATCCCAGCCCATCGAGGTATATGAAAATAAATCTAAATATCTATTATTAGGAGAATAGGGATGGTGGATGAGGAATCAAGTCTATGCAACTACAGACAGAAAAAGAAAAAAAAGTTTAGCTGTGTCTGGTTTAAGATTATACCTGTTCATTGAATACATTCATCAGTGTCTGGTTTTGTATTTCTTCTTCCTCATGATAGCCCAGATAAGACGTGGTAACTAAGTCTTAATGGTTTTAAAACTTTCTGTCTGTAACCATAAAGTGACCATTTACAAATTGGAATGCATTGTTGAGTGGGGATCCAGTTCCTTTCTCTGGCAGACCTCTCAGTGCAGGTAGATCTTTGAGTTAAGACAACAGCAGACTGTTGAAAAGGTAAAGGTAGATTTTGTATGTGTGTGTGGTTTCTTGTGTGTTTTTTTTTTTAAGCAGTATGCACGTTAGGAGTTTTATCAGAAGACAGCTGCTTAGAACAGCTGTCTGCTCATGTGCCCATCTTAGGAGAGAATGATTAATGAATTCACTTGGGCAGTGAGAAACTCAGTTCACTGATCCATAGTTTCAGCACAGGTATTGATGTGAAACTAATGAGAAATTTGATGCTCAAATTTGAATGTTTATTCCAATTACCAAACAACAGATCTAAATTAAAAAATAGCTTGAAACTTTAACCTTTTATTAGTATGGTAGAAAGCTGAACTGTGGCTTTGCGTCACGTGCTGCAGTCTGAGGGCTCGATGTGCCACCACCGACATTGTTTTGGGAAAGGGAGAGAGAATGGCTTCTCCTGATTGACTCTGCTCCTGCTACCTGATAATTGGAGTATTTTTCCTTCCGCTCTAATTTTAAACTTATTTTTCCCAGGAATGAAACATGCACTGGGAACTGAGCTGTAGGCATCCCCTGCAGGTCTGTTAAAATACTGCATTCAGTAAGTTCTTAGAGCTATGGCTGCTGTCTGATTGTGGTGGTGTACCTTGGAGTCCCAGGCAAGGGCTGCCCCCAAAAATGCTTACAGATGCTATAAGCAAAGGATAGAGGAAAAATTTCAATACTAGCTTTAGTTCGTAACTAGGAAGTTAAGGCATGGGGAAATTAAATTACTTGTTGAAGGTTATAGACAAAGTTTGTGGCAAAACTAGCAGTTGATCTTTGCTGCTTTTTCAGTCCTGTGATGAATTGCTGTTCCCCTTCCAAACTGACTTTTTAGTGTTTCCATCAGAAGGGACTAATGAGAACTCTTCAAAGTTACTTGACACACTCAAGTGGTCATTTTTGCTAAAACCTGGTGTTTCCACAGAGGATAAATGCTCTCTCTAATTTTCACACAAATCGGCAGCAGCTTGTAACTCTGCATTTTGCACAATCAAGTCATTTAAAAACAAAATTCAGAGGAAAAAATTTAGCATTTTAAAGTAGGAGTGATTCATGAAAGTACTCATGCCTGGGCAAGAATTTATTTGGAATAATTTATGAACTCCACATTCAAGACTGAACTAGGATTCCCAATACATTTTGCTTTAGATTTCAGCCATAGTAGAACGATGTTTTATAGGCTGGATTAATCTCTCCTATTTAATTTTAGGAAGATAGTTTGTGAAATTTCTAATGTTAACAGTTTATCCTGTCAACATGTTCACTTTTGGTGAAATTTCACTCATTTGGGCATGGGATCAGGGAAAGCCCTGGCTACATTAGAAAACTCTTGGCCCTGGGAGACACTAGTGGTGAACAAATGCATCGAGGATCATGGTCGGGAGAGTTTGTCCTGTGCTGGGACAGATGTGGTTGCCTGCTCTCCATTGATTCAGATTCATAATCCATACATTTCCAGAAAGAATTGGTCATGGATTGCTCAGGCCAGTGAAGATAGTTCAAGCATTTTTGTACTTTTTTTTTTTTTTTTTTTTTTTTTTTTTTTAATTTTAAAGGGATATGGGGCTGGACCTACAGTGGCAGTACCCAGATACTGAATCTGCAGCTGTGTGTTCAGAGGGTTTGATTCTGTTCCTTTCCTCCAACGGTCTCCATTCATTTTGTTATACAATAGCCACTGGGAGGATTAGAGCACAATTTCTATCTTGTTCCCATTAGTTATTTGTGTTCCAACATCAGCTGGAGACCTTTGTCAAGAGCTAGACCTTGTTGTACTTGGTGCTATGTATATCCATAGCAGAAGGCAATTCCTTCCCCACAGATATTACAGTTTTGTAAACCTTGAGGTTTAGAGATATCTGCTCTATGACATACATCGTGACAAACTTCATTATTGTTTTAAGTCTAGCTAATGCCTAGAAAAATGCTGTTGGATCAGTCAGAATAAGGGCTTTAATTCCCCTGCTGGGTGTCTCCCTGTTGTGTCATTTATTTGTAAAAAGAAAGTGCTTCTATTTTTTGTTTTAACTTCCTCTTTTCAAACTGAAGGTTTGGAGCTTCTTGGAATAAAAAAAAAAAAATGAAAAAAAAATCTTTAAGCCTTTGTAAAGCGAAGAAAACTTTGAAAAGAAATGACCCAGTCCCCTCTTTGGTTCACACCTATCTGGTCAAAGAGTTCAGCTCTCCGTGGAGGCTCCCAGACCTAACAGCAGTCATGCGGAACCTGTTTGCTGCCTTTCAGGCTCGGTGCTTTCCAGGGTGCCCCATCTCAACACGCCTGACATTCCTGGCCTGGCAGCCAAGAGGAATAAAACCTTTGGGGAGTACCTAAAATTAAATGACTCCTTTTGGTCAGATGGAGGTGGTTCACTTCAGTAACTCTGCTGCAACTCTGCCCTTCTCTCATTTAGGATCCATGGAAAAGACTTTGCTCCCCCTTACCTTTTTTCCTTTTATGGGCTTTAAATACAGTCCTTGAATTTTTCTTAGAATGCCAGGTCTAGGAAAATAAGCTTCATTTTATGAAGAAGAAGAGGGAAAACTAATCAGATTATTGTTAGTGTTCTCTTATTGTATAAAACATTGCTTGCACTTGCATTCCTGTATGGATGGCAGAGATAGCAGAGCATCCTCCGCTTTTATGTAAAGCAGTCTCTTGATCTGCCACCTCTTTAAAATGAAATAAATTAAGGACAAAAGTGTGTCCTAGTCCTTGCCCTATAGCTTTCACAAACCTCTCAGGGTTTGTTTGGTTTTCGAGGGGAGCATGGGGGATGGCAGAGCATACTGCCTTCCACTTCAACAACACTTACACTTCCTGCTCTAACACCTTGCAATTTATATGCATGGTTTTATCAAGGGGATTTTCAAAATGGTCTCTTAGCTGGAGGAAAGGCCTTGCTGTGCAACTTTGATTCTGTAAGGTGCTTAAGTGTGAACATAACTAATTCACTTTAGCAGGACTGATACCTTAAAACAAGCCATGTGCTTAAATAAGTTGCTCAGCTGGTACTCATGTTTGAGCTACAAGGAACACCTGATGTGTGACTGTGCTAACCACTTCTGTGCCATAGGACACTTTTTTTCTTTGCTTGAGCATTTTTGTCTGTCCACAGCCTCCATCTATTTATTTTCCTTTCCCACTTGGTTTCATTTTTCACCCTTTCTCCTCTTTCGCCCCCTTCCTTTTGATGAATTCTTTCTTTCTCTTTTTTATTCTTTATGAATTCTCTAGAGTGGAGCAGAACCCAGTAATATTTACACAGGAATGCGATTTTTCAAGCCCTGGTTAATTTTTTTTTTTTTTTTAATGAGGAAGAATTAGCTTATCGAAGCCTGGCTTTAAGCATTTGACATAAAAAATAGGATTAAACCAAAATGATCTGAAGAATAAAATGATAAAATGAAAATGCTTATCAGTGGCTCTCACTGGTTGGCTTTTCTGCAGCTTTCCACATTGATGCTACTCAGTACTGTAAGCCAGGACTGTGCACTCTTGTAAAGATCATGGGCCAAACTATGTTTTTATTTCAAAATGAGAGATTAAGCTCACTGATAGGCCACTGCATGAGCCAGCATTGCCCAGCCCCTCGTCAGTTCGAAACTGGAGGAGAGCGGGGAACCTCTCGCCAGTACATCTCTCAAGATGCTGCGGGAACCATCCAGAGCTTTGTGCCGTGTGATGCCACCATTTGGCTGCAGACTACTGACTCTTCCTGAAAGAGTCCCAGCTGAGAGCAACCTCTGTTACTGGTTTGGGATGTAAATTTTCAGTTCTTTGTCTGTTAGAGTTCTTCCAACTTTGATGAGGAGCTCTTGCTGTGTCCTGTTAAGCCTTTAGCAGTCTTCAGGTTGTGTTACTTTCTGAGGTTGAAGGACATCACTCGTGGGGCAAGGGACTCAAGCTTTCTCACCTGCATGGCCCTCCCAATGTCCCAACATCTTGTTATTTTACCAAGCAGTCTCCTGATGCTGCTCCCTGGATTCAAGAACTAAAGAAAATGAGTGTTTTCTTGGTAAAAGACCGAGGACTTGTTCCATCATTAACAAAGTAATGTCTGCTTGCCCTGATGCTTGGTTGTCTTTCCCAGTCACGTTCTTCAAGATGTGGAGGTTGGACACTCCATTCCTCTGTCTATGTGAAGTTATCTCAATGATGCCATCCCTACTCCTGAGGAAAATAGGGGTGCCAGGCCATCTGCAGCTGGTACTTCCATTGATCCTTTCACTGAACAAACCATGTACAGCTAAAGTGTGGGCTAATAAATTAGGAAGACATGACAATAGTGTTTCTGTGCTTTACAGGTATTTGCAAATTAGAAATAATGGTGAATTTTTTTTGAAGGCAGCAATTTTTTGTTGCTTTCTCCCCCCTTGATAGAGAAATGGTCTAAAAAATTAAAAAAAAAAAAAACAAAAAAAAAACGAAAATTTCATGTTGCATACAAAGGAAAACAAAATGAAGCTAAGAACAATTAGGCTAGAGAGATGAATAAGCTGCCTAGTGAGGTAGCTGAGTCACCATCATTAGAGGTGTTCAAAAAACAGGCCAGATAAAATCCTTGAGGGGGTCAGAGTGTATGGGAAAATCCTGCTCGATAGAGAAGGCTGACCTGGCTGACCCAGGAGGTCTGCTGCTTCTTCTGCGTCTCTTCATTTAAAAAGAGAGTTGAATTCAGAGAGTAAAAGAAGAAAACAAAACGCAAGCCAGGTGCCTATGTCTGGTAAACAGTTTTCTTTTGTTGTCAGTGATGAGAGTTGGGAAAAAAAAAAAAAAAAAGAAAGAAAGAAAGAAAGATAAAAACCCCCAACACTATAATAAAAAATGTATGTGCACTGTTTACAGAAGTGATGTGATAAAAGTTCTGTGTCTCCTTAGCAGAAATGTGGAGCATCTTTCAGCAGACCTGACAGAGCCTGGAGGGGAAATTCTTTTAGTGTGAAGAGATGGGGCACACAGGTGAGGTTATGCACCTGTGCCATGGAGAGGGAAAGCAGACAATTGTTCTCTCAAGGGCTTTCTGGGAGCGGGCCTGTGCAGCCCAGCAGTAATCCTTTTGGAAACTCTGTGCCTTCACGATTTGTGAAAATTTGACCCAGTGACTGTGGTTCTCAGCTGTGCGTAAAAACATGAAGGCTGGGCTCCCAGGGGTGAGGTCCAGCATCGGCACGCTGGGAAATCCCGTAGTTGGTGTTGTTCCCAGGGTCAAGCTGATGATCAGAATCAGCCATGAAGAGATTCAGGATTAAGGCAATAAAAGTTCAAGGAATCCCAGAAGTCTTCAGCACAACCACATGAAAAAAAAACACCCAGAAGTCACAACAAGCCAACAGCACCTCACAGGTGGTTCAGTTCATCTTTGCCAATTTACTTTTTGGGACAGGCCTAAGAGAGGACAGGAGTCAACTGCTGAGGACTCCATGGGACAGATTTCTTTCCCCCTCACACTTAAGTTTTGTAGTATTTCATAAATCTGCAGTTAACAACCCACCATATCTTTGTAGTTCAGCTGCCTAAAGTTTGTAGTCTCATTAGTCAGCCCAACTTAAAATCTCTTTCTTCTCTCCCTGCTGGTGTCTGCAATGTTCTACTGCAGCTGGTGTTGAACCGTGGTGCCACCAGAAAGGGGCAGCAATTGCAGCCAAAGACTTTGGAAATGCAGGTGCCTGCTGGCCTTTTTCTCCATGTGCAGTTACTGATGTGAATTTTACAGCTGCAGGACAGCATTGTTCTTGGGATTTAAGAGCAGAAATGCTTTCCCTTGAATGCCCAGATGTTACAGATCCACAGGACTTAACTGATAGGCAAGATAATAAATGAGGAGACTGTTTTTCCATCTTTATCAGAAATTTCGAAACATTCTTCAGTCTTCCCACAGCATTACAGTGACTGGTTAGAAACAGGGGGAAAACTGTTTAAGTGAAGAGTTTTGGATTTGTTTTCTGCTATGCTCTAACTAAAACAAGGGCCCCTTATATATTGAATATCTCCTAAATGCAGAATAAATAATAAAATACCCCACATTCCCCAGAAACCTTTTAATAGTTGAATGGAAAAAGCAGGAACAGAAGCTAAGCCTTCAGGAGTTCTAATTGTGCCAGTGGACAGCACTACTTTTGTGCTCCAAACGGAGTGGGCATTGTTTTGGTGTACGTGTTGTTATCTGCATAACAGGAGCTGTGTGTGCAACGGAGCTGTGCTGTTTTGCAACAGTTTGCTTTCAGAGTCGCTGTTTATCACTAAGTTAGTCCTCAGGAACTGGGCCAGATCAATACTGTATTCTTTCAGGCCTCTCTAAACCCAGCAGGGAAGGCAATCACAGTGGTGCAGAACTCTGCACCTTCTGGAGCAGATCAATACCCTGACAGTGCTAAGCTTTGTTCCTTCACCAGCTTTAAGATGTTCTGCATGCTCTACATGATTGCTTAAAGGTTTGTTTTCTCTTCTTCCTATATGATAACACTGCTCCTTCCCTGATCTTTCCTAATAACATCAGTGTAATTGCCTTGACATGAAATAGCAGCACAAGAACAGATGCTTTGCTTTGAGGTGTTTTATCTCTTTATGAATGTCTCTATTGGTAGAGAGTGTTGATTTCACTTTAGTATGAAATCAGAGCCTTTTTGTATGCCCTTTTTATTTACATTGTTTTATTAAATGTGACAAACTGATTTTGGCTGTGGGGATTACCTCATATCGCAAGGTGGGCAGATATAATAATCTATACTGAGTAAAGAATATTAACTTAAACTTTGTGTTGCTGAAGTCTATTTTAGTCTAACCCCGCTGAACCATATCATCTTGTTTGTCTCAGAAATTCTGCAGGGCAAAGTTTCCTTTCAACTAGTGCTAGGTGGAATAAATCAGATTTTATTTTGTCCATGCTGGATCTAGAACTCTGGCTCCTCATTTCTTTTTCCTGATGTCAGCTGTCATCTAAAGCTGCAGAATTTGTAGTTTTCCTTCAAAACCACATCTGTCTTTCTCTTTTGAGAAATTATTGCATGTTATAAAGTATTAGTGAATTTAAAAGGCAGCATTAGCAAATTACCACACTTTTCTTCTAGAGCTGGGAAGTGCGTGTAGGAACAGAATTATATTTGGAAAAGGCTGCTGTTTGGTGGCTTTTCCCATGTACCTAACTATTTGCAAATATGTACTCTAACATGTACATATTTCTAGTGCATCATTAAGACACTTGCTGCTGAAGCAAGGAAAATGGAGGGTTGCTCAAAGCGTGAGATCAGGCAGTCTGAAGGATGCTCTAAACCGTACGTGTCTCGCTCCTTAGTGATGCTCTGCTAGCAAGGAACGTGGCTGTTCCATACGCTGAAAGAAAAAAGGAAAGGGTGTTTCAGAGCATCCCTTGTTGTTGTATTTGGATAACTGATAATCCAATGGGAATCCCTTGTCAAGGATCTGTGTCTTCAGAGCTGCTCTGCCGAAGTTGGTGAAAATTTTTCTTAGATGCCTGTGGGGATGGAAAAGCATTTTTGAACTAGGAGACCATCTGTTTCGCCAACAACAACCAACTTAGAGGACTCCTGTGCTCTCTACTCTGGAGAGGGTCAGACAAGATGATCACACTGGTCCATCCTCTGGTTGTTATCTGCAAATTTGTAGCTCTCGTTGGGCAGATATACAAAGGGAGTTCTCAGTCCAAAGCCTCCTTGATACTTTGAACTGAATTACCACTTCATCACATGAAAACCTTCAGTCCTTAGGGCTGGACAACAGGAATGTTGCTGGTTTTCTTTGATAGTTGACTTCCGCTCCATTTACCAGGTAAAGTGTTAATCCCTTACAGCCCTGTCCTCATTTTAAAAGTCTTTAGCAGCAGTTCTCTGTTACGCTTTGAAAAGCGTGTTGTGAGGAGTACAAATTAGAGACGCGCTGCCTTCAAAACAGCCGCTGCCCACTTCTGTGTATGTGTAAAGTAGGATAAGATATGCAATTCGTAGGTACTATGATTACTGGCTTAAAGAGAAGATACGGTGTTTCTCAACGTTTTTGAGACATTAATACAATTCAGTCAGGCCATTTTCTGTAATATGTGGTTCGCTGTATCTGATGTATATTTTTTCATCTCAGACATAAAGGTAAATCCTTTTCATTTACATAAGCAGGTTCTGTAAACCAGATTACCCGAATTAATCATAGATATTTAAGCATATTACATTGCTCTGTACCACAAGCTAGCATTCCTAGAAGGTGGATCAGAGATAAGGGTCCTATAAATTACTGACCAAATCCTTTAGTCCATCAGGCTTTATTTCCACTAAAATCAGTTTTGCCTAAGAAAGACCTTCTGGATTTAGCCCTGATATGCTTTTATATTCATAGACTCTTCAAATACAAAGGTGGCTCCATGAAGCAATTGCATTTTTTTTTTTTTTTTTACTGTTATTAAATTCACTGTTTCAAATAAAAGTATAAAAGTAAGCTATTTTTTAGTAACGGTGCTTTTAATAATAAACATGTGTATTATACCTCTATCATACTTGGCTTTTATTAGGCTATTAGATTTTATTTAACATCTCTATTATGTTATTTCCAGTAAATAGATTAAATCATGAAATGTGGAAAGCTGGCTATTTTACCCTCAGTAAAAGAAAGATCTATGTATAGTTATTCTCTGGTATTTTGCCTCTCTGCTTCCTAGAAGGCTCTAAGTTTCATCTGTCATTTGGATACCAGTTGGGCTACAGGCAGCTAGCATACTTTTACATATAAAAGTATCGGGGAATATCCCCTCCACATGCCAAACACTGCAGATGCATCTTGTCAAGAGAATGCACCTCACCCTCAGAAATCAAAGGAAAGTGACTTCAAGGAGGACAGAGCAGCACAGTAGCAGCTGACCCCACACCAGACCCCACAGGCAGGTCTGTCAGCACAGCCAAAGAGAGACGTGGGCAGATGAGCTGACACCGCTGCGGAGATTCATCCTGGAGCTGGGCATCTGGGGCCTTCAGCTGCCAAGGTCATCGGAGCAGCCGGCTCCCAGGCCAAAGCGGTGAAAGCGTCACACATGTCTCAGCACTCGCACAACAAGGGCTGGGGAGTTCACAAAGACCGGTGCATGCAAAGGTCTGGATGTGCACGCGAGACAGATTTAGACCAAGAATCTGTGGACCGAAGTATTTTCCTTACCACCTTTGTTTTTCATGTAAATAAGCTTTTTTCCCCTTCTCATTATTTACTTACTTCATATCTTAGCCTCATCCAGTCAAAAAGGTTTCCAGCAGAAAATCTTTCTCTCCTTCTAGTACACAGACATACCGACAGATTTTTAGAAAGGTATTTTAATTTCAAGCTCCTTTTTGAAAAGAATTTGTCACTACCTGACTTAGTCCTTACTCAGGGAGACTGCTAATTATTTCAGCAGGTTTTTCTGGGGGAACTACCAGCTTTTGTCATATATTAGAATAGCAGCATCTTTATTTCAACAAATCAGTAGTCTGCAGTTCAGAAGAGGTTAATAGAACAAGTAGTATTAATTATATTTAAAAGGTAGAAGAAAATGAAAAAAATTTCTTTTCCATAACATAGTTTCTATACTCCATATTCCCCTCCTATTTCAGAAGAGCTTCAAAAGCCTAAACCAGTCTGTCTTCCTCTAGTTTCTCTCGAAGCCCTGCAGTTCTTCTTCCCACTTGGACTAGAAGCAGGTTTTGTCAAATTGAGCTTGCTGAATGAGAAAGAGTCCTGTGCAGGAAATGGAAGACCCTCTTTTTTTTTGTCAGTGATTGACGGCTGGCAAAGACAAACATGTCTTGCTTCTCCTTTTTCTTTCTATCTCATTAAATATGCTGCACTCCACAGCTTGCTTAGGAGTGGCACAGTACCAGAGAAAGAGATCTTATGCTGCCCCAGAAGGACTTTTTTTTTGTGTTTGTTTTGCAGTCCAAGACTCACCCATTTTTCTGTTGCCTTCCATTTTATCCATTTTATTTTCATCATCTAAATAGCAACTATGATTCCCAGGGGGCTACATCCAGTGCTGTGGGATGCAGTGCAAGGACAATATGTACAGAGCAGTGTCACACAATAACATTGCATCTATTTTGTCTCTTAATTATATGTATCCATTTCATCTCTTTATTAGGCTCTACCTCATGATGAAACCAGGACTGACAGGTTGTTTATAGGTGGCCAGGTTTCCTTTTTCTGCATTATTCTGAGTTTGGACTGTCCTCCTTCTTAGTTTCTGTTTCCTTCTTCTCCTTTCATCTAGAAAGGGACTTGCTTCAGTGCTGTATTTGACCAGCTAATTGAGAGGAGCATTGAGCTTCTACTACACAGGCACAAGCAATTCCTACAAGCTCTGGGATCACTCTGGAAAAAACTGTGTTGGAAACCAGGATGTTGATGGTAGAATTAGTCCAGCCTGTCTCCAGTGGTTGCCTTTCCTGGTGGCTGTCCTGGACCAAACAGGGAACAGGCTGGGTGCCCCATTTCAGGATGATGGCAACCACCATCTTCCCAGGACCCTGCATCTCTCTGTTGTAGCATGCCACACAAAAATCCTAGTGTGAACCTGCCAACCTGGGGGCTTTCTGTGGTTTTGTAGCACATGTCCTTTTCAGGCTCTTCTAACAGCAGATATCTTTGAAAATTTCAGACTTTTTGTTCTGATGTTCAGGTTCTGCTCACTTCTCTCTATGAAACTAAGGGATAATAACTAATACTGAGAATATTAGTGAAGAGACACAAAGTAGGCATGTGACAGTGAGGAAGAAGATGTATTCTGAGAAATATCCTGCTATTTATGAATCATAGGGACTACAGATAAAAACAGAAGATGGACATTATAAGAGTTTACCCAGACTAATCTGCTGGGGAAACTCAGCAGTTTTGGTGTGGATCTGGCAACTAGATTGTTTTGTACCAGCGGTGTCCACAAATGACAAGGCAAATACTTTTGTCATCATTTTATTTAGTGATCTTGAGCTTTAATTCTAATCCGGTTTTCCAGAGTGGCTCAGAAATGTGCCTGACCATTGTAATGCTGAACAAGGCCGCCCACAACAGAGAAATCTGAACAAACTCGCTGTGTTTCAGGAAGGTCTTGAAAGTCGGGATGTCTTAATTAGCGGCTCATTTTTCAGGGCTGTTTCAGCTCTTTAAAGGTAAGGGATGCAATGCATGGAAAGCAAGTTACAGAAAGTAAATACGAAAAATGAGAGGGAGGAGGGATGATACCCTGCACAGGTAAATGGAGCAAAAACAAACTCCAGAAATGAAAGTCTTGTTTCCTCTTGTAACACCAAAGCCCAGCACTTCTGTCCCCTGACTCTCCAGCTGGCAGAATGGAGGCGAGGTTCATTCAGATGCTGAAGAGTTAGTTTGGGTACTACATGTTGTAGTTAGTGTCAGTGAGAAACTTCGAATCTGAAAAAAAGCGATCAAACATTGTCTCCCTCTGCTCCATTATCATGTTGTTCTCAGTCCCACTGTGGAGAGACACTGGCAATTTTTTTTGCCTGTTACTTCATTTTTCTCTTTGTCCAGTGTTATATTCTGGCGTCCTGAAGCGCTTAGGAGAGTTCTGATGGACTAAGCTAACTTGCAGTATATGGACAAGGAAAAGCAGAACCGCTTCTAGTGATGATGATAAAATTTAACATATGAAAACCACTGTAATGAACAAAACAGTCGAGGGGAAATTGGTGGACTGCGGCCTGACGCAAATGACATTGGCAAACGCAAGACACTGACCTGTTGCATATTTCTAATGTGTCCTAATGCATCTCTCCTTATTGTCTCAGAAAAGAGGCAGAATTACAAAATAGCCAGGCTTTAAGTTTTGTGACTATGCAGAGTCTTATCTTCAATGGGATAGTTTGATATTTCGTAGTGCACAAATGTGTCTGGACCTCTGTATTTTGAATTTGTCATCTATGTTCCTAATTTATTAGTAGTATCAGAAGAATTTTTGGGGGATCAGATTTTATTTTCATCAGTACCAGGGATTTAATTTAAGTGATCCAGACTGACATTTAAAAACAGTATAGTTACCTGATGAGTGAACTTCTGCTGGGACTCTGCAGTCAGGTGAGAAGATAAAGCTACTTTGACAGTATCAATGGTCACTACAAAATGAAATCTGTAGCAGTAGCTAAACTGCAGCCATTAGATGCTATCACTGGGATTTGAAATTAAATTAAGCAGCTGGAATGCCTACTATCCTGCTAACATCATCAACCATATCAAAGATAATCACTGCTTTTATTACTGCAAGCACAGGATGCAGCTGAAAGTAAAACTGCCGATTATCAGATCTCAGTTTAGCCAATTTCGACTTCCAGTTCAGAGATTTGAGTTGTCAAAAGGGACATTTAAAAAGAGATCAGCACCTTTGAAGTGATAACACGCGGCAGCCTGGGGGGCAGAGTCACAAAACTTCTGTACACCATGTGGGCTAAAAACGTGGAAAATGTTTCCTATTTTATAGAGGTGCTGGGAGAAAATTAAAACTGTAGAACTGTTCAGTCTAGGATATAGACAGTTTGATGGTGTCAAGAAAAAGCCTTATTATCTCCTCTGCTTTAATGCTCTGGTAATGTTTTTTCTGGGAACATGAGCATTCAGAGAAAGCAGAAGTTCCAGTTACTAATTACCTTCATATTCACATTGCTGGACTTTACATTTAGGGCTCTGCTCTGATCTAAGATTTGTGGCTGTGGATCACCACAAGCTTTAAAAAAAACAACACAAACATAACCCTGCTGTTATTGTGGTTGAGGCACTCAGAGAAATATGCTCTTAAATACCTGGAGCTGGGGTAGCGATGGGAGAGAATCAGCCCCCAGTTCAGTGAGGTTCTGTAGTACAACCTCCACAGGACTCGGAACAGATCCAGCCTTAAGACTTACCAGGCACACAAAGCCACCAGACTTTTACACTAAGGAGAAGTCCTGGTAGTAGAGATCTCATGGAGAAAGGCTGAAGAAGGAGGCTGCACCTTCCTTACAAAGTGAGGAGAAAACCAAGCAGAGCAGAGCGTAAGGTCCAGCACATCTTCTTAGGTATGGTATCACTACTCCGTTGTCTTTGTATTCAGAACAAAAGGCTTCCACAAATTCATAACAGCTTGTTCAGGTTTGAGGGGTACAACAGATTTAGAAGGAAGGTATCCAAAATTCACCAAAATGTTTGTTATTGACAATGAACTTAGTTTAGTATTAGAAGTGTTAATTTTGTCTTGGCATTAATTTGTAGTTGGAGGGGTTTGCTTGGATCCTGATAAGAATTTCTCTTTCAGAAGGAAAAAATTTTGTGCCTTTTATAATGTGATCTGGTCAGGTGCGACCCTTGAAGGGACCAGTTGGTGGGAGCTGCATGTGAAAATAGTTCTTTGATCTATAGCTGTCACTTCTCACCAAGCAAAGCCTCTCAGCTTTATCATTTTTAATCCCCCAAAAGGAATTTTTCCTTGACAATTAAACAATTGATTCCTTGTCTTTAGTGCACGGGCACTGTAAGGGTGGCCCAGTGTAGGATGTAGCGTGAAAGTCCTTGAGTGCCTCTTAAACCCAAGGTTTCGTTGCTATGTTGGGCTGGTCAGATAGATACCCACTGTGTAGGAAGGCACAGACTGTAACAAAGCCAGGAGAGACCTTTAAAAGGAAAGGTTAGTTCATCAGTGGCCCTCTTACAGGCTTGGAAGGTCAGCTCTTCTCTAGACTGTGTCAGCATCCTTGGAGAGCTGGTTAAAGAAAATAGTATCATGTGCCTTTTACAGACAGAAAAGAGCAGATCCAGTGCCCTCTGAAGCTAATTCAAAGTTTCCAGTTGATATGAGCTGACACTACATCGCGTCATTCCTGTCCTGAGCTGTGCTAAAATCCACATGGAAGAAACGGTTTAGTTGGTTTATGGTGCAATCCCCTTAAATGCAAGACCCAACTGAGCAGGCTTTGGTAACTTAGAGGGCTCAGAGAGAACAGACTCCTTATTCACGGCTAATCGTTTTTCATTTTTAATAATGACCGTAAGTCTGTTTTCATCACCTAAATAGCTTTATACTGCTCAGCAACCAGTTTCGGTGTCCGTGCCATAAATGCTGTGAGCAAGAAATGCAAGTGAGCTGTAAGGAAGAAGAAAAATTTCCTTTCCAGGTGTCCCATAATAGATTTTCCCAGCGTTCACCCCATTCTAAGTGGGTATTTTGTCTGCCTAAGGGCACCAGGATTGTACCCCAGACAACACTGGTCTGATATTTTTCCACTGCCTATTCTTGCTGGGCAGCTGAACCCTGGCAAAGATGCTCCAGCTACATCACAGCAACCCCTCTTACGTGGTGGCTTCCTTTAGAAGAAAGGCAAACTTCCAGTTTGATTGTCCAATTTGTATTTTAATAATTGAGACAGATTGCTTTTTGCCTCTGAGAATGAGTCCTTGTGTGCAGTCAGGTGAGCTGTTTGCTATCCGTGTCTGCACTAGTATCAGATAAGTAGAAAACCCCCACAACCTGACAATTCACTTGAGAATAATCTGATCTGGTTTGCTTTGCTGTTTCCTCTTGAAGTGGACAATGGCTTTTCCCCTGTTAAAAAGTTGACACAATGAGACAAGTGTGTGATTATTGTATCCCTTTATGTCATTTGAGTAACTTGAGATAGCCTGGTGTAATGTGAGTAATCTGTGTTCGCCACCCCTTGAATCTATCTGGAGTTGACTGGCATATCTGTGCATTTTAACTTGTCTGGAAGGCTCTTATCTCCTTACTGCACAGCATCAGTTGCAAATTTTAAACCTTTCTGTTCAACTTTATGTTTAAATATGTTACTCTTCCCCTTTCCTCTTAGGGTCTTAGCAAGGAGCTGATTTGCTTTGTTTTGGTTCCTGGGTTTGTTTGAAGTAAACCCAATGACTCCTTTAAAACAAATGAATCAGGGAAACCAGGTAATGCAGCTGACAGACAGGTGGTCCTGATAATACCGTCTGGTGCCTGATAGACTGCCCTTGAACATCTGAGCCATTCACACCATTTTAGACAGTTAACACTGGTTCTCCACTACTGAGCAAATCATTACTTTCCATCCTGACCCATTAAAGTTAAGACCTCCATGTGCCTTTGAGGTCCGGCCTGTGGTTAGAGGGTGATGCTGAAGAGAGCCACCCCCTGAGAAGTGCTGCAGGCGCTGCGCCTCGGTGCCTCCAAGCGTGCACGGGAACAAGACTGCAGTGCCAGCTCCAGGCAGTTGCCAAAGCAACCCTTTTTTTTTTTTTTTTTTTTTTTAACCTGTGCTTCTCTTTGAAAAGACTCAGATTAAAAATGAATCTTAGGAATAGCCTTTCATTTAGCGATGTTGCACTATAAATGTCACTTTCTTTATTTTGAGTGAAGGTGACAGAAAAGTGTGGCCTAAAGGAACAAACGTCATGCTCCAGGGGTAGAAGGGAGGAGATGTGAGATCTGTTCTAGAGGAAAGTGAGATGCTACTTCGACACTAAATTAGTCCTGTTGACATAAGCTTAGTTTGAAACTCCACCTGCTGCCTTGGTTTCCCCTGCCAGATGCAGAATCCTGTTCAGGAATGCACAGTGATTTTCAGGGCTTAAATCAACAGAGAACCCTCAGCTAAATGAGAGAGGTCTATCTTTCCTGCCTTGTGTGTATGTAATCCACAGCCATGCTTCTTGACCCACAAAATGAATCAGATCAGATAGTTACACTGAGTTTTCAGCTCCTGGCATTGGATCAAAAAGACTGTAGCCCTGCAAGACAAAACACTGATCTGGTGTGATTTTACTAAGCTGGTTAAAAGTTGTACAACATGGTAACTTTGTAGTGGTAGGCTTTATGTTTTAGCATAAAAGCATTGAGTCAGAATCAACTCTGTATGATATGCTTTGGCTGCTTCAGCAGAAATGTGATCTTTCAGCCATACCTGGCTTGAATTAAATTTGTCCTAATCTGGTAGAGCGCAAATGTCATACGAACATTTGGGAACCTTGGCTGTGGCCGTGTGATTGTTCCTTCTTCACCATTCTCCCAGGCCCCTGCGCTGCACCCCCCTGTGGGCTGCCAGGTTGACGGGACAGGCGGATGTCCTCACTCCCTGTCTCCAGCCACACAGACAGTCTGCCCTGCAGCATACACTGCTCTTACTGTCCTTTTAAAAATATTTATTAAAATTTAGGACACGATGCCAGATGAGCTACCGCAGCTCTTGCTAACTGTCAGGCAATGTGGCTGTAGAAAAATTTCGAGTCATACTGTTTAGGTTAGGATGAGAAACTAATAAACCCACCCCTTTGAAAGCACTCCTCTATATATTTGAACTCCTGAGGCTTAGTCTGGCTCTGTATTCTCTTTGCGTTATTCACAATGGGATCGTAAGATTCACAAATGAGAAATAAACTGAGAATACTGTGATTAAAAATGTACAATACATAATATAACCTTGCACAACAAAATTAGTACTTTGCTAATTTAGTCCCAAAGCATATTGATTAAATGCATTTTACCACTTCAGTGTATACTGGAAAATCCAATTAATATAAAAAAAAAGAAAATGAAAACATCCAAGTCACTGAACTCTGGATCGTAAATGTTAATCCATCCTGCGGTATCTTTTGAATAGAACACACACTAATTTTCTCTCATTGTTACAGAACAGATTTCACATTAAAAAAAATGCAGTAATTTTTGAAGAAAAAAAAGTATTTGCCATTTGGTGTTTCCGTTCGCTGCTACTTGATTGAATTCATTAAAAAAAGATTTTTTTTTTTTCTATCCATAACAGCCTTCATCAAAGTCTGCATAGTGACAAACTTTTAGTACCAAAAATGTCTGAACGTTTAGTGAATTAGAAAAGGAAGCCTTGCACAGTATTCAACCACAGGCATAGAATTTGACTAAAGTTAACACTTTGTTTGGACTGTGTCCACACTAGAGATGATGGTGAAAGAAATGAGTTTTTGCTGCTGTAGACCAAGACGTCAGATTTTCTTGTGTGAATGGGAAGGACAAACCTTTGGCCAGAGTCTTTGTGCCAGCAGCACCTACAGGGAATGCAAATGCTGGAGTAGCGTGTTTGGTACCTAAGTTGGGGCAGAACCTCCAGAATACACTGGTCTATACATGGTGCTACAGCAGCGTAGAAATTCTGATGTCCTC
Organism: Streptopelia decaocto; assembly: GCF_964273445.1. Lineage (NCBI taxonomy): Eukaryota > Metazoa > Chordata > Aves > Columbiformes > Columbidae > Streptopelia > Streptopelia decaocto. Next base: position 8,733,740 of record NC_138664.1, read on the forward strand.
AGACCTGATTTACTCCCTGCAGGAATTTATAAGGCTTAAATTCAGGATATTTACTAGGGAAGAAACAATTTTACCGCAAATTTTTGCACTTTGAGCAATGCTTGGTGCAAAGAGAGTGACTGCAACTTGGTGTCAGGAATCTCTAGTCAGAAAAGAAGCCAAATGGGATTGTTGTGTCTGAGGTGGTGAATCTTTTTCAGCAAAGTGATGCTACCAAGGGAATGTGATTGTGACAACCAGCAGCTGAGTGGAATGATGAGCAAGTTCAGATTTCCAGTGCTCTTGAACTCTTCCAATTAGTGATATCGTGATAGGTTTAAGAATGTAGAGAGAGCCCTGTTCTGAATCATATATAGAGAACTATTTACACAGGCAGCACTTGTATAATTTTAGCAGTGCAGTGTTCATAAGGTACCTATTAGAATGTGTTGTTGTCAGAGGGGATATCGGTGCAGAGGCATCCCTTTCGGAGCCGTGTCAGCAGGGAGACGTGCAGATGTCTTTATTAGTCTCGTGTTGAAGTGACTTCCCCGCGGGGTGTGTGAGCTGTTGGGTATTAGCAGTTTCCTAGAGAATCCATGAAGAAGCCCATGTGCTCTTCGCTCTCCCGGTTGTGGGTGGTCTCAGAAGGAAGATGTTTTCTCCCCCCTTCTCCTTTATTTGTTTGTTTGTTTTTGTGGGAAGAAGAGTAACTGAAGTTCTATAAAAATGAAACATTGCTCTCAAACGGGCATTCATTCAGGCTATTTTATAAATAGTTCTCATCCTCGAACAGGACAGTATTTACAAGTCTTATAAATTTTATCACATCGTAGCCTGCTGCTCTTTAACTATGTTCAGTTAATGCTACTGTATGATATATTTGAATATATCTAAGGCTTTTTCACTAGGTTGATATTTATATTTTTACATGGCCAAGCTTTACTGCCATTACAACAGTACTTCACTCACTAAAAACCCCATTTTATTCCTGATGCTAAAAACATAGTAAAAGAGTGAGGAACCAGGCATTTCAGACTATCCTTTTCTGGTTTTAAGTATTTTATATGCATTTGAGAATATGTTATATCCTTACCTTTTACCCTGTCACTGTACATAGTTGTGTGAAAAGACACAGACTTAGTGTCATAATAATTTATTATACTTAACATAGGCAAGACATTTTGTATTTTCCATATTTGGATAATTGTAGCTAGGAAATATGCTCTTTCCTAGTGTGATCCAATGTCCAATTCAAATCAAGCGTGCCAATGATAGGCTTTTAAGACTGTCCTTCACTTCTTCCCTCTGCTTTATAAGGAAGACCTAATTTTGCTCTCCTACAAGGAACAGCCTATAAATATAATCCTTCTGAGAAGACAGGAACAGGGCTGGTGGTGTAAAAAGAAAAAAGGCAGAATCACATTCATTCTGTGAGTTCTGGGTAGGGGAGTTGTGGTGATCCTACAAACCTTAACCTGGATTTCTTGACTATTTTTGCAAATTAAAGGACACCTACTTTGCCGATCAGCAAGTGTTCAATTAATTTCTTGTCTTTTAGTTTAGTCTTGCTCTACACTTCATAGCACTTGTTCGATAGTACTTCACTTAAAGTCAGATAAATTGATGTTCCCTTAGCCCCATCAGTGACTCAGATTGTATTACAGTCTCATCCTAACGGAATGTGTTGCTTTTATGAATTAGAAGGCCAGATCCTCACCAAGCAAAACTTCTCATCATTCAACGCACCTTTACATATCTATATTAAATGAAGAGCAGACCCAGAATTTCTGGTCCCATCAGTAATAAGTATATAATTTTGTATTATTTTGTTTGCATTTTAAAAAATGAAACTGATATGGTTTTTTTCTTCTTTTGAGAGAAATGTGTCTGTCAAAGACAATAATAATTTCCTAGAAAGTATTCGTAAATACGCCGGCACTTTGGAAGTTAATTAGAAAGTGATAAAAAAAGACTATAATTAATCCATTCTTTACATATAGCCTTGATTAGCCATCATAGAAAAAGCTATTGCTGGGGCCAAATCAGGTTATTCTAGTTTTTCTTCCATCAGCGTGTGCCCAAAGAGAGTTATTAGCTCATTTCGATTGTTCATTGGCAGTCTTGACTCAATATGGGAAGAGTCTGCCAGCAAATGTCCTTAATAAATGTGATTTGAAGTGGGAAAATAACTACGAAAAATATATATTTGCTTTGTCCCACTGAAGTGGAAAACATCTTAACATGCCACTAAGGAGTAGTTTGTATATTCAGGCTGAAAAGAATCCAATAAAATTCCCTGTTTTTTCTTGAGTTTTAAGCATACTGTATTTGATAGTGCTTCTCTTCTGAATATTGTGTATTTATATGCACGGTGCGCATCCTCTAGAACGTTTCCTCTTAAACATCATATTTGCAAAGTTAATCTGTCTCAAAAAACGAAAAGGGGGAGAGAGAGGTTGGAAATTGAGAAAAGGAAAAAAAAAGTAATTCTACCGATACATTTTCCTTGAAAATCACCTGCATAACAAAATAGTAGTAATTAATAATATCCCTTTTTTAGTAATTGTTTGCTAAGGGGAGTTGCTTGTGGAGCGTTATGTTTCAGTACCTGTTGTTTTACAGTCCAGAGTTGTCTGTAGTTTGCAGAAGGATGAAAGGATTATTAACCATATAGTTATATTATGGGGTGTAATGAACAAATTATTTTTAAAGTCTGATTTATTCTTCATAAGAACAGTGTTAATCCACTTTTAGTTCTGCCTGAGAAGTGAGACCTCCAAAATTGTCCCAAAGGTGACAGCATACTTTTTTTTAGGTGCAAAGATTTTCTAGTCTTTTATAAATGTTTATTCAGCTGCCTTACACCATCCAAAAAGCTGCATTAAGGCATAGGAATCAATCCAGGATTGAGTGACGTACAACCCGCCCTTTAGGAGCTCAGGTAGCGTTGAACCACAACACCGTGCAACATCACAGGACAAGAAGTGAAGAAAACAACCACCCTTTGAAACCATCTTAGAGATTAAGGATGATAGAACCTAATTGCATGATTAAATAATAGAGCTGGCTTTCCTATGGTAAGAAAAAGTAGCAGGGTTTTTTGTTGTTTTTTTTTTGTTTGGTTTGTGGTTTTTTTTATTACTAGAAATACTTAGTACTTGTTTCTTAGCTTATCAACAACATGTTGTGGCTGTGTCACGCAGAAAGATGAGATTGTGAATTAGCCCTGAGGCACTGTCCTATATACCGCTATAGAAGCACCGGGTGTAGGATCCACTGACTCAGAGGACGAGTGCCTCCTACTGATGCTGCCTTCAATCCAAACACTGACCTTGCTCCTCTGACGGGATTTGACAGGTTTACAACCCACGGGTGTGGCTGTCATAGCATCATTTTTCCCCCCTTTAGCTTCTTCTTTAATAAACTTGTTAAACATTTTGCATTAATAGATAAACTTATGCAATGCGTGCCTCGCTGTCTTTGACAACTCATTCAATGTCAACCCTCAACAATTTTTGTTTAATGGACATGTAACATCCCTGGTGTGATGATATATTTTTTTTAAACTTTTGGTGTCAAATTGATAAGCCTGTGAAATAGAATAGCTACACATAATGCCGCTTTATCCTCACAATTGGCAGCGAGGCAGTGAAGCAGAACCTCAAGAAAAGTGACCCAGTTCTGCATGTGTAACCACACAAGAACCCAGACTGGTCCCCAGTCCCACCTAACGTCGCAGCTTTGTGACATCTCAGCAAATAATAGGCAGAGAGTGTGAGTTTGTGAAAGTAATTATATAAAGCTGATGGCAGGGGACAAAAAGAAGTGGGGTGGGGGGGGAGCATGAGCGGTTTCACCGCTTTGACAATGTCCACAGCTGTGATGTCATAGGCACAAAGATGATAATAAAATTTGGCCAATGTGGTGTCAACTACACCTTGCTCCTTTTGTCTTTTCCCTCGTATAATTTTGTATCCATGTGTGAATCGGCTCATTAGTGGAGGAGAGTGAAAATTGAGGTCAGGGTATTTAAACCTGACCTGTGCAAAGGCCATGCAATGCCTAAGCCCACCAGGGGTTTCACTTCAGAGCCCTGGACCACCCTTGAAGGTGACACCAATTCAAGCCTCATTTTATAAAGGCCTTATTAATTATTGTCTTTATAAGAAGGAGAAGCCATATAAAGAAATGTGTCATTCTTAGAGTAGGAGTAGGCAGGAAAAAAAAAAAGAGAGAGAGAGAGAAAGAAACAGAAGATCAAAAGAGAGCTTTTTTTTCCCTTTTGCTTTTCATGCCTCAGAACCTCAAAGGAGGTCGGGGAACAATCAGGCTTAGGGGTCTCGTGTGCTTTCTGGCAATTAGACTCAGCTGATGGGCTGAAAGGGATTGAATGGCAGGGTTCAAGGCCCTTCTCCAGAGCTTCAGACAACAGGCTTTTCCAAAGCAGCAGAGCAGCAGACACCACTGAAATCATTTCAAATGGAGACTTACAGCCAGGGATTCATTAATTCACCGGCCTAAACAATTACTGGAACATATAATGTCTCTATATACACTTTGATAAAGACTGTCATCCTAGACCTTCATTTTCCCCATTTTTATTGGAGATTTTTAATGTCAGGTTTGAAAGGAACCTTTTATTTCTTCAATTATCAAATTAAACCTTTTATTTTTTTTTTCCAAGGTGGGAGGTGGGGGGGAATATAAATTCCAGAATTTTTGTTTTATGGCTACAATTGATTTGAATTACAAGAGGAGACTGAGAAAGTTTTGTAAAGCATCTTTAAACATTCAGTGATAAATAGGATGGGAGCCTGAGTAGCAAGAGATCCCATCCTCATTCTCCTTCTCTTTAAAGAGGGTGGTCTGAGACAAATAGATTTAAATGAGCTTGATGTGAGAGAATTAGCTAATAAGGGACATGCAGCAGAGCACTCTATAGACGCAGGCTGCATTTGATGCTAAAACAATTTGAACTGAACAAACTGAATTAGCACTTTTAGTACAGTTGAAATGTATTTAAAATAAGAGAACAACCTGTTATGGTTTTTGGTTTTTTGTTTTTGTTTTTTTTTCTTTTTTCCTAATATATGATGAAATGTACCCAGAAGTGAGAGGTTTTAGTGCAGAGCTGCGGTTCACTTTTAAAATGTACCTGAATATCCCTGTGAAGATTAGAGGTAGGTAGGGTGGTAGGTCCCTCTAGGGCACTTTTGGCAGGGATGAGGTGTGCTTGGTAAGGGAAGTACAGCCCTAGGAAAAAACTGTCCTGTTCTGAGGTAGATATAAATTCTAATTAGGCACAGTCAGAAGTATTTTTTTTAAGTGGAAAATTGGCCTGTTGTGACTAAATTATGTTTTGAGTCTCTCAGACTTTTTTTTTTTCACCAGGGAAGAAATTGCAAAACCACACATGTTTAAACAGAAAAATACTTCAGCTGAAAATAATTTGATTGGAAAGCAACATCAGCATGTTCTAGAAGTGCTGGTTCACATCGCCCTGTTCTGCTCTCTGGAGCAGCCCCCCGGTCAGGCATCCATCATCTTCTCTGTCTGGTAGCAACACAGCGAGGGGACACAGTCCAACCAGGTAGTTCAGCTCATAGAGCAACATGAGGTTTTTCCTTTATAATTTTCAGAAAAGAAACCAACTTGTTCACCACACTGTGCGCTATGTTAGAGGAATCCTCCAACCACACCACAAATGTTTGCTTGTTCTAGTTGTGGTCCTTGCCTCGTTCCTGTTCTGAGGCTCTGTTAGGGCTTGATAAATCCCAACCATAATGTGAATATTAAAACTGTTGGGAAGGAAACCTACCTATTATGTGATTCCAGTAGTCACTATGTGTCCATTTCTATGGATTGTGCCTAAACTACCACTTCCTTCTACTGCTTTGCAGAAGTAACCGATTTTGGGTGGAAGCTAGGGTTGTATATTTAGGACATAACACTGTCTTGAGAAGAACAATGCTATTAACTCTTGTAAATATTGTTTCAGACTTTCTGCAGGAAGATGACACCAGTAAGTGGTACAAAGCTTGAATAATCATTCTTGTTTTGGCCATGATAGAAGAAAATATTTTGTTTAATAGAAAATTTTAATTTGCATGTTCCTCAAAAGGTTCGAGGTACTGAAATACTCAACATAGGCCTGTAGTAACTATGACTTAATTAATTCTGATCCTATTCTGGAACTAAAGGACTAGCTAAATCAAACCAGATTAGACCCAAACGTTGCATCTGGGGATTAGTGTAATCCTGAAACTGTGGTACCAGTAGAGGTATCCATCAACTAAGATGATGATGGGAATTATTGGGTATTTACTACACACCTAAGACACCTGGGAACACTGGCTGAAGTGGGCTATTTTGAATTTCCTTGCTGACAGAAGCGGAGAAGGAGGGGTGCAGAAAGGTAGGGTGGATTAAAGTGAGCCACCATGAGTTATTGTGAATAAGTGCCCTTTCCATTACAACAAATGGGTGCTATAATGAGATTCATTGTGGGAAGTTGTAGCTTTATTGTACCACCAGGCTTACTTAATAGGTGAAGCTAACAAGACTAGAGATTAGAGTTGTCTGTTCTGTATGTCTGTGTGGTATCCAGGCCACAGAATTTCCCTCCGCTGCCTGTCTCCTTGGGTGATTTTCAGTTTTAGTTGTCTCATTATCAGACCAAAATCACTCCTATTTGTATTTTGTAACTGGAGCCTTAGGTATTTATGGGGCACAGCTTTTGTGTTTGTCGTGGGTATAGCAATGTGGTGCAGTATTACCTTGCATTAAAAGCGTTTTGAGACTATCAATTTATAATCTGTAAAACTCTTTCACCCAGGCTAGACTACAATGACAGTGTTTCTTAGGTCTTTGTGTCAGTTACCTGTTGAACTTGCTTTTGTGTACTCTGCGTAGCTGCTTTGTTCGAAGTACTGTCCTTCCCTCTGATGATAGCCTTGTGCTGAAACTCCACTATGGTCACTGTGTCCCTGTTTTCTGAAATATTAATGCTCTGTGTTTGCTGCAAGGCTAGAGGACCACACTCTTGTATAATTGCATTTTTGTACTTCCCTATTCTCCCTCTGTGTTTGCACTCATGCATATTTCAGCCTTCTGGGTTTAAATTGCATTTTTAGTACAAACTAATCACTGTGCTACCTCAAAACCTGGGGAAGATCTCAAAGAAGGAAGATGCAAAATCCTGTTTAGTTACCGCTGTGTTTAATGATGTCAGTCCAGTGGCCATAGGTAATGCAGATGTTACCAGTAGATACTTGTCATGACCATTCTGTTGACTGGCATAAGTGAAATCATCTTCACAGAAATGTCTCTCCCCATGGTTTTTGAGACTATTCTTTCAACTCAACACACCAGCCACTTTCAGCTGTAATCTGTCTCTTCCCCACTATTCTGCCTTATTCCCAAAACAAGCCTCTTTGTCCTTGCCCACTGCCCATTTATACCATTCTCAATCAATCTTCATTGAATGCAGCGGTACATCATTAACTTGTCTTCCGGCGAGCCACTTAACCCCCTCAACCCTGGAGCAGATTCATTACGTTGCCATCTTCCAGTGAACGGTCACATCCACACTTGACTTAGGCTATTACTTAGTCACACGATTCATCATCCACATGGGTAGTTTTTTGCTCCTGATCAGATTGGTGTGACAGTATCTGGAGTGTATTACAAGGAGATATCCCAAGAAAAAGACCCTGTTGAGTAAGTTTGTCTACATATATAACTCGTACTGACCCTGCTCTTCTCTGTTATCACCCACAGGAGACAGGAGCCATTATCCAGCCCTTCTTTCTCTGTGGTCATGGCAGCTTTTAGCACCCTCTGAAACAGGGCCATGCTTTGTATAAGGGATACTGGAGTTTTATCTTGTTTCTAGATTTTACATGATGTTTTCTACTGTTTTCTGAGTTACACCATTATTATCCAGGCAAATGTGTAAAACATATGTCTGTAATGCACAGGATTTTTATACTTGGGTTGGTATCATACCTGAAATCCAGAAACCCCATTCTCCACTCTCATGAGTGGGTAAATATTAGACTTATTCTTTTTTGTTTCCATCACTCTAGGAGCCTTATTTTACTAATCTTTTCCTTCTTTCTGTTTCCTTCATGCCAGTTTGAAACAGAATTGGGTGACTGAGGTAGTTCCTTTATTGCTGAAAAGCCCCTCAATAATTCTGAGTTTATAATCCCCTCTACAATCACTGGTCCGACTTTGGTAATCGCACATCACAGTATGATTACCAAGAAATAACTGAAGGGTGATTATGCAAATCTTGGAGTTCTAATTGGCTAATAATGACTTTAAGACAAAGTACAGTGATTCATGTGTTGTGTGTTTTTGAGGGGAAAAATCTGAAGTAATTATGTAAATCAGTTCCCTGTAACAACTAGTCAGATGCAAAGCTTTGTTTGGTTAGGGAGAGCGCTCAGTAATGCATCAAAACTGTGGAGCATCCTTGTACTTTGATGCACGGAGGTAGCTCCACTTCAAATGCGCTGTATTGTGTATAGGGACTGGTTTTGTTCCTTCTACCCAAGTATTATTTCTTGCACTATCCTCCAGGAAGCTAAAACAACCCTCAAAGCTCACATATATGTTTAAGTTTATTGTTTAGCACAGGAGACCAATGAGAAAAGAAAAATCCCATTTTCCAAAGAAGGATTATAAAAAGATAATTTAGTCCTCCTTCTCTTTTTTTCTGTTTAAGATTGTGTCATATCCAAAATTATTCCCTACTAAAGATGCTGTTCATTAGTAACCTTAGAATAAAAGCTTCTCATTACCTTTTCTCCCGACGTGTTGTTATAGGACCTCTAGGCTTTCTTTGTAATTCTACGTGTTATTCTTAATAATGCCAATTTTAAAAAATAATTCTCATGTGGGATGTAGAGTTTTTGAGATTCATTAAAGAAATCCTGCCCTGTCTTTCTCACACTGAAGACTCAAATAGGACTCAGCCTATTAATTGACACCGATACAAATTTTTTACAAAATATGAGGAGTTGCTGTTTTTTAAATAACTGTCATAAACCTTTATTCTAGTTAAAATAAGCATAGTTGGGGTAGGTTAGTATCATGAGGAATAGAAAAATTTCTCAGGAAACATGCTTGGAGTAGGGATCTGGAGAGAGGTTAGTACTCCTCATGGTAGCCATCAGAGAAGTGTTTCAGCCATGGTTGTGTAAACCAGCCAAGGCCCTGCTTGAAGGTACTGCTGCCTAGTCTTTGTGTGATCCACTAGTTTGATGTCCATCATATGTATTTCATGGAAAGCCTGCTTTTAATATAAATGCATTCTTTGTACAAGGCCTTGAAAGCAGCTTCTTTCTACTTACATCAGTGGTCCACTATGGGCTTGACTCAACATAGTGTCATCTTCGTAGACCCATCAGTCCTCTGGGTCTCAATAATCGGGGAGTTCAGAGCCGTAGGCAAGATGTACAGACAAGAGTGAGAGGACAAAGTCATTTTGTGTTCAGCACGTCTTCTGTGCAAACACTGACTTGCCTTTTATATGTCGCATTTTGGGCCTCTCTGTAGAATGGGAATGACTTTACAACTTCTGTATCTATGGTTTGAAACAGTTGCAATTTGTTCTAATAAATCAGATGTACAGATGTGAATCCTTAGAGGAGCAGATGAGTTTATACATAGGAAGCTGGTACCCCCTTTAAAGTTGTTGATACGTTGTGATAGAGGGTAATGGGGGTGAGAAGGAAAGGAGGAAGGAAGTGCTGAAGGGCACAGGGATCCAAGTGGTCTCTAAATGCTTGAAAAAAACACTAAGTGAGAAGTCAAGGAATAATAAAAGAGGGACAGCTGAGGAGAAGTAGCGGCCCAGACACTGTTGCAAAGCCCCTCCAGATCAGTGGCAATCAGTGAAGAAGTTTCCACTGACTTAGTGCACTTTTAATATGACACACAGTGAACAGTTGAGCAATACCCTTACGCTGAAGCATTTGTCAGTGTACTGTGTAGACCTGGCGATGCCAGAACATTTTGCAGGTAGGTCTCTGCTTTGCTGAATTGATTGTGTAGGTGGATTTCTGGATGTCAAAATGAATTATATTCAGCGTAAACTTTCCCCCACTTTTTAATGCTTTAAAAAAAGAAAAAAAAAAAAAGGCCAGCTAACCTGATGTGATGTTTTTAAGAGGAATTCAACATTTACGTACATTTTTGGGCTTCTCCATACAAAAATAATTCAGCAATTGGAAATTAAATGTCCATGAAATTTTAAATAGCATTTGTAATTGAATGGCCCATGTGTCTTTTCACAGTTTAGTGATAGTGGAGAAGAGTAGGGATCTGAGAGCTCGTTGTTGTGCAGACAGTGTATAATCAACCTCTGTGCCTGTTGGACGATGAGAGGGGCAGGACAGGATGTTCATCTCCCATCATCTTCGTGTAGGGACACCCATCACCAAAAAGCCCATAGGTTCTGCGAGGTTATAGCCCTGCTCTTTGTGCCTTCTCCTCAGACAGACTTCACCCCTTTTGCTTCCCGTTGGAGGTTTTTATTTCCTCTTCCACTACAACTGCTGTTTTTAAAGAAGGGAATGTTCCTTATAACAATTTGAGTGCTCAGTCCTGCTCTTTTCTGACGTGGCACTTTGTGAGTGAAGGTGGATGTGGATGTTCCAGTTGGGATTCACAGGGCACTCTGATCCCCTGGTGTTTGCTCTGCAGAGGCGTGAATAGATGTGCTAAATTTTGGGCAATACCGATATGCCTGGATACTGCTCTTTCCCTCCTCCAGGTGAAGGTATAAAAATATAGAAGCTGTCAGTTTTCTGGATATTTTTAAACAGGAGGACTATGAAATGTCAGGACCCTGAAGCAACACAAACAGGGCTGCTAACATATTTCTATACCATCCCACTATGTAAGCACATCGTGCTCTTTTGATTGATCCATTCAGCCATCCCCAATCAACTGTCTGCTGAATCAAATTCCATTGCTCTGTGTGGCTCAGTCATGTGAAAATAGTGCCGTGAAAATGATGAAGTTTAAAATATAATGTGAAGCTCAGAAGCTTAGAAACCGAAGAAGAGTTTTAAAAAAATAACTTTCTAATAAAATTATTGTTTGTATTCTAAAAATTTTTGTTGAGCAGACTTTTTAGATCTGACTCAAGACTACGCTTGAGATAAAAAATAACAGTTTTCCAAAGCAGCAGCAAAGGTATTTGAGTGAGGGAAAGTTCTGGTGGTATTGGCAGTTAATTTCAAACATAAGTGAAGCAGTAAGATGGAGATGAGAGAGCTAGAAGAGCTGACTATTTCATTGTAGTAAAAAGAATGAAGGGAAGATGGCAGGGCTCAGATGGAAATTCTCTGCAAAAGCATTTTGGCACTGGCATATTCCCCAAATTTGCCTGATCCCCTTCCCATGCACTGCTTCCCAGAGCTCGCCCCCATTCAGGCTGAGCTGCTGTGTACCGGTTTATTGTGTTTAACAGCGATTCTGTTTCACTAATGCTTTATGTCTCTGGCTTGGAAAAGTCTTTGGATGAAAGTCATATTTTCAGCTACTATTTTTTCAACTTGCCACTTAAAATATGATCAAGCATATGGGTGAGCTACGCGAAATTTTTCAGCGAACATTTGAAATCAGAGCAAAACCTGATTGTTCCATCTTATTAGCCACATCTTGTTTGATGTAGCATGTTTTTCTAACCCGGTATCACTTCCATCTGAAGCTGCACCACAGAGAACACAAAGGTTTCAGTATTGAAGTTGAAGGAGCACTGAAGGGCATCTTACAAATGCTACTTTGTCACCTAGCAGGAGTTCTTGGAAATTTTTCAATGTTTTTCTTTTCTTTTGTGAACGGACATAAAGTGCCTCTTTCAAACCCAGCTAGGGTTTCATTCCTGCTTCTGTGATTCTCTGAGGTGCATTAGTTGAGGCTGGCAAACTTTTAGACTCCGGGGAATACAAAGCAAGATAATCAGTGCAAACTCGGTCCTTGCGGCAACTCTGTTTGGGTGGCTGAGGTTCCCGGCAGGGACTGGGATGGGGGAGGAGAACAGTCGCTCCAAAGATGTACAGGAGAGACAAAATTAGAGCAAGAAGAAATCCTTCATTCTTTAAAATCGGAATAAAGACAGAAAAGGATCCAGAGCCATTCAGAGACTGGTAGGAGCTGAGAAAGACACTTATGCAGGTTTGCTTCCCAGATTTTTGCTTCACTCTAAACTTTTATTTATGTGCCTTTTCCTGTGCCACTTTTACCAATGTTTCTCGACAACACATTAACTTCCCTCCCGGTACAATAATCGACTCCAATCTGCTATTATCACGGAAATAGAAGAGGTAAAGTGCCTGTAATAGGATCCAAATCAAATCACTTTCACTTCAGCCGGCTTTTGCTGTGAAGCCGAAGATTCCCCAGGGAGATTCAATACAGAGAAACACCTGCAGACACAGGCTGAGGCCCGGAGATTATATAGAACACGACAGGCCGAGCTTTGCACGAGCATTTCCTTCGTTACGAGATGGTCGCATTGGCAGTAATAACCAGAGGCAGGACCTGATAAAGTTGTGACTCATTGGCAAAGCCAGGATCTGACTTTCAGCTGATTTGACCCATCCTGAAGCAAGATATCAGTTGACAATTTACTGCAGAAACAGCTATAGTTAATTTTCTTTTTTTTTTTTCCTCTTCCCTGAAGCGTTTGCCTTAGTCTTGAATGGTTTTGCATGAATCCCTGGTTGTGTTTAAGTGCAGTCCTGCCTGAAGAGAAAAAAAGATACCATTCTCCCCCAACGGCTAGGAAAGGCCAGACTAAATTGAATTTAATAAGGTTCAGGTTTGGAGGAAAATAAACCTGGAATGTTTCCTGTGGCATAGGAGACAAGTTAGGATCAAAATATGTGGTTGCGATCACCCTGTGGTGTAGGTTGGATTTGATGCTTTGTTCCCTGTGAATATTAGTTTATTAATTCACATGCTTTTCCCCTCACACTTAGGCCTTTATGTAAGTAATTTTTAGAGATGAGAAGAGACTCTATGCCGTTTACATGTTAGCATTTAATTTTGTATTTATCTCAGGAAAACAATAATGTCGTAGCAGAACGAAAACAGATGTAAGTCCTCTGCTTATTTGTCACCTAAAGTTTGACAGGCTTGACCTTGCTGAAGAAATAACCATAATGGTAAAAACAGTAAGAAAAACAAAGAAAAGCAATTATTCCAGAATTTTAAAAAACTATGGGGAAATTTTCATGGCTTAAAGTTCAGTTTCCATCTTTACTTTGAAGTAACTCCCGCTAAGTATCCTAATACTTATGCTGCTGTTGCTGCAAATGTTATTTAGTACCTGACAGTATCTGAGGTTTCTCACATAGCAGGTATGTGGCTTTGGCGAGTACATACTGACCTGTGTACACATAAAATGCAGCAACCACTGTTGGCGGCCTTAGCTCCCACATTAGCACATGGATAAGAAAATGTTTAAAAATTAAATGTAAACAGATTGGTGTAAAACTCAAAAGCAACAGACCAAGCAAAAAAGTTGCGTGGAGCTTGAGGAGCTCTGTGGGAGGTGTGCAATCAGGGAACTTGAAATAATAGTAGATTTAAGCATTTGCTGCAACTTGCTTGTTCTGAGAAGTGTTATCAGGGTCTTCTAGCACATCCACATCTCTGCAGCGTCTGAGCACCTTAGTGCATTAGGTAAAGAGGGGAGACACATCATGCGGAGTTTGCTCTTAGATTTCTTTTCCTTGTGGAGAGAATTATTTTTTCACTACGTGTACATTTGATAAGGTTTAATTAAAGTATTCACTACAAGGCAAATATTTTTCACGGAGCAGCAAATGAAAATAATTATTTTGCTTCCCTCCTGCAAGCTTTACTCACAAGCTTTTAATATAATAAGAAAAATTTTTGTTGTTGTTTTAGAAACACCTTCCGAAAAAAAAGGAGATAGGTTAGGAAATGTGTTTTGACTCCACATTACGGTATATTACAAGTCACGTTAATGTAATATATAAAAAAACATATGTTAAACACTAACATAGGATCAAAACTCCTGCTGGGAGAGATATGGAAGTCACATTATCTTGTCAACTCAAATGCACATTCATAATTGCTAAATAGGAGCCCGAATCCCAAGTCCAAACATTTGTTCACTGAACACCAAATCCTAATTTTACAGTTCAATTACAGCTGCAACTCAGGGAATTTGGAAAGCTCTAACAGAAAGGAGCAAAATATTTAAATTGTGGGGAATCAGAGTTTAAGATGACAGTTTGTAAGTCCAAAACTGAAAATATGGGGTCAGTCTAGTGCTCAAGTACAGTGAGAATATGGCAAAGAGCATCATCGAGCCTCCTTAATGAGATCTGGGACTACACAGGGCATTTCAAAGCAAAATAAGGGAAAGACTGAGGGTTACCTTAATGTCTGTTTGAAGATGGAGTATTAAATAGTGAAAGATTTTCATCCATAATAATTGCTTTTTCACTTCTCTGTGCAAACCAAAGCTTTGCAGAGACGAGGAGAAGGGGGGAGGAAGGAAGGAATTAGGTCACTCTGTCAAAACATCTTTAGCTTTGCCTGGTGAAGAAAAAGTTATAACCATTACAAAAATAATCATACTTTTTAATAAAACTGTATGTATTGCATGACCTGAAATTAAACATTTCCTTTAATTTGCAGGGCTTCTTTTTATCTTTAAAAAAAAAATAAAAAGGCAGAAATAATTCAGGTAAAATGTAAATGAAATCTCACTGTGAAATTAAAAATTAATGTGACAGGCCCCTGTTCTCTATCTTGCTTTTAGACTGAAAGCATCTGACTAAATTCAATGGGCTTTTGTGAGTGTTTTGGTCAATCCGAACATGCCTAATTTGGCATTAAAAAACTATTCTATCCAACTTCACCATCTTCTTATAACCAGTTTTTTCAGAGGGGACCTTTGGCTTGTGACCATGTTGCATTGTTTGCAGTCTGATATTTCATTTATCTGAAATCATTAAATGTGGCCCAAGTCATAGAGCCAAATGCTCCTGGAAATGCGCTGGGCTGGGTGATCTGGCCGTGGAAGCATTTTAGTACAGAACTGTGTTAAAACACATCTTCCCCGCAGTCTCGCTCTGTTGACCAAGGAAAAGCAATAGTACTGGCTGGAAAAACAAGAGATATTTTTAGTACTTACTATATGTTTTTTAAAAAGCAGCAGGAGCAGCTATGGTATTACTTTTGGTCTTTTCTGAGGGGTTTAGAGGCTAAATCCTATAGGATTTGAAACTGTGATCTCTGACATTGCCTTCAAGAAATGCAGAGGCCTCTTTCTCCTGTGTTTCCAGGTGTAGATGTGTCTCAGGTGTTAGTTCATCAGCTTCATTTATAGGAAGCTTCAGGGTTGAGTGTGAGGAGAATGAAAATGCCTCTTGCAGCTTGACAAAAAGTTACTCTGCCTTTTTCTCAGACCTTAGACATCCCATAGAGCACCAAGAAATTTGCTTAAACAGACAGGAAAAAATGATTTTTCTGTACTTATATGTCCAGACAGAGGATTCCAAAACCCCCTCCTTCACCTGAGAGAGTAAGAAGAAAACTACATTTCATTACACAGTGCCTTTTCTCCTAAGTGATATTTTTGAATTTCTTGTTGAAACTTCTTTTTGGACAAACAGCTGACTCTCCTCACATTGCATTACCCAACACAGCATTTATATTATTAGAAAATTAAACCAGTGACTGAGAGATTTTGACTAATTAGGTTTCTTGGATAATAAGAGCTTTTTAATAAGGTACATATCACTTACAATATTGCTAATGAAATGTGAAAGCGATTCAGTACTCTGTAAGATAATGGCTAACTTGTTTTAATTGTTAACATTTTTTCTTGCCTGCAATGACACAGTCATTATTTCGCAGTCACCACTTATCGTGAAATCCAAGAGGATTAATGGTTTCACTTATACTGGCGAAAATGTTTAAGCTGTCCCGATTATCAGTGCAGTTGGAAAGAATAATGGTTATTTGTCATTGCGTTTAGCCGTAGAATGAATTGTCCTCCAGCCAAGAGAATCATTAACCCTTTGAGTGACAGTAATAGAGTTTTACAATTAAAAACTAGGAAGCAAAGATTTATGGCTGGATGGTTTTTTTTTCTGTAGGTAGTTTATTAGCTTATGAGTCCCAGTAAAACTAAATACATTTCTCCTGCAAAATAAACCACACGATATATCTTATTCTCCCGTATAGCATTTCTGCTAGCTGGAATTAGATTGCACTGAAACATTCTTTTGGTGAAGAAACAAATCTCACAACTAGCCCCCTGCCTCCCCCCGCAAAAAAAAAGAAAATAAAAAAAAAAGAAAAAAGAAAAAGTAAAACAATTGAAGATGCTTTCTAGAGGGGAAAAAAAACAAAAAGAAAAAAAAAGAAAATATTCGCATTGCTTTTTTTGTTACTAGATCACTATATGTGTTTAAGTACTGAATTTAAAGGAGAATTTTGTCTGTAAAACCCTATAATTCAAAACCATTTACTATGTATAACAACTTAAAAAACCAACATTGCTTAGCAAAGTAATTAATATTGTTAATTTAGTTCATCTGGGAAGACTTTAAAACTGCATTATCACTGAATGAGAATTCTTAAAATTCTGTACATGTCACTGAGCTAGCTGTGATTTTAATGCCAAAGCTATAAAAGGCATAATAAAACAAACAATTGAGTGTTTAAAGTTTTGGGTATAAAAGGGTAATATAAAATAAAAAGAGAGAAATAAAACCATTACTTGGGAAGTCATTTTAAATCAGGGGGAAATATGTACTCAGTGTGGCTGTTAAAGCATGCTGGTTCGGAACACTCCGGTTCCTTGTTAGTGAGTTTATATCGGGTTGGCGGAATGTCGGCTGGACCGTTGTTCGCAGTCCTGGGTCAGATCGTGCAGCAGCCTTTGGGATTTGCTCCTGCACTGGGGCAGCGCTGGGTTCCAGCAGCACAGAATGCAGCTCCCAGCACAGATCTGAGGAGATGGAATGAAAGATGGTTGTCAAATATTCCTCCTTGTACCAGCTCTGGAAGGACAGAAAGGCCTCTCGCTCTTCAGGAGTTAGTGGAAGACGGTCAGCATTTGACTGGAAATGCTCAGCTCCTTACAAAATTAGATCCTGTTATTGTTTTTCCATCAAATAAAAACATTTGATTGAGTCTTATACAATAAAAATAAATCTAAAAAAACCACAAAGCATATATGCTCCTCAGCAGGTCATTGTCAAGCGTAATTGTGACAGCAGTTCAGAAGGCAACCATTATGGAAAATAAAATTTACTTGTAGAAGACAGACACAGGTTTGCTGGTTTATCTTGCTGCTGAGGAAGATAAAATCTAAAGCACCCCATCTTCCCATCTTCATCTGGTACTAATGGGCAGCTCAGGGCCACATCCTCATCAGTGGAAGGTGCTGGGGGTCTCCATGGGTGGGAAGGGGTTTTAGTGCAGTGACGGTGCCAGACCCAGCACCAGGACAGGGAAATGCACAAGTGACACTCGCTTTTCTAGGAAGGAATCTTCTCAAAGATTTTGATGGACTCCTTCTTTAAGAAGGGCAGCTGCTCCCTCCAGGTGTAATAATAAATATAAATGGACTTGAGTATGAAATGAAGACTTGCTCAGCACTAGGGAGGCCACATTAGTGCAGGCAGTAGTGAGCGTCCAGGGAAGCGCACCTCCGCATTACTAGCCGAGCCATGAATAAAAATTATATTATTCCATAATTATTAAAGAAAAAAAAAGTTTCTTCAGGTGCTCCTTGAGTCATTGACAAAATGGGGCTTCTATGAGATGGTAAACAACAGTTTCTGCAACAAAGCCCTCTGAGGGATGCTGGAACTGCACACCCCAGAGTTGAGTTGGGAGAGGTCAGAAGAAACAGCTGCCACCAGACAAAAAGACACAGCAAATAGATGCGAAGAAAAAAAAGAAATAACATCCCCCCATAATACAACCCTAACAAACCACACACAAACCCACATATATATGAATTCCCACCGCTCCATAAATCTATTGTGTTTATAGATGCAGGAACATAGAGATATAGATGTACATGGTGGAATTTAGCTTTAGTTTGGAATTTATGATTGGCACTTTTGAGAAACCACTATTAACCGTGCCCATGGATTTAAGGAAAATTGGCAATGTGATCACAGGCTTTGTTCCCTTTGGTTTTCTTTTGCAGCAGTGCCTGTGCATATGGTATATGTAAGTCCCTCCCCCACCCCAAAAATGTTGATAATGGTGGCTATTTGAGGAAGACAATTACTGATGAAAAGGACTGAATGGATTTTCCCTTCTCACTGGATAGGGGTTCAAATGCTTTTCAAAAGGCATGAAGCAAAAATGCTGCTGCACCTCTTTGGCTTGTCGGCTGTGTTTGCTTTACTTTGGCTCCAGCTGAAATGTAGCACTCGCAGGGGCCAGCTTGGAATGTCAACTCCATTCCTGCCTTTTACATTTTAATTACAAATGAAGTAGCCTATGAAAAAAAAATATAGTGTGCAACTTGTGAATGGACCATTTATTAAATGTTAGCTGGAGTTCAGAGGCTTAAGATGCAAGAGGTGGGCAGGAGCTGAGATCCAGCAGTGAAACTCTTGGAGGAAAAAACCCCTCAAATCTCCAAAACTGAGAGGGAAGCTTAACTAATTTTGAAAGAGTCTCTACACTGGATCTGCCAGGAATAGAGTTTAAAAGAGACATATTTATTGTAATATTTTGTTCCTAGTACAGGGAAGCTGGTGTCTCTCATCTTTCTGTCTGTGTGAACAAACGCTTGACATGACAACCTTCTGGGTTCACTGAGGTTGATGCTAAAATTCCTACTGGGTCCTTGGGTCTGTAGTCATTAAGGGGCTCTTCAAAGGTTTCTTCATCCCATGGACATGTTGTTGTGTTGTAGGCATGTTTGGGAGGGGAAGGTTCTCCTGGCTGGGACTTCCTTTGCATTTTTTAGCAATTCCTGTCAAATATTAAGAGTCTCCTGAGTGTCTTATTTTTAATTTTCGGTGCAAATGCTGTTTAAGCATTGGACACAAAGGAGCCACAAAGACCTTGAAAGAGAAACCAGCTGAAGCACGTAACATGCTCTGAGCTCAGTAAAACACAGGAGGAAAACAAACGACAGAAGAGTGAAGCATCTATTAGACTTTATTTTGTTGTATAGAAATAATCTGAACTGTAACTATGGAAAGATCTTTTCTGTATTATATTAAAATATTCTGTAGAATATAGAAAGTGTTTGTGCCATTTTCCAAGTAATTTTTTTCTCCTTATTTAACTACTATGTAGCAGAAAGGTGGACCTAAATCAGAGAATATAGATATTCTGAAGGGATGGTGGTGCTATCTTTCCTCCCTTAATCTCCGTTTGTTGAAGGTATCAAGGGTTAGACCATCAAAATATCACAAGGCAGAGAGTGAAATATCTGTGAGTGGGGCAGCAGAAAGTCAGCACCTAAATCTGTAGGTGTTTTGTTTCTTCTTCTTTTTTTGGTTGGCTTCTTTATTTCTTTAAATTTTTGACCTCCCTTACTATGCCAGCTGGAAACCAACATTCTGAATTTATTCCCAGTATTTAATAGCCTCGATTTCATAGTCTTCCTCCCCCTCTTTCAAAAGGCTAAAATTTTAATTGACGCATTCCTGGAAATGTATTAGGTCAATTTAGAGTAAAGTATGTCATTTACACAGTGTGTGGAGTCTGAGTTTTTGTGTAAAATACTCTTCTTAATTGATTATCATGTACATGAATTTTCTGCATCATTTACACTAACAAATGTGCATTGCACAAAAAGCTAATAAATCTCAGAGGTTTGAATATTAACAACGTTTTCTCCCCCTTGTGTTATTAGCAGAGAAATCAGCGCTACAGACTGGCAAACTGTTGCTCATGAGTACCCTTTCTAAACACAAGGAGTTCTTTGACACATAAATGGTTCAATTGGAGAAAATTACTATATAGGACCACTGTCAATAGCGTAACTTGGGAGAAGGAGTGCTGCTTGTGTGTGTGCAGGTTTTTGGAGGTCCAGGTCAGTGTTCTGCTCTTTACTGTGCTTCTGAGGAGACACAGACAAATCCCTGTGTTTGCAGTGGGATGGAGGAATTGCCCAAACCACCACCATCTTCGTGCCCTGGGTAAGACTAGAATGTACAAACAGAAGAGCAGGAGACTGTCCAAAAGGCACAGTGCTGCCCAAAACATTGTTGCTGGATGTTCTTGCCGGCTTAGCAGTGCTCAGGTGAAGGGTGGTTTTGTTCCTATTCCTAAATCAGCTCAAATCTATGCTGCTAATTTGAGGCATGAGGATGCTCGTGGCCATGGAGTTGTATTGTCACCGCTGCTTGGGTCTGAGCCTGAGCAGGAGGCTTTGGGGATTTCTGAGGCCTTTGCTGGTCTATCCATGTTTCAGTGAGTAAAACTATGAGCTACAGAAATTAACAGGAGCTATTGAACCCTACATATCCATATTCTATTATATGCCTTTGTGAATGTCTGTCTTGGGAGAGCAGGGTTTCCCCTTATCTTCTTGCTGCATTATGCAGATCTTTGGTGAGCATCCCTACATTCTCAAAGTTTGGTGGTTTTTTTTCCTAAATAAAAGCAGGGAAAGTGTTTCAGGTGACTAAAGTATGCCAAAGCATTTCAAACAGAAAAAAAAAAAAAAAAGTATTTTTATACATATAATGCATGTATCTCTGTGCATATATATAATAAAAAGTGAAGTAGGACATTTATTTCCATGTTCAAATTTTGTTTAAATAGAGTTGTATGTTTGTAAAAGTTTTTTTCTACTCCTTTACTACATTAACTAGATATAAATACGCACATGCATATGTGTTTTTTTAATATATATTTTATTTTGGCTAAGTTTAATAGAATTTTTTTTTTTTTAGGTTAACCCTAGGCAATCACTAGTCTTGCACTTGTTTTAGTATGTAATATTATTTATATAATTTAGATCCCTGGAAATCAATTATCCATACCAGAGTTCTGCTCAATTGCTGTTGCTGGTGTGGAATGATGGATACAACTTCAAAGAGCTGGCTGCTCAGAGAAGGACGAGTAAGGAGCATCTTCAGGCTTGCACCCTGATGATATAACATGACATTTCAACTTGTCCTTCATCCCTAGAAAATCCTGGGTTACATGGTGGCATGAAACAACTTTGCACTCTCATGACAGTGTGGAATAGCTCCCATTATTTACCCTTTTTCTCAGAATTCCCCATTAGTCTCCAATATCTCCTTTGTTACAAGAAGTTCTCCAAAATTAAAAGCTATAAACAAAAAAAGGAAGGGGTGGGAGCAAAGGGACCCTGCAGAAAGAATGGAAAACGTTGGAGGTTCAGGGAGATGAGAGATCGTGTGATGTAGAGGTGATCCCTGTGGACTCCGATGGTCTTGCTGGGAATAGCAGGAATATCTTTTAAGATCAGGCCCTTGTTGGTCACAGTCCAGCCCTGAGTAGCTCCTCTGCATGCTGTGGTCTACATTTCATGCAGTATTTGATCACAGTCTGGGTGTCCGAAAGTGCTGGGCTTTGCCTTACGACCTGCTGTTACTGTACTCAGTGGTTGTGTTGCATACAAATCCACTGTGCTTTGCTCCATGGATAGCTGCATTTGGGCAGTGGAAATAGTGATTTCTTTTGCATATACCTGCTTTTATTGCTCAATTGTCTTCCTCTTTTTTTTTTTTTTTTTTTTTAATTAGGCAATGTATGGGTGTAATTTTTTCGCTGGACTGAATTGCTGAAAAATACTTATACTTCATAGCATATAAAACAAAGGCTAACAAGCTTTGTCTCTTAGTTTTTCACTTAAAGGCGCACAGAGAAATGGGGATGTCGCTTCGCCTTTGTACTTGACCATCAGTCAGAAAAGTCTAAGTAACCCTAATGGAAACCGAGGATTAGACATTTTTATTGAGGAAGTAGAATTATGCCCCTTAGAAAGGATGCTTGCTTAGGATCACTGCGGTATGAATCACTGGGACTGTGGCCAGAGGTGGGAAAGAACACGGCTGACATTCGTAACCCTCCCAGCTATCAGTAAGCACAGCCAAAATAATTACCCCAAGGCATCTGGATAACCCAGCCTAATTAGCAGTGCCTGAAAATGAGTGGGTTGCATGTTTATACCTGAAGAAATCAAATTACCCTCATACATTTCACCAGGGGCTCTTCCAATTCATTGCTCTGTTGATGAAAGAGGTAGCTATTTACCATAAAGTCACAACCCTGCAGCCTGTGGCTATTCGCCACATTGAAGAGTGTTACTGCCCTGCAGGGAAATTATTCTTTTTACTGGAGTTGAAGGCAATATTCTTTGCACTGATGAGCTCTAATACTTTTATGGTAGGTGGCATGGACTGTAGAATATACACAAACATAGGAATATGCACTTAATTAAATTACTTGTTAATATCATTCATTCATTTAATTTGATCAGAACTGCTGTGGCCAAATGGTTGCAGATCTCAGTTCCCAGATCTGAGATCAGGATTTAGGGAGAGTTTTAACATCTCTATGGATAATAAGAATATCCATAATTAACATGTTTGATGCTAACCCATTTTGAAGGGAATGTAAAGCATCACATTTCAGCCAACAGAGTAAAAAGGAAAATCAAATCTTTGAGGTGATAAGATTACCCCAACCATTATAATTTCTTGCATCTTCTTTTGAAACATCTCAGACTGCCCATCTGAAGACATCAAACACTATCTGTAGCAACTATGGGCCAGATCAAGTCTGAAAAATTCTTAGTTCTTTACTATAGCGCAACTCCCCTCTGTTACAGTCAAATGTGAAAACTTCCAGCAGCACTACTGCACAATTAGAAGATCAGTGTTACAAAGTTACCATTTAAAAAAAAAATTACAAAAAAGATCAAGATCTAAATTGTACATGAAACATAGGAAAAGGAGGTTTATGGACAGCATTAATACATTTGAGAATGACTTTATTTATTCCTTACTGATTATTATAAGTACTGCCAGGTAGTTGTGTGGATAATATATCAAATGATTACAACAGTCAAAGTGCTGAGAGTGGATTTTGATTCAAATTAAGGGAAGATTCAGTGATATATACAAATCAAATTTTTCAGTGTTATATAGTTTGCCCAGAACAAACATGATAGGTCTTGCCACCCCATCCTGGAATTCAATTGTGAGAGATAAATGCGTGGCAGACTGGCTTGCACAGAAAGGTTCTACCTTGGCCAGTCTGTGCCAGTGTTTAAAACCATAAATTCTCCAGGTCACAGAAAGGTCTGAAAGGAAGAGTCACAAACCTCGCCATTCCATGTATTGAATTGGACGTTAAATGCAGATTTGTTCTGTGTACTTTTGATGAGTGAGTGAATTAAAATGGAGATGGGGCTTGTAAAATGGTGCTGGGGTATATTAAGCAAGCTCTTCACCTCCAGAACGCAAGGTTCAGATTGGAGTTTAGTGGCCTCAGGCTAGTCACTAGTGGGCAGTTGCCCACATTGGTAAGCATAACACAATTTAGCAGAAATCAGAACAATTGACAGCTCCTTCTCAAGAGATGCTGTAGACTCATTACTGGAATTGAAGGGGTGTTGGAGGTCAGAACCGAAGCGCATTGGCAGATCGGTGTGGAGGAAGTTTGCGGGGCTCTGTGTGGTGGGCCAGATGGTGCTATTAGTGTCTAACTTTCCTGAGTACTAAAATTCACCAAATATCCCTCTTGCCCCAAAAGAAACAAACATGCGTGCTCACAGACGCACACAAGTAGTCCCACACAGTTTAGAGCAGCCAGTGTCCCTGGCATCTTTACCAACTTTCCTACTCATTTAACAC
Source organism: Streptopelia decaocto (assembly GCF_964273445.1). Taxonomy (NCBI): domain Eukaryota; kingdom Metazoa; phylum Chordata; class Aves; order Columbiformes; family Columbidae; genus Streptopelia; species Streptopelia decaocto. The sequence goes on from NC_138664.1 coordinate 8,757,598, forward strand.
CACCACAGATTAGAGGACACAGTAATGCAACACTCTGGGCTATTTGCTGAATGTAGCTCATCATGATTGACACTCTTGCCTGCGTCCCAACTTTGAACTACATGTTGTATATTATTATTTTTTGTTATTGTCCTTTAAAATGCTTTGAGATACAACATATGGCAAGTGCCAATGCACAACAGTGCAATGTAATTTAGTCAAATATCAGAAGCATAGACAGTGCAAATGGAAAGCAGGCAAAATATCTGATCCAAGTGCCGACTGGTGTAATTGAGTCAGTCGAGCCAGCCTGTGTCATTAGTCCTATAAACAGTTGCATTTACAACAATAAAACTGAAAAGCATGGAAATTAAAAGCTGTTAGAATTTCCTCTTGTGTGCATTTATCTGCACGAATGCTGTATACTCCCTGCACAATTTTGTAATCTGTTTGGTAAAGTGGCATTACAGTAACCTGTGTCAGCCCTGTACTGTATATCAAACAATATCACACTCCAAAGGAGGATTAATCAAAGTAACGGATGTGCTGGTTTAGCACACCATGTCTGCTGTCAATTATACACGCAGTCAGCTCACAAATTTAAGCTGCTGAACAGAATAAAATCAAGGGTCTCTTTTGCTTCCTATCATTGCGGACTAAAAATCCTCCAACCAGCCAACCTGTACGTTTTGCAAAGGATTTCTGGGCAGGTGAAACGTCTCCAGAACCAGGTGATGAGATTGAGGCTGTTTGTGTTTGGCTGTGTCAGTGCTGAGTGCCAAAGGCAGTTGATGGACAAGTGTACCCCAACAATGTTTCACTTATTAAAGGAGGCTTGTCAAACAAGCTGAAAGCCCTCCATATAAGTGACCTTTCTGTTCACCTCCCATTACAATGAAGATTTGAGCATTCCTTGCGAGCCTTCCAGTGTCGACATTAAAGAATCAGAGTGTCTTTCCCTCTCTGCTGATGTGCCACTAGACCACTTAACAGAAAATTGAGAGAGTATATTACAGGGTGAAAGAGCAGAGTTCGGAGGCCACTATCATTCTCATTAAGAGATGTTTCTATGCAGTGCCCATAGGTGGATAAATCAATACTTTCTGTCTGAAAATGATCACACTTGGTAAAGAGTGCTTTAATTGGGCTGTTACTGTTTATGGAGAGTGAGTATTTATGGGGTTTCGTGACAATAAACAGCAGAGTGGATGATGGCTTCCATGTTCCTTTGTGGGATGTGATATGACAAGTGGGATGACAGAAGATTTTGACATTTCAGACCTCCCTTGAGTGAGGGGAGAGCAAAATCTTAGCAATTGGCTAGGAACTCCCAAAGTCCCAAATTGGGATCTGTTTGATGCATGTATTGTTTGAATAGCGAGGTAGCTTTTTCTAAATGTTCCCCTTTAAAGAAACTAAACATTAATGGTCCGATAGTTTAAGAACCTTTTTCCCCTATTTTCTTGCTCTCCCCCTTCATAGCGACACAGGGCGGGTCTGTTCAATGTGCCGCCTTTTTGCTGTCAGAATGGAGACAGAAGAGGCAAAGGTTACAGAGAAAAGGGGAGACTAAGATCTCTCTAGTTCTTACAAGAAAACAAGCAAAAAAAAGATAACTGAAAACCAAAAGCTTTTTCTGGCTGTGAAGGACAGGGACACTAAACCCAAATAGTCTTCAAACAAATTTCCTGAAATCCTGCACAGCATTTAACGATTAATGAATTACCTGGTGTATCCCAAAGGAAAGTGTGTGCCCAGGCACATGTGGAGCTGGGGGCACAAGGCCGACTGGGATCTTCAGCCAACCTCATTCCTTCAGACAGAAAAGTGTTGAACTAATCTTCAATAAATCTCGCCAATGTGGCTGTAGTGTACACATCCTGACAAGTTATTTATTTTCAACGTGTTTTAGTCAAGATTCCTGGGTAGGTTTGATGATCTCACTGTGTTGTATCTCTGCTTTCCCATTTTGAAATGTGTATATTTTGCAACCTTTTCTAAAGAAGTCCAGGCATTTGAGGTAAGCTGTATGTGGAGAAAATCTGAGAAAGTTTCAGAGAATCTAGACATGAATTAAACCAGCTGCCGGGATTTTAAAGGAAACATGGAATAACAATTGTAATGCATTAAAATTAGCATGGTGTTTTTTTTCAAAATCTTCCTGTACTTTGGAAGGTATTCTGATAAAAGTGTGTTGTCCCTGTTATTGACTCCAGTCTGACCCTGAGGATGTGACCACATACTAGTCCATGCTGTGACTGGGCCTTGGGTTGCCACAGACAAGTGAACATTAAACTTGCCTGTTTGGATACTTCTAGGAGGAGGGTATCCTCAATAATCAGTTTCTCAGACTGTAAATGCTACCCAAGGAGCATGAAGATTTCCTGTGAGACTGAGATATTATCTGCCCCTAAAAGACAGCAATTAAAGCTGATTAACATGAAGACTCAAACACAGTCCCATTAATGTTGACAACACACTGGGTCACTTGTGCCAGGCCACCTACAGAGCTGAGGATGTGCAGTTTAAGATTGAAACACATTTCTTCAGATTATAGTTTTGCTTTTCCTTTGGTATGGTGAACTTATTATCAAGGTGACATTTGACCTTTTGGATTATTAGCTGACATACCAAACTGCTGTTAAAAGAAATTCCATTTAAACACAGGAAAAAAACTTCTTGCCTGCGAGGCTGGGCAAATATTGATATGTTGCCCAGAGAGGTTGTAGAGTCTCCATCCTTGGAGATACTCAAAACCCAACTGGACAGAACCCTGAGCAACCTGCTCTGCTTGAGCTGGACCAGACAGCACCGGAGGTGCCTTCCCCCAGCCTCAGCAATTTTGGCATTCTGTGATTGTGTGAATGGGTAAATGAGCATATGAAAGGAAATTCAGAGATTGGTGCTGTCTGCAGTAATTTTGTGGTCCCTGTTGTCACTGTATTTGAAAGATCGACAGTTGAAGGATTTTTTTCCTTACAAGTCCTCTCTGGGTTACAAGGAGGACTGTTGTATCCATTTTGCTGGTGGGAAACTAGGACACAGAGATCACCCCTCAAAGCCACAGCAGCATTTAGGTGGCCAACTCTTCCTGATTTCAGGAGTTAAGCACTGCTATGTCTTCAGGGGTTTGTGTACTAATGACTTGCTTAAGGTTACATGAATAATTTTGACTAGTTCTCTGTGGACTGCACCATCTTTTGTCAGGCTACTGATAAGCAGACCAACCAGAATTCCTGCTGCTCCATCTTGTCTCAGCAAAGACTGCCTCCAGGTTGTGTCACAACCTTTCTTCTGGCCATTGGTCACAGGCCAGGTGTTTAAAGACATTGTCTGCATTGTTGTCCCTTCAAGAGTCCAAGACCGCTGCAGTTCAGAAGCTGCAGTAGAAGTTGACTAATAGACACATTCAGCCCCAAATGGTTTTCTTTAGCAAACAGAAATGCTAAATTTTCTGACTCCCAAGACTGACGGTTCTGTGCTTTCAGTGGAAGAGAAACATGGGCTTTTGCTTAAGAAAAGTCTATTATTAATTGAATTGTACTTTCAGGGCTTGTGTACATAGATTTGCAAATTATGTATAAATGAAGGCAAAGTCTTTTTGAAAGCATGTGTTGTTAGGCGAAAAATAATAACAACAACAAAAACCCTAGGCTCCAGTTTTGATGAGAAAATTTTACTTCTGGTTATTGTTTCACCAGTAATCCATAATACCTCCAAGGGAACTGCTGCAGTCTGTCATCTCATGGACAGCTTAAAAAAATAGCATGCTATAGAACTGGTAGGCCCTAAGGGAACTTTTGAATAGCTGTTACCCTATTTGTGCAATAGATATTTTCCTTGATAACTGGAAATTAAGCTTGCCTGGAAGAAATGTAAATATCATCTCTAATTTGCACTCTGAATTACCATTAGAAATTATGTGTGCACATAATCATATCAAGCATTTCAGAGCTTAGAAACCATGATAACACTTGGCTCTCTCAGCATCTTCAAAGCACTTTACAGACATTACCAATACATCCTTCCACCATCCCATATTGTTATCCCTACTTTACAGATGATGCAAAGGTGTCAGTGAGGTTCCTTAGTGCCTTGGGATCATGCTGACTGTAAGTAACACTACTGGCACAGGAACTCAATAATTGGTCTAGTCCTGTGATTAAGCTACTACAGGTAGATTGCTATTGGTGCTAATTTACTTACAAGTTGGGAAAAATAATATAGGCAGTGACAGAAATGTATATGATACCATTACATAGCAATTGTGCCTCATAATGTAGTTAAGATATAGCTGCAGGACAAAGATTTTGTTTACATCAAAAGAATGACTGGAAATGGAGTTTTCCTACATAGGTGTCAGTAAATAACTTGAATTAGAACCAGGCTGATGCCTGACTTTAAACATAAGTAGGCTAAATCAAAGCAAACGTATTCAGATTAGATCTTGTTTCTAACACGTTCGTGGTTATTGCTGTTGCAATTGAAGAGGACAAAAACATAAAGGCTGTGTACTGTGGAAACTCAGTCTAAATTGACCTTGACCATAGTTAATGCCATGCAAAAGCAGTTCATACTGCTAAATCCCTTACTGCCTTGTTTTTTGATTTTTACTGTGTGAATTCCCAGGTGCTAGACTGTGTTGTGATAAATATTTGATCATACATTTGCAATCTGGAGGTTTTTTACGATATGTAATGTTCTTGCGTTTTTGGGTCTGATTCTGGCTACGAAAGCCAATAAGAAGCTTTATGATCTCATGGTGACAAACCAGATTTGAAAGAAAGTTTGCAGCAGAATTCCCTGCTGCCTGATCTCAGTGTGCAAGCCAGCACTACATGCTTTTGTCAGTCTTCTGTAAAAATCCATCCTCAAGAGAAGTTACTTCCCAGGTGGCTATGAGACAGGCAAGCTATAGTTTGTTTTTGCACTATGTCCCATTTTCTTGAACTCTTTAGCAGACTTGTGGAAATAACAAATTTCGTTCTTGGAATGGGCCAAAGGAAATATTATAGATGCTCTATTTGTTAATATGTTGGTAGTCAATGCAAGAGCTCTCAGCCAGCAGCTGTCCTAGCTGGTCTTCTGCTAAATTGTGCTTAGCAGTGTTAATCAGATGTCTCTTGCCCAAACCAGGGCACAGGTTGAAGTTGTCTTCAAACCAGACAGAGGTATCTTGGGTAAACTCTGTGACTTCATGAAGCATCCCTGTCCTTCTCCTTCATTTGTTGGATCCAGATGTGACCAGCTCACACAGCTCCGCTGCTGGAGAAGTCTTATGAGGAACGGTTGAGGGAGCTGGGGCTGTTTAGCCTTAAGAAAAAGAGGCTGAGGGAGACCTTATTGCAGTCTACAGCTACCTGAAAAGAGGTTGTAGCATGGAGGGTGCTGGTCTCTTCTCCCAGGTAGCAAGTGATAGGACAAGAGGAAATGGCCTCAGGTTGTGCCAAGAGAGGTTTAGATTGGATATTAGGAAAAATTTCTTCATGGAAAGGGTAGTCAAGCATCAGAACAGGCGTTTAAAAGGCATTTAGACGTTCTTAGGGACATGCGTTAGTGCTGGAGTTAGGTTATGGTTGGACTTGGTGATCCTGAGAGTCTCTTCCAACCAAAACAATTCTATGATTCTATTATATGCTTCTATGAAATGGCAAGATGTGGGATTCCCTAAGGAGTCCTGCTTTCCTTCATGTCCTAGATGATGTCTGAGGCTGGGCTGGGACTCTGTGGACAAGTTTGGTTTTGCATCACTGTGGAAGAGTCGTGGTGCTTCCTGCAAGTTGTCATTCCTGTTTTACAGCAATACCCAACCTTTGATGGGGATTCAACCTCCCACTATCTTTCAGCATCACATGATTGTTTGGGCTGCGTTACCAGAGTGTGTTCCTAGCAAAGTTTGCACAGATTGTGGTCAAACATATGGTACAGATTCTAGATCTTGAGATCATAAACTGATAGAAGGGAGCCACAATTCCCTCCCCTTCCTAAATCATAAGATAAAAGGGAGCTTTAGCTTGGTGGACAAGTATGAAAGTCTTATAGAAAAGACGTTCCTGATATGGAGTGTTTGACATCTTAGCAGATGGAATTAGCAGCTTTAAGAGACCCTTACAAGAGCATACCTTTAAAAATGTGATAAGTAAGTAATAAAGCGATCTTGTGTTAGGAACTTAATGCAAAAGCTTAACACTCAGCTGTAAACTGTTCAGATGCAGTCAGCGGGATTTGTTCTTTGATAGTCTCTCAGGATTCATCCCAGCATATGCTTCTTCCTGAGTAGATGATACCCTTTAATGTCACTTCCGCAGTTCAAAATATATCATGAGGTACTACTGGAAATCCCAGATGTCCTCTTCAAATACCTGGACATTCAAAGATTTGTCAGAAAAGCTACAGCAGCAGAGAAGTGACACAGAAAGTTTCAAACTCTTAGTTATATTACAAAAAAAAAAAAAAAAAGTTTTTGAGAGTTTCATATTCTATAATTTTTGAAAAACTTTCAGACATAATAACATAGCTTTTGAAGTTGCACATTTTTGTGGCAAAATCTGCAGTGATTTCAAAAGGGGTTAGAATTTCATTTCTGTTAAATGGAAAGACAATGCTGATAATTAGGTAAAGTGTAGAAACATTCTATTTACAGTAGACAAATAGTACAGCAATTGAATTTGAAAGGAAAAAAAATACCAGCCAACTTTGCAAGGATGCGAGTTCGGATTTGATAGTCGCAATTCACTAATCACAAAATAATTCAGTAGCGCTGAACAAAAAAGGCATTTTTATCACCGTCTCCCCTCAGTTTGCAAGCAGCATTGTCTGTCCCACCGTTTCATGTCAGAGAAGGAGGAATTTTAGCAAATGCTTGATTTATTAGAAAGTGAATGATTCTTTGCAGCCATGTGGGGCTAGCCCATGTTTCAATAAGACAAATTGCATTGTAGCATTCTGCTGGCAGCCAATGATAACTCATGATCCAGACAGAGTCGGTTATACCAGAATGGATGAAAAGCAGGAGCAAAAGGACACATAACAGAAGAAAAGAAAATGCTTCAAAAGCTGTTATTAAAAAAAAAAAAATACAACCCTGAACATTGTTTTGGATACTATTTAAAAGTATTTCAATTAAGATTCTGCACAGCATTGCAAGCAGAGAATGACAGAATAAAGAGGATCATGTTATCTCTTTCCCAGTAGTAAATTATCATATTTGTACTCAAAAACATGCCACTGTCAACTTCAGTCATTTGTGTAATTGGAAAAAGGTAAATGATGTAGTAAATGAGACCCTACTGTCATTTTTCGTTCAAAAAACAGTAGTGGCAAATGGTACAGGTTTAAAATGAATTAATGTCGACTGTGAAAATAAAACCTAAGACAAACAAATTCTGACTGTTCCTGACCTTTAGTTAATATTGATAGCTTATCACTAGAAGAGAACTCATTGATTTATTTTTCAGCTCATATCTGATTATCACTTCAAAATAACACAGAGTATATAAAAATAGTTCAGCCACCTATGTTTCAGTTTCTGGTTTTTTAGATTCCGTACAAATGTTTCTTTATTTTCGAGTGTCCTAATGCTGCTTTTTAAATAGGTGACTGGCCAGGAGCAAACCCCAAGGTGACGTGTTGTTTCCTGATGGCAGGTCTGCGTGTCACGAAGTGCCGCACTCTGCCCGTCGGCTTTGGTCGGAGGGATGCGCGGAGTGGGAAGGGGATTGAAATCCTCAGGAATTCTGTTCCCGGGGAGCTGACAGGCAGACCTGAGGGACAGCGCTAAGTGCATACCTGGGATGTCTAATTTTAGGCCTGACAGTATCCCTAGAAAAAAAAAAATAAAAATCTATACTAATTTCTCAGTGACATACAAGAGCTGTAAACTGCAGCATTTTTCATTCTACCACCAAAATGTTCTTGTGCATTTTTTTCAGTATTATTTAAAGGAACTGTCAAGCCTTCAGCATTTAACAAGCATTTTTAAACTGTGTTTTTCAGTGTAAACCTGCCATGCATTCGAGGTATCGTTGCATGAAAAAGCATGAGCTAAAGTATCATATTAGAAAAGAAATCAACATTAGACATAAAACCAACTTCATTTTATTGCTTAACACTGATATTGTTCCCCATGGGAGAAGCGTTGCAGTTTGACGGATTCTGGGAGCCCTGTGTATGCTGGTGTAAATCAGGAATCCCCTATGAATTTTGATGAGGCTCTGCAATTTTACATCAAGCTCAGGATTTTAGACCACACGTTCAGCGTGTACACTGTGTCGAAATAAAGGTGCAGTCATTTGAAATATAATTGAGTTGTCTCATAAGAGGTTCCACTTAGAAGGCAAATTATGGTAACAAGTCAAGAGTATACTCTGTGTAGTTTTCATTTCAAGTGTATGGTCTTCTGTATTCACTTAACTAGACACACAAATCTAAGCAGACAGATGAGATAGAGGCAATCAAAGAGAAAAGCTTTATTTGGAGCTTATGGTGGTATTGAAGTTTTATTTTGTAGTGTTTCCCCATGAGGCAATTTCAGAAAAAGATGAAGCGATGGATCACAACAATTTAATATCTGAATCGCTGGCTACTGATCAACTGAATTTTGGACTCCTCCCTGTATAGTTCTGAAAATCTTTTCCTCAATTTGAATATTTAGCAAGGAATTTCTCTGAAGATTTGCTGAGCATACTCTGCAGTTAATTGCCCCATCTCAAGTCAGGAGGAGCTTCATGGTAGTGTTGCCTTTCACGTGTGTCCTCTGTGGATGAGCGCAAAATGCCATCTAATGCTTTTGGTCTTATTCTTTCCAGAAGGCACTTTTCATGACACGATGAAGGTCTAGAAAAACATTTTCATAATACAAGAGAAGTGGCAAAGGAAGCTTTACAGGGCATCAGTGTAATGGCTTGTGTTAACAGTGTGGTATCGTTTAATGCTTATGGTCTCTTACATTTCTGTACCTTTCAAGTGCTACACAGTTTTGAGTCCAATAACAGCTCCTTTATTGAGCACCCACTATTGTGTCACTGAAAGTTCGCATCCTCACCTAAGATACCTTTGAGGCCAGTCGTTTCAACGTGTGCATATAAAGATAAATTGGATCACTTGAACGTGAGTTACCTACATGTATAAGCATTTGAAGGGATAGGCCCATAACCAAAATCAGTAGCCTCTGCTTCCTCTAGAAATGTAATCGCTAGACTTTTTCCTCCATCTGATATTTTTATTTACTTTAGCCCATACAAAGTGCTCTTTCTCACAGTGAATAAAAGCTATAAACAGTTTCCTTTTTTACTTAAATTTCATTCTGCAGATTGGCCATGTCCTGGTAATGGTTTTCTTTTTCCAAATTCTGCTTAAATTTTTTTGTAGCTTCAGAAACTGAAACCACGCAGCCATTGAATATAGTATATCTGTCTGATTCATCACATAAACTTCTAACACCAGTGTATGTCATGGAAATGAACTGAACTGATAGTGCTGTGGCCACACAAACACTGATCAGCTTGTGTATATATATGTAGAGGAGGAATCTGTTGCCCCAACACATTATGGTTCATTTCTGGCACTTGGTACAGAGATGAAAAAGTGAGAGGAGAAAATGAAGGAGGATTTTTCCTGAAGAAACAGACTTATAAAGAGACAGCGTAATCAGTAGACCCATATATTCCCAAAAAAAGTCCAGGGAGCATGGTCTTCGCTTCCAACTGGCTGCCTTCTAAGGTGACACATCATCTTTTGATCAAGGAACTAACTAGAATAAAGACAGGCAGCAGGAAGAACTTGGTTCAGGAAGCACTAGACTTTCTTATACGTATGTATAAGTGTATATATGTATAACTTCTCCTTCCCTTAGTCACCTATCAACACTACCTTTCTTCTGCCACCGAGGGAGATGATGTGTCAGGGAAAATACATCACGAGTCAGTGCTGCAGATCTGCTGTGGTGTACGTGGGGATGCTTTCAGTTGGCATTGGGTGTTTCTTTGTACTCTGGAACCTCTGAGCTCATTTCTGGCTCCATGAGGGTAGAAGATGTTTCGTGAAGGGCACTGGAATGGTTCTTTTGATCTGCCAGTAAAGGTGTCATTTGGTTTGCAGAGATTTGTGAACAAAAACCAAACCAAATCACAACTATTCACTTAAATTTGTGTCTGCTCGCATTTCCAAAGCTGGGGATTTTACAGCATTCAGAAATCTCTGGTACAAAAGATAAGTGGAAAGGTTTGTGTAGCTTGAAGTCAGAGCTATTCAAAACCAGAAAATTCATGTGAAAACATGTACATTAGTTTACAGCTGTACAAAACAGTCCTTGCTTTGAATGCTCTGTAAACTGCATTTTCTTTTTTTGAGCCGTGAGCTCTGTTGAATTGGAAGCTTCTAACAAAGCAGGCGAGCTGGGTGCAATTTCTTTGGAAATATTTCACATTGCTCCCTGTCTAATTCTACTTTTACTTTACTTGAGTAAATAAAGGTGAGTGTTATCAGCATCTAGAACTTCTCAAAGAAATTAGTGGGTAGTCAGCTCAGGTGTGAATTTATACAATGTAAAGACTGAATATTCCTGATTGCAGCATGTATTCTAGGTGCTGTTGTGCTTGCTGAAGGGATTATCACCAGTTTCATCCACAGGTGCTGGACATTGTCCTGTAGCAGAGCTGACCAGCCCTGGAAAGGCTTGGGAATGCCCACAGCAGCAATTCAGTGGGCAGTAAATCATCAGAGGAATTAATTCTGAGGAAAAACTGGTGAAAGTTGGATTAGAATGGGCAGCTATAAATATATTTAGATAAACCTGTACCCTTTGCAGAAATATAACAGAGCTCAAAAAATCTATTCCCTCTACAGCTTCTGTAGAGTAATATTTCTCAGCATAACCATACCTTAGTTACTCACAGAGATCCTTACGTGAGTCATTTGCTGTACTAAAATCTACTTTCTTGGAAAATGTAGAACAAATACTTGGGCTGTGATCTCATTCCTGCTAGTGCTGGTGACAGGAGTCCCAGGGGCTTCCCTGCAGATTAGATCCCCTGGAAAGAGACTGAGAGTCCGAACGGATTCGACCTCTCTGCCGTTCCTGGGAGCAAACTCGTGTCCTTCCCTGCCCTCCCTGCTTCGCCTCCAACAACTTTTCCAGTAAGATCTTCCCTCCCATGTATGCTGTCTCTCCTCTTTCCCTCCCACCCCACAAAAGAAGTTCAGGACAGGTATTAATGGTCTGCTAGGCTGCTCCTAAAACACAGCCTCCGGGAGCCCTCTCGCAGTGTCTGTTCCCCTTCGCTGGGATCTGTAGGTTATTTTCTGTAGAAGTATGTTTTGGTTTAATTCTGTTTTTGTCCTAACTCCATCCTGTCACTCTTTTGATCAGTTATACACCAACTGTAACATAACTCTGTGATTTTATTCGGTACTGCTTACTTCATACAAAAAGGAACTCACTCTTCAAAGAAAACTTTTATTTCATTGTCTGCTACATATGCAAGTATTCCCTAAGGAAGGGGGTTATTTATTATTTCACTCCCCCTCTTTGCTTTCCCCTGTTCCTCTCCAAAAGACTAACAGACACTAATCTCCTTTCATCAGGTTCCCTTCTTCCTAATTTTTTCTTTTTGCACAAAATGCTCACCACTACCTTTAACACCTTATTGTGTCTGGAGTGATAATTACTTTCAGTTGCCGCAGCTGGTGCATGGAGAGGCGTGCAGGCCCTGTAAATTGGGAATGGGCAACCTGGGTGGGATTGCAGGAAAATAGAGAGATCTGCGAAATCAGAAACTGCAGTTAAATGAGGAGTAGTTTCACTTTTTTTTTTTTCCATTGAGCTCATCTTTGGGACATATTTCTACCGAGTGACCTCAGCAACAATTAGTGATTCCCATGCTAGAGAAAGAGACTGGCTGATACATGTGACAGAGAATAAGAAAAATACGAGTTGGTACCTGGCACACTTAGTTAAAGCTCAGATTTGGAAACAACGCACACAGATATAGCTGAGAGGAGCCTGGCAGAATAGGGGGAAACACGGGTCTGTCAGCAGGTTTTAAGATCCTTTGGGGCATTAATACAGCTTATTTTAATGTATACAGTATTCCTCTGAAGTCATGGAGTCTTGATTCAATCTTTTAACTCTCTCTTGTTTTAAGTGTAGGATTAATGCAGAAATTCGGGGTTATCATACAAGTGAACACAAAAGCTGGGTTATAACCTTTCAAAAATAACATTTGCCAACATCTATTTCCTCTTTCCTTCTTTAGATCTTATAAAAGTAGTAAGCGGAAATAATTAACAGTATTATTAGTCTATCTTTGTATGTATTTTGACTGTGGCAATTGTTCACAGCATACTATGAGATGTTTTCTACTCCTACTAACCACGAGGAAGTTGGCAGAAAATTAGTTTTTTGTAAGACTAGTTTATACCTGTTTTCTTAGATTTCCTGAAGTGAGGAGTACTAAATTATCTAATATACCATTTGAGATGCTTTTAATAAGACGTTTGCCATAATCAGCACTGCTTTGGGCATGCTGGCTTGAAAGCCGGTATTTTGTCTGTTCTCTGCTCTCCTGTTCTCTGCTGGAACTGTCGGAGGTTTCCCAGTCCTACCCAAGATTAGGAATAAGGTTCAGGTCTGGAAAAGTAGGGTCTGTAATGCAGGAGTGGCTGTGGCCTTTTCCAACTTTCAGATAGGTGAAAAAAAAAGTGTGAATCATCCATTAGTCTTTATTCAGTTCCCTTGCTTAGTTAGGTTAGACTTAGGGTTAGGGTCAGGAAAAGTGTTAAGTGTGGCGAGCCATGGCTGGCTGCTTTAAGCTGGAGTTACAAAAACCAGGGAGACAGCAACCAAGATGAGTGTGGGACTTTGCAAGTTCCTGGAGATAAAAGAAAAGCAAAGTATCGCTGGCTTTGAAGGAATTATTCTTTTTGATTTGTGGGCAGTGCTGGGTTCCCAGGCCACTTTGAGTCAGGGGCTGGGGCTGGGTTAAGGTTATGGTTTAGGATTAGGAAGAGTTAAGGCTTTTGACTTTGATGAACGGTGGTATTTTGCTGCTCCCAGAAAAGTAAATTGAGGGGAAGTATCAGCATCTTCAAATACATTATTCATTATTTATAAGGCTCTATAGGTACTTACACATATTTTGACTAAGACTTGCTAATACAGTTAAGTAAACAGGGGAAGGTACAGTCAGAATAATGGGGTACCTGCATTCCAGAGGATAAACTGAATCAGTATCTTGAAATGTAGTATTTCCAGGAATTATTAGCACTGCAAGCTGATAAATTAGTTGTTTTAAATATCCTGGCATGCAAAACTTCATAGGGGTATCGGGGTGAGCTTTTAAGAGACAACGGTAATTGCAAGAATTGAGCTTTGGCTGGTCTGAGATGGTCAGCAGAGGCAATTCCTATTTCAAGTCCAAAAGTTTGCTTCTTCATGCACTTGGCTAACCCGCCTCTTCCCACACATGCAGCCGGTACCCCCGTTAGCTGTAGGGTGACTGCTGGCTTTCTACCTGGCTTGCAGAAAAATAAATAAATTCCTTTTTCCATGTGGTAGCTCTACAGAGAGTGCCATTTTTTCTGATTTATCCCTGCATGAACTGTTCTGTAGCTGATAAATGCTTACAGAGTTACAGATTTCATGACTGCATTTAGACAAATTCAAGTTCAAGCGTCATTTTCAGGGTGGTGATCACTTTGGTATTTTTGTTTGGTTGGTTTTGGGTTTTTTTTGGTATAAGAATCCACATTGTTTCTCGTAGCAAGTTGCTCTATCAAAATCTCCAAATAGGCATTACAATACTGAGTTTCAGCCAACATCTTTGTTAGAGAGTTGAACAAGAATCTCAGGCACTTGACCAAAGCAGTATTTCAAGAATATATTGTATTTATTTGAAAGAAGATAATGCAATGCGGTCATCTATTGCTTCACTACAGGTATAAATCCTCTAAAACCATTGCAGATGTGGCAGGGATATTGCAACCCATTAACCTAAAAGAACGTAACTGTTTTTCTCTTGCAAGGCTTGTCTGGCTCGGTCTTTTGCTTTTTTGCTGCAAGCGTGGTTGTATCTGTTAGGTCTGTGTGTATGGTCTGTATGCACATCGTGGAATTGAGTTCCATTGTCTAGACCATCTCCCTGTGAATTAATACTGAAATGGAGCGGTTACATCAACACTCCTCTCCCATCCCTCTGTGTACACATTAGAATCAGCCAACTCAGATCTTAATCAAAGTCTGGCACATTTGTGCTGATACCCTGTTGAATGGGTACCTTATTTTTCAAGTATTTCTGTAGAACTCAGTATGAGGTGAGTGGTAGAGTCTGTCCCTAAAAATCACTATTTAATATGGTATTTTAGTATGCATTTCAGATTCCTCCTTGTTGCTGAGTTTGTGTCCGAAATGGAATTATTATTCTGCATCTTTGCTGATTGTATGTCCATGAAGCTGAATTTCAGATGTACCCATTTATGAATCTGGCTTATATGCTGAATGCAGCATTTTGTGCAGGTCATGTGTTGTATACAAAACATCTGATAAAATGCTGCTCACAGTCTTACAGAACTTAGAAATCCTTTCCATATGTCTAATCTTAAATCCTTTCCATATGTCTCCAGCTATACATGAGCCCCAATTAGTCAATTAATCTGCCACCTTTATTTAATTAGATAATAAAGAAGAACTTTTTGAAGTGAAATCTTATTTCATTTTTCCTGGAATCAAAAATGACAACTAGTAGCAGCAACAAATTACAAGATAAATTTCATAATCCACTCAGTGAATATATTAATATTACAGTATTTGCCGAGTTAAAACAAGTCCAACATTCAATATTCTCCTTTGCAAACAAAATACATTTGCATGAGTCCAAACAATTTTTTTTTTTTTTGTAAAAATGGCTCTTTGCAGCACTCCTGGAACGATTGCAAGACATTTTGACTCTTCAGTGTCCTTAGAAATTAACCCTGTGTTAATGAAAGTTCATAAGCAAGAATCCCCCTGCAATGGGAATCCCCCCACGCCCCCTTAGGGCGACTCTCCAGCCGCTTTGCGGGGCCAGAGCAGCGCCCGGTAACCGGCCCAGGGCGAAGGTGCTGGCCCAGTGTCCATCTCCATTGAACCTGGCTCATTAGCATGCCTCTGCGTTCCCCGAAGACATCGCATTTCATGTGAAAGCAAAATATAACAGAAACTGGATGTTTCTGGGTTTGCTGCTGGCAGCTGGTACCTTTCTAGGGGGAAAAAAAATACAATTCCTCTGCCAAAGTCCAGACCCAGAATAAATGAAAATACCTACACCGAAGCCCACAGAGCAATATCACTTTTCACCTAGGGAAGATTTGTCCCATGTATTTCTTCTAACTTCAGCAACAAGTAAACTCAATATAAAGGCATTAATATTTTTAAAAGGTGGAATGAATGTTATGTTATTTGCCTTTTTCTTGTAGCATTAAAAGAGAGTGATTTTTTTTTTTTTTTTCCCACAAGAAAATAGTTTTCTAATAATAACCCAGTATTAAGTGTCAGGTAATTGCTTTATGATTTTCAGTGCTTTATTGCAGTCAGCTATTGGGAATGGGGTCAGATTTCCAAGTCGCTGCAGAAGAGATACTTTTATTGGGCTGAGCATTGTTGTTTTCTGTCAATGAATTATCAATTGCTTTGCAGACCGATCACTTCCTTTCTTGGGTATACTTGAGAAAAACACAACTTTTGGATGGCATTTGCAGCTTTATTAGCACAAAGCTTATTGAATATAAACCCCTTTGTAAGTGTGGAGATGATACAAATTTGGAAACAGACTTTTGGTTATGTTTGGATTTTTTTCTCTGAATTCAGAGTGGACGGAACACAAAAAACATTAGAGGCACTTACGCTTTTCCTCTCTGACATGTTAGGAAACAAAGTATTTGGGGTTTCTTTACAAAATTATGATAAAATCATCAAATTACAAAATGATTCATTATATATATAAAAACATGTTTCTAAATTCACTGCCCTGGACAGGATTTTGTATATACCTGTATATGGAAAAAAACCCTCTAACTCTCAAACTAATATGTAAAGAAATCTTTTCCTCTCTTGTGTTCTTCAAAGTGAAAAGGAAATTTTAATTGGTTCATATAGAAACATTCAGATCGTGCTTTGATGCAGTTGTGGAAGTAGTTTATCTGAATCCTTCTCTTTAGACAGATGCAATATTAACATAATATGTCTTTTATAATTGATAGAAAAGAAGGAACAGGAAGGGAAAAATGCAACCAGTATTCCTAACTACAAAACGGACTTTAGGTCTTATCATAGTGAATATTGTCACACGTACTATATTATAGATACTAACTTAAGGTGGACTGCTTGTGATCATAAAATAAAGCACTGAGGTATTTTAGGATGTGGGCCTTAGAGATTTCAAAGTTGAGCAAAAGAGATTAGGATTCTATTTTTTTTTTTTATCCTGCTCCTAGTTTTTCATATTTATATATTAAGCTGCTTGTATTAAGCTCTTCACTAAGTAGTATTTCTGATCTATGCTTCAATTTGTCATGACATTTCTGTAGGCAGCTATTATAAAGATGTCTGCTTTCCTTTTTTCTTAAACAGGAAAGTAGACTGCAAGAAAGTCACTTGATTTTTAAATTACTATCAATTAAGAAAATGGAGCGTCAGGGTCCAGAAAATTGATAGCTGAATTCTGATCTTGGATCTGGAAAATACTGAGCCTTAAAATATTCATACACACACAGAGGAAAAAAAAGCTGATGTTATGTTCATCCGCCCGACATATGTTGGCATTGGAGTTACAGTTTTTTAGAATATTGGAAAAAAAGATATTTGTGTGAAACAGGCAAGGAAGTCCATGCTCTGCCAATCACCTAAGCAGGTTTTAATTTAGAAACTGTCGATACTGAAACTGGTTTCCAAGTCTGTTTAGTATAAGTCACTGAAACTTGCTCTGACTTGGGTGGATCTCGGGTTTTTCTGCCCGGCTTTCCCAGCAAAGCGCAGCAGCTTCATCGTCCCACGTCCAGCTGGGGAGAGAAACGGCACCTGCCCGCCTTGGTCCTTGTCACAAAACCTGAGCGCTTCCCAGGCAGCAGCGGCTTTATCTTTACTGCCCCCCAGTAAGACACTGAATTACCGTCAGCATTTGGTAAAAGAGAACCCGGGGCTCGGTGACACTGCAGCTTGTTCGGTGTCATGGGGGGGACGGCCAGGAACCCAGCCCGGGCCAGGGCAGGTGTCTCCTTCCTTCAGCGTGACATCTGTCATTCCTCACCCGGCTTTTACGGGGCTTTGTGAACTCAACGTACTTGACACCTGCCTTTCAAGGTGTCGGAGAATGTTCTGACCCGGAGCTGAGCTCCTCTTGCGGTGCCCTCTGAAAATGAGCATTTTCTGCACTCCCTCCCTGAGCAAGCTCATTTCTGTCCCCAAAGCCAGAAGCCCACAAGGGGTAGGGACAGTTTGCCAGCCCGTATTTGTAGGATTGAGTGTGTGGAGAAGAAGAAGGATGTTTTATTTACAAGTAATGTGCTTAGGAGGAATTGTACCAATCATACAAAAAACATGACAAACATTTTTGCAATTTAAATAAAAGTCTAATTGCACCTTTCCGATTCTTGTAAATGATAAAAAAAGGGAAAATAAACCAGAAAGAAATTGCAATCCTGTCATGTTAATGGCTGTGATGAGTTTGATCAAGTCTACTGAATTTCCTAGGAACTTCCCTGTGGATTTCAACAGGCTTTGGGTCAGAACCCATCACCTTTATTTTCTCTACCTGAGCTCTTTTATCTTTGCTTTTATTTTCATTTTGCTTTTATTTTTTCTTTTGAGGTCTGGCCTTTGAATATGTTTTTTCTCTGTGGAATGTCTGTATATCTTCCTGACTTCTTTAACGACTCGTTTTTTAGGAGTAAGGCAGAAGGACAGTCATTTCCGTAATGCGTGCATTTCATTTACGATTAAGCCAAAAGGAGATTTATCGGTTACTACCGCGATTTCAGCTGTGTAGGTTGAACATTTTCCTGTAGTGCAATACAGGAAAGGCTGAGAAGGATGCGCACCCCCCCACCCCCCTGCTTTCAATTGTTTGAACTTGATGCCACGTCCAGCGAACAAATTGTTAGGGAAAAAAAAAAAAAGGTTTTGTAACATTTATTTTTCACCTTCTGGTAACATAAAAATATTGTCAGATGACTGAACGTACCTTGTTTCATTAAGGAAAAGTCCAGTAGTTTGATTAATAGTTAAGAGCTGCTGATTTAAATTGCATTTAAGTGTATATGGATTGGACAAGAAGCTTTCCCTGGCTCTGCTGAATCTGGGACTGAGCCTTAGGAATGAATCCGGTCAGGGCTTGAATGTTACAAAACTGTGCAGTCTGCAACATGTTATCATTAACAAACTTTCCTTGTTTTATCTCCTGTCTCGGAGGCTCGTCCACAGTTTCCTTTCTTCATAAATGAAGTGCACTACAGTCCTGCACTAAATATTTGGTGGAGGATCTCAACCCACTGAAATATTAATGGAGCAAATTTTTTTTTCTGTGAGACAGACTGGATTTTTCAGTGTTCTTTTCCCCCTCCATCTAACAAAGGTCCCTTCTCGTCAGTCAGCTTTGTAAAAGCAGAGAAAGCAACGAACACATTAGAAACCGAGATATGAGAGAATCCAACAAAAAACCTTCTTTAAAAAAAAAAAAACTTTTGAACTTCAGAGAGGACGCAGCGCTTGCTTTGCAGGGAACACAGGGTTGGAGGGGTTTCTTCTTTCTAACAGACATGTGTAGCACATTTGTTTCAGTTTTATATCCACTGTCATAATATGACGGTTTTATTCGGGTTTTAAACATGCTTCGGCTGGAAACCCTACATCTTTAAATTAGGCAACCCTGGTGCCTTTGCGATTTCCCTAGCTGCACTCTCTCACCTTACCCAGGTGCATGTTAAATCAGTATTAATGACAATATCATTCTTCTGCAGTCATCTCCTGCCTGCAATTTGGTTTTAATTACCCACCACGTTGTCTTTCCCCCTCACTGACAGCCATTAAATAGGGAATGACACCAGAGCCGTGCTGGTGTCGAATAGACACTTCACCAGGGTGGTTGGTTCTTTTTTCTTTTCCTTTTTTTTTTTTTTCCCTCTCCCCCCTCCCTCTCCTCTTCTCTTTGCTTCCCTGCTTGCCTTTTATTTTTTTTTAATAATTAAAAAAGACAATTTCCTTCCATAAAGCAGGCTGCAGTGCCTCCTCGTGGTAGCTGTGAAGATAAAAGGGTTTATTTTGCTCCGGCTTCGTGATGCTTGCTTTGGCTCATTTAGAGCTCTTAGGGGAAAAGAAAAGGCACGATGCTAAAGAGACAAGGAAATAAAAAATAATAATAATAAAAAGAAACAACAACAAAACACTTAAAGATTAAGGTATGATTGGGACACATCGAAGTGTCTCCTCATAGAAATCTAAGAGTAACTTTGATGTAGTATTTACGGCTTGTCTGGCTGGGTGCTGAGGAGCAGGAGCTGGGTCAGTGCAGGTGTGAGGGAGAAAGTCCCAGAGGTTGAGCTGCCGCCAGGGGACAGGGGGGTCCCTGGGAGCCGCCGCCTGCCCCCCCCGCCCAGCTACACTGGGTACAGGTACTTGTGCATTGCTACATAGAATTGTACATAAACACAAGCAACAGGGAATTTTCATACCAGACACTGCCTTTTATCAGGTTTCTAAAAAGCTTCTATATTCCATTCACTTTGGCCAGCCGTTTGAAATAGCTTTGCCCTGCACCCCCCAACCCAACATCTATATTTACCACTGTGGGAGGATTTCACTGTGTGAACCAAATTCCTGCTGAAAGGATTTAATTCTAGACTCGTTGCACTAAGTTTTGTGGCATTAATCTTGATTTATAATGCTATAACTGCTGGCAGAACCTCGTCCAAGATTTTCTCTCAGTCAGCCTGATCCTGACCTGATCTTTGTAAGTGAATTGGGCAGTGATTAGCAAAACAACATTAGGGAAGATATCTGTCTACTAGTAAACAAGAGGGGGAAAAAAATAGAGGCATTTTGGAGGAGTAAACAAAACTTTTTAAATGGAGAAATTTCTTCTTCCTGTTTTCCCATCAGAGTGTTAGAATTTTTTAAAATTGGTTATTGGAAGGAAAATAAAATCTGAATACCCAGGCAACTGAGCTGGTAAAGAAGCTTTGTGAAGGATGGTCACTGCCCATCCACGTGTTGTTTCAAATGTGGACAGTATTTGATCCTGTTAAATGTCAACTGCATTGATTTGATTTGAGGGGCCTAGATGGTGAATCATTAAATACTCACTCTGTAAATTTGTTGTCCCTTACAAGAAAATTTGTGACTGAAACTTGAGGCTTATAACAGTGAGCCTACCAGGAAGCTTTAATCTCTGATAGTGATTCCGTATATTGGTTTACAGCTATATTGAGCCCAGTTAGAATGATTTTTTTGTTGTTGTTCGGCTCTTTCCTAAGATGAAGGTTGATGCTTGGAAAATCTGATAAGTGAGTTTCATTTCCCTGGAAATTTATTGCCTCTATTTCCAAGTGCAGGGAAATAAAACAAGTAAAAACAGTAAGCAGTCTGTAAGGAAGGTATTAATGAGGGGTCACTCTTTTCTCATGTAGGCTCAGGGGAAAAGGAGAGAGGAGTTGTTTTGGGGAGCATTCTAAATAGATGGTGCCATATATTTTGCTTTATTTATTTGGTAGGAACAGCTCTTTTCTGTTTCCCTCTTTCAAAGCTGCTCTTCAAATCCAAACGAGATATTTATGACAAGAAATAGAGTCTTTTCTTCAGGTAGTGTAAACTCCTTTGACTTCAGCTCTGGGACTGGCTGGTTTTCAATTGAGAAAAGACTATTTATGCTGCATCCATCATTTCCAAAATCTCCATTTGTATATATTGAAAAGATCCTGTTGGATTTCAGTGTCCCATCCTAATTCCAATGGAGAATTGCATTATGCTCATCTAATTCCCTCTTCTTTCATTTGGAAATTGATGGTGTTCCTCACTTCTTCCCAGTAATCGCTGTACAATGCTAAAAAGCTGCCGAGTTCCACTCCAGGACTCATTAAATTTAGTAATGACGGGAAAAAATTGCTATCGGTAGAGCATTTTATATTGGAAATGAACTGGGCTTCACAACAATGCAGATGTGCACCCTTGTAGATTCAGTTGCTGAATCAACTCCTGATTGAGACAAACTGTCCATGTCGAATGGAGGAAAGACCGTTTGGAGGATAAACATGAGGTGGGACCTAATGCAGAAGGCAAAATTTCCTGAAAGATGACAGTAAGAGACTGTAATGGAGGAAAATTTTATTGCTAAGAATGTCAGTTTTATTTTCAGATTTCTCTTGTAATAATTCCCTGTTGCTCCTCTTGTTTGCTTAGGAAGGTTGTACTCATTCTAGCTCTCTTAATTTTTCCTATTGTACAGCAGCGGCTTAGTTTTGTGTCGTAAATGTGATGCCTTTTTTAGGTCCTATAGCAGGTTTATTTTTAAACATATTTTCTTTAGGGAAGGGTGCACGGTTTACTCCAAATTTACCATATGCTTTGCATCTCCAGTAAAACAGTTGTGGTAGAAAATACCGTATTTTTAAATCTTGTGAGTTGTGAAGAATCAGAGAGAGGCCTGATGAAGAACTCTGGTTAAAAAGATAGATACTTAGAAACTCTTCTTAAAGCAGACTGCTCCCAAGAAGTAGCTCAAGAGGGACTATTGAAAACATTATTGTCGCTTTTCATGTTATAGGCCTTGAACCTACAAACACTTGTGCATCTAAATAACTTCATATAGGTAAGTAAATGCTTTGAACTCAAAGGGGCTACTTGCATATAGGAAGTTTTTTATTTGTGTAAGTGCCTGTAAGATTAAAACTGTAGTTAGCGTTTGGTTAACATTTTAATCCTCCATGGTTGTGTAGTCCTACGGACAATCCAGGGGGAGTTACAGCTGACAGACCTCAGGACCTGAGCTTGGAAATGAGTTTTTGATTCGTTAGTTAAGATGATTTTATATTTTGAGTTTCAAGATGATACAAATATGACTTTTTTTAAGTTTAAAAATAAAAGTCAAAGGTATTTCATTCTAAACTAGAAGTCTTGGTTTGTGTTAAATGTTGCTGGTTTGGCTTATTTTTCCTACAAGTAGAAGAGCCTTGAATTTAATTCACAAAATTTAAAATTTCCTATTCTGTCTTTTTCAGGTTCAATATCTAAGTAAAAGAGAAAAAATAAAAATGTAGAAATAAAATATTACCTTTTAAAAAAATAGTAGCAATCTTTGTTTTTTTTTCATTTAACATTTTGCTAAAATAAGCATCAATTTGCAGAGGGTTTTGGTTAATTTAACATCACTGCATTTTATAAAAGGCAATAGGAGATTATGGGATTCCTAACTAGAGGAATGACTGGAATTCTTCATATGAAATTCTTCATTTGGTTATAACCATGCCTGTAGGACCACACAATCTACAATTGCTATACAATTTTTCTGCGCATTATTACTCAGCCCTTGAGCAGAGTTTATGACAGTGTTGGCAAACAATGGATTTAATGAATGTTTTGAGGAAGTGTCTGTGTTTATACAGGAATTAGTAGATGGCCATGGGTAAGACATTCTGAAGAACTAGGACAGGAAAATGCATCCTGCAGGACTGGGGGAGCACAGGAGGAAGGGGTAGAACTGAGCTCTTACACCCGGGGATCAATCATGGGCCTTTTTGTCCAGACAAGTCAGGTTTTTTTGTGGCTGTTGGGAATAAGCTGCTTTTCGGTGACTGGGGAAAGACTCTGCGGAGCTTCATAGTTCATCCAGCTAATTGCGTCGGGCAGAAGCAAGGACTTTCCTGCCGTTTTTCTTGGTTTATTTGATTCAAGACCACCTTTTCTCTTCACTCTTTACACACATACCTTTCTATTGAAATTCTACAGCAATCTTTGTTATCTAGCTCCTCTTCAACACTGTTTCTTTGTGCATAAAACAAAAATACGACTGTGCTAGCCTGCTACTCTGAGCAACTTATTGTGGGGTTTGGATCTGTTTATTTTGCTTAGTTCTGTGTGTGCACACTTGGAGGACAGACAAGTAACCATGGCTGAAATTCACCTCTGCACTGGGTAAACATTTAAACTTTATGATCCTTGTACTAGCCCTATACATAAAGGTGAATTTCATCTACCATAAATGTAAAGTCTGTCTGCATTATTACAGTTGTCTCTCCCTATTTACCATTACCTTTGAACCCCTCTCCGTCATTAAGCTTTTTTCTAGGGTCCAGGCAAATGTCGTTCTCTTCTCCTCTTTCTCTGACTGGCCTCTGGTTATACTAGAAAATAAAATTAATCTCAAGGGGAAAATAGCACTTAAAATTATTACTACTGTTTAGCTTACTAAAGTGATTTGCTCTCTGTGACCTGTCTCAGGCTGATCCTTGTACAAATCAAATCAGCACACAAAACAGCACTTGGAAACTGTTTCCAGACTCAGAATTTCACAGCTCCTGAACCTTTAGAATGTCACAGGCAAATAAAAAATGAACATATTGGTTTATCTGTCTCTTTAGATCCCAGACAGTGCCCCCATTTTTTTTTTCTTTTTTTTTTTTCTTTTTTTTTTTTTTTAAGACATGATTCTTCCACGCTCCAAATTAAGTGGATGAATAAGCCAGCTCTAATGTTTTTAGGTGAGCACGTGCTTAAATGTTTTGCTGGGTGGGGACTGGAGAAAATTTCCAGCTACTTCCAAGTCTGTCCCCATGTTGTCAGGGATTAATGTCACTCTGACCTCCAACAGTTTCTCATTAAGCTATCTAAAATATGAACTCTTACCAAGCGCCTTCCATTTAATTTGATGGGTTTCCTCAGTGGGCTGGAGGAGCCAGCTTGTGGCCATCCCGGTGGCCATGACATTTCCCTGAGGCTGCCTCTTAACAGCAAATTAGGGTAGGTGTTGTGCCTATGTCTGTATACAAAGCTATAGATTCAGATTCCGAGGTAGCTCAGACTATACTAACGTGGGTGTCTGTCTGACACATAGCATTGCAGGTGGGTCCTCGAAGCCCAAACTCCACCAGGAATCCGAGGCTGATCCTGTGACACACACGTAACATCCCTCACTAACACAATTTGTTGCACAATTAGGCTCTAACACTGCTCCCTTTCTGACCTTGTTGGATACCGCAAGGGTGACCTGTGCTGCTTTTTCACTTGAACTCCTTCCCGTCCAATTCAGCAGACACATATCAATGTCTGTGAAATTTAAGCAATGACATTACAAAAATCCATGACAACAATTTGTTCGTCTTGTGGTGACCTCTTGTGGAGTCATTTAGAAATTAAGCTTGATCCGTTATGTACCATACGTTCCAGGGAGAGACAGACGAGCCATAATCTAAAATGTGCCTGGGCTTGGAGGGCCGGTCAGCTCATGCTGAAGGACGCGCCGCCTCCCACGGACTCTCTACATCTGGCTGTGATGGCGGGGTCGCTTACTTGTATCTCTGGACTCACTACGCTTTCTGTCTTTGTGCTTCATAAAAACCTACCTGTCCTTGACTCACAATCATAGACTTACCTTTAAAGAATTAGTGTTAAAAACCAAAGTATGTTATAGAAATATATCTGCACCTTAGGAAAAGATCCGAGCTTTCGTGTCACCCCATTTTTTAAATTGTCGTTCTGCACATATGGTAGACATCAGTGTGATTGTGAAGCCTTCAAGGTGCGACTAGGCGTGAATTGTTTAAAACAGGACTGCCACCAAGTTCATCTCAAAGTTGGTGTATGGAAAAATCTAAAAGTGATTGTTCTTCGCCCCTTGCCCATGCCTAATGCCTGAAATCGAAACCTTCCATGCCATTCACATTGTCTTTTGTGCTGATTCTGCTCAAAGCCAACCTTTATTTTTCATTAATTCTCGAAGGCTTGAAGCTGTTCCCGATGAAACCAATTGCCAACCTGATTGTGGAAGCCAGATCAAATCTGTAGTGTAATTTCCCCCCTGCTTTTTTATTGTTCTTGCTCCAAGTCATTCCCTCTCACACAAACTACAATAACTACAGCAAGCATTTACTTGTAGGAAAATTATCTCAACTTCCTCTCTGTGCATGTAATATCTAGCAATGTACTGTACTGAATAGCATATTGAGAAATGTTATTGATTATTCAGAGTTTAACATGACGAGCCATTCCATTCTTCTCTTCATTGAGACCAATTTATTCTTACACTCAGATAATGTTACGATACTCTAAATAAATAAAATCTATGACCTATTTTGAGAAGTGTCCCCTTTGCAAAGAAAGTACAAAAAATACCCACTACGGTCAAAGGTTTTTCTTTTTTCCCCATTTGCTTTGTTTTTCATTTTTTGGCTTTATTATTTGGTCACTAAGCAAAAGGTTTGCGCTTTTTTTAAGCTTGAGGCAGAATATGAATGTCATAAATATTTCATTTTCATAGCACATCTTGCATTGTTCCTCACTTTCAGACCTTGCCAGCAGTCAACACAGTAGTAAATTTCAGCACCTGCGGACCTTTTTCAGTAATTTATGATTTCCATTAGATTTCCATTAGAGATGGACTAAAACGGTTTAGAAAAGTGCTCGCACCTCCAGCCATACGGATCTTGCCTGGCTCTGAGGAGGGCGCGTTGTATTTTGCTGCCTGTGCGAACTCTTGCTGCCAAAGGGTTGGGTTGTGAGCTGTCTGATCTCAGCGCCAGCCAAGGAGGTTCTGTATTTGAGAAAGAAAATAGAAAATCAGACTTCTCACTATAAATGTTGCTGTTTCTTCCATTCTGCCCCTCCAAACTTGGGAGCGCAAATTCAGCTCCCAGTGACTGACTTTGGGGCACTAAAAGCATCTATACTTTCTGCGAAGCAATAGCCACACTTTTTTGTTAGCCACCATCCATCCTGAGCTTTGTGGGATGCCTTTCCCTTCCTCCCAACTATCCTTCTTACACAGCTGTGGCCTGGAACAGTTTTTTGTTGATGGCAGTAGGGTTTTTTGTGTGTTTTAATATCACTAGGAAATATTTTGGGTGGAGGCGTTAGAGGAAACCAGGTAAGAAGTTTGGGTTTAGTTGGATTAAGAAATTGGCTTGATGTTCCCTGCGGGTCTAATGTGAGTTTACAGGCTGCCCGTGTTGGTTCCAGAGGTAGTTTTGAACATGGAAAATCCCCCAGCTTTCAGGTTTTCATGCCTGCCACTAACAGAGAGACAGCAGCAGATAAATCACGGCAAATAATTTAGTCATGAATTGTTCATTGGCATTGTATCATAGCTTGAATATATTTCTCATAATAGCTCACGATAGTCCCGTTGACATCCACTTGACTTTTATTAAGTTTTTCAGATTTCACTCTTATATGAGCTGCTCTGACTGGCGTGTGATTCTAGCAGCTGATTCAAGAACTGAATATTAGACCAGATGAAATATTGTACCCGTGGCATTTTCTGGAAGCTGTCCTTGGGGTGGGATTGGAATTCTGCTCATTCTGTCAACTCTGTATTTATTAATTATTTCAACCAGCTGTACTACATCGAGCCACCATCCCTGTGTAGAACTTTTCTTTTGTTGCCATCCTTCTACCACCTTTCAGCATTGTCATTTGAGCGGTAGGACACTCCAGGGTGTGTGGATCCTGCTGAGATAACGTCACACTCTGAGTGCACTTCACAATGGTTTTCAGCAAGGCGAGGAGTGACATTATCTCAGCAGGACACCTGCCCTTCACCTTCCATATGGGGACCCACCTCTGAAAGGTCAACTCTTGTGGTTTAAAATAATATTTTAGCCATTGCTATTCAGAACTCAAAGAAAGAGGGGAGTGAATGTCAGATAGCCATGAAATTCATGAAATCCATTACGCCCAACAAATGACAACTGGTCTGAGACATACACTTTGAACATAGTTTTACTAAGGTTTTAAGCACAATTCTTAAAAATAATATTCTGTGGGATATTTTAACACGTAGCCCAAGTACCAGGGGAGTAGCAATTGCATTTTAAGAAAGTTGTTTGTTTTAAAATGCATTGGTGACTTAAGACAGTGAGGACTTTAGCTACATGTATCTCTTTGCTTTCTGCCTGCTGCTTCTTAGTATACAGCTTTTTTGTGATAGCAATAGACTTACTTCAAAGATGCTGTCATGGAGGGAGCAAACCACTTGAACCAGCAGACGAGTCTGATCAGTACAGTGCATCTTCCTTCCAGTGGAGCATCTGCCACACATTTTGGGGGTAGAGGTATTAGTGAAACTATTATTTTCTCAAATCTTATTTACTTCCTGACTTGTAACGTAAAGCTGAGAAAGCACATTTGTGATGTTAGAAATGGTCGAATAAGTCACACCATTCCTTTTCTGTTTCTTTGTCCTTTGTATGAAGAGTGTAACTCCTGGAACCCAGGTCTAGAAACAAATGTTGCTTGTGGAAAATGAAACATACTTTCCACATGTGTTTGAGTCGGACCAGTACCAGCCATGCGGTGCTGAGTCACACTGAGGCATTTTACCTTGAGGATCTGCCTGAGTTCTTCTGGGAATTTTTTCTCAGTATCAGCTCAGCACGACAACAGCATCAACAGGCTTGTGGAGTTTATTTTCTGTGGTTAGACACACCTTTGATTTGCTGAATAATGCTTCATATACTGTTTGATGCAACAGCAAATGGAAGACAATCATTCTGGCAAACAGAAGTGCCTAGGCACGCGGGTAAGCCACACATTTACAGACGCCATTTTTAGCCTCTCTTGTTCCATCAAGGTTCTGCTATTTTGCCCATTATTGTACTTTCTGAAGATTTTGAAGATACTGAGGGAAGACACAAGGATTTTTGTTTCATCATTATCAAAAGATTGCTCGGTTTGCATAAAGAAGTGAATCTGATTTTCCTAGATTTCTTGCTCAGTTTTTAAGCCAAGAGGACTTGGCTATGTTCTGATAAGCGCCTGTTCTTAAAATTACCAAGGGATTTGCAACTACAGTTTTGAATGGGAGTCTTCCATTAGTCATCACAATAACTGGTTATTAATCATACATGCCCTTATGTTCAGAATTCATTTCTCGCTTACTTTGTTCTAGAAGTATATATTATGTTCAGAGCTGCCCAGTAGAAATGAAATTACAGTAATAATCATTGAAGAGACATTTTAATGATAGTTGTCAAAACGGCATTGTCTTAGAAATGAATTAAAAATAGAAGTCCTGTTTTCCTCTAAGGGAGACCTATTCCCATTGAGCTTCTTTTATTGATAAATTTCCAGAGACCCTGAATTTTGGATTATTTTCTAGCAATTAACATCCATATTTCATGTATTGTCTTTCCTACATGTATTGAAACATTATTGAACGTGTCAACAGAAATTCATAAAAGCTCAGTCAATAGTTGAAAGCATAGAATTAGTCAAGCTATGAAAGAGCAAAGAGATTATTTCAGGGACAAAATGTTATACCCTTGGATATGTGTGTGTACCTAAGGTCTAAGCTAAGCCGTGCTTTCAGCTCTACTCCAATGTGCCAATGCAACCTAGGACTGATTTCCAAACGCACGGTTTGTCCTGGGCAGAAGGTGAGCCGTCTTGCACCACTGTAGAGTCTTACTTCAGGCAAGTTTTCTTCCTCTGTTTTCCATGAAACTGTTTAATTCATAGAGCTTTGATGTTTAAACTGGTCCTGACCTCCTGTGAGTACTTCAAAAAGGGAAAATTAGCTGCTTGGAAAAATATAATGACTTAAATCTAGCAATTTGGGACACACATGTTAAAGTCCCACTGAACTTGTGTTGACTTCTTAGTTTCTTTTGGGTGTTATTTCCTGATTGAATTATAACTAGAGAAAGGTGTTAATTTTCAAGACTTCAGAAATTTCTGTTTATTGATCTGTCTTTGAAACATTGTTCCTGTTACAAGAAGAATCCATCAAGACACAGGGAGCTGCTCTAAACACAGGTGATAAAAGACTTTGATTAACTTTATTTTGGCTTTTACTTACCTCTAATGAGTAAAATGATTAATTGAATAACACTCTCTGGCTTCACTATAGTTGATGGTCCATAACAACTCCCCTGGTTCTCATAGTTTATAATTTAGCTGTCAAAATATTCTCTAGGTTAGATCTTGGCAAGAAAGGTCTTGACTTCACCTTTTTTTCTTTTTTTTTTTCTTTTCTCTTAAATGAAGCAAATCTACTTCTTTTTAAGTCATTGAAGTCGGTTGAAAACATCCCACTTTAAAATATGTGCTCAGTCAATGTTAAATTATTATTTTGGGAGCATAACAATGTAATATATCATTTCAAAATATTTTCAATGTGCAACTGTTCTATGATTTCTTATGGACTGTAATATAAATATATTGTCAAAGATTTTCAGATGTGTACTGTGTTCTAATGGTACTTCTTGGAATAGCTGAATTTAGCAAAATCTCTTTGTGGTAAACGGCTGCTTGATATTTTGGAACTTTTTAAAGCATTGTTTAAAAGTCCTATCTTTTAAAATTACTTTTGTTCTTGAAGATCTAATGCGCTAAAATACATTTGGGTCCTGTAGGCACGCTTCAGGGTTAATACTGCAGGACTGGGCTTTTGATCCTAGGAGTGGTTTTCCCTTCACATCCCTGAAGTTCAGTGTTGTGTTTTCCTGGAGAGAACACATCTTTCCCACATATCCTACTTCTGTTTTACCCAAGAGTTTTGAGGCCTTTTTGGTGATTAAATTCAGGCATCTGTTCCTAGACCATCCTTTTTTTTCAAGAGGGTCTTTCCCATTCAAGGCCAATTGAAGCCCTTTTCTTGATTGCAATGACTAATGGCTGGATACAGGTGTTGGAGCGCTGTGGCCATGACTTATGGGTCCTTCAAAAAGGGAGAAGTTCTTTCACCTCTAAAAGCTTCCTGGAGGTTCAGGACAACACCTGAGCCCTAGAGCAAGGGCAGCTGAGGAGAAGGTCTTGCCGCAGCGTTTGCCCGAAGCAGATGGTTGCATGGGGTGGGATGTAGTTGAGAAAATCAGACCTGTGCAAAGCGCTAACCTGTAAAAGCAACTCTCTGCTTTTCTTTCGGTAATTTTCGATGTTCCTTATAAATCACCCTGCTAAAACCAGTTGTATTTCTAAAGGTAATTTAGCACACATAATGATTGCTTAGCCTGATGTGGTTTTTCTTTTTTGTAATTCAAAAGATTTGAATTTTTATGCCAGGAGTATTCCCTTCCATTATTATGTCCCTTTCCTAGTGTGGGTGGCTTTTGCTTGTGGGGTTTTTTTTTTTAATATTAAGTTCACTCCCTTAATCTTTTACACCTGCTTTCACAGAACTTTCCTACACTGTTAATTTTACATTTAAGTGTCTCAGTTCCTTTTTTACTTATTAAGTGTGTATGTTCAACATTCCTTAATTTTTTTCTTATTTCCAGTGGAATTTTACCACAATTTCTGTACATCAAAGAGAATATGCAGTTAAATATGAAGTCTTCATTGTTTCTATTAAGCCAAATCTTTTAAGGTGCTAACTCCTCTCAAATTCTGTAATTTTACTGATAACAGAAGGTGCCTATTTTAGTATAGACCTGTGCCTTTTTATTTACTGAGATTATTAAAATAGTAGTCCAAGGATATCCCAGCTGTAAAATTGAATGGAAGAAAAGATCCTTCATAAAATGCAAGACCTTATTATTATTTTTCTACAAAAGTCTCTTAAATTTCCTACCAAAAACCCCATAGAAAATCCTACATTGTAAATATAAATTGCGGCATGTGGACCAAATTCTTATCCAACTAAAATCAACATGCCTGGCACTAGGGTTTATTAAAGTAATGGAAAGTGTTACACAGATATTGCACACTGCAGAAATCTTTTTTAGTACTATACTAAAACATAAAATAAAACTGTCTGTACTTCTTTATGTCAAAACTGCCCTTTCCGTGCAACACCACTTCTTAAAAAATGAGGTCTGACTCTTATCTCTGTAAAACTATTTTATGAGAAGATAATCTAAAAGTCTGTCAATAGAACAGGATTGCTGATAGCAAGACCACACAGAGAGACACAAAGCTGTTTTTTGGATTGCATTGGCAGAGACGTGGTACGAGCATGGACACGTGAAAGTTTTGTAACAAAACTGAATGAAAAACTGTTGTTTTGAGTGGGAAGGAGCATCACCTTAAATAGAATCTGAATTACCAGTGAGTTTTAACTGTAGGCTTCAGAAGAATTTCCTTGAGGCTTTTGATGAACTCTCAGGTTTTAAGTGAGCTGATGGGATCAAGCTGGAATGCAAGTTAGGATACATGTTTCTTAGGCTTATTCATAGTGACATTACATTTCATTCCTGACCAGCAATTTTTGCAAAGCAGTTTATGGTTTCTCCTGAGGAGTGGCCACTTGAACTATGCCAAATTTTGTCAGATGCGGCAAGTCTGGGATCTAAAATGATGCAAACTGGGGAACATCAATTTTCCACAATCCACCAATTCATTTATTTTATGAAGATGAAAACTTGAGTGTGTCTTAAACTGAAACATTTTCAACTCTCAATTTACAATATTTAAATATTTGAGAGTTACCAACTGGGCTTTTCCATCTGGTTATTTGAAGAAGTCCACACAGTTTTGGTGTGATTAGTAACACTGTTGAGATGAAACATGAAAAGTCTATGTGTAACATCCATTGGCAGTGTGAATTTACAGTTAATGAATTAGGCACTACAGGGGTTATTTGGTTAGTAATTAAAGGTAAGAGTCAATATTTAAGCCAAAGAAGAAGCCTTGAGAATCTTGATCTTGTTAAACTCCTGTCTCAATTACATGATCAAAGACACTAGAAGTATTTTTCTGTGCAACTTTGTGAGTATCATTTTCAAAGTCACTGAATCTTCTTCCACAGGGAATTCGATTGTTGACTTCAGTTGAAGTACCTTTAGATCAACACTTGAGTTATTTTGAAAAATCCTCCCTGATACTTTCTCTGAACTGAGACATCTGAATGCTTTGAGGTTAATCCATCCTTATTTTGGAGTTGTCACCATGTTTTGCAGTTCCTCTTCTGCTGGTTCTCAGTTGAAGGTGTTTCAAATGGAAGAGGAGAATTTTTGAACTAATTTAATCTTCTTTTCTTTCTTTTAATAACCAGAATAAGTGGCTGACTTTGTGAAACTGTGAACAGATTTGTGTAGTGATGTTTATTGTCTCTCTAAGCAATACCAATTGTATAAATTTTGTTCTTTGATTTCTGGTTTGGTTATGTTAGGGAGAGACAGCACACGAGAGGTACTCCTTCGAACTTTCATTTTGGTTGGTTGAGGGTTTTTCTTTGCCACGTATCTATTTCTCCCCACAATGGCACCTGTTACTGGGAGAAAATTATTAATAAAGCTTCTCTCTTCTTAAGAGAGACTTTGTGGCTAAAGAAAAAGCATTCTTGTACCTGATGTTAGCAAGTGAATTGAAGAACTCTGATCTGTGTAAGCTGGGTTTGGAAGCATTGCCTCAAACACCACCTTCTTATTTTGAATGTAATTTTCTTGTTATATATACAAAGTTCAGAAGGATTTCCAGCAGTCTAAGTAGTGGGCAGAAATGTAGAACTTCAGCAAGTTTAGAAAAACCATATAGGATATTAACGGCTGCACTCACTGGTTACCTCGTTGGTTTTCATTTATTTGGAAACAATTCTTGCTATTAGAAACATTGAGGAGGGTGAAATTTTGGGACTTCTATTTACAAATACTTGAGATTGTCAGTGCTAGGTACACTGTGAAATGACACCTGTCATATGGAATCTGAAAAAAAACACCATCTAAACACACAAATGGCTTCATTCTCACTAATATAGCAGATAAACCTTATAAACCTGAAATGTTTACATCTACCAGGAAGTTAGATCAATAATGTGCCTTCAGTATGGCTTATCTCTTTTAGTTTTAAAGTAAAGTTCACTTCCATGTCCTTCTGTGTGGTACATACAAATGCTGAATATTGAACTTTTCCTTTTCTCCAGTGATTTTCCTGTAATTTCACTCAGCCAAACTCCTACTTGTGTTTTTCTGTAATTTCTTAGATTTCTCTTTAGGTTACTTAAATAATAAGATCCACCTGTCTACTATTCATCAGGCTCCTAGTAAAACAGTTGTACAACTACTAAGAATCCACATAGTTGCATATGTTTACCTTGGAATATGTTCACTTTCATGTTTCCGTGAAAATTCACATTATTCTTTTGTTTGTTTGTTTCTTTTTTTTAAAAAAAGAAATTATTTTTATTCAAATGAACATTTGTGCATAGTGTATGTTTTTATGAATGATAAATGACTTCATGAAAATGATGCAGTTCTTAGATATGCCAAGGATTTATAGAATGGAATTCTAAGTAACAAATAGTTGACTTATGACAACTGGTATCCTTGAAACTTAAGGATATCTTTTTGAGTTTTATAATATATCTAGAGGAGTTGTAATCTACTGTGTATTATGCAAATTATCAGCATCCTCTTATTTCCCTTTTATTTTTTTTCTATTTGTAGCATGCTTCACTGGTGCTTCTCGGGTGTGTGTGGGTGAAGGATAATTTGACTGCCCTCTAGCACTCCAGTGCCTGGTATTGCACAATCAGGGAATCTGGTGTCACATTAAGGCAATTCTTATAATATAATCAAAGTTCTGATGGTGTACTGTCCTTTAGATGAAACAAACTAATGAAATGTATTGACCCTCCTTGCGCACTTCTGAAGCAAAATGACTAAGCGGTATTGAAACTACATGAAATACATTGACATTGATTGTGAAGTCTGCGTTCCCAGAGTCACTTTGGTAGCTGATTAAAGTGTCACATTGACAATATAGCCCCTTTTGAACAGGAAATTAATACCAGCCTGGTGGCAAGGAATGTTCTTCCAGACTGTAGCTTGCACTATCACCAATCCTCAGAAATGAATTAGAGGCTCAGCGATTCCAGTGTGGCAAACTGTTTTCACTGGTTATAACAAAGATATTGAAGTTGCAACCGTCACGAGCTGAAAAAAAAAAAAGCTTGTGACATTTTATGTTTATTCTCATGATTCAATATGCTTACTACCAATAGGAATTTCAACAAAGACTTAACACGAACTATGAGTTTTCAGTCAGTTAAAGCTCCATGGAAAGTACGAGTCACATTAGCTATGTCTTTCTAATCCATCTATCATCGGTTTGAATACATAAAAGACTTTGTTTTACTATGTGGCTGATGTATGCACAAGTTGGGGGAATTCCTATAGCTAGGGATATACAAGCATAGAAAAAATGTGTGTGTGTTTGACAGACAGAGGGAGAGAAAATTATGTATTCAATACATAGTGCAGTGCTAAAAACAGGAATGAAGCAGGTGGAACAGCTGTAGAAGCTTAAAGACAGGATCATTTCTGAGATCTCGGGGCCTGTTTATCTCAGGAGCATGTTTATAAACAGTCTGATGTAGGAGAAATTGAAGGAACAGGAAAGGAGCTGTGGCATGAGAAACAAATATTTATTCATTAATAAGCGAGAATCCAAAAGAGAAACTTATGCAGATGTAACAGAAACCAGACAGCAGTTCTGTCCTGGAAAGATCAAATTCTAGGCCTGTCAACATCTTGCAGCACAGTTCATCCCTTTTTAAATGAAAGGAAGATGTATTTTTGAGCACTGTATTATCCAGTCATTGTTTTCTTTCTTAAGATGAACTTTGCACTGTAGTTTTAGTGAACAGAGCTATCCTGGTTTATACCAGCCGAGACTCTGACTCAACAGGCTGTCATGTTCCCTTATGTGCAGTTCTCAGCTGCCTCCAACAGCTGCCTCTCCTTCAGCCTCTGCAATCCTCCAAAGCTCTTTACCTTATAAAAATCTCACTCCGAGCGCAGCAGGTCACAGTTTCCCCTTCTAGGTCTTAGGCTGGCCACTCAATTCACATCATGAGCACCAGCTGCAAGCCACATTTCCTTCCCGTCTCTGTGCACAGTCATGGAGGGGAGCGTGACATGGGAAGGAACAGCTCTCCTAGAAGATATCCAAGTGTGATGCTGGTGCATAGACTGGCCAAAGAAAACTGGTCAAGGCTGGAGGAGTTAGGAGAGAAAAAGAGGTAGGAATAATTCTTTGCAGTACAGCAGGGAGGTTTGTTTGGTTAATTAACTTGTGAAAAGGTTTGGGAATTTTTCTAGAAGGTATCACAGAAGCATAAAGCATCAATATGGCCATTAAGAATAGCTTTATTACAAGTTAACCGTACAGATAATTCCTATGCATTTCTTTCACATCCAGAGCGCAGCTGTCTCTGCGTGCACAGCTGCTCTGAGCTAGGGCTGGCCAGATAGCACCCCATGGAAAGAGTTTTGTCAGAAAATGCCCAACTGGCAAAAAAAAGTATATTTTATAGAGAGAGTCTGCAGAAACTAAGCAGATTTCTGCTGGAACCAGTCACCCAGCACAGAGTCAAGATCCTGGTGTCCCAATAGCCCTTATGCCTGGCTCTCAAAGCCAGCAGCGTGTCCAGGGGACTGAAAACCTTGGGCTCCCCAGCTATCCAGCCTCAAACTCCCCCAGGGTCTCCGACTTCTCTGCCTTCAGCCTGGCCCTGTGAGTCCCTGAATAAGGAGCATCCAGCTGCTTTTCAGCCTGGCCCGAAGGCTCATCCAGCCGGGAGCCTGGCAGTGCTGGCCCCAGCACCAGGGCACCTTGCTCAGCAGCATCACACAGGGGCCTTGATTCCTCCTTTAAGAGCCACCTGAGAGGTGACACCTGAATGACCCACGGCCCCAAGCCCTTCCCAGGTCCGTCCCCGGTTCAGTATCCCAGGGCTGTAACACAGGGTGATCCACCTGCCTGGCACTGAGTCTGGTTGATTTGTTGGCAGGATCGAGAGGGTGGGAAGCCCCTTTCTAACTCACCTCTTCTGGAGTCTGTGGCTCCTTGTTCAGGAACATTGTTGTTACTTTTCAGTGCTGCTCCTGCTGTTGATCTTGGCCTTTGCTTCTGTGATTTCTGTTCCCCGCTGCACTACTTAGGTGAACAATAAGTTCCATTTCCAGCAGTGGTCGGCCTCCTCTCTTACCCCTTGCCTGCAGGAATTTCTTTTGTTTGGTTTGATATTTTTAGTCACGCTGTGTTGTAATAATAAGAACAAGACCACAGGTATGCTAGAATCCAGCCTTGCTTTAGTTGCCATGGCTTGCCTTCGTGCGTTGTTATTGCTTTGGATGAGCTACTGCTGCTGCTCCGGCCCTACTCCTTGATTTCTGCTTCTTTAATACTGTTCCCTGCCTTACTACAAAGTGAAGAGCGGTGCTTGTTCGCTATGTCTGACATCTTGAATCCACCCACGAACCCATTATTTTCTGTAACAGCCAAAACCAACATAGGAAGCGGTGAGGGGGGAAGAAAAAAAAAAAAAGAAAAAATAAATAAGAATAAAATCCCGTGCACTTCAGAACTATTCCCTGCAATGTAGAAAGTGCTTGTGCACTCAGCTGGACATGTAGATGAGGATGTGACCTGAAGGTCTGTGTTTCCAGGACGTGGTGTGCTGAGAATGGCGACACTGAAGGACCCTGAAGGTCAGACTGAATTGAAATCTCTGGTCTGTAAGACATTATTTCCTGTTGTTGTCTTAAAATTTGAATGAAGCTGGTGAGACCAAGTCATGGGTACTCTCATGAGAGCCGTGTACTTGTGGAGAGAAGGTCCAAGAGAAAAATAAACCAACATCTTACTGCTTGTCACCCTACAGCCACTGAAGTGCTTAAAGTGGCACAGCCTTGGTGTTATAGGTAGGCAGTGATTAAGGTGGTCTTTGGTGAGGCTCTGGTGTCTGATGCAGGTTTCAAGTTGCTCTGAACCCTCAATGGTTTTGTAACCTCACGTTTCATGCTACTAATTCAGTAACTTTTAAAACTTACCCTTTCATTCCTAATTTTTTCCTCTTTCTCTACACTTGCCATCCTTGCCTTAATCTGATAGAAGGAAATGAGTAACAAAAATTTGAACATTCTACGTCTGAGAATGTTCACCCAAAGTACTGTTTTTCAAAATGTTCCTCTCTGTGATTTTAAATAACAAAAATGAGAACATCGCCAGGTTCCTGGCCCATTGTAGGGAATTGCAATATACTTGGTCTTCTAAACTTTAGGTTGAAAATGGTTCATTTTATCACAGGAGTAGTTTATCCTCTTAAAATACATTTTCTGAACTAATGAAGCACTTTGAATACCTCAGTAGAAGGGAACCAGTAAACAAAACTTATCTGACCTACTGCTGTGATCCCTTCCATAGGACTTACTGGGTGCAATCTGGATCACGTCCTGCTCCCCTTCTCCACGAGCTGTTTTTTCGTATATTATTTTAAAACCAGAGAACTAGATACTCTCTTATTTTGCAAACAAGTAAAACAATGCATATGTTCATACATACATAAAATATCTATATATCTCTCTCTTTCTAGATAATGTGTGTATACATAGACATATATATAAAATAAGGAACTGCCATCTGATTTTTCCAGCTGCCGTTAGTCATTCACCTTACAGTACAAAGCCCTTTATATGTAGGTGCAGACTCCTATAAGTCTTTAGGCTCTGGTTTTATGATGGTTAGCACAAAAGGGTAGCTATTTCTTCTATGTAATTCTTCACCTTTTGCACTAGGGGAGCTTCCTTGGAGAAGACTATAACATTTTACTGATTGCTCTTGTAAGCAATCCAAAAATCAAGGAATCTTATGTAGGTTTTTTTTTAATGCAGTCTGGATGATGAATTTACATCTATATATCAGAAACACTGTCTTCTGCCCTACATTACTAATGTCAGAAAATTGCCACTATATAATTCATCAAAGTATTTCTATAGACTCCCCCTTTATTATCTCTTCTCCTGCAAACGGTATAATTTGCCTTCATTCTGTGTCAACGAGAGGAACTTTAATCTTGGATAGTGCTGTGTGAGGTGCGGTACACATTAGAAGAATGGTGAGGTAAGGAGGGGATGTGCCTGAATAAAAATATTGATTAGCAGCTATTTATTAGCAACTGCAAACATGGTAACAAAATAATTTTTAAAAGTAGCTTGAAAATTTTGCTTAAAACAGTCGTATAATGAAAGTCTTTATGAACTATAAGTGTTTTAATCAAAATTCTTCCTAGAGTTTCTTTTACACTGAAGAGCTGAATATTAAGTCATACTGCTTTAGAAATGTGCAGAGCCATAAAGTAAATTTAACTGTGAGAAAGTCTCAATATCTCGTAGTCTTATTGTACCTTTCACCCTAGAATATCCTAAAGTACTTTTCACACGTAAAAAACTGATAGGTAATTGCACCTGCTTCAGATATGAAATGCAGCAGTTGTTTAATGGTGCACAGAAACCCTAGACAAGGGTATGAGGCCAGAAATTGAAGAATACAATATCCAGCTGAAAATCCAGGTGGGATTTAGGATGGTAGGATGTAATTGCTTCAATTAGAATTTTGTGAGAATAATATATTTAATAGGTGCAATTCCTAGCCCTGTTGGAGTCAATGAGAACATTGCTGTTGATTACAAATGAGGTTGGAATTCCTCTCGTATCTCTACCTTTATGAAAAGTTTAATGAAATACTGTAGTCAGAACTGTTTGCAGGATTTTGATTTTTTTTCATCCTCTCCAGAAGAACTGGCTTGGTCCTCAGTCCAGCATTATAGCTGTGAAGTCTTGTTAAGCACCTGTTTTACACCCGTAAAAGTGAGAGGAGGATTGGATCCAGCATCTCCTGTGGCCTTTCCCACCAGCGTGGGATATTGGTTCATTCCAGCTCAGATAGAAATGTCAGCTGCAGAATCAGCCTGACGCACACAGCTGTTCCATGGAGGTTTCCAGTAGAAAAGTAATTTCCCATACAAGTACGCAGGCTGATAGCTCCTATGCTGTGCTGATCCTGGCAGATCTCATGTGGTAAGGTTTTATGACTGTAGGCCATGTTTTAAAATATCAAATATTTCTCTTCAGTTACTGTAGAATGTTAATAGACAATGGGGAGGAAAGGACTGTGACGGTGTAGATGCACAGGAAATATCAGCTGTGAAGCTTAATATATTTCTGTGGCGAATAAGAAGAATACTTTTTTCTATCCATTCATCTGTTCTTTCCCCTTCCCTCCTTGCTTTTTTACCCTCAGCTCTTCTTTCAGTATCAGAAGGGTTTAATTCTAATCTTAATGAAAATCTTCTTTTGATTTGCTTTAGATACTGAGCTGTGTAATGCAAACACCAATCTGCGAGCTGTTTGCTTCCCTTCGGGCATGTATCCTGAAGTGCATAAAAAAAGAAGAAAAGGTGCAAAAATGTATGGCAGGTCTCCCACTCCATCAAGAACAGGCACATGTTCTCTCTGCCTCACATCTGGGACATGGCATTACCCTATTGCAGATATGTGATTTCTGAGCCAAACCCTTTGAACCTGAGCTGCCCATCCAGTCCAGACAATGGACAGAGTCTGTGGGTGTCTGTGCCTGTCACCATAGATGTGTCCCGAGCTTCCTCAGCACAGCTAGAGTGGTGCAGCAGAGCTTTGAGCCTTCCTGAATGAATAGTCATGGATGCCCCCAGTTTGGGGGATTTGCTCTCCGAAATCCATTGGGTGTAGTAGCTCAGTGTCACCTCCAGATCTTACTGTGCAGATTATCTATGAGTGTAAGCAGGTGTATGTGAAGCGTGTTTTTCTTATGTGATATCTGCCATGGGGATGGGTTTTCCATGCACAAAAAAAGGCTGAAAATTTCTGTGAGGAGGCTCCGGTCAGAGAAAGCCCAAATTCTTTGCATTACTTTCTCCCATTGCAACATTGCAGCAGAGATTGTACCAGAGAAACTGCTGTGACTTCCCAGGCCACAAGAATGCTCCAAACAGCACTTTAAAAGTGATCCAGCAATATCCCATCCAGATACTCCAGGCAAGGTTTCATACACTAGTACTACATGAGCAGAGCTTTCAGCACTTTTACTGAAAGAAGAAACTGAAGTGAGGAGAAGCCATCAGTCATTGAGAGCTCAGCAGCTTTCCCAGTTCTCAGGTCTTAGAGCCATGACACAAGCCAACCCCTGTGCCTGAGCTCGGCTCCAGTGCCCTCACAGCATGAGCGAAAAGACGTTTTCTTTCTTCCCCTCCAAGATAAACACAAAATTTTAAAAAGTGATTTACTTGAAAGCTGCTACCTACTCTTTCTCATTTCATGCCCCAGCTTGTTTCTAGGTTGTTGCTGTGATTTTTTTTTTTTAAGCTTGTAACACATGGACTCTTTCAAAAACACCAAGTATTTGAGATAAAACTGCTCTCAGCCTACGGCATAAAATGTAGGGCTACATGAAAGTAAAAAAAGGATGAGAGCTTTTCAATCAATTTGATGAAAAATTTAAGTTAATTAAAAGAATGCTCAATTTTTCCCTAGAAGGCGACACTGATCTTTATTATTAATGCATACCAGTGTTTCATAACTGTGCATAATAATGGCCTGTAACATCAGGCACAGCTTCATCCCCAGCTTAATTTGTCACAAAATCTTTTTTGGTGTTCTTAAAGCGTGCCCTTTGCCACTGTATCTCTGATGCTCTTGGGCTAATTCCCAACTCCTAAAGGACATCTTATTTTATGCTCACACCTGAGAATTAATTTATCAGATTGTTTTTTCAGTTTAAAGCTTTAAAAAAAATAGTTTTTTTAAAAAAGGCATATAGAGACCTCTCTCTGCTTGGCTTTCATATTACTTTTTAGTATTCATATTCAATTAGTAGAAATAACAGTACAGGAACAAATATTATTACAGGCTGGAGATGTGGTGTAGACAAAAAGGAGCAAACTGGTCTTTGAATGATAGACACCTCATGTTTCATTTTCTTCCATGTACATAAGTGAAGTATAGTCTTTCCAAGCAGGTGGAGGACAGATGTATTGAAGCATTATATTGGAAACAAATATAGCTAATTATGTCTCTGTTGCTGTTGTTTTTCATGGTCAGTGCAGTTAGGTTTGTTAACTCAAGTTGGTGAAGATTTATACTTTAGAGTTGACAACAAAGGTCCAGTTCCTGCTCTCCACTGATACCTCTGCCCACAAGGAATAAGAGCCTTCCTGTCCTCCTAAACCAAACCCATTTTTCATGAAACCCCAGACATTTCCCTGAAGGACCCAACTGAGGAGCCATCAGGCAGCCTCGCATTTTCCACATTAATTGAGGTAGATGGTTTTGCAGAATGTAGTTTGAATGTTACATGAGCTGAATAGCCATCATGTTTAGGGAGTTTAAGGTGGTAAAACTTCCCAGTTAGGGACCTTATTTAATTCCCTACAGTAGGAGGAGCAAAGCTATGCCAAGCTGTAAATCTGGACTGATCTAGGCATGACATGCGAGTATCCATTTGTACTGAGGGAATACAGATGAGAGGTAGATTTAGCAGGTGGGTAGAAGCAGATCCACAGTCTCTAATTGATATTGGACATTCAGCTCATCACATAACAGGGAAGAACTCGCACCACCTCGGAAGCCCATAATTATCATGGCTGCACCTGTCCCCATGGATGCTCAGGGTGATTTTGATCTGGGAAGCAACTACCTTGTCCTGCTTCTTGTGCTCCACTTGCAGCGTGCTGGCTGCAGGCATTGACAGGTGATAATGGCCAGGTAAATGATCGGTGGTGACTTATGGACCCCTGTCTAATTTGTCTGTCTATATCTCTTACAAGAGCAACCATCATCTCTGCACCTATGATCCAGATGAAATCTTAGCAAGTTGAGGTTATGTAGTCTTGCTCCTCCATTCCCCCTTTCCTTTGTCTCTTCTAAATGCTTTTATAAACTTTTACTGCAATCTGATCAAAACTGTACTGAAAGTCCTTGAAAATAGGCACTTTCCTGTCATTTTAGGTTTGATCATAGTGTAATGAGGGATCTTTTCTGGCCAGGGTTT
The DNA here is from genome assembly GCF_964273445.1 of Streptopelia decaocto. Classification (NCBI taxonomy): domain Eukaryota; kingdom Metazoa; phylum Chordata; class Aves; order Columbiformes; family Columbidae; genus Streptopelia; species Streptopelia decaocto. Next base: position 8,799,554 of record NC_138664.1, read on the forward strand.
TTGGGAACTAACATGACACATCCATTCCCTCTTCTACTTCAGTACTGCAGAAGCACTGAAAGGCTCCTGAGACTGGTACTCCCCATGCTGGCCCAGGAGAAGGTCCAGGGGATGGACCAGTCCCCAAGCTGAGCAGTTTACAGGTTAAGTAGACATGAGGCGCAGAAGGATGCTGTCACTACTGAACAGGGATATAAAAGAAAATCCTCTGGATGCAAAAAAGGAGGAATTTTTGAAACTTTATGTTTTAAAGAACCAAACTGAAAGATGTTTTCTTTCTTTTTCTTGTATATTCCTTTTACTTCTAACATATAAACTGTAATAAATATAGAGGAGGGTAAAGAGAGTATTCATTTTCCCCTTTAATAAATCTGAAACAGATGTGCAAGCCCTCGATGAGGAAGAGAACCAAAGGAAGGAGGGTGCGAATAGAAGTAAATTCTAGGTTACATGACATTCATCAAGCTGATGGAAAAAGCCAAGCTGGGAGTTGAAAGCAAGATTTAATGACAAGAAGTGGTGATAAAAAAGTTCATAGCAGTAGAGTTTTATGGTAAGGCTTGCAATAAGGAGTCCCCTGGCCAACTATCTGGTTGTTACTGGCTGCACATCAATACACCCAGGTCCCTACCCCGACCCTTGCTTGCTGTTTCAGCAGAACCCAGGAGCTCTGGTGGAGCCACAGCAGAGTGGGGAGGAATTTGCACGCTTTGCAGGCTGCATCCACATCACGGGTTGTCTCCTGCTTCTCCCCAAAGAGCATAAGGGTCCACAGCAGCGGGGAGTAATAGGACAGGCTTGCGTACAGAGCCAGTTGAATAGCCTGTTCACTTCAACTGAAACTTGACTTGGAAACTTGCCACTTTACCAAAAATCCTTCTTTGTTCCAGGGGAGACTCTCTGGTTTGGCCAGAAGCTCAAGTTGAACAGCCTTCTCCATCCCTAATGACTGTTCTGACCCCAAGTGGGCAGTTACTCTGGGGTAGGCTTCCTCAGCCTAGTCTGTTGGAGCTTTCTATTTTGCATAAATAATTGAGCATTCATTAGAGCAGGGTCTTGAGCCTGGGTTTCCCACAGCTGAGGTGACTGCCCTGACCACCATGCTATTGATTTTCCTATCCCAACTGTTCAATATTTTATCGATCTCATTGGTGCTAATTGGTATAGGGGGTGCCCACAGGATGCCCAGTAAAAAGAGAGGAAATATGTAACCCCTATAAAAATAATACTATCTATTATCCAGTAGCAACAGCAAACATGCTGTAAGAGATGTATGTGTCTGGTGTAGCCTGTGGTATCTAAACTTGCATGTGATTGAACAACTTCTCTCTAATTGTTCCAGTGGAAATGGCATTGTCATTCGACATGAGAAGCAACAATTGTATATCTCCAGTAAAGACAACATTTCTGCCTCATCATAAAAAGCCCAGTTGAGCTACAGTCTGAACTGACTCAATTTATGTAACAAGATTCTGCTGTGTCTGCCCAAATTGGCATAGTTCCTCTCCAAGGGACTGAAAAATGATGGCAAATCCAGCATGAAGCCTGTTGTTATAGGAAGTGTCGGGAGTAGCACAAGTTTATTGTCAGCCTTCAAGTGTCCCTTTAGGTGGTCACCACATCCTGAGATGCTGCTGATAGAACTAGATGACATATTTCTGAAGGCCTGCCAAAAGATTCAAACAGACAATATTGAAGACTCTTATTCTGCTTTTCTTAGCAGTTTACTATTTCCCTTCAGAACGAATATGCAATTATGCTGCTGTGAAGAAACCCACAGTGTAATGAGGGACACTGAAAAAGATTAGCCAAGGCAGATAATGTCTTGTAAAGACGATCTCTTCCGCATCTTTGATACCAATTATACCATGACAACTCAAAAGGAAGTCACCTGTCTTAGCTGAGGCAAGTTATCCACAAAAATCTAACAAGTATATTTTGTTCATTGTGAAATGAACATATGAAATGATATAATAATCATTTCCCTGGTATAGCAGGAAAAAAAATAAGTAAAATTAGCTTCTCAACATGAAACCATTATGAGCTGTAATTTATTTCAGAAAGTGGAAAGTGTTAGGGAAAAAAGGAAAAAAAAAAAACCCTTTGCTGATAATTTGTTATGTTCTGGACCCAGTAAATGACCTTATACATATGGACTTAAGTATACTCAGCGGGTACAATATATCTAAAATGACATAGAGGATTGAGCCTAATTGATATCATTAGAGCCCTGGTCCTTTTACACTTGGCCTTTGAGATGTTGGTGTTACCAGGAAAGCTGCTTTTGATTTATTTTGCTTTTCTTCTTCATCCTTTTGCTCCCTCTCTCTTCCTCTCTCTCATTTCCCTCCCTCCTTCTCTCAAGTTCTGCTCAAAGGCCAGACCTGTGGGGTTAGGAACTCATGATCCAATCCAAGGGCAGCAGTGCTACAGCTTGCAGATTCTTTTCTAAAGCGATAACTTCTAACACGAGGCACTTGGGATGTTTGACCAGTGTGTGTCTCAGGGAAAAAAAAAAAGAAAAAGGAAAAATAGTTCAATTGTATGGATAAAATACAAGCAACATTTATTTCTAGGTGACTCTCATAGAGGTTTAACACATTCCTTATCTTTAAAGGGGATTTTGTTTTCCAACCTGTAGCAGAAACCTCAAAGCTCCCAAATTAACTTATAAGTAGTCCATGCATCAGATTTCAAACAAAATATTATCTTCCTGTTTAATAAATCTCAGTATGATTGTCCTCTGCAAATAACTTGAACTAGTTAGTTCTACGGAATGAAAACAACCCTAACAATCTCAGTTTGATATTAAGTTATCCCTTACCCCCAGCTGAAAAGATCTGGTTTAAAATTGACTTTATTAATTATACTCATAGGTTTGATGTTGATTTTAAAATTCTCTGTCTGTCAATAAAGCCCAAAAATCAGGAATCCAGGACAGTCCCAGCAGTGCCCAAAGTAGTAAAGTGCACTTAGCATAATATAGATTGGGATGCCTTATAAATTTTATAATTATCTTCATTTTTAACCAGTGAATTATATTTAAAACAAAGCGATACACTCTTCCCTTAAAAATTCTACAGCAAATATGACACAATTAATTCAATCATTCATTAGTGCTTCACAGACACTCTTTCTTATACAAACCCTGAAAGTGTTGCTGACTGTACATCATCTTCTTTGTATACTTATACAAACTGTGCCTATGCATCTAGCATTTTTCAGGAATGTTTATGTATAACAAATAACAACAGAGTACAGGAGAGAAAACTGTATCTTGTATCTAGAAAGCTGGGAAGTCTCAGAACTTTCAAAATCGGAAAATATTCTTCTATTAATTGATTTGCACATCTGTGCCAAAATCTATGGATGGTGTTTTGGCCCTAAAGTACACTGAATGCAACAGCTACAATTCCAGTAACAGTGGGCTACTAATTGTATTAGTAATTATATAATGAAGTGGTTCTGTGCAAAAATAATAACTATTGCAACAGCCTTGTACTCTATTTGTTCATTTACAGAGAATCCAGGTTTCAGTATGGTACAGGCAAAATTGCCTGTTTAACTGTAGCATATTTGGGGGGGGGGTTTTCCCCTACTGATCAAGTGCAGGTTCAGCTGAGACTCAGGTAAAATGCATCACCAGATATTCATTGAAAAGGAATGGGATTTAACCATCAGAATGAACCTTTACTAAACAAGAGGAAAAAAAGTAATTGGTAAAAATAAATGTGTCTAGTTAAAAGCCACATTTACCTGCATTTTAACTAACTTAGCTTGGGCTTGATCCAGTTGTCTCTTAATTCAGTGGATCCTGAGTTAGACCAATACTTCAGTTCTAAGGAGAAAGGCACAGATTCCAGGCTACTCAAGGACAGCAGTTTCCTTTCTTTGCTGATTGGGCTGGAAATCACAATCAAAGCAAGCTTGTGTGTCTTGTGATCTCATTATGGGGAGTAACTGGCTCTCCCTGAGCAGCGGTTGCCTCAGGGTAACGGGGATTGGTATTCAAGTGACCTTGCATCCTTGAGCCAGCGTTCCCAGTTGCTGATGATAATCAGAGCCGTAGATGCCCATAATGCAATTGTTCCACCAAGTCCAGCAGGTATTAGTGCGAGCACTGGAGCTGGAAGGACTGTGTAATGGTCTGAGTGTGGGTTCAGAGAATGGGAGACTTATTAGAAAGGGGCAGGGGGGAAGAGAGAAAGAAAATATTTTAATTGAAAACATGCAGTCAAAAAGAAAAACCTACCTTACATCCTTTATTCATCTGCTAATTGAAAATGTGAGATGAGTGAACCCCAAGTGCTCATGAGTGCATCCATTGCCTGCTCATCGCTGTCCTCAGACAGGCAGGATGCTGTGGCACCCGCTGCCCATGGAGAGCAAAAGGGCAGAACAATTAAAAGGAAAAATGCAAAGTACAGGTCTTGAAATGTCATGCACGTTAGCAGCACAAAATGCCACTTGGGCTCCTCATCATATTTCCTGCATCTTCCTTTCTCCTTTATTTTTTATTTTTGTCTTAATTTTTCTATGTATGCATGTTGGAAGGCAACCGTAGAAGCAGAGCATGCACAATTTTAAACACGTCTTCATCACCTCTCTTCTTTTGTTGCATTTAGAATCACAGAATCATTGCATTTATCCCACTATCAACTCACTTCCCAAATATCTGCCCCCAGTCCACCCTAGCACCGCCACCCCCCCGCCAGTGTCTAACCCAGTAAAATCACCCTGCGCCATTAACAGCCATTACCAGCCAGTGCGTTTTTACGGTCAGGGAGCATTCTTGGCTTAGGCCTCCCTCTGGGCTCAGATCACATAACTATAAATTTACCCTCGAGCCTCTCATTCCTTGCTGGTTTGCTACATCCTCAGGCTTTCCTTTCTCCTACACTTTTTCCCTGCTTTTCTCTTGTTGGCATATGCACCTTGACCCAAGCAACCTTGCGCATATGCAAGATACAAAAAGTTCACCAGCTGTGATCAACAGTAAATAAATCTTGATGCCTGTATTATGTTACAGCAATTTTATCCTCTCTCTTCCCTTCCCCACCCCTTCATCGATGGGAAAAGAATATGAACTTGACATTTGCTCACTGAAAGCAGATGGATGAGGTAGGTCAGCATTAGGTGTAACCCTAGCACTGTTTCTTTGGCTTTCCTGAAGGATGGAGCTAAAAGAATTCTCCTGGTGGGTCAAAGGCCACATTAGTCATTTGCTTAAAGAAGAACTGTGCGGAATTAATCAAAATGAAACACAGGTTTTCATGTCTCTCTCTTATTCAGAATCCCCCGGTTCTTTTTTCCATTCCTCTTAGAGGAAGCAATATATTTTATCCTTTTACACCTTGTCCTGCAGAGGTTTTGTTCGGAGTAGTGTCACAGGCCTTCCCCTTCTGTGTAGAAAACCATTTTAATCAGGATAAAGCCTCCATGTGATACTTGTAAAGGTCATCTGAAGCTGGTGTGTTAGTACCAGTGCAACCAGGAAAAAAAAAAAAAAAAGACTCAACCCTTCATGAAGAAGTTTTGAGTTGAAAAGAATGATTCTATTCACTGCATTTTGCCAACTTAAAAGGAAAGTTAAAAGAGCAGCTCTAACACTCAGAAGCAAAAAACTTTACATATTTTGTTTCACTATAACCTGAGGAGAGCAAACTATTCAGGGAGAAAGTCTTTCATTCTTGTTTCAAGAGCTATACCCGAAACTGATTAAGAGCCTGACCTTACCATAAAACAGGTCACGGTAATATTTTTAGGGGTTTCTTTTTTTTTTTTTTTTTGAGGTTGTTATCTTGGTCAGGGAGGTACCAGGGTATTTATGGTTTACTGCTTAAATCACCTCACAAAGGAAAAAGTTTCTGTGGACTGAAAGCTTTTGGGAGCAAACTTTCACCTGCTATGTGAACTGCTCCCACTCTTTGACACGGCTTGCCCATAAATGCTTAAAATAGGACATGAGGATTTTGATTTCTCTTGATATTTTTTTTTCCCCTCTTTTCATCTCCTGTTTCTCAAAAGCTTGAGCTTCTTATCCATGATTCCTGAAAAAACATTAATAATTTAGTTGGGATTTGTGAGACTGGCATAGAGAAGAGACCAAAACATCATTAGTCTACAAGAACATCCATGGACCTGAGCTGCTTCCCCAGTCATGCCCAGCAGCCTGGAACACGCTGCTTCACCCAACACTGCAGCAAAGTCATCACGGGCATTCTAAAAACTGGCTTCTCCTTGCTAACTCAGCTGTAACTCAGCTGAATGTCTACTGTCCTGCAAAATAATCCAGTTTATCCAAATGCATTTGTAAAGCAAACAGCAAAACCACCCACTGTCAGTTGCTCACACATTGGCATATGCACGCACAGACACCTTCAGCAGCTCATATAGCACTGACAGTATGCACAGCTGTTAAATTTTACGCTATTTGATGCTCAATAATTAGCGCCTGTTGAAGTAAAAAAAGAGAGATGCCACACTACCTTGCAACAAATAGCAGGAATCAGTATGTCAAATTTATCAAGACCTACTGCTGAAAGGAAGATTCCTGTTAGAATTTCATAGGATGTTGCTGTCACTATTACACTTGTCAGCACTTACGATATCAACAAAAGACTTCTAGTATATCTAACAGGGAATGACTCTTCTCCACGTTCACTGAAGGGAGACAAGAAAACCACACAGATGCTTGGTATTGTCTTAATTTTATTTTATTTCTGTTGTTGGCATTTTCATTGATGCTTTTTGCTAAAAGAAATGGATTGTGGATTGAACTGTCCAATCACTTTCTGAACTGCAAAATTCAAGAGCACAAAGCATTCGATCATGTCCTTGGTGATGTCCAAGAAGCAATGAGCCTGGCTGCAGACTGGTGCTTGTATCTCTTGTGATTAAGAGATTTCCATCAACAAAAACAACGGTGTTGCATAGAGGCCATTCATGTTAACCTCCCGCCAGGCCTCAAGATAACCCAACAATATGTGTAAGAGGAACTTCCAATCTTTTCGAATGTGTTTTAGTTGTCTGCAGCTTGCCAAGGAGAGCGTGGCAGGTGAAGCATGCTAGAGGGTTGCCATAACTGCCAGGGATCCTCAGCCACATTGTAAGAACGCAAAGAAACATTTGGATATCCTCAGCACCAACTGGTGGTTCCTCAGCCTCAGAGAGACCCACAGGAGGCAAAGTGAACTATGTGTAAGGCAGCTTTTCACCAACAGATCCATGTGAAGCTTTTAGAATGGAGGAAATTATCCAATCTGTGGTATAGCCAGAGACCAGTAAATAAATATGCACACACTCGATTATGAAAACCAGAAATGAGATCCTGACTGAGTGTGTGTGTGTGTGTGTGTGTGTGTGTGTGTGTGTGTGTGTGTGTTAAGAACGTAATCTGCAGACAGCCTAGATTTTATGTGTGTGCATTCCTTCAAGACAAATGAGACTTGCATATGTGTGAATTCTGTTGGATGAGTTGGACCGATGGAAAACAGAAATCTTTATTTACATGCACTATCTGCATTTAGGCCCCATGGATTCAGTATCAATTAGATTTAAGTCTCTCTAGCAGCAAAATCTTTCTGCTTATCCACAGTAGTGCCTTCCTGGGCTTCCCTTGTTGCTTTGATTGCTTTGTTTTATTTCTCGCCCTAGCCTGTTGTTCTGTACTTGCATATGCAGAGATGCTATAGGGTACCGCAGCAGGACTAATTTTTCAGTGGTACTCTAAAGGTTTGGTGCTCTGGTTCTGCAACTTTTACTTGCATTGGAGCAATACTGTTCAGCTTGGTATTTGCAAATTGCTTTAAGTCTCATTTCTAATCATAAACTTTGAAAAATTGTGAGATTGGCTTAGAAGTCATGAATCTTTTTTTAAAGCAATTAGTTTCGTAAGTTCTGGCACAAAAGAAACACTTAGTTCCTTATGATTTGTTTTTCATAATTGACTGCCAGTTTCAACAGATTTTCCTGTAGCTGCAGTTTCTTTGGTGAATGCTCTTGTGCCTAATACTGTGTGTCCCCATGCTTGTGCTTTTCCCTTAGGCCACTGAGAGAAAGAACATATACAATTGCTTCTACGCAGCCACCTGTTTTCACAAGGCTTGTTTGAACATCATTATTTTTGTCAAGTATGTCCTCCTCTTTACCCAGCGTAAACACCTTCTGATCACATACATTTTCTCTTCAGAAAGTAGGCTATAAAAATTAACAGATGTCATAATCATCAGTTTTTTGCCCTGTGGATTCTGAATCTTACATTTAAACTTGATTAACGTTTTCTTATCTGATGTTTTCAGTTTGCCTTTGTAACTGTGAGGACTAGAGAAGTAGGTTCTGGTCTTTCAACATCAGCCTGAAAATCCTAAGATTCTCTGACTTTACGGAAATCACTAAGAGAGTGATAACATTGTAAGCCTGTGTAGGCATGCGATTCGCCATCCAAAATTGCTGTAATTCCCTGGTACTGCCACATAAATGAATGGTGTTTAGTTCCCATGTGTGTAATCTATCTCTCAATATGCAGACCACTGCAGATTATTCGTGTGCTGTTGAGTTGTACTATTTCTTCCCCTTATATAAGAATAATTTTATCCTTATGTTTAGGTGACAGAGCAGGATACTGGTCATTGCATGAATTTCTGAACTGCCTTTTTAGCAGACTTGCCAATGCCTAGTGGCTAACTAAGGTTTTATATTGGTGGGCTACATTTTGTGTACATTTTGTGGTGGCAGCAGCTAGCGCTTTCCTCAAGCAAATGTTACAGATGGCACTTTTTGTGCTTGGAGTGGAGTAAGAGATGTAGTCACCCCCTTGGCTAGCACACAGTGTTCCCTCGAAGCTGTGGAGTGCAAGGCAGGATGAGTGGAGAGAAGCACATTATTCTCTTGTTTGTCTCATGAAGAAGCAATGCTTCCCCTAGTCTTGCACAGGTCATGGTTTGGTGAGGGCAGGAGTTAGTCTGTGTCACTTGAAACATAGTCTGCGTTTCATACTTAATGGATGAATCGTATACCTAAATCGAGCCTGGATATATGCATCACCGAGTCAATGATTTTGTGAATTATTCTGGCAAACTTTATATCTAGCTTTCCTAAGGACCTCTCTGCCCTAGCCCTCTCCTTTCCACTCCTGACGTGCTACAGCATTAGGACATTTTGGCACTTTTGGAATCCATTCCTACCTGATTAGAGATCTCATGTTCAAAGAATATTCCTGAATATCTTGTTTGCATCATTTGAAATCTCATGCAGCAGCGCAGGTACAACTCTTGCTTTCCTTTCAGGATGAAATTTGGCCCTGAACCTGCTAAATGTGCTGACACTTAGTCTGCAAATCTCCGAGAGGAGAGCTCACCCAAAGGAAACAAAAGGCCTTGGAGTTTCCATTAAGTTCTTCCTCCACTCACTTCAGAAAGCAGCCTGCCTGCTAAATTAAGGATCAGGTCATTCTATCTCAATTCATCATATATGTTTTTCTATCTCCACATCACAATTGAAGATATATATATATATGCAGTAACAAAATATATCTGATAGTTACAATTGAGTCAGAAGATGTTAGCAGTCAATGGTTAAGAATTATATATCTAAGCAACCATCATCACTCCAATGATTTCAGCCTTTAAAAAAAAAAAATCAATGAATTCTAAATGTCTAAGTACTGTTGCTGAGCATATGACTGTGCAATGACCTATTTGCAAAGCCACGTTAAGAGAAATATATGAGCAGTGCACTCCTCAGGGAATGGCAATACAATAAAATGTGGGTATTTGTATAAAAGCTAATCCTCCCACATACTTATGTCAATTAAGTAAAGTTCAGGATAATAAAGAAAATATAGCGTTATCTGGGCCATATATTACCATCCCCTGATTTAAAAAATTGCAGGGAGGTCAATATTTTTAGTACTTGTTACTTCTAAAGTGCTCCCTGACTTTTGCTGTCTGTGTCTATGTATGTGTGTGTCTCTTTTTCTTTTTCAGTGGCCTGTAGTGGCCTTGGAATGGGGGAAAAAATAGTGAAAAGAATCAATAATGCCACTTCTTTAAATACTAAAGTGAATTTAGTGTGTGTGAATAGTGCCAGATTGACAGCCTAGAGAGCTAAAGGCCTCCCATTGGCCACCACGTGCAGCCAAGAGCTGTGCAGGCTCCCCCAGATTGCCCGGCTGTATTACCACAGCTTTGACCTTGCTGGGACAGTCTTCCCTTCTTGTAACCGAGCCTTTTGCTGCATTTCTGAGGCTACCAGCAAATTAGTTCCAGTTGCAATGGCAGTATTTTACTGGGGATGGGAGGCATGGTTTGGTTTTCATTTTAAGGCAGACAATTTCCAATAGGAAATGGATATTTTGATTTGCTTCTCTGTGTTGTAGTAATGAATTGCTTACTTTTAATAGCATAGCAGAAGGAAACCCACACAAGTAAGAGGGACTAGTTTCTCATGGTTCAAACTACATCCTTTTTACAGGAGTAAGCAAAGATGGAGTATGGTTCCTATTGCTCATATTATGCGTAGTCTTCTGATGAATGACTAGACATATTAGTGCCAGTTTAAGCTTAATTTTCTTTATTCATGGAACAGGCCTCTGAAGGCAAAGCTACAGATAAAAGTGAATCTTACAGTCCTCTGTCATGTAAGAGAGCATTTCTTCATGTCTCTCTACACAGACCCAAGGTCCTCCTAGCAAGTGTTTCCCAACTTGGTGGTTCCGTCTCCCCTCTGCTCAATGTCACACCTGCCAGGGAAGTCTCCATGAGCATCAGGTTGTTCAGATACCGGTGCTTGAGAGGTGGCGACAGACTCCAGTGCTTTATTTATGGTGGATTTTGTCATGATATTGAGATGTTCAGAAATGCCTCAAAGGCAGTTCATTCTAAACATCTGAAAGGCTGTAAAACACAAACAAGCTCCCAACAGTAACCTCAAAATTTTGGGCCTGTCCAGGTTCTGCTAGTACATACCTACCTCTTTACCTCTAGTCTTATGTATCGAATAGTATCTGGAGGTTGGGAAGACCTGGATTTTGAATCTGGTAGTGGTGATACAACAGATATTTTGCCTACATATGTTGAGAAAAGCATAGAGGTTAATTCTGAGTATATGCTTAAAACCCATTGAAGTCAAACAGGTATTTAAATACAAGTGTCAGAAATAAGTTTACGAGTATGGTTGAGTAAGGGCCTTAAATGCATTAGCAGTTTACCACTTCATGTTACTAGCCAATAATATGTTGCACTTTGGCTCTGTTAAGAATAGTAATGAAATAGTTGTTCTGTATTCTTCCTGCCATAACTTTATGATGCTGTATTTTGATTTTGCCCAGCTTCGCCAGCCACATGACACCACATACATCTTGGAAGCCTCCCACTGGTCTCCTGGTGTACTTAGATCAGTGGCTCCAGGAGCATTTAGGATGAAAAAGTGTATACCTTAGAATTTCTTAGAGATGGGAAATTTGAAAAAGAAGGCTTTGGGAAACTACAACTAGACCAATTTTTAGAGGTTGTCTGTAGAAAAGTAAATCCAGGAAAATGTTTTTAAAGAAGCAGAACACATTTAAAAACCTGAAACTGATCAAAAGAATCTGCCTTTTGAATCTGCTGATTCAGGGATGGATCCCAAGGTCCTGATTTCCAACAGGTCCAATAGTCTTGAACGAGAAACCTAGAAGCCAACTTGGCATCAGGAGATCTATTTTGTATACTCTATTTTATTGCATTCAGACAAGGTAGAGCAAGAGAATCTGCTGCAGAGACTAAACTCAAAGCAGCACTGGGATCTACTGAACTGTTCCGTACCAACAGCTTTGGTGACTGGCTGGACACATGTGGATTGTTTGAGCAAATTCCATCCCTCATTGATTTCAAAGCAAAAAGTCTGGCAAAATATGTTTGAATATTAATATAATTGGCCAAAGCTTCTGGCAGTGGCACTGTATGGTAATTTATGCCTTTGTAAAGAAGGTTGGGAAAGCTGTTCTTCTGTTTTGTACTGGATTTTACACCCTTTTTACTCAGGAGTAGGTGGCAAAATGTTTGGTGCAGGGGTGATTGGAATTGAATTGTATGCTACACAAGAAATGTCTAAATAGATTTATAAAGACAACATTAAAAAAATATTTTCTGGCATAAAGCAGATGTTTTGTTGCAAGAACCACTTTTAGAAGGTGACGGCTGCAATTTACAGCACTATCCTAAACAGGTAACAGGGATTTCCCTTCCAGATGTCTGTGTAGGGCAGATCTGCTTGTGGGACAGTTTACCCACAGCACACAGCTAAAACACTTTACTTCTTTCATAGCTAGAAAGGAAGGATAGGGAAGAGTTTGTGAAAATACAGCAGGGCACAAGCATCACAAAGTCACTGTATTGACTTGCTGACATTATTGCAAAAGGAATTTCACCCCCAGCCTGATGTTGTCAGCAGTAAAGGCCCATGTACTGTGAAAGAGAGAACACCGGGAAACCATTTCTTTAAGCAAAAATATTGTTCACGCTCAGTTGTTTCTGAACCGCTGTAAGGGGATAAACCCAACCCAACCCAAACCAACAACAAAAGAGGAGGTGGAAGATACTGAAAAGAGAATGAGCAGAAAAAGTGGTTTCTCTCTGTTTTGTCCTACAGGCAGAAGTACCAGGACAAATCAGCAGGTCTTCAGGTGGATTTTCTAGTTACAGTAGATGAAGCATTTCGGAGGCCGCTTTGACAGATTGTTAATGTTAGTTGGGCTGAGTGTGATTAATTCGGCTGCTCTGTCAGTGACAGGGAGGGAAAGGTTCTGCCCAAACCGAGCAGAGGGGACTCTGCTAGAATCTGTTTGAGGTGCGGAGCAAAGCACGTGTGCAGGGCTCGGAGCAGGGGAAGCACGAGGCAAACAAGCCTCAGCTTCTCCAGCTGCGGTCCCCTGGATCAAAGGAAAGATGCTGCTGATCTGAAATGAAAAGTTGAGGGTTTCCCTAATGTGAACTGGCATAAGGAGCGATTGATATGGGGTTTGTCCTTCACCTCCTTCAGGCAGGGGAAAAAATGGATCCGGATGTGAGCAAATAGTACAAAGAGAAGGCAGAGTTGCTAAGCTACATATTTTTATGCAATTTTCAAATGTGTGAGCTGTCAAGTTTAAAAAATAATAATAATACAGGGTCATTCCTTGGCCTGCTAACAGATGTGTTCAACATTTGGATCCTAGCGCAAGGATTTTGCCTTAACCAAAATGAATACATCTAATACATTGACAGTAAATCTCTCAGCACCGTTAAAATATAACTCAACTAATAAATGAGAAAGAGGAGACATCTGAGAAACTGCAAGTGTCTGCTTAAAATATATAGAGTTAATATCAGCAAATGGTGAGTGGAGTCAAAGCAATGTGAACATTCCTGCTTACCATTCAGCTTTGCAGAAACCCGACCCAAAGGCAGATTCGCATCTTGTGTTAACAGCACACAGCAGTAGAGCTCCATTGATTTCAGTCTAGTTATTACTGATTTTCCAGCCATTTAAGGGAGAAAAACAGATCTGTGTGTTTGTGTGGCAAAGGCAGCAAAGCACGCTCCCCCTGTCTCGAGTCGCTCCAGAGCCAGAGACAACATAACCGACGGTGCTTTGCCACTGAACAGTTGCTACGAAGAGCAGTGTGCGAGCTTCAAGGGAGGTCACCTAATGTTTTCAGACAGAAGCAAAGTGGGAAGATGCACAATTAGCTGTGAGGTGCTGGGAATGGCTGTGCAGGAGATAAATCTCCAGAGTCACAGTAAAAATAGCCTTATTTGCATTATTCTAATAGCACAAAGGATGCACACCTCAAAGCACAGAATCAAGAATACGGTGTAATAGTACTGACTAACAGTAATGTAGCTGCAGGTTTTATTTGCATCTTTTCTGGCTAGCTGAATTGTTTGAGAACTGAAATAATTATTCTCTGGTATTCTCAGCATATAATTCTATAATACATACATCTCTAACTTGCTAAAAATTTTTTATTCTGAACATAACAATGGGACATAAGCATATAGAACAATAACACTGTGCTTAAAATTAAGAAAACAATTTTTTAAGTCACAAGGTTTTAAGCTGTGGAACTGGCTTTGCCTGGCCTTTCATGACTCTTCTAGTTCCCTTTGGCAGTGGTCAGCCTGCTCCTACATCATTTAATAAGAGCTGGACTGGGACACAGAGCACAGGATTTTTGAAATTCATTTTTTTTCAGGACTGAGAGGGCTCCGTCATGTTTACACTTTCCCACCCTCAGGAACAACCAGATGTGTTTAATTCCCATTCCTTGCTGGGTTTAGCCGCAGTGATGGAAGAGAGAACTTCCAACAGAGTAACCTTGAAGATAAGGGGGGGCAGACAGCTGGGGCAGTAACCTTTTGCACCACCATGATTAATCCAATATGGTCATGAATCAGAGGGCTTGGTCATCAGAGCTTGGTTGTTCAGCATCTTTCTGTAATTCAGAATTACTGCTGCCCATTCACCTGTGCTATCAAAACTGCAGCCTCGAGTAGAAGAATGGGTGGACAGTAAACTACTGCAGCTAAAATTATAGAGAATTCAAAATTTTCTGGTTTTCATTGCTGAGTAAAAAACCGTAATGGTTATTGAAGCAGGAAGCTTAGGAATTTGCAAGACAGAATGAGATCATTATAGTCCTAATTGAGCAAAGCAAATAAAAACATGCTCAGCTCTAAGTGCTTCAATAATCCCGATCCTTCTGCCCAGAGTCTAATGAAGGACGTAAGATTATTCTTAATGTTCAACATGTGAGAAGTCGACTTCTCTGGGTCTTGAGCATATGCTTAATTTTTTTACTGAGTTAGGGCCATATGAATGAAAATGACATTTGTAGTTAGCGTCTACGCTAAATCAAGCCACACGCCTCAGGGTACAAAATATAATAACTATCAGATGGAGACACTAGTATAGTGTTTTCGCTACAGAATACTCACTAGAGCATTACTTTTCACAGGTAAGTTCATAGAAGTTAATTTGGAAATCAGGCTATTAGGCTAATTTATTTAAAGTCTTATTCTTTATTATGAGGTTTCAAAGCTCCTTGCATAGCTTCAGTGACTGAAGAATTTACCAAATAATGGCCAATAAATAATTTATTCAATTAACTTTTCTTATTTTTGCTGTTCACAATTCTCCAAGAACAGATCACAATCATCAGTCTAACGATTGCTTGAAATAATTTGTGAATTTTGGCAGCAAATAGGTCTCGATCTGCAAGCATGTCAGCCAAGAGCGGCAAACATTCCGCTGCGTGGGTTATGTGATGTAGCCAGGCCAGTCAGGCAGAACAGGAGTAGCGCTCTCTACCTTTGGTCACATATGACTTAAATTCATTTTCTAACGAGCAATTTCCTGAGTTGCCCTAAATTTATAGTGTGTGAAGGAAAGGGAGATTTTATTCCCTTTGATAACACCAAAAATTTGGTAGAATTTGTTTTACTTAATTTGCATCAAACTTTTATTACAGCAGCCCTAACTTTTGATAAACAGTTTTGTTGCACTTTATGACCTTTGACTATGTTCTGGTAGTTATATAGAGCCTAATTCTGGTTAAAATAAAAATAAGTATCGTCTTACTGGATATGGTTATGTTTACCTAGCTAAGCCAATTTATTGCCATTTGCTTCGTGATGAGTATCAGCTAATAAAACAGCAATATCCTTTTGAAGCACACTCAGGGAAGGCAAAAACATCTTGGTAAGACTGACATGTTACCTTAACAGGCAGAAATGAAACAGAATGAAATAAAATACTTAGAGAAATGAGCTTGCTACTGATCTAAATGCTGGTTTTAGTGGAAATATCTATTTTAGAGGAGAATGTAGATGTGGATGGAATTGAGAAATATTTCCTACACTGATATTATGCTAGCAAAACTTAAAAAGATTTTGTTTGTAAGTACTATATGGAAGTGTATTTCTGTTTGTAGCCCTCTTTCACCTTTCTGTGTGGACCCAAAGGCATGAAGATGTAGCTCACAGTTATATGATCACAGTGCCAAAATTAACAATGCAGCATTTCCGCTTTCTCCACTTATTTCTTCTCTGTTCCATGCTTTACCCTGCTTTGAGCTCATGTTCCTGTCTGTGCAGCTATGCAGTAACCTGACTTGAGGAAATTATTTGCCTGAAAAAGCCATAAAAGAGAAGAACTTGGATTTAGTTTCCTTTTTGATGGATCAGTTCCCTGATCCATTCACCTTGCAGTAATAAGTAGCCATGGCGCAAAGAGGAGGCAGAGAATAAGTCTGTATAACTGTTACTGTGAAAGCACAGCCATAGAAAAAATGGCTATAACAAGATAATTATTTAAACTAAGTTAAAGCAGTTTTACTAGCTAGCTTGCTAGCTCTTCAGCTGGTGTAAATTAATGCAAACCCACGACTACTCGTATATTATGCCACTGAGGTTTTGACTCAAATACTTCCATGGTTAGATGTGATTAAGATGATGGGACTTTCCCTTCCTAATAAGAGAAATACCCTGTATGTAGCCATGCAGAACCATTTATAATAGTCTTCAGAGCTCCAGCATTAGCTGCAAGGAAGCTATCACTAGTTATAGTGAATCTTGGTTTTTTTCAGCCTTAAATATGCTTTGTTTTAGTGAGATAATTTACAGATAGAAAAAATAAATTGAATATTAAAGTTAGTCATTGGTCTCTAAATACATAGATTTCAAACTTTTATGAAACCTGATGCAACTTCTAATTTCCTGATTCACTGTGCAACCTCTAAAACTTAACTAATGCAAATAAGAATCAATCTTATTTGCGAAGAAGCAAAGAAAGTGCACTTAATTATCAGTTTACACCCAGAGCAACTAGAATAACAGAACAGTAGCAGTAGATTATTCTACCCCAAAGTTACATCTGTGGGGTTACCAATTTGTTTCTTGGGAGGTGAAGACTCCGTTCATGAAATGGCACTTTGGAAAAAAGGGATCAGTGCCTGTTCTCTTGGTCAGGCAGCACTCCTGGCGTGTCTGGGGAGCAGGCGCGATGGCGGGGAGGACAACAGGACTGGAGACAGGAGCAGAGTCCTGGTCACATACTGTTCTGTTTTGCAAACCTCTAAAACCGGACTAACCCTGATACTATCACAGTATCACAGTATGTTTGGGATTGGAAGGGACCTCAAAAGATCATCTAGTCCAATCCCCCTGCTGGAGCAGGAACACCTAGGTGAGGTCGCACAGGAACATGTCCAGGCGGGTTTTGAATGTCTCCAGTGGGATGAGTAACTCCAGATTGACCGCATTATATCTAGGAACTGATTATTGACCATAATCCATATGTAACTACCATTTCACAATGAAATGCGACTAGTTTGCTGATAAAAGATGTCATTCCATAGAGGCCAGTTTGGGAAACTGTGCTGGTTAGGGGCAGCTGAGAGTCTTGCGCAGAGTTTTGGTGAGTTGCAGGTGGGCTTGTTCTTTGCAATTAGGAAAATAATACAAATATTTCTTTAACACAAGCCATCTCTGAAACATGAAACACTTGCCTACGATGCCCTTTTTCCATATCAACAGAATTCAGTGTTTGTACCTTATTGTGTCCATAAGACAATGACCAATGCTCCGTGTTTTATTACCCAGGCTGTTTGGGCAGTGGCTTTAAATGCTCACTTTGGCTTAATAACACAATATTGCATTAACATATCAGGATCGAATTGTTGTCTGTGTTTGTGGAAATGTATCCGGCTCACCCCAGAGGTTTTGAGAATTTGGCCACTCCCCTTTAGTCATTATAGAAAGAGACCTGCCAAGATGAGAAATTACATCAGGAGTGTTGAATATTAGGATTAATTGTCTTGAACCAGTGCAGTGGAGC
Organism: Streptopelia decaocto; assembly: GCF_964273445.1. Classification (NCBI taxonomy): domain Eukaryota; kingdom Metazoa; phylum Chordata; class Aves; order Columbiformes; family Columbidae; genus Streptopelia; species Streptopelia decaocto. The sequence goes on from NC_138664.1 coordinate 8,817,410, forward strand.
AGGTAGGCAAGTCAAATAGAGGTGGGGATAATGAGGGCCAATAGGCAGCCTTTATTGTCTTCTTTCATAAAGAAAAGTATTTAAAAGAAACTATTTCCCATCTTTCAGCACAACTAAAATTGGAATTTAAAGCTTCTGCATTTTCAACAATGTGAAAATTACAGTGTTCAATAAAGAGAGGATTTCTTTTTAAACAGCAGAAACCTGGTTGAACAAAGATCATCTGTGGGCCATTAGCTATTTCTTTCTTCAATGGTAGCTTAGCACCAGCTTTTCCCTGAAGCTGATAAGATTGGTCTAACCTTCTAGACCTTTGATATTGATCTTTAGCCTTTTCAATTGGACATTTTTACTGTGCTTAAACTGTACCTCCTGGTTGCTTCAAACACTAATTGTGCTGAAAGTAGTAATTCATTAAAGGTAATGGTAGAGTGGACTAAAGAGGGGAAGCTAACACAAACTGTAACATAACAACGACAATCAGTTAATAAAGAGAAGCGCATTGGATCCTTCCAAAGACTGAAGATTTTTCTTTAAAAGTGTGAATTGGAATTATCAAGGTGTAATGCTCATCTACTGATATCCTTACTGCCTTCTGTCATTGCTGAAGACTCACCAGACACTGCTGCAGAGTTTCAGTGTCTCTGAAATGGGTAAAGGTCCCAAACCTTTCCCTTTCTATAGCAGCTCCACTGTGTCCCCATTTCAAAAGATTCCCATTGCTATCTGAAACTTAGAGACCTTCAAACAGTCCTTTGTTTCGGCTTTAATCCTTTAACCAGCTGTTTGTTCAGTTGTCTCTCCAACACAGTTCCAGCAGACTGCTTTGTGTTTCCTTGTTGAGTTTATGTTTCATCACAGAAATATCACAGGCCTTTGAAAAAAAGAAGACATTCATTTTTGTGAGATATACTGGTTCAAGGTAGTGAACAATCAGTTCGGATTAACTTTTCAGGAAATTTCTACCTTTCATAGCTGAACTCTTTTGAGAGGTCTTTCCAAGATTAGTGAAATCAAAGTATCAAAATGAAATTCTGTGGTCTTAGCACTCTATTTCTTCTCTATTCAAGGAAATGAATTCTGACAATAATAGGATTTTTGCTTAAGGAACAACTCAGAATCCAGATTTGGCCCACAGTCCAGATAAATGTTCTTCTACTCTAGAGAGTCACCAATATGGATTAGGATATCTGTTTTGCATGCAAAATTTTAATCAGTAAATTCAAAAAAAGATTCTTTGGCATTACCTTGGATAGATTCCAGGATGCCTTGGAAGGTATCTTAGCTTCTGATTTCCAGGTACACACATACTTACAAAAGTCTGATGAACTTTGGTAAGCTCTCTATTTCCTGACCCTATAATGCAAAATACTTGGTGAATGCATTTGGCTTAGTGTTATGGGTAACTTTCATGATCTGAATCTGCTATCCATGATAACAGAAAGCACTATTTTTCCTATGTTTTCCTTTTTTTTTTTTTCCCCCAAGATTTATAGATTCTATCCACCAGGCACCTTTGTACCACTGTACTCGAATTCTACTATCCAAAATGAAATTTTTATATACCATCTATCACTGTGAGCTGAGTGCAATGAATAGAAAAGGCAGCTCTCTATCTTACCAATAATGAAAAAGTACTTCACTTCCCAGAAGAAATAAAGTGGGAAGCTACATACCTATTTCTTCTGGAAACCACTCCAGGATTTCACAAAGGATGTATATCAACATATTCACCTTGGATCAACCAAATACCCTTCAGTTCTGCATCTGCTAATTTTCCTGATCAAGCTCCTTTTAATGTACTTGCGTTATGATGTCCCAGTTCTTATGATGTTCAGAACAGATTTGTATATACTTGAGTGAAGGAAGAGTTGAAGCCACTTTGAAATTCTGGCCTATTGTTGTTATTGTGATTCACATACATTTAATTTAAAGTGTTTTACTTTACAAAAAAAGAGAGAAGTACTATGTTCTGAATATAGAACTGTTGTTAGCAAGGCCCTGCAAATCTTACTTCTTTTCCTAAGTTTGATGATACTTCTCATTTCTGTCTTGTGCCCATTTAAATATAAGTACGTTTCCCATGGCTCTACGTGGACTGTAAAAACTTGTGCATAATACAATAGTTGCCTTTACAAAAAGTAAAAAAGAACTGACCGTGAAAAAAAGATCTGTAAACGTGCAACTGTTCCCAATAGCAAGCATAATTAATAGCAACTGTAATGTAGTGTAGTGCTGTAAGCCAGAAATAATGCTACCACCATTAAATACACATATGTTAACAAGATCACAAGGAATGAAAAAACATTCTCATTTCAGACATCCATTAGTCTCTCAGCTTTGCCATCTACAAAGGGCCTGTACTAGCGCTCTCATGCTAATACAGTGTGTACTGCTTGGAAGGCAATACGGGAGAATGCAAAATAGCGAGCAAATTGCTGCAAAGATGGAATCAAGTTTTTGCACTACATAAATTCACTGCAAAACTCCTCAGTGCGTTAGGATATAATTTGTCTAAAGCTTCAAAAATAAGTGTGTGTTGTAAGACAGACAGCTCTACATCAGAGAAAGGGTGGCTTTGTTTCTCCAGGAATTACTGAAGGAAAATGAAAAAATAGTGACCAGTTTACATGAATTCTGTCTTTCCACCTACGTAACTCAGTGTCAGCCCTGGGATTTAGCTTTTCCTTTCCAAGATGCAAAGGTACACAAAAGAGGTAAAAATGGGGCTTCGCAACATGACCCATTTTTGAGAAGCAGCAAGAGCAAACTCTTTACCAGGCCAAGGGGCAGAGACTTTGAGCAGGTTCTTATTACTCTAGAAAATACCATTCTTTTTACAAGCAAACTCTATTTGTGCGAAATCTGTGGTGTGGCTGATTGTCTATCTAGTCTACTTTAAATTTGGGGGGGGAAAAAAAAAGTATTTTGTAATAATTTTGCCTAAACCACAAAGAGTGATGACAACAACTTGGTTGAAATATGTTTAAAAACATCAATAGGTGTGGGGGGTTTTAAATTTCCTGTGGCTTTTTTTTTTAAGTTGTCTGATAGAGTAGTATATGACGAGTGACATTCAGTGGGGGATCATTGATCGGCTAAGACAGGCAGGCAGTTCCTCTGCATACGGATTTAGTATTTAACCGTGGATTTAAGAAAGTTGGATTATTTTATTTCAAGTTCACACAACTTCTTTTCTCCCTAACACTTACATGCTGTGACAGAAACACCACCTGCCTTTGACTGGGTATGGTCCCCTGTGGTTTATCTTTATTCAACAGTTTATACAAAGTAACTTTTTAGCTTTAGGAGACCTTCAAAGTTTCTTCTCTAGGTGTTGGGGTCTCTGAAGCATCTAAGTCTGTGAAAAGAGATATTTCAGCCATCTAAGATATGCCCTGGGTTTATACGTAACTTAAAAAAAAAAAAAAAAAAGAAAAAAAGAAAAAGAAATAACTACAAAAGATTAGTCACAAAAATGGTCTAATTGGCCAGAAGTCTCTCCAGTGGCAGGGTGTTTTATTAACTGGAAGAGACATCACAGACAGTATGCTGAGACAAATCTGACCCGACTTCTGCTAATGTTGTCTAAGAATGGAAGAGCAGGATGTGAGGGAATAATTTTGCTGGATTTTTCTTCACAGAAAGCGAGGGTTGATTTTTTTTTTTTTTTTTGCTTCCCCCTCACCTCCCTCCCTGAAATCTTTTGTGAATTAATTTTCTATTTCCTGTGATCAGGGTTTTTCTCATACCTCATTCATACCAAACATTGCATTGAAAAATGTCAAAGATTGGACAAAGGACAAAAGAACTATGCACCTCCCATCTGGGCAGCATAAGTAATGACAGGGTCAAGATTGAAGTCCATGAATCCCTCCATTACCTCACTCTCCCACTTTCTATTTCATTTTTAAGGATGCCCTGAAATGTGAAGACTTCTTTTAATGCCTTATGAGAGTTACTGTGCGAAAGGTGATCAAAAGGACTCTGCTGGCTTGGGTGCCCTTTATCTCCGAGGAAGGTGATGCACAGCATCTGGAGATGATGGAACGCATGATTAACATTACCACAGAGAATGATTAATTTCTTCTTAAAGCACCTACTTCCAGATTATCCATCATTTCATTAGAGTGAAAAAAAAGTTCTTTTTGAAAGGGGGCTGTGCCCCTGAACCATGAATAACTAACCCACCTCTTGACATGTTTACTAATTGAGTAGCAGAGTATGCTTAATATTATGTTGAACAAATAGTGGTGGCCCCTCTTCATGCAGAAACAAAAAGGTAGGAAAAGAACAAAGTGAATTTGAGACAGTAGTTTAATAAAGCAGTCAAATTATTTTCATTTTATGGAAAGTGTCTTTTAAATATATTAACTAGCTTTATTTTACTTTTTTTTTTTTTCTTAAAGCACTCTGTGTATATCAAGCTAGACTTTTTTTTTTTCTTTTAAGTTATCTGGATTACGTAATGTTTTGAAAATTATATCTTTGAATTCTCTTGGAGAGAATTGCTGTTCCTATAGTATTGGGAGGGTGTCCCTGGGGGTGTGTAAGCTCTTACATCGACTTTCCATGTTACAGTCAGGGACCAATCCTGCAAACACAATGAGGAAAAGGCTGATCTGATGTGGGCTGTGCTGAGTTTACCAGGGATCCGTAGCTGGTGATTCTTGAATCTAATTGAAGAGCTGAGCAGGCTGCTGGCAATTTGTAGAAGGAAAACCATCTACTTTCTTTTCGTCAACCATCCTTCTTTTTACAAGCGGCTGCATTCTTTTTGTTTTTGTTAATGGCACTGAACAGCTCTAAAGTTCAGATCAATACGGTGCTACCTTAGTGCCTTGCTCACATATATAATATCTTCTTATATTAATCCTGTTTCCAGGGAAGTGTGACAGGCAGTGGTGATACAGAATACTAAACTGGTGATTATTAATCACTGTCTTTCAGATCAATAATCCACTGGAACTTTTCCTTTCCCTTATCCTATTTTTTTGTCATTTGAAGTTAAACAGAAGTATTTATGTGTGTACTGCTGGCATTGTGTTTGTGTGTTTAATAACACGGATGTCCTTCCGTTCAGTATCAGCCAAGTGTCTGCAGCTTTTGCAGCACCTTCTTGCTGTTCAGAGAGTGATTGCCCAAGGTATTCATCCCACCCCAGGCTTTCAGGGGCACCCCAAGATGTTAATTGTGGATGCAAGATGGTAGATAATATGGTATTGCTGGTAATATAATGCTTGGTTGGTACTGTTGCCTGCAAATCAACAAAGGCAGGAGACCTGGCCCTAAGAAATAAAGCCACCCATAGCCTTCTGCCTTTGTTTGATTTCAGGAGCATTAGTTACATTATAGTGTGTTCAGATTCTAATGTTGGAAATTTGAGATCTGGACATTGTACCTTAAGTGCTGTGACAACAGAAGCATGAGAGGATGTTTTCTGAGAATTTTAGAGCATCCCTTGAAAACGATGCAGCGTGAAAACCCCACTTGACACACTCCTGACTTTTTCAGGAACTTGCTGTTGGCTGCAGGAAAAAAAAAATAATCATGCTTTCTTAGTTTATTTTTTACATCTCTCTGTTTCCACCTGCTTTTTTGTGACGTACAGGCTGGGGGGCAGGCCGGAGGGGGAAGAATCGCTCCTTGAAAGCCACCTCTGGCATGACTATTACAGGAGACAATGAACTCGAACATGCTACTCTCCCTTTTTTCCTCCAAAGATCACGAACTCGAAACTCAGTTGTGCATGCATGGAAGTTCTAAAAACATTACTTAAACAGCAGCCAAAAGACCTTTGCCAGCTCTGGCCTACTTCTCCCCTTGTTGGGGCTCAGCACTCCCACTCAGTTGACTACTTGTCCTACTCTTTGCCCTCTCTGCTCTGCTGCAATCGTCCTGGAATTTTCCTCTATGCAACTGCTGTCCAAACCAGCTGCACCCACTACATCTTCAGCAGTGGACCGAGGAGGGTATTAATCATATTTTTGAGGAGGACACTCTGCTATTTATCTCTCTGACACCTCCAGCGTTTGGGAGCCCACTGCTGCACACAGCCCATTGACTAGTAATATTACACATTACCGTGCTCCATTGCCTCTCCCTGCCCTCTTCATTGAGTGGCTGTTCAACAGTGGAGTTGTGTTTGTTCAATCAGACATAATTTATACCTTTTTTTATTCCTTCTGGAGAGCTCTTGCTAATTTTAAGTCTAAGCACTGCGTTTCCCATATAATTCTAGCTCCGACGTCACTGGAACGGAAGACGGTCAAATAGATCCAATTTCAGACTTGTTCGAACTTGTTGGTTTTGAATCACCAAATAGATGATTTAAAAACAAAGTGTCAGGGAAGATCATCTGATACTTACTTTAAAGATCCAAGTTTTATTGCATGTCTAAGAATATATATGTCTTCTATCTCTAAAGGGAATACCTGCAACAGCACATTGTACTGTGATCCCCTGGAAATTGTCCAACATGCAAAGTCTGCAAAGGACAAGAGATTAATAATTCAGTTAATTTATAGCAAGCGCATTTTTTTGTTTTCATTTTTAAAAAGAAATTTATAGAAAGAGGAGTGGGTAAGGGAAGAAAGCTATTGTAAGACTAAATGACTAATTATTCATCCTGGAGTTTGTTACCCTTTCAGATTCATCAAACTGTGTAATGAGAGCAGCAAGCTTAAGATGTGCCTAATTTTACACTGTTTAGACAATGTAAAGAAACAGAACAAAATCTTTGGGGAAAAGGATTACTCATCACAGAACATGTGGATTATGTCATATAGGAGAGCCTAAATAAACTCAAAATTCCTTTCTTTGTTAAAAACAACAAACAAACAAAACACCATGTTTTAGCATTTTTTTCCCTGGATGAAATTTCTGAGGGATGTAAACTGATGAAATTTCTGGAGGAACTAAGCCAATTTAGCCCAGATAAGGGTTTAGCGCATCAGGTCCTAGTAAATAGCTCATGCAATGAAAAGATCCCTCTGGTGCCAATCACTGTGGTGTATAATAATAATAATCTGTATTTCATTCTAGCTTCTGTTCTCTCCACTCCACTGGAACTGCTCTTGCCAAGGTCTCTGGTAACCTCTTCAGGGCCAAATCTCAAGGCCATTATTCCATTCATATGTTCCTTGACATTTTGGCCACATCTGACAGACCTCATTATCATCTCCATCTTGAAATCTTGGTTTAAAGACTCTGTCCTGGAACCCGTTCCTCCTGTTAACTTTCTGTTTGCTCCTACAGTGACCTTCTTGGGCCACTTTTTTCCATTTTTTTTAAACTCTTCAGGGCAGTGTCCTCTGAACTCATCTTCATCTGTATCCAAATCATTTCCATTGTAATAATAATTTTGGCTTTTATCACCTGCACTACTTTCCTAATGGAGATGCCGTTGCACTGGCTTGCCTCAGAGCAGCCAAGTCTAGACATCTGCTCATCTCTTTGACATCTCATCCCAGATGCTTTATCACCAGGCAAAATTAATGTGGGTAAAATACTTTATTACCTTCTTAACCTCATATTCAAACATGTAACCTGAATACTGTGCTAACTGCACCTTCTTTTTCCCCTTGTACTTCCTTGCTATGTCTAGAACTTGCCTCCTCTTCTCTCAGAAGAGCTCTCAAGTTCTGGAAATACCCACTCTTTTTCTTGTGTGCAAACCTAAGCTGAGCTGCAACCCCTTCTGAGGTGCAATTTGTGGAAGAATCCAGGTCAGTGGATGGGGTGGGCATGGAGCAGGCCCATGTGGTTGGCATACAGCCCTGTGGGAGATATGGCATGTATGCAATTAAGACAGAATGCTCTGGGAATTGCGCTGCTAGCCTCTAACAAACCTCTACTGAGCATATGCAGATGGTGATTTGCAGAGGATTATAATTTGGCCACGTTTTGTTGAATATTCATGAGGACAGTGAACGATACCTCTCTGTCCCTACACTGGCCTCTACCACATTTTGAGACAGTCCCCCAATGCACATTAGTGGAGTTTCAGTTAAAAAATTTTAAGCCTTTCAGAACAACTGGTGTGATCATTTATTCTTCCTGAAGCTTCTTCTTAGAAATGGCTGAACTGTTCTGTAGAAGCTTCTATGCATTTTTCAGCATGAAGCAATAATAAACCCAACAGCTCAAACAATCATTAAAAAGTTGCAGTCTACTGCAAACAACCTTCACCGTGGACATGCTGTCACTCTTGCATCTCTTTTCAACATTTCCGCTCTAAATTAATCCTTAAATTTAAAAGTGAGGCAAAAGTAATGTGTACTTCTTTCAGGGAGATCTCATCCTTTTTTTCAGCCCAGGTGGAAAGCTGAGCATAATCAGTCAGAAAATGAAGGCTCAAGGTAACATGTTTGTTGTAAGAAAGACAAAGAAAAAAAAAATGAGCTTTGTGTTGTAACTGAAGTCTTGTATTATGTTTCCTGGTCAACTGTAGGCTTGGAGGGGATTCCTCTCCTGCTCACTGGAAGCTTTTCCGTTAACTTTCAGGGCAGAAACCTTCATCTTTCTGCACCTCTGTACCCTTGATAAGGTTCATACTGACTTCACAGGTCTGGTATCAGCTTCTCTTGATTAGTGTTCACAAAGCCCAGAGAGGTGATTTATAGGACTGCAAACATTTTTAATACCTGACTTCAAAGCTGGCCCTGCTTTGAGCCAGGGGTTGGACCAGATAACCTTCCAACATCCCTTGAAACCTAAATTAGTCTATAATTCTGTGATCAGTGTTCTAAGTGGAAGGAACTCTGATGAAAACACACATGAGATCCTAAAGGTTACGAACAGGTATGATCCTAGTCTACCACACAGCAAAATAAAAGAAGTTCATCTAAACTGTTTGGGGCTACTCAGTGAGGGGCAGTGGTGCTTTATAGTCTAAACTCTGTCATTGAGGATCCTCTGATCCTATTTCAGACCCCACAAGCAGGCCAGGCCAAATACGATGTTGTTATTTGGACTACAGTTGCCAGTCTTCCCTAAACAGTAAGAAAATGAGCTGAGTTATTATTCCCAGGTCTGCCGTTTATGAGCTCTTATTGGTTTTGTACAGAAACAACCAGAAGAAGGAATATTTGTTCCATTGCAGTTATTTTGTAACAGAGAGTTTCATAATACTTGATAACTTAAAAGATTAGTCCACAGTTTGAAACTTTCCACTATACTTGGCTTCTGATTAAAAAAAATTTTTAAAGTTAAAAAAAAAAGGGAAGAAAGAAATCAAACCCTAAACCAAAACCCCAAAACATATCTGAAGGCAAAGAAAGCTTTATCGTAGAGAAACATATCCCAGTTGCATAACAGGAAAGGTTTGCAGCTGGGCTGGGTTAGCTGTGCAAGACAGGTGATCCTGTTTCAGAGGCAAAGGACAAGACAAGGAGCCAGATGAAGGACGAATCTCTTGACCTCTAGGCCTGTGCTGGCCTATGTGAAAGTCAGATCACAGGACTAAGTAAGAGCTGATTGAGCAGAAGATGGGAGTTGTCTGTTACATCCTCACTTTTTAATTAGATCTTCTAGCTGCACGTCCTTTGATCCTGAGCTGTACATGACAGTAACCACATTGACAATGGGGATTAAATCAGGAATAAGTTAGGGCTACTGTCTTCTACAGCTAAGTGAGGGTGTGGTTTTATTTTTTTTCCTGTGTAGGAATTTCTCTACACAAAAAAGTTATTCTGGCATCATCTGGAGAGGTTTTAAATGGAGATAGTTAAGCTGAATGAAAGGCTGTATGGATAATCTTGCTTTGGTGTAATGGCAACTTACTCAAAGTTCATTAAATCCATTTCTAATTAAATTTAATTCAAATTAAGCCACTATTACACTGCAGTAAACATGTCCACATACCTTTGTGAACTCTCACTTTAAATTCTCACCTTAAGTTATGTGGATACAGCTTTCTAGCTAGCTGAGCAGAGTATTAGGCTAGAGAATGTGACAGATGACAGCATCCATGAAGAATATCAGTGTGCTGCCTTCTTTAATTTTCTCCTGTCTTTTTGTGTCTAAATAAGACAGCAACAGGAAAGCCTGTTTATATAGTTGTTTGCTGACAACATGTTGCTCTGCCACATTCAGTGGTTTTTAAGCGTTCTTCACACCAGCTTGCTCTTTGTGGAGCATTTTGATGTGTGTATCTCTAATAACTGGAAAGCATTCACTGTCTTCCCCTGGCTACACCTGTACTAGTAAATTAAATGGGATCACCTGTCCTCATGAGTGGTGAGAATGGTCCTGGACATGTTTTTGCTCGTGCTGCCCGCCACCCTCCAACACTGTTCTGGGAACACGGAGGAGTGAAGTGGTGCAGGGTCTGTCCCCATCCCCACCCTCAGTGGCCTCTATGGAGGGTGGGAGAGAGCAGGGATGTTTTGGTTGTATCATCCCCTTCTTCATGTCACCTGCCCTGATGAAGCTTAGAGAGAACTTGGGCTAAATCAGCTTGCAGTCCATGGTTTTATAACTGAATAATTAAGCTCAGACTAACTTCAGGGCACTTTCCTAAATGTGAACAAAAGCTTGTGGATAGCACTATAAATTGAACCCACCCACCTGAACCGCTGCCAACAAATCTGCCAAAGCCCCTTCCTGTGGAGATGAACCTTCTCCTGCAGGTCTTGTAAATGAATTAATTATGTGTCTGTTGAAACAGAGCACAGGTTCATCAGTAGTGCTAATACTTGGAATAACAAAGTTGTTAAGTTTGCTGCAATTCAGTGTTGCCTGGTGCTGTTGGAGTTCACAGCTGTCCCATAACACCCTTGTTTGCTAAATTCCGCACACAGAACGGCCCGGGTGTGGCTTAGGGATGTGTTGGGGTGGGGTTTCTAATAACTGTTACTTTAATAAACATTTGAACTAAGGAATCCATCAGTAGTTTTTGAAAATAACAGCCTTGCTATCAGCAGGTAACCAGAAATGCATTCTTAAAGATAGAGATGAGCTCACTGGAATTTTTTGTCCTTAAGAAAAGAAAAAAAAAAGAAAAATCCCACAAGGCTAGTGAGCAATTACAGCTTAATTTACAAAAACACTTAAATGTATATTGTCTTGTGAGCCATTTAGTCCTATTGTCTTCAAATGGAAGCTCATTCGTGTGCTTAACTCTAAACAGCAACTTAAAGGCTTCATTGAATCAACCCCTGAGATACTAAGGAGACCTTTGTAAAAGTAACTATTGATGCAGGTAAAACTTGGGGAAAAAAGCAAAGAGCAACAAATCTGCCAGTATGGATAGCTCAGCAGAAATGACTGCAGAGTCTGGGCTGTCCAGACCAGCCAGTGAAGTGACCACTTGGGAAGGTATCAGGATGAGAGGTTCCTCAGGGTAGACACAGCATGTAGGGGCTGATCCAGCAGATATTGGGCACTTCAGTGACAATGTTGCCAACAAAAGGAAGATACTTCAGAAAAGAGAGAAATAAATAGATGCGGAAACTTGGGAGAATGACTTATTGAAAAAGGAAGAAAATGTGAAGTGAGGAATACAGACCTATTAATGGATGTCTACCACAGACCATGGGTATGCCTTGCTGATGCTGGAAGTGTGTAAACACCAAGGTCAAAGAATTAATGAGGGCACTAAAATTCACAGTGACATGGAAAACAAAAAAAAAAAAAGGAAAACTGAGGTTCAGAGTCAGTGGGGTTGTGCTGGAAAATGCATAATGGCCAAAACGATGAAGGAGCACAGATCCACAGATGTATAGGTAGCTGTGAGAATTTTGAAACAAAATCCAAAAAGGGGCAAGGGAAGAGGAGGAGAGATGCCTGCCTTGATGAGCAAAGGGGAGGTGGAGCAGCAGAAGGAAAAGGAAACTTGCTGTGGTGACTTTTAATAGCCAGACCCACCAACCTGAACCCCTCACAGCCCTGATGATGAGACAAAATGTCCCAGAGTGACCTATGATACCACCAAGCAGCTGTTCAAGGGGACTAGAGGAAATATCATTGTGTAGCTTGCTTAAACCGAGCCTGAGTAATACAGTATTTACCTGGCTTGAGAACAGAGCAGGAGAGAAGGTGATTTTTTCTTCCATGCCTAATACTTCTTCATTGGGACTCTAATAACCAACATGAATCAGTAGTGTTATTTTCAATAGCTTTTCATTTTAAATGTGGGTAGCACCTTTCAAGCAGTGACAGATCCCAAGGCCCACCCCTCCTGTAGCTGCAGGTAATATCCCCATGTTCCCTGTGCGGTGTTGGCAGGTACTGTATATTTTAGCACATTTTGACAGGCCTCTACAGCATCTTTGAATCAATCAAGTTCTGCTAAATCTAATAAAAAATTACCATTACCTTTAAATTACAGTAAGAAAATTGTAAAAGGATAATAGTACCAGTCCTGCTGTCTTGGTTTAGGAAGATGCATGCTTTTTCTGTCAATCTCTGCATCTTCACAGGAGCTGATTTTCTTACTCAAACCCCTCTGTGTCTGAGAAGTGTTATTATCACATTGCAAATAAGAAATGCGTGACAGTTTTGTTTTGAGGACGTAAAAAGGGGATCTGATGACTCTGGGTGTATGAATATATTAGCCCTATTTAAGGCCCACCTTGGGTCAGATTTGCAGAGATATCAAGTATAGTTCCTCAGTTGTGGTGGAGTTCTGAACAAGTAGTTCTGAAAACTATTTGAGATTAACCTAATAGGAAATTATGTCCTGGATCACTTGGGAAACCTGTAGCAGATTTGGGAATCAAACTGAGCTCTTCTTGATCACAAGTACCTTTTATGCTGAGGTGTTTTATGTATAAAACCAGGGTCATTGTGAGCTTAAGTTTTGAAATGTCCATATGCAAAACCTGGGAGAAAACAGAATTGCAGGTTCTGATGGTAATGGAGATATTTCTTTCATCTTACTACCCACCTATAGTGGTAGTAGCATCTGACATTGACCCAAAGAGGAATGGATGTTCGATGCTGATGAAGGAATGTAGTTGCAAACATCATCATTTTCTGATCTTTGTGCATGGAAGTCCATAACCTAAAGTTTTCTGGTTGATGGGCACCCTTTTTCCCTTCTTTAGTTTGCTTTAGAGGCCTAATGCAGTGTCTTTTAAAGGAAGAAGAAAGATTTCCAGTGTCTTAAAGAGTTATTGAATCAAGGCTGTAGCTCGCACATGTATGCACATGCATATAAATTGCAAATATTGTATATACACATTATACGATCACACATATGCATTTGTATATACTGTTTATATGCATCAATGTTATGCTTTTTGTGTTTTTATTATCATGGTTTGTAATCCCACCATCATTCATAGTCTTACCAAATAGCACTGTGGGCAGCATGCCAGCTTCCTTCACATTCCCGCTAAAGTCACTTGGAATGTATCTGAATGTGGCAAAACACATTTGCCAAGTTATGTGCATAAAAACATCCTTTGATCTTTCAGACTCATAAATATGTAATAAAGTACATGATTGCCCTACTGATCTGTCCTACATCAATCTTACATCTCTCTTTTATTGATTCATCAAAATAAGATACGATCAAGGTACAAAGAGTTAAAGAAGCTATTTATTTTAATGTTTCCTTGGAGAGCTTGCATGTTATTTTGAGTACAAATTATATATATAATATTTCATGAATGATGTTTGAAGCATTAAAAATCACCTCTGCACTTCAAGTTAACACAAAACTCTGGCAGTCAGCCATCTTTTATTTGCTTTTTTCTTTTCCTTCCTTTTTTAAAAGGAACATTGGAGATGTGGTGTCATTTTTTCTAGGCCATACTTAAGGTTTTTTCCTTTCTATTTCTAAATCATGTATCAACTGATATTGTAATCCAACTTTGAAATGTTCAGGAAATCATACTTTGCAGTAGATTTAGTATACGAGCTATTTGGATTGAGTAGTGAGCCTTGTCCCAAACCAGGGATTATCCTAATTTGTACTGAGGGTAAAATGGGAGCTGTGGAGGCCCAGAGAGGCATTGCAGGAGTAATGACAGGGGTAAAAACTTGGCCTGAAAATATCCATACTAACAAGCCTTACCTCTGCCTTGTGGTTTCTGAGACACCTTTAAATGACACAGTTCAGACTTGGGCTTTATCAGGTGTAAAGCCACTGAAGCTGATACAAGTGAAATGTATTTGGAAAGAGGGAAAATTATGCAAACCATAAATAGAGCAAGTTACATAGCGGGTGATAAAATCTACATTTTGTTTCACAAGGGAGAAATCAGGTGGAGTCCTTAAGTATTTGAGCTGTTATTCTCGCTTGCTGGGAAAAGAATGCACTTTTCCCCATGATGCTGCATCCATGGAGTTAAAGGACAATCTAAGTTTGCTTTGACATATTTAGTGCATCCAACAGAGGCTGGTTTATGTCAGCTAACGCATTTTTCACAACCACTTTATGGCGCTTACTCTTTGGCAGTGTAAAAGCATCCAGTTCTGAAAATGTACTGATAATGAATGAAATAATTTCTGAACAAGTCCTGCCAACCAGGTAGCAGGCAGCAAACTGCAACACACTTCTCTGAGGCTGTAAAATATGGAAAAAAGTGACATGGGTGCAGAAGAGTTCACCTCTTTGTCAGGTTCTCTTTGGCCTGCCGTATGAGCTGTAGAGTCTGGGAAAGTGGAATCATTTTTTTGTAGTTCTTGCCATGAATCCACCAGCAGTAACAGGCAGAACAGACATAGATTATTGTGTGATTTTATGATAATCAAGACGCTTAGCTGACTTGGAGACTGAGAGAGAAAATAGAGGTGCCAAGTGCTTTGTGATGTTTGGCATCTCCCCTTTGAGGATCATCACACATAGAAAACATTAATTAAGTTTCAAGTCACCCGACAATAGAAAATGTTGTTACCCTTTTCTTTCACTAGTGAGAAGCGAGTCCAAGTGGCGTAATCAGCCGTATGGAGCGAACCACTGGCTGGGCTGGAAAAATTACTCAGACTCCTGACTCGCAGTTCTGCAGCTTAGCCAGCAGAAAGCACTGGCTTTTCCTCACTTCCAGTCAGCAGCAGATTATGGCTCCACATTACGCTCGAACATGCTGCCAGGATGATAACCTTTGGAGATAGCAAGCCATATGCTGATTTCTGTGACGTGGATATAGCAAGAGCAGTAGTTTTGCAGTAAGGAGGGACAGTGTGGCCTTTTCCTACCAGTCACACGCTGCAAAGTCCATGTGAGGATTTGATCCATCTGGATACGTTCTCTTGTCTCCCATCCCATTTCCCTGAAGGTCGGTTGTCCTCCCTTGACCTCCTTCAGGTTCCTCAGTGGTTCATGTTGAGATCCCTGCAGCTTCCCTGTAGATTTTCCCAGCATCCCTCTTTGGTGCTGAGTTGCCAGAGTCTCATACCTTCCCTAGATGAGAAGGAAATCCCTTTGCTCCTCCCCAGTCAGCCTCACTTATTTTCCTTGCAGAGACCTGCAGGTCAATGGCTGATAAAGCCCAGCACTGCGATGGAAAGGAAGGAAATTTTCCTGAGATTTTGTGCAAATCTAGAACCTCACCCTGATCCCAAGTTTGTTCTGCTGCTCCTGGCCAGGTGGCAGCTGCAGTCTTAGGAGCTCAATCATACCCCATCTCTCCCTCTGATTGCTTTTGTTTGAGTGACTTCTTCACCAGCACCATTTACCTGGTGATACAGCTTGAAGACCTGCAGCATGGAGGTGAGCACAACCCCTGCACCTTCATATCCACCACGGTACTAAGTGCATTTTGCCAATTATTGTTTTGTCTGTGCTGTGTTACTGATGCTGAGTCGTCACCATTTGGTTTCCAAAAAATTATTTCCTGATTGTTCTTTCTTACCCAGTTCTCAAACCTCCTCTCCAAATAATATTTTGGGTCAGAATATCTCTGTTACCAGTAATCTGGAAGTAAATCACTGTAGCCTCTGCCTGATATCCTTTCTGTGGGAGAAGTTGGGCTTCTGGACTTTTGTTTATTATTACTTGAACTATTGTTTATAGGGGGGCTGGAGAATTAAAATCTATAATTTCATTAGATTGTTTAGTCAAGAAGGCAGGGAAATATTGAAGAAGATTTTTCTAACACATTTATTGAGTCCACACAGAGAATAATGCAAAACAGAGCACGTAAACATACGTGGCAAGTAGGTATTAGAATGCTTTCTGTTTCTTATTCTTTTAGATGTGATTTTTATTTTAATAACACCCTTATGTTGCTTTTAAGTTATTTATCCTATTTATTTCACTTTTGGAATGCATTTTTACTAAACAGAAAACCTGCTTCCTGAAACTTTCTTCCACTTTTCCCAGTATAACTATTCAGCAAGATTAATTAAAGCCAAGAACTTTAATTTCTTCTAACAACCTCAAAGAACCCCACAGGTGAGACCACAGTGGCACATGAGGAGTCTAGTTTAAGTACCTCAGATATGGGCTTCTGATCCTACCTTAATATTAGTCACATTTTAAAATGAAATAGGAAATTGAAACAGGCTTTGTTTTCATAATTGTTTTTTAAAACTGGCATATTAAATCTTGGTGAAATATTTAGTAAGGACCGATGACTCTGCACCTTTGATTTGTAGGTGAAATTTTCATTCGTAGCTGCTTTTCCCTGGCAGGATTAAATGTCAAGTTCTCAAGTCTCTATGGAATTAGTAAGATTCTGTGATAGAAACTGTAGGAAATGAAACCGCAGTCAAGTGAAGGTAATTGCTGTAAACACTACAGGTTTGTTTTCACAGGTTTCCCTGGTAGACTTTTCCATGATGCATGCATGATTCCAATTTTTACAAAAATTATCTCTTTCTTCACTAACCTCAGGAAAAGGTTGAAACACTCAACAGACTTAGGCTGGCCAATGAAACTATTCTGATTTATATCTGCTGAAACCGCGCTGCAGGATTTGTTGTCACGTGTGTGCTGCTAAGGCAGGTTGCTGAGAATAGGAAAATGACGTTTTCTGGTAAAGGACTTGCCACCTTGTGGTTGAATGAATTCAGTGGAGGAACCCAGCCCTGAGGACAGACGGATGTCCAGGAAGGTGCCTCTGCTAAATCTCGAACAGTAATTCAGGGAGTAGTTTAGGACCCACCATGGAGGAAGTGAAGCCTCTAAAAGGTGATATATTTTGTTTAGATATCAAAAATAGGATAGCACGAAAAAAACCTTTACCATGTCTCCATTCACTGGCTATAGGCGTAGCGTAGGTGACTAAGATTTACAAATACATAAATCTACAGAGATGGCTGAAATGTGGTTGTGTGTGTGTTATCCTCTAGAAAAACAAAAGTGGGGGGAGAGAATACCTTTTCCTTTCCTGTATGAAGCACGCATTTTTCTTATCAAAATTTCTGATTTTCAGGGCACGTGGACATAGCAGAGCTGTTACAGCTGACCCAGTCTTTGTGCCTTAAGTTTTACTTGTCTGTTCATGCCTGAGAGAGAAGCATTGGATTGGGCCATACCTTAAAGATGGTCTTTTTTCTGTTCTTCTCCTGCTTTACGTGTTCATCCTGAATGGGTTATCACCATGGGGGTAGTTTTATTAAGGAACCAAAGGCTAAGAGTAAGTTTGGAAAGGCAAAAAAAGGTATGTTAAACAAATGCTGAGGGGAAGAAAATAATATGCCTATTTGCCTATCACTAAGTTTATGGGGGTTGGGGGAGTTAGAAGAAAATTTCATGGGTCAGTCCCATTCAGTGAAACTTGAATTCATTTGGGCACTTTCTGCTCTTAGATGAAGCAAACAGCAGTAGAGGAAATACTTCTGATATTCTTCCCCTTACTGCAACTGGGCATGAGTTAAAGCAGACTTCTAAGCTGGCTTACTAATAACATGCATTCCAAAGGGTCTGTGCATGTTTCCAATTTAGATCTGTAAATTAGATTTTATCCTCAACTTGCCATCGAGAAAAGACATTCATAAATACACCTGCATAAAGGTCCTTATTCATCTCTCTCGTCCCTGTTTAGGGTTGCTTTTAGACATTACAATATACTGCAGAACTAGACTGTACCTGTGAAATCCTGTGCCATGAAGAGGAAAAAGAACATTTTATTTGTAAGACTGCATTCTAGCTTCACAGTCCCTTGCCAGTTTAACTGGAATTTCAATATATCATCAAGAAATTATGATGCTTTGATTATTTAATTTATCTGGTTGAAGTATCTTTGTCTAAACCTCTTAGGCCCTGAAAAGGAACATAGGATGGTTTTGATACAGAGGATTGGATCCATCCTTCTTGCTACATTATTTATACCACTCTTATCACCATGGTATCAGAATGCCTTAAACGCCTTGTGTCATTTCTCTAAAGCCTCTTTACATGTCTGTTTTCTCCAGAATTGTTGTTATGAAAATTCTTACAACCATGGCCTTTCATGAGACTACCATCAGCTTGCTCGACCTGCTGAAAAAAATGTACTGGAGGGCAGTCTGCAGCATCGTGCAGTTTCCTCTGGTAGGGGTTTGTTGCTGTCGTATGGGCTCTGAGCAGGGTGGCCCCTCTGTGGCCACACTGATAGGACTGAAATATTCCCCCGTCAACCTTGTAGTGTCTCCTTCTTCAAAGCAGTTATCCCAGTCCATCCGTGTGGTTCTTACCACACTGTGCCTATTTCTGATGTAGCTGTCTGCTGCTGGATGCTGTTGCACACTCACTGTAATTACAGTGGCTGATGTCTCGGTGCACAGAGGAACCTGCTTTAATCACAGTCTCTGCACTTAGGGAAAACTGAAAGCAAGCCTTTTGGAGCATGTTTGGATAGTCTGGGATGTACTGTGCTCTGTGCTGGTCTGATCTAGGAGCCGAGTGTCCCAGCAAAACCAAACTGCAGCCGAAGGCATCCCTGGGGCAGCACGGCATCATCAGCTCATTACTCTGAGCTGTGCCCATCAGATGCAATCCATCTTCCCAGGAATGTTTTTTGGCTCAGGGGGTGAATTTTGTGAGATCTGTGTGTGGGTTTCAGCCACATGGCTCCTATTGACTGTAATGGGAGTCACGCTGCTAGAAACCCATGCACTCCCCTTGGGGTTACGCTCTCCCCTGATGTGTGTGGATCCTCTACGCATTAGGTCCGAGCGGGAGAGTACACCTCTGCCCTGCCTTGTCAGGAAGAAACCAGGCCTCCTGTCCACCTTTACCCCCACCCCTTTGGCCTTGTGTATTTATGGATGAGCAACAATGGAGACTCATTTCTATGGCGAGTTAGCAAGATTTATACTATAAATATTACATTACAGGGTTCAGACACGGTGCTATTTTCGAACATATCCATGCTTTGCTGCAGATCAGTGTGTACTGAAATATTTCCTTTGAAGAATACGTTTTTGAAACACATCATAAAAATTCTAGCATTGAGATTTCTCCGTTTGTGCCATTGTAGTGCATGTCAAAATGTCTTTATTAAAATAAGATATTAAAAAGTTATAGGTTTGACTTTTTTTGGAGGAGGAGGATTCTATGAGGGATTCAGAAAACAGGCAGCATAGCTTTAATTGAAGGAGACAGTGTTGTCAGTATATGTGTTCCTACAGTTATAAAGCCCAGCAGTATAGTATTCATCAAGTCTGATTCCACCTGACACTTGACTGAAAGCATTTTGCACTAATTTGCTTTGTGCTTGTCTAGTAAATCTAAAAAGAATGAGTGAAGGGGTGATAGGTGGCCATTAAACAGAATAAACAGCCTCTGGCAAGTGAATGAGTTTTACAGACTTGTTGCTTTTGGGAGGGGGAGGGTGGAAGGGGAGAAGATTATAGGTCTTTGAATCAGCATGTGGCTGCCTCTATCACTCTGTAATCACAACTGTTTTCTTTGGCCCGGAGACCCATGTGCACCTCCAGAGAGGCTACTACGGTGAAGAAAGAAGCTCTGCCCCCGAACCTCTGCAGGAGAGCCCTCCAGACATATGATTCATATTCCAAGTGTGATAGAGGCCTAAATGGCAATTATTTTATCATATAAACACCAGCGAGATAGATTTCAGTCTGGAGCTGATTGCTTTCCTCAGATAATCCTTTTCAAATTTTCCCCTACATAAAATATAACAGCTTTAGGGTGTTTTCAGGTCCCCACTTATGGTTCAACTTATGGTAAAAACCTTGGGCTTGTTGTCATCTTTGTCTAACTTCACTGATAGCAGGCAGGAAATAGCTGTGTAAAGGCAGGAGGGGGTAAATAGCTGACTCTGTGGTCTGTAATTGGTTCATAGTTTTGGACTGTGAAGAATAAAAAAGAAGGCAGAGGAGGACTGGAAGACAGCCTAACAAGGAACACATGGGCATCTGAAAACTAAACACAGCTGGACCAAGAAGTACATTTGACCGCCCGTTCCCTGCTCTCAGACTTCTTAGCATTGTTGTTGTTACCAGTGAAGAATATATATTATAGCATGGGATTTCAAGGGGGTGGATGGGAACTTTGCTGTGATAAAAGGCAAGATATCATGACTAACAAGAAATCAAAACAAAAACTTCCTTTCTCCATGTACTTATTTATTTAGTTGCTTGCTTCCTCGGGGTTCTCTTATCTTGGCAACCTCATTGCTGCAGTTTTGCTGGAGGATGGTGTCAGCTGCAGAATTTCAGGGTTTCATTCCCTGGAAAAGGATGTTCAACTTCAGAGAGATTTCTTTTTCCTTACCCTTTTCCTTATCCTCCCCTCCCTTGCTGCCTTCAAAACACAGGTATGCATAGAAACTCATGGACTGACAGAGGACATAATGAGCCTGGAAAAGAGAATAGTGTGATGAAAAACTCTACCTGTCGATACAATGTCAAAGAGAGGAAGTTTTAATCCTTCCCTTGGAAGGTGGGAAGAGGGATCACACCAAGCCCAGGTCATGCACTGAAGCCAGGCAGAGGCTCTCTGTGGGATTCGCAGTCCGCTTCTGTGTCTGGGATAAGTCGGCTTTGTTTTGGCTGCTTCTGGGACAGGGGAAAAGCTTTTCCTCTTGGTACCTCTGAATTAAGGGATCTCATTACTTGGACCTCATTAAAATAATCTCTGATCTGTTCTTGTGCCACGAGGAAATGACTGTTTCCTCCCTCTTCTCTCCTCCTTTCCCCTGATATCTGCACAAATATATTTTTCTTTTCTAAATTAAAAAAGATCTTGCTGGTTCTGCTGCACTTGGCTATTTACATTCTTTTAAGGAAAAAAAATCCCTGAAAACCCTGACTGCAGAACTGCCATTAGTGTTGATTGTGTCCAGCAATGCACAGTCCACTTGAAAAAAGGCAACATCCTCTATTTTTTAAGCCAAATGTTGTGCACCGCAGCAAGAACAAACAAGAGTGACTTTCATCCTTCAAACACTGAAGCAGCTTTGCAAAGCCTGACATGAAAGCGCCTCCCTTGCTCTCTTGTCCATGTAGGCCTGGAAATGGAGCTGAAATGGCTAACAACATTGGTAATAATAGGGGCCTGCCTGGCATCAAGAGGTGAGCCGAAAGACTTCAAAAGCTGGCTTGAGCATGGCTGCAGGAGCATTTGCTCTGGGATTCAGGCTCCAACTTTTATTCTCTCCCTTTGAAGAGCTTACAATTGGGCAGAGGGTGGAAACCAAGCTTTTTTGACATGAACTCTGCCATGGAAAATTATCAGAAAGACGGAGATGAAAAAGAATGTGTCCTGATTGTGCTGGGTATTTTTTTTATTTTATTTTATTTTTAAAAGTCGGCAAAACAAGGGGCTAGCAGTACTATAATCATTGATCCTGAAAAGGTTCTTCAGAGATTAGTGCTATCAGTGCAATGTGAACCTCAAGGCTGAGAGGCAGAGTGGAGGAGAGAGACCCTTTTGCACTAAAATACCACAAGCTTTTAAAGGAATATTGTACTAGTCTTCTGCCGGGGGAAAACAAAACAAAGCAAAACACAAACAAAAACCCCTGTGCTTGAAAACAAACAAAAAAATAAATGGCAGCTTGGCTTACCTCCAAATTTTGCAATCGCTGAAGGGTCCCAATTGTTTGAGTGTAGATCTCTCAGAGCACCTGGACTCCTGTTTGTTTTGCAAGCTGAGATTACTCTGCAGGACTTTTGTGTTGTTTTTACTGCCAATGAACACAGAATAATTTCACTGAACCTGAAGAAGCTACTAGGGATTTACTTTAGTATGGGTAGCTATATGTATATCTATGTGATTGCTGAATGTTTAAACAAAGTAACCTTATTGTTTTATCCTTTTCATTTTTGGCAAAGCTTCATTAGTATCAAATAAGCAACAGGCAGGTGGGCAGCATTGTGAAAGGTCACCTGTCATTTCCTATTGCAGCTCTCTTTTCTGTTGTGTCAGCTTTGGTAACCTTTACTTGTTGGGGCAGTAGGCGAGGAGAAGAGGGAATGAGAAGCTGGAAGTTAGTAGGAAAATGTGAGGAAAAGCAGATTCACATGTGAGGACAGGGTGACCACTCTGAGAAGCAGAGCCACGAGTCCAGACCTGGAGTGAGACTTGGAGAAGTACAGAGTGGGAATGTGAGAAATAAAGATCAAGAAGAGTAGGTTGGAAGAAAGGGGAGCAAATGTCTCGGAGTATCCATGGCTTGTAAGCCACCTACACCCATTGTTCCTCCCCAGAGCCTGGAGTGGGAGCAGAGATTTGTGCCCTCACTACTGTGGCTGTCAATAGAGATCTGCTCACTACATGTCCCATTTCTCTAGGTTGCTGCCCTGCAGAGAGGGAACAGTCTCCTACTGCTGACATTTCCTTCCAAAGTCAGATAGTAAGACATCTGCAGGAATGGTGGGCAATGGGGAAGGTGTCCTGCACTGGTTTACGGATGGAGAATCATTATATAGATAGAGGATCACTGCAGAGCCTGCACAGAGACCATTAAAATGAATGGAAAGAGTTTGCTGGAGATTAGAGTCCTCAACAGCCGAACGAACACTTCCTTGACCCTTGAGCCACCCCCTCAGATGCCGTCACTCTAAACTTGTATCAATTTGACATTTTAAGATGAATATTCTGTATTCACTGGCTCTCACTCTGTACTTTTGGCACTTTCTAGTGGTCCTGAGTGCTCCTTCTGAGCACAACTTGTTTCCCTTCTCTCATTTGTAATCATACTGTAAGGGAGCTGTGTATACACAGTACCCTTACCTATTTTTCTCTAAGTGGGGAGCTGTGGAGTGGCTGCTGTACATGATTGCCTGTCAGGCACCAATTAGCGATCCATTCAGAATCTCTGAAGCTGTGATCCACAGCCAGGAGAGAGGGAGAGAGTTTGAAAACACTTGTTTTGAATTATCCTGCATAAATCTCATGCCATATATCTACAGCAAAATAAGATTGTGTCCCCATGATTTTTAAATATCAAGACATTCAGATATGCCTGTTTATGAACAAACAAAAACAACTTATAGTGAAGCTTTGTGTATAAAGCAGTTTCTGTGACAGTATGTCTTGAAAATTAATATACCCCCATCTAAAATATGATTTGCTTGTATGTCTCAAATTAGAATGACATGAGTATTTCAGTTGTTAAAGTACAAAACTTACACTGTTGGTTGCTGAGTTCTTAAATACATTACTGAGTCTTTCAGTTGCTTTTTCCAACCTCTCTTTTCAAAAGCAAAGACAAGACACTTAGCATTTCTGAAGCTCAACTTGCCAGTCTCTTGCTGTTGCTGAAGTTTGTGTGTTAAATCTTTGAATCAATACTGATAGTTCTTTACTACCCAATTCTCAAACTTTAGAGAGGGAGCAGAAGGAGAAAACAAAGTCCCTGAACTACAGGGACTACAGGTAGAAAGTAAGACTATGGGGGGCTGTTAATGTGCTCTGAAAGCTGAGTGCTTGAGGCAATCAAAGACAGAGAAAGTCTAAAATAATATCTTCAATAACAATCTGTTAATTTGCAAGGACAAGGAAAAGAGCAGCCCTTGGTTGTATTGCTAATTTTAAGAAAATTGCAAAGCACCAAAGCAAGAGGGAATCCAGCAGCAAGTCCCAGGACTCCCAGCTCACTCACTGGCTGACTTGATGAGCCTCTTTGATCTGATATTGACATCAGATCAGATCTCCTGCACTGTTTTGCCCGCTTGCCAAAGCCAGCTTCCCAGAAGTGAAAATGTGTGTTCCTTTCCTTGGGGTAATTTGAAACATTGACATGAAACAGATCACTGGCTCTTCCTCTGCTGTGGTCTGCCTTTCGAGTAGTTCCTTCGCTAGTGTCTCCTTAAAAACACTTGGAGGTCAATACCAGGTTTGAATTGCAGTGTTCTCATCTATCCTGAGTGATGCGATGATTAGGTATTAAGTGTATGAATACAAAGATGAGAAAAGAGAGAATATATAAGTCAGTCTGGGAACCTGGGGTTCACAGACATGATTTTTTTTTTGTTATCTTGAATAATAAACATGTGTCTTGTTTACTATTTTTGGCTACTCACAGGGTACAGTACTACACAGAATACTCGCTGTTGGTTCAGTGACACATGGAATTTGCATGACAAGAAAGAAATAGGAAGTCTCCAGTACAATGTAACATATGGAAAGAAGCTAACACAAAAATTTTCCTATTCTCTCTGCAAAGGAATTTTTGACATTCAGAGTAAAAGTATAAGTTATGTGAATGGCTTGCTTGGGTACCATGTCTACACAATGGCCAAAACAGTGTGGGAAATATGCTGATCTGTTCCCACCTGGGCATTCCAAATCTACTTGTTAAAGAGCATCTCTGTTGACTCAATTTCTGTTTGATGCTAGTTGTATTTAGATCCCAAATTCCCCCTCCCCCACACATTACTGGCTGCCATAGTCCCTTTGTTGGGATACTGGGTAAATAACTCATGTGAATTATTAGCACCCAGAACTGAGCTACCCCATGTGAAGAGACTTCTTGTTTAAGTAGGGAGTGCAGCAAAGACAGGTACTTGAGGAGCCTGGGGGCAGTGGCTTGATTTCTTGTATGATCCTGTCTCACTTTTGGACATCAGTTGGCCAAGACTCTTCTCATTTGTTGGTGTATGCTTCACTCTCATTTAGTCATCACTACCAGGGAGGAAATATGGCTGGAAAAAATAGTATGCCACTGCCTTAAAAAGTTACAATGGCAAACTGCCCTTAACCAAATGGCTCACCGTTAATCTTGAATACAAGTGGATTCAGTAGAAGGAGGAAAAAAAAAATCTTTGGTGGAGGTCAAGAGAAAAGTCATCCATGTTGTTTGTGAAATATTAAAAGCTAGAGTTCACTGAGCATCTGTCTTGTGCATTTTAATTCTGTCTTCATGAACCTGAACTGTGAGGCCCTCAGCAAGCCCTACTCAGTTGTGCTGGCTCACAAAGTTCAAAGCCAGGTTGTAAGTCGTTTTTATTTAGCACCTCGTGATAGCAAGTACTGTAGTTGAAGAAACATTAAGTGCCACTTAAATCTGTTCCTGTACATCTTGTTAGAAATATACTGGAATGATACTCTGGCTCTGACTTCACTGAGATCCATTATAAAGTGCCCCCTTGGCCTTTTCTAACATGTACCTGACTATGCCATTGGAGAATTCTCAGCTCTTTGAGAGGGTGAAAGCTGGTACTCCCATCCACCACACAGCAGTTACTGCTCAAATCCAAAATCAACACACCACAAAGTCAATGCCATCAGCTATTGATTCAGAAAACCTTAGTATTCTTGACCATGTCAACACAGAAATTAAGGGTGGTGCTGCTCAGAATCAGGAAATGTGTCTAAAACGGGCTGCTGAAGTCACACAGAGCTCTGCTTTCCAAGAGCACATCTCAACTAAATCAAAGTGCGAAAGGTGTCGGGTTGGGATGCGTGGACAAGAGCCTGCTGCACTCCATCAGGACTTGCTCCCTTTCAAAAGGCAGTGCAAGTTTTATGTTTGCCTTCCCTGGGATATTTGTCCAAAACATTTAGAAACAAAATAAAACACCAAAGGTGGGCTTTTCCTAGGTGAGTCTGTCACTAGAAAGGGAACAATCATTTTGATCAGAGTCCTTGCCCAAGCTCACTGAAGTACATTTGTAGCTTACTGAGATAGTCTTGGTGCACTGCTAAAGCAGTGAAACGTAGCACAAGTATTCGTTATTGCAGTGGCTATCAAAGGAGGCAATAAGGCTTTGCCACTTACTATAAAGTGTTCCTGTGTAAATGGAAATAAATGCTACAGGGTTCTGTTCCCCTCTGAATGCACAGGGGAATGAGGCACCGAAGGGCTGTTTTCATTATACCATTAACAGGGCAAGTTTCTTCCTTTTTCTCCTCCATCCTTCTTCAAAAGCAGGGGCTCAATGCTCCTTCTTTGGGTGGGTCAGGAAAAGCTGTGTGTTCCCTGCCAGCCAGGGCAGTAAATCCCACTGTTCTCCAATGCCGTCCCCCCGCCCCCGGCCCAGCAGAAATCCATCCCTTGTCGTCGTCCCAGCTGCACTTTCTCTGCAGGGAGACGGCAGTCACCCCTTTGGCGAGGAGGGGCAAGCTGTAATGTCTAGCCAGAAACATCTACCATAAACCATCGCTTCCTGTTATGACACTTATATGTCTAAACTTATTGATTTATTTAGGTTGAACTGTCTAACCTGCTTGAATAAGACTGGAATCAGCAGGTACTAAGTCATGTAACAATAGGAAGCACCAGAATACAACTTGCAGCATTAGATCTTGGGATTAATTTATCTTTAGTTATATTCTTTAAAAAACTGTCCCACACATTACCCGTAAAGACCTTTCCCATTTCTATTTCTTCCCATCTCCATTTTTTCTTCCATTTTAAAAATTATCAGTAGTACTATTATCATAGTTGGCCATAGCTTTTTTCATCTGTGTATATTTCCCTGAGCAGCAGAGTAGAAATTTTAGAAATTGCAAACCTGGAACTTGGGCCACCAAGGATAAAAGAGAGAGTATTCCGTTTTGATTTATTATACATCTCTCATGATTAGAGAATTCTTCCTTTGTCTGGAAGAAATGTGATCTGGTTGTTAGAAAAAGGAAGACAGATCTTGGGGACACTTGGGCGCTTTCCTAGTTCTGTCACTCAGCTTCTTTACACCCAAATCTGCCCTTTGGGTTCATCATTGGGTATAAGAACATCTAACCAGTTTGCCCGTGTGTTGTGAAACTTAATTTCTATTTCTAAAGCTCTTTCAGTTTATCACACAAAGGGGCTTATATAAAGTATGTAAGTAGTAATTTTTAAAGGTGTGAGGTACTTTACCCCCCACAAACATTAATTGAGGTTGTACACATTTAGAGTACAATCACACATTTCTTTCCAGAAAATATTGAATTTAGAGCTTCATTGTGAATTACATCTTTACACCTGCAAATAATAGTATCTTGTATGTGTGAATATATATGTGTGTGGTCATATATATGAATATATTTATATATGCATGTTTATATACATACACAAGCTAGAGAGGAGATAGTGTTTCCAAAAAGTCTGGAAAATCTCTGGGACCCCACAGCTGGCAGTGCATTCCTTTTATTTAAAGAAAACTTAGGCAAAAAGCTTATGTGCAGTCAAAAACTTCCCGGCTCTAATTAATATATATATGAAGTGTAAACAGATCATGAAATATTTTTTAGTGCTTAATACATAGAAATGTCCTGTGTTGATGCTAATGAAAAAGTAATGCCTGGTGTATTTCACATTGCAGGGCCTGGGGACACAGATCCATGGAAAAGCAATTCATACCAAACTGCTTTACAAGTGCAAAAATTCTGTTAGCCTGAAGCTACAGCGCTACATAATTGTATGGGGTGGGGGGGAAAACCAGAAAAAAACCCAGCCCTCCTCTGCCCTGTGTCTGCAGCACGGTCATTTACTTCAAAGTCTGGTAATGGGTCATTCTCTCAAAAATGATGACACCAATATTTCAGCAGAAAAGATTTTTAATCTACCGTATTCTCAGTCTAATCTAGACAGCTCCTCATTAGCTTACTGAATAGTCTGTCATTCCCAGCTGATTCCTGAGATCTGATCGTTGCAAGGGAAGTTAAGGAAATGTGTGAAGACCATGGAAACCCAACCCTCTCCCCTGGAGAATAGTCTCTTAATTGTAATAGCCCATTTTAATCATTTTGATTGTTTAAAATATTATGAACAGAGGGATATAAGGAAGATAATTGTGCTTCAGCAGTCACAATCTTTTGTTTTCACCTAAGCTTATTGGAGATTTAACCGTGTATAGTCCCAATACTTCCTTCACATATCAAGTGGCCTTAATTATGTGGGCAGCCAGCCTCTCGAGGGAGGCTTGGATAGCAAAACAGCAGGTAAGAAATGCCTCTCCCTTACGTCTTTGTTTCTTTCCAGTCCCCTGTAGCTAAGGCTGCATATGTGGCTGTCTCTGTCTTTGTGACACTTTAAATGGGAAACAAGTAATTTAGTTGAAAATTTTCTGTTATTTTTTTTTACATACTTCATATGCTGGGTTAAAATCCATTAGCATATAACAAAAATCGGAGCAGATGTAGTGCAACAGATTCCTTAAGGGAGTCCATATTTTTACATATTTTGTAATAAGGAAACTGTCACTCCCAGATGGTATCTAGCTAATACTGGTGGTTTGCTTGCTGATAACATACTAAAAAATAAAATTAATTGTATTCTATTTGATGACAATGAAACCATTATCATATATAATTCACTCTTAAAGGAAACGTCCAAATGATGGTCTCTTGCAATAACTAGGCTTTCTCGGTGTTGGTGCCTGTCCCTTCTCTTCTTCTTCTGCCTCGAAATTTCTTTCAGAATTTGTTGTGGCAGAAACCTCCAGCTGCAAAGTGTAACAGCCGTTCATTAGCAAAGCTGAAAACCAGTGTTAATTTGTACAGGGCATCTGGGCCAGCGGTACCTCAATACACTTACCATAAGCTTCATCCTTTACCAGTGGTTCTCAAAATGTTCTATTTTAGGTGTCACTATTATTTATTGTAGCAAAAGGAAATTATTAACCTTTTCATTGATGCCACTGAATGGTGCATATTTGCTAATTGTCTTGATTAGTGCAGGAAGTATCCAGACCTGATACTTGGTGTGAAAATGAATATCAGGGCAACCTTTTGTAGCCAGAGTCTTGCACAAACACACTACATTGATCTGTAGAATATGTTCAGTATAACATTAAAAGCTCTCAAAATATTAGAAAAAAAACTTTCTGAAAACAGATTTTTTTTTTTTCCGGTATAAAGCTTCTCAACTCCTTCCTTAGGTGAAAAATTCAAGACTATTATAAACTGGTCAGTTACAACCTGGTGAGAGGTGAATGGTTGGGCTCACAGGAGTTAAGGTTTTTGGTGAGCTTTGTAGACATGGGATACCAGAATGAGGAGAACTTCCCTCTTCTTTCTCTGTCCTCCCACAAAAATATACAAGTTTTCAGGAAACCTGTGTAGAAACTGCCCTTGAAGTTGAGGCAGTGTGGTAACAAGCAATAGGGCAAGGGCAGGAGTGTTGGCCTTCCTGACCACAGCCCTGGGACCACAGCACTGGTTCCCCAGGCCAAAGACAATACGTAGGTGTTGATGCCAGTCTGCAGATGGGAAAACTGGAGCAGAGGGGTGAAGTGACCTTACCGAGTCACAATATCACTTAGTGCTAACACAGGGATGGAGCCCACGTGTCTGAATTCCCAGTTCGACAACCTGTCCATTGGGTACTGCCTTAGCACAAGGATAGCGTGAAGGAAGGAAGAGATTTCTTCCAGTGGTCTTGGGTATGGAAATACAGAACTATCTGTCTACAAAACTATCTTTGCAAAAGAGGGGCGTTTACAGGATTAGCTAGTTTAAATAGCTATTCATGCAAACATCCAACTTAATAATAATGGTTTCCTCGTCTCTGAGTGACTGTAGAGAGGTATAGTGAGGCATACTCTCTGAAGGGTCTAAAATGTGTCTGGCTCTGTTCATTCTAGGTTATTTATGCTTTTTGTTTAATTTCCCTTTTGGTATAAGCAAGAAGTGATATAAGGACAAACAGACGACTGCTGTTCCATTTGGAGATTTGGTAGAGAATGACAATGTTGTAGCCTTCTCTGTCACGTTGGTCAGAGGAGCGCAGGGAGTGTGGGAAGTGATTTTGTATGTTCTGAGGCTATTGCCCTAACTTGGGAACTCACAGCCAACACAGGTCCCCATAAAACTACCTGAAATTATTGGCAGACACTGCAGAGGAAACAGATTTCTTAACATACGTATAAGTAAAATAATATTTAATTTTAAAAAATTGAAGGTCAGGGCTTGGAAAGCACCATGTAAGTCTTAACCTGTAGTCCTTCATACTCAGTTACAGGGTTCTTAGTAATCAGCAAACATTATTTTACTTCATTTTGTCTTATTTTATTTTGCTTTCTTTTATTCTGTTTTAGAAATGAAACAGCCTTGTGAATGTAACATGAAGGTAGTGAAATTTCAGTCCCTGAGTGGAATTTGTCCCAGGCTTTCATCTTTCCTTTCAATTCAAAAAGAGAAGACCTGTCTTCCCTGCTCTTCCCCTGGTATCTCACAAAACCTATTCTTTTAAGGTTGTAGCCTCAAATGGCAGAAATCTCATGGAATAGCATTCCTATCGCATTTCGGTTAGTTGGACACTTGAGTGCTTTACAGATTGTCCATAGTCATTGAGAATTCTGGGATTTGGGTAAAAGATTTTTGTAAATAGAATTTACCCAGTTTTGAATGCTCTGAGCTCACATTGTGGTCTTTGTCCTCACCAGTATCAGTCATTACCTCTTTGCCCTTTTTCTAATGCAATAAGTACTAGACAAGTATAATATTTTATTTAGCATGACTTGCATTCAATCTTCAAATATGCCTTGAATAATAGAATATTTACGTTTTCAAACTTTACTACTGTATGTTAGCTGACATGAGATGAACGTACAGAAGACACAAGCCACAAAAATCAGGAATTGCTTTCATATTTGTGGATCTTAGTTAATACCATTTCCCTCTCAGCCTTCCTCATTAAGACATCACAGCTGATGTGTTTTCTCCTCTGTGTTTTAATGCCTGAACAGAAGATGTATTTTATTCATGATTTGGTAGGAAATGTGCCTGGTGGGAAGGAATTTGGACACCATTAAAGCAACCTGAAAATCCACCGTGGACACTGGGAGGGAGCTCCTTCTCTTAGCTGTATAAAGCATCTGCTTAAATTCTCAAGTGTGGAACGTGCAGCCTTGTTAGGCAGGATTTTAACAGACTGTTTGGCACCGAGTGTAATTTTCCCAAAGACCTGGCAGTGGAAATAGTTTAAATAATAGTTTGTCAAATACACATCAAGAGAAATGCTAATTGATGCCTCATCTGAATCAAGCTCTGCACAATACCGGAAAAGGAATGGGTATTTCCTATTTCTTTCCTACTCAATGCGAAGAGATGCATCCCAAGAGACTGCTAACATTAGGTTAGATTTATCCCACCCATAGGGCTATTCTGTACTGTAGATTAGTTCATGGCTTCATATATTGAAGCACACTTTATTTAAGTATTTGATTGAGTGATGTGTGGCTTCGCAAGTCTATAGTATATTCTTAGTACCAGCATTGCTAGATGTCCTTTTACCAAATGCCATTTTGAAACCCACATTGACATTTGTATTTTGGTGTCTTTCTTTGTTCCTTGAAGTTTCTGGGTTCAGTCTAGCTCTTCAAACCAGCAGTGGGCACATGAGGAGAAAGCACAGATGTGACTGTGGGGCTGGAACGCCAGCTGGCCAGAGCACTACAGCAGCATTGCAGGGCCACTGGGTGAAGCAAACCTGAACTTTTGCAATAGCTATTAAAGAGACCAAGACTTGGAATGGATTTGGAATCTGAAACCAGAAACCAGATCTAAATGTCAGCGCGGGTCCCTCTCTGCAGATTAAACTGAACTGAATGTTCAGTTCCCAGCTTTGGCAAAGAAATCAAAGCTATAAATCCAAATCTGCTTTTTGTATTTCAGACCCTCTTGTAATGCTAATAATACTTTGCCCTTTCACAGTCTCCAATATTTTAGAAACTTTGAAATGATTTATCAAATGAATAATACTTTCCAAGCAGAATCCTGTGAACAAGTTAGCTGGAAATACCACCCAAAAGCAAGGGAAGGATTTGGCTGTGGCTGAATTTGTGCTCTCTCTGTAGCTGTGTATGGATACTAAGGCTAGAATGTTTTATTTACATCTCTCTACCTCTTCCAATGCAATCTCTGCGTCAATAGCCCCAGCTCCATGTGTCTTGGATTCCATAACTTCCTAGGTGTAGAGGTCTTGTGTTTCTTCCCATTGACTCATTCCTCAGTTAATGCCAAAAGGCTTTGACAGAGAACGGGACAAAGCAGAGGATGCTCTTGGTGCAGCAAAGTCAAGCTTTGCCTTGTCAATGAGTGGCTACCGCAACATTAGGAGTTTTAAAATATTCGCCTGAGGCTTTAAGGGGAGTGGTAGAGCTGAGAATAAAACACAGAACTGCTGGATCTGCATGTTGCTCTGGGCAGCTTTTACGTTCAGGAGAATAGGATTTAGCATCAAAGGTGCCAGTAGCAGATACAGGACATCTTCATTCATCATGAGTAATGCTGTTAGTGAGAAATAATAGCATTCCTTAGTATTGATGATAATATATTGAGCGCTAGCAAAGCCTTCTGCTAAGAGAGTTATCTAGTGAAGAGAAGTGAATTATGGAATTTTACTACCTGAGTACAAGGACTGATATAAATGATCAGGTCTGTGGCAATGAAGTGGTTTAAAAAGGCTTCATAAGAACTTGCCTAATGTTCATAAATTAACATTAAATATGAGATGGGTTATCTAATCACATGCTTTCAGGCAAATTCCTTTTTAATATGTATGTACACTGCTGCTGGAAATACAGGAGATATATCAGAGGAGATCTTTCCTGCCATAAATGGTTACTTTTGATAACTACATGTTATTTTCATAGTTTTTGTCAGTTACAGAATTTCTCACTTTACGATCAACATTTCTACGTGGAATCTATGTTAAAATAACATTTAGTGCCAATTTTAACCCTACATATGCCTGTGGTTTCAAACTAAGGCTGGTATTCCATTACTCTTTTGCTGTGAAATACTGGAATACTGTTTTCATTTGTCTCAAGTAAAAGTGGGCCTGAGTTACTGAGCTGCTGTGTATCTTCTGCAAAGCGCTGAGCTCAGGAACATCCCCGGGCATATCCATTGCAGCATTTTGCATTGTGGGAAGCCATGACCCTGATTGCCACCCACTAAAAATATTGGTGATAAAACTTGGTGAGTTCACCAAAAGCATTTCTGAACTATCCTTGTCCTGGGACAGATTAATCCAGTGCATTTAACGAAAGAAGAGTAGAAAGCCTAAAACACAGATATCTGCTTTTCTGTGCCCTCGACTCACTGGGTAAGAGAACACTGGTGCACAAGGTCAAATGTGATTTTTTTTCTCCTGTAGCACATGCCACTGCCTTCTGGCCAGTACCAGAGTGAAGAACACCAGCTCAGTCTAGTGTTTTGAACTCTAACCAGTGACATTTACTATATTTTGTGGTACTTGTGATTCAAATGGTTCCCTGCTCAACCTGAGAGAGGAGGTACACAGTAGAAAACTGCTTCCACCTGTTGGAGGGACTTGCATTTTAAGCAGGGTTAACTGTAGAGCACCATTTGGAAATAGTTTGTAAAATGCTTGAATCCTCTGGGGGCGGTTGTATTGTACACCTTGTAGTTGCTGAGCATATCAGGACTTAAACTTTATCTCTAAGTCAATCAACTGGGGATCAAGCAAGAGGACTGGATAACAGTTTTGCTAATCAAAACAATTTTCTGAACACTGTTGAGTTCAGGGAGTTTTCCCTGCCATCTGAAAACACAGGGAGAGGACACTGAGAACAGAATTATAAAACAAGCTGTTTAAATCATGTTGTACTTGGAGTTTGATTTCCTAGACTTTACAGTGAGCAATAATAAACTAATTATGATTAAACTGATAAGAAAGACTCTAAGAGTCGCTCAGGAAAGTCTTTCATAAATAACCAAGAAAGAATGCTTGGTCTCATAGTTGACATGCATCAGAAAAACTTGGGTTTGCCTTTTCAGACTCAGCTCTTAAAAAAACAAAAACAACCTCAAAACAGAGGAATGCTACCTAAATTCTTGGTATGAAATAAGCCTCATTTTGTCTTAAATTGCGTGACACCTTTCTGACCCCAAACAACTGGCTCTTGGTCACATTGCAGCAGCACTGTTAAAAATTTGGATCTGCACTTAGACATCCTGAGAGAACAAACAGTTTGGATCTGAGTTTTTTTGTTTGACTTATTTTGAATAGTATTTGGGTTTCACAGTTATAACTGGGCAGAATTCCGCTTAATACATGAACATTTCTTCCCAATAGGTTAGGTCAGCTGTGAGGTTTAATCAGTGTTAGATTTCTGACATGTTGCTCAAGGGCATATAATCTGAGCAAATAAACAGCCAAACAAATGACTGCGTACAGCAGAGATGATGTAGGATTGCAGGGGATCATTTCCACTCAGGTGTTTATGGTGGTGGCGTCTTTTCATGGCAGATAAGAGATGACATTCAGCATTACACTCTGTACTGCACCAATATGTATAAAATAAATAGTTATTGTTGTTTCCCCTTTGGAGGACTCCTGTCTAAAGCACTAAACTGAATATGTTTGCTCCTCTTTAAAGCTTGCAGATACTTCCCACTAACATTACAAAGATTTGGTGTCTTTTGCAAAAGGAGCATATTTTCAGCTCTTTCCATCACTTTGCTTTAGAGATAATTTTCATACTGATCCTGCCTCTGGGTAGTCCTAGTCCTATATAGCTCCAAATTAAGGTCTCTGCTTTCCACTAGCACAACATGACAAGAGCAGTACTGGGGACCAGGATCTTCTTTTTCCCATGCTGGCCTATCCACACTTGACAGTACTTGGGAGCAGAAGGGGCATTCAGCCAAGGAATCAAAATTGAAGGCAACCATATCAGCCCCAAATATTTATTTATTTATTTAAGTCATTGTCAGAGTGGAAAAATACCTACAATTTGCAGAGATAAATGTTTCAAGCCGATAGAGGGTCAAAGCCAGGACTTGAACAGGAGCTTCACCAAATATTGCCCTTTGGTCTAGAGTAAACCATTCATGCCATGGGTGCATTGGCTAGTGAGGAGGAGGGGAAGGTGTGGGAAAAGGGTTAGTTTGCTCCTGCCTTAGAAGCAGACTCACTTGGCAGCTATTTTAATGTCAAGTGGCATAACTGGGCATACTTATACAGCAAGGCTGAAAAACAGAAGAGGGTGGGAGTGAACAGGTCACTTTAGACAGGGAGAACAGCCTTCTGCTAGAGAGGAGAGAGACATGATCCATAATGTCCTTCAGAAACCGCCATTACTTCTGCACGACTCGCCTCTGTTGCCAAGGGAGTGAGAAGGGAGTCTGAGAATTAAAAACTCCAGTCATTTCATACAGCTGGAGAAATTTTTACCACTCCCAAATCCTTTTATATCAGCAAAGCTCCCAGAGGGCTGGGACCTGAGCTTTCAAGTCTGTGCAACCCAGGACCAGCAGGCTGCCTCTGTGTGCTGGTTCTTAATCTGGTACAAACTGGCCTCGTTCTTCTGATCTGGCCCTATACTACACATCACTGCTGTACCGTGATTGCTGTCATTTTAAGTAGAACTGAACATTTTTAAGAAAGATTTGGGAAGTACAGTTGGCCTTAGATGACTTGTGGTCCGTAGCTTGTATTTGCTCTTCTTGCCCAGTGGGAATGTTTGTGAACTTTAGAGACAAAAGTCCTTGGGCAGCAGCAATGTGGCAAAGGTTGGGTGCATTTCAGCGAGGCCTCTCAACTTTCCAGTCAGTTCAGCTGTTGATTTTTAAATAAGTCTTGCAAGGATCACGCTCAGCTTTCTAATTATCATCTGATTGGCTTAATTTGTCTCTCGGAGGGTTGTGTTGCTGCAGTATTTTCTTGTTCTAGGATCTCACCAGTTTCTCATGTAAATTACCCTTCTTAATCATCTCTCAGGACAACAATGAGTCCTTTAGCTAAGCATTCTTTGCTCAATGAAACAAGTCAAATTCATTCAAAACATTTTCAATAATCAGTTCAGGTACATTTGCCTCACCAGCAATGAAGAAGCATCCATGGGCAAAGCTGACAAAGGCTGGGGCAGAGCACAGGGCTACATGACAAGTTCCTGGGGAAAGGGATTCCTTTCTGTGCTAATCCTCCTGCGATTCGTTCTTATGGGTTCCTCTTGTGACACGTTGAAGTCTCAGCCTGTAGAACCGCACTGAGGGCAGCAAGTATGGTTTTGCTTTTGGATGATATCACGTATAAACGTCAGTCAGCTCTGGAATGTTGAAATCTAGATAAAAAGACCCATTGGGCTTCTTCCAGGATGCAACAAATAGACAACTGAAATTTCCTATGAATTTTTCAGCAATGGAGATTGTTGGGTTGCTTGAAAACCAGAAGAATTGGCTTCAAAATTCACTATTTTCACCCAGCTCCAGTTCTGGTGATCTTCCCAGACACTGACCTTTTTTTTTTTTTTTTTTTTTCTAAAAAATATTGCTTTATATTGTCCCTGGCCCTAGCCAAAGTCATTACTTTCCTCTTTGTCATACTGAGACTCAATAGCATTGTAATTATTTCTGACATATGGTATCATCTAGCCACCTCTTCTTCCAATATGTCCAAAGAGGAATACCACTGTGGACACCAGACCATGGTTTCCATCAGTTGGTACCACTTCATGGCTCTGCATTCATGGGGGAGCCTGGACCTAAATGTTGCGTGTGGGGCAACGTGGTGTGCTTGGAGACACAGAGTCTTGCTCTCTTATTTCAGCTCCCTCAGAACTGAAAATTACAGCTCCAGTTTGCTTCTCTAGTTTTGTGGCAGAAGGCCAATAATTTATATCTGAGAGCTTTTCCTTTACCTTCATTAACCCCCAAATGTTGCTGTATTCAAAACATCCATAGAGAGTGTATTTATCAATTCATTTATCATTCATTTTCTGTTCATGTTGATGTGGGAAAACACGTGCAATCAATATTGAATCTCTTTCAAAACAACTTAAAATGGGAATACATATTAGACTAATCTAAAACTAATCATGATGATAAATGATGAAAAATATGCCAAAAAGTGGAAATCCTGTTTTTAGAAGTTCTTCAGTTATGGGAATGTGTATGTGTCTGCATACATATCTATTGCTTACCAAGAAATTAGATGTCAAATCAGAATTCAATTAGAAAGGTAAAAAATTGCCATTAATATCTAAGTTTGTGCTCATATCTAAACCTCGTATGTCTAGTTTTATGTATCTGCCATCTATTTCAATGTAACCTGGTCATATATTTGATTAACCTACATAAAATATGATCACAGGAGCATGTTAGAAGAAGGTAGATTCAGTCATGTTAATCTCTCTTCCATGGTTATTTCCTTATGCAAAATAGAACTGTAAAGCAATATAAGCTGTGAAACAACTGTCCTCCATATTTACAGCTCTCCGGTTTGCTGTCCTCTTTTCAGGCTAAAAGTAAACGCCATTGTGTTATTAGAGAAGTGAGTGCTAAGTGAGTGCTAATTTAAAGATAAATTAGACTGTGGTTTGGTGAACAGCTTAACTCAGTATAAACCAGCTTTGCTAGGAAGAGAAGTCTTGCCCCCACTGTGTACCCTGTCAGTACTGAATTCCTGCCAGCCCTGGCTTGTGCCTGGGCGAAAACGTCTGCAGCCACCCAGGGAATCCTCAAGGAGCAGATCCAGCTGAAAACTAACCTGTCAGACTAAAACATTTGTTTTCTCCTGAGTTTTCTGCCAGAGCAGAAGTGAGTGGCCAAGGACTGGAGAAGGAGGGGGATGTGTTGCCATCTGAAACCAGCCTGAGCAATGCTTGGGAGTTAATGGTTCTGGTATCTCCAGGAACTCACTGGGGAGAAGTTGTAGTTTCTGATGTGCCTCGTCAGCCAAAATATTTCTAGGCACTGCAGGAAAGTGAATGGTTTGAGCCATGAATAGTTTTCATTTAAAAGTGCTGTTTTGGGGAAGAATTACATTTTCAAACTAACTGTAGTTTAAAATGTGTCCCAAAATGTAATCCCTGTAAAAAGTGATTTTGCTAATACTTATTTCTGAGGCTTGCAATGATGTTTTTTGTCCCAAGTTAAGAAGAAAAATCATGAGAGCTGCAAAAACATTGGGTGGTTCAGTTCTGTACATTTTGAAAGAGTAACTTCATTTGACTTAAGTTATGGTTTCTCACAGCACATAAAGTTAAACAGCTATACATGGTTTTGCCTCATTAGGTCAGCAGTACCAGCCATCAAGACAATGCAGCTGGCTTATATGATAGTACTAAATTATAAATACACACATACATGCTTGTAGCGACAGTCCCCAAATGAAGACAGAAAAATCACAGAATTGTTTAGGGGGAGTAGAATCAGCAACGTGGATTATAATAACAACATGGTGACTTAATTTAGGGCTATAAATATCCTGGATTTCTGTTATGGTTTTAATCTTTATTGAATTGAATGATTCTTATTTCTCTTAGTTCACATATACATATGTTCCAGTATATAGTTTGTTTCTGCATACACAGGCGTGTAAGGCTATAGCATATTTTGCAAAATACTTCTAAGACATAAATAGTGTTAGTACAAATCCTTATGTGAGAAAACACACAGACACAAACACACACAATCTTCAGTATTTCCCTGTGCATTTTTACAAACAATGGCAAACCGCTTGTATTTTTTTTTAAAGCGTACAATATTTTTTGCACTTCTGAGAAGAATGTAAAACATCTTTTTGCTTTCTAAACTTATTTTAGTGCTTTTGCATATTACTTTTCATCTAAACTCAGTTATTTGAAATTACACTTATCACACGCCTGTTTTCTTTGTTGCTTGTAATTACCGAATAAGTCAGAATCATAGCCAAGTAAGTCTGTGTGGTATTACATCTGGAGTAGTGTACTATAGCAACACTGCACTTTGCAGAGCTTCTGCTCTCATAGATTTGATCTTAATGATGGGCTACACTTTCATCTTTAAAAAAAACATTTTCCGCAACTCACTGCTTTTTATACCTCAGCTAGAAAATGCTGTTTATTGTTCAGTTTCTCTTGCGTACAGTGTTTGTATCTATAATTGAAACTTAAAAGCTAAGAGCTTGAATAATTCAATCAGAAAGCATATTGTTTTTACTGTTCTCAGTATGAATTCAAACGATCACATTACTGTGATGTTATAATATCAGAATGTATTTATTTTTACTTGCATAGTCATAGCAGGCAGCGTCTCTTCCTAGGGAAAAAAAAAGAAAGAAAATCAACTGAACCCGAGCTTTAACCATCCTGGGGTCCTCTGGTGTAACTTAAGCAAATGAGATATTTCATGCCCTCCAGCAAGCGCCTGCTCTGCTGCTCAGACTTGCTCTATCAGGGCTGCTGCCTGCACTGAAACTGCCCCGGAGGCCGATGGTGTCGGGGAGGAGACGCGGAACCTCCTCATTTGGAGGCACCTCAGTTACCGAGCGTGTCACCGATCCGGCGCTCGTGGCGCTGAGATGTCAGCTCAGTGAAGGAGGGAGAGAAAGCAGCCCTGCTTTTGCCGCTGCAAAACGCCTCGTGGAATTGCAAAGAGAGAACAGCTCCACGCAAGCTCCATTAATGTCTCTGGACAGCTTTTCACCTCAGAATTAGGTGGTTTACTGTAGGACAAATTGAGGTTCATATGGTTTGTGTTTAGCGTGAATTTTTTCATGGATATAAAAGACAATTGAAAAAAAAACCCAATATTTAAATTAAAATATTGACTGACACATTCTCTGAATGATTTGTATCAATGCAAATACAATATAAGAGCATTGAAAATAGAATGGATTAGATCTGTGGTATCTAATGCAAGCACCATGTATTTTATCTCCACTGAACTACATAGCAATGTTTTAAATTGATAAAACATTTCACAAAGTGTCACACGTGACTTTTGGTTTAATATAGCTGAAGCAATTGGTAAGAATTACCAATAATATGGAAAGGATCCATTTTTTTTCTTTATTGTTATCTTTGGATAAATCGTTACATATAATCATCTGCTCTTAGATGGTTCT
Organism: Streptopelia decaocto; assembly: GCF_964273445.1. Taxonomy (NCBI): domain Eukaryota; kingdom Metazoa; phylum Chordata; class Aves; order Columbiformes; family Columbidae; genus Streptopelia; species Streptopelia decaocto. Next base: position 8,857,480 of record NC_138664.1, read on the forward strand.
GTACCTGTGGCAGTAGGCAGAGGAAAAAAAAACTGTCCTTCCTCCCAGAACTGTGAATCTGAAATTTTGTGATTTGTATAGATTTTCATTATGTCCTTTGCATAATTTCAGCAGAAACCAAGGGCTTAACCAGACTCCCATGGTGTGTCCTCCGGGTACTGAACAGCTTAACATCTTTTTCTCTGCTTACCAAGCTTAACGCCTGTAAATCAACCACTCCTTTATGCAATGATTCCCCTTATTCTTAATTCAAAATAACAAAGTTAGCAGCAGGACTTGGATGACGGGAAATAATATAGTATTGGCCTGTGTGTGATCCTCATTCATTATCTTTTGTTCTTTCCATTATTGGGGGGGAATAAAACCCCCTTTTATTTGCAAATCCATCCATATCACTTTATAAGGCATGTTATTAGGAAATAGCATGATTTATTGAACCGAGGAATTTCAGTAAGGCCTAAATGATATAGTCTGCTAAGAAACTCATTTATTCATGATCAGATCTGATCATAAGGGTAACACCAGGAGCCCCCCGCCAAGAAAACGTGCAGTAATGAACTTGCAGAAAGCTTTCACTACCGCCCGTCACTGATGATGGTTCCCCCGTCTCTTACCTCAAACATTTTCCAAGTGGGGATGTACGAGCATCTCCCAACTGGCTGTCTTGTGAGGTAAAATGAAGAAAGCCTTAAACTTCACAATTGCCAATAATGAGCAATCATTACTCAAATTACACCAAGCACTGATTAGGTTTAAAGTAATGAAGAAAACAACACGATCAATCATCATCAACCCAAAAGAAGTCAATCTGTGCTAGAGATACCGCAAGATCTTAGTGGAGGGCTCCATCTACAGGGTTTGGGAGATGAGAGAGAAAAATCCTTTGCTTCACAACATCTGAAAAAGGTTCCCCACGCTCCCCACTCTGCTCCTATTTTTCTTACCAATCTTGAAAAGCCACACCTGTAAGGAATTTTTATTTCCCTTTCTTTAGCTGCACAAAAATAAAAATGGCCTCATCAAAAAATTAAGATAGGAAAACTTTTTGAAGGACATTTTGCTGCTGTTGGACTGGAACGCCTGTTAAAAAAAAGTCACAAGAGTTAAATACCTAACATCTATCAAATACTAAAATTATAGTGAAAGCTCTGGCTGTGCTAACAGCATCAATAGAAGCCGAGGTTTTTAATGCAATTTGTATTAATAGGTTCTAGCGACAGAAATAACACTAGAAAAGCACAAATTGCACAGGAAATTCCCATTTGTCAATTTTCATCATCTGCTAAAAAGAAAATTACAAATTAACACAAAGTTTATTTTGAAAATCAAGAGGAAATTCATCCAACACCACATTTCTTGGGCACAGAATAAGATTTTTATACCAGCTACAGACCCATTGTATTTTTAAAGCAGGAAAATGAAAAAGGATGAGATTAAGCATGTTACTATTCTGTGCACATGTATTTTATTTGTAAGCTTTAAACTGTGCACATGAATAATGTTAATATATGCATTTTATGAAATACATATAAAGACAGTATTACTCTTTAGTAATAATTGAAATTTAAATATGTCCCCTGCCCGTGTCCTGGAGGCATTACGTAACAATTCTTTTAAAATAAATGAAAAATAATACATAGCCATTCTAGTATCAGTTTACATTGTAAAGCCCCTTGTGGAGCAGTCCTGAAAATGTAAGGGAAAATTTCTAACTTTTCATACTTTTGCTTTGAGCCGTTTAGTGCCATGTGTCTCTCTACAGAGTTCTGTAAGTGGCCTGAGATAATATATAGGAAGAACGTTATCATCTCTAAAACTTCACGCTTGTTTAGAGTTATTTCTATTAAAACATTATTTTGAGATCCTATTTCAGCAGTAAATTTAATGTAATTTATGTAATATGCTTAATGTTTGTTGATAATCAGGAAATTATGAGCTAGTTGGGGTATTTCAAGATAAGCACGTGGCTATCTGCCTGACTGAGTTATGGATGAATTTGCTCAAATAAAGCACTGTGAGGAATTTTGCAAGGATAACAAGTGGATTGGGAATTCAGGTATTTGTAGAAAACATTTGGAAATAGGTGAATATTTTGAGATTATTTTGTCTTTACTCCTGCTAGCTCCAATTTGGAAATGCATAGTGCTCATGCAAGTAATTGTGCTGTGCACTTACCGAACTGTCATGGGTAAAGCGAACCTGTAAATATTAAATGGTGATAAAGTATATTTTAAGAAAAAAAATATTAGGTTGTTTATTAAAATTTTGATTTACTTAAATGAGCCTTGAGTAATATTGATTACCTTTTCCCTCTTCTACCTTGCCATGGAGAAAAAAATGTTATCTATACCAACATGCTTGTAAGTTCATCTATGTTCATCTGAATTTTTACCTTCTCATAGAGTTTCTTCATTTCCAAGTATGTTAAAATAAGTTTTTCCCATAATACCACTTCTAATTTAATGCAGTGAATCTGCTCACTAAAAAAAAACCAACAACCAACTCTTGCTGGAAGAAGTTGACAGCTGCAAGTAGGTTTTGCAAAGTTTTTACATTGTACTTCTTTAAAACATATCTGGATTGTCCATCCTTGACAACAATAATAAACTATTTCCATGGAAACTCAGGGGAGGAAACAGTGGAAATCTCATCAACAGAGCAGAGCAGGTAGCAACCCAGGAACGGCTTGTCAGTGCGAGGTAAAGCAAGTCAGTTGTGAAGGTATTAAAACAAAAATAAATGATTTGGTTCTGATTGATTGTTTTCAGACCTTTTAGAAAAAAAGCTGTAGGGAGAAGAGGCAAAAATTATCTCTCTAATGAGAGTGGGAGGTAGAGTCAGTCCTTGTGGAGACAAACTCCCCATGGACTGTGCGCGAGGAGTCGCAGGGAGCAGCCTGGGCTGGTGTGGTGACTGCTGGATCACGGCTCCTGACCACCGATGGCAATGGCATCCCTGTGGGCACGTTCACAGAGGGTCTCAGATATTGCTTTTCTAATTAAAGAATAAATGGCCAGCCTGGCAATAAGATATTGTAATCTCAGCAGAGAACTATACTTAAGCTTTCATTATTTTCTCAGATAACAATTGGCTTGTTCTGCACATAGTAGAAAACAAGGGTCAGTAGCATCTCTAATACATTTCTTCTAAACACTGTGACATCAGTGAAGGGCAGAGCAACATCTTGAAGTACCACTTGGAGAAGGAGAGCAGTGTATTGACTTTGCAAGTTTGGGATTTATCTGGCACAGAGACTTTGAGAGAGAAACCTTGCCCCCAACATTCTGTTTGGAAGCAACAAACCCCATGTATTTATGGATCTCTGTGGGAAGCAAATGTGGCCTTCACAGTGCCTTTCATGCTTTGCATCTCCTCCAGACGCACTGGGGACCATCCTGCTCTTGTCCACTAGGAAATGAAAAGAACGCGGTCTTGAGTCCAGCCTTCTGCTCCCCATTGTAAGAGGTCCCCTAAGTGTGAAACTTTGGTAGAAGAGTTTCAGGAGCAATTTATTCCTCTAACAGGTCATCTGAGAAGTACTTGATCTGAGGGCCACCCTTGCCTCCCTTCCACAGGAATGATGACAAGGAAGGTCCCTCAAGCCTTTTAGATAGGAGGAAATCTAGACAAGAAGTATAGGAAACAAAAATGAATCCTGGGAAGCTGCTATTACTGAGCTCCAGCCATTGTATTGTCAGGAATATATCGAGCAAGGGAATACAGAGCTAAAGTTGTGGGCAATGGGCTAGGAATTGCAAAATAGCCAGCTGGGAATTTCTGAGAAAACACTTGTCACTGAAAACAGCCCAGACCAAACCTGTTAGTGAAGCAACATCAGGTTTTGCAGAAATGTTTTCATGAAGAGTTCTCAGGTTTCAGACAAGAATCTCTGGTCAAAGGCAGGTGGGGTGGGTGGGAATAGAAGAAGGAAGAGAGTGTGATCTACTTTCATGAATAATTTAGAAAAAAGTATGATGGTACAGGAGCTAGATGTCTTTCTAGTCTGCTGCCTAAAGTCATTTATGTTAGAAATAGGAGACAGTTCCTTTCTCAGCTTTTCCATCAGAAACAGCTCGGGCTGGTGCCTTCACTGTACAGAGGAAGAATTATTTTTGTACCGACGTGTTTGTTTTCAGACCAATTGCTTAAGAAGATAGGTCATGAGATAGTGAAAGAGGATTGAAGAGGTGACCTCTGAAAACTGTAACCGCTAAAAACACCCTTTATATGGAAGACTAACAATGTTGTGAATATCTTAAAATAATTATATTAGATACGGGAAAACATGAGCACATGTGGGTTGAGCCAACGATGGAATTCTGCTGATGCTTAGCTTGGTGGTCCTGTGGGTAGGCAACATACATAAGCAATTGCCCAAGGCAACAACATTCTTTATTAGATTGATTAAGCACCAGGTTTACTTATTGTCTTTAGTAATGGATGCCAGATTTCTGCTTTGCCTATGGTAATAGGAACCAGCAGAGAGGAAGGAGTGTTACTGTGAGCATTGGTCCTACTAGTTCTGTGGAATTTTCACACCTACCTAGTTTTAATGTGGAAACATAACCACAAATGGTCCTCACCCAGCGCTTGTTGCGTGATTCATTGTTCTTTCAACCGAAAACTGAGATTTGTGTAAGCTGATTTAGACAAAGTAAGAAAGGTAGGCCCTTTGTTGTACCATCCAAGTAACTCCTCAGTTTCCTTTGCACTACTCTCTGGGATTTCATCCACGTGAGTCGTTCTCAGGTGGCGCTAATAGAAAAAAGTGCAGTTGTTTTAAAAGGAAATGTAGTGTTGAACACAATGTTGCGTACACAGAGCTACTTTTAATATTCACATTAGCCAAACATAAAATCCATGTGATGAATTTTCTCACTAGACCCACACCTACCCAAAGATTCACAACCTCATCACTGCAGCCTGTAAGCTGTGGGAATGCATTGAATAGATCTGAACGAGGTACAGATCTGAGGCAGCTGAAGGGAGTGGGAATCTTTCCATTGGCTTCCCATCGCTATGTGTGCTGTGTCGCAGATCCGTGCTATGTAAGCCGCTTAAAAGGTTTTCTTTGAAAGACTCAAACTCCTAAATCATTTAAATGCTTTTGAAAATGAATATATGTAGTAATGTAAAATGGATGAATTCTTAGTTAACTAATAAATGTCCTTTTTCACTATTGGTTGTTAACATAAACATTATCACACGGTTTAGATTGTTCTTTATTGCATACCATCTAATATAGAAGATGCAACATATTTTATCAATAAAATCAGTACTTTAAATGTAATATATTCAATCAAGACCTCATGTTTCTGGTTTTAGTTAGCTGGTAAGGCTGCATTTCCAATAGGTTTACTACAAATGCAATTAGATTACTTTTTGTTGTTGTTACATATTAGACATCACTTATATGTACATTTTTCACTATAGAGCAAATAATATGAAATAGGAATTATTTGCAGTTTTGATGTTCATTATGCTGGCACTTAAGTTTTAAAATGATGAGTAGAAGTTTCCATTACATATGGTTTTTTATTACTGGGTTTTTTTTGCAGATGAGAGTGTATACAAATATAAATGTGCATTACATATATAACATTCATTTCAATCTACTGTTTCCATATTAATATAATGGTTTTGATATAGGCAGATAAATATAACTAAGTACAAGGATTATCATAAATTCTAATACTTTATATCCAATCACCAAACTGAAAATAGAGAAACTTACTTATTTAGAGATAGAAATGTTAAAACAAGAAAGTAACAAGTACCTTAAGAAAAAAAAATTCTCTCTCTTTTAGATTTAGGTTATTCGTTTTGTATCTTTCTGATAGATACAGTTCCTAGGATTCAAGACACTTGACATTTCCAAAAATATGCTAATATGTTGAATTATAAGATGTTTCACATATTTATGTTTTGGATCTCCATCTGCTTTAACTACTCTTGTGAACTGATGATGTGCTGGACGATGATGAAGAATGGGTTTTGCATCCAAGACAGGCAGTAACTAATTCACTGTGGAAAATGATCTCACTGTCACCCCAAATCAAAAATGCTTCTCTACATGATCTTCTCCCAAATCCAACTTTTTTCTAGAATCAAACGCAGCCAGGTTTTCTCCTGGACAAAACAAACAGGACAAGGCACATGAGCAGGGAGGTCTGCACCAAGTCATTTTATAGGATTCACATGGTGCTGACAAGAGTTTTGAATAGGACTGTCCCTGAAGAACAGCAATGCCTGCTGAATTAAAACAGGGGAAAAAAAAATCAGCTGTGTCACAAACAAAATTACGTCTGGCATCATACTGTGGAAAACTGTCATTTTGTGGTGATTGGAGGCTCTTTGTCATCTTTTGATAATGCACCAGTAGACAGTTTGGTTGAGTTCTTCCTTTTTGAGGGCTAACTCTCAAGCACTTGAAGAAATTGGTAGTTTCCTCCAATGAAATCAGGACTAGACTTTAACAATCCATTGTGGTACATAAGCAACATTAAAGAAATCCTTTGCCCACTGAAGTCAATGACAGCTTTGCCACTGATTTCAGTTCTGCCAGGATTTTACACATTGTGTTTTATTTCAGCTAATACTGTTTTCATTTTAGGTAGCATTTTAAAATATTTTGTGTTTTCTTTGTGATAGGAGATATGGTTGGGCAATAGCAGGATGTTCCTTTCTTTCAAATATTTTAAAAATAGATGTTTTAAAAATGAAGAGAAGTCTTATAATTTTCAACTAAGATAGTTTTCCAGTAAATACATATTATGATGATGTAAGAAGAAATAGCAACTCAGACCTCTGTTCCAAAATTCTACAAGACAAATAAAACATTTGGTGGTAATTTAAAGAACATACATACAAATGAGATCCTTCAGTTTTCTTCTTTCTGAAGGTAATTTCTACATAAACGTGTCTTATTTTCAATATAAGTCTATTTCTTTAATTATTATAATCCAATGAACTTTAATATAAGGGATTTTATGCCAAATCCAAATGATGGCTATGAAGATAAAATATTTGGACTCTTAAAAACTGTCAAGAAACAAAAATTTTTTTACAAAATAATTAAACAGAAATGCACATACGTGTGTCAGATGATATTGGCTTAATTCTCACAAAACCTGCCAGTTTTGTCTATGTCATCTGATGAAGAGCACTTATGGTCACATGGACACCAACATGGAGTTATCTGGAAACTGCAAGTATTTTGGCAGATAAAATTGAAGGGAATGAAGAAAGTGCAGGGACACATACCTAAAGAGGGAAGGCAGGAGATTTTTCTGTATCTCCACAGATTAACTAAGATACAAAATCCATAATTTTGGGTGGGAATTTTCTTTTTTTAATTTGATCAAATAATTATGAACAGATATACTAAATTTATATTTCATTTGAGCATGTGTGTGTGTGCTTTTGCTGTATATGTCTCTGTGCCTGTCTGCATAGATGGAACATTTCATCCTCTCTGGCTGGCTATGATGAGTCAGCTAGAAGATCATAAAATCATAGAATGGTTTGAATGGGCAGGGACCTTAAAGATCATCCAGTTCCAACCCCCCTGAAATGGGCAGGGACACCTTCCACTAGACCAGGTTGCTCAGAGCCCTGTACAACCTGGCCTTGAACACTTCCAGGGATGGGGCATCCACAGCTTCTCTGAGCAGCCTGTTCCAGTACCTCACCACCCTCATGGGGAAGAATTTCTTCCTTATATCTAATCTAAACCTTTCAGTTTAAAGCCATTACCTCTTGTCCTATCACTACATGTCCTTGTAAAAAGTTCCTCTCTAGCTTTCTTGTACATCCCCTTTAGGTACTGGAAGGCTGCTGTGAGGTTTCCATGGAGCCTTCTCTTCTCCAGGCTGAACAGCCCCAATTCTCTCAGCCTGCCTTCATAGGAGAGATGCTCCAGCCCTCTGAGCATCTTCATGGCCCTACTCTGGACTTGGTCCAACAGGTCCATGTCCTTCTTATGCTGGCAGCCCCAGAGCTGGATGCAGGACTCCAGGTGGAGTCTCACGAGAGCAGAGTAGATGGGGAGATTCACCTCCCTCGACCTGCTGTTTTGATGCATCCCAGGACACAATTGGCTTTCCGGGCTGCAAGAGCACATTGTGGGTCATGTTGAGCTTCTCATCAACCACCAAGTCCTTCTCCTCAGGACTGCTCTCAATCCGTTGTCCGCCCAGCCTGCATTTATGCTTTGGATTGCCCTGACCCACGTGCAGGACATTGCACTTTGCCTTGATGACCTTCATGAGGTTTGATCACTCTTTGTTGATAAAAATTGCTCATAATTCATCTTGGATTGCTGTTGTTCCCTTTCTATTTATAGACTAGTTTTAATCATTTGCAGTACGTCTTGATAGCTCGAAGTTGAGTCATGGTTTTGTTTGGAAGCACATAGGAACGACTTGGAATGGGAGCAGCAGAACCAACTCATGTAGAGACGAGAATTCAGAACTTTCCATAATCCACACAGCACTACTGAGAAAACAGGTGTAGTGTTGTGTAGACGCCCTTTAAAAGCCATAGTGAGGCAACTATCTTGTGCTCATCTGACAGCATTTAATTCTTATTCTTAATAAAGTCAGGGTTAGGTGGGGAGCCAAGAATCCGGATGGCCAACTACAATTCACTCTGTGAACATCCAGTAGGCATTTGGAAACAGAAGACATATTGTAGCTGTATGTTATCACAATCCAGATTGATGTGTAGTATAGATTCCTAAACCATGCAAAAGATTTTACGAGGACACAAGAGCGAGCATATGCCCCTGTAACAAACCAAATACAATATATATGTTACATATATATATATATATAAAATACACATACATCTGCATATATAAAAGACACATATCACTTATACACGTAAGAAGAGAACCCAAGTGCCATCTACTTTGTGCACATTATACCTGTGCTCTATTAAATTGCACACGTATGCATTCATCTTTTATGCTAACTTCTACAAGTTTGCAGTCATTATAGATACTTGAATTTTCTACTCATTTTTGTGGAGCAATAAAGAAGGGGACTTCTGAGTTCACTTACTTGTTGTCAATTACTGACGCCTCATTACACAAATCACTTGAAAGCTGATGGGGTTTTATCTAACATAGAGGCCAGGTCAATCAATCGTCATCAGACCTGTGGATCTTCAATGGACGTTGAAAGGTTAACCCAGTTCTTCAGGGCCTCCATCATGTCAGCAAAAATTAGCAAGAAGGTGGCCAAGTTGTCAATAGACCACAGAGACAATTAGTTAATGATTAGAATGCTAGCACTGAGGGAATTGATAACAAAATGAGCCATCTTGGATACATTTGCATGCATTTAGAAAATCTATACAGCTTGGTGGAAAGGGAGGGAAGTCTGTGCATATGCTGCAGTTAAGGAGTGCCATCAGGCAGAATTATGTATCTCCGAGTGTACTGTAGATCAGCTGTGCTAAATTAAGTCACTGTACCAAAACCCCTGTACATTTCGGCTTATCAGAGTCAAGTACTTGGCTCTACTGATCTACTCAGTAACCAGCATTAGCAATGACTCTGCTGCTCTGTCATCATAACCCCCTTTTCAGCTAAATGATTATGGATTCGCTATGTTGTACAGCAGGCACTGGCCCTACCAGTTATGCTCAAACTTGAAGCTTGTTAAATTAAAAGAGTTTTACCTGTTTATGATTTCATCACTTAATTTCATTCTTGGCTTCTCTTCTTTCATAAGAATATTTTGTAAGACTACATCTACAATTATAATTTAATTTAATTTAATTGTGGGAATATGAAATCCTCTGTCCATATCACTAGGCCAGGGTTCCTTCTTGTGTTGGCTGAGTCTTCTCAGCTAGTGTAGGCTGGAAAAATAAATGTTAAATATTGTCTGTATAATTACTTGGGCAAGTGGATTTTGGTCATTTCAAGGTCTCCTTTACCTTTGCGCTCTCCATTACGTTCAGATACATTTCTGATACTCACAACTATATTTAAAAATTTCTCAAATGTTCTGCCATTGAAGTATTGCAAAGATTTATTTTAGGCTATTAGGGTTCTCTCTACCTTTGAGGGAAGAGTAGTGTAGGCTCTCTATCTGAATCGCATTGTCCACCGTTATAAACACCCCCTTAATAAAAGACATCTACTCAGTGTCTAACAAAAGAATTCCTTGGATTCTGAGAACAGCTTTAAGAAGATATATCACTTATACTATAGGTTATCTTGTGACCCAATTGCCTTCCTATTGATGTGCTGATACTAGGATTTATGTCTGAGTGCTTTGACATACAAGTATCCAATTATATTCAATTTAGATTCAGGTGGCAAAGACCTTCACTTTTATTTAGCAAGCATAGATTTTGTAAGTTTTAAAGAAAATACCATGAAAGGAAAAGGAAGATTTTCAGATGGCTGACTCCAGCTTTATGTTTTTTACCCATATATCCCTCTGCAAACCATAACAATTTAAGTCATAATAATATTTATATGAGATTTAGTGTGAAAGGGGCATGAGATGACCAAGTGGTGGTTTCTGCAACAGTGAAAGTGAGACATTATGGTCTCCAGCATCTGTTCAGACAGTTTTCAGCCCTGCATTATATAAACAAAAAAGACATCTCTTTTCCTCCTGTGAGCAATAAAGGGGATGAAAATGTGCTTTAAAGACATCCGCATTTGAATTGTCCCATCTGAAGCAGAAAGCCTAATTGTCTGGAATATTAGTCCTCCATGCCATTGTGATGAGCCTTTATGAGTATCTTCCTCCAAGTGTATTGAAAAACTCAAGTGTGCTTGACACTGAGCGCTAATGTTTCTCTCTACACGTTGATGTTACCATCACAAAAATGTGTCGTGCCTTAGAGCTGTAACTTCCAAAGCAATTACACACAGGAAATCTTTTGGATTAAGTGAAAATAAAAATATCATGGCCAGTAAACACTGTTTCATTACTAGGCTTGTGATCAGTGTTGGTGTGTTTAAGCCATAGTCATATTGTGCTTGCTTTATTACAATTCAAAGGATTTCCTTTTCATCCATTAAGTTCAGGTTTAAATATAAAATGGGACAGATTCCACATTATTACATCTGGAGGTTATTCAACTATGATCAATTGAGCTGTACTAGATTAACCAAGAGCAAGCTTTTGCCCATAATGTCACAGTTATAGTCACAAAGAGAAATGTATTTTCTATAGGGCATTGCAAACCCGCAGTTGGGTTGTACTCATGGTACCCAGACTCCTGGAACCAGCTGCATTTCTCCTTTTCACCTGCTCTTCACCTCCTGCAGAGGAAGCCTTTTCCCCCTGGGATGTATTGTCACGCTGCCTCTTTGACCTCCAAGTTGATGGAAATGGTTAAACTTCCTTGATGAAAGTTTTCTTCTTGGCATTTTATTGAAACGCTGCTCATACTTTAAAGCCACCATATAGATTCTTTAAGGCTGGTTTCTATTCCCTAAAGAAATTCCACAATAGCTGTTGAGCCATTGCAACTATTGCCTTTCTTGTTTCTCATTTCTTTCTTGCACTTTGATCAGAAGCTTTGTTGAAATATATTGGTGTTGGTCCAAGGAAAGTTTTCTTTTTTGTCTCATGCCAGCTACACTGAAGTATATTTCTGAGTAGATGAATGGGCTAAGCGGGGAGTCCTTCTTGGGGAATGTAAACACTATTGTGGTCAGTATCTTAAGAAATATCCTGAAGGTAAAGAAAAAACATGTATCTAGATGGGAAAGAGCAGCCCATAGTAAAACAAAAAGCACTCTTAGGATTTCAGCTGAAATATTTCTTGACATCTATTGAACCACCCATCTTAATATTGTTTTTATATGAAAATAAGAAAGAAATCTTTAACCACTCCTACCTAGTTTTCTCTGAAAACAAACAAAACACTGGCAAAGGCCATTTTCATGGTATTTTCCCTGTAGGTGAAGACAAAAAACTAGCATGAAAGCTGTTCCCTTGAGGTATCTTGTCTAGGAAGACCCATGAGCTTCGTGTACATTTGGATAACAACAGCACCTCTGAGCTCTTTGAAGTTATACCCTTCAGTGCTAAGCTGATTTCATTCAAAGGGAAATCAAGGATGATGTTTATAAGGGTTTGCAGTTTCACCGTGGTTTTGATCAGAAACAGATGGTGTATCTGAAACAATTACAAAAACTTTTGTTTAGAAGCAGCCCACACATAATTGACTGTTTGATGTACACATCGTAGCATTTGGTAGTGGTGAGATAAACTTGTAAATCCATTTAGAATTTGGTCTGCCAGGGCCTCGGCAGGTGTCAGCTGGTGTTGCTTCTGGAAGCCATGTCAGCTCACATGAGCTGAAGAACCCAGCCCACAGTTGCTTCAAATGAACAATCATCAATTTACATAATGACCAGAACCACACCCTTTCCTAAGAATAATGTCATGGAAGATGCACCAGCCCCCAGGCAGCCATGACATTTATTTTATTGCTAGAAGATAACCCTGCAAAATTGTTTTTGCTAAGGACCGCTTCCATGTCCAGCTGAGCATTGCTGAACTTGGAGCATGTGTGAAGACTTTACTCTGAATAACACCAGGTGCTGAGATCATGGCACTGAGTTTGTCTTCACACACTATTTACATCTTCCCTAAGAATTAGTTCTCACTTAGGATCTTACAACTAAATCAACATTTTCCTACTAGAAGTCAGGAAGCTGTGAGTTTTTGTAAAGGAAAAAGACAGTGTACAGAATACTAAGCATGTGAGTCCAGTTTTCATGGCTGGAGACTTTCAGGGGTGGCCAATACCCAGACATGCAGCTGTATGGATGGTGGAATCAGGAAAATACCAGCTGTGGAGACCCATGCCTGCTCTTAAAACTGCTGGTGCTCACTTTCCTGTAAACTCTAGTGTGATAAAACATTTTCTCTTCAGGGATGGTATTTACAAGTTAGCTCCATGAGAGGATACTTAAAAGATTCAATTGCCTCCTGTAGGCTTTCATTGAGAGAAGAAATTATCTTGTGCCTAAAATTCAGCATAAACCAATAATGCTTATGCATGGTTTCATGCATCTGTATGTGTGTATGTGTGTTCAGTATAGGTTTTTATACATTTTGAGGGAAGACAAATCACTTCGTAAGATCACCTGCTTAATAGATCCCATGGAATTGTACTTACTGAGAATTTAACATAGAAGAAGTCCCAAAGAAGATATAACATCATTCCAGTAGGGGCAGAATTAGAAACATGCTGAACACTCTGGAGAATCCCACTATATATACACAAAGCTGATTGTCTTGAAATAAATACCATTGAACAAAGTGCCATTTTCATTGAACCCGCTTTTTGTACTCCACTTGTAACAGTGATATCTAATAATGGGCCCAGATACACAGAGTGCACATAAAACCACGTAGGATGCTTGCATATGTGGTGTACAACGAAACAAGGCAAATATGTAAACATGAATCAGGCCAATGCAGAAAAATATTTTCACACATGAGACCCAGATTTATTCCACGTAACCTTAGGCGCTTAGCTATGATACTTAAGAATGTACTCTCCTGTGGCTCTCCATGTAGTCAACAGAGAGAGAGAAGCACCTTAAGGAGACAGTCTAGTTTATTTACAATCTGAATTTTCCGTAGGAGATTCCTGTTTTCCTCCAACACCTATTTAGCTATTTGTAGGGTAACAAAGCTTTTACGGTAGGTACTTCACTTATCCGTCTCGTGTAGGGGAAAAAAATCCTGGCCAAACAAGATTTCTTGTTGGAAGTAACTGTTTACATTGCTCGTTGCTGTGATTGCTTTGAAGTTATGAACATTCCCTCAAGAATCTTAGTGATAAAGAAATAATAATTTAGAGATAAGCTAAGAAATTTTTAGAGTTTCTTTAAACCATCATACCAGACTCTCAGCTTCCTTACACAGTATTAATATTGCAAAATACACAGTAATGAACACGTTCCTCAGAATGCCATCCTTCTGTATCTCAGTTCTTAAAATAGGAAGATGAAAGCAACAAACAGTGATTTTAAAAAAACATTTGACTATTTGTATTTCTACTAATAATTTTCATGAGTTGCTGCAACAGCATGTAATGAGTGTGAAAGTCAACAAGAAGGGTTTCTAGCTAGTGCTAAATTTGTTCCCCGCCAAAGTAAACACCATCACAATTCTACTTAAAAAGAACATCCATCCTAGCATGAGCAATCCTTGTTTCCCCCCTGCATGGACTGGGAATGTATGAATAAGGAGAACATTTCTTCTGGAATAATAGTACATATGGTTAATTAGACATCTATTTTCTCACTGCCTAAAATGACCGTACATGAGCCTCATAGAAAGCTGCTTAGATGGCCTTTTTTTTTTTCCCCAAACATATGGGTGTTAATACTTTACTTCTAATTCTTTACTTCTAAGTCCAAATTGGGTAGCTATACCTTTTCTGCCAAATTTTCCCAACAGTACTAGAGTAGTGCATATTTCATTTCTCCTTGCTTGGTGTTGTTACTCGTCACTAAGTTGTAGCTACACGTTACCCAGATATGGCTTTGTTTAGGTAGTAGTGAATGTGCTTGCGGAAGATCAGACCAATCCCACCTACTTCCCAGACTGAATCCAGCAGTGATCAGAACCAGATGCTTCACAACAGGGTGCAAGAAACTCCCTAATAAATAATATGATATAATCTGCTCATTGAGGAAAGTTGTTTTCTTTTTCTGTGGAGATTAAGTACCATTTAGAGTACTTAATTTTCTGTAATTGAATCAAGAGTCTTAGAATAGAGCTTTAGTGATTTTTGTTTCTTGCTAAATTTTTATCATCAATAAATATCCTGTGGCCTAGAGCACCGCAGATTAATTTGTACATTCTTCCAGAAATATGTTCAAATATCTGTTGTCTTTCATTTTCACAGAATATCCCTTCTCCTTGTATGATATGGTGAAAATTCAAGTTTTATCCGATTCAGAATCTACTTTTCTTTTATTTAAAAAAATTTCATTCTATATTTCCTGCAGCATCTTCAGAAACCGAAATATAATAATTCATTTTAATATGACATACCTAAAAGTCTTACAGATGATTTTGAATAAAAGGCAAATAATGAAAGAAGTCATTAGCATCATCACTAGATCACTTTGCAGCTAGCCTCAAAAATACTTTCAGCTTTAAAAAGGACTGGGTGCTTTATTGAAGTGAAGTCTACTGCAATAGCCCCACTCATTTCCAAAAATCTGTGTAAAAATCTGTTTCGTTGCTCTCAGTTGGTCACATTTTTTGAAACACTTGTGTTTTGGGAAAAAAAGTCTTCCGTATTCAATCTTTTTGTGAAAATTAAAGCTTAGAGAACGGTCTATTTTGCAATTAAAAAAAAAAAAAAGTTTTAGGCAAATTAAACAGAAAAAGATGACTTATAAGTGTTTCTATCCTAGTAAATGGTTTGGTTTGCATAATTGTACCCTGGCCTTTGAGACTGCAGAATTGCAAGTAGCAGATGACAGACATTAAACTAGTTATTCCTCTGATTGTGAATTAAGGAATAGAATAGGCTGTAATACAAGTGAAATTAGTAATTGGATTCAGCTCTGTGGGAATAGAAGTGACTTGCTTTGGAGCTGATGAGAACTCAGAACTTTTGCCAAAAAATTGAAATAAAATAGTTTTTAACTTTTGAAAAATGTCCGTGAGATGCCATGGTTGCCTGTACCATTGTTTCCTTATTTGCACCAAGGCAGTGCCCAGAGAGCCACTGAGTGACTGGGACCTTTCCTAGGCCTAATGAAAAAAACATGAAAGGCCCTAAAACCTAATGTCTAGTTTTATAGATTTAAGTAGTCCCTGTTGGCTTGTTTACATGACAAGTGACAACAACTAAATAAATTCCATATTTAGGGGAGTAGCACATAGTAATCATTAGATGACTCAGAATGATGCTATTCGTCTCCTGTTCTGCTCTACTGTATTAAAGTGATGATGATTCTGTTCTTTCTTTTTTTTTTCACATTTTCATAGTTACTGCCTAAAAAACCTATCCCAGAACACTTTCAACAATGTTGAAGTAGGTGATTTGGATTAAACAACAAAAGAGCTGTCACTCTTGACTGTGAAACATTTTCTTTTTGGGGGAATGAGCCACTGGAGTAATGAAAAAGTAAAGGCAGAGACGTCTCTGAGGAAGGTTACAGAATGGCATCTTATTTCACATGTTTAGGCATGTCGATAGGTACTCACATTTATTCCACCAAAAATGACCTCGGTGAGATAACATCAAATAAATATTAAGAGAGGTCCGCATGATTTTGGAAATCCTTTAGGATCTTTCAGATTACGGAGCTCTCCAGCTCAAACGGGTTATAAACTTGGATGCTGTCTAGGAGCAATACTTTTCAAAGAATTAATTTGAACATGTCGTTACATGTGAGTATTTCAGAGACACCCAGGAGTAGATATTACACACCATTTTCACTTGTGGGTTGTATAAACCAGCAATAGCTTTATGAATATTTGGGCACTGATACAGAGCCAAAATCAATCAACACTGTGGTATGAGAGGAGCTTCTTTAGACACTAAAAACAATGAGGTTCAAAGAAGTCAGCGCACTTACATTTAAGGGAGCACATCACAAAGCGAATTGGGTCATCTCAGGGAAATATAAAAGCATTATTCCTCTGAGATTTGAAAAAAAAAATACATAATTACTTCTTCCACCAAGCACGATTCTTTTAAATAACCTTCATTTTTGTCCCTTGGAAATGAAAAGAGGTTTACATTAAAAAGGCATTTCCTCTGACTCTCTGTCCTTGAGCAGCACAAAATGTAAACTATACCCTTCCCTTCTTTCTTTGAAGAAAAAGGAGTTTCAATCTTCTTCTGTGAACACGGTCCATTTAAATAAGGAGATGGAGTCCCATCTTTTCGATCAGCTTTCTTTGTTTGACTTGTCAGTAATAACACTTGAGCTGAAATTGTACAGGCGTCCTGCTAATTTAGTAATTATTGACACGGTGCTGGGCAAGAAATGATAGCAAACACAGGGAACTGTTAAGAAGAAATGAAATAAAAGATCTTCATATCATTGTTGAATAATGGTTGGGATCATTTTGTGCTCTAAGTAGGCCCAAGACACCTTTTTCCATTTTCTCGACACATTTATAATTTATGCTTTGTAATAGTTCCAAATATTTTTAGGACTCCGCACTTTGTTTGAGAATCCAGAAGAACTGAATGAGAATCACGAAGTGCACACACAGATGAGTGAGCGCTGTGACCCGCCAGAGCTTTTGATTTAAGAATGATCCCTCATTTCTTTATATCCCCCTTTCTTGTTTCTCAATTTACATTTGTATTTAGAGCTGCCTGAGCTCTGGCTGAGAACAGTGTTGCCTGTGCAGTTGACCCCATTGTATGTGGCTGGACCCAGAGATTGCTTTTGGATTTTGCCCTGTCGATAACATCACAGCATCTTTACTTAGTTCAAATAGCTTTTCGGTGGCCTGGTGTGCAGAGGTTTGAGTATCGTTTCGAGGAAGCCTGAGAGATTTCACCACAGTGATACCTCACTCTGCTCTTTGCATTGACTCATGCAATCCTGAAACGTGTACAAGAGGGAGCATCCGATACTGCGTTTGCTTCACACTTACTAGATGATCAGGCTTGTTAATATTCAAGCTCTCTACAGAAGAAAATCACAGTTCACTTGTACATTCTCTCCTTTAAATTCCCTTTCTGTGTCCTCTCACTGGACCTGGTTAGAGTAATTTTCTAGACCCACAATTCTTAAAACTTTTATAAAACCTACTAAAACCACCCATGTTTCTAAGCAATAGAAAAGACCCCGTGATCTTGCTCTTTATTAAGTCCAGCCTGTAAGTAACTCAGCTGTGGATGAAAGATATTTGTTTCCTTCCTGGAGCTGACATACATAAATGCACAGACTTGTTTCTTCTCTTTTGAATTTAAATTTGGGGCTCATTTTTCAATCGTAAAATGTGTGGTGCAATATTGAATCAGTTGGCAGCGGCACTGAAAACGTTATTGGGTTTTGGTGCAGATATCAGATATTTCTAGCTTCGTAGTGATTATCATTAGCTAAACTCACCTCTTTTTAATCACAAGGATGTTTGTGGACTGGAATAATGAAAAAAAAAAATAATACAAAGGTAATACAATATACCCAGGACTGATTATTCCTTGCTGAACTGTGCATTTTGAAACAGGGGGCAGTACAGAGCATGCAGAGTGGGTGATCTTTAAAAGCGAAGGCCTTAATAAAAGGAAATAGAGAGTGATGTTTTAATGGCAAGATTATATGTGTCGGTGTGACGTATTAGATTTCAATACAGCTGTATATTGATTTATACATGAACTAATATGAAAGCAGTTCTTTCACATATTTGTCCACATGCTGCTAATACACGTGAAACGTGGGAGTCTGCAGCATTCAGGGCCACGAAACCATACTTAATGACTGGCTAAAGAGAAGAAAAAAGAGTCATTTATATCCAAACTCATGAGTGTTTCTCTGCTGTGATCACTGTGATTGTAGCACAGGCCTGTCCTACCTGTCTCAACATCCTCCCACCTCACATAAGGGCCACGTGGTATTTTAGAGGTTTCAATCCAGACTTGCTTTATAATCTCATATCAGGGCTGCTTTTTTCTTTTTTGCAAAGTCTTTGCAACAAGAGGCTGCGGCAATTGAAACAAAGTAGGAAAGCTGTTTGACATCCTTGGACATTGCTAGCTAATCTACATATATCTGCTTGTGTGCACAAATTATCTGGGTATGAAAAGAAGTAATCAAATAACAGATTTCACCTTCGACATGGCTGGCTGTTGCATAGAGTTGTGTGAGCCCCACCCCGTCACTCCTGGGAGCCAGGTGTGAGTCCTGCTCACAGAATTACCCTTTGGCCAATGGGCAGTTACAGGCAATTTGTCATAAAATAGGATTTTTTTTTTTTAATTGAAAAAGCCCAATCCATTTGGAGATCCCTCTTTCACCTCCTACCTTACATCTTCATGCAAAGAAACAGAGTGAGTCTTGATGCTTTTGTGTCCTTATATAATGGCTTTTGGATCATGTTGGGCATTTTCTTTCTTCTGTTTTTTTTTGCACAAGTTTGTTTGTTTGTTTGTTTTTCCTCAAGCCCACCTCAGTTCAGAGGCTTTTGAGGCAGATTATGGAAGAAAGTGGGGGAAAAAAATGAAAGTACTTGAAGAAATTTCCTGAAGGAAATTTCAGAAACTACTAAAGAAAAAATACATCTCTGTTCAAGTAAAACACTCTAAAAGGATGTGTTGGGTTTTATTGTGTGTGTTTGGCACTGTGTGCACGTGAGGCTGTAAAAATGCTTTTCATTTATGCTCACCCTCTTCCAAACTCTGTTAGGACCTACATTTTTTAATCATTCCAACAGACTACAAACTTCACTCAAGTGTTTCAAAATTATTTTTGTTTGTTTCACTTATGTGTGTTAAGTCCAATAAAATATTTAGCACAGCTTGGATAAAAATTGGAAATGGCCTCATCATTGAGTGGAAACAGAAGATATAGCAAAGAATCATATTAAAGAAAAATTTGTATAATTTTCAGACAAAAACTGAAATGAAATCTGTTTACTAACCCACCAGCTGTCATTGCTCCTTCTAGTAGCAATGTATTGCATACACTGAGCTATATACTTGCAGTCACAGGCATTACTGTAAGGTTTCTGCTGGGAAACTGAGCCTAATGCCTTTTCAAGTTCTATTTTTTCTTTCAGAGTGGGAAATTTAATTTTAATGCCTACATGCTTTCTGATTTGCAGCAATGGTTTTAATTTTCTTTTCTTTTTTTACATTTTAAAGCAGATTTTATTTAAAGTAAACAACCTGAAACCAGGGTCCAATATATTAAAAAGTTACAACCAAGTTAAAAATTCAGTGGCACTAAAACTTACAAAATACTCCAGCATAATGTCCATGTCAGTTTGGAATTCTTTCAAGATGTAGATCTTTGTATTTCAAGTAAGAAGAAATCTAGGCTATGTACTTACTACTTAATTGCCTCTCTCAATTTACTGCCTGAGACCAAGTTCATCAGCCTGCAATGGACAAGGTGTAGTTAGTGTCCTGCAGTGTTTGCTTTCTAAAAGGAAACACCACGGAGATTTCTGTTTGTATGAGGGAAAGAATAAGTACTAAGTAGTCAAAGTACTAGAAACATTTTAGAGACACACTTACAGATGCACCAAGCTAAAGCACATAAGTAGAGTCAGTGCCCGAGGCGCTGTGATGAGAACTTGGTGGCAAAATGAAGAAGTAAATGCAGCTCATCCGCCTGCCTGTGCTGGAGCCTGCTGCAGAAGAACAGGAATTCTTAAAAAAAAACACGAAAAGAAACCTTTTATTTGGGCTTGGAGAAAACCTTTTCCTGGGATTTTGAATATTTTTCCCTAAAGAAAAATGTACAAATTTTGAGGTGAAAAACCTTTCAAGTTGCAAAAATAAAATAATTTTTGTTTGATACTGTCAAAACGAAACACGCTGATTTCATTTCAGTTTTTTCCCAAATGTTTTTGTGAACAAAACATTCAGCTAAACTGGGTAGAATATGTAGGCTCTCTAGTTTTTGCCAAACAATTTTGCTTGCCTGCGTTTCTACTCTGCTACATTTATTCCATAGTCAAGTTTCTGATTCAGAGACCACGTGAGCCAAATCAGGGCTCAGCGTTGCCTCCAACATGTTCACATCAAGCTCCTGGAGAAAAATGAAATTTTCTGGGCTGTTATGATGGTCTCTTTTCCCAAGATTACATTCATACTACAGGGAAAACTTTGTCAACTCCTTCATTTATGTGCATGCAATTTTATGTGCTGAAACAAATGCGGTCTTTAAATGGGGTGGATGGTGTAATCGAACACTTGCTGGAAGCTCCTTTTGGGCCGCCTGTGGTTGTGACTCATTCCCACTGTAGACAATGATCCACAGCCCCTTTCCACATGGGCAGTGATAACATCCCACACAGTCTGCTTTTAAAAAACATGGATTTCACATTTTCCCCTTTATCTCTAAA
The DNA here is from genome assembly GCF_964273445.1 of Streptopelia decaocto. Classification (NCBI taxonomy): domain Eukaryota; kingdom Metazoa; phylum Chordata; class Aves; order Columbiformes; family Columbidae; genus Streptopelia; species Streptopelia decaocto. The sequence goes on from NC_138664.1 coordinate 8,878,527, forward strand.
ATAACCCTGCCTGGGTACCAGTGCGGATAGTTGCTGTGCTTAATGCTCAGCAGATCAGTTCTGGATGCGTGTGGACTTTCTGACCCAGGGACGAAGCATGAGCATATGCAGAAAGAGGCAGAGGAAATCAGCAAACTTAATTGTTTATATCCCAAATGTAAATATCTGTATATAAAAACACCCCTTAAACCTGAAACCCACCCGTACTGACTGGTCCTTTTTAATCTTAATTTTGAACAGTTGCTACTCCAATTAAATTCTACCACCTAGCATTTTCAAACAGCTCTTAGTTGTTTCAGCAAACTCTTTTAATGGACAGCTGTTTTTGACAGCTCCTCCTGATTTGCCAGCGCTGTGTCATCTGCCAGAGCAGGAGGACCCATTTTGTATTCTGCTGCTGGCACTGAGGGGATATGTAAATGTACACATGAATCAGTTGTCACCAGCACAGACACACTGTGGCGAGATGATCAGAATGTGTTGGGAGTTTAGTTGGCTTAAAGTGGGAAGAAAAAAAAAAAAACACACAAAAAACAACCACGCGCACAAAAACCCCACCACGCTTAGATTTCTTGAAGTGGTTTTTATTTCAAGTCTCTCCAGTTTATTTTCACTTTGTGGTGCTTGTTAGATTTAGTTCAGGAGAGTGCAATCTGCTACTCGCAAATCACCAACCTGAAACTCGAAAGTTTAGGAATTATAGAAACATTTCAGGTAAACAGCGTCAGAACTTCAGCTGCACAAACAGAATTTTATATAGGGCTCCACTTTTCAAAGATTTTAACCTCTGTGAGAGAAAACTTCACGTCCCCATGAGCACAGCACAGAAGGAAAGTTTGTTCGGCTTCCCGAGGCATTCTGGTAAATGCTCTGCGCTCTTTCAGCCAGCAAGCTCTCAGTTTAATGGCTGAATTTCACACCATATAGATCTAGTCAATTTATAAACTATAGGGGGAATTACAAGTGGGGTTAGCTTTATTGAATTTACTGCTATTTTCCCAAATGCCCTGATGCTACAGCCCAGGGTGATCATTTTCTCTGTGTTAACAAGTGAGGGGACAACCATTTAATAGTCCTGTTCACCTTTCTTCCTCTAACCATTACAGCCTGCTGACAAAATCAGATGCCTCTCCATTTAAACAGAATACATGTGGGATGTGCACTTAGGAGATATTTTGTGGATGGTTGCTGAGGTTTGGGATTGTTTTGGACCATGTCTACAAAGCTGAGTAACTAATACGAGGCTGAACCTCGTTTTAAACACCCAACAAAAATGGTGGGATATTTCAAAGTCATGAAGACCTCCGGTTCCTACTGAAGTTTGAAAAAAGGCAACCCTTAGTGCCTAAATATTCTCCCAGTTATAACTTTATTCTGTTAGAACATCTGCATCTTTGAGAGATGCCACTGATGCAGGAACACATTGAGTCATGGAGATCCCTGGTGTCAAAGACACATCCGCTCCAGTATGTCATATATTTTTCCACAAATTCTTCTCAGAGATGCACATCTCCGATGGCGTAACTCATGTCCAGGTTTAGAAATTAATCAGTCAAAGGCCTGGTGATGATGAACTTTTTTATAACAAAAGAATTAAATACAGACTAATTGTCATTGCTGGCCATTTTCAGCTCTGTTCTCCAGTATGTCTTAATCTTTTCTCTGGTAGATATCAATGCAAATATGATTCAGATCCCAGATAAAATGACGTTTAAGTATCTTGATATGATGTTGCACTACACAGTATCACTATTGAATAGCTTTGCAAGGACAGATTAAAGGCTTTGAAATTCAGTGGAAAGGTGTCCCAGCCCCACTGCAGCCAGCCTCAGAATTTTTTTTTCTGTCTCAGAAGCCACAATTCCATGGTCAAGGTAAAAAGGTAACACTTGTTGAGCATCCCAGCATAGAAGGAAAATGAGTTTTTATTATCACTGTTGTATAAAAAAGAGAGAAAAGGTAAATTAAAAACAGCACATGGCCTAAGTGCTATAGAGAATAGAAAAATTATGAGAACCAAAGTACACAAAGAGAACTTTTAGTCAAGGTAGTGAAACCTCAAAAAATGTGTGTGTCTGTGTGCTCACACGCGTGCATGGCAGGGTAAGGATTAAGTACCTGAACAATGTGCTATTCCATTCTGAGGTGGATATTGTACAATATTTAACAGCGGCGCAGATGAAGCAGAAGTACTCAAGAAAAATTTCTGTTCTGTATTGAGGAAAAGCTGAAGTGTGTAGCTATATAGTACTAAGATGCTGCTGAAATAGTTTATTTTCCAAAGTGCTAAAGTTGATAATTTTAATAACGCTGAATCTGAACAATCTGCATCCAATAATTTAAATAGAGGTGGCCAAGGAACTGTCCGGGTGTTTAGTGTTGATTTTTAATGTCTTGGAACGCTGCTGTGTTTTCAGAGAAGCAGAAGAAATCCAATATTGTGCCAATATTTAGAGAGTGTGAATGGAGTGACCCAGGTAACAGGCTTAAGAAGGGCAATGTTACAAGTGCCAGTCAATGTGGGATCGTGGGAAATATACTCTGTTGAGCTAACAAGGACAGTTTTGATGAGATTAAAAGTTTTTTTGGTAAAAACAACAATCTTTATATCGGGACTTACATAATCACTCGGTGATTGTTGCAGGGGTATCTTCTGGCTTTGAATTTAGGGAATCTGTACATACCTTTGAAAACGTAGTTTGATATTTTTAATCTATAAATCTGCAAGATAATATTTTTGTACTTTAAAACACATCCAGGCCTGTAATGTCTACCAGCTATAGATTGTTATTAACAGGGGCTGTCTGGATGTAAATAAATGGTACTTGCTTTTCTTATAAAAATGCAATAAGACTGTAGCTCTACGTTTCATGTAAAATGGCATTTTTACTGTAAAGAATATAATTTAACTTGACACAGCTCTGCTGAGCTTTACAGTGGCTTAATCAAACACAGCACTGCTTTAAAAATAGGGATTGCTTCAAACAGTGGATTAAGTTATTGGTCTTTCACGTCTGAAGAGCTGAAGCTCATTAGGTCTCAGGGTGAGAGTAAAAAGGGATGTCATTTTAGCTCAGACTAAGTGTAATAGGAGTTAATTCACATGCTTCTATCAAGTTGACACTTGGGTGGGTTTCTTTCACTTTAAAGAAAGCCCTTCAGGTTTGTCTAAGTTTGAAGAACCTGCTCATAACAAAATCCATGCTATGGAATAAACAAAAGGGTTTGCTATTCAACACACATGCGGGATCTTTAGCATCTCAGAAGACCAAATTCTTTCTCAGCTGTCCTCCTTCCCCTACTCATTCTCCAAAATCAATCGTATTCTTCTAGTGATGCTATAGTGTGGTTTTAGCCAGTCCCAAAAAATATCTAATTAAATAAGCTAAGGACATAGGTAAGGTCTTGTGTGACATGTGGCTATTGATTGACTAATGTATCATCTGAAAAATGTTTTCATACCCTCCTGTCTGCAAAAGGGTGGACCTCTGTAATCTCCACGACAAAGCTCCTCACATGACTCCTGGTTTTGTGCTAATGAAGTTTGTGCCTCCTGACCAAAGAGCCTCTTCATGGGAAATACACCTTTTGAACCAGAGTAAATCAGGTTTCTTTACACACAGTAATCATTCTGTACTTCTTTACTTGTTTATACACTGATCAATTGTTGATCGATGCTAATGGCTGCAATGTCTGTTTTTCATCAGTGTGCCTTCCTCCTTCTTTGGAACTTTAGCATGTCACTGTGCTCTTCACAAGAGGCTTGTTGAAAGCAAAAAAATGTAAATCAATTGGTCTCCGTGTCGTAAACAAAAGCTCTTGGATCAGTCAGAGCGAGCCCTGGAGCACTGGATAGCAATGCATTTTATTTTTCTCCTGAGCTCATTTTATTTCAGAAGCTACTAAAAACCCAAACTTCCTTCTCCAAACCAAAAACCTTTGCAATCATGATGGACCATAGAGAAATGTTTTGCATTCCTGTTTGTTCCTTCAGCTGAGCCAATGCAGCATTGGAATGTTTGGGAGGTTTACCATCAAATGATGTGGCCCTGTCCTGAACCTGGGTGAGGTCTGCCCGGCAAGGCGAGAGCACACAACTGGAAGCTGCCGTGCTATCAACCATGCTGCAGCTTTACAAACTTTCTCATACGTGATATTTAATTTTCTATTTTAACCAGTGATTAGCTAGAACAGCTGAGCTGGTATGAAGGTTTAAGATGGGTGGTCTTGAGTGACACCAGCTAAGAGAATGAATACCCCATACAATAGGTCCTGAGTAGGGTTGTAGCCAGTCTAAGACTCACTACATATAAAACCAACCAAACAAACCATGTTGCCTGTGTGAAAGGTGGTAACACTGAGTGCTGGGAGCTGATTTCAGGCAAGACACCCATTTGTGCAACTTAGGTATTTGATGATGGTTTTGTTAGTAGATAAATCCTATGTGGTTATGCTTGGTTTTAAATGAATTTAGCTAAGGCAAATCAGTAGTGGGAATAGGACTAAAGACATAAAATACCAAGTCATTATTAAGAAAAGCTGAAAATCTTTGTTCTAAGACATAATGTAGAGCTTGGCTTTCTAAAACAGTGCTTCCATTTAATGCTTACTTATGGTCTTGTTATGCTTATTTATTACAGGAAAGGTAGTAGTATAAGTAGATATGAAGTATTGTAGATGGTGAGTAAATACAATTTCTGTTCATTCACCACCTATGACAACCATTGCATATTATTTACTGTTAATTACAATGTGCCTAAACAGCAATTTGTCATTTACCAATCAGTTATAAAATATCCTAGTGTAAATCAGAAACTAAATATGTCCTTGATTGTTGTAGAAAGCATTCGTTTAATGTGTGCTTTATTAGAATTCAGTGCTCTTTCAAAAATTCCGTTAAAAAGGTAGAGAATAATAATCTGATAGGTGGAAGAGGCATGTTAAAAGCTGGAAGACTACCTGTTGTTATTTCATGGTGCTGTTGATCTTATTAACATGGTGATTACTAATCTTTTCTGAGGTGCTAAGGTGTTGTTTCAGGCCTTTGTTAATATAATATAATTCAGGATATAATTCAGGAAAAAAAAAACAAACACATAAGGAAAAATTTCACCCTGCTTGTGGAGTTTTCCCCTCCCTACACCCTCCCAAAAATGACATGTGGAATTGCAAGTTAATGTACATTTGCAGCCTGATATCCCAGGGGAAGCTGACACAGGAAATGCAGGGATGGGTTCCCATCATCACTAGACTTGCAATAAAAATGCCTCCCCTTTTGGAGAATGGTGCTGGTCTTGCTTGCAGTTCCCCATGTTAAGGTCAATAAATCTCCCTTGAAATGGTAGAACATTTCAAATTGGAGGCCACTGCAGCCACCTATGTTGAAAAATAGATTTTATGACATTCTTTCTGTAAGTACAGCAGAAAACCCCAGCCATGGTTACAGACAGTAACAACATACAACTTACAGAATGAAAGAGCCTCTCCCCTTCTCCTAGAAAATCCAAGCAATGTGTTCTGCTGCCTCCTGTCAATAGCAAAAACTATTGTCCCATGTCCCTACAGTCTTAGAGCTTTCTTCCAATTCTGGCGTATCTTGAGATATTTTATCTTCAATTGTTATATATCAAATGGCAAAGTAAAGGAGGCATTTGTTTGAGGTTTCTAAAATACCTTCCCCTTACTCTATGTCTGGAGAAATGAACTTTTGGCGAGTTAAGGTGGCTTCGCAGGTAGGGGAAAAAAAACCAAAAAAAACCAGCATAAACAATCCTCATAAAAATGTTCAATTACTTTCAAATGGTTTGCTTTTAAATATGTGCCATGTTTGAACTTGCCAAAAATTCTCTATGGAATATCCCACATATTAATGACTTTTGGCTTTGTCATGTAAAGTAAAGAGAAAATTCCAGGTAAGTTTGTGCTGCCAAAGAAATACTGACTGGATCAGAGGAGAGAGGAGGGTTGAGGTGGTGCAGACAGGGACAGCTGTCACCTGCCGGGCAGTGCCAGCAGGGGTTGGCACCTCAGGACTCAGCTTGATGTGATAGGAGCAGGAGGAAGGAAAAGGCACTCACCACGTTGAGGACAGATCATGAAAGGGTCCAGGTTAACATCTTAAAGTAGAACTTGTCAAAAAGTACTATTATTTTTAACAACTGGTTCAAGAGCAGTTTTTTTACACGTGCCGCTACCAAAACAGATGATGTCATCTCTGCACAACCATGAGGCCGTGTTCACAAAACTAAGGGGTACAAATGGAAGAAAATGGCACAACATGAGGTTGTCTTGATACAAGCTGTGAACATCCTTGCAACACAGGTGGCACAGGGACAGAGCAGCAAAATGATGTGAGCACCCTGAGGGCATGAACACAAGCAGGCTCTGGAGTTGTGCTAAATGTCACCCTTCAGTTAATCTAGCTAATGTGGTGGAAGATGGAAAACTCTCTGACCTGCTCTTGGCATATCCAAGCTACACAGACCCAACGGGACATGAAGGCTAAAGTTTGGGCCATGAAGGCTTTTAAAAAACTATTTCTTTTTTATGTAAAACCAAGAAGTATATATTCCCTGTCTTTTTCATATTTGAGTAAAAAAACAAGTGCTTCTGTGCCACTGATATCTTGGGGCTAGTGCAAGGAATATGTTTAGAGATGCTTCAAAAGAACAAGCAGAATCAGGCAGGAAGGCAGGACGGTTTGGGACCAGTGGGAAAAGAGGAGAGATGCTGTGACTGACCCTGACACATTGTGCTCTGATGAACTCCAGCCAGTTGATGCAAGTAGCCACAAACTATCTAAGTTAGAGAGGTCTGCGGATATTTTACATCAGCTTACTTTACAGGACAGTATGGCCCATGTATTTATTGTAGCATGCTGTTTTATCTTTCAGCTGAGGATTGAGGCCAGCGTGGCTACAGACAATATAAAAGTTTTCTCTGTAAAAATCCTATAATTGAAGATCTCAAAGCATTTTACAGGCATTAATAAATAAAGCCTCAAACACAGCTACCAGTATTTCGATCCCTAATGTTTCAACAGTGCTTGTAAGTGCTGTTATAATAATAACAGTTGTGTCAATGCTCTTGCAATACCAGAAATATTAATGGCATCTTCTCTGTCAACAACCTCCCTTCCTCCAGGGCCTGCTTTCTTATGGGCAGGAAGCAAAATTTTGCAAGGCAAAGAGCTTGCTGGGGAGTTGTGGTCATTTGGGATTTTCTTTTGTGGGTTTTGCATGTGTCCAAGACAGGACAGCAACCATTGGGAGTGTTTTCTGCTACTAATAAGTGTTTTTCCTGATAGCAAAAACATTTGGATGGATGAGGTTTTTTTCTTACCTTTCTTACTGAAATGTCTTTGTGGTCACAGACAACTAATGAAGCAAACAAAGGACAGACAATGTTGTAAAATGATTGGAAAAGAAAAGGGAAACACTGTTCAAACAAGTGCTTTTTGCTATTACAATGCCATTTTCAGTCTTGTTCGCAGCCCCTACTGTTCCTTACACTGGCTCTTCACTGGGCACAAAAAATTCATTAAATGGCTCTTCATTTTACAATATCAATATGTTTCAAGTCAAATTGTGCATTCTTTGCTGTTAATTTTCTTTGAAACACAAAGCACCATAAGAAAGTTTAGCTGCAGGGGGGCTACAGGCAAGAAGGAAGATACAAACATCCCTCTTATGAAAAATAATAATGATAATGAAGTCTTTTAAAGTTTAAAGGAAAACAGTGGCTTTTTTACACCAAGACTGTAAGACCTGCTCATTGATCTTTTCAAAGAAGTGACAACAATAGGGAGAAACCACAATGAAAGAAAATGAAAGCAAGAGAATAAAAGCGGTAAAGAGTTGGGGTACAAGGAAGCAGTAATCCCAGATCTGTGGATATTGGTGAAGCTGGGGATGCACCAAACGTGTGATCTCAGGACAGGGCCTGGCTGTGTTACCTGACCTGGCTCTTGGCTTTGCTTAACCACCAGGTATTTTTACTGAGAAAAGTTTTTTCTTTTTGTAATTCAAAATGCTGCTGATCTTACTTAATGGACTACTCACAGCTCATACATTTTTTTCTATAAGTGGGAAGTCTCAGCCAAAATGGGCTCTTCATGGACCTTAAACAGTGCAGAAAGTCAGCGTTTCACTGGGGTCATAGTGGAATTGAGACAGACATGCTGCTCCTTTGAAATACGAGGAGAAGTTTTGTGATAGATATTTGTGGTTTGAATCAAATTGAGCCACTAATGATTTGTGCTATGAATTTCTCCACTGGAATGTTTTAATTCACAAATGATAGGTGGTTCTCCTGACAGTCAGTGTAAGGGGCAGAATGCCCATTGCACACAGTGTCTAAATGAAAATGTCAACAATATCCATGGCAAGAAAACCAGAGAGAACCTAGTTAAGAGATTCTTACATAGTGTGTAGTTACACAATTTAAGTAAAAATTATATTCATTCTTATTTGAGTGGGAAGATAATAGGAAGGGTTGTTGAAAAGTTCAGCTTGCTTCTTTCCAAAGGAAATAGATCCAAGCTGGAATATTTAACCTAAATTTCTTCCTTCTCACAAATAAAGATCACCTCTGAACTAATTTTACACATTTTATGTACACTTGGTAAATTCTGGGTGTCTAATTACACACGGTCCTCTACACAGGGCATCTCTTTACATCACATACTGCACAAAATGGACATTTTCCCAGTTTCAGAAACCAAAGACATTGTGTGTGGCTTTGGTACGGGAAAGACATCAATTTATAACTCTGCCATTATGAGGAGAAAAATTGCTGTAATTGCTGGCTGGAGGAGAAGAGCAGTGGTGCCACTGCTAAGATAAATCCATATTGCAAGTCATCTAATTGTGATCCCCGATAAACTCGTTTAGAGTGGAGATTTCAGTGGCCTGATTCATCAGTTGTACAACTCTGAAAAATACAGAAAGTTTAACATGGGAAAACATGCAGCAACATGGGTTCATTGTTGTAGGGTCACCAGCAGGAAGCAAAAGCAAAGGTTAACACACGTCGGCTATGGCTGTTGGTGGTAAGTGAATGCCAGCACAGTCCATAAGTGCTTCCAAGATCACTGGAAGCCATTGAGATGTCCAACAAATGTGCAGAGGAGTCAGTCTTGTTATCATATGATTAGGAGTTTAGGCTCATATTGGGCACAGACCAAAGAAAGTCCTGGAACAAGACAGATGATGAACTTGGGTTGCAAAATACTTTATACTATTCTGCCATTTTGGCCGGTGATCCTGTACCATATGTCAAGTGGGCTGCAAATTCCCATAAAGCAGCAGTTTGCTACACTAGACCTATAACAAAGGAGGTTGTAAAAGGAATAAATGGCAAGTGGAAGGGGGAAAGCATGCCAAGTGTACAGCAAATGCTTATTAACAGCAACACAGCAGCCAAAGGGAGGCAGAAGTTGCATATGGGACTCGAGTTGTGCATGGGGAAAATGGAGAGTTACAATACTGCCAAAGGTTTTATTCTTTTTGCCACTTTTCAATACTTCAGACATTCTGAGATTTTGGAACAGGAGTTGTGCCTTTGGTTTTAAAACCACATTTTTGTGTTGATTTGTAGGAGACAAATGTGTTATTTTACTGCCTTTCTTTACTGAATCTCTGCACTCTGCTATATTGTCTAGGTGTTGTGTGGATATAAACAGTAATCTTCAGAAATGAGTCTGAAAGGGCCAAAACAATGAGCCCTCTCAACATGGCCTATTCCTGTGGTATGAGAAACAGTCCCAGGCACCTTCAGCTAGACCCACAAATGATGATTTTTATAGTGGTGATTACTGTAATCTCCAATGATCTTATAGTCTGAATACTCTTTATTGAATGCTTTTTAACTCAGTGAATGCTATTTTTCCTAAATCACAATGTCTTACAGGAGCATCTAAATTTCAACAAATGTCATTAGTAAATTAAGGAATGTCTTCAGGAAGACTTTAGCAGAACAGTACATTTCAAATGGTCATTTCAAATTCACGTTCTTTTTTATTTTTACATAAAAATAAGAGTCAGTGAGATATGTAAAAGAGAGAACTTTATTCTTGGGTTGCCACCATCAAAACCACTGAGTGTTCTCAGTGAATTTTCAAAATTTACATTTCTTCAAGATGGCAGAAATACTTTGTTGAAGCCTGTTTTATGTGCAGAAGCTGGTTTTGTAAGAGATTGTATGAAAGCATATTTCAGCTTAGTTAATATGATGTCCCTCAAGGATTTTGGAGATATCTTCTGTGGCTTAAACAGCTATGAGTTAGGAGAAAAAAACAAAACAAAACATGTAAAAATTCAGGTTTTGGATTAGTATAAAAGCAGTGTTTGCCAGAGGAATCATCATGTATGGCCATGATGGATGGAAGTGTCTCCCAAAAGTCTGAGCCTGAAAAAAAAGCAGTACCAATTTGTAAGAGAAAGGTTATTTTACACAGTATTGAGTAGCATGCCGTAGTAGCCTCCAAAGAGTTTTGAAAAATAGCCCAGATTTTGCATTCTGTGCGTTAAAGTCAAAATGAATGTGCAATCAATGGCAAATCACTTGAATTTTCCTTAGTGGCTCACATTCCTTTGGAGAGTATTTCAAGATCTTTTTAGAGTTCTTCCTTTTGCAACCAGTTTGCCCTCACATGCCAATCTAAAAATAAAACTTGGTGTGAGTAAAAAAGACTGGGAAAATAAGAATCAATGGATGAGGTTCAAAGGAAGAATGGATTTGGGACTGTGAGTGTTCATGCAAGCAATCTTACCTCAGTGAATAGTTTTGGTTTGTGTACAAAGTTTTGTAAGACCATGTCCTAAATTCTAACATTTTCAGAAGTACTTGGTAGAATTATTTTGGGACTGTTGTAATTTCCTAATGTGAACTGAGAAAAGAATGAAAATGTAGGGTGAAAAGTAGTTAAAATAAGTCAAAACTAGGAAAAGAAAAAAAAAACAAACCCAGTACAAAACCCACTTGCCGGTTAAATCTAATCCTGTCTGGCCATAACTTGTTAGCCTTTCTTCTGTTGAGCAATATTTGATTGATTTTACTGAGACTGTTTACAAGTACAGACCACTGACATTGCCGGTTGAATTTCATCAAACAACACACTCTTATTTTAGGCTCATTTTAGTGATGGTTCCTCCCATTCACACCAGCGTTAAAAAGGAGCAGTTCTTAGTCTTCACTGTTTGTACATTACTGGACCTAAATACATAACTTCCTACTTGCTATGTACCCTGCAGAAAGGCAAACCTGAGCTGTTTAGAAAAAATGTATGAAAAAGAAAAGATAGACATCAGAGAAATCACAACAGAGGCTGAAAGAAAAAGGAGACAGAAAAATCCATTACAAATGAAAATAATAAAGTCTCTTAAACTTTAAGGAAAAAATAGAGGCTCATTTTGTACAAAGATAGTGAGATGTGTTCATTGATCTTTTTAAGAGTTGAGAAGAAATTGGCCGGCAGCTGAATAAAAGAAAATGAAGTTCCATTAATACAATCCATCGAAAGACAACTTGGGTAAATTGATCAATGCAGCACAAATAATCTCTAACCTTTCCCCTCTTTGGAAAAGATGTTTGGTTTTTTGTTGTGATTTTTTTTCTCTCCCAAAGAGTGTAAACAGCATATGTCACCAATTTCAAGTGCTTTTTAGATGGCTTTTCTAGCAATAATTGGAGAATTTCTGGAACTATGCTAAGATAATGGCTTTTCTTCCATCTCTCTCCTTCATTGCACCCTCATTGCCCTGAAGAATATCAATACATTGAGAAAGTTCGAGGGCGTTTCTTTTCCTCTTTTTAAATTCTCAGTCTTCTTATTTCCTTCTCTGCCTCCTCCTTCAAAGAGTTTTTGAAGCATCTGGTAGTTTAAAAGTGGATGCAGCCATCACTATGGTATCTGTGTACTCAGGAGAAACTTCATCTTGACTGAAACTTAGAAAGATCCCAAAGGCCAAAAGAGGTTTTGTCCTTTGAGAAGTCCATAACAGCCCCTGCTACAAGCCTGGCTCTTTACCTCAAACAGCAGCGGTCCTTTCATTTCAATGCTGTATATTAGTCAGATGTCATGCACAGGAGAGAGCGTCTGAGATCTGAAACCGCTGCTATGCAGGTGCAGCATCCTTTACCCAGGGGAATTAAGGAGGCTGGAGATCCCAACATCCCTCTTTTTGGAAAAGTGAATATCCTCAGCTCCCAGAAATGTGAATGAGAAACAAACATGTTCCTCATAAAATAAATCTATAAAGTTTAAATATTTGGAGATATTTCTTTTCCAACTCTGAAAGATCTCTGGAAATCAAAACCACAGAAACTAAACTTTGCACTTGGGATTTGGCATCTTCCCGCAGCATGAAGTGCAAATATAAAAGTGTTCTAATTTTGCTTACTGGGATAAAATGCTGTGATTTCCATTTAAGCCACAATTAGAGTATGGCAGTTAATGAAACAGAAGAAAAGACGCAGCACCTTTTTGAATCGGACAGAACCCATGGTTATATGGAAAGTTTTGTACAGTACCCATGGGCTTCAGTAAAGGAAATGGGCCTTCACGTATGCTGCATAATTGTTAAAACATGAGGCTTTGTGGTCGGATACCCAAAACGCACTCCGTTTTGTAATGCTGCATCACATAACTCAGCAGCAAGTTGTCTCTTACCCCGGAGATAGTGCTTCATTCACGTCAGGTATAAGTTATATGAAGGTCAGTATGGGAAAGATCAAACTGCACCTGTCTAGATCACACCCGCTCTGCTAATAAAAAGGTACATTCCCTGCCCGGCTTGCACACATAAATACTTACTAAGATCTTACACAAAATAGTAAAATGTTCCACAAAATGATTGGGTCCTAAGCTCTGCAGAAAAGTCCCTGAAAAACATCATTATAAAAAAAAAAAGACATTTTAATACAGACATCTTTCTGATATACCTTTCATTGCATGCAAATATTTAAGCTCATGCTTAAGATGTTCTGGTATCCCATCACTGAACCTGCAAAGGGGCATTAGTGATTCAGAACCGGATATTATCCACTGACAGATAATTACTGTCCATTCTGAAACTTCTCGTTTTACAGTACAGCTGGTGTCTATCAGCCATGTTAAATAGGGGTGCTGGGAGATTTGTACAATTTAGAGATTTTTTTAGAGAAAGTGTAGAGTGAATATCAGTAATCACCATTTGGGTAAATTATCAAGAAGCCAAGACCCTCTTTGTTCCTTTATAGGAAAGGTTGAAGGACTCCATTTCCATACCCTTTATTACTTCGGTTACCCCTACACAGAAGTATTTGGATGTATTTCCATTTAAATCCTAGAATATGTTCTAAAAGCTTAAACCAGATAGTTATTTTCATTTTTCATATCACCAGACATATAAGTATACATATGCTAGAAAAGCAAAGGGATTAATTAAAGGAAGTGTTAAGTGAGATGTTTATAATTTTCGTACAGAGGAAATTAGCTTGACTTTTAGCCTGAGGATATCACATCACACAGATTTCTTGATGCATCTGTAAGGGATACACAAATAAAGAGCTGTATTTTTTCACTAGCCCAGTGAACTTCAAATTTTACAAGGTTGTGTCTAACCATGAAGTCAAAGTCATGAGGGATTCTGGGAGCTAAGATCACACGGAAGATGTTTTATTACATGATGGGAAAACTGGGGAAGACTGAACTTTCAACCTTTTTTGTGAAAGCATATGAATACAAAAATCAAGCTGATATACAATAGCAACTAATCATCAAGAAAGACAATTGTTAGTGACTTACGAAAGAAATCTCCAACAGATAAGAAACAATTGGAAAATATTACTGTTATTCTACACCTATGTTATTTAAGCTTGGAAAGCTATTTTCCTCAGTAAGCTCTACGAGACAATCAGAGGTGTTAAACAATAAGGAAATCAGGTCTTCACCTCTCTTGGATTTTAGAAAGAAAGGAAAGAGTCTGTTAACACTTTACAAGAAATCCAGAGTTAAGTGATGATGCCATCACTGTCAAGCACCAGGAGAGGCCAGAACCAGGGGACAGAAATGAGTGTGTGGCTTCTTGGATTTCTCTTCCCTCAGAGATATCTTGGCCAAAATAGTTTCATTTACATTTGAGTACCGTACCAAAGCCAGGGAAATATCAAAGCCTTCCTGAAAGTAAATTTTTTGTACACTGTGTGTGAATCCACAGAAAAAAGATAATGCTGAGGTATAAGCATTAGTAATGGAAAAGATCTTCTGAGCCCTGCCAAAATGGAAGATTCTTTTCTTTCCTCATCACTGCTGATAGACGGATCTCCAACCCGATGATACCTGTTTTGTGCTCTTGATTCTGACCTGAGTATAAAATATTCTGTACCAGTCTACTTGCTAGTACTATAACAGATTATTTTTATTTTTTCTCATCTTTTGCAGTGCCTGGCAGCCTTTCCCTGCCTTTCTCTGCACTCTCCCCTAGTTAAGGAGAATGGCAATCAGGACAACTTACCAAATAAATTGCTATAGATTCATCATTCTCCATCTCTCCTGAAAAGGCACTCACATATCTGATGTTAATCTTGACACTATAATATATAATAAAATTTATTGTGAAAACTCGTCCTACATCATTATATGTAAGAAAGACAATATTAGTCATCCAATGGCATTTGCACACCTGCAGTGTCATTTCCAAAATCCTTGAAACTTTTCTTACATGGAATCTGCTAGGTTTAATGAAGCTTTTAACTCACTGCATTAAACACCCTCTAACCCATAAGATGGACATAAAGTCATTGTTAGATGAAACACCATTTAATTTGGCAACAGGTGGACTTCCCAAGAAGGGTTTCCAACTATCTCTAATTTCTGTCAGTTTGAAATAGAAGTACTGCATCCAAAAGTATAGATTTTCTTCTAATAAACGTAAAGTAAGATAAATCCATCCAGAATCTTAGCCCACTGTGGTGCACAGTCACAGTTATTGTAGCGTCCAGCACTGTGGTAGACGCTGAAAATGGGAAAATCTAGAGAGACTTGCAATAGTCAGTGAACAAAGGGTCAAATTACAGTAAGTAGACTATACTGAGTTTCTTTTCATTATTTTTCCTTTTCTTAGTTTATGCCACAAATTTAGCACTTTGTGACACAATGTTGGTTATTATTTTTCCTTTTTTCCCCTTGTCTGTTAAATTTAAGAGAAAAATCCAATTATTATGTAAATAGAGCCTTGCAATAATTGTCACAAACAAGTTAGCATAACAATGAAGAGCAAGAAATTTCTGAAGTCAAAGAAAGCACTGATGTATGACTGTCTCTGAGGTGTGATTGCTATAGAGTGTTTTGAAGGAATTTTTTCAATATTTCTGCTGCCTTTTGCAGCCTGCTTCCTCAGATCATCCTAGCTGAGGCATGTTTGCAAAATAAAGTTGCTTTGGAAGAGGAAACTTTCCATGAATCCATTTTCATTTCTTTAAAGAAGTGTGGGGGGGAAAGCCTACAAAAGACATTATTTAAACAGCCTCCTTTTTAAAATGTTTCTGGCAGATGTTTATGTAGAAAATGTGCTGGAGCTCCTTCAGTAAGACACAGAAGTGACGTTTCTTGAGGGTTTTAGTTGAAGAATTTGTCTTTCGCATCATGTCTTTAAACATCTGCAAAAGGCAACAGAATCTTTATTATCCTGCTAACTTGAAGAAAGGCACAATGCACAGTCCTGAGTCCTTAAAAATGGTATTTAATGGGACTGACAGATGAGAAATATCTTGCTCTAATGTTTTCCTTCAGTAGAAATTCACCTCTTGACCTTACGACTCCAGAGTACGGCTGCTGCCGTCTAAAAAAGAACATTTCCTTCCATTCAGATGTGCTTGGTATGGTTTTGTTGTTTTGTTTTCCTTACTGCTCAGTTACCTGCTTTAGGGGGAAGGTATCATCCTCGGGATTCAAACAAAGATAAAATTATGAATACTGCAAGCACACTTGTGCTAGGTCTGTTTATGGCACTTGTGCTTCCAATCCTCTTTTCGTTTCCTCAGTCGGATATTTTTCTTCTTCTTCACAAAAATCAAATCTGCCTTATTTTCCTGCATTTTCTTTTAAATGGATGTTGCAGTGGTATAATCCAGCTTTCCTATTCCTTTGCTAGTGTTTGGTTATTTACCACTTTGCAGAAAACGTGGACTCAGGCCGTTACTCAGGGTTGCTCAGGTTGCCCCTCTAACCTTTTTACACAGGATTCCATCTATCTCTTGGTTTTCTGGTTTATTTCAGGTTTTTGGGGGATGGCTGCAGATTTGGTTGTGCGTTTTTTCACTCTCCACTGTATTGTATTTTGATGGGAAGAGCTTTTTTTCCCCCTCCTTCTTCTTTTTCTCTTTCTTTTTTTCTCCCTCAAGGGTTTTCTCTGGGAAAAGTTTTCTGGGCTTCCATCCAGCCAGTGTCACAATTCACAGCTGTACTGTTTGATTCAAGTACTTCAAGCTGCCAGTGAGGTAGAGCCAAATGAGATTAAGGGCTTTTTTATTAAAGCAAGCACCCGCATGTGCTGGTATGGTTAAGGCTACGTCAGGCGTTCCAATACGAACCCCAATTTCTGGAGATCTTTAGTTCTCCAACATAAAATATTTATGCCAGGCTGAAACCTGACCTAGATGTACTCATCTGGGAGGAGCTGTAATTCTTTGGAAAGGAATGGCTTGGCTTTTATTAACTTACTGCTCCAAGAAAGGAAAATGTACTGATTGCAGGATAGGCAGCTAAAAAAAAAAAACAAAAAAAAAAAAAAAAAAACAAAAAACAAACCAAAAAAACCACACAAAACACAGAAAAAAAAAAAAAAAAAACACCAAAAAAAAAAAAACCACAACAAAACAAAACAAAAACCCCAGAGATAGAGATATAGCTATATATGTTAAAAACAGCAACAGTCATAAAACAAATGAGGTATTTTGAATGAATTAATGGGGAATTTTAAGTGAAGGAATGCTGTAGGTAGCAAGAGATTGATCTGTTCCTGCCCCAGCCCTGGCACATGATGGGTCTGAACTCTCTGTGCTGGTCAGACTGGTGCTGGCAGCACCGCCCAGACCATCACCAGCACTGGGGCACGTCTGCAGCACGTCTGCTCTTCGGCCAAACGTCACCTCTGGGACCCAGCCACGCCGCCCAGCAATTTTAATTATTTGGTTTTCTTGTGTTGCGATAAACCATGCAGAATTGGTGATGTGAAACAAAATGCCACCATTTCTATTGGTTTCTAATCAGAGCTAAAATCTGAACCCACATTTCCAGAGAGAAATGCATTTTTAAGCTCCCTTTCAAAAAAACACCCAAATTAAAACAGTTCTTTTTACACCAATTCTTATCTTTTGTGTCAACATTTCTGGAGACAAATGAATTGATATTTTAAACATAAACATACATGTGTCTACAGAAAACGTGATGTGCTGTACTAGAGCTGAACAAAAATGTTTAAAAAAAAAGGAAAGAAAAAAAAAGGAGAAGCTTGACAGAAAAAAAATGAAATCACCACTATATACTTCTTTTCCATAACTTTGGGCCACTATAAAGTGGATCAGAAGGTTTTGAAGGTTATTGACATTTCAAATTTTGAAATTCTCAGATAGAAGTAGCCTTTTTCAATACTGGGTTACCGTTTCTTTTTCCTTTTTGTCCAGCTGTGTTACTGTGCATCACATGTGCCTTGATAAAGCCTCTGCACACACACTGACAGAGACAACCCTTCATCCTTTCGAGCCAGAGGTGCTTTTATATAAACATATGTCTAGGTTGGAAATGAGAGCTTTAATTCTCTGACCAGGGGCCAAGAGACATCTACAGCTCTGTGATCGCACTTGCAAAGCCATTCCATGAGAAGGGTACACCTGGATTCAGGTGTAAGGAGTGACTTCAGCTGAAGAAAATAAAAGCAAAATCAATTCTTGAGAGTGATTTCTTATTAATTGGGCCTTTTTTAAAAATTTCAAATCTCCCCCTTTGGTATAAAATAAATCACTATCTGGAAAAGAAATAGAGAAAGGGAGAGAGAGAAAGAGAAGAAAGAGAGAAAGAAAAGAAAGAGACAAAGAAAGAAAGAGAAAGGGAGAAAGAAAGAAAGAATGGGAAAAAGAAAGAAAGGAAGGAAGAAAGGAAAGAAGGAAGAAAGAGAAAACTTTTGGACTGATTTTTATTTAAGATTGAGTTCTTTAACGTCATGTACTGGCTGTGTAGTTTCCCAAGATGTTTCAGTTTGGCTTCACGGTAGATGGTGTAACCCTGAAGTTGCTAATCCAGCCTTTGCCTACCTGTCACAGTGTGACAGCACCGTATCAAACGCCAGCCTTCCCTTGGACCATGTGTTTTAACTCATTTTGTATCATAGCTGACACTGCAGATACTGTATGTCAGCCTGTCTGTCACAGTCCTGCCATTTTCAGGAGTGGAATTTAGGAGAGGGAAGGAAGGGAGAGAAGAGCTAAACCTGTAATAAGTCTGACATGTTTGCACAATTGCAACGTAATGCAGTTGTTCTGCAAGTCCGCGCAGTCAGGCATTTTTTAGCCATTTCCTGGATTTTTCACTTGTAACCTCATGGTAGCAAGATACAAAACCCCACATCCTCGTCTCCACTACTCATGTAATCTTAGCAGTGATTTGAGACTTAAATGCTGAGACTGCTTAAGTCTACAAGACTCTGAAATCAAAGGGAGCAACATTAATATTCTGTGTGAGTGTGAAGAAGCCATGAAAGCTTTGTTTGTTGCTAAAGAAACCAACTAAATCAAACAAGTTGAAGAAAACAAGGGCTTGTATAATTGTTTTAATTAAAACTGCCACTTATTCCAGCAAAACTGCAGCACAGTCGCACTCTCCAAATATTTCTTGCTTGCCTTGCATACTCAAAAACTATCTTAATAAGTGAAATAAAACATTGCCAGCCATTTTCCACTCCCCTTTGACACAAAAACTCCTAAACAAATTGCAAGAAACCCATGCAAAACTTTGTGACGTTTACTTCTGATTTTATCCAAGAGGAATTTATGGAACTTGCCATTCAAGTCCAAAAGCAAGTTATCTCAAATGGAACGTAACGCTTCTTAAATCTTCAAAGAACATAATGGTATTTTGTCGTAAAACTCACTGTGACTTTGGAAATTCAAAAACAGTATTAATGCCAGGATCAGACCACCGTATATGGTTATTTTAAGTCTTCAGGGCCACAAGCAAGCTCTCCTGAGTCTTGGTCCTCCATACATTCTGTCTGGTGAGCTGCTAACCCTCTTCATCTCTTCCCACCCCACAAGGTTATTTTGGCATCTCCAACTAAGTCAGATACAGTGGAGACCAAAGTAGTAGTCTCAGCTTCTGGAAGCAATCCAAGCCTCTGCTTCGTAATGCAAAACACAAATGATACAAATATATCTCAATTTTAATTGAAGGAGAGTATCTGGCCTTTTTTCAAAATACTGTCACATGAGGTACCTGTGTTTCTTGTGACCTTTCCAATGCTCATCAGGCTTTTAACTATGCAAGTTTAGCTTAGATTTGAAATATTTTGTCTTCCTCAAGTATAGGTCGGTTTCCACTGCAAAATTTGGGCCCATATTTCACTGTTAGTATATGAATGCAGCCTGTTGTCACTGTGTGGGGAAGAGGCAGCTGTAAAATCTGAACCACACTTTCTCCTCTCAAATAACCTGTTCAGATACTGCAGTTTGCCTTTACTGCAGTTTGCCTTGAGCCTGTCTTTCATCTTCTTTTCTCAGCACTCTGAGGGCTCTTTGTCTTCACCAATACCTGAGTTTGTGTAAATGTATGTTGGAGACCATTTTTTACACATCTTTATTTAGTATGTTGTTCCAAAGACCTTCTTTTTTCCAAGATTCCTAAGCATTAGAATTTTTTAAGCTTGGAGGAAGCTATTAGAAATATCCAAAAGGAACCCATAATTCATCAATAAAATACTTGTAATTTTCTTGCAAACATATGTTTTGATTAGCTGTTTGGAGGCTGTAAATGAGGTTATAGGAACAACTCTTTCTCTTTTTTTTTTTTCTTGTCTTTCTTTCTTTTTTCTTTTCCAGTGACTGGAAAACCAAAATAATGTGAAGTCTCATTTTTACTAGAACCTGATCACCACTTGTTTGAGTGAAGAAACTGAGAACTGATTGAAAGTAATGCCTCTGGCAACACATACACCTTGCTCAGACTGTCTCGCATCTTCATCTTATCATATAAAAAGCTTTTCCAAGCGTTGCCTGAGAATAGTGAGCTCATTATGAGCTGAAAACTGCATGGGATTTCAATGTTGATAATGAAGATCTTATTTATGGAATTGTTGAATATGCAGATAAAGTCTAAAAAGCAACAGCCTACAAGACAAAATAATAGTCCAAGGGAAAAGGAGCAATGTAATTACATTATTCCTATTTTATAATGGCCTTTTCCTTCCATGTATATATTGAAAGTGTCGAAGAACTGTGAGGTGCAATTGTTTCAGGGATCTTCCAGCCTGCTTTCAGAACTCTAGTGAGTTTCCTGTGTCCAGTTAATATTTTGCTGGAGATGTGGAAGCATTTTTCTGCACAAGAGCCTTCAGGCTCATGTAATGAGAGGTGTGAACCCCCACCATAGAAGGAAGGAATCCCTGTCCTTTTCTAAAAGACTGGCTGGGTGTTCTCGTCAGTTGAGTTGTCTCCATACTACTAACAGAGATATGGATGATAAATACAGCCTTCTCAGACTAAAACCATCAGATACATGCAAAGCCAAGACCTGTTGAACAGGGAGGTGTGTGTTGTAGGGGAAGAAAGGCTATAGAGCTTCCGAACTCCCTACTTCATTACGTGGTTTTATTCCACTGAAATCAGTAATCATGTCAGAATAGAGCTAGTAAAATATGACGGGAAATAAGGCCCTTTAATATAAGCCTCTCTGCCTGTCTGTCCTTTTATATGGCACCTCCCAACATAGTGTCTGAGTGCAAAGTTCTTCACCCTCATCTGATTTAAAACTGAAAATGGATGCTGTGAAGACCTGTCGTCCATAGTAAACTGTTCGAGATGAATCAGCTGTTCAGATTAGCCTCACAGAAATGATAATGGGGCTCTGTGTTCACAGCTGAGTTATTTAAACTGTCTGATTTGGTCCACGGCTTCCTTGGACATTAATAGGTTGACTGCTATGTCGCTGAACTTAGTGCATGAAAGGTCAGCCTTTGAAAAGCTAAATAAGGTAAGTGCAAACTGAAGCATGTTCAAGGCGATACCGCGTACTCTAAATGCACTTGAAACCCCTAAGAGTCACTGCTGCTCCTTACTATTTTTCCATATCTGATTTCAAAGTGGTAGATCCTTGGATCAATACTTTGATTTTGATCTGTCATCCGCCAGGAGATTCAGGGGGTTGCTCACATGCTATAAACATATGCTGCTCCTGATGCATCTTGAGTAAAGAGGATTGAAAACTTCTTAGAAGATAGCTTTTCATCAGCAAATGCTGACTTAGATGAATTTGAAAGATTTTTCAGGACTACAGCAATTTTGAAGAAATTGCTGAGAAGCAGCATTATCAGGCAGGGATACTTTTCTTCAATAAAGATGGAATGTTTCATTCGACTTTTGTTTGATTATACTGTAAATTCTAACATACTATTGTACACACCTTGAAGTGATTAAGTCAAAATGAAGAATTCCAAGAGTATCAAGATGAAATGTTTTCAACTCTCCCAAAACAAAGTTCAATTTCAATTAAGGTAGCTTCGATGATCTCTACATTGCAGCAATTTCATTTTTGTGGTACATTTCATCATTTAGATTATTACTCTTGTTTGAAAGAAAAGCAAATTTTGGCATGCTGGTATTTTCTCCAGAACCAGCAGCCCTCCTCTTCAGCAGCCCAGGAGAGTAATTGGAAAAGTCAGAGTCAGAGCATCTCTCTTCCCCTTCCCCAAGCCCCCTTTTGATGTGGGACCATGGCAGGGGGTGGAGAGGGTGGGGAGAGGAGGGAGAAGGATTAGAGTTTGGTTTATCATCTATAAATAGAGACAGTCCTTCACACTCACTTTCTTGAGTAGCCTTAGAGCGCTGGGGGAAAGGAGAAAATCAATCTAAGAAATGTTGGGAACGTTCTGTACATTTTGTGAATGTTCCAAAATAAAAATTGGCTCTGGCAGGCCAAGTTTAGAGACTTATTCTTTCAGAAGGCACCATCAATTAGTTTCTCAAGTTTAATTCTGTCCTGTGTCTACCAGCTGGAAAGCTTGTTAAGCAATAAGCATAAATGTTTGTAAAATACAAATCACCGCACATGACTAGTTCACCATCCAGGTAAAGCGTTACTAGTTTTCTACTTATGCAGTTGTACGGTTACCGTAATCTTTGTGCAATAGTCCTAAATAACAGACAAAGTCAGCAGCTTGGGTCAGGCCTAGGTTTTTAGATTATGGGAGTTACAAGCTGACAAAACTTGTTGGGATTTTTAGCAAAAGAAGGTTGTCATCACATTTTGACCTGAAATGGAATAAAACTGTCCATTGCTAAGGGACCTAATAGCAAAGCTGTCAACTTTACTCAAAAATATTTTTAAAAGAATTGTCTCATAAGGACTTATACTATATTGGATTTCTTCTTGCCTTTTTTTTTCCCCTTACTGTGAAGAGGATGTAGACAATATACCATATATGGAAAACTGTGAATCCTACCATGGCATTTGTATTGAAGGATCATTTTGTGGGAGGTAAGGAAATAGGTCATTGCTGGTGATGATTAAAACCAGTCCAATCTTATGTAAAAAAGGATAATAAAAATCCTGTCCTCTAAACCAACAAGCAAGTGATACCCAAGCCAGGAAGCTCAAGATCAACAAAATAAACCTTGTTCTAAAAGCTGGATTTGGTTATTAATTGACTGCTTTCCTACCAATGAGAGCCACTTTCAGGCTGGTGGGCTTGATGAGAGGTTCTTGAAAGCCCAAACTGAACAAGCATGTGAAATATTTAAGGCCACATTTTTATATGTATTAAAAACAGCCTAAATAATTAAACTAGTTGAGTCACTAGTGGCTTTCAGGCTCATGCCCAGAGTGAAAGGTCATGACCTGACATACCATGGCCCCACTTGGTACCAGTGATTGACAGGAAAAGGAAATAAGTTGATATCTTTCACGTGGGAATCACAGCTTGTAGCAACTACGAGCAAGTGGGCTATTTGGACGTTGTGGGAAAAGTTAATTGTGTTATTATTCAAAATCTTCATTCCCAAAGTTGGTTCAATGGTGATTTATTTACTTATGTGATAAAACAGCTGTGTACTGTAATAAAATACAGGTCACTTGCTGATGTTTAATGCACAAAAGTGGGGATATGTTTGGTTTCTTTTACTTTGAACTTACATTCATGCTAGGCAGCAGGGATGACTTTGAATTGTTAGGAATTTTCTGTTAGTGTATTGGAAATCATTAATGTTCTCATCATACTATATATTCTTCTGTGCTTAGTTATGGAGAATGAGGAAGGCACCATACACTGAAATATGAGCGCCTCTCCACCATATGCTTTCATTATTTCTTTATAATGATAAAAAGGGGCTGCATTCAGTGCCAGACAATGTCATGGCCCCAGAGATTTAAGTGGCCTGCAGAAAAAAGGAGAAAAAAGCATTTATGATATGAATGAGGATTTGAAATGGCTTTTTAAAAAAGGCCTAAGATCCACTTTCACCCTAAATTCTGAAATCACTTGAAAGATGTCTAGATGCAAGCGAGTTTGAAGAATAGCAACTTTCCACCAGGCTCTGTTTTATGTGCAGTATCAGTGCCATCTTGGCCAGGCTTTGTTACAAGGTCACATAGTTGTACCAAGCAATAGGGCACAGCCTAACTTCACATATTGTCTGATTTGTTCTAGCAATGAACCCTGTCATCTTTATCGTGAGTACATATTCTTTACCCCAGTCATTTACAAGTCAGCTCAGTGATGCACTTTTGGTTATCTGAGCTGAGAAGGACAGTGGATTTAATAGTAGCTGGTCTGGTATTGTGCCTTTCTGCTCCCACCCAAAACCCTGAAATGTGGGTACACCGTGAATTTCCCTGGGGTGCAGCCCCACACCGTACCCCAGCTATTCCCTACCCTTTTGCAGAAATGCCATCTACTGCCAGTTCCTGCAACATTGTGCTCTTTACTGGTATACGGGCTATTAGATGATAACGGTCCCGTTAAACATCCCTTTAAAGTCAAAAGTACGTAGTTTCACCCCAGAAGAGACCAGTGTGGGGAAAGATTGGACATTCCAGCTCTGTGTGCCACAACAGTTTGATATAGCAGTCAGTCTTGGCATTTCCCTCAGACTGTCTCCAGGATAACTTATTTACCTAGTCTTTGTCTTATTCTGAATACAGAGGAAGAAAGCACTTCTGGTCAGGAAGCTATAGAAACCCTACCACTTGTAGCGCCTTCTCCAGAAGAATTTTAAGCCTTAAAATAATCTGATTCTTACACCAATAAACAACCCTACTTATACAGTAAACCAAGATAAAGGCTGCTTCACAGAGCATTAGAGCTGGTAGTATTTCTCTTGTAATTTTTGGATGTCATTCCTTCATATTTAACATTGGGCAATAATACATTGTATTTTACAGATAGTGTAACATACAAGTCCTGCCACAGGAGTACAGGTCTGTGATGAGTAAATTATAGTTGCTGGCTGAGAAGGAGAAATTGAAGATCTTTATGGAGCAACACCAATTATTTCCTCTGAACATTTCAGCAAAAGGAGAAACTACTCAAGGTACCAACTTTTTTCCATCAAAAAGAAGGTGTGTGCATCCTTTACCTACTTGTCTTGAAAGGAAAAGGCCATGATTAATCCAAATCTGGACATTTTCCAGAATTTATTCAGTTGCAAAACCGAGACATGACAAACCAGAGACCGTAGCTATACCCAGAGCTGGCCATGCAGTTCCAGCTGCAGATAGCTGAAAACTTGTCCACTAGGTTTGAATCTGACCATGAAAGTATTTAAAAATAGTGATGACTTGGGCTTATGGCTGACTTCAGCTAGATAGAGCCTGAATATCAAGAAGCAAAAATCTCTCGATGCCATGCTAATTCTCTGATCTCTCCATTCCTCTCCACCTTCCCACCTCTGCACTTTCTGCTTCAGCAGCTCCCTGAAGCGAGCACCATGACTGTGAATCTAGAAGCGAAGCAGCCCCCAGCTCTTCAGAAAAGAGCAGTTATTCTTAGCTTTGTTTTGCTGATGTTTTTTGTTTATTTTTCCCCTCCTTTTTTTTTTTTTTTTTTTTTTTTTTTAAGAAAACAGAAAGCCTGCCAAAATTTTGGGTCTTTGATGTGCTTTGGAAAGAAAAACAATGCTAGCTATCTAAGCCTCTGAAAGTGACAAAAAAATGTCGTGTTATGGCACAAAGTACTTGAAAGGAACAATCAATATATTTCACAATTAAAGATTTTTGCATGGTTTGCTGGAAATTTTTGATTAAGAAATTTTCAGAGATATTTGCCTGTTTCAGTGGAACTTTCTTTGAGAAAACTTCCTGAATTTTATGGTAGGTGAAAGGCAAGAGTGGAGAGAAAGAGGAAGAAAGCAATATTTGCTGTAGAATATTCAATAATCTAATAATATCCCAAGGAGAAATCCTAGACCCCATTCAGGCTTTTCTTCTGTCAATTTAGATTGAGTATGTGAACCTGCCTCATCAATTTACTCATCCTGCTTTGGAACCAGTTTAAAAAAAAAATCAAATACTAAAAAGCAGTATCTGTTCTGTTTTGCTTGTTTGTTGATTCAGCTTTGAGAGGAGACATTGCTTTATAAAGCTCTTCAGCTGTAAATGAGACACTGACTTCATTGTCCCATAGTTAGGAAATTTGTTTAAGATGGAAGCGTCCCAGGTTGGAATCTTTGCCTGTAAATGTAGGGAAGCTTTTTAAGCTGCAATCTTAGAAGTCACAACTAAGTAGCTAAGCTTCTGTTTGCCCTCTCTTTTGAAGGTTTCTCCTCCATCACCCCAACAAATCTTGAAAGAACTGATTTATGCAATGACACTTTTTGACATTTTTATTAAGCCCAGGCACTTAATAAAGACATTCTTTCTACAACATGATTAAGCTGATGTAAAGAAGCACTGGTATTATTTCTCCCTTTTTACTGAAAATTTTTACAGATTTCCTTTTTTGCCTTCATGTGACACTGCCCGTTGCATCATTTATACTATCTGCTCTTGCTATCCACTGCAGTGGCTGTATGGGCTGCGCTTGTACAACTTAGCTTTGAAGAGATTTCTATTTATATTTAGTACTTCCAGTCCAACGTTTTAAAACAAAAATGAGTAGAAATTAGACAAGGACTGCAATGGCAAGGATCCTTGCTTGAGGTTGTTATAAAGACCTTTGTTCTGTCATTGTCTATGCTGCACTTGCTCCATGGATTAAGACAGTTTACTTTGAGAGATGACTCCCTACCTCAAGTTGAGACCATTTACTGTTCAAAATATAAAGAAGCCTGACTTTCAGAAGAAAGTTATTTTGTATTTCTTGGAAGTTTCTTAGTTTGAATATCTAAACAATTGAGACTTCTACAATCTCTAATCACCCTGTGAAAGTCCAGGCCAGGATTTCAGACACTGAGGACAGTAAGCAAACGCCTTAAATTAGAGGTTTAAATTAGAGAATATTAAATTCTCTTCTGTAACAGGAGATGGTTTAGGAGAAATGGGAATAGCCAGGTGGGAGTAATTGGTTTTGGAAGAGTTGTATGTGGGAGCTCTTCCCAGCACTTTCTTTTATAATGCCTGTTTTCTTTTCACAGCGCAGGAAAATTCATATTCACACACACTCTTACACTTCACTGGGATTCCCTGACTTGGAAACTGTCAGCATTGGCTTATTATACAAGCCCTTTGTTTTATCCTATACACTACATCTCACTATGCGCAATTTGGCCTCTTAACCTGCCGTGAAATATTTCAAGGGCTTGTTGCTGGAAGACATGTCTCTCTTTGCTATGGTTTGTGCAGCCGTGGCTGCATTTTCATGACAGCTTATAATGATTCGTGGTGGGTTGCAATACAATGAACTCATGCCACAGAACAGCACACTGAAAAAGATCTTTCAAATTATTGTTCCGGTGCAAAAGGTGCCCAATCACCTTCCACCTGCGGATTAGTTGGTTGCTATAGGAACACACTGTAGCTTTTCAGTGCTGCGCTACTGTAGTGCCCAGATTACTGACTCTGACAAACACAATAGGGGAAAAGAATCGCGGGTTATTAGTGCTGCTGCTGATGTGATGTTATAAACCTGGGGTGGCATAGCGCGGATGAACAGAGCAAGAGCCTTGGAACACGAAGGACAGGAGGAGGAGAGGGAGCAGAGTGAAGTGGAGCTAAAGTCATCACTACAGAAATGTTGTCTTTGATCTTATTTTCCACTCTGGATAGGTAATTTCATAATATAATGCCAAATGCAAGGAATGCTATACTAGTCATGTCTTCATGTTAGTAGGGGGCTACCCCTCCTCCCTTCTCTTTTCTTCCAGTGAGTGCTGAAATCTGAACCTTTTCATTCCTGCAGGATTAACTCCGACCAAGGTCAGAGTAACTAGTCACCAACAGTCTTCACGGGAGAGTCAGGCCTCCTGTATCCCAGGGAAATACCACCTGAAATATACACCTTTGCACAGGACCTTAACAGGGAATTTCACGGTGTCAGAAATGTGTGGTGAATAGCTGAGATCACATCTCTGTCTACTTCGCTGGCCATAACTGAGACTCAGGAGTTCACGCTACTGAGCACCCTCCTGCAGAGCAAGCTACCTGCGTGCTTCATAGGTGAGAAATAATTACTTGCAGCTCTGATTTGTAGATGGTCTAAAGTTCCCAGAAATAGTTTTGTTACAACTTGTGCTTGGGCAGGGTGAAGCAAAGGAATAAAACATATCCTTGTCCCTTGCTTGTGTGCATTGAGCAAAACAAGCTGTGTTTAGTCACAAGTTCACCAGATGCTACTCTGGGGGTTATTGCTGTTATATTACATTACTGCAATATATTAGACAAGGCGCAGTGATTCATTCTCTCTCCTCATTGCTTTGGGAGGCTCCTTTTCTCTCCCCATGGAAGAAAAACTGATCCTGCTGCTCATGACCCTTGATGCCCACATAGGTTCCCTGTGAGAGCCTGTAGGCCTCTCTTAAGGACAGTCAGGAAAGCCGGTCCAATGACAGCACCCACCGTTACAGACAGACACGGCTTGCATTCATCTCTGCAGCCATATGCTTGAGTGATTCCACTTTCTGATTAGCTGGCTGATTTGTAATTTAATTTTTTTCAACCCTGCCTGCCTGCTCCATTCTGTACTCTTACATTGGGCCCTCCTCAGTCTCGCAATTGAACCTGTATCACTCTCTAAACTGCGGAATGACATTGCTCAACCACCTGATTGCAAAATGAAGTACAAGGTTTGTACTATATTTTTAGAGCCCAAGATACTATCAAAATGCCACAGAGAGGTATAGTTTTTCTACACTTCTGCTACTCTGTAGGCTGAAACCCTTAGTCAAGTGAATTATGTGCTGACCGACACCTAACAACCCATGCTGACTCAATGCCACATGTGCACACAGGGCATAGGTGCTGCTGTTGGTCAGCTGCACTGCCCCTGGGACCATCTGGCACCCCTCTTTGGCCTCCCCGTCTCCACCATTATGTTTAACTGACCAGCTGCTTTTTCTCATTGCCATTGACAAAGCTTCCCAAGCCACCATTTCCCCTTGGTTCCAGAGGAGACAAAGAAATCCTACAGCCTTTCACCCTCTCCCAATGGCCTTGAGCTTCTGGTGCCCTGAGGCCCTGCCCTGGTTCACAAGTTGCCTTCTGCTCTCCAGCGCTATTCTCGCGGTAGCTAGGACACTGATATCAGCTTCCCCAGTGCCTTCTTGCTCTCCCTAGCCACAAGCCTACGATTATCTATTCCACTTCCACAAATTAATGAATCCATAAGAAATACAAGGAGTGACAAAACTTATTTCAGTTTTGCCTGAGGCATCTAAGAGGGTGATGAAACAGGTTGGTCTGAACATGCTTGGATCAGAGCTTTACCACAGGTGTTACTGTAATTTCAGGCAACTCAACAATTGCAAATTGGACCCTCTGTCCCTTAGACTACGCTTCTCATTTCATGATCCTCCAGAGGAAAATGAATTTTCCCAATTGAGCTCCTGTCTGCAAACATAGAGGGACACGGCAGACTCTCCTTGTTTAGTTTTACATGGCTTTAAATGGGGATTTACAATGGAAATGGAGACAGACACCTAACCAGGGAAGTATGACAATGTAGCTCCAATAAAATAAAGGGAAAATCTTCCATTACTGTAGTCATATGTATGTATGACCTTAGCAATGCCCAGGACTACTATGGGAGCAACAGTGCAACACTCCAGTTATGCCTTATTTTTTTATCAACTATGTCCTCCTTCACTTTGACGTCAGCTGCAAGATTGCTTGCTGTGATGTGCTGCACCTTTCATATTTTCTTTCCAGTCATAATATTGCTTCAGTCGTAACCTCAGCACTTTGAGGAATAATTGTCCCTGACAAGGGGGTGAATCACTGGCAGAGAGTTGATAAGCATTACATACAGATGACAGAAGTCAGGACATATCGGATTACTGCTGTGAATATAATAAAAGAGAGCCTAAACACTTTGGCAGCTCAAAGACAAGCCATTTCATAACTCTCTAGTGGGGCTATTATCTTCCATTTACTGCCACTGATAACCAGGTTGCAACTGTCTCCCTAGGATCTAGTTACAATTCACTTAACACTTAGAGGACCAGACATATTGGAGGACACTCAGATGAGGATAATTTCTTAAAGATCGTTTATTTTTAAATTTTTATCTTCCTTGCTCCCCTCTTTATAGTGTGATAAGAACCTAAATCAGGAAGCTTTGAACTTCCTTCAGGAAAGGAGAGTTCATGGTCATCTTCCCTTTAATCTTTTACTCCCAAGTTTCTTTTGAAGCCAGTCATTCATATCCAGCTGAACAAGTGACAAGCAGGTTTCTACCTCTCTCACTCTTGTAATATACGCACCTAGACCTAAAAGCTTGTTCTAATACTGTGTTTGTTTTACATGTAGGTGTTATGTTTCTATTTTGTAGCAAGGAAGGGGCACCTGGGCTTACAAATCAGGGGCTGTTGGTGTGTATCACTAATAGATAATTTGCAGCAGCGCCAGTTACCATCCACATTGATGGAATCTGGATAAAGATGATATTTACATGCACTGCATGAGATTTTGTTTCCAAACCTCAGTGCCTAAAATTAGATTAACACTTCAGGCTCTTAGATATCCAAGTTCTCTCTTTTACACTGAAGACAAAAAGATTTTGCTATGGCAGAAAACTGGCAAATGACCAGTGAGAAATATTGAGAAATATTTATGAAGATGAGCTTAGCATGAAACCCTCTCTCTGTGTGAAGTGAACTCTATATTCTGCAAAATATTTCTCCTGAAGCAACACCATGAACAGCAAATGTGAGCTCTGCTCAGCTTTCAACATATGAAGTGTTTCCCAATGCAAGACAAAAGCTGTTTCACTCTTTCTCAGGGTGAAGATACGTATCTACATCTGTAGATGGGAGCCTTGTTTTGTAAGTTTAGCCACATAAATCCATGCCTGGATTCTAGCCCTTCACAGCCACTAACTGAAGAATATCTTTGCCAAAGATGCATCAGGAGCATGGGAAGTGTTTTGAGACCAAGCGCTATTGGCAACTCAGAGGTTACACATTTATCAGTATACTTCTAGACCCATGCAAAAATGATCCTACATTCCCATTGCTGGAAACTCTGCAAAGAAACATGTTTGAATAGCCAGATTGGGTGAACTAGGAACTAAAATATCCTTCCCCCTCTACCTTTATCCCCCAGTGCAGAATTTATGTCTTAGCTGGCCAAAATCAGGCCCCTACTGTTTTATATAAAAAAAATGTAAATCTGTTCAGAGATGAAATGTAACTGGGCTTTCTTAAACTACAAAAAATAAGTGATGCTTAAAATTCCCTTTTCAGTAGGATTTGCATCCCTGTTTGATTTTTCTGGGCACAAGCCCTTTCCTGCTACAGAGAACCAGTAAGAACAACAGCAATTATGGAGGGAGGAAAAAAGTTCAGTCGTTGTTGAAACAGTAATTCCAAGTGGTTTCTCTTCAGGACTTCTGGATCTTACCACTAACTTTCTAGCAGTCAGGGAAAGCCACTTGAGTACCTTTCTGCCCTGCTTTATCCATCTGTAAAATAAGGATGATCAATCTTACCTGCTCGACAATTTTATCACATGGTGCAACCAAGTAATATCTGTAAATTGTTTTAAGATGTTGAGATAAAGGGAATGATGGAAGTGCCAAGTGTTGTTGTTGTTATTGTACTAACAACGTTGGCTGTTTTCACTGTTCATATGGTAGCCTGGCTGGAATTGGGCGGGAAGCCCAATAATACCAGCAACCAACAAGAAACTCAAACAAAATGTTTTACTTAATGAGCGCCTCTGTTAATCAGAAGCCTGTGTAATTATGTCACAGAGGGCTGAGGATCTAATGTTTTCCTGATACATTTGCTTTTAAAGGGACGATTAACCCTGGTTATTTCAAGATGATAAGCTGCTTCTTTGTTCAGTTCCAGTTATTTTTTTCTGCGTTCCCTGGTGGGTCCAGAGAGAACCTGAGAGTCAGAGGATTTTTCTTAATTGTACAGTAACTATCTTGTATGTCTGATGCCGGAGTATTTTCTAAAGACCCAGGTTATTAGTCCTGGGTTGGATGGGTTTACAAGGGAATTCAAATGCTGAGTTTATTCTATTTTGGCTTCTCTGAGCCATAGCATACATTACAGAAAGCCCTCAGTATGTCTGCCTTAAACATTCAATATTCTCAAAAAGTATTTTGGCCAGGAAGAAGGAATAAAACTATACCTTACCTGGAATCAAAGAAATCCTGTATTAAGTAATAACTATTGTTTTCAGTTTACTTCTAAAAGGCACATTTCTACAGGCATTTTGCAGTAACTGTGACATGTTTGTCCAGCAAGTACTTTTTAAATGTTTTTAAGAGAATAAAGAGCAAAAAAGCTCTACCTCCTGAAGACAGCTGTCTTACCAGATGCTAAAGATCACTCTGTATTGAGATTCCAGGGAAGATACTTATGCTGCAAAAGAGGGAGGGAGTGATTTTAGGTCGAATATATGAGATTCTCTGATCTAGCATTCTGTCAAGAGGTTAGATAAACTACATTATGTTCACACCTTATAGACATTTGATCATTTCTGTTCTTAAAGATCTCAATGCAGATGATCCCATGGGTCCTCTGGGGAACTTAACCCAACACTTTACCAGTAAGGACATTTTTTAGGATATAAGCATGCTCTTCCATGTCATGTTTTGGTTTACCTCTAGCAGGTAGGCCCATATATGAACGTTACGTGTTTATAGTGAGATGACATTTACTGGGTGTTTGTTCAAACTCTTTCACAACATATTTTGTGCTTAAGTGTGAGAATGGTGAGAATGAGATACTTCTTTCATATACTAAGGTGGTCCTATGTACTCCTTGATTGCTGTAAATTACTTTTAAGGGGAAAAAATGAGAAGCAAAAGAGATTTACCTCTTTTTACATCAGCTGTCAGCCATGTGGGAATTTGGCAGGAAGGAAAGAGTTAATAATATCATTATCAGGTCAGCAACTTTGAAAGGCTCTTCCGCTTTGAAAACCATTTTCTTAATTATTTTAAGTTAACACTTAAATGCACAGAAAAAAAAAATCACGTGTAACCTGAAACCCCAGACATAGGGACACGACTGGATTGAGATAACATTAAAGATTTTATTGCTGTTACATTATAAATTATTTCTATTATGACGGCCCTATGGGTATTACATTCTGTCAGTTCGCTTTCACTGTTACATCACTTAATGTTATTAACACACTTTAGGGTATAACATTACAGTTTTATTGTGGAAACCTTAAACACTTACACACAAAGTACTGAATCAAGTTATTATCTTAGCTGACCAGATCTGGTCTATTATCATTTTATCACTCATAAAAACCTATGATTCAATTTGATTTAACACTTGTGGAAAAATCATGGCTTATATATGCTTAAACCTAGTTGCAATATTAATACAAAGCAACACATGGATGACTTCATTTTATTAAAGTTGAGGTAGCCTTGGGAACTGCATTTATGATCTTTGCGCCACACGAGAAATTTTATCTAACCTGTTGCCATTTGTGATTCACTACTAAACTGATAAGGTTTTCTTACAAGTATATTAAAAAATTGTGAACGTTTTACCTTTATTACTGCATTCATTATACACTCAGAAACTATGCACTGATCACAGTGTGCTAAGGAAAAAAGGAATCGCTCCCTGTCTTGGAGTCTTACCTTGTAGAATGGAAAAACGTTGCACTTCAAAAGGCGATGTGTGCTTAGTATGAATCCACTAAGTTTAATATTAGAAAAAAATTAGGCCCTTGTGCCTGTGTTTGGAGTGTAAACACCTGAGCAAAACAACTCTAGCGTCTTCTGTACAGGCCAGCAAATGTCTTTAACACACAACGTGTAGAGGCAGGAGAAGTCGCACTAAAGTCATTGATTAGCATTGCGCAGACAGTTGATTCTTGGTTTTGGTTTGCTGGCTGAGTCAACATAAGATTATGCTGTTGGGCACTGCCTGAAATATTTCATATCTTACTTGGATCTTCTGTTGTTTCTTTTGAGGAGAAGGCAGAAAACTGGAATTTAAAGTGTCTTTTGGAAACAACAAATCAGGATGTTTTAGATTTTGAAAATGTCAAAATGAAACATTTCATCTTTTTCACTTCACAGGGAGGAAGAAGACAAGACTACGCTGGTGTGGAAAAGCAGTGCTGAATGGCCCTCGCAAGGAGTCCTGCTCCTGCAGCCCGTGTCCCACTGAGGGCAGAGGAAGGAGGTTGCTCAGCCCAACATCCAGGAGGTCACCAACGCAGTGACATTCCCAGGAACTCGGGTGGATGCGCAGAACCAACCCGTCCCTTCTGGCATGTGCACAAAGTCTCCGTAGCAACAAAGATGACAGCTTGGTAACAGCAGCTGCTGCTTAATGGAAAATGTTAGAAAAATAACTCATTCTAGATCTATGTTCTCTCTTTCCATTTTCATATTTATCACATAAAAGTCTTCTAAGGAAAAAAACCACCATCTGGAACTTTAAGAACCTTTAAGGGTCAGACACACACCTGTACATGTAAAGACATAGTTGCAAATGCTAGGAAAAGTGTGACTGTGTAATTCTGACCCACAATTTTTCCTTTTTAGCTGCAGCTATATTTGTGACTTGACAAGTGGCCCTATGTACATGTCGTGGGAGTGGTGTGGATGTGCAATTGTTTATTCTTGCATCAAACATTAGGGAACACCAAATGTGGATTGTTAAAACCCAAGTCAGCATTTTTGGTTATTGTTGCTTGAAGTATATCCATGTCTGCTCAGAGCTGGGCTTACTGGAAAGGAATTAGTAACCTTACAAATTGCTGTCTCTGGTAAAATCTTCCGCTTTTTATTTTTTAATAAAAACAAACACAAATATTTTTTTCTTCTGTTGCAAGCATTCTGAAAAGTCCAATGAAGACATTAAGATGACTATCTGGCTGCTTCCCCAGGTAAAAAAATAATCAGAGTAATGCTACATCACCATGTGAAATACAGAAATTAGTTGGACATACATTAACTAGTGTTATTCATCAGTGTGAAGTGATACAATTTATTACATTATAATAA
This sequence comes from Streptopelia decaocto, assembly GCF_964273445.1. Lineage (NCBI taxonomy): Eukaryota > Metazoa > Chordata > Aves > Columbiformes > Columbidae > Streptopelia > Streptopelia decaocto. The sequence goes on from NC_138664.1 coordinate 8,913,356, forward strand.
TGGCCATAGTTGTATAAGTAGTAAAGGTAAAATTACATCATGACTTGCATTAGCACTATGAGAGTGTATCCTGATTAATGCACAATTAACTTGTCATGTGCACAACACATGTGTTTATAGGTGGACAGATGGGTTACGCTACGTCTCGTGCTCACATACTTAGCATTTATCACTTTCTCCTTTCTCCTGTATCTCCAGAAATTAGAAGCCTACATGTACTAAAATCCTGAGACACCCCACCAGCTTAATGAAGGGCCACAAGAATCAGTATTAAGAAACCCTTGGAGGTGACTATTGAGAAATCTTGAACACATGCAGGAGTCCTGTTCCTCCCCACAAACTGGGAGCAACAACCTTAACTGGTCTTCTCCTGGCAGGCACCAGTACCCAAACTCTTTTCAGCATTGTGTATCACAGCTCCTGCTCCCAAGAGAATGAGGAATTCCTCTGCTCCTTTTATTTATTCTGATTTTGCAGGAGGAAAATAATTAAGCTTCAGGGACAGCTGAGAAGGATTTTTATTCTTAATTGCAGTTATGGATGGGAGTGCCTCAACTTCACATGAACTCCTCTTCAGATGCAGAACTGGGTTATTTGGCAGTGTGCTGACATCCATGTTTGCCCATCCATGTGCTCTGTATATTTCTGTTGAAGATATGTGTACATGACTACGTATCTGTGTGTATGTAAACACATATAAACCAGCCAGGTAGGTAAGACTGATGATGGGAAACAAAGGACTTCCAAGTTTTAATCTCTGTTCTATCACAAACTCAGTGTTAAGTTCTTCAGAATTACTTCTGCTGAACAGTACTTAGCGGAGTACAATTATTGTTTAAATTCTGCATGGCTACAAAATGTTCTGTCAGCAAATTAATACCCAGTAGACATGCTTGTAGCAAACCTTTCCAGGACAGAGAGCGCAGTTCATCTCTTCCATCTCTGACTTTTTTGATTCTGTGATGATTAGCTGAGCTCATTTTAGATTATATTTCTCCTGTCTAGAGTAGGGACTTGACTCTGTCCTGTACAAGGAATCTATTTTTGTCATTAGGAATTCACTATATTATGGCCCATTTTCAAGATATCCTTAGATATACCGTCGGGAGATGATGCCGCAGAAAGTTAGTCAAAATTTCATTTACGCAAGTAAAAATGAAAAGTGATGGCAACATGTATTTTAGATTTAGGTCCTAATCTAACAAAGCTGGAATAAGTTTTTACATTAACATTAAGCCTGTATTTGAGTACACAATAGGCCTTAAATTTGTGTAAGAGGGACCAGAATCTGGTTTGCTCCCTTTGAAAGGTAACATGAGGTAACTTAAACCTCATGTGTTATTAAACATAAAATTATTCTTACTCATTCTTCAGGAGTGGTTTGTGTGTCTCTTGAAGTATGACAGAAGACAGAGACTTTCAATTGCGCCAGCTGAAATAATTGACTTGTTCTCCACTTGTAAGAGTGAATTTAAGACTCAGTGATATATCAATAGTTACATTGGGCAAAAGTAGGAGGAAAACAGATAATTTCCTTTGTTGATAATCTCACTATTAAAAAGAACTGCCAAGTCTGGAAATGTAAGTAGCATAGACTTGAGGCATGTTGAGAATTCAGGCAAAATACTTTGGTTTGAAATAGTCAACTGGCACCTCTTAAGCATTTCAATGTTAAACGTGAATTTTAAAAAATATCATTTAAGATTTGTTTTGTGCAGAACTTTGTCCAAGCACACAATTTTTGCAGTTGTTCGGAATACATCAGAGCTCACAGAAAACCAGCATAATCTCTGACTGACACCTGTGTTAATTCCCAAATTACTTGTCCAGATACTGGAGCCTTCCCAAAACAGACACAGGTAACTTCTCAACTACAAATACCTGGTTTGCCCTGTATGGGGTTCCTCACCAGATAAATATGGTGAAGGCACCCTGAACAGCTAACACCAGCCGTGCTGTCTGGGAGGGCTGGACACTTCTGACTTAATTTTGCTTTTTGAAATTCCCTCTCAGCCTCAATTATTGATGTCTAGTCAAGAAGCCTGTGAGAGCTTAAGGGATCTGACATCCATGACTAAGACAGTTAATATGCCTCGTCAGAAAGCTACCAACACGAGCCAGGTAACAGCTCGCCTGTTAGCATTACGGAGCAGAAACCGAGGGGGCTTGGGGTGCATCCTTCAAGCTTCAGGAGCTGCTTCGCAATGTTTTTGAGCTGAGAGCATGCAAGGCAAATGCAAAAGATTATCCACCCCCCCACCTCCTCTGGTCCCCATCAGTCCCCAGCCCAGCCTGTAATTTGGCAAGACGAATGAAGTGTTTTCGGAGTGTCATCACTTCTACCTCTGGCAGATTTGCTTCCCCAGTCTGCCTTTCGCCTTTTGGACCTGTCACTCAGCCCTTTGGCAGAGGGGAGGAGGGGGAGGGAGGAGGAAATCATCTTTTTGCTAATCACCTATCACAGGCAATGAAATCCCGCGGGCTCTGTGCCAGCTAGGTACATTTCAAAGGGAAATGGAGGGGGGCAAAGTGTCACTCAAGGCAGATATTTATGAAAGATGACAGTTTGCAAATATCTCAATCTTGGACAAGGCTGCTCCAGTGACACAGAGGAGTGTTGCAAAATTGGAAGAGTCAGCAGCCAACATTTATTTCATCAGGACCTGTCCAGTCTTCAGTGATCGCTTGACAGGCTGGGGATTGCTGGCACAAGCCGGCTTCTTTCTATTGGCTGCTTTCATTTACTTTGCATGCATCAGTCTAAAGAGTTGTAATAAATATGTAAAGAAGGATAAAAGGAGTAGTTTTGCAGAGCTGCATCCTCAATGGAAGAGCCAGCACAAAGCTGCCCTCCCCTTTTTAGCTATGCCGAATAGCAACAGTAGTAATTACATGTCTATTGATCGTTAGCGTGTGGGAACAATGAGATACGGGCGCTGTCTCGCTTGTGGAGACCCCCGTGATTCCCAGGCTCTCCCCGTTGCCACCAGCAGCTGCCACAGCAGTGCCCACATCTCTGAACTTTTCTCCTGAGTCCCCAGCTATCGATGTTGTACAAGTCAGATGACCCCAGGGTTGGGGAGCTGCACTGAAAATTTTCTACTTCTGCAGGAGCCCGGTTTCCCCCAATCTGTGCGTTTTGAATTGTTTGCCCAGCCCCACGCTGCCGCTCCCACCTGCCACACCCTGAGGTACCACCACCTGGAGGGCAGGGCATGGCTGCCAGTCAAGTGCTCAGCCAATCAGGGGGCTCCACTGCCATCACGTGACCAGTGCAAGGCTTTATCTCCCTCCCTGCTGCCCTCAGCACCTCCTGGAGGCTGCGGGTGCCATTTTGAGCCACGATGGTCGCCTGTGACGGGGAAGGGGATCTGCTGCATGGTGCCAGCTGTGTCTCGGGTGTGACCGCAGGTATGTGCGCAGCAGCTGGGAAATACCTCACAGCAGGGAGTTGTAAGGTCCTGTGAAGCAGAGGATTATGGAGGACCAAGTGGGCAGGAGGGGAAGAAACAGTGGTCAGGGAGAGGAGCTGCCTTAGCGTGCAGGGGAATGGGGCAGGTGATGAGAGTCCTTCAGACAGGAAAAGGCACGTCCTGGTGCTGAGGACCAGCTTTAAGGACCTGTATTTCTGAACACAGGATACGTGCTTCCGCCTCTTAATTGCCCCCATCGCTTCATTTGCCCCCATTATAAGCTAATTGAGAGGGCAGTAACATAAAAATGCTCTCTGCTACAGGACAGTGGCCCAACAGGTTGAATCACAGCTTCTGAAATGACATATTAGAAAGGTCTAAAGTAAATGCAGTTATTGACAGCAACAGAGGAACAAATGCAGCTAGTTGCCACAAAAAGTGGAATTTCCAAGTGAAGGCATTTTCTTTCTTATAATTAACAATAAATTGTAGATAATAGTTGGAATAATCCTATCTCAATATTAACTATTTTCATGGTCAAAAGTAAGGCCTAAAAGGAGATGCTAATTCAGCTACTTGCTATGTGGTGTTTTCTTGCATCTTCTGCACTAAGAGTGTGTGTTTGTGACTCTTGGAGAGTGAATGGAGGTGGATTATGTTACCAGAATGTAAAACTGCTCTTCTGTTTAGGGTTTTAGCAATTCAATTGAAATGGATCGTGAATTCAATTAAAGGCCTTGTTCTTCCTTTCTTTATGCCTTGCATATCTCGGAGTTTTGCATAATTTAAACCAAACTGTGGCATAAAACAGCACCCTTATTTCTGCTATCAAAATGTGTTTTCTCTGAGATCTCTGGAGTTCAATCAAGATGCACATGGGTGACAAGTGGTAAGATACTATAGAGCTCCTGATGACAGAAGCTGCTATTGCTTTTAGTCCTGTGTATTGCTAGTGTATTTTAAGACGACAGAACTCATGACTGTTATTTGGATGTCAGCCGTAGGATTGTAGTATTCTCCAAACTAACAGTGAAAGGACAAGTAATGTGCTGACAACATCTGCCTATTCAGACTCTGACAACGTGAAGTAGGAGTATTCACCAGAGGTTTGCAGAAGTGCGGTTTGTTTTTCATGAACACTCGGTTCAGTGGTGTTTGCAGGTGTGCCAAAGCCAGTATACTTGCGATGTAGGCCCTAAGGTTAATTTTATGCTGGCCAGTTGTAAAAGTTGTGGTTTTCTGCATTGTCTGCTGTGCTAGCCTGTTCAAAACTGGTATGGGGAATCCTCCTCCGCAAGTTTCTTGGCCTCTCTGCTGGCAGCCCACGGAAAAGCTGATCAGCTGAGTGGGTGGGTTAACTGAGTGAGAGGTTACCACCCTCCCTTCCCTCTATTGCAAATACCTTTGCCAAAACAAATTATTCTTACCCAAAGATTCCTGGGTAAATCTTCCATCACTGGGGAAAAAAATGAAGTGCTATAAAAGGCTAGTTAATCACTGCATAGCCAGCAAGGAGCAGAAGGCCATTCCAGAGTAATTGGAGTTATCTTCATTATTCTTATTTTCAATTACATTTCAAAATCAAATAACAACTTGCCTTTTAGACAGTTTCATGATCTAAATCCCAGTTCTATAATTTTTACTTAGTGCTTACTTTGACAAAAGTTCCCCTTGATTGTAGTGGCCTCTGAGCTTCTGGAAGAAACTTGGCAAAAAAAAGAAATTAAAAAAGTTTTAGTCTTTGAAACAGCAGAACCCCAAGCTGTCCACACAAATGCACAAGTAGTTTTTGCAAGTCACCTGTCCTGTTATTTAAATCTATATTAAAATAACTGCGTTTCAGGTGCCATCTTGACACCAATTAAACACAGCTGTGCATCTGTTCATGTCTAGTGCTGGATTACTGATGTGTTAGAACTCAGGCCATTGCTGTTACTGCAGAGTAAGCAGAATGGTTCTTAATAATTATTAAACAGTTGATGAAAAATATTAATGGTTGCATCTAAACTATCTGAAGCAGGTGCACAGTCTAGTTGTTTATTGGCCTTCATGGAGGTGGTTGCTCTGCTCTTGTTCAGGAGGTGGTGGACTGGTGTCAGCTTATACTGCAGCGTGCAGGGAAAATGTTCTCAGAGGGTTTTCATTCTGGGGTGGAATGTAATTTCTCTTGTGAGGTTTCCAGTTATTTTTCTCATGTGTGCCTATACATACAAGACTGTTCATACATGTGTCTGTACATGTATATATCCTTATGTCAGCCCTATCTTGGCAAGATAGACACCAGGTAGCAAGAAGGTCCTTCTGTTTCTCATACCAACACAATTCCATCTCTTCTCAGAAGGCGTAAGAGTGATACAGTTTATAGAAAGTTATGTGCCTGTAAGTGCCTTCATACCACCTACTCAGTTCCTTAGTGCTCTGAAATGCCTCCTGCCTTGCAGAAAGGAAGGGTACTTTAAAAAAAACACAAACCAAAGTCCACAACCAAAACTCTCAATGTTATTCAATGGAATTAATCCCACAGGACAGGAATTCCCATACAGGTCAGGAAAAAAAATACTGCCTCCCTTTCTGAATATCACTTTTCATACAGTAAATCCCTTAGCATCTTTATTGTGGAATGAAAAATAGATTAATCATTCCTCTGTGTGCAATGCCAGGGCTCTCTAATGTCACTGATTATTCTATATTGAATAAATAGTGTTGCTAGGTTGATATGTTTAAGGCAAATGAGATGCTTATTGGTATCCAAGAAGCCAGTTAACAAGATCCATTTTCCTCCATTGACTTCTACTCATGTATTAATGAGGTTCAAAAATGTCTTTTTTGTGTGTATCAGATAAATGTGTCTTTGTTATTCCCAAGAAGCACACAAATATTTGCTCCATTTATGTTTGTATTAATGTGTCACTGAAGCTAAATCTTCAGAAAGGGAATAAATACCATATCCATTAAGCCACTTAAGGAGTGAGTTCTGCAAACTCTGCTGCAGTTGTTGCCATGGCAAATATCCATATTTAGGGAATTGTGCGGCATCAACTCTAGCATAAAGGACCACGAGAAAGAAATGGACTTCTCCCCAGACAACTGTCACCTACATATATGTGTTTTAAAAGTTTCCATGGATAAATGGGCACTGCATTGAATGATAGTTTTAGAGTCCAATGTGAGAAAATATGGTACAACCCACAGCACATGTAGAGGCGAGAAGAGAACAGTGGATGACAAGATGACTAAACAGGGCTCAATGACTGTTGGGTTTAAGCATCAAGATTTCCTAGACAGAAGGGTGCACTGTTTTCCCCACTAAAAAATGAATAAAGATATTTCAGGAAATTGATTGTTCTACAGTTATTATGCTAGACTTTTCCATCGTCACAAAGTAGTCTTCAGTAGAAAAATGCGTTTTCATTTACACATGAGTTTTGCTTTTTTCACCTTGACTTCTCATGTAATGTCTGTGGGTCTCTGGAAAACCATTAGGCTTAGGAACTGACAGATCTTGCAACTGTAATAGTTATAATGAGAAAGTAGATTTACCTTATCTTAAAATCACAGGTAGGATTAAGGAATCTTTTCCGTGGTTTGGACTGATTTTCATTTAACTTGCTTAAAACAGTTTTAACTGTACTTGTGAAAATGCTAGCAGGCTTTCAAGTAGAAGTCTGGTGAATAGCGTTTCTAAGCTTAAAAAAAAAATAAAAATTAAAAAAAGAACTGACTGAGAAAGCACAGAGGTTTTTTGTCATATGAAAACCCAGGCTAAAGTGACACAATCTATTTTGGTTTGTAATTAGAAAATAAATAATTAAATTAAATCTTACTGTGTTTTCCTTCTGTCAAGATAAATGAGTAAATTAACTAAGGAAGGTACTGGTTTTGTGCTACAACATTTTACAATTTTGTAAATAAGAGGAAAATATTGGAAGTGGCTTCTAAGTTAGTACCTCTCAGTTTCATTTTTTCTTGAACACTTTGTGTGGTTAGATTAATTGAATGAAGGAAAACCAATAAGCATGCTTTAAAAATAATCAAACAATGTCTAATATAAAATCCTGTCTGTTTAGGAATGTGGACATCCTGGAGTTAAATGGAGAATGAGTTACACGTGAAAGTTGGCATAAGGGAGGAGAGATTAACATACAGGAAAGCCAAGAAGTTTACTCCTTTTCCTCACCTGCCTGGAGCAAATTTCCTGAAAACATCTGTAGGTGCTATATAATGGGAAAGTAGACTTGGGCCCATACTGTGCAGGAAGCTCCAACCTTTGTCTGCAACACTGGATACAATAATAGCAGGGTGGCCACAGAGTGAAGGGTATCTCTATGTATAAATCCAGATCTCTTTTTCCTTTTTCTGGTGAGGGGGAAAGGGGAAGCTGGGGTCCAGGTTGAGGAACACCTGGGAGCCATATGGAATTTAGTGATTTTTTAATTAAAATTTTGTAGCTCAGTTTGAAACATTGCAATAACTTCATGCAGTGTAAAACTTTACTGGATTCAGTGCAATAAAGTAGTCTGAATATTTGCACGTTGCCTACAAATGGCAATTGTCTTCTAATGCAAGCTGAAATAATTGCTGTTTCTCTGTGGCCCTGATCCAAATCCAAAAAGTCAGTAGGGGCCCTCTGGCCTCCAGATCAGGTCTGCAGCCTAGCTGATGCCTCAGACCTTCTTGAGTGTTTTGAAAATGTATAGGCCCAAAAATTATTCCTTCTTCAGACATTGGAATGTTAGCAGAGTAGAGGTCAGACTCCTCTGACTTATACTTTTGTTTAGAATTCATATTCAAGAAGGGGTCTATTTACATGTATAGTTTGGTCATACCCAAACTCTTATGTGGACCTATTTGGGGAAATTCCAGATAGTGGAAACACCATGAGAAGAGGTTTATTGTCAACATGCCCAAATGCCTGGTAATATATCAGTACATGAGGAGTCATTCCCAGTCCTGGTTCAGTCTCCTGCCTGAGTGTGATCAGCTTCAAGCTCATTGCTTTTCCAATCTAAGGCTGAGTGTTTTGAGCCAGACGTTCTCCAGGAACAGACCAAATACCCAAGCTAAGCTTCTCCTGCTTTTGCTTCCTTAAGTCTTTTATTTCTTAGGTTGCCAGAAAGGATCCTGTGCCATGCTGAATATAACTGATTAGAAGCTACCTTTCCAATCACTACTATAAAGAGAGCAGGATTAGTTAGATATACTAAAACGTGGGTTTAATCTTCATTCCCAACTGATATTTTCATGGCATGAAAATTTTAGAAATAGTAATTTTCACTCCTTTTCATCTAATGCTTTATCTGAAATACAGGAAAGAAAAAAGCAAGAAAGACACAGTCTCACTACTTTGTTTTCTGTATCAGGCAATTGGAAGTAACCAGTTTCTTGTAGTAAAAGTTGGGGTTTAGGAGATTATTTTAGCTTAGTTTCTCATCCAGCTCTGAAAACTGAGAACAGGAACCACATTTGCATCTGTTTTTGTGTGATAGAGTATTTCTTGTTCCACAGTCTGGGATATTCATATCCTGGGAGGCTTCAGCATTGAGATGTGTAAAAAAAAATCAAGTTCTTAAAAGAGGCTGGTTTGGTTACTTCTCAAAGTTGTTTTAAACTGGGGTACCAAATACAAACTTGCTTGAAGATTTCGATAATCTGAAGTTCACAAGCCAGTGCTATGACCTGTTGAGCCATTTAGCTTGTTACCTCTGTCTCCATAGGGGATACAGGGACCAGACCTTAAATCTGAACCTTCTGTAACTTTCGGAGTTTGAAATCATGTATTATATGAGCCTCCTTCTGGTGACAATACAGTATCTGGATCATAAAAATAGTAATGCAGTCTCAGGTGTAATTTCGGACCTATAGAATTCTCCATCTCATTCCTCCTATCCGAAAAGGCACACATTTCACAGAGGTATGAAAGGATAATTAGACTAAAAAGGCAAATGTGATTATGGTGTTCATTGTAGGGCAAAACTCCCGGTCTTTTTTTTTTTTTTAATCTGTATGCAGTTATTTAAGTATACTTCAAAGAGAAGCAGGGTATGAAGCAGTAGTTTGAGATTTTGTGATGGAGATTGGCAAATCAATAGGTAGAAGGACACTCACAGAGAGGTTATTCTGTAGATGAAGTGGTTACTGCTTATTTTGTTATGAATTTCTTGTACACCTAGGGCAGGAGAGCAAAGGGTGTGTTATCCCTGATTTGATTCCTCAGAAGCATATAGAATAAAATATATCTAATGACTGGCTTTAAAAAAGAAAATAGTAAAAATGCAAGACTGCCACCAATGTCTTTGGAATATATGCTTTAGGAGTTGTGTATGTGAGAGTTAACTTCTGAGTAGCCCACTGGAGTCAGGCAGAACAGCACAGATGAATGTAAGGGGGAGGCCCAGCCTGACTAATTGAAAACTGGGAGCACTTTGCAAATACTATTACATGAAACGTGAGAAGTGTAACATGGCAGAAACAAGGCAATGCCTGGTGCAAGCAGTTACTTGTGTTGTACAGCAGCGTGTTAGACCAGCACACTTTGTTAGAACCTGATCTACTGCCATTCCCAGCCGTCTTGTCCCCGTGATGACTTGGGTTACACAGATGACCATTTGGGTGAGAGTGTCCCCGGGGGGGCCAGCTTGCATTAACCTGAACATTTCCTCTGTTTGATGTGCCTTTATCATACTGCAGCAGTTCAGTGGCTCCAGTTATTTTTTGACTAATGCACAGCAGTAATTTGTTAAAAGAGAATTTATTTAATTCAGGATGAATATGGGCTTTTATGTTAAAAGCCCCAGCTAGTCTTCACCTGTAAATGAGAGAGGCTTATTTTTCTGCTAACATCAGTGTCAGCTGGGGGCCAGAAGTGCTGTTTTCCGTAAATATCTTTTAGAGTTCAAATATTATTATTCAAGGGGAGAGGGGAACATAGAGGAGTAGGTTTCTTCTTGACGAAGTTGCTAAAACAATCAGGTAATGATTCTCCAGCACTGCCTTAACGCTGCTCTAACTGTTTCAGCAGTAGCTGTAATCACATACAAAGCCAAATATTGCTGCAGTTAGCTTCATCCGTATGCTTCCCTCTGCTCTGGTGTCAAATGAGACCGATCTCTGAAGTTCAGGAAATGCCACCTTTTATTCTAGTGTAGTCCAAACCTTTCTTCAGTTCTGTGTCCATCTTCCCAATTTGAAAATAGTTGGTATTGTTTGGGGATGGGGGTCCACTTGAATGTATGGATTGCAAAATCCCAGCTAAAAGAACCAGCTTTAAAACTGTAGTTCTTGAAAAGTACACATAACTCCTTAATTTTCCACATTTCTGTTACTGTGTGTATGAGAAAGGGTCAGGAAAACTCGTATCTGTCTGTTTACAGTGTAGGCATTAATAATTAAAGTTATGTGGAATATTTTTCTAATTGGGGAACATTTTCCAAAACAACCTTGGTTTATGTTTAGTTGATTTTTTTTCTTTTTTTTTTTTTTCTTTAATGAGGGGTGAGAAGTAGAGGAGTGTGTGAATGGTTTTCCGTGTGGATGCCATGGATAATTTGAGGCTGTTGTTGACTGTTGTTATATTGAAATTCAAAGTATTCTTGCTGGGGCAGGTGCTTTTGTAACAGGTAGAAAGTGCAGTGTTGTATTATTCAGTGTGTATTATAATATTTTGCAGGCAGTGCTGGTTTACCCAGACTTAGAAACTTCTGCCTACTTGTTGGCTTCTTTAAGCAGAGCACAAACCTCTCAGCCTACAAAAAACTGAGGCCTCTTCCTAGTCTTAGCAATTCATTACAAAATGTGTATCAGAAATATGTTCACTGAGGTGCAAAACCAGCAGGTTCTTCCTCTACTTATTACCTGCTGATCAAGCTCGTGTTTAGGGGCAATATGACACTTGCTGCCATGTGGATGGCTTGACTGGGCATTGCTGTAAATGAAATATAATGCAACAATGAGTACTAAAACTAGCCCCAATAAGGCTGCCGCCAAAGAATAAAGTATATGTTCATGCTATGTGGTTTTTCAAAAATGAATTATGCTATTAAGTGCCAAGAAGAAAATTAGCTATGAGCTTTTAAATTTAAAATGATCCCCTTTTTAATTGTAAAACAGTGGCACTTAACTGCTATTGATCCAACAGAGACACATTAGGGAACAGGGTCACCATAACTGTTAATATTCAGTGCTTAGTGAAAGAGCATCAAAGGACATTTTAATGTCACAGACTTTCTTGGGGAGTTTTTAAAGAAAGCTTAAATCGGCCAGCCTATGAATGCAAAGGACATGAGGTAGACAAATGTAGAAACAAATGTGATAGCAATTTTCTTCTAATCAAATTGTAACTCAGAATTGATTTTTAGGCAAAAGTTTATGTCATATAGATTTCCAAGGCATACCGACATTTAAAAATCTAGAGTACATACTTTTTGTAGACTGGGACTTTATAAAAGATGGTCATCAGGGAGGGAAGGTTTATTTACTGCTGACGCACTAGCTGATAGCAAGTTCTCTGTGGCTCCTGTTTGAACCATTCTTACTCCATGTCTTGGAAGATACAAGTAAACAGGAAACATTCTTTTCAAGTGCTTATAAGTTTTTTAGCTGATACTACAGTGGAACAGCTCTGAAAATCTGTCTCAAGGTGATCACCCAAGAAAGTGAAGCTTCATTTCACCATGCCTGACAAGCGCCCATGAACTTGGCATGCTGTGCAACTTTATTGATTATAGTCGTGGCAACACAATCCGTTTCCAGATGCTAATGGAACATTTTCAATACTCACCATTTTTGCAAGTATGAAGTCTTAAGTTGTAAAATGTTCATTCTTTTCCCAGTGGGATTATGTCCTTGAGAACTTTTGTTAGGCTGTGAATTTAAGTGATACTTGCAGTGTTAACTCAAGTATCTTTGATATGTATCTGGTTATATCCTAGTCAGATTTTAGGTAGTATTCCAGAAATAAATGTTTTTGGTAATCTTTTATTCCAAGTGCTCCAAGGAAGCACTTTGAGAAATTCCATGTAGCTAGTTATTCACGATTGCTTGTTTACTTCCATGTTTAAATTGTTGATCTTTTTACTTTCTTCATACAGTTTTCATAAGAAAAGATTAAGGATACAGAGTAGTCTTCAAAAATGCAAATAGTATTTAATTTACTACTTGAAGAGGGTGTACTGAGAATGTTATCTGTTCTGAACGGGAAAGGTGATAACTTTCTGATGCAGTTCCCATGCAGAGTCTCTTCAGACTGCCAACTCTTCAGACCAGCGGGTGGTATCACTGTATGTGTCTGTACAGCCCCTTGCACAACATAATGACCTTCCTTTCACAGGGTTAAATGTAGACGAATAATATTGTTTACATAAAGAGAAAAATCATACAAAGAAGCAATAATTTGCTCATGTTTAAAAGTCACTGCTTCAAGTATAAACTGGACAGGAGACTGTTTCCTAAATGCAACAACAACTAACCCAGAGCTGAACAAGATGTAATATGATTAGGGAGGTTTCTTCAATTTAAAATAAAATAAAACAAAGGTAATTGCTATGCATGAAAAACAGCTTCCTGCCATTCAGAGGCAGCTGGGAAAAATCTTTTATCTGCAAAGACCTTATATGAGAAGTTTGAATGGGAGATGCTTTTATCCTACAGGATGGAATTTGATAACTAGGCACCGTACTTCTTTCACTTGTGGGTTATTAGGTCTCTCACACTCCTGGGATCAGTACAGTGTATGGTTTGTGTGGGAACAGATAGTTCTTGTCTCCGTTGTGAAGACAGTGTGGTTGTAGGAGCCCTCCTGGGACTCTCATAATGATCAGTACAGAAAACTCAAGTCTATCCTGGAGCGGGAAAGTGCATCGTTTAATGAAAACATTGTCTGTTATTAATAGAGTGATGGTAGAACTGAGGAAGAAGCAGGCCTGGGGGGCCTTTGGGTCTTCAGCTAAGTGTTTCTACTCTGCTTCTCTCTTTTTCTTCTTTCCAACCCCTGGAAAAGAGCAGTTACAGTAACCTGAAGGAAGAGATACAATCAAGAGACAGCCTAGAGCAAAAAAAGGTCTCTGTTGTTTTTCAGTGAGGTCATTTGTAGTTCACAAAGCAAGGTCAGACGGATGAGACTGCTGCAGGCTCTACATGCAGTCACTATCACTAAAAGTTAAATTTTCAATTTTTTTCTTACATGTCTTGCTGTATTTTGTTGGGGGCTGCATGGGTCTGTCATTACAGAGCATCGTATCAACTGTATTCTCTATAACAAGCAACTGTGTTTGCCTGACTTCCAGAGGCTTGTTTTGTTAATGATACACTGTGAAATCAAGTACTAAGTGCACAGGAAAGGGTACGTGTGGGACATTAACCTATAAACTAACAGAAAGATAGACTGAGATTACACTTGCTCATTCAGTGAGCTTGCTGAGTGATCACTGACGCATAACCGGTAGTCTCCTTTTTCTTGGTTTTGTCTATATTTAATTTTCTCTGTTCAAGTCCAGTAGGAAAGTGGAGGATTCCCATAAATCCAAAGGCAGGAAAGCAATTGCTTGTATAGCCAATTGTATAAGAAGAAATATTTTAATTATTCAGAAGGCGTATCTGTCCCTGCATATGGGGCCTGGTAGAGTATATCTTTTTCTGAAATCCAGATAGGGTTGGGAGCAGACAAGTTTTTCATTTGCTTGCTGAGAGACAGGAAAGAAATATCAGTATGTGCATATTTCTATATCCATTATATATACACATACTTAGCATCTGTATATATTTGTTTTCTTAAGAAAAACTTTGCTATACATTTTGATAGAGGCATTTCCCAAACTACAAATTTGGTTTGTTAGTCCTGTGCCAACTGTCTACATGTGATAGATTTAAAAACAATTACTAACAAACTGAGTCAGTGCTGGCTGAACTTCTAGCTGATGAGTATGTTTTGAAGTTGTTTCTTCTGGGTGGGGTCAATCCTGCAAGGTGCTGGTGACTAAAAAAAAATAAAATAAACATATGAACACAGTTTAATTAGACGCTAACATATCTATAAAAATCAGCACCCTGCAAGGCTAAGGCCACAGAAATTTTAAAAAAATGCATTTACTTTTTTTTGAGTGCTTTCTTTGAGAAGGAGAGAGTTGCATGGTATATATGCACATGCTTAAAATTAAGCGTGTGTTTAACTATTTAGATAGACTAGTCAACAGTGTTCATCGGTCTTGAGCTTTCTAGGGGCAGATTCTGAGGTGTTCCAGTGTGTGATTCTTTCTCCTTTAAAAAGGCCCCCTCAAGGAGTCGGGTACCACTCTGTATGAGTAAGGATGTTAGAAACTGGCCCATAATGTTGATAAATCATTTTTAGCAGATGTTTACTATTAAACTGTATCTAACACACTGCAAATACTGGAAATATACTGGGCCACAAAATATGTGAGGGTGATATTCATGTAATGCCAGATTGTGCACACATGTTAGTGAGTACTTACCTCCCTGAACTTACTCAGATGAGTAAGGGCTTGCAAGACAGAAGGGTTGCACAATTAAGCCCTCAATAATTTGATTTATAAGCAAACCACCCCGAGAATGCTCCAAGGGGGTCTCCAACAATATCATATATTTTCTTCCTCAAATTATAATTAAAAACATTCTCTTGGAATTCTTTTTAAAAATGAAAAGAAAAAAAAATACTCATGGAAGCTCAGCACAAACAAAGCGATGAAGCTTAAGGGTTAGGGGAAGGCAGAGTGCGAAATAAAGGAAACACAATTTGGGGTAAAAACACTTGGCAGGAAAGATGAATGGTGTCATTTATAATCCCACTGTCTTTCTTTTGGGTGGGGTTGTAACTTTATGCATGAAGTGATTTGAGCTGCTGGGACCATAGACATTTTAGAGAGAATCATAATGTCCTCAGCAGTCAGGGTCAGGAATGGATATGGTCTGCTCGAGACTAAAGAATCACCATGCAAGTTTTGGAGAGCTGGCACAGCACCCTACTGAGCAGGAGTCACTCGTGTATTAATTTGTGTTCCCAGAAGCTGTAGAGTTTCATTTAAAAAGAAAGCCTTCCAAGATGTCAGCTCTCTGGAGCTGGCCTCATCCTTTTGCTCAATGTTTTGAGTAGTACTTAAAATGCAATGGTATCTTGGTGTGAAATATAGATAAATGTGATTGTATAGCCAAGAACTATTTGAGCATGTGCTTACAACTGTTTTAATAGATTGTTGAAGGGTAATTATTATCGTAAAATCTAAAAAAAATAATTCAGAGCCTCTTTAATTTTATATACTCATTGCAAATACAGTTTAATCTGTCAATTCCATAGAATTAACCCTACACACTTTGAACAGAGGTGCTGAAGATGACTCAGAATATCTGAGAGAACAAGTGTTTACTTTCTATGGGCAGACTGGTAACACACACACCCCTTCATGAATGCACACACACAAGACTTAGATTAATAATTAGTTCATAACCTGTTATCATTAGGCAGAAAGCTGCAGGCACAGGTAGAACTTGCCTTTAGGATAGGTCTCATATGAAGAACTGCAGACGTTTTAAATGAAATTATTTTTGTAAATATCTGAAAGCAAATCTGTATGAAAACTGAGTATTTCAGCCCATTTTCTGCTACAGCTCAGCACAGGAATCTTAGTTTGTGTAACAGCTGCTCATATATAAAGAAAAATAAAGCACATAGACTTTCAAAATCTCTGTTGGGAGGGTTGTATGTTTATGTGAGAGAATATATGCATGGCTAGGGCTTGACGTAGAATAATATAACACATGGCCCCTGATTGACTGCTGAGTTGTAATCCAGGTGTTGTGCTAACTGTTTTAATTGTGCAGTGCGGTACATACGCCCGGGGCTCAAATTGGGAAGGGAATTGGAAAGGAAACAGTGATCCTCTTGTTGAAAAATGTAATTTGTTTCATAAATATAGTAGTGGACAAAGGGCCTGGAGGGGGAAGAGGTCCCTTTGTTAATGTTTACCAATGCGGCCTTGCATGTGCTCACATATGCTGAGTATTTATTGTCACTGCTGAAAGACAACCATTCACATCCATACCTCAAAAATTCCCGTCTTTAAAAGGACAAACACACATTTCCTGTCACATATTCTTGGCCAGGAAAAAGGTGCTCTTCCACTTCTTTCCCCAAAGGAATACACAGATAAGGAATGTGAGTTCATAAGTGGAGTGTCCAGCTCCCATGGACAAAGCAGAAGGCATTCCTTTTTCTGAACCAACCTGTGGCCCTTCTCAAGGACAGAAATTAAAGAGGCAAAATCAGTGCAAATGTGCCACATTTCTTTCTTCCAGTTTCAGGATTGTTCCATACCTAGTACCATATTTCCCAATGAGGTTTGGGATATTTTTAAGTCAGATTTAAAATGTCTCAAAGAACTGAACTTAGTTTTCAGAGTCTGTCCAATGGGCTAAAAGATTCCCCTATCGGGAAAAGTATTAATTCCCTGAATTTTGTCAAGCTTCTTTCCAAAATACCCTTTGTACCTTACTCATCACTTAGCCAAGCCACTACAAATTTCTCTTTGGGATTTCTGATAACATCACTTTATCTCCCACTGGTCTGACTGTGTCATTTCACCTATTTGCATTTTCCATGAGCTTCAGGATTATAGTAATCAAATTTTGTTTTGATCTGTTCCTGCAGCCATTTCTGTTCGTTCATCCAAATTCCTGTGTCAAAGAGAAAGAAGTTTTCAGCAGAACTTCCTCACTAAGGATTATACACTCAGGTTGATACTAACATGTAGTTAATTCGTTTCAGTGTTGTCAGCTTGTTATAACTGCAAAACATCATCCCCAAAAGATAAATATCTGAATACTAGCTCCAATATTTGAAACTGTTTCAACTGTTTGGTTCAAAATGCATTGTTAATTTACCCTTGAGGGGTTTTGTTCTATTTTTTTTTTTCTTGTGCTGATTCACCAAGTTACAGAAATCTTATTCACTTCAAGTGCTTATCCAGGACACCTAAACACGTCAAACTATAAGGTCTGATAATCAGTGAGTCATTTTCTCACTTAGTTTAGGATGTATCCCACAGGAAATGCTGTATCAGGATATTTGAGAAGGAGTTAGTGAAGTGGCCACTGCTCCAGATGTTTCAGTAGTGGATCAACTAGTGCATAGTGATGCTAATCTATCAGGCTATGAATTATCAATACATAAAAGAAAATGTATGTCTGGAAAAGCTTGTGAAGTAGTCCTGAAAAAAATTAAGGAAAACGTTCCACAGAATCCTTTGAAAACACCCACAATTTTATACTGCTGAAACAAAATTATTACAGAATATTTTTAATGGAAATAAAACTGCTGCATAGAATGAAGGAAATACTTGGAGAGCAAATAGCAGCAGCATTTGGAAGAAAAATTGCAGCCTGTGACTCTACATACAGCCTTCTTGAAGTGAATTTGTAACCAAAGACCACATTTCAGATGCCTTGATAGAAGACCCAGCTTACATCTGCCTTCAAGATCCAGAAGCTGTGGAATGTCTGAAAGGGAGGGATATGTTTTGGCAACGTTACCTGATCCATGCGTCAAGGGAAGCATTAACACCATACTTCCATCCCTCTCAGACGTTGATTGATGGAAGAAACATTCTCGTAAACAAATCTCCAGGGGACACCTCACCTTCCTCTCTCTGCTTCGAACCAGGCACATCCCACAGAGCTGCATCTCCTCAGCAGTGTGGTGGAAGCCAGACAAGACAGAACCAGTGCCTTGACACTGCAAGCAGCCAAAATTGTCATGTTGCTTGTACTATTTTTTCCAATGTGCTGAAGTTTATGAACCCCCTTTGTTATTGCAGACACGTGCTGTCAGGAGAGCTTTCCAGACAGAAATTTTTCTTATGTAACATAGGTTTGTTTAAAACAATAAACCAGGAATAGGATGTCAAGGGAACCACAGCGTATTATTAGAGAGAATAACATTTAGGAAAACACTTTAAAAGAAATCATGTTTGCCTTTCATATGCTTTCCATAATTTCTTTTACTATGGTAATTACCAGTGCAATTGCTGTCTTGTAGCTCATCTTCAGATGAGCCTGCAGTGAAGCTGTAATGCGGTGTGATGTAATACAGACTTTTGCACTTACGTGGTGTCATTCACCTCAACAGTCAAAAAGCAGCATATCAATAAGAATTAATTTCCAAATGGGGAAAGACATTGCATGTTTACTTTATAGAAGCACTGATATTTTCCAAATATATGTAAGGAATTACTTCACAAAGCAGATTTCAAGTAACAGTCAGGCTTGGGGGGACAGAGCAAGATGTGAGCAGAGGAGAAAGATCACTAACACCAGATAACCTTGCAACTGTTACTTGATTTTCTCTGAGCATCCCAGCAGAATCTCTCCTTCCTCTGCAAGATGTAAGTGGTTTTAAACCCTTCATCCCACATGATCAAAGTGAGGTGTGCACAATTAAGGCTGTAATAAAGCACTAGTGGAGCAAGTCAGAGCCTGCTTTACAAGCCTGCAAGGTGTATAGGTACAATGCAATTCACTGATTATAATCTCTCGAACTTTGATTGTGGGATTTCCCCCCTGCAAAATCACCTGTTTTACATCTCTGGATCTGGAAGCTGAAGAGTTGGGGGCTGAGAGTAGGAACACAGTTGCTCTAAAGCAAGCAGCAGCACTATTTGTCTCAGAGTGGAAGAGATTTATGTCAGAAGTCTTTGGAACGTGCTGCTTCTTGGACACTGCAGAACCGCGTGCAAATGATCCCACTTTGTATAATGCTACTCAGGCTTTGCAGAGAACAACTGAAACAGAAACAGGAGAGCAGCAGTGCCAAGAGCTTGCTTGCAGTGTATAACCAGTTTGTGAATGAGTCTCAACTTATTTTTGTTGCCTCAGAGTAAATATGTGTAACAGCAGGATGATACATACAATTGTTGTGCTCACACTATTACACCACCAGAGTGTTATGCTGTTGAAGATGAGTGTGTCTTACCAAGTAGTCTGGTTGGAGTGGGTCTGTCAAACAAAACAGTGAGGACTTGGCATCCACACTGCTCCGGTTTTGAGGGGCTGCTTTTGGTTTGGCTCTTTCTAGTCCCATTAGCAGCTGGAGTGCAGTAGGTGCACTCATGGCATGTATCTTCTGCTTTAGATTCATCCAGGAGGAATGGATGAATCTAAACTAGCCCAGACCATTCCACAATTCAAGCCAAAGCACAGTAAGGAGGATTAATCAGAAGCACACTCCTGAAACCAACTAAAATGCTAATGTATATGCACTTGGCATCATTCAAAGGTCTTTTAGTGTTGCATCTGAAACAGCATGGTGTATGCAGTTACCAGGATGCCAGTTCCCTCAGTAACTCTCAGATTGGCTGGTGAATCTCAGCCATTTGACATGTGATAGTGGGGCAGAGGTTTTAGATGCCATGTTCCTCTAAGTTTGAGAGACACAAGTGGATGAGTAGGATAAAAAAAACAACTCCAAAACAGTGACCTTTCTGAAGATGAAGGCTGAGTTGTGAGTTCAGCTATTAAAAAAAGGTTGCAGGGAATCCAGAAGGACAGCATAAATACCCCAGCAATGGGGAAAACTCAGATTAGGGCTCACACCTTATTAGACAAAAAGTAATCCAAACATAATACCACGGGCTTCATATGATCCATTCCTCCCAAAACAAACTGCTTGCTTACATGGCAGTCTATGTTTACCTGATTATGAGGTGTAAGTTCTCCCTGTGCTCCCACTTGCACGCTGGATTTTACAATGCCAGGAAGAGCTATGTTATTTTGCACAACTTCACTGCAGGTGGCAAAGTTCAGAGCCAATAATGGTTATTGCAGATGTGAAGGGGAACAGCCCACGTGTGTCTGCTTGCCCCACACTCAGGCCTCCAGAGCAGGAGGGTGCACCTCAAGCACCTCCATACAAGGGTAGGTCCAGTTTTCACCCACAGGCTTAGCTTCACCACAACATAAAAATAGCCCAGGTTCTGAGCTTACACACTGCTATTTATAATCTTTGTGTGATGCCAGACATGTGCATATATCAGCATGACACTTTCAGAAAGCAATGCTGCTATTTTAGCAGCCCTCTAATGAACAGCGTGGGTGAAGCCACCTAGACAAGCTGATGGAGAAAAGTGTTGGTGAGGGAGGGCTCTGGTGGTCTGCTTGTTTGGGGTTTTTTTCAGTATTAGGCTTCTCCCCCCACTTTATTGCCATTAAGAATAATCTTAAATGGCCCCTTTCTTCCCTGGCATTCCTCCCCCCCGCCACTCAGCACCCCTCCCCCAGATGTCTTGATTAGTGGCTGTGTGTATGCTGGTCAGATTCTGGGATTAATGATGGCTAATTTGTCTGAGGTTGGTACAGCCTAGCCAGCAGGCTCTCTACCACCAGCTTTTGCTGCCATATGGGTAGAAGCAGCTGTTTCAATTACTTTCTGTGCCCAGATGTGTCAGACGAGACACCAGTGCTCTGCGGGGTACGTTCAGCCGCTCGGCAGCTAATTACTTCAATCGCGTGTCGAAGCATGGTGCTGTATACTGTAAAAGGGGGTTTTGAAAACAGCCGAGTGCCAGCTGTCATTACGGCTCACATTGATGTAAGCCTGATAGTCTGTGACTAGATTTTAACTTCAACTTTCAGGGAATCTTAATACATACAGTGGATGTGTCTAATTATGTGACTCTTATCTGCCTATGCATGCACCTGTATGTGTACGCATATACTTTTGTTGCAGAGAAATGTGTACTGAATAATGAAAACTATAGAATAGATGCTGTGTAATGTCCATTTGCATACACATAAAATACTCTCAGACAGTGTAAACCAGACTAGCTCTGTTAACTTAGCAGAGTTTCAGACACTTGCACCAACTGACCATTTCCCTAGGTTGTGCATATAAAAACTGTTTTCTTGTGGTTTTCTCCCTTTTTTTTTTAATTTCTTCTCACTGGCACCAGTATAAATTTGGAGCCATTATATTTTAGTTAATGCAGTTCCACTGACATAAGGTGAATATGACAAGGGGATCTGGTCTGTAAAATGTCTGTCAATCAGTGTGACAGTCTCACTCTAGATCTTAGTTGCCAGAATCAACAGCTTTGCCTCAGTACTCTAGTTTTACTTTGTGTTAATCCCTGCTTGATCTGGAGTTCATTGTCCCAGGAGGCAGAACCACATGTGGCTTTGGGCTGGTTTCTTTCCTAGTGGGGACTTCTTTGCACTTGGCAATGAAATGGGACCATCCAACATGTTTACAAGGACAAACATGAACTGTTACACCAACCCATGAATACTCATAAATCAGTAGGCCCATGTGACTAGAAATTCTTCGTGGTTCCCCACAATTCCCAAGAATATTTCTCTTATACTGAAGTTTAAGTAATTTCCCAAGAATATCTTTAGGAGAGGACTACAAGGGGGCAGTTACAAAATACTTCTCCAGCAAGAAATATGGCTTACAAAGTTCCTCCTTCTGCTGTCACCAGCTGCTCCTTCCTGTCCTTGTACAGTGTGATTCCTCTTGAGTGTATCAGCAAAACCATGGTGCTAGGTCTCAGCTGGATCAGAGAACTTACCTTAAAATAATTTATTTTCCTTTCACTTTTCAGGGACCTGATCTTGATTTTTAACATAATAATACTTAAGGAACAAAAGTGAGAGTCCAAGGATATGGGCAGGAATTAATTAAATGGTGAAGATGAGTATCTTAGCCAAAGATATTATTTAATGTTACAGCTTAGCCCATTTTTCCTAGTGTGTGTTTGACTGGTGCTGTGTTCATCTGGGGAGATAAACTAGCCCAGCCAAAACAGTGACAAGGACATTTTGCCATTTTAACTTCCCAGACGTGCTTACCAAGATCCAGCAGGCATAAGCAGTGGCTCAGCAGAAGCGAGATAAACTCAGCAGAGAAATCAGATAACGTCCTGGAATCACTTGCAGGATGAATTAAGCCAAGAAGTGGGATTAGACACATAGGTGCTCAAGAAAAGTAAACAGAGGTCCCTCCCATTGCATTACCAACATTTCTACTTCATTTAACATAGTACCTTTTTTCCCTCAATGCATTTAAGCCCAAACCTGCTTATAGTCTATTGGTTTAAATTCATATTTTCATTTATTATAGTGTAATTCCCTGACTACACAATCCCTGAGTGTAAATTTAAATGAAGCCTGTGTTGCCTACTAGGTGAGAGCCTTATAAAAAGGTTAATGGTGCAATGACTAATGTCAGAGAAGTGTTGCGGTCAGCTGTGAAGAGATCAATGAATCCAACTGCTATTCAAATTAGTGGCACTGGTAGAGATTCAGGGAGGGGGGACAGGGTGAGAGAAAGAGTGAGGAAAGAATCTGTTATAAATACACTTCTTACACAAATTACTACAAGCAAGACTGAAAACAAGTGCAGAGCAAAGCATTTAATGCAATGCCATTGGCATTTTGGGCAAATACTCTGTAATTTGGGGTAGTTACTAACATTATCATCATCAGCATAATACACATATTTAGGAAAAATAAACATTTGTTTTGTGCTAATTCTATGGTAATCAGGGTGATTGTACTGTACTTAGCTACTGTTTGTTACCATGGTTATTTCTAGTGGTTCTTGGTTATTACTGTCCTGGAAGATTCAACAGTCTTCAGCACTATTTCAGCTCGCTCTCCTCCAATAGGCACAAGTATCTGTGGGTTTGGGGTTTTTTTTATTCTAATGATCTACCACAGGGTTTTATAAACAAAAATAGATTTGCTTCTTGTCAGACGAGCACTAGACACTGGCTTCTTGCTTTGCGCCAGTCTAGCAGCGTAAAGGGCCTGGAGTTGAGTGTCATCTATCCTCACAAGTGAGCTTTATTTATATTGCCAGATGGGTGCAAAGAAGCCTTCATGTAAAGAGAATCAGTCTTCCCCATGTGTTTTCTGTGGTCTATAATCTCATAAAGATGGACAGTGTTGCAACAATCTTGCAAGTGAAGTAACGGGTGTCACAAAGAACAACATAGAAACACATTTTTTTAATGTATTCTAGAAGCTATTTTTAGTCTTTCAAATGAATTTTTAAAATCACAGAAGCGTACTGGCACATACCTACTTCCATTTAGCATGATGGACATATTTTCCTGGGAATTAAGACTCCAATTTTGCAAGTTACTGCTGCTGATCTGTGATAACCATGTATGTGTGCGCTTTATGAGAGTGACCAGTGCTAACTCAGCACAGGACTGTCACCACCTATCACTTAGTGGCCTGTGACCTTTCCCAGGGTCTGGGCTTCACCTTCGAATCTTAGTTCCTTGCTCCCTTTCTTCCAGCTTTGTTCCATAGTTAATATATTGATAAAATGTAAATAACAGGTAAACACCACTTCAACAGGCGCTATACGCAATAGCTTGTGGACAAGGGGCTGGTTTGAACTGCTTATCATAGCTCTGTATGTCAGTCCAGATGAGAAAAGTACAGTTACGTGTCAAAATATATGGATCCAAAAAGCTGCTTTTTTTGCTTTTTTTTTCTTCTTTTTTTTTTTTTTTTTTTTAACTTACGCTTCTGTAACACAGTAAATTTCACAGTTAAGGTTCTTTTGGGACGATTTTTACACATCGACATATCCTGGGAATGTAATATGCTATATGAAAGACTGATAGGGCTCCAGACATGAAGGAAAACATTTGCAGCAAAACACATTTGTACAGATTTATTCTTGATGCAATGCATGTGATATCTTCAGAACCAGCATAGTCATTGTTCAGATAAATGCACCCCTTCAGTGATTTCTCTCTGCAAGATTGTCTCATGGAAAAGTCACATTAATTCATATTCAGCAGAATTGCTAGCTGTATCTGTGCATATTTGATAGGTAGGCTGAGACCTGAACTGGATCCAGTTTGTGTTTGAACTGGAGGATCACTTAGTCCAAGGTTATTATTCCAATAGCAGAGCAGAAAAGTGACGATAACAGGGGAGAGGGGAATGATGGTCAAACCTTTCCGCGTCTTTTCCCATTGTGTTTAACTACACAAACAATTAAAGGAGAGTAATTTCATAGTTTTTTTTCAGCTCTGCTTGTCTGCATCCAACATGTGTATTCATGCCCACCTGATATTTTAAGCTGTTTTTCTAATTATCAAATTGTGACCAAGACTGAAGAGATTGTCTCCAGATCTAGGCATTTGTGAAGGTCCCAGTTCTTCCATCATTGGTTGACTGTCAAACTGTTGAAAGTGATAAATTACAATAATGTAAATAAATTGAAGTGTAAGTTAGAAGGGAGTCAAACCTGTTGTTGGAAAGGCAGAATCTTCAGCTACAGCAAAGAAATATCAAACTCTCTTCACTGATGGAGCCTCAGTATTGTGTGCAGGAGAGCTTTCAAATCCTATGGACATTGTCTTAACTGAGTTGGAACCCAACAAATGAATTGTCATTTCCTGAAAGAATTGAAAATCAGAGGTACAAATGAATTGCATAAATGTGACAACTTTGAAGCCTAATAAGCAGACAAAAGAGTGGAAAGCTTCCCAGAAATATCCCCTGAGGAGAAGTCAAGAATTATCTAATGTGTATAAATAGGTTAAAAGGATATCCACATCTTGGGTTTTGATAAATTTAGGATTGACAGGTTGAATGAGGAAGAGGTAGCCCTAAGCAGATGTTTGTATTTAGGGCGAGATGTCAACTGAGGGGAAAACAAGCTCAAAGCTGAGGCGTATGATTTAATCAAGTAATCTGACAAACTCACTGAAAACTTCTTAGATAAAACACTGAAAATAAAAGAGACAATGTCAATAAACACATTTGATTTTCATACTTGGTCCAAGAAGCAAAGCTTTTGACTAAACACACGTTGAGACCACATTCAAAAATACTTCATCTCTTCCTTATGGAGCAGGATGGAGGATCAAGTTGGTATTGAGGGAAAATTTATATCCAGGCAGAGCTTCACCAAGTTATTGAAAAACCTAAATAAAGAGATGGGTCTTCTCTCTGTGGGTTTTGTGGCACAGATGAGATTGCATGAGTTTGGATATGGATTGCTAATGCGAGTTGAGCTATAAAATGAAGCAGGTGATGTCAAACCATGACAGAAACCAGATAGGCCCAGTTGGATTTGGGCATAATTTGTTTTGTGTTCATTGAAGTCTCATAGCTAGATTTATGGAGGCTAAATGGCATGGGAAAGCTTGCACAATGAGTCAATAGTTAATTCAGGATTAGAATATTTCACGGCTTTATTCCATGTCCCTATGGTATATAACATGTTTACTTGTATTCTACTGAAAGAAATGGATTTCTATATAGGCCTTTATGAATATATGCATCATATTCAGTGATTAAAGAGTTAATTTGAAGAGGTTTTTTTTGGTTTATTGATATACATAAAGTATGTGGAATAAAAAAATTACTATCCCTTACAACATTAAATAGTGAATTAGTGATCTTCAGAGTCCAGTTTATAACATCATAATATATGCTTTTGGAAAAATGGGTTGGTTACTTTGTGCAGAGGAGAAGAATTGCCAAGTCCTCAGAAAGTGACTGTGTAACACATAAAAGTTGAAGTAAAACACAGGTAAAAATGCAGCCCATGTAATCCTCTTAAAAGAACAGAAATAATAGGCAAGATGAATAGTTTACTGCAGCCTTTCTGAAAAGAGAGGAAGGGGAATGTGAGCATTCTTAAGTTACACATAAAAATAACATTAGTTTTTCTTCCACATTTTTATGATTGAGGAGAGAGGCTCACGGGTATCTAAGAACTTCCAGAGCTGGCAGATAACTCACAGAGCTCTTTGAATACACTGCTACTCCAAGAACAAGACAGGAACCATCAAGATAATTGTCTGATACAAATCTTTTGTTAGAGTAATAGATTTTGTACTGTCACGATTCCTGAATTATAGCCATATGTACTAGTGAATGATGAAACATGTAAATGGAAATTCATCATTAACTGTGTGTAAGAAACTAAATTATTCTTTTCAATGCTGTTCTTGTATCTGAGACATGATACATTACGTTATGCTGTAATTTATAGACACAGTGGAATCAGCCAAAAAGTTGTACTCTCTTCCAACACATATAGTTTAATATTTAGTCTTCCCTCATTCATTCAATTTTTATTTAATTGTTATTTATTTCCTCAGGGAAAATTATGCATAGTGGCTTTGTTCCAGAAAAACGGGGTGCAGCTTAATATTGCAATTTTGGTTTTGTCTAAAAGTTTTGATGCCTATGTAATTTTGAGGAAACCTCTCAGTCTTTCCATATGTGCTCGAAGAGGGGACAATAATATACAACTGTGCCACAGGGGTGCCACTTAATATTTAGAGGTGTATTTAAGGATAAGCATGGGGCTTTTTACCTTCTTCAGTCAATGATCAGCTTTAGCAAAGTTAAGAAGACTTGGGGAAAAAAGGAAGAAATAAGTCTACTTGTGAATTAAAAGCCCCCTCTCTGTGTAAGAGAAATGACATTTTCTATTTGAAAAAGAATATCAAAATTTCTAACTTTGAAGATCTCAATTTGGCTCTTGCTGCCCCATTGCATTAATTTATTTATCCTTGTATCAAATGTGGCCTTTCAGGCTGTTCAAATGTAATGCTGGTGAGGCACTGCTGCTGAGGCAATTCAGATAAAGATTAGGAAGAGCTGCTCTTTTGGGTGCCCCAAATTTTGCAATCAGAAGATGAAGAAAGGCGTGGGAAATTTATTCAGAATAATTGAATACTACTACAAAAGTGATTGTGAGATTTGACCATATTTATTGATATTATTCATGGTAGCACGTTCTGTGCAAGCTATAGCACACACGATGGTGATCAAACAGATGGGAAAGATTTTGCTCATTTCAATCAAAGTGATAGAGCAGATTAAATTAAAATCAGAAATAGACTCTATATTACAGTTTAAAGGCCAAAGGAGGGGCAGGATTAGTATAATATTAATGCTCAGGAAGCAAGTCTGTTTAATTGACTTCTGGAAAAAGCTTTCTGGTTTCAGAAAAGTTTCCCCCAGCTTGATGTCCATATCCAATGTTTTTGTTGTTTTTTTCTTCTCTCACTACATCTGTAAAACATAGAAGTGCTGTATTGTTTTATCTCCCAGGGAAGATATCCTTTCTTCTAGATGTAACCCTACCTCCAAATGACTTCAGAGTTCAGATTCCTGGAGGTGTAGTGGATATATGGCAATCCAGACCATAATCTACAATAAACCATTTTCTGACACCACTTCCATGACTTAATGCTGGAAGTATGTTCTTAAAGAGGCTGCCCTACATGGCCATGGTGAGGGAGACTTACTGTGTCATGGTAAATATTTTATTATTTATCCTGTTGTGGTTATTTCATATGCTGCTGCAGATGTTTTCTCAATTTATATTTCTGCCTGGACATGTTTTCTGATATCCCTCTTGGAATAGGCAGATGTTCCTAATGGACAAAAAAAGTCAATGTTTGCAGCATACACTGTCTAGTTTTAATATCCTTAAATACTGAAGAAGCTTTTCATCTCTGAAGAACAGGGTTCAAATCCTGAGCACAAAGTATTAAGGAAAGTAAGTAAAAGTGAGAAAAAAATCTTCATATTTTTCTGTACAAAAGAATGATTGGTCAAGAATTTTTTCTGTATCTCTCTTTATTTTTTGCTGTATTTAGTATTTGGGGGAGGGGGAGAAGTTGCTTATTTTCACACAAAAATCAGTACTTTTGAAAATGTGGTTGTTTCATCATGAAATTGCTCAGTAAACTATATTGCAGTAGGCTGCAAACTTAGCAATTACTTTCGGATCAAGAGAAGTGACATTGTGCAAGGTGAAAATATTTGCATGCAAAGCAAAAATATTTGGAATGCATGACCCTTCATGCCTTCTCATTGAAGAGAATGTTGGGGACATTCATTATCTTTAGTCTTTTTGCTCTGTCTTCTCCTGTAATTTTTGGACAGCTTCATAACTATCCTATGATTTACCTTCTGCATTTATTAAGGGTTTAATAATGGAGGAGTAAGTGGTTTACTTCACTGGTTCATGTGAAGTCCCACCTGTTTTAATATTTAATCTAGGGATGGCTTGGAAATCTTTGGAAAGCTGGAAGTGCTATCCAGGACTATGAAACACTGAAATGTAATAGTCTTTACATTGTCCACTTAGACAACCGATTAACCAAAAAATACCAGTAAGAATTATACTTCCCCAGTTACTAACAGGCATCTTTTTCCAGAGAATTGGAATTTCAAGAACAATGTCAAGGAAGGATCCTATAAAGATGAAGCTTTTAAATTTTCACTGTGTATTTCACTAATATGCATCTACTATGTAGCAGATATTTTTGTGTGGGAGAATACACTTAAAAAAAATGTATTTTACGCATGGCATTTTAATACAATTGATTAAAAAGTGTGTAACATGAACAGACCTCTCTCAGGAGATATCTTGTGGCGAAGTGAAAAAGCCCTCTTCTAGCATTACAAAATCCCTACAGATAAATTTGAAATATATGTCCCTTTCAGTGTCTTGACAAGACTACAACTGAATTACCATGAATGAAAGAAATCTTAGGGGTGAAAACTGGAGGGGAAGGGACTACTTTCACTTCAGGGACATATTCTAAACAAGCTTGTGCCTGATGATACTCAGCTTCATTTCAGTGTTCATCATTGCTAAGCCTTAGTACAAATGAATATCTGCACTTCTAAACAATCAAAGGTTAAAGACAACTCAGCCATTCATGTGATCTCATTATACTATGCTGATTGCAGTACATCAGAGTTATTTATAACCTTAGTTCATAAAGTTGGATTTCCAGTAAATGAGATCCTTTTCAAAGGTTAAATATTTATGTCCTTATTTTCTGTCTGAAACAGTCTATAGTTATGAGCATGCACTAACTAATGAACCATCACAGCCAGTTTCAAGAAGATAAATAAAAGTTTTGAGTTGGTATAGTGGCTCCCAAAGCTACTGCTTGCTGAAATTGCTTCTCACTGCTCCTATGTGGATTTTCAATACAGATCGATGTCATAGCAAAGACTTTTAACCACTAGATTTCTACAGTCAGGCTTATCCTTGATTGAATGTGCAGAACAGTAGTACCTACTAATGATTATATCCTTTCACTGCTTTCCTTCTACTGAGCTCAAAGAGCCAATACAGTTACCC
The DNA here is from genome assembly GCF_964273445.1 of Streptopelia decaocto. Taxonomy (NCBI): domain Eukaryota; kingdom Metazoa; phylum Chordata; class Aves; order Columbiformes; family Columbidae; genus Streptopelia; species Streptopelia decaocto. The sequence goes on from NC_138664.1 coordinate 8,942,918, forward strand.
CCAAAGGACAGTAATATTAATTAATCCTTTCAGCCCTCTTTAGTTCACAGCCTAGGGACAGGTGTTTTGCATTCCCAGAAATGGTAGGTGGGAGATCCTGTGTCGTCATTCTCTTATCCACCAATTAACACCAATTTTGATCCAGCAGTCTTTGGTTCAGTGACTTGCAGTTCTCCCATTTATCCCTTGTGGTTGGAAGACAGTTCTCTGCGGTTACTGAAAGTGCTTTCTGTTTAAAATAAATCAGTATATAACAAGCTAAGTTGCACATTCATTATCTTGAACAATATAACAAACTAGAGGCCTTGGTGCAAGAGGAGTACCCTGTTACATATTGTCCTGTGAGAAGATACAGGGAAAAAGTTAAATGGATATGTCTAATGCTGATTATGCTCATTTCTGATTCAAAAATGTATAAAGTAATACTTAGAAAACTCAACATGAAAAAATCTGCAATAAAGTAGAAAATAATTAGTATTCAAAAAGCATTAAAGGCATCCTGCAGTTACATGTCACAGATATATTTACACTACAGTTTACTTATTCTTTTTTTTTTCCTCATAGTGAATTTTTTTAAGCAGTAAGTACTGGATACTAGCATGGTTAAGATCTCTACTTATTTATGCTTGAAAGGCAAGTCTTAGTATTCAGTACATGTGAAATGTGGAGAATCTCTCTCTGAAAACACAGAGAGTTTAAATCCTGCAGAAAACACAGACTCCACTAAACCCATCCAGCTGTTTTCTGAGACGGCAGATACTTTCTTCAGGTTAGTCTCTAAGGCCAGGGGTTTTTTAGTATCTCCCACTTGTGAACTTCTTCAGCCATTCTGTCATCTCTGCATCCTAAATTCAGGGAGGAAAAACACAGTGAAACTTTCAAAGTCATTAATATTTTCGTATCTTTTGTATCCCTTCTACTTTTATCCCTGTAGCTACTCTGATGTAAATCTGTGCAGAGTAAAGACTGTTTCATCAAGGATGGTGCATTCATATATATCTAATGCATGGGTAGACCAAGTTACAGATGTAAAAATAGCATAGAAATAGTATAGTCTGCAGAGATGTGAAATAAGTGTCTTTTTGCACAATTTTTCCTGTGGCTTCTTGTAACAAGTGTAAGGTATGTAGTAAAAGATAAATCCTGTAACTTCGATTTGTCACTAGAGAAGTGCAGAAGGGATCAAAGATGTTGCCAAAACTTAATTTCCCTATAGAAGCAGGAAATTCGTTAAATTCTATACCCAGGTGATGCTAGAAGGATGGCATGTCCCAGGAAGAAAAACTCAATAATACTCATTGTCAATCCTGGAAACAATATTCATCCCTAAGGCTGCTGCCAGAGTCTCTGGGTAACAACTTTGCAGTCATACAAGCTTTGAATCCGCTTCCTCCCCTACAGAATTATAGATTGTTGAGCCAGGAGAGATGATTACAATTATCTACCTAGCATGAGGTGGTAATTTCATCGAATTGTGAAATTCGCTATACCAAGGCCATAATGTCTTTATAGGAAGACATCCAATCTCAATGTCAATTGGATGGGACAAAAATAATTCCTGGGTTTTTGTGTGGGCAGGGGATAAGACACACCTCAGTCATACAGTTAGTGTGGGACTGACCCACAGTCTTTCCATCTCCTTCTTCAGAAAAATAGTAATCCATATTGAAATTTTTTTGTGAGGGACTATTTTATTACTTTTTTTTTTCTTGAGTTTGAAAATTATGGGTGAATAATGATCTCTCAATTGCCCTTCACAATCGTGATACAGCCAAAGAAGTTAATAAGCCACCTCTGTAGCACCCCCTCCCTTCTCTGTACAGACATTTTTTACCACATGGGTGAACACAAAGAAATAATCAGATAGGAGATTTTTCTTCTAAATTAGGCCTCTTGTTTGTAAACTGAAAGAGTGCTAATGCAGTTCAAACTCAGCTGTGTACCACATACGCACACTCGGCCCAGGAGTATTATAAAGAGTGGGAGAATAGGAGGTTTTGTTCTATTCTTCAGTCTCCTTCTATATGAGAGGGCCATTCATTCAATCCCTATGCTTCTCTCTCTCTCTCTCTCTATTTCTCTCCATAATGCCAGCATTAGCTGCAAGCTGCTAGCTGTAAAAGTGCTTTGATGTTGACCTCTCACTGCCATTGACAGACCCTCATTGGTGGGTGAGTAGCAGAGCAATAAGGGCATGTGTGGGAGAAAAGAGGATGAAAGCCTGGACAGCTAGGAAGGGATAATATGAACAGATTCCTGCCTGTTCACTTAGTTTCTTTTTTTTTTTTTTAACTGGGTCTTCTGATTACAGAGGTTACGAACCAGTACAACTTCAGAAATGACCACTGAAAGCCTGCTGTACATGAAGAATCAGATAATTGTTCCAGCTCTTGCCTTGTAAAATTAAATCAAGCCATGAACTGGGCAAGAACGCACAGGGGAGCTGAAAACATTTTCCTGTTTAAGGCAATGAAATAGTTGGGTTTTGTCTGATACATACAGTAATATTACAAGGGCGAGTAGCATGTAAATGGCATGGATGTAGGGGACACAGGGGGGAGTTGCCTACTAATAATGTTGATTATTTTGTTTCTCATCTTGTGCCAAAACCTAAAGCATAAGTCTTGGACTTTAAAAGGATCAAAATGGAGAGGTGCACGAAGAGGTCAAACGATTTATGCCCCAGGGAGCACGTGTGTGTGTGTGCACATGGATGTACGCACATAAAAAGCTACCTACTGCTCCCTACAGTGATCTTGCACATAGTGTAAGTGCTCCTGTATCCAGATCCCAGTGGGGCCTCTGCTCCAAAGGCAGCTTTGCACCTTCCAAGGAGAGCTGGGAGACTGAGGGTACAGTCAGGACCGTGGGCACCTGGGTCCCAGACACTGTGCCTTCAGAGCGTGGGCAGCAGAGCTGGGGAGCACAGGCAGGCGTCGCTGCTGCCTCTGCCTGCTGGGGCAGGACGTCTCCAACCACTTCACCTCTGCACTCCCCCGGCACCTCTGTGAACGCTCTGCTTGTTGTGCTAATAATTAAACCCTAAGACTCTAACTTGAAATGACCAAAAGGCTCTTCAAGGCCAACAGAGGGAGCAGGAGGGAGGGAAAGTTCAAACAAATTTGAATTAGAAACCTTGTTTTCAGTTGCGATCTGAAGGACCAACTTATCTCAATAAAGCTGCATTTCTGATAGTTCCCATTGCCTGTGCTCTGTAGAGTAGCATCTGATCTTCTGCTGGTTTGAGCCATGCAGAAATGTGTTCTACCTCCACTGCAGACCCTGCAACAACTCCCTGTTGGCAGCATTAGGCCATCGGAGTTGCGTGACTACTTTAGGTTCGCTGTTGATCCTTGGTTTAAACCTGGCCTGTGCCACTTGCAGCACGCATACTGTCATGTGGTGGGTAACTGCTGGCTGGAACAAAATCAATCAGTTGTTGGAAAAACAGGGGAATGGGTGAAACAGGTGCCTGTGTTGCAAACTGCCATGCAATAGCATTCATCAGCAAGCTCCTCAGGAATCTCAGCATTCAAATAATACTCTGTTACAAGCACTTAAATAAGAAACCATCATTTATGGTCTGGATTGGTTTTCTTCTTTAAAAATTATATGGAATTCAGCACACACTTTTGCTGCAGGAACTCTTCACACGTTAATCTACTAGAAAGAAAGAAATCTTTCACTGAATGATTAAAAATATTCATATTTTGGAGGGGACAAACTTCTCCAGCACTGTTTGACTTGCTATCTGCATTTGCTATCAGGGAACTAATTCTCCAGTCAATTTCACAGATGGTTTCCTGTCACTACTATACAATTCTATTTATTTGATAATAATTTTATAGGACTTTTCCAGGGGGATTTGGAATTACATGTTCAGCTTGTAGCGGTTTTTAAAAGGTGTGTGAATACTGTACTCAGTCTAAACTTCCTTGCCTAAACTTTTAAAATAGAAAACACGTTTTCAGTTCAAGCAAGAAATCATGCCAGCAGTGTCTTGGTTAAAGTTTTCAGTGCATTTATCTCCATGTAAAGGGAAGTGTATATAACCTTCTCTGTTCTGTCACTTTACCTTTTGCTCTTTTCAACTGATTTGATATAAAGAAATTTTCCCCTTTCCAACAAGAAATGAAACAGGACTTCACTAGTTTTTCAAAAGGGAACCATATTTAAGCTTGAACGTGGAATGTAGCATATATTTTAAATTTCATATTTGCTTTTAATTTTTTAAGATAGCCATGATGAATTTAAAGACTGGGTCAGACACTGTAGAAACCTGTTTTTTGTGCAAGTTGAAAGTCCACCCAAAAGAGAATATATCTATCCTTTTTCCGTTCTTTTTCCAGGAAAGATCTCTTCTGACATCAGCTTCTTCTTGATGAATATTTTCCTTGAAACTGTTTGTTTGTTTGTTTGTTCGTTTTTTGATTTGTTTTGTTTTTTTCAAATGGTCCAGTTTCTGATAGGGACCTGTGCTGTTGCTAAGGTACCCAAGATCACAAATCTTTCCAATTTGGTGGGGCTCTACCAAGCACAGCATCGTTGGAGCAAGCAAGGGGTTTTTTTGTATGGTCACTGAGGAAAACAGGCCTTTGTGGGGAACGAGCTGCAGTCCACAACTCCAAAGAGAGGATGTCTGAATCTGGATAAAGCTCCTTGAGAGCTATGTTACAGAAGCCTGTGGAGCTTCTGCACAGTGAGCTAGGCCCACGATTATTAAAAATAAAAAAAAGGTCTCTTCTTTAGTGTTTTCAATTAACGAAGCCTATGGGGATCTGGATAGGCAGTTGGAGTCTCCATGCAAAAAGATTTAAAATATATCTTTACCATAGGTATGGCAGCTGTTTTGGTAGGTACTTTGTATTCTGCCTGTCTGTGGGCAGCTGGAATCCTTACTGTTCCCTGATGCATCATTTCACTCCAGTGAAAACCATAAGCGATAACTCAGGAGGCAGTAAAATTACAGGGGTCACAGAGTACCCCCGGTACGCTTGAAATCAGGTCACCAACCTCACTCAGCTGGCCCTCTTGCTGATAACTCCCTTTTTCTCCTCTCCCCTATTCATTCTGTGCCTCAATTACTAAAAAAAAAAAAAAAAAAAAAACAAACAAAAAAAAAAAAACGAAAAAGAGCTGACTGTCCACAGCTACGGCAATGGACAGTACTAGAGTAAGGGAAAATACATGTCTGATCTGGCCATGTGTTTGGCACAGCTGGTAATGTCCTGTGCTCCCGTTGTGCTTCGCAGTCTTCCAGCACTGCGCAGAATGGAGCAAGTCCTGGTTCAGGAGGAACCTCAAGTAATAAACATGTGATTGTCTGCAGGAGTGACTGTCATTGACTCCTAAATGGTCTGATGAAGCATGTCAACATTGGTACTTTGCAATTTTATAGTATAAACTGAGCATAAAAAAGATGGAGTGAAAGAGAGAAGAGGAAAGGGATATGGATGCAAAAGGCAGAAGGCATTGTAGTCCCAGTTTTCTTGTGGAGTTTGCAGATGAGCCACGAGTGGTGGAATGAACTGGATCAGTCTTTCAAATTCAGGTTTTTCTCCCAATACCAGCACAGTCAAGAATCTCTGTAATTTACAGGAACTTGGAATATTGCAGGGATATTGCCTTGATAATGTTTCTTCCTTGATTTTTCTCCTACTCTCTATAGCAAAGTAGCACTCCAAACTGAAGGGTACTGGGTCAATACCCCAAACTTCCAGTGAAGATTTCCAACAAAGCAGTTACTTCATTGATTCCTTGTTTAGTAAATACAGTCTTCCTGATAGCTGATCTTTTGTTTGGGTTTATTCAACTTTAATTTTTGCCAACTATTTTTTTTTTAATAACCAGTTTCCTGGGAAATGTTGAGGTGGACTTCTTTAGTTTTGGCAAATTGAAGTACAGGTACTAGATACCTACTGTACCAGGTGTTTCTGCTCTGGGGGCTTCTTCCTCTTTCAGGAGTCAGTACTCTCCATTCTTCACTGAGACAAGCCTGTGGCTTCACAAAAGTCCAGTTTCACTGAGGGTTTTTTGCATGGTTTGATTATGTCAAAGCAAGAAAAAAAATACAGTGATGGCTTGTTTTCCTAAAAGCCTCCAAAAATGTGGAGGGCATGAGCTTTTCTATTCCTCCTCACTCCAAACATCCTTCTTACTGCTAGTTCCTTGCAGCAGGAGCTCAGAGATCACTGTGCTTTGCTCATAAGCCAGAAACAGTCTGCCTTCCTTGCAGTGGAGAGGAGAGCTGTTATAAATCAGTAAGGAAATGAACACATTTCAGTTGCCTGCTCGGTAGGATGGGGGCAAGGAACTGAGGAAACCACCTACAGATGAGGCAGTTGTGTGAGTCATGAGAAGAGAGAAATGTTCAGCACTTCTCAGGAGGTTTTTCCCAGTTGTAGAGCGGGAGCTGAGCACTTATGAGCACTTTTAGAAGCTCATAAGTAAAACTCGCAGCAAATACTGAGCTCAGTTACTGCGTGGACAGCCATGAGGAGGCCAAGACCCAGTGTTTTCTTCGGAGGGGTACTCCTCCTACCCAGGGAGCAGGAGAGACTTCTTCCAATGGATGTTATTGTCCAGAGCTCCTCAGGGCAGGTTTGTCCCTTGACTTTTAATATTCCAGGTTTTCCTCTGTTTGTGACAGAAAATATGACTTGAGTTTCATTTTATAAAAATAGCAAAGCCAGAAAAGGTTGAACTCAGATTTGGCCTCTTTGCTTTCTAAAAGACAGCAACAGACATTTTCAAAGGACCAATTCCAAGCTTTATTATGCTACTACAAGGCCTGCAGGAGAGAAGAGTGTTATGCCCAACTCGTACTGCAGACAGAAAGATGGATTTTTAAATTATCTACCTTTGCTTCGCAACATGAACATTTCAGGGCAATTATCCTGAGATAATGCCTACAAATTGCTGAAGACTTTGGGTTTATAATTGCTCATGTTCATTTAAGGTTCCCAGCAGACTAGACCAGGAAAATCACTGCCAGTCAAGCCAAGGTTGATAGTGTACGGTAACTGAGTTTTTCTTAGAAGACAGACAAGCAAATCAGTTTTCTTTAAGAGCAATAATTCTAACTAATTGTTTGGTTTCATTGTGTTTCCATAACTGGAGCTGTTCTGTTTGGCAAGGCAGAACGGGGACACTTCCCATCCAAGACACATCCATGTAAATGAGAAAATTGAAATTCCGCCATGTGAGGTTATTCTTGTACAGCAACACTCTACAGCATATCCCTGCGTTTCCTTATTTATGCACCAGTAGCCATTCCAGTTACCTTAGAAAGTGGATCCAGAATTTACAGTGAGATAATGTTATCATGTCAATGCAGAAAGAAATAACTGTAGCTGTCTGCCATGTTTGCAATTAAAGAACATTCCTTAATGTAATATTTAGCTGACGTTTCAAATCAGCAAGAACATTTGAAATAAAGAACACCCTTTCAAAGTAGGAATGTGTTCATGTGTTCAGGTCATTTTACTACATTTATATATCTATTACCTATTTATATATTTCTATGCCTATTTGTATAGACCTATATATTTTATACGTAGCCTTACTCGCCACTAGTTTTGTTGTGAAGCTCTGACAGCATTCCTATAACAGACATCCTCCACTGGCCCCAAGCATCCATTAGACAATGGAAGATTCATTTCATCGTTATTATTTGCTAAGCACAAGCAGCACTGGCCAGTTTAGGTGTTTATACCCCGGAAGTGTAAAATCTCCCCTTTTGTCCCTCCAACTGTTGCCATTAGAGCAGCTGAACAACTGATTTTTCCCATCTATTAACTACGATTAAAAGAAATATATCTAAAATATGACTTAGCTGACATTTCTGACATTTGGGATAAAAAAAAAAATGCACAAGAATCAATCCTTCCCTCCACAAAGTGCATTAGGTTATCAAAAATATTTTAGTTGACCTATATCAAAATGATTGGGTTGTTTTCATGTTACTTTTTAATGTGCTTCAAAAATATTTGGACTGGAAAGATTGTTTGGAGGGAAATAGCAAAGTATACGGTTAAAAAATGTTGAAAGCGTGTCTAGACTTTTCTGAATATTTTTGCATTATTTGTCTTCTTTATTAGAATTTACAGATAACAGTGGTCAGTTTGAAGGTAGGTTTTTCAGTGAAGAAACTAATTTCCTGAAAAATTCCACCTAGAATTAGGAAGCAAGTAACATGCCCTGCCCCAGCACTGAAAATGCCATTAGTACCTGCTAATGTACTACAGCAGCAGTTGCTAAATGATTCCATTTTTTGTGGCTTATTGTAATGCTCCATGGGGAAAGTTGTTGGAACTTGTGCCTTTAGGAAGTTGAGGACATCATATGCTGTAGTTGGATACAATATTGAAAGTTGTCAGGTCAATACTCATCCTCCCAGCCAGCAAAAATATCTGCTTTCTCCTGAGTTGCTCCTTTCCAACTCTTCTTCATTTCTTGCAAACTGTTGCAAAAATTATTTTCTGGGCGAAAATTCAGATGGATGCTTTCTTGTTTGTTTTCTCCTGCAATATCTCCTGGTGGTTTTGGTTTTCTGTTTAGTTTTGGGTATTTTTATCTGGCTTGTTTCAAATTCTGCCTTTTTTTTTAATTATTATTTTTATTTTTTAAATGTCCTGTTGTACATAAAAAGAGCAGAGCTGAAAACAATTCAGGGCAGGGAGGCAAGAGAGTTCTACGTCACCAATCTTTGTTTTGGTATATAAAGCACAGAGATACTGCCAGATTGTATTACCATTTTATTAATCTTTTCTTTCTCATTAAAATAAGTCTGTAAAAACCATAGAACTATTTCCAGTGGGCTATACAGGTACCAATAGATGACTTATGTCATAAACAACCAAATCTAGAGCTTCTAATAAATTATTGATGTAAAGATGTATTTCCAGAGAAAACCAAAGAGCATTATGTTACTGCTGGCAAGTGGGCCCTCAGAATGAGGAAAAATCAATCTTTCATTCGCAGTTCTTCTCAGCTAAAAAAGTAATATCTTTCCCTAAAATGGATTCAGGATATGACATACACATGAACTAGATTTTTCATTATCTTTTCAAGATGCTAACTTGACTAATTCTTACATCTGAAAGATTCTTCTCATGTTGCAAAGTCTCCAGTTTACTAGTGTCATCCTTTTGGATGGCAAAGTGATCTCTCTTGCCATCTTCCTGGGCCTTAAAGGAACAATGCAAAAGACTGCTTGTAAATCTAAGAACATCTATCTGGAATATCAAATCCGCTTTGCTGGCCCATGGCCACCGTGTTATGTTGCAGCATTCATAATCTGATCAGATTATATTTTAGAACTATCTTCATGCATTTTAGTATTTTGGTTTAGGTTTTTTCCCCTCCACTATACTCACTGGAATGTTGTGTCAGAAATCTTTACTCCAGTGGTTTGAAACATCTTCTGTGTTATGTGAACTCAAAGCCAGTTCATGGCCATTTCTTCCTGGTTCAGCCCTACACTTATATATCCTTATATAGCTGGTATGGACACCCCCTGTTCCTGAATTGTATCTTGTCCTGTTAAGCCATCGTTTACATAGACTGAACAAGCAAACTCTCTTAGTTTCCTTTTGAAAATATCTCTAGTTCTTTGATCAGTGTAATAGCCCTCTTTGCACCCTCTGCTCCAATTTGCATGCATCCTTCTTGAGCATGGGTAACTAGAATTTACACTGTGTTTCAGATAATATCTCACCAGTGCTTTGTATAGTAGCATTAATATTTTCCTCTCGTTATTAGCACTGTTACAGGCGATGAATCCTAGGATTGCATCTGCCTTTCCAGTTGCATTATATTATGGCACATATTTATCCTGTAATCAACTAGCAAACCCAGGTCTTTCTCTTCCTTTGTCATTCCCAAGAGCTTCTAGCAGAAATTCTCATTATTAGTCCTTTAGTGCATGACCTTGCATTTTGTACTGTTCAATTTCATCCCATTTCTATTACTTCTGTCCTCAAGGTCATCCAATTCTTCGTGTATGATATTGTGATTTTCGTTTGTGTTGATGGTGCCTCCCAACTTTGTACAATCTGCAAATTTCATTTGAACACTCTTCCTTTTTGTGCCAAGTTTATTAATGAACCATTAAATGAGATCAGTCCAAAGACTGATCTTTGAGGAACTCCCCTAATATCATCCCTCCAGCCCTGTATTTCCCCTTGCAGAATATTACATCTTCACTTCCCCTGTCACCAGCACAGACCTTAGAGCTCTGACTAATTCTCTGTTTCCCCTAGTGAACTAAGTAGTTCCTATACGTTTTAAGAATTTTAATTTAAACAATAATTTTTATCAGAAACCCTTCCAGGATAGCCTGGCACAGTCTAGCTTGCTTCAGGAAACTGATATGGTAAATGTTTGCCCTTTACTTCTTTTTATTCTTTCTTCACATTTGTTCTAAAAATCTCGTCAGCTATTAGGGACTGACTGACAGCTCTTCCCTAAATCCCCTTTATCTACTCCAAGAAGAAGAAAATTATACTACAGGATAGAAGAAGTAGGTACAAAAGGGGTAGGTAGTGCTGTTCCCTCCCCATATAATAGTGCATGGCTTTGCCAGCTCTGTTAGCTACTGACAGTTGCTACTGGATCTGCGATTTTGTGTCTTCATTCTCAGCTACAGATCACCCAGTCTCCTGGCCAAAATGCACTGATATTTTAATTTTGTCTCCTGTTTTGAGGTAGGTATATTTCTAAATGATGCCATCTTTGTCATTTCCTAATGTTTGACATTGCAACTTTTAAGAGAAAATAAAAACAAGGTGTTCATTTAGGCTTGTGAAGTTTTCTGCACACTCAACCCATCCTTTCCCCCATTGCAATTTTCATTCCTTCTTCCCTTGTTCTATTTCCATTCACTCAAATTATGTTGTGATTCGTGAAGTTCCTTTCCAAAGTACTACACCTTTTTTCTGAAGTTCCTTTTTTCTCTCATCTCGCTATAACAGCATCCTTACAAACTCTGAATTCCAGAGGTTCATGGTACCGTCAAAACTCTGGCTCCTCCTGGCCTGTCAGTGTAGATGTGCCAGCTGTGCACACACACACTGCACTGGGCTTTGCAGCAAGAACACAAGTGATCAGAGCTCTGTAAGGCTTACAGAAATCTGGATGTGTTCTCAAGGTTCTCTGACTCTTGTTTTTCCTCACTTTCTGGCTCATCGCTGCTAGAAGGGGTTTTATGAGCGCTCTCGTTATGTCCATGTGGATTTACCTCTCTCTGAAGGAAGGTCATACCACAGGAGTCAAAAAACCTTTTTTTCAAAAGCAGTGGCTACAAAAGGTGCCCTTTAAGTATACTGGAGTGGCACTGAAATGTTTTTTGCTCATTAGCAAAGGTGGAGACTGACAGCAGACTGCAAAAGCAGAGATCATTCCTTGGGAGAGAACATGGCAGGACCTTTTGAACCAAAAAACAACTATTCTTCCTTCCACCCTAGTTTCTAACAGTGCCTTTCACCTAGGTAGATACCAACCTCTGTCAAATTTCCCTCTGTATTTTACCCAGAGCTTTTCTAGTATGCACAGAAGTATGTGGAGTTCAGCAAGCCATGCTTTAGATGAAGCAGCATTGCAAGCAGGATTCGCAGAACTATAATTTGATAAGCAGAAATTGAGCAGCTTGCTGGCCTGGCTGGATAGTGTAACAGGGTCGGTTGCATTAAAGTTTTATTTCACCTCTTGGAAGGTGCGTTTCGCTGATGGCAGCAAGCTGTGGTCTTCTGTGGAGTTGTGCACCAAACATCTGAGGTGCACCCTAGAAATGAGTTTCTCATCATTCTCGTCTCAAATCCTCCAGAATTACTCTGTAAGCAGAGAAGAGAGCCCAATGTTTGCTTTTTATGAGCTGGACTCTCCTGCTCCATATAGCGTATGCTGTTTGTTGATTATTCTCTTTCTCTTGTGCCGTCTCTTTCCTGCTCTTGTTTATCCTCCCCTGTGTTTTACTTTTCTGATGGTTTGATCTCTTGTGCTGCCTCTCCTCAGCCCCAGCATGCTTTTCTGCACATTGGTTTTGATTTTCTTTTGCTTATGGGATTATACATTTATAACAGACCTTTCTGGAGCTTGGAAAGAAGGAATATGTCTTGATAGTCAGAATGAGGAAAACATCCTCTCTAAATATTCCCCTATGCTGATTATTCGGGCGAGGAGGAGGAAGAGTTTTAAAGCTTTGTCCTCAAACTCTTCCTTTTTTGTGGCCTGAGTTGATTCTTTCAGTATCAGGAACACTTCTCTCATTTGCTGATGCCACTGCTGTTGTTATGCAGTGAGAATGGTGTATCGCAGTGTGATACCACAACTTGTGGTAATGTACCAGCCCTGGAACATGTTACCATGGCTGTTTTCTAATTCCCCATCGGGGTATATATCTTGAAAGGAGACCTTGGCCAGCAAAGCTCTCACACAAGGTCGTGGTGAAAACACTGGTGCAGTTGTGGGGATGAGGTTTGGAGAACTCTTTCAAAGAGGCCCAAGGTCCCATTCCAAGGCAAAAATCAAATCTGGTTTGCTTTTAGTAGAGTTGTATTATGCTGCAATGAATTTTGGGCTTCTCCTGTTTGAATTACTAGGACACCAGAACTGACAGATAGGGGCAAATTAATGAAAAGAAGACAGGAAACTGCCTAAGGTACCAGTCAGTGGAGAATAGAAGGGCTCTGCCATCAAAACCTTCCCCAGTGAAAAGACCCAGCAGGATACAGTGACTAAACGTATTCACCACAGCGCTGATAGTTAAAGGAAAGTTACTTTCATTCACCAGAAGTGGAAAAAGATATCTGAAGAAGCCCTTCTCCTTTTTTATTCCCTTAGTTCTTGTCAACAAAGTAAAGTTCTGAATGGCAAGAGGGAAAATCATCTCCCTGCATTTCCAGCCAGTGGGGCCTGCCTGCCATGTTGCCATGAATGGTGGGGAAATGATCACGCTCCTGAAGAGTGATTACAACCCCAGCAATAAAATGATGACACTGTCAGTGGAAGACTATTTTGATATTGTGTTTCCTGCATTCCATTTCCTGTGTGACGCCCAAGGATTTTTTCTTTTTGTGCATGTGGGGGTTCAAAGGCTGAAACATTCATCGAGGTACTTGAGGAAAGGAGAACAAACCCCAATTGCAATCAGAAGGCTGTGCTTTCCTTCTCTGTGCAGAATCCAGGGTGATTTCTGGGCCTGGGTCCTGTCCATAACAGGCAGTAAGTATCATCCTATTACTCACTAAAATATTAGGGCAGGTGTGTCGAGTATGCTCTGGGAAGATCTTTATACTCACATAGCTAAATGCTTACTTGGAGTGATATAGCAAAATGTCTCAAGGAAAGAATTGTTCAGAGAACTGGAATGGCCCAGCAGCATCCCGTCCTCCATACGCTGCTAGCAAACCCTTAGGATTGTTGTTTCAGAGGCTCTCAGACCACAAGCATCTAAGTCTTGGTCCTTGGTCATGCTGCAGATCTCTATTTCTTGCATTACGGCAGAATACATGGTGTTTCTCACAGGCTAGAGAATTTTGCTGTAATCCCTACAGTGTTTTACCAGTGCCAAAACCACCAGATTCTTAGGGTGATTTGTGTTTTAAAAATGCTGCTCCCCGAAACATCTCTTTTCGTATGCTTTGCATTGTAATCCTGCATGTGACATGCTGTACTGCACTTATCTGTGTCTTATACTAGAGAGCTTCTTCTCATCTTCTTTCATGGATGGGAGCAGAGTGGTTTAAATCAAAGCATTTGACTTTGAACCTCTCTTGAGCTGGCCTTCAGGCAAGTTCTTTCTGATCAAAGACAGAAGCCTACCAGGGTCCAGGTATTAAGGCTGAATAATTGGTTCAGACTAAAATAAGAACTGTCCCAAGCCTCCACAGAAAAAGTTTTTGTGAAGTTTTTTAAAAGTGCAGGTAACTTTTTTGCCCTTGATATACTTTTGCATTTTCTGAGGGAATTTCACTGCGGAGACTGCTAATGTGGTATCTAACCATATTTATCCTAGAAATACCAGTCAGATTTACTGTTCAAAGCTTGTTCAATTACTTGAGTAACAGATGGAATTAGGGGTCATGAAGCAGAGTGGTTTTTTGTATGGCAAAAGGTGGGATAGTATCAGCATAGCACAATATAATTGAGGTGATTTTGAAAGCTCCTCATTTCTCCCACAGCACAGGATTCCCTGTTTCTCTGAAGAAATGCGTACATCGCGTATTTCCACAGCACGTATAGCTGTGGCTTTTCTGGAGATATCACAGACCCATCAAATTGGCGGGACAAAACCAAACCAACAACCAGGCAATCACAAACAGTTTACGAGACGGACGGGGATGCCTGTAGCATCCCAAGCAGCCTGCGCCTGTCTGCCTCTGTTTAGGATAAATACTGAAACCGCACCTCCGTGAACTCTTCTGCCTTTGCCCATCAGTAATGTGTATATAAAAAGTCTATGCCTGGGGATCAGCTAACCGGATTATTCACAGACACAAAATGAAGCTGGCCCAATCCTGACGTCTTTTGCAGCCTTCGCTGCAGCCTGCTGAGAGGGGCAAAAGCAGGATCGGGCTCATAATTTTGGCAGACTTTGAGGAAAGTGGAGGGAATCTGGAATGGGGGCAGCAGTGGAAATAAGCTCACATTTTTGTTGTTGTTTTTCATTTTTAATAGAACAACTTTCAGTCCTAAAGGAAAGCCTGTTGAAGTGGTGAGGCTTTTGTCTCTTGCTATAATGCCACTGGGCTTTGGATTGACCTGTGTGATACAGTGACACTGTGTGGTTTGAATTTTTACATACAGCTGCATAAAGCAATTCTCATGTAAATTTTGGAGGTAAATAAGCCTGCTGTTGGTCTGCTGCATGGACACATATGCTCAAACCATTAGGCTCGAAAGGAGATTAGAATTAACCCACCCATCTCTCACTGGCTCACTCTTTCCCTCCCCACCACGCAGCTCATACAAGAGACTACACCACCTCACTATTTTAACGAATAACAGCAGAGTTAAGGCTGACAGAAGAAAATTGTTGTGTTCCCTCCCTCCTCCCCCCTTCCCACACCCGCAGAGCCTCTGCTAGCGGCGGTGTGAATTTAGACGAGGCCACGAGCTGATTACCATGGCACAGGCGGTCAGTTTGAAGCTGATGCACTTCCCTCACTCCTTCAGCCTTTAAATTGCACAGGACTGAGCTCTGAACCCCTTCGGTTCCCACTGTGGCAGCAGGAAGGCTCAGAACCTGCTGTATCAGGCCTTGTGTGTGTTTTCTTTTGCCCTGGATAGCTCCATTATCTCCTGCTGGGTGGGGAAAGCTTTCAGAGCCAAAGAGACTGAAAAGTCCTTTCCAGGGACCTGACGCTGGGATGTACCCAGGCACTTCTGTGGGGTTTGAATGGGCAGGGTCTCACCCAGCAGCAGGCAGTGGCCACTGCACACCATCATATCTGGACTTGACATCTAAATGGCTTTGCTTTCCAACTGAGGAAGGCTTTTATCGCGTGTTCTTTAAAGGCAAGAGAGAGACAAAGCGTGTGTGCACACATACACATGCACAAAAATGCAGAGGGGGTGAGTGGGCTAAGGGGGAACCTGGGCTGGGGTTGTTTGTTTATGCGAACTTTAAATAATTCATTTTTGTCCCTATTGAGCTCATCACAGCGTGACGAAAATAAACGTGTCTTCTTGGCCTATTGTTTGGAGCTCAGGATTGTCAAGCGAGAGGAAAATATTACAGTGACTGAGGGAGATACACGCAAGAGTGTGACCTTTAACTGCAGTACCTATAACCAGTCTCATCAAATTAAAGCACTGTATATTTTCCTTAATAATCTCTGATTAGGCTCGGGGTATGAGCGGACACGAACGCCCGCCATTGCTATGCAGCGGGAGGCCTGCTAAGCACCAGCCAAGCGCTTGGGAATAAGTGAGCAAAATGCTTTAATTTGATAGGGTTAGAATCCTGCAGGCTCTGGGGTGAGAAGTCACCAACAGCTCCGCTCGCACTGAATATGCAGAAATAAAAAAGTAAATTGCTTACATCTGCTGCAGGCAGGAGGGAAAATGATCTGATTGGACAGGCCGAGGGCTCTCCATCTCTTTTGGGTTAGAAAGAGGGGTTTGGAGCATCAAAAGCTCGTAATTGGAGTAATTCTGAATTAATGGACATATATACACACACACAAGCACACACACCATTTTGAAGCAGCTGGTCACAGGATGCACATGCTCAGGAATGTTTGGGGATTGCAAAAAAGCCATTTAAAATGTTGTCTCTTATTCCTAATATTATTGACATTTGGATTTCATGACCTGTAAGAAGTGCAGTAAGTACAAAAAGCCTTGCCCATCTGCCAGATAAAATTGCCTGCCTCAGCCTACATCTGTTTATTCACAATACAATTATTCTATCCCTCCCTCTGTCTGTCTCTCTATCTCTGCTGTATATCTGTTCTTTCATGTCTGAGGGTCTTCACTGTATGCAGAATCCCAGGCTTTAGTCTTGCCATCTGATACTGTATTTAATCTATGTATTTGATCAATAAGAATCAAAGACAAGGCTCAAGGTCTTTTTGGCACAAGGCGTTCAGCTTTGTGTCGGGTGTCAGAGGTTGTCTACAGTGTCACCTTGATGGTGTCACACTCATTTGTAACCTTATTTGCTTGCCTCTGTGATCACGGTGTGCACTATGGTTTTTTTTCTCTCTCTCTTTTTTTAATGGTTGTTTTTATTAGTAAGGGAGGAGAGAGGTGGGGGAGCTTAGAGGTGGGAGGCTGAAGACATTAGCTTAGATCCTTAAGGAGCACCCTTCCTGACGCTCCTCCCCCACCTCTCAGTCTTCTCTCTCGAGTCCCTTACGCCACAGGATGAGGGTGTCACCTCTACCTGACAGGCACCGTGTCCCAAGGGGGAAGAAAAATCCAAAATGACCAAGGGAAGAAATCCTACAAGGCAAACTTTCAGGAGTGATTTCTCAGCTTGTTGCTGACGGGGAAAGGCAGGCGCACCAAAGCCAGGACTGAAAGGCCACCGTCCAGGTTTCAGTCCACTTGTGGGTAAATCCACGGGGTAGGTACATCTCTGAATTTCACTGCCATTTTTCTTGGAGCCAGGGTTCTTTGGATCTCACACTGATGCACAAACTTGAACAATTTGTTCTTTTATGGCTGCCTAAGGCTGTACTGCATCATTTCAATGGCCTTTTGTCTTGTGACAAGTATTGCAATGCCTATAATGTACTAAACATTCTAAAAATTCATGTAATTAATTCCCCAACATATCTAATATAGAACTATTATCTTGAGGACAGATAAATGCAGTTTATTTTTTTTTTCCTTTGCCTACACCTCTTCGTTTTCTGTGCTGTTATTTAACACAGAAAATAATAGCACAGTAAATGTATTATTGTGTTTGTGAAGGCACAAAATAAAGCTAGCAGTGTTTAGACCCAGATCCTTCGATGCAGACTGCAAGCTCCACCACAGATTTCCTGAAGTACCGTGGAAACTCAGCCAAAATTTTCACACATAGGTGACCAACATTAAGCATCCATTTTTGAATCTTGTTTTCAGAGGCACCAGCCACCCACAGTGGCTGCAAGAATCAATGGAGACTGCAAAGATTCAGAACTGTGCACCTCCGGCCAGTGCACTCAGCTTTTCTGCCTGTAAAAATTTGTATTGCGGTATTATTTAATGAACTGGTGGAAACATTAGGACTTAAAAAGAGTTGAAGATCTACCTGCCCTGGGATTGTGTCCCTAATAACAGCTGTGATGGATGCGTAAGGACAAAGTACCTGAGAGAGAGCAAATAAATAATAGGAAAAAAAAATCAGTCATATTTTTAAAAACCACAGGCTCTGGGAATAGAGGGGACTAAGTGCATAGGTTTACTGTTATGATTAAGCTGTATGTTACAATTAAGATGTATTTTGAAGTTGCCTAGAAGAAAGGACACCCTGAATGGATCCCACACGCTCTTCAGACAATGCTGCTTTTTATGTCTGAGCTGGCTGGCAGCCGCTGGAAGTAGAAAACGGGGTTGATTTTACAGGTTTTCCTCTAGAAGCTTCTTGGGGAAGCTGTTTTTTTTCTGGTGAAGGTGCCGCGTCTCTTGAATCGCTCTGCTCCGGTCTCTGTCGTAGAGAAGCCTCTTTTGTCTGCCCAGCCATGCCTGCCACAGTCTATTGGAAGGTATTTGTCAACAATTATATGTCTATTAAGGACAAGTCAATCAGGCCATGTGCAAATAGCCAGACCTCCAGGGTCTGCCTATTGATAGGGACCTGTCAATAGCCAATCCAGTCTTTTTTCAACCAAACAAGAAATTAAGCACTCACCAAAATCATTGCTAGTCTAAATCCCTAAGGCCCATTTTTATCCTCAGAGTGTTGGTCTCTTTTTTTTTTCCCTTCTCTGTTCTTCTGGGCTAATATTTGTTTTGAATAAACAAAAGAGACTAGAAGGTGCTTGTTAAAGCACTGTTTTAACTGTAAGAATAATGTCTCCTCAGTGTAATTAAGAACATTACCAAATGGTTGTGCTTGTAGGTGGCTGCAGTTAATCCTGATGGCAGTGAAACTATAAAGGAATTAATAACAGAAACTTTAAATTAGCCCAACTGTAATTAATATCTACAGTACATAAATATCTGCTCTTCCACCAACACAAATTTCAGACTTATTTACCTATATTAGGCTGGGGAAGGTAGTAATATTATGCAATATTTTCATGCATATTCAATTTGTAAACTCAACAGTTGATTTTGTAATTTATATTGCAAATTACTTTGCTATTTCTCACACACAAGCCGGAGAGAGAGTGGGAGAGACAAGAGCGTGTGCTGGAAGCGTGCGTTAAACAAAAGCCTCCAGCAAAAACCATGACACGAAAAAGATGCTCCATAGGGCCATCTCCTTTGAACTGGCAGAACTCTGGTATCACAGAATACACTGGTGTTAAACAACAAACGGCAGCGTTAAATAACTTTGCACAGAGACCTGTAATGACCACAAATATTGAAAGCAGATGTAGTATTTAAAGCAGAAAGGATACCTGATCTGGCCTTTTTAGGTACATTACAGCTGGCTTTGTTAGTAATTACCAAAATAAACATTCTGTCCATCAGGGTTTTGTTTCTCTTCATTTCTACCTTTCAATCAGGACAAATAGTGAGAGCTGAACATTTTTTCCTTTATAGTCAAGCACCAAATTAATAACCAGTAAACGGATTAATATTATGATTTGGCATTTACCCAATAACTTCCTTAAGATGCCTGTTCTTTGAACTGAGATGATGCATTTCTGCCCTGAAAAAAATAGTAGAATGCAAAGATCTGTTCTTTGCAGAATACTGCCACTGGAGGATTGCGGGGTATAGCAATAATTTTAATTTGATTACAAACTTTCTTATATTTTGAATTAAACCTTAACCAAGGGAGAACTTTTAACTTGATTTTTATTGCTGGCTTTTATCTTGGTCTTATTTTAGTTACTTGTTTCATTAAAAAAAAAAAAAAATAAATGAGAATTACCTTTTCAGTTTCCCATTTTCAAACCACAAAATACTTCTTAAAAAGTCATCTTGACTGTGGTTCCTTTTTGAATTCCCCACCCGCCCCCCCGGACAGGGACCCTTTAGAAAACAGCTTTGGTTGTTCTTTAATCTGATTTTAGCAGGTGCAGCACGTGGACGAAAGCTTTTCAGCAGATGCTTTGGGAAAATGACCACTATAGGCAGGCAATTTATTTCACTGTAAATATGAGCTATTTTTGCTTAGGAGCTCTAGAAAAACCACCAATCCAACATGTCTGTAGCCAGGTTTAGCACGCATGCTTCCAGCTTCTCTGAGCATGCTGTGCCATGTCCATTTCCACATGCAAAATCAGCCCTAGAGAGAATATTTATGAAATAATCTAACTCCACGGCACATGAATCCGTAACATTAAAAAGCTCCATTTAAAATTATCATCTTTCAGAAATATATATGGGCACAGAAGAACTTTGACACTTACCTCTCACATAAGTACCAAATAAAAGGTATTTTTCTAAAAGCATTTAATTTGACTTCCTTTTTACCTCCCTGAACTCAAAGGGACAATGACTTCATAGATTACTGGAGCGGTTCCTAAATTCATAAATTTTAAAACCACAAGAGACCAGATCATCTGACATCCTACGTAACTGAGACCAAAAATCCCGCCACCCGTCTCTGCTCAGCCCCTACTGAAAGAAAAGCACATATGTTTAGAAATTGTATTTTAAAAAATATGCCCATCCCATCGGCATTGGTGTTTATCTTGTCGATGAACTTCTTTGAAACAACCAAGGAAGGTTTGGGGGGGGCTTTCCCTTTTCAGTTTTTATTCAAGAGAGAAAGGGCAAATTTTATATTCAAAGGGCTTAAGATGCTGCTGAAGGTCTGTCTTTTAAATTCCCTAAAGTTTAGAGAATTTAGTGAGAAGGATGGCGGCTCTTCTGCTCTGCATTCATATTTACACAGTGGAAGAGCCTGCAAAGAGCGTGACTCTCTAAACAGTGTGAAATGGGCTGTAATACCTCACTGCAAAGGGGTGAGCTAAGGACAGAATATTTGCCTTTGAATTTCAGGGGTTCTGGTTTTTTGATGCACCTCGGTCAGCTTTAGCTGAGTTACTCGCTATGAAGTATCTTTTCCACTATGCTTTCTAAAACTGCCTCTTTTTTTTCTTCACCTTCATTAACAAGTTATTAATCAATATTCATGAAGAAAAAATAATGCAAGAGAAAGCTCTGTACCTTGGTAGGCTGGGACCTAATTCAGGCCTGCACGGAGGGAGCTCATTGCTGACACAGGGATAGCACTGGCTCGTCCTTCCCTATGCTGCTCTGGTACAGCTGAACGGTCGCAAAATTCAAGATTACCTGAGAAAAGAGTTTAAACATTTGATGAGCAATAGCACCTAATAACAAAGACTCAGCCACTATGTGTATATTTTCCTGCTTTTTTACATGAAAAAGGATGTAATTTTAATAGGCAGAGAGAGGTTATTCAGGGATGATTTTGTAAAACGAAATGGCACAGAAAAATAAATTGTGTTGTCTGCAAAATACACATAGTATAGGTACTCCAGATTTTGTTTGATAGTTGAATAGCATTTTTTCTGTGAAGCTGATATTTGTATTAGGTGGTTTCTATTTGAAATACCTGCTTAAAACAGAACGGGCGACAAATCAACAAACAAAGAACAACCCTGCTCTGAAGCGCAGAATTTCATCCCTTCCTCAGGGATGGCGAGGCAGTTAAAAGGGAAGGGGTTGTGCATGTACCTCGAGCGATTCCCTCTTCACCGCGTGGAGGAACAGGCTCCGTCCAGAGAGGCTGCAAAAGGGTAACAAGTTCTTGCTGTGATTTTAAACTCTGTACGGGCAACGTCTGTCTCCCTTTTGATGAGCTGGAGAGATTCTTCTTCATAAAAAGAATTGCTACCCTCTGCCCTAAAGTTGCAGCGTGCTCGGTTCCGTGTCTCGCATGACACAGCTTTCTGCTCGGCGAGGACGCACACCGCATAGATTACTAGCATGAAGTTTTCTCCTACTCTAACACCGAGTTCACTGAACACAGGTTTGCTACAGATGCAAAACCTTAACATATGTGCGGGAAAGTGGACAGAAAGTCACCACTGAAAAAAAATAAGATTAAGCAACTCCAGCATTTTGCAACAGATGACATCCTGTTACCACAGTTTTCTGTATGGGAAAGGGATAGTGCTTTCATGTGCCCTTTCTGAAAAGCGTGTACAGGCAGAAATAGAGAATGCAATATATATGCACACTGTGCAGTGCCAGTAGACAGAGATACAGCTCTGTGTACTGGAATACGGCTCGGCGACTGCTAAGGAATTTTTCTCATTTTACAAATTGTTAGGGCTCAGGGGTTTGCTAAAAATATTCTTTTGAAGCTCATCTAGTCCTTCATGAGTGTTCCAATTTATCCTCCTTTTATGGTGTGAAACTGGGTTTCGTTAGGGCTGGGTACATGATCTTTTCTGCCCAGTGCTCGAAGGAAAAAGCCTCTGATGCAGATACGTAAGGGAAGAAAGCAGCAGCTTCTGATCTGGTTATTTTGTGATCAAAATCCCTTGAAATGAACTTTGATCCAGTGCGTATTCTGAAGAAATATAGCTAACAAATATACAAACACAACAGGGGAAAAAAAAATAGAAAACCAACCTAAAGCTTTTATTCCCTCCTCTGTTTCTTTTGGCATCTTGTCATCAGCGGCAGCCCCACTCAGGAGAAACTTCCCGGACTCAGGACCAGGCCTCTCCGCTGTACCCTCTTAGCAGGAGGGACCGACTCCTTACGTGCGCGGCTTGTAGAGCACAGAGCACCTGGTGCTTAACAAGTGATAAGTAATAATAATAACTGTCCACTAAACACATAAATGTTTTAAGTATCTCACATAAGTGGGTAACTTGATTTGTAAATAAACTACATTTCAGGAATATTTCATAAACATCCTGTGCTAAGTTGGTGCCTGGGGTAATATAGATTTTCATCCATATTCATCTCTATGCAGGAATTCCCCGGAGCTGCTGGGGGTTTGCAGCAAGCTCATTCTTCCATGTTATTTTTTTTTTAATCACAACACAAACCCCTTAAAAAAAATTAAATATATATATACACACATATATATATACATATATATAAAGCAGCTCTAATTGCATCGCTCGCTAAGCAAATGACCGCTTTTAAGTGCCGGGAGTGGAAATTCCCCCCCGGGCTGGTGCGGGCGGCGGGAGCGCGCGGCGGGGCCGCGGCCGCCTCCGCGGTGCGACAGCGCCATCTACCGGCCGCGCTGGGCGCCGCGCGGCGCTGAATGGCGGCGGCGGCCCCGAGCACAAAGCGGGTGTGCAGCACCGCCCCGGCCCGGCCCGCACCGCTCCCCGCAGCGCTGCGCTCCCAGCCGGCCCCGGCAGCGCTCTCAGCAGCTCCAGTCGTTAATAAGGTCCAGGTGCGGGGCCCCACGGCCCCAGCGTCCGGGGAGCTCACGCCTCGTGTAGCGGTCGGGGGGTTTTCGTGTCGTGCAGCGCGTTTGTTTTCTCAAGGAGCGTGTTTTGGCAGCACCCGGTTGCTTATCATTTATTTATATACCTGATCTCAATCTCTCAGCCTGAGGATCAAATGGTTTTAGAATCTGTTTGTTTATCTTACAAAGCATGAGAATGTGGCTCGGGCAGTGAGAGGATCCGTAACTGTGCAGCGTGGCTGCTGGGAGGGCGCTGCCCGGGTGCCTGGGTGCCCACGGGTGGCCGCCGAGTTTCCATATGTGAGATGAAGTGTAGATCTGAACAAAGGGCTTTGTACTGATTTCATAGTAACAGTGACTAAGAAACATTTCTAATGTCAACTGGTTCACTACTGGATCAATGCATCAGTGTAACTGGTTTGATTTCAGTTCTGTGGTGGACTGCAGTGATGGAGTAACTACAAATTCAAGCCATTTTCCTTTTTTTTTTTTTTCATATTGGTTAGCAATGCTTTTGGGTGTTGGCTTTATTTTAGAGCATCCAATTGCCCAGGGTCGTAAATTTGACAATCAGCAATCGCTATGGCGTGAGGTTGTGCTGAGTAGGTGTCCTGTTGTCCCCAGCTGTGCACTCTGGCAACAGCTGGAAAACCCCAGGCAGTTCCTCAAGCATGGAGAGGTCCTCAAATCAATTCATTACAGAGTAGTATCACCAAAACCACTGAGAGCCTCTGTCCTGGGGAGCACCCACCTTCTGGTTTGCTTATTTTATGTTCTTGCTTTGTAGCTACAGTGAGCCAGCTCTAAAGGCTCTGTCTGAAGACCAGTGGCTAAGGAGCTATCGAGGGCCTTGCTTCTGATTTAATGTAACACCAAGGCTGGGAAAAAACATAATTCCAGTGTTTTCCTGCAGCAGTGAAACCACAATCGGCTGTGACTGTTATTTAAAATACCACTGCTGGAAATGAGGCATGTCTCACTCAAAGCCGTACTCTTATAAGGAATGACGTGAAGGTATTTTTCTCTTGAGTATAATTGATCTGTATCTCTGTTTTCAGATGTAACAAAAACTGCAGTGTGTTGCTGGAGGTTTGAATGTTGTCATTTGCACTTTCAGAATTCACCTTGAGGGGAAAGTGTTCCAGCTATGTGCTTATCATTCGGTTACCCTGTCTTGCTGTACTTTCACGTTTCTTTCTGGATAGATTTTTTCCTGTGCTTCTGTTGTCTGTCCTTAATATACAGAGAGCTATTTTACATATTTTCAGTTTTTAAAGGGAATGTTGGGTGCTAAGTGTTTATAAAATAATAGCAAAGCATCTTCTGTGAATAGAAAATATGACCCAATTGACATATTTTGTTTTTTTAGTGGAAAATACTTTTTAATAGATTAATTACATTTTGGGATGGATAGGGCTTTTTTTTTGAGGAAAGAATTGCAGTCCTTGGCAGTATTAAAATGAAGGGCTGAGGAATGGGGGCTTGCAGATTTCTACCACACTTCTACAGTTCCCTGAATGAAAAATTAAGTTTCTAACTAAATCTCTGCCCTGTTTCTAACGGGAATGAAGCCGTTCTGGGGCTGGCAGTCCAGCTGCTGTGTGGGTGTTGGAGACTGGCAGGAAATGCTGGGAAGAAAATGCAACTCCATATATAAACTTGCTGGTGTTCCTTGCACCGAGCCCTGCAGACCTTGGGCTGTGACTGTCTCTTCCTCTGGGAGCAGGAATCATCGGGAATTGTTCCTGCTGGAGTAACTCGAGCTGACCAGAGGTGAGGCTTTCTTAAGCCCCCGAGTTTCTCCAGAGAGAAGATGAAAGACTTGCGTTGCTTGCAAGTGGCTGGTGACTCTCAGGCAGCTTTGGTTGGACTTCACATCTGCCAGCTTGTGAACCTGCTTCACCCCATGCAGGCTGGATTTTTTTTTATTAACACTTTGGCTTTGGTTTTATCCTAAAGGTGAGATAAATGTACGACCTCCTCTTGTAGTGATCCTTTTGGTCTTGGCTGGAGGACTGAATTTTGCCCCCAGCTCTGCACTATCCAGTCCTCATTTGGAAGGCTTGGGTTAAGAGAAAGCAGAGAGCTGAGTGAGGGTTGGAGTCCTTCCAGTTCCGTCGGAGTTTTGCCTGGCTAAGGACATAGGCATTTGGCTACAGATGAATTCAGTTTAGTTTACACCCTGAGAATACAGCAAACTCTCCAGAAAGATAGATTTTTGTTTCCTCACTAACACAATCACAAAGTAATACAAACGTCTCCCCACAAAGTGTTGATTGTTCTATAATGAAATCGTAAGTAATTTTGTAGTCGCTTTGGGGAAAAAGCAAAAACTGTTCTTAGCACCTGCTGTATGATATCACAAAGCTACTGCTCATAATGATTCTAATATGTGAAGGCAGTTGCATAATATCATCATATTACAGTTTGTATAAGGAAAAAATCCTGGACAAGAGATTGCCAGTAGAAACTCTTCACAAATGCTATTTTTTTCCTCATTGCTGTTCCTCTGTCTCAAAATATCTTTGTGTTTTCCTTGTCAGAGTCTGTAGGTTTCGTTGGTGGAAATAACAGCCAGCAAATAATGAAGAGGGAAGGGAAAAAAAATCACCATGTTTAAAAAAAAAAGAAGGCATTTTTCTATAGAAGCTAATGTTCTATAAAGAGATGCAAAAGGAAGAGAAAAAGATACTAGATAGCACAGCTGCATTGAATTGCAAGACAGCTGGAATTTTTCAATGTAACCAGATTTTAGATGAGTTTTCTTTTCATTTCTCTATAATAAGATCTTTGTAAACCACAGTCCTAAACAAAATCTTCTTGGTGATGATGAAAATAGGGAAGAGTGGTTCTGCTTGTGCTGTGTGTGTGACAGTCAAAATACGAGGCCAGATCCTCAGCAGCTCTGAACCTGTGTCAGCAGAGCTGCGCAACTTCCACTGGCTGCAAAGCCGCCTTGTTGCAGGCACTGAGCTGTAAGGATTGCGGCATAGGAAGGGATATTGTCTAGTGGTCAGGATGCCCCGGGTGCCCTCAGCTGAATAGATAAGAATGAAAAAAATTTCAGGCAGAGCCTCTAGCAAGACTTAAGAGCTAAATCAGAATTTGCCCTGGAAAATCCTGGGCAGCACATACCACAGCAGCGACTCCGGCCTTGGAAGGAATCCAAGATGCCTCTGCCTCACGTCCAGACTCTCGGTCTGACCTCTCGGAGTGATAAATAGTGAGTTCACATTTCACCCTGATCCTTCCTGAACCTGCCCCCTTGCAGAGGGCTCGGTGTAGGAGGGGTCAGGGCCCTCGTGGGCATGCAAAGGTGTGATAAAAGGAGAGAAGTTCTTGTGCACTCTCTCCCTTGCTCCCTTCCTCATTACATTCACACGGGTCAGCGTAGTCTGACTCTTCAGCAGACAGAAGAGCAAGAGGCATTTACAAGCTATAGTTCCTGTTCTGCCACCTGCCTGCCATGGGGTCTTTAGCAAGTTACCTCATCTCTCTGTCGGTTTGCTGAACTATAAAACGCAGTATAAATGCAACCTTACAGAAGAAAAGTACGTCTTCTTCCTCTTAAATATCTCATTGAGAAGCCAGTGTACTCAAATATTTTGGATATCTTAATATGCAGAACTTGCCAAAAATAAAGCCTCATTAATATCCATTTGAGGAGGCTTTTTAATGCACCTTAGCAGGATAGAAAGAACTACTGGCTATCTGCAGTTGGAAAAGTAGTCTCTTGACATTTTACGCTATATCCTAACAACATCTTCCTTTGAGTTAGAAATCAGTGCTGTATTCATTTTTCTGATGTGCTTTAAGTTCTTAAACTGGATCAGAACCAAGGCTTTTTCTTGTGGCAGCAGGGGGATGATTTAGCTAATGCTGGGATCGGGTGCCAAATCATGACTTCCAACTTTACTCCTATCAGTGGTCATCCATCACCAAACTTGGGGGAGTAAGACAGAAATATAAGCACACTGACAATTTGCCAGAATGATTTAAGATGTGGCATTTAAGAATTCCTGTCGTAGTTGTTCTTTTAACGTCTCCTAATTTGCTTCCATCTTGAAGACACTCACTACTTTAAGACTTAAACAATCTTCATCTGGGAATGGAACTCAGCAGTAGGACCGGGGCAGGGGCTTATCCAAGGGTAAGGTTGCACAAGGGCAAACAAGCCTACTTAACGTTTGGGTCATCAGCGAACATAAATGTGCCTGTAGTAATGCTATGTGCACTGCTCTATTGGCTTTGCCTCTCACGTGGGAAGAGAAGCCAAAAAGCAATATGCATTATTGATCTGAATGTGCAGGTGAATGAAGATGGACAAGGGTAGGTCACAACTTTATTAACTCCATGTAGCCAGCACTTGCACAGATCCAGGGGTAAATTATCCTGTCTGGATACCCTGGATCACAAAGAACAGTGATCCGCAGATCCACACACTCTGAATCCTTCACCACGGGTTGTGGACACGATACCAGAGACGGTGCATGGAAAGACATCAAGGCATCCTTGCTGCCACAGGCGCAGATGCCAGCAGAAGTAGCCAAGGCTGCCTGTGTCAGGGAGCCAGTCTCTCCTTCACCAGCCATTAAACAAGAGCCATGACTGAGCTGAACTATCATGACAAGAGACGTACAGTTGTCTCTCATGAACACAGTGACAGATGAGCTACCAGCTCTCGCTTACCCTTCCAACACACACAGAAAAGCAGAAGAACCTGATGGTAACTCACGCTGTCCCATTACGATTTTTGGCTGCTGTTCTCCACTCATGTGCTAAACATCCTTTCTTTACACCAGTCATTCACCATAGTAACAAGAAAGTCAAGAAACACCAAAGCTGTGGAAAAAGCTGAACACAATCAAGGTGGAGCAAGTGCCATTTACATAAAGTGCACTGTACTACAGTGAAGTCACGTATCTTCTCTCAACCGAGTGCTAGATTGGCTGAATAACTGAATCTGTGAATCCTCTCGCTGTCATTTAATTGCCTCTGAATAGATGGCAGCTTTCTGAGATTCATTTGCTCTTCACAATGAATCACTGAAATATTTTCATGGTCACAAATGTTCACGGCAAAACTGTTCAGAGAAGTATTTGATAGTCAGAAATCCAAGCAGAGGGTCGTGTGGTTTTTTGGTTTTGTTTTTTTGTTTTGTTTTTTCATTCTGAGTAGATTCACTGATCACGTTACAAAAGGTTGTCTCTTCTCTTGCAAGGTATTTCCCTCTCTCACCACAGAAACAACATTAGTCTGTGCTGTTCTTCAGGCTTTTATATTAAGACGAGTATCATTAGCAACATCCTTGAAGAGTTGCGAGGAAAACCAAACATGGATACATGGTTAGAATACAACAGTACTTAAAATAGAAAAGTTTACATCTTGAACTAAAATGTCAACATACTTACCTGTAATGAATGTGTACGCATCTGCGTGCATGACCAGCACCCTCAGGACCTCAAGTGCATGAGACTGGCTTCTCTGTTCTCCAGAGTTATTCACCAGTTCTCCTGCTATATGTTTTTTCTTTCATGATTAGGTGAGCAAGACAATGGGACTCAAGTTTATGAGTGAGAATCCATATGACAGGGCAACTGCTTTACTGTTAACCCCCTCGTGCGTTTGCTCAGAATTGTGTAGGCCTGTTTTTTCAAGTGTTTCCACTGTTAACTATGTTAAATAGAGTACCTGTAGAAAGTAAATCAAAAATAAATGGGAATGCTTTCCTGAAAACTGTTACGTTATATCTGCTCGGCTCTTCTCAGCAGTCGGGATTTGAAAATTTCTGCTAAATTTTGAGTAAGATTTGACACGGCATCGTTGCTGCTGAATAATCTTGGAGCAGGGCATCCCACCGTGCAGACACCAACTGAACTACCAGATTCAGAGTCTGTGTCCGCTCTTTCCGAGTAACATAACATGTACAACTATGTAGAAAAAAATGCACTGTCTGTTTGGCTGTAAGGTAAGGGGGAATATAGAGACCCCAGCATAGCTATGCCTCATGTGGCCCAGCATCCTGTCTCCAAAGAGTGTTGACAATGACTTAGTAAAAATTAGACCTGTGCACTACTGAAGCGTTTTCTTCCTGAGCCAGCCAGCAGCAACCTTGCCCTAGAAAACATGAGGACGTGCTAGTGTTGTAAAGATCCACTCTCCCCTTTTGATGCATTTTTAAGTGGGGGAAATGCTACTCAAATGCCCTTGAAAATCGTCAAGAACCTCTCTTGGAACATTTTCTTTCTTGGGTTTTATTTTTCTTTAGTTCATTCTTTCTTTCATTCTCTGTCTACCCCTGTAATTCTGTCTGTTGGTCCAAAAGGCTCAATATAGTATTAACAACAGACCAAGTTTCTTTCAAAATTTCTCCTTTAATTTAAGCCATTTTTTCCTAAGAAAGCATCACAAACAAGAAAGCTATATTCCAAGCTCATTTGAAAGGGTAATAAAACTGATAGGGAATTTGTTTTTATTTTTAAAGCCACTGCCTGAATATCACATTTTGTCAAAGCTAAGTGAAACATGGCAAGTGTCAAGTTTATGTCTGCACCCAGCCATGATGTCTGAGCAGGCTTCAAGGTCTCAGTCTGCCAAAGACTGACACATACACTTAACTTTATGCACTCGAATCTTTCATTGACTTTAATGCAGATGTCTCTGTCGGATCAAGGCCGGTATTTGTGCAGATACATTAGCTGTCTCTTGTGCATCTCTGTTATGCACAGCCAATTCTGCTTCTGTTGTTGTGATTATTTTTTTTTTAATTGGCTACTAGGGAAGCCGAGGTAGCCTCTATTCATAAAGAATATGGTGTAAAATAGGAGAAGGAGGGAGGAACAAAGTAAGAGAAAGGACCTATTTCATCCTGAGGTGGAGACTGAATCCATTTGCCTCGTAGTCAGGATGATTCCACAGACACTCTCTTCTCTGAACAAAGTTGACCTGCTTCTGACCGTATGCCAACAAATTCCTAATAAGCATCACGTCTCTTATTTTACCTATCTCTTGGCTTCTGACAGTCACATGTCCAACAAAAATACAGAAAAACAAACAAAAAACTAAATCCCAAAGCCAAAGCTGTTTTCATGCAAGCGATTTCTCCCAGGGTGTATCAGTGACAGCTCCAGAGCAGAAGTTTACAGCCCGTTTGAGGTGCTATCAGCATGCCAGGACTAAAAAGGGACCAAATGAGCCACGGTGTGAGGGAGAAGACGTCAGCCTAGACACAGCACACAATATGACTGGGATAAAGAAACAATGCAAAACCCAGCAGTGGCTAACAGATGAGGTATTAGGCTTAGCGGGGAGAAGACAAGGGCTTAAATCAAAAAGACATCCTGATGAGACTGGATGTAAGCTGAGCACACAAGCCTCTGACGAGGGATATGAGAGGTGGTTAGATGAAACACTGCAGGAATTCATCCATAGTGAGCAGTGCAGGAGTTGGAGCAACAGGACGGGAGAGGTGGATGCAAAGGGAGTTTTCAGCACTGTCGGGGAAATTGGCCAAACACCCGCTCCCGGAGGCAGTGTCATCAGGGCAGCATATGGCAAAAGTAAAAGAAAAAAAAAGAGACAAGAGTATTTTAAGAATCCAGAAGATGGTCCCAGAGCAAGGCAATCACAACACACACATACTCAAAAAAAATCTAGGTATATTAGAGGTGGGGTTTTTAACTGCTCCTTTTCCATAGGCTTTGTACCAAGGGTGTTCCTGTAGCAGAAGAGAGGTGAAGCAAGGAAAGAGCTCAGCTCTTAATTCTGTCTGTGTCAAAGTACCGCGCTGTGCCCAGTGAGAGCCACAGCCCTGTGCATCACTTACGCCTTGGCCTGGGCTGAGCTTCATCCAGGGGGTGCGCAGAGGTCTGGCAGTCACGGGTCGGTCTGGGACCTGAGTCCAGGGGAAAAATCTGTTCTTCTGTCCTCTTCGTAACCTAGAGCCGGAAAAACGGTGCCCTGAGATGGTCCCAGGCTGCTCCCATGAACACTGGGAGCTTGGGTCACTGTAAAAAGCACAGGGGACAAAGGAGTGACAGAGCTTGAGTCTAATCCTTTGTATTACTAACCCTCCTCAAGTTCATTGGAAGTCATGAACTGAAATGAGAGTGGAGTCCAAGAGTTTACCTGCGTGGCATCAATGATCTTGAATGGTTTGGAAAATGGCAAAGCACTTGGGATTTTCATATATGGCCACAGAATGGGTGGGTTAGGGAGTGATGTGGTGCTGGTGATTCGGAGCCAGCATCTAAAACAAACAAGGCGAAAGGAAGGATCTTAAATTCAGTATAAATATAGGGACCTCGACAGCAGGTTTAGACACTTAAAGCGAGAGTGGCCCAGGGAAAGTCTTTCAAGGGCAAGTAAATTGCTTCGTTACCTAAGTTACTTTATAAATGCAGTGCTTAGGAACTATCCTTCTAACTCATTGGGAAGCTTTTGGAAGCTTTTACTAAGTTACAGAAGGAGTCTGTGGACAATCTGGGATTTCAAGCCCAGTCTTTAGAGCTGGTGTCGGCCATAAGCTCATCTCCCACATACATATTTTTGTAATTTCTTCTGATGGTGTAATGTGAAAAGATTCTTATATTTAAATTATTTAAAATATTTATCCTATTAACATGATACAAAATCGTCAATAATTTACATATATTTACATCTAATGCTCATTTATAGGCAGACAAATATAAATTTATCAGTGTGTGTGCATATGGCTGTAACATATGATTAATACACTGTCAGCATAATCTAACAGCTCAGAACCATCAGTTGTGCAAGTGGTTAGTCCTTCCTAGCCATGTTTCCCACTGCTATTTAACCTTTCTCAATGCCTTCCTCCCCCTCTTCCACAGTCTGTCTAACCCACACCCGCTTCAGTAGCCTGCCTTAAAATAGCAGGCAAGGGCTGTGCGATGGCCACTCTTTCCATACATATTTCACAATGCCTAAAAAATTCGAGGATCTGTTCACTTAGGCTTTTGGATACGAGAGGAACAGACATTAACGAAAATGTTCCTTGCTCCGAGAAATCTTCATATGCAGCTAATAAAAAGGACCCCTCCAGAGTAACGCTCTTGATTCACTATTCTGCCTTAGCTATTAAATATCTTAACATACCATTTCCTGGCACGCTAAGAGTTGTTTTTAGTCTGGGGCTCTGTCACATCTTCCTCGTGTCTTCCAGAAGGAGCAGGAGCACTTGGCCTCATCACACAGCATCTCCAATGGCCAAAGCCTGTCACACCATCGCACGTTGATCAAGTGGCGAGGCCACATGGGAGCCTGTCTGCAGAGAAGCAGCTCTCCCAAATAACTTTCCCCATCTTTTAGGTGGAAAGGAGATGAGCTGTCAAAGTCCAGCCCCAACTATCTGCCATAGGAGTTCTGTTTTCAATAATCCTTCCCAAGAAGATGAGGTTTGTTCGTACAGCAGAGACGTCTGGCATATACATGAGTAATGTCTGTATTGTTGCAGTGCTGACTCACATTTCATGATACAATATATTTTGCATGCTTTATGGTCAAATTCTGAAATTTTTATTTGTTGCGAGTGGCTCTTCAGCCTCAAAATAGTTCTGCTTACTTCATGGGACTCTCTGGACTTCCCATGAAAGTGAAGTTTCTAGTCTCACTCATGTTTCTCCGTTCTGTCCCAAAGCACCAGGCTGACCTTAAGGAGTCCTGTACTGTTGTGAGCGAAGCAGTTGCTTTTTCTCTGGTTTCCTCTCCTAATGCTTCTCTCTCAGCACTGAAGCAGCCCAGGCAACATGGACGGTTTGTACTAACCGCTTCCAGACTGCCTTGGTCAGGACAGACACCTGTCTTATTTCACACATTCTGCTTCCTGAAACCCCCGCTTGGATTTACACCCTGGGAAATGGCTAAATTTATGGAGGCTTAATTTCCCTCCTTTTTGGAGCCCTATTCCTGTGATTTGTGCAGTGTATGAGAACTGAAATACTGCTGCAGTGTTTTTCTGCCGGCCACCCTTGGGTGTAACAAACCCACCACCCGCAAACGCCCAGATCATCCTTCAGGTCATTCCTGTTTGAGCCCCTTGCATATCTCCATGCTGCAAGCCAGGTCCCTATCTAGAGCTGACCCCCCTGTCTAAGGAATTAAAATATTAAACTGAGAATTTGTAATAAGCTTTCTGAGGGATGCCAAACTTTCCCTCTTCTCATTTTCCTTCCTATCTCCATTTCTTCCCACTCTCGTCATGGCTTTGTCTTTTCAATCCATAGATAGTTTTTTTCCAGCAACGTTTCAAATGATTAGACTTCTTTCCTCCAAAAGAACCCCTGACCTGTCATTAAAAAAAAGGAAAACTAAAAGTTTCAAGTTTCCAGCAGAAAAATATTTGATGAAAATATTTTTTTTTTCTGTGAAACAAAACTTTCCTTTATTTGAAAAATGAGTTTTCCATCAAAAATGTTTTCGTCAGGGAGTTTTTCTCGCAACCTTTTATTCAGTGTGCAGTCCTGCTAACAGTTACTGAGGTGCAACATCTGTTGACTTCAGTCAAAGTTGCACCCCAGTAATTGAAAGCAGAGTTAGGTCTGTTCTTTGTACGGTGTGTTGAATGGACAAAATCGTGCATTGACTGAAGTGTTAGTCTTAGGAGTGAAGTGATCCTCTAATTTAATTCTCCACTCTATTCATGTCTCAGATACGAAATGTTTCATAAACTACAGCTTAATGGTAAGGGCGAGTTACCCATCAGCATATTTCTCAGCCAAAATTGTTGAGTAAACTACTCTTAATAGTAGGTTTATATTACAATTTACATTACTGGGTAAAAATTAAATTGGAGTTTTTAATGTATTATGTGTTACTTACATAATAGACTGTATAAGTAGGTTTATTTCCTCAGCTTCCTCCATTTGCATGTTGGCTATTGCTTGATTTTTACGCGATGGTGGTAAAATGTGAATGCCAGTGTTTTTGCTGATACACTTCATGTCTCCATACAAATGGGTTTTGCATCCAGTGTGTAGTTTCCTGTCATATGAAAATGAATCTGCCCAAACCTATAATTCTGTGAGGGCTCTGGTACAGCTTCCTTTAGGTCCCAGGCATATTTGTCATTTTATCATTCCTGGACTCCTACTTGTCTTTCAGATGTCTTGTACCACACATAACAAGCTCTACTTTTACATGTTTATCTTATTTTTTCCCACTAGAGTAGGTGAAGTACATGTATTTAATATATGATGAGTTTCTGAAACATGAGTACTCTTAATGGTAATATAGATGCACATACCATTTAATTATACATTTAAATTTAAGTTACACTTTGCGTTAATGAATTTATCATTTCTTGTGGTTCTTTTAGTCTTAAATAGTTTTGTGCTTGTTTCAGTAATTTGCTGATCAACAGAGTTTCAGCTCCTACTGTGAACTGTTTGCTACTAAGCAGCTTCATATTTAAAATGTTCATCGTCAGTTTTAGGAGTGTATCTGTCTCCTCTGAGAAAGCTGTAACTCCAAACCAAAACTGGTAAATTGCCCACACTATATTTGCAACCAGCACCTGATATACCGAAGTTTGCAAGTCAAAAAAACCCACTGAAATCCTTCTTGCAGAATAATTCTTTAGAGTTTGGATAGAGTGAGAAAATACACTTCTAAACCCATTTATATGCAATTAAATATTTTTGGTTCCTTTTCTCAAAAATTTTGGCATGTTTCGCAAACAATAGCAAATTTATTGAATGTTTAAATAACTTATGTTTAAGGGAAACTATGTTGTTTTGAAGTGACAAAATGCCTGTTAGAAACATTTGAATAAAAGCAAAGTTGTGGTCTCACTACATGCCCAAAATATTTATGTACAATCTTGAAGCACACAAGTAGACCCAAATTAGTTGTGTTATTCAGGGGAATTAAGTTTTATAAGCATCTGAAACATGAAGCCTTTGTGGTTTTTACTTAGATTTTTGCCAACAGCAGTTTTGTGCTAGTCCAATGAGAGACCTCACTGCTAATGACATTTTAAAAGAAGCAAACAAAGTATTTATTATCTAGTTCATTATAAATTTTAATCACCAGCTGTAATAGCATAGATTTTCACAGGTGTTTTTAAAAGTCTTGACCTGTTTTAAATCAGTGATGAAAAATGTTCGTATTATTCTAATGATCTTTGTTTAAAATTCTTCCTGCAAGATTACAGATTATTTCTATGAGCAGCTGATTTCCAAAATCTCTGTAATACAATTCTACTGGACCCCAGTGTGTTAACACAGTCATTATTTGATCTTTTAAAATTTTGCATCAATAGGCAAACACACAAGTCTAATACGCAGAATTCATGTTGTAGTGTTAAATACTAGTAGAAAAAAATGTAGGTGGTATGATAGTGTGGAACAATTCACTGAACCATTTGAAGCTGATTAAATTGTGTTGATCAATCACTCTAAATAACAGAGAAGGAACAAACCTGAATATTGCGAGGAATGAGGATGGGGCATGATTTTTCAGCAAGAAAAAGCTTTCCTGGCTTAACATAAAAATACAATGTGTTAACAGAGTCTTAAAATCAATATACCATGAATTAGCAGTCAGCAGAGAACAGCCAGATGACAAGGGGAATATGATTAATTTCTTCAAATGACTACGATCTCGGGCAGCTTGTTGAGCAGAATATTTGGAGACTGTGAACAGAGATAAAAGAAATTCCTTGAATTTGATCTGGAAGTGTGTTTATGGCAGATGTAAAGCACTTGAATTCTACCGAGGATTTCCTCTGGTGCTGCGGCCTTCCTGACTCTGCTCTTTACAACTGTTCTTTAAGTACCAACTACTGAGCCAGACAAGCTCGTCCTCTTACACCTTAATGCATGAAAATGAAGTTTCCAGCTCTAGCCAAGTAATTAGATAATCCAACACTGACAAAATAATGATAATGAAGAGGCAAGGATCTCGAAATAATCGGAGCCTTTTTCAGGGATTTAAAAGAAAATGCATTTGATGTTTTTCAAAAGACACTCAGATGTCTTATTCTGCCTCTTTCCTTTCTTTCATTTCAGTTTAAAAATTACAGTTTGTTCATCAGAAGAACAACATCCATAGGTGTTCTGGATGCAAATGAATATGGACTGCCTTAATATGGCAAGTGACAGTCCTTGGCATTTGTCTGAATATTAATGCTGAATCAGATGGAGAAATCATTATGGCTGATGGTTTTGGTTATTAAGTTTAAAATGTCAGAAGCCTGAGATTAGGTTTTCATGACAGCAACAAATGTTTTTGCAATTTTTTCCATGCTTAAGTTTCAATTTAAATTCAAATTTCCACTTCTATTTTCTTCTTCTTTGGGGGCTTTTAGACTCTCCAGGAACTTTTATGTTTGGTAGGTGGGGAGAAATCCGAAACCTACTTTAAACTCAGGGCAAAATCCTGTCTGTAATTGCAGCTAGCACCTTTCTGTGCAGTCAGCCTGTCGCTCTTTCTCATTTGGTCATATAGAACAACCTTTTTAGGGGGCTCATGGCCAGTTTTCTGAGTACTCCCAGCCTAGGCCAGCTTTTCAGAGCTGAATCCTGCAGTTGCCACTGTTGTGTTTCCAGGCAGATGTTCCACAAAGCCCTCAAGCTGTTGAGCTCTTTTGAAAACTTGGCCACATATTTCTGTGTCAGCTTTGGAGATAAAAACTGGGCACTAGTGCTGTGTGGTTGAGCTCTTCTGCTGTTTCTGACCTTAGGGGACACGTCTGCAAGTTTTGGTGGTGCACACATCAGGACTGCGAGCTGTCGGAGAGCTCTGGAGGTCTGAACAGTCTTGTCTTGCATGGAAGTGGGTCTTGGAGACACTAAAATTAGACGCTTTGGCATGTGACTGGCCCCAGTCAATGGAAGGTGTGCTCTTGTGTCCCATGAAGTTATGCAGCCTGGCCAAATGTAGGCGCAGAGCCGCTTTGTTAAAATCTAGATCCAAAGTGCCCCTCTCTTAATTTTCGAAGGCCTGTGTTTTCCTTCTTTAGCAAAGTGCCACCTGTTAGCAACCTCCTGGTTTGGGAAGCGCGGTGGCCCTTGCTGTAGTAGCCCTCACTGAGCCCTGCCTTGAAAGAGAAGGTCTGAAGGTCAGATTTAAAGAGAGGGATGAACTTGAGCTCAGAGGGAAGCACTCCTGATGGAGCAGAGGAGAACCAACGGCTCCTCGGGCGGAGTCTTGCCAGACAACCACGCTTGGCAGAAAGGAGCACGAGGTGAAGCAATCTGCTGAGAACGGGGAGGGAATTCTGGATGTCCATCGGAGATTAATAACTCGGTGACCTCGGTGGGAAGTCTGACAGGGACAACCGCAATAGCAGAAATCTCTCCAGCACATGCACTGTGCTTTTGAGCATCAGTCCCTCATTCCTCCGCCTTCCCACGCAGAGCCTCCTGCCTCATGAACTGGACCCGAGTTGCTGTGTTTGGTGTCAGATCCAGGGCAGGGAGGTGCCGATTGCTGCGGAGCCGCAGACCCCCCATGTCAACCCTTCTGCAACCCCACTGGTTTTGCTGCGAGCAGTTGCAGGTCCCCAGACGGTAAATCCGCTGAGGCAGGGCCTGGGAGTGGCTGCACACGTGCAAAATGTCAGCTACGCTTTTGGGATAAGATGTTCAGAAGGACCTAAGTGACTTAGAAGCTGAAGTCCTCAGCAATTTTTACTTCTGCGCAGTCTCTAAATTGCTTTGATTTTCAGAAAGACTAGAGCTATTCAGACGTTTATTCACTTCTAAAAACATCCTCACTGGTGCTTAACAAATAACAGTATATTCCCTCTTCGGGGGAGCAGACTGAGTTAAGAGCCCAGTTCTCTTGAGTAATGCGGAGAAATGAAGGCCTGTCCCCTGCTCGTATCATTTAGCTTGATAGAAAATGTGCAGGTTTTTTTCAGGACTTCTGAAGTTCCTTGCTCAGATGCCTGTTCCCCATTTTAATTTTGTTTTCCTCCTCCCCTTTCTAACACTTCAGACATAATTTGGTTGGAGAGGGGGGAAGGGGAATGGCTGTTTCTTTCCCATTTATTGTGGCAGAGAATGGGGGATGGAAGCCAGCTTTCTTGGACTTTTATATTCAAAATACCTATAAATAATTAGTTACAGGGACCTAGCTTCCCCCTCCTTTTAAGGCCCAATTTAGGTTCTTTATCAAAATGATTTAAAATGCCTTTCTCAGTAGGAAACCATATTTCAGAGCTTTTATTTATTAGACTTCTCAAAAAGTGTGTTTTTAATGCACATCCTGACTTTCTGCCAAAACGGTCCACTGAAACATTGGGACTGGTGCAACCCTTTGTATAGGGAATGATATTTATTAGATTTTTACATATTGATAGAGAGCAATTAATCTAAATAAATCTTACACAGAATTGGCACATAAATCTCCCAGTCTGTGCTACTCACTGTACTATATTACTATCCTGACAACCTTCCTTCAAATACAGAAAAACTTTCCTCTTTCTGTACTTTTTTCCTAGTCCTCTTAAAGTGTTAGTAATTTTCCTGAGCTGTGTAGCTTGTTTGTTGTTGTTGTGAGCTATAGGAGTTTGGGCTGTGGATTCGGTTTAATTATGTAGGAACAGGAAAACCTTACTGCGTTTCAGAGTAGAGCAAACAGCCTCGAACTCTGCAAAATACGTGAGGATCATAAAGTAGTAAAGCAAAGGCAGATTTCATGGTAGATGGCTGAATATCTGAATATTTCAGCATTACAAGCCCATTACGGCGCTGAGAGGAGATTACTTCCTTTTGGATAGAGAAGTACAACATTTCTTGTGCGGGACGGCTGGTTTGAAGAGAATAGTTTGCTTCAGCAGTTTCAGGACTTACAGGATAAGTGTGTGTACATGTGCATGTGTTGATTCTGGGACACCCTCTATCCCCTTCCCAAATTGCTTCCTGTATATGAGACAGTCTGGTACTAACTACTTTAAGATAATACAAAACCACAAATTGGGTCGTGCATGGGTATTATTCAGTGTAACCTCTGACAATTTACACCCGAAAAAGCCCAGGTGCATTTTGAATACCTCTCATTACGAATCCCAGGGATGTGACAGCCCTCTCTAAAAACTAAAGTTCAGTCTTTCCCAGTGATGGTTTCAGAGCTGTGGCTTTCCAAAGGGATTTTGTAGTACTGGGACCATCACTGCAGAAGGCTCTGGTGTCTCTGACATCCAGGCAGTACTCTTGAAAGTTCAGAGTTTGGAAACTGGGAGCTCTGTAAGAAATCATTACAATAAAAGGTAGAACAGATTCTAGCAAGTGTTCAATCACTCAGCATGGTGCCACTTAGAGGCAGAAGACCTTAAAATAACCAGCAAGATGTCTGCAGAAGAAACCTCTGCTGCCAGCTCCCGGCACTCTGTATCCTGTCATTTGTCCTTTCATCTCGGGTAAGTTCGGCGGATGGGTTGCAGCAAAGGCTGGGTCAGCGATCAGAGCCCGGGCACGGCTGCTGAGCCTCGGTTCAGATGTCGTGTGGGAAGGGGCTTGTGCAGCGCACCGAATACAGTCAGGCCTCAGCTAACACCGGGGGCTCGGGGCTTTCCTGAACTGCGCTGCGCCTCATGTGGGTTTGGCACGGAGATTGCTTGAGGCAGGTACAGGTGGTTCAGCTCTTCCAGTCCCCTTCAGGGCATCTGGTGTTGGAAGTCAGGATCTGCGGGCACAGTTTCCACCCACGGAGCTCAGGCAGACGCTGGTCACAGCCATGGGGGTCCCGGGGTCCCTCCCCTGCAGCTGTGGGAGGTGAGTGGGCCAGTCACCAGGGCAGGGATGAAGTGACCAGCAGGACATCTCTTATGGTATCCCCTGCTGTCTGTGAAGCTCAAAATGCCTCCAAGCTAAACATTTTTTTCTTCTAGTTAAACTATTTGAATTAGCAATGCCAACAGACCTGTGTTTAGAGGTCCGTTCAGAGGTATTACAGGGCAACATCTCCCACCAAAGCACTTTCTCAGGTACATGAAATGGGCTTGATCCTTTCTTTGAACTATATGAGTGTCACAGACATCCTTTTATGAAGAAAATAGAAGATATCAAATTAAATGCTGAGATAA
Source organism: Streptopelia decaocto (assembly GCF_964273445.1). Taxonomy (NCBI): domain Eukaryota; kingdom Metazoa; phylum Chordata; class Aves; order Columbiformes; family Columbidae; genus Streptopelia; species Streptopelia decaocto. The sequence continues at coordinate 8,982,982 of NC_138664.1, forward strand.
TTTTCCTGATCGAATAAACAAGATGGTTAATTTAGAAATAGGGAAACTCAGGCACGAAGGTGCAGTGACCTGCAGGAGGCCCAACTGCTCTCAGCATCTCCTGGATCTGTCCCTGGGATCACGCTTGGGGAAGAAAACAAGGAGAGCCTTCTCTTGCAAAAACCCCTTCCTGTAATGCCCTCCTAGTACAAACTATTCCCATGGGAGAAGGGGATACTCTGGCCTTACTCACTGTCAAAACGCAGCTAGTTTTAATAAATGATGACTGAATTTTTCCTGTTTAATATTCAAATACATTATTTACATTCTACATTCAAAAAGTCCTTTTAAAATACATGTAAATTTAGCTCAGAGAACAAATGTGTTTGGATGGTAAACAAAAATACTGGGTTTGATTTTTTTTTACTTGAAATATATGTGAATGTCATAAAATATTTCCATGTACTTTCAAAAATAATTGAAGCATATGTACCCAAAGTGTAATACTTTTCATAATGGTTTCAGACTAAATTATCCATTATATGGGACTAACACATAAAAGCCTTCCTCTACATCAAGTGATAGATCAAAGGGAGGAACGATGGCTTGTCCACATGCATAAACCACACCTCTCGAATTCTGAGAACAAGGATATGCAGTCTGCATTTTAACTACATCTCCATGACATGAAACGGTTTTCCTGTGTCTCCTGCTGCGGGAGAGTCAGGTAGTCCTGGCTACAAAGATTTCCTTTTACATTTCTCCCCTCTCTTTTTTTTGTTCCATCTCACGGATGACATTTCAGTGACTAGTCCCGGGTGAGTCTAATTGGAAAACTAAACTTGGCTCAGTTCCTCCCAGGGTGGCGGGGGAACCTGTCGGGGAGGGAGCACGATCCTCAGTCACTTCGTGGTAAATCGTGAACCCAAAGGCCAGCCCTGCAGCCTGAGGGATGGATGGTGGTGACGATGGGTGCTCGTGTACAAAGCTCGAGCAGCACCAGCCGTCACACCACGAGGACAGCCTGTCTGTCCCTTGGGTGCCCTGGGTTGCGCCTCAGACCATCTCCTCTCTACTGGCTGGTTTACTGAGCTCAGATGAATTTAAAACTTTCTGTGCTTCATTTTCCCATCTGCAAAATTAATCTGGTAATATTTCTGCCCTCACAGGGATTCTTTAATTACTTTGTCTACCTAAAGCACTTTCCTTCGGGTGGATGCTGTGAGGGAGGCAAATGCTGAGCATTACTGCTGGTGAGCACTAATAGATCGCTCTGAGACAGGGATTCAACAGTCTCAGCTTTTGGGGTGTTTTGGTGTGAGTTTTTCTCACCACCTCTTTATTAGTAATAAGATACACAAACATACTGGTTTAGTGGTATAATTAAAGATGCTTGTGTTTGAAATTTGACTGCAGTAGGAGACGGAAGATGTATAGTTCCATTTAAGTGCATGCCTAGATCTAGTCTCCCAGCCAGCAGACTGGATGTTAGCCCAATTATTCCCATTAGCATCTGGTTTCCGAACATTGATGTACTATCATGCTCACTGCATAAAATTCCTTAAAATAACCTACCCTTGCTGAAATGTAAACGTACCTTTTGTTACTGTCATGGCTGCTAAAAATGTAAAGTGCACGGGGGAAGTGGTGAGTTGAGGCTCCAGAAGAAGAGGCTGTGATCATGGCAAGGCTGAAACTTCTCCTCTGATCATTTCTGACAGCTCCGAGTGGTTCTTCCACAATTGGAACCACTTGTGCTGCTTATTAATATAATGAAACTTATCCTCCAGCAAAAACAGAACCAAAGGTTGACACAAGAGTGGAAGGAGAGGCTGAAACCTGATCTGGTTAAGGATCTCTTAAAGATGATGGAAGACTAATAAAATCCAGTCTGCTTCCTACCTCCATTACAACTCCCACTGCCAGTCTGTCCTCACAAGCTGAAGTGGAATAATGGCTCCTTCCAGAGCCAAGACAAACCCGTCGTTCTGCTCGAGCACAAATAGAGCTGAACAGCATCTTACGGTCTTTGGCACCGGGACCTGTTTTGGTACCTTTCTTAATTTGTGAAAATATTTTGATTCCCATGAGGGCTGGATGAGGCCTCTAAAATAACTCTAATTTCTTAAGGAGCAGACTTCTTTTGGTTTGAGTTTTTTTGATGGGTTTGTTTAATTGCTTGTTTAATTATTTTAGGGGGTTATAAAATGTTTCCACAGTACTTCAGAAAAGCTCAGTGTTCAGTACATCTTCATCATGGAGATAAACGTTAGGAACAGGAAAAAAAAACAAACCAAAACAAAACCACAAACAAACACGTTTTTCCATTAGCAATGGATTAGCAGAATAGTCTAAACTCTGCATTTAGTAGGACTCCTAAACACCAGGAGGGTGATCATGAGATGTGGAGTGAAAAAAAAAAATAGCCTAATGATTACAAAAAATCAACAACAAAACCCTGAGGTCTTCAGACGCCTCAAGAAGCAGGTAGGAAAGCAGCTGAACAGAACTGGAAGGGTAAGCAGGGCAAAATGTCACAGTTGATTTAACTCATTACATTTAAGTGGAAAATAAGGGCTGAAAGTTTCGTTTAAGAAAAATTAAGGAAATACCCAAGAATGAGTTTACAAAGTGCAATATTTTCTCTCAAAGCCATAGGGTTACAGGTTGGTATCCAGCATCTGTGACTGATTAGGGGCATTTGAGATGGCAGGTGGCTTTAGGAAATGGAAACCTTACAGGGCTTTACAAATACTTTCTTCAGTTAGGCAAAGTTATTTGATTTATTCTCACTGGTTCTTAGTCTATAGCCTGGTTTAAAATCTATCAACTTGTCTTAATCCATGTTAATATTTTCTTACAGACACGGTGTTGTGAAAATTCTCCAATCAGGTTCTTGAGAGTCACCCTGGAGAATATTAGAGTTACTGGGTTTACACTACTGAGGGCCAAGTTAAGGCGAAGAACATAAATCATGGCATTTAAAAATGCCAGCCAAATCTTTTAGACAGTAATGAGATCAAGAACCAGATCTGATCATATTTGCTCCTGACAATTGTAAAGAGACCTACAATTCTGCATACTTCCACTACGCGTGGTCACGTTGAAATCGCACATCTGTATTAAGAAGCCAACCCCCCAAAAAAAACTACCAGGCAGGATTAACGGCTGCAGCTGGGTTGCTATGCCCGTGCACAGCAGCGTCACACACCCGGACACTGAGCAGGGAAAGCCAAATTTACCGGGCATCTGTTCTTTGCTCTGGTCAGCAGGTCAGCAGCTCCTCTGAGGCTGTGCAAGATGCGGGGCCGCAGAAGAGCTTACAGTCTTTCTCTTTCAGTTTGGCTGGAAACCAAAACTCATCTCTGGGAAGAAAGATTTGGAAAAGAGACTCAAGACAGGAAAGTTAAACCCCCGGGGAAATGGCTGGAGCCGCATCGCAAATCAAGCCAATATACAACAACTGGATCTTTAAAAAAAATAATAATAGGTAAAATAGAATTTGCAGCTGCGAATGGTACAGCTGTAAGATCATTCAGGGCAGGTGGAGTTAAAAATCTCAATTAGGCGTCCTAAATGGCATTCTCGGGGAATAACTCAAGGAGCAAATACCACAGAAGCCCAGTGTAGGTTTGTCATTACTAGAGAAGAAAAATCAGCGTTCAGCCAAACCTCTCCGCTATCTGACACTGTAACACCAGTCCTGCAGTGCTGAGATGTTCAGACCTCGGCACTTGTCCACAGCCGTTTCCAGCTACGGGCTCTGTGTGTGTCTGTGCGTGTGTGTGTTCTTCTGCAGATTTATTTTAAATCTCCCCTCCTGAAGCTGTTCGGCATTCTGATTTATAGGATTTTACTAAGCTTCGCATAGCCTTTTCTTTTCTTTACTACTACTTCGTATTTTTTTTCCAAAAAGAACAGATTTTATTGGACAGAGGTTCACACATAGCTGCATGATGTTTGTCTTATGGATTTTGTATTAAACCACGTTAGCACTTGCGTAGACCTGAGGAACTCGGCAAATACTGTGAGTGAAACGCCCTGAGCTGCTTCTTGCCTGCTTTGAACCAAGCAGGGTGAACTTTGCCTAGTTACTGAGCTGACACGTGAACAAGCCATTTGCAATTCAGAGAGAGAGAGCGAGAGAGAGCGAGGGCCTGATCCTGCTCCTACCAAAGCCAAAGTAAATCCTGCTGCTGGCTGCAGCAGGACCAGCAGCAAAACCGTAATGAGTGTTTAAGATGATATTTCACAAGTACAGTAAAGTGACAATCATGATGAAGTGGTGGTTTTTCCAGAGGCAGTGTCTGAATTAATAGGGTTTTTCCAGCTAGTTCTCCTTGAAATGGGTTGCAAGAGCTAAAATAAATAAAAAAAAATCTCTAGGACTGTTTCCTATTGTCAGGATTTTTATTCATTTAATAAATAGCTGTTATATTTTGAAGTCCTTTTTTTTTCCCCCCATCATTGTCAACTTCTCCTTCTTTATTGTAGCATGAGTAATCTAATTTTTCTGCATAGCATGTTGCAGTTTGATAGACAGGTCTCTGAGGGATGCCTTCTGTGTCAGCATCAGTGAAAATGACTTCTGAGGTTGGCTCACACCCCCGCGCGAGCGTGGAATCCAAATCACCCCAGAGTTACGCATCCGCTTGCCCCACGCCTCACTGCTGGGTAATGGATTCATTTGCCTCTGGCGAAAAAAAACCCGTGAGATCCTCCATCGCATACTGATGTCATGTGGAAGAAGCCATAATTGGGACTGGTCACATGTTAAAGGAACTGTAAGCTGCTTTTTGCCGTCTGTGGAGATAAAGTTCACGTCTCTTGATCTGCAGACGTCACATATTCCGAGTACACGCAAGGTTTGGAGACCTAGTGATTCAGGCACGTATTTCACAAAACAAAAAAGGAAATGCAGCTAGGCTGGAGGCTCCCAGCTCCCCAGTCTGGCTTTTATTCAGAATCTGATTGTAGTGGCAGGAGATTTTTTTATTTGGGTCCATTACTACTTTGGTTTATCAATGATAATTAATGATTAGTGCAATTGTGTTCCCCACTTTAATCAAGGACAGAGATTTCAAATCCACAGTTCTGGCAAGGAAGCATTCACTAATCAGCTGCCCTTCCTTTTCTTTTTAATGGGCAGATGCAGACAGGGAAAGAGGGATTTTTTTGCTTCACGTGCATATAAAGCTTTATGGCTTGGCTTCCAAGAGGAGTCTTTGGGATGGAGCTTCCCAAGGTTCATACCTCGTTCCCTCCTCCCAGCAATACACCCTCAGTAATTTGGGTCCCAACTATTTCAAATCCTCAGCTGAAGCCCACTGAAAGGACAGCAAGATTTCCAGTGACTCATCTGTTTCCAATTATGCCCCCAAGAGCACTCCTGCCCTTTCTTCCTGCTTCTAATAGCTGGAGAAGTTATTAGGTCTACTGGGTGTAGTTGGACGATCTGCCACTTATTTCTGCGGAGTCGGATCATTTCACTTGGACTCAGTTTCCCTGCCTGTAAACAAGACCACTAATAAGGGCACGGTCTCTCCAAGCTGTGGAAATGATGCTGAGCACCTGAGATAAATGCTGCTACCTGGTAACTCTGTCACTGATGGCAACAACACAACAGCTGAATCTGCAGATATGAAATAAGGCTGTAATTTCTGATTTCTCTGTCATCTCACTTCCAGGTAAGGAAATGGAGCTGATTTTGGTACAAACCCACCACATTCAGACTTCTCAACCTTCTGTCTGGGTAGCTGCAATGAACAGAAGAATTTTATGCCTAACATTTTAACACAGCTTGAAATGCTTCACAGTAGCATGTAAATAAACTAAGTTCTTCAGAGCACTCTATTCCTGACATATAAGGCATTTCTCATTTAGCAGATTTAATTTTGCAGGCTATGTGCATTTTTTACGTGACAACAAAGATACAGAGAGACATCTTTATCACAGAAAGCCACCAACAGCAGAAATTCCCTCTTAAAAGAGTCCATCTTTGCTGCTCTTTTAGAGTAGGAGCCTGAGACAATTCTAGCATGGGGTTAGTCATATATGACATTAGGCATAGCTTTACTAGCAAACTTTATAAATCTTAATCGCTGCTGCATTTCTGGCAACTCTCAAGTAATAATGTCAGTGGATATCAAATCTTAAGTACATAAGACTCAATTATGATCTTGCAGAATAGAGAGACTGCTCAAATCCAGTCCAGACTGTGAACTCACAATCTGCTGTTTACTTAAAGTATATAGAAAACACTTGACCTCTTCTCAGTGCCATCCATGTGGAAACACTTGACAATAGAGACCTTCCTTGGTTTTCTTAGGAATCACGTTTCTACATTTTTATCTCCTCTAATTAAGGTCTCTTCTCACTGCACTCTTCCACCAAAATTGCAGGCACTTACCCAGCTCCAGTTACCCCGTATGAAACATACTGGGCCCAATTTGTGCATATGCAGTTCCAGGGGGGTGAGCAGAGTCACAGAGATTTGGGGCTTTGCTGAACCAAATGCTGCGTCTGAGCTTCTGTGTTCACATGCTCCTACACCACGATGAGCAGCAGAGCCTAACAGAAGAGAACAGGAGGTGGGGGGTAGGATTGCTGCAAATGTAGTTCCACTACAAGAATATTTCCCAACCCACAGCGCGTGTTCCCACCCAGCAGGGAAGGTGTGAGAGATTTCTGAAGGAGGACAGCGGAGAGTGAATCTCATCTCCCTCTGCAGCTCTGCAAGTGCTAATTGCAGGCGGGAGGGAAGGGTGTAACTGGTAGACGTCTAGGAGAAAGTCTGGGGAATACGGCACAAGGACTCATTTTGTCAGTGCTGAAGCAACCCATGAGCGCTTCACGTCGCAGAATCCCTGGAAGGATCCACTTGGACACTGCTGTGATTTGACTCAAGCCCTGGCTGCATCTTTGTCAAAACCCTCATCGCACTCAGTGGGGCACATCCCTATAACACTGACGCCCCAGCCATGGCTGTTGCGTGGGGATGGCAGGGGACACCTCCCAACCCACCACCACCACTGACAGAACACAGCTCACCCAATAAAGGGCATGTGGGGACTAGAGTTGTTGTTACAAAGTCCTGGCAGCTTTTTGGAGCAGCATACATCCTGCTTCCCAAAGAAGTCTTTTCTACTACGAAGATAATGTCTTTTCATTATTATTGTTGAGCAAGTAGGAGCTAGGAATGGTTAACAACAAACGGGAGAGGTTTGTGGAATAAAACTCTGTGTGGGTAGAAGTCACCTTACATATGTAAAACTGAAACCGAGCCAGGCAGCTGCAGACCTCGGTATTTATTTAAGCTCGTAGCTGACACATTGCACTCTTTCCCTTTAGACTGACCTGTTCTCATTTCTCACATGCAGCAAAATATTATTTCCAGAAAAGAGTCAATGCTGGGTTCTTTTATTTATTAAAACACACCCACACACTCAAAACAAACAAAACCAAAAAAAAACAACAAAACCACAAACAACAAAAAATTTCACACACACATACACACAAACAAAAACCCAAAAAGCCACCACAAACCAGAACAAAACTAACAGAGTCGTGCCCTATGTGAGATTGTCCTGGCCCTTTGCAGAGGTGGGTCTGAGAGTCAAATCCTCAGCACCTCCATGAGCTCAAACTTCCACCCTTACTCCCTGTGCTGAGCTCAGCCGTGGGTGCAGGATCAGGCCACCTGTTTTCTATAGAAAATAACAGCCCCCAAACACAATTTTTTTTTCACTGCTATGCTGTTTTTCTAAGCACCAGAAATGTCTGTTTGCTTCCAAGGGTGGTGTGGGGCAGCCTGTGCCTTTGTGCCCCTGGCACAGCACCACGGGTTCCTCACCTCAGCAGCACAGGGACAGCATCAGTAGTTTCCTGGCGCCGGAGAGACACGTTGGAGCGATCCAAACAATTCAGAGAGATGGATTTGTCATGTAAAAGTAGAAAGTTTTTAGCTCCTAAAACATTCTCTTGCCAGTGGCAGGGCAGCTGGTGCCACCGCGGTGAAGGCAGGTGACGGGCCAGCCTGGGCCAGGGCAACATTCTGTGTTGTCACTTGCTGGAGAATAGTGCAATAAAAATCAAGGATGTTCAGCCTGAAAGAGCTCAGTCACACCACAAGGAAGATTATGTTTGATTAAATATTGAATCCCTTTATACATTTGTACCAGGGTCTGAATTGTAGTCCCTTTCCTTACAACCGGAGGACATTGCCACATCTCCAAAGATTTCGCAAATGAGGCTATTTTAGAGTTTGTTTTCCCCTGGAACTGAAATTAAGCTACTTTGGAGATGATAAACCAGCAACTCTTGAAAATCCCTCTGCCAGCAGAGCAGGCCAAGATAAGAAAAAAATACAATATGCCAAGTGAACTGCAGGGTGACTTTTTAGTAGCACACGAACTATACTATGACTCAGTACCTACTTTGCTTTTCTGTAGGAGAGCTGGGTTGCACATCTTCTGTTTAGCTCTGTAACTGACCCTTGCATTTCAGTTACTCCTTGTTTCATTTCTGCCACACTTTCTTACCCCCTTTTGGGGAAAACATACTCCTGCCAAAATATAGTCACTGGTAAATGCTTAGACATCCTCAGACCCACCTCAGATTTAAACTTCCATCTTTTTTGTGAGTTGCTGTGCGCTGTTCTCACTGGTGGGGTATGTGTTATCTTGTTCAGTTGCATTTAATTTTGCATCAATTTGCACATTCTTGTCCTGGGCTGAATCCGTCAAGATTGTCCCCTGACGCATTTTGCCTCTTCTTCTCCCACGTCACACGTTCCTTCTGCTGTGGCCACATCTACTTTGTGGATTCATCTTTTGGGAGAAAAGGGAGGCTGGTTTTCTCAAGTCCACGTTCTCGCCATTGGATTTTCTGTGACTTCACAAATTTGTCCTGATGTCAGTTTAGACACCGTGTTCTTCAGTTCCCTAGGGGTGAAACTCGAAATCCTTTCTCACTTGAGTCTCTTGGTTTGAGCAAAACGGTTTGTGCCACATCATCTGCATAGCTGTCGATGTTTCGTGCCTTCTTTAAGCTTGTTTCTACATTCACAAGGCTAAATTTTAAATGCCATCCAAAGACAAGCCGTGTGTGTGCAGCACTAGGCCCCCTTTTCGAAGGACACCTTTGGGCAAGTCATTTGACCCCGCTGTGTCTCAGTTCCATGTCCGTAACAGGAAAAAGTGAGAAAGATCTTCCTTTAGATCTTGTGAGGATCAGTGCATGAACAGAGGTGATGTTCTTGGGTATTACAGTAACAAGGGTCACAAGAGCTACACAGAAAAATAAAGCAGAAGTTAGTTAAGATTTTCTCGGCTGCTAAGGGTGAGTGTTCATTTAAAAACCTCTGGCTCTTGACAAACTGGGAGACTTACTAACGTCTAGTTTAAAATAAAAAAATAGAATTAAAAAAAAAACCCTCCCAGCTGAAAGGAGGGTGTTAGCAAGTCTAACAGCACAGCGGAGCGTACTTACCTCTAGCTTGGTGAAAAATCAAAGGCACATTTCCAGCTGTGCCCGTGAGCGCTGTTTGGTCACTGAACAAAGCAACTAGCACCTCGTATCCAACCTACCGAATGATCACAGCCCGATTCAGGTGCACAAACAAGTGCAGAAATGAGCTCCATGCACAGAACTCATTGTTATTCAATCAAGCCTTTAATTGTAAGTGTTTTAAGCAAGGAATTGCACTATTTTATGGAAGTGTGCTCAGTGTTACTCTGCCACGGACATCTGTCATTCAGCAGGCGCCACCCAATAAAAGTACTTAAAATGTTCTGTTCCTCAATTAAAATATAAAACAGAGCTGTTTAGGGCTTTTACAAGGTGATATCTATTTACCTGACAGATTTCCACACTGGAGGAGCATGAAGCAGGATTTCAGTTTCTGATCAGAAGCAACAGCTCCACAAAATAGTAAAGCTTGATTGTTTTAATTTATTCCTAAAAAAAAAAAAAAAAAAAAAAAGCTTCAGGAATAGTAAAAAATCCCACAAAGAAGAATGAAATCTGTAAGTCAGAGATGCTCAGAACTAGAAAGGGTTGGTGCTGATCATACACGCTTTACAGCCCAAAAGGAGCCTTGGGCTGTCACATCATGTCCTGACCCTTGCAGCCATCCCGACTGGGATCCCAGGTCACACCAGCCCAGCCTGGGAAATGCAGCCTCAGAGCAGCTTCAGGTATCCTGCGTTCATGCTGCAGCACCTCAGTGGAGACACAGAAGTGCCTGTGCCAGAGGTAGAAACAATTGCTGATACGAAGCCTCAGGTTGGTAAATCTGCTGAGCTGCATCATTATAATCTTTCAGGAAAAATGTTAGTTTGCTTTTAAAATTAAGGAGCGGAAAAGCAAACAGCAACTAAACCCAAGAAGAGGTAAACAACTAGCTCCTGGATTTTGCACAACAGGTACTCAGAGGAGGCTTTTCCCTCGAAGCACACTGTTCAGAAAATGCGAGGAGATCTTATGTTAGTCCTTAACTTCATCTGATGTGTGTTTTTCTTCCTCTCCAGCAGCAGCACGAGTTAAGGATGAGGCATTAGCCCCGGCTGCGATACCCCCCTGTCAGTTCAAGTCAGATTCATCACGTTATTTATATGTACCCTTTTGTAAGCGTATCGATTACACAAGTGACTTCTCAAGTGCCTGGGCACTCAATACAGCCACACAATGGAGGAAAGCGTCCAGGTTAACACGGAATTACACGTGTGCTGAACATACCAGGGGACAACAATAAATAGTGACATGTACAATTCAAAGCCACGTCTTAAGAGCTTTCTATTTTGTTGCAAGATAGCGCTACACACTATTAAAAATAAAAACTGTAATTGAATTTCCAAGGTGTGGCAACCAAAGTTTGCCAGAGTTATTCTTAGCCATGGCAGAATTGCCATCTTCAGGCCACTTTTGAGCACACCAGATTATTCCACAATAATCCAAAATCCAGTGCAAGCTCCTCCCTCCCCTCTGTTCATTTTACCCTTTGCATTATGAATGCTCTGGGTAAGGGCTGCCTGTTTCACAGGGAGTTCGGTATCACAGAAAGCTGGCTGTTGATCTCTGGATGCCTGCAGGCCAGCAATCTGTGCTACAAGTTACCCCTCTTAAAAAAAAATTTAAAAAGACAAGTGGATAAAACTGATACAAGCATCTGTAACAAGCTAATTGGACCCTTGTGGGCAACAGAGCAGATACAAAATTAAAACAAACAAAACATCTCGTTGTAAAACTGTACTTTCAGGACAGTTATCACAAAGGGATCCGTCTGGATTTTTACTTTAGTTTTCTTTTGTTTAAAAGGACCTAATTATGGCCAGAGCTGGAGTATCCTGTTTTCATCTGTATTTTGCCTCTGAACCTGAGAAATTGTTAGAAGTCGGTAATTAGTATGACTTGTTAATAGAGTTTGGCTGTGATTAAGCTGTGATTGAGTGTGAGTTTGGTTCTTGTCAATGCGAATGCCTGTAAGGTTGAGAGATGTTTAATGAGACACCTGTTGTCAGCAGCACCCAGTGGGCTTTGTCGCGCCTGACTGGAATCTGTACGGTGGAGCAGGAGCAGCCGAGACACAGCAGCAGCAGGTACCGGATCCCAAAACCAGGCTGGACAACAGGCCCGCAGGTAAAGAAAGGTCAGACCCACTGCGAGGGGACATGGCCAGGTGGGTTTAAGGCCCCCCCCCAGAATGTCCAGCCCTTGGGTAGCTGGTAACAATGGCGCTCTTTAAAATGTGACCCATGGAGAAAGGTTCTGCACAGCTCAGCCCTTGTTCGTCCTTTTCTTTGGGCATCATCCTCGAGGAAAAATGTCCCAGTGAGTGACCTCAGTTTTAATTCACAGACTGCATTTTTGTCTCAAAAATCAGCATATTTTTCCACATGACCGCCATGTAACCACTCTCTACGCCAAAATCCAGACCTGACGATAAATGTGTGTATTTGAACTGCATACATAAAATATTATTTATCCCAAACTCTCTATTAAACATTTCCAAGTGGCTGCTACTTAAAGCATACCTGGGATTTACATGCAAAAAGCTGAAGTAGCTGGAAGAAATCAAGCTGGCCTATATCACAGTCTTTTAATATCTGAGAAATACCTTAGCTGGGAACAAGCTTGTGATGTCCCTCGGGAAGGAGCCATTGGCTTTGTGATGAATCTGAGCAACCACTGGATGGCAATGCTCTACACAGATGTACCTGGGAGCGCGAGCAGCTGAGCCTGAGCAGGCTGCTGTGCCAAGGAGATTAATTCAGATCCAAGAGGTTTAGGCCACTGTGACCTTACCAATCCTTTAAATAATATTCAGACTTCTCCTAGCTGTGAGCTCCGGGCACAGAGTTTGTTCAGAGCGAACAAAGCCGACATCGTAAAGCAAACTTATTACTAGGATGAGTGCATTTTATGTTAGATCACATATTCAGCCAGTTTGTGATGGTTTTCCTTCTCATGAGATGTGAACAATAATTATTTGTAAGTTGTGGCTGTATCAAACTATCGCAGGGCACTTGCGCTGGCCAGCGAGTGGTGACTTGAGCACAGCCCCGATGCTGCAGCCGTGCCGGCTCAGCCCAGCCCCCTGGGCTCGCTGCGGTGGGACTCAGCTGAGCCCGTTGAGCTGAGCAGGCTGTTTGTGTGCAGTGTGAAAAGCAAAACTAAAGAAAAACAAAACAAAAAGAAGGGTGTCCAGCAGGTTCTGCTTTGATACAGGCTCCAGAATATCAGGATCAGGTGATTATCCCAAGTACAATGCCTCTCCACGTGACAGTGGCCTCTCAGCACATGTTAATACAACTTTGCCTTCTGCTGCATCACTTATTGATAAGGAATCAGCTGGTGGCCAAATAACCTGATGTTCTTTGAACACCCCCAGGGGTGTTTCTTTCATTAACATCGCACTGGGTTAGCCTAGTTCTTGTAACAACTACATCTGGCCAAGCGTGTCTGAAAATGTCATTGGCCCAGTTCATGCCCGAAAGAAATCCACTGACAGCTTTGCGGATGCAGCACGATATTTAGAATTGCAGCCCCACAGAATATGTATCTAAGGGGGAATACAGTATTTGTGAGGGTCAAGTTTGAAGTCAATTGACAACCACAGCACAATCTTCAAATTAGGATCTAATATCATCAAGTGAGTACCTGTACACTGGCTGTTAGTAAAGCCACTCTGGGCACACATTGCCTCTTAGTCTTGCCCTACATTTTACTAGGCTAATATATTTAATAATCACAGCAAATTAGGTAACTGCTTACACTGAGAGCAAAATTAGATGGTCAGTTCAAGTCCAGCAAAAGCCCCTACACTCCCAGTTCTCAGTTCTGTACTCAAACACCTGTGCTGCACTCAGCTGTCTTTTAAGTACTGGAGAAGTAGGATAAGTAAATCAGTTTATAAAATAAATGTTACATTTCTTTTACAACCCCATTTATCTCCTTTTTCTGGACCTACCTCCTAATCCAAACAACAAGAGAACTGTATCCATCTTGATCTCCTCAGCAGTCCACTGGTAGATGCTTTCTACTGTCAGAAATACTTCAGCTTGCTGGGAAATTAAGGTTATGTCAGCAGTGGGCTGTTCAGGTCCCACTCCTGGTAGCCACCACTATGCTACAGAGACTCCAAGAGGAGGCCAGGACAAATGCTGTTCATTAGGAACCACTGCTCCAAGTTTCTTGCATTCTAATATCATCCATGGGGAGACCTCTACAAAGTGAGACAAGCCTGAACCGGGCTCAGTGGTTTCACTCTTTTCCCATTGGCTTTACAGGAAAAGGTAATTTGTTCCCAACTTCAGCACCTCAGGCTGTGCTTGAACACAGGTTGGATAAATCAGAATATCTGCATTTATTTAACAGTCAAGGAGCACAAAGGCTAAAAAGAAGGGTGCTGCCTATTGCTCCTCCATTGCACAACATGCTGGCTCTGGACTAGATCCTCTTGGACCCAGCGTTGACAAGGGACAGTACAAATCCCAACCGGGATCCCTGCTGCTGGGCTGGCTGTTTGAAGGCAGATCTGTGCGGGCAATCAGCTCAGCACACAAATGTGGATCTTTCTAGAGTTAGAGCAACTCTCTGGACCTCCACAAAAGTCAAGGTGACCTTGGAAACCGCAGGGCAGTCCAGAAAGCTGGCGGGCAAAGGCGATTTAGAAAAATGAAATTCTAGACTAATTCCAACCCATTACAAAACTCTCAGGAAAAATGAACTGTAGTTACTGAAGTGGCTCGTTCTGTTCAGTGGCACAATGTAATGGGGGATCTGTCACTGTCAGCGCTGCTCTTGTCTCGCTGAAAGCCACCATGCCTTTCACAACCACTAAATAAAAATCCCAGCCAGCTGTCCCACCTGCTGGAGCAGTTTCTATTCTGGGCTTTGGTGTGCTGTAGTTATTGTGCTTATTGATTAGCTGTGGCTTATAGTCCCCTGACATTGTTAGGGAATATTTTCCTGGTTAAAATCACTAGAACTGATAGAGGCAGAACATCTCAAACCCGTCTGCAGCAGCGCAGGAGGGCTGGGCTGTGGCTGTGTCTGCAGGTCAGACCATGGCGGACTGGTACGGAATGAAAAGGAGGCTAAAAAAGGCATGTTTGAGAAGACACCCGAGTTAGAAAAGACTGAGGGCCTCCCTGACTCCAGCTGTCAATAAGGTGTTAGACAGGGTAAGATTAACACCCTTTAGCAATGACACAGCTGTTCCACTGAAGGTGATAACATGCAATCAGGGAGGGAAGAGTCCAACATGGAATAATGAACAGAGCAAGTGAATATTGGCAAAAGGGAAGTTTTTAGCCCAGGAAGCTGAAAAGGCCTCTTTGAGCTGATTATTTTAGTGGTTTTAAGTAAGTATAAAAAAACCCCCAGAGCCTCACTTTAGGTCTGAAAAACAAGCTCCAATATTTACCCCTCTTTTTAAAATTAGTCTGGCTCCTAGGAAGAAGAAAAATAGTGATAATAGAGAATGAAGTCTCTTATCTGCCTCGGCAGTGAGCACGCAGATAAACACAAAAATCCCTACCCTAAAGAAGGCGTGGAGCACCGAATCTCATCGTCTGAAAGAACTGAAAGTTGTGATAAGAATAGGTTTGGGAAGACAACTGATTTAATAGTGGAAAGAACCTGGTATTTTGCCCACTCTTGTCTTCCATGGAAGGGAATCTGAACAATGAATTTCACTCTCTATTTGCTAATGGCTAAAGGTAGAAATTAGTGTTTTGATACAGCTTCAGCTTTTCTGCTGACCTGACTGAGCTCGTCCAATGCATGAGAAACCCCCAGATCAAAACAATGGCACAGATTTCTGCCAGGGGCAGGGAGACATCAGGATTCTTCATACAGAGTTAAACGTGGTAATTAAATGATGCCCAGTGGCCACCATCTAATCTCTCTGCCCACCCTGCATACGAACAGCACTTCTTCAGCCATGTGGCCCATTCCATTATTAGATTTTGGCTGGACTTGAGCATGATGAGGGTGTCTAGCTGAGAGACGGTGGAGAAAATGGCATCACCCCTTCAAAATACAGCATAGGCTTAAGCCCATCGTAAACTGTGCTGCTCTTTGGAGGCAGCATTTGGGGGATCTCATCTGACACCCATGCTCTGCCTGTGTGCAGAGAGAGGCCAAATCCTGTGGCACTCGCTAACAGAGGGAACGTTTTAATCAACTGATCTCTACCAAACCCATCAGATACCTGAATTCTTGATGGGTTGGAATTGAGAACCATCCATCTATCCTCCCCCAGGACTCAGGGACCCACCAGCCCTTTGCCGCCTCACTCCCCATCTCATCGATTACCCACAACCCATCAGAAAAAGAGATTACTCTTGACCCCCACAGTGCCAAAGCTGACAAGTCCTGTTCCTCCCTCTGCTGGCACCTGCCCTGGGGAGCCCCTCTGCTCCCTCCATGTCCCCTGTCACTCTAAGCCGTTCCCCGGCCACCCCACATGAGCCATTTCGAGGAATAAAGTGAGCCAGGCCCCACCACCGCCTGGCAGGGAAGCGACAACCGCTACATCTGTTCACTCTCCTCGGCGCTCGGGAGCTGTGACATTGCCATCGGTACAGCCTGGAACGGAACAGGCAGGAGCTCCAGGGAGAGGAGAGGGTCTGGCTGGAAACAATAACAACCACAGGGACACCACCGGCACCAGCGGGAGCAAAAATGTTGCTTTACCACTTCTGAGCGGAGCGGAACATATGGACAGTCTGGGACTGTTGTCAGCAGCCCAGAATGGGGTAGCTCTGTTCTGGCAAACTCCATTTTTTGTCTTTATGACCAAAGAATAGTTGCATGTTGGAAGCTCTGTAGTTGCTAGGGGAAGAGCCATTAATATGTTGGCGACTGAGAAGTCAGCCAAAGCAAATGCTGAGATAAAATTACTTTTTCCCACTTCTGTTTCACCCTGAGCGTGTCATCCAGTGTGTTTTCTCTGCTCAGGGTACCTCTTGCATACTGTGCTGTGCTAACTTCTTTGTCCTTTTTGATTTTATTTCTCACCTTTCCCAATCACAACTCCAAAGAATAATATAAATCTGACAGCCTGGAAAGACTTCTTACATGATAAATCCCTGCTTACCGGCAGAGCAAGACTGCAGACTGTTTTTCTCCTGTAAGAACTTTCCTCTAATAGCCTGAAAATTAAGAATAGCAAATAAAATAATAGTGATGGTAATGGTGAGATTGTGCTGCTAAATGAGAGCATGAGGATGGGAATACACCCGCAGGAGGGAGATCAACAGAATAATTAGTTACGGGGTTCAAGGGCACTGTCTGGTTCCCAGCACACAAGAGGTTACCATGCTTCTCTCTGCCCAGCTCCTGAGGTAACTGTTCATCACCTCATTCCACACCACAAATGCTTCTTCCCCTGCCTAGTTCCACCTCCTGGGGCAGGCAGGGGCTCCCCAGGTCAGGTTCTGCCCTCAAACACCTTCAGCCTGTTCCTCCACACTGGTCAGTGCCCGCACAGGTGCCAAGGCCAATTCTGGAGAGGCTTAATCCAAACCAGAACAAAATATGCATCTGTAAATCTCCTGATTGTAGAACAGAGCTCACAAAGCAATGGAGAGAATACAAGCTTAATGCCTCTCAAGCACCCCTCCCTCCCTTCAGCTCACTCACCATCCATAAATAACAGTGCAACTATAAAGATGATTTTTTTCAAAAGCCCTCAATTTTAAAGCAACTGTTCCCAATTCCCTCCAGTAATTCCCCAGACAGGTCCCCTTTACCCTGCCGCACAGGAACGTGGCTCCAGACCATGCTTGAATGAAGTCAGTTCTGCTTTGCTCGTTTGCTCTAACCCACACCACTTACAGCTATTTTCAAAACTGAGAAACAATACAAAGCCGTGTTTTGTATGATCATGCAATACCCTGCAAACACACAAGTATTCATTAAAAAAATAGTCTAGGCGCTGCGACTGCCGGATTCTGACTCCGCTGTGACACAGGCACATTTTCTTTTTTCCCATCAGAATTTTTTTTTCATCATAAGACACCAAACAAAAGTCACGAACAGTTCCTCTGATCAAAAGAAACCTCTGCCAGAGTCTGCGGCTTGTTCACCCCGTCCCTTCACAGCCACTGTTCACTTCATTGAACGCTCACTCTGCTCTGCACGTGAGTCTTGAGAAAGTCAGAGCAAATTCTGCACCGTACATAATACACTGAGAACAAACGTGTTGTTTCTATCAGTGGAAAAGGAATTAACTACTCTGGGACACAGAAACCTTGTACACAGCCGTTAGCAATGCTGGGGTCTGTTACTACTTCGTCCATACTGTCAGTATGGATGTACGTGGCCTTGCTCTGGTACTAATCAGTGTTGTATATGGAAATGGTATTAGTTTTAAAAATGCTTTGCTTTTATGTAACAGATCAATTACAGTCTTAATAAATAATAACCAATATTCAGAATTGGTCTGAATGCCTTCTAAATCCTAAGCTCATTTTCATAGATCTTCTGACTGTTCATTTGTCAGGTTTCGGTTGCTGCGCTGTATCACCTTTATCTGCTCCCCAACACTCCCGGCACCTCCGAACACGGCCAGTGACTTCAGCCTGCTTTGTACACAGATACTCTACAATAAATAACTAGCCACTTCATTGCAGGTGAAGTATTAGATCAGTGGATTCTGAAAGCACCTAGAAGTGGAGGAGGCGAGTTTTGTGAGGACAAGAACAGCGTTTGCTGAATGTACTTTGGATATTTTCAGTCAAACCATGAACAAGAGTGCTTCAGGTTGAAAGAGCTACAGAAAAATGCATCTCTGCCTTGCATGAGACTTGGGCTATTTTATCCATTGGGAACAAAAACACAAACATTTTGACCTTTTCCATTAAAGGGAACAAAAGTTTGTCTCCAAGGCAGTGGGAACCATGAAATCAAGAGCTGGAATACAAAGTTGTGCCTTCTTTTTTTTAGAAAACTGAAGAGGAGCAAGGAATCCTGGACCACCATCCCTAGAGCTCACTGGCTTCCATCGTCTGGAGGTGTGAAGGGAAAAGCCCTGCTGTGGAAGCCCCTGATAAGCATGGAAGTCTCATGTTCTAAGCTCCCGGCTGACCATCTACAGCTTCAGAACAGAAGCCACTAGTCTCATAAAACCAACTGTCTACTCAAGGCTTTCCACTACAAGAAAAAAAAAGGCAGCTTGGGATCAGATGCTCCCAAGGCTTCCCAACTCCTGGCTTCTCCCTGGATTGGCAGACGCCTTGCAAAGGAAACTGGAACCAACCAGGCCAGTGGCTCCAGCACCTCCCCGAGCACCTGTGATAAAGTCAGATAATTGGTAGGAAAAAGCAGATTCTCTCTAACTTGGTCAGCATCTGACTCATCAATGAATTTTAATGGAAGACCGTTCCATGAGAGGGAATTGCATCGGCTCCAGTCTCTAGTGTCATGATACCCGCAAGGGTAACCACGAGCTTTGTATCATGTTTGGGCATAAAACTCCATGTCCTCCACTAGAAATGAAATAAATTGTTATCCAAATTTCACCTATGGTGAAACTGAGGCACCGAGAAGTGAAGTTCATCAACCAGTGTTTTCACAAATGCACTGGTCCAGCTGGGTCTGCTGTCAGCTCTCCTGGCTGCTGCTTTTAGCACAGGCTGTGTTTCCATCTCATCATCACACGGAGGCAGCCACAGTGCCATAAGACCGTGGACTTAGTTTCTCACCTCTTCAGTATTCAGTAACAATGCTCAAACGTGGCTTTAAATGCTTTAAACATTCTGAACTTTTTACTTAAATGAAACAGTGCTCTTCAAGGTGCGGGAGGAGTCAGACCCTTAGGCTTTCTTCGTCTGGAAAAAAAACTGTAACTGTTTGAAGAAAATAACCCTCCTCACTGATTGAAATGGAATAATTGAAACGCTCTTAATAGCTATTAGTTTGGTGATGAGAAGGCCCTATTTAGCGAGGCTAAAGGATTGAAGAGGAAACAATGTGGATTCCTCCAGACGAGCTCCCTCTCTCACAGCACGCCCTCTCCAAACCCTCCTCAACTCCACCGCTGCCCAGCTGACTTTAAACTGCCAACACCGACAGGAAGGGGACGTCGCATCTTTTACAAACAGCCTTTTGTTTGCCGTTCTGACACCTGCGAAAAGCAAAATTGTTATTTTCTTGCTGCTCGTTGCTAGTTTGATGCCCGCTCTGGGGCCCTACATCAGAGACACTGTTCAAAACAGGTTGCAGGGGTCCGTTTCCGCGCTGTCTGCCGATGGTGCTGCCTGAAGGAAAACCATGGAAACGGAGTTTGACAGCCTCGGGGGGACCCACGGCTGCCAGAGCCGCTGCCTTTGAGCGCCTGATGAAGACATCACAGAGCAAACACAACATTAAAACACTGCTGGCTGCTTTGCATCACTTAGAATGCAAATCCCTTTGTTCTGCGCGGCCCTCGCGTTTGGTAGCCAAGGAATCCGTCCTGTCATCTAACACGGATTTGACGACCCTTTTCCCCCACCCCAAACGTTCATCTTCACCTCCCCCAAAAAAATCATTTGCTGTGGGAGGCAGGTTCGCATGGGGATGTACATGTGAAATGGCCCCAGCTTTTTTCAGTTCCTGGGATTTCTACACACAAATTAAACACCCCTATTGCACAGTAGAGCAGGTTGGGTCGCTTTGTTGCTCCTTCTGCATTATTTGATTTGGATTTATTTACATGGCAACTCGCAGGGGTAAATTTTATGTCATGTTTACGTTGCAGACTAAAAGGCTGAAGTAACCCTTTATTTGAGCAGCATATCCCTTCCAGTCCTTCAAGGTGTCCATATGAAAACAGAGGGAAAAAAACTCAAGACCCTCCCAGCTCCATAATTCCAGTTTTACAACTTTTTATGCTATATTTGAGCTGTGTGGTTATTAATTACAAAGCAAGTGCCCTTTGTAAGCAGGCGCTGTTTTTGTTGCAGATTCTGCTTGCCTTGGTCAAGGCAAAGCTTCGCCATGACCCATGCCTTGGCGCTTACATGTGCCATTTCGGTAGCTCCTGACAAGCCATGCTAAACATGGGGCGGCTGGGAAGGCTTTTGTGCTGATTGGAGAATCCCTAATGAGCATATGCAGAAGGAAGGAGCTGGTGTGTGACAGCAAACAAACTGACCATCCTCTCAGAAGCAGTAATTTCTTGTTTCATTCTTCCTCCGCTGCCTAACTCACATATAACTCATGCTGGGAGTGGGTTGTCATCCCTACACTGGCAGCAATACCCAACTCAGGGCTGCAGCTTGCAATCATGAAATTATTTAAGCACCTGTTTAAATCTGCCTCTACCAAGATTCAGGAAGACTTAAATGACATTTAGATTAAGACCATTCTCAAAGGCTTTCTTAAAAATACAGCTAGCAGCCTTATCTAAGTAGCTTCTTGGGCAGCTTTGGGAGGCTTGGGCTCAAGGGCCCTGGACTGGAGGACGTAGCAGTGGTTACACCAAAATGAAGCTACTGCCTCCTGCCCAGATCTTTTGCTAATAAACCTGGTGGCCACTGGAAATAATCCATAGAAAGGCCACAGTTTTGCCACCCTTGCATTTTAGAAGGATCAGTTCTACAACTGGGAACACAAGGCACACCCGAGATTAGAAACATTTCCAAGTCATGGCCAAGTCCTTTTCCTTTCCTTGCTACTGCCACAGTGGCTGCTGGTCTGTGCCATCTGCAGTCCATCAAAATCAGGCATCTTCATACAAAGCTGGAGAAGAACAGCCTGCCAAGACAAGGTTTTCTACTGAGCAGCTCTTTTCTATTGCCAGTACTGGTCCCAGGCAGCTTTAAGTCTTTTTTCCAGCTACAGCCGGGGAAAAGACACACTTTGCAGCACGAGTAAGCTGTGCCTGCAGAAACTATTATTTGTAGGTGAAATCAGCATGCAGCTATTGGAAAATACAGCTATAAATCTCCGCACAAGTGTTGAGGTAACGTCACACGGTATTTTGGCAGTCACCAAGGAGATACAGGTGCTCTTGTTTCTCTCTGATTCCCAAACCCCTTTGGGTTATCCAAGTCTTTCTCCTTTTACACTTTTTTCCCCCCACCTTTTTTCTTTCTTACTAGGCTGAGTCCTGGAAAGACCTTCCCTTTTCTTACAGCCGTATTGACTCTGCTGTCCTGACTCAAATCCCTCTGCAAAACTTCACAGAAGTGACATAAAAAATAAAAATAATAATAACTTTTTTAAAGTACCCTTTGGGGTCACATTTTTTCCCTGCACATTGATGTCCTCTGAGTTTGAATTGCAGTGTTTAGTTTTGACTGTGAGGCAAAGTTGACAGTTTCCCGACTGACCCAAAGTCAGGTCAGAAAAGAAGAATGAAAGCCAGCAAGACAGCCCAGAATGTCTGAGCAGACAACAATCAGATTTTCATGTCAAAAAGAGGGCAAAACTAAGAATGTGAGACTTGCATGAAAAGTTTCGTAGACAGTTATTTTTTTCTTTTCACAGTGGGACAAATTCCACTTTTATTCCAGTTCATCTGTAAAACACGAGGAGCCAGCTGATCTTAGCATTGGTTCAGAATGAGGGCGGCTGACAAGGGAAAGGTAAAAGGGGCTTTTAACTGCTGCAGTTCTAAGAGATTATTTCAATGAGAAAACCCCTCAAACTGATTTCCAAATGACAGGGGAAAGCAATCGAACATCATCTAACAACTCCTGGCGCAGCAGACTCCGAGGCGTAATTAATGCCTTAGTCATTTCAAGACAGGTCATCTCCTCCTGTTCTCTCAGGCTTTGCAGAGGTACACGGTGGTGTCCTCTGGTTCTTGCTTACAAAGGATTGCAAACAAGGAGGCAGCTTAAAGAGTCTGGGAGCAGAGTTAATGGTCAGAACTTGCATACGGGTGGAAGAGCAGCACATGAAAGAGCAGCCTGGCTAGAAAAAGGTTGGGACCAACTGCTTTAGCTCACACATAAGATGTCTGGAGTACATTTTAAGTGAATTCTAGCTCCCCTACTTCTTCATGTATCTTGGAGACCACTGTGTGTTACTTTGATTCAGGGACCATGACATCTGAAGAGTGAAGCCTGCATTTCAGACAAAAGGTACTTTCCAAATGTTAATTAATTTTCAAGGCAAGCTGAAAAAGACTAGTTCATTGCCAGCGTGTGACCCTTCCCATGGAGCACTGTGTTCCTCTCCATGGTTTAGTGCTGGATTTAGGTTATGGTTGGACTTGATGATCTTAAGGCTCTCTTCCCACCAAAACAATTCTACAATTCTATGATTCTCCAGCTGTATCTCCTCACACCTGAAACACTCGCTCTGTTTCTCCATCTCCCTGACACAGAGAGGTTCAATGGCACAAGGCATTTCCCAGGGAACTGTCCCCACTAATAGTGACATTGCTCAAGTGGAGCCTGAATCCCATCAGCAGGAAAGATCTCTCCCATCCAGACAGCAGCGCTGATCAGAGAGTTTGGGACTCCCAGTATGTTACAATTTGCAAGTCTACAGCTATTAGACAGAGAGGGATATTCAGAAACAGCCTAATTAGTTGCATTTTCTTTTCTAACCCCAGTCAAAAAACAGTCAGACTGTGCTTTAGATTGTGACATCCTATTAAATGCAGAACACAGGCCAATAGCTTTCATTTTCCCTTGTGATGCTACAGACTCTTGTTTTTATAGTTTGACAGAGAGACATAATTAGGCCTCAGAAAGGACAAGTCTAGACTATTAGTGCCCACAGAGGCTCCCTGGAAAAATCAGAATCCACAATTATTCTCCACTTTCCCACTGAGGCAAATTTGTGGATATCTGCTCTCCTGCCTCAGATATCCTGTTCACAGCCTTTAAACCTGCGACTTTACAGTCCTGTCACTGGAAGGGCCCAAGGGAAGAGACAGGGAAGGATGATGCTGGTGTTAAACTTTCCAAAGGGACAAGAGCAAGTTAAGAACAACGTATGGCATCACTAATGCTATAGGTGTGAGTGCTTTTCAGTGCTGCAGCCAGAGCGCCAAGGAATTTATTGCCAAACAGATCTGAGCTTTTTTTAAAAAAAAAAAAAAATAAAAAAATTAACTTTCCATCTCTATCACACATAACATGAACCAGACACAAATTAGCAGACTGAGCATGATTACTTTCCAGGGCAAGGCATTTAGTGACACTTTTTCACTGGGGTCCTTGCCCGTTCTCCTCCGCTGCTGAGTTACCTGCAGCTTCACTTCTCAGTTTTGCACAACCAGGAAGCAAATTCAGTCTCTGATTGCATCAGTCTCTCCCTCACAGACAATTCTTTGGTCTTCCTTTGCTAAGCTCCCTCTTGCTCCTAGTTTCCAAGTGCTTGGATGTTCTCTGTGCCTCTCCTGTTGAGCTGCAACCTTGGACACACCTGATTCGAATGAGCTCTCAGCCTCAATATGAGCACAGAGCACTGGTCCTTTGTTTGTTTTTGCAATAGCATCATATTTCAGAAGCATCTTCAGTTCATAATCCCCAGTAATCCTCAGATCCCGCTGTGCCTAGCCAGCAATCCCTAATTCTATGTAAACCATGCTACAGCTGTCTTCATTATATCACGTTACTGTTTTCAAGCCATTTCCTCAATCTATCAGCATTGTCTTGAATTTTAATCCTATCTTCCAAAGTGTTACTCAACACATTGCCTGGGAATTGGACTCACAAGGAGCATCAGCTCCTGTTCCCTCCTGCCTCCCATCACTAAACTCACTGCACGGTCTGTTCCCAAGCCAGGGATGCGCAGCACAGAATACGCTGCTGCTGCCACCGCCTTTTTGTTGTTGTTGCAGCATTGTCCTTTCCGATTTGAGATGTCAAACCTACTCGAGATTATTTCACCCCATGGAAAACCCTGAGCCCATGATACCACAAAACTGGGCAGAAATTCTGTGCAGAGCTTATTCACCTCTCAACAAGTGCAAGAAAGGCTTTTCTATGCATAACATGCAAAGCTTCTTCCTCACTTTGGCCATAGGTTCTCATCCCAACCAGGCTGCCACAGAAAGTGAAACTCTCCATCACCCAGGGCTGTGCGGTTGCTAAATGTCCTCATCACTGACATGGGCACCTTTTCCGGGCCAAAATGACACCAGTTGTGGTTCCAGGGTGCTGTGCTGTACTCGGCATCTCTCCACGCAATTAGACCGGCTGTTTGTGCTCAGGCTCTCAAGCACTCAGTGGAAGTAAAATGCTTACACAATCCCTCTGCCTACAAGGCCTTGAAATCTTTAGGGGGCCTGGCTTTGTTGCCTGGTTTTCCATTGACAGGCTGATGGAGACATCACAAATCTCTCCAAAGGCCAGACACTACGCTTCTTTCAACATCAAAGGGTGTCAATGTTCACTCTGCCTCGCAGCCTGGGGCAACATAAATCACATGTGAATAGGTGAACTGAGTGTTTCAGGTTAAATTCTCTCTGGATATACAAATATTTCTGCTTGGATAACTGATATTATTGTGTTGTTTCTCCATCAACAACAAATATTTTCTATAAATCATAATATTCATATGGAAAACAAAGCTCTATAGGTGAAAAAAAATGAAGTACAGTGTTGTAGGAAGAGAATTAACTCATTTTGAATATATGTTGTTAATCAGTAAACTGATGAGATTTTTGTTGCACTCTTTCAACATCCATATTTATCTTCATGTCCTCTTGGACTGAATTGAGTCTCCAGTCACAGGGATGTGAGCCACCTTCCCCAGAACAGATCTGGTGTGTTTCTTCCCAAAAGCACTTGAACCCCAGGCAGGCTCAGGACTGCCCTGCTCACCTGCTCCCCACGCTGCTCCTCGCTCCCCCCGCACAGCTCTTGCGGCCGGTGACACAGATGTCACCTCCTGGCTCAGGTCACCAGCTGGAGAAGGCAAAATGCCTGGGTGGTGGCTGTTTGGAGAGTCCGATTCACCCTGACTGGCACAGTTGTTGGCACCTCTGCGAGGGGTCTCTGCCACCTCCAGACAGGAGACAGGACAGCTGGGGCTGTCAATAAGTGACACTGCACAGAGACGGCTCTCACACCTGCCGAGCCTTCTGCAGGCAGGGCCCTGGCAGGAGCTACCGGCAGCGCTACATCAGCACATTTGCATGACACCCACGCCGCTGCCAACTGGCCCTGCCTGCTCCGAGCAGCAGTAGCAAGCACCTGATGCTGCTGCAGAGAGAATTTGGTCCAGCATCTTGCAGAGTATTCAACAGATCATCCCCTGGGAGAGAATGCCAAGTCCCCAGGGGTTTTGCTGTTCCTGGGAAAGAAACAGCTATTAAATTCAGGCTGTTGGCTACTTGACAGCTCCAAGCCTCCCCACATCTCGCCTGCGCTCAGCAGCCAGCTACGTCCCCCTGGTTTGGCGGGGCAGGGAGCGAAGCAGACGGCAGCTCGGCAGCATCTGCAGCCTCCTGCAGAGCACACAGCTCGCCCTCCCCACCGCGACTGCTGTTCCTCTCACCACAGACAGATTTTTCCCTTGGACAGACAACCAGCTCAGCCTCCAAGGCTTCGCACCAAGCAGAAACAGGAGCTGGGAAAACTACATGGTCTTAAATGGTGTGGGTTTAATGAGATTTATTTTTTATGACCTCTGCAGGAAATTGCTTGTGCTCAGTATTGTGTTGGAGTAAGTAACACCCGGCAGAAATTGTAGTGAGGCAGTAATTGCCGAGTAGCTGTCTAAGATCTCTATGCCACCAGGCAGTGATTTTCATTTCATACATTTGTCACAATTCACCGTCAGAGTTGCAGACAACCAGTGCATCCCCTTGAATGATAAGGGAGAAGGGGAAAAAGCATCCCAGCATTGGGGAAAACACATTGAGCCACTGTGGTTTGTGTAGGTCTCCCCATCACCCCCCCAGCCAGCCAGGGGCTGCATTGTGACTCGAGTCACATACCCCTTCACACAAACTCAGGGATTAAGAATAGAAAAATGTATTTGCATGCCCTTTTCTGGAAGGTTTTAGTGAGCATCAGCTGGATTATTATGGGGGACTATGGTGGGTCCATGGATTCCCTGACAGAGGGCATGGGAACAGACATTAGCCTTGAAGATATTAAGGCCTACCCATGAGAAAGATGGGAGTAAAGGAGTATCTGGAGATCTTAAGGTGTACCCGAAAGAGAGAAGGGAGTAAAAGAGTAACACTGATGATAGCAAAATTAGTCAATGAGATGCTACTACTGCAAAAAGACACATGAGCTGGTAAAGCCTATATAAAAATGCATTTGTGGCAATAAATGGAGAGTGCCGTTTGTACTTAAGAACTTGGTCTATGTCGTTTGTCCATCTCAACCACAACAGATTATAACCCAGATTTTCCATTATTGCCATTGCCCAAGCTGCAAAGATGGCAGATTCCCAACCATCCTAATGCAAAAGATCTTCTCAGAAAGCTGTTCCTTATAAATACGGGCTTCCCAAAGTTATCGGGGAGACTGTCTCTCTGCTTTACTCAGTGATACTCAAGCACATGCACCTACAGCATTACAGGTATCTCCATAACAGTAATTTTCATTTTATGCTACGCTAGCCTCCTTCCTTTCCACACCAAAGTGCCCTCCTGCCCCCAATCACCGTCAAAGGCGCCAAGCAGCTCCCCTACCTTCACATCTCTGAACTTCTAGATGCCGCATCCTAAGTTGATTTTGGTTCCCAATTCCTCCTGCTGCT
The DNA here is from genome assembly GCF_964273445.1 of Streptopelia decaocto. Classification (NCBI taxonomy): domain Eukaryota; kingdom Metazoa; phylum Chordata; class Aves; order Columbiformes; family Columbidae; genus Streptopelia; species Streptopelia decaocto. Next base: position 9,010,132 of record NC_138664.1, read on the forward strand.
CCTCATTGTTGCAGCCATCACAGCATGTATGAGGATATGAGCCTGTGCTGTGGGATCTTCTGGAGAAGTTATCTACCTACATCTACGTACTCATACAAAGTGAGGTCACTCAAAGGTACCCAAAAGATCACTCACCAATACAACAGGGGGCCTCAATCTTGAATGACTCCCCTTGGTGGTGTCCCAGTCTAAGAAGGAGACCATCCACTGCAGAGCCACTACTCCCATGAAGAACAAATCCAGGCTGTTCTCCAGCAGCTCCATTTATAGCTTAATTGAATCTGAGCGGTGGTCATTTATGGTAGTGGTCTGGAACCTTCTCTCAACCAAGGCATTTCATTGGCCAAGGGCCCTGTTTGTCAACCAAGGGGCGGGTACATGACCCTGGTGGTCCATCAGCTGGTGCTTTTGGGGATGATGAGCGCATCTGCCGTATGAGCTCTTCACACAGCAAGAGGGAATGGCTTTCCCTGAGCTTTTGAACACCTTTAAAAGGACCATTGTGGGATTTTTCACTCATTTGCATCAATTACTGTGAAATCATGATGTGAAAATCTTCACATTTCGAAAAGTGTTTGACTCTTTCCAGGATTTTTTTGACACGCAGGCTGCTCAGTCTGGGAATGATTACCTTGCAGAAGTTGTACCTCGTCCATTGACTCACTAGGCCCATCTCGTGCCTAGCTTAAAATCTGCATAATGAGCAGCAAACCATTTGCCTTGCAATCCATTCTCCTGTTCAAAGCTTCTCATGTGCCAGGTTGCTGTTTTTTAATCACACAAAATGGTATGTATTAATGAGCTCTGAAGTTACATAAAGATAGATCTAAAGCGTAAAAACACTAATATGCCCTGTAGCATTCAGTGCTTTGAACACGGAATGGCATCTGTGTGAGAGTGTGATTGCATGCAGCTATGGAAACCGGTGCCAGAAAATGGGGAAATGCTGAGCAAGTAGTGCAAGATTGGAAAAAAAAAAACCACTAAGCAAAACAAAACACAAACCTGGCGACAAAGATATTTTATTTGCATAAAAAGGCCTAGTTCGCTAGCAGCCTGAATTTGCAACTTTCTGCTTTTAAAAGATTCTTTTCTGGTTCTGCTGGCAACATGTAGATTGTCTTTTTCCTGAAATAAAATCTCCCTCTCCCTCCATCCCCCAGCAGAAACGAAGGGCCAGCCGGTTCCCAGGTCAGCTGGGGCTGCTCCAAACTGGACAAGTTTTGCAAGCCTGGAAAAGCGCAGGGCCTTTCCCCATCTTTGCGTGCATCCTGAGCAATTTCCTTCTCATTTCCAGATGGTGCCAATTAAGAGTAAGAACCCCTTGTTAACAAAACAAGCACAATCTGAGACTTTAATGAATAAAACTAGAGTCATATAATATGCCCAAGAGAAGCCAAAATGAAAAGAACGATTGCAGTTGGCCAACACTTCGGTTGCTGGGTCTTAAATTTGTAAAATGCTAGGGTTGGAGATTTTATTTTTAATACTAAAGGCTGCCTTCTACTGCCGAGTTCAGTGGGATTATTTTGAGGCTTAAAGATAAGCACTTGGATAAACCATTGCAATCAGTGACTGAGGTGGGACTTAAGCAGTAAAGCTGGGCCATATGTAATTCATATTAGAAGGTATTTTTCTCATATATTATTGAGTTCATTTTATTAATTGGTAGTTGGTAATCAGGAGTGCATCCATGCTTTCAAAAAAAAAACAAAAACAGATTGTCCTGGCTAGAAGAGCTCACCAAAGAGACATAACTAAAACCGCTGCCTAGAAATGGCATCTACATGAACTCAGGCTACAAAACAGATTTGCATGTTTTATGTCACAGGGAGACAATTAACTTTCTTCACAGATTACCCAAGGATGTAATGGATGATCTGTCACTTGAAAACCTTACCTCGAGGGTGAGCACCTACCTAAAGAACATTCTCTACCACTGCTATGTGCAACTTTTCTCAGTTCACAGACTTCTGAAAATATTTCTATGGATGTTTCAGCTCTTGGGTAGCAAACCTTTAGGTTGCCTTGTTTGCATTAGTTACCATTTCCTGACTCTGCACAAATAAGTCATGAACTCTGGGATTTGTGGACCACAGTCCACAAAAAAAGGTCACTTTGCTCAATCCAATGTTCTGAAGTTGATGGAAGACTTATGGAAAAAATCCCCCTGTGTGGTGGAAGAGGTCTTTCTGACCATACAGTCTGTAAGTCCAAAAAGATATGTTGGAAGTAGAGTTGAGAGGAGATAACCAAGCGAATGTTGGATAACCTTTTCCTTTAATAATTTATTTCTGTGTTGGGAAATATACTGCAGTATTTTCATATTTGTAAATGCTTGATTTTTTTGGTATGATGGTATTCAAAGCCTGAGCACATACCAGCTGGTAGGATACTACATCAAAAACCATACCATGCCCATCATAGCATAAGCCTGTTAAAAAAACAAAGAAACACAAATATTTCAGGCTATTCTATGCCAATTTACAATATTTGCTTCCTTTCTTCCATGAAGCAGCAGCATGGAGCAGAGCAGGTTTAACACATTTACATCACATGAGATGCTCCAGTCTTCATGTGAAACCCTACAGTCTCCTGGCCAAGAGGTGGCACTGGAGAAACACACTATAACTAGTTAAGAGAGGGGTGGGCTTTTCTCCCTCCAACTTCTGATCTGATCTGCACAAATGTTGCTGCTCTGAGCACATGACAATAAATAAAACCCAGTTCAAGTTTCTCGGCACACACTGTAATGTTTGGGCATACACTGCATCGCGCTTGGGCTTCACTGAAGAGCGGGCAGTTCCACTTGCAGAGGGAGCTGTAACCCCGAGCGTAAACCCCTGAGGTTGCCTCTCCATAACTCAGCAGCACTCTTGTCCGTATCCCTCTTGAGCTGCCAGCTGAGGAGCCTGTGAACATAATAGGTGCTTAGTCAGGAATGGGATCACCAGGCACTTCTGTTCAGTGCAAACGAGAAACGCTCACAATGATCACTTACAACATGATATGGGAGCTAATGAAGGACATGGGAGATCAGAGCAGTGACGCTGGGCAGAGCAGAGGTCCATCTAGCCAAGTGATTTCAGATGTCCAACAATGAGTATGGAGAAAAAGTAGGTAGCATAGGAGAGTATTTTGTGGCACACTCTCCCAGAGGCTTCCTGAAGCAATGGATGCAAGCAGATCATCAAGTCTAACACCCACCAATTTCCAACTGAGTCTCCTTTTTAAACCTCCTGTTCTCCCCACCCTGAAACCACTAAGCTCATAATGTGGCTTGGGAAGCCAAGCAGACATGCTCCAAGCCTGTCCTGAGAGGATGAGCCTCTGCTCATGGCATGAGGAGACCCAGGACAAAACTTTAAACTCAAAGCTCCCTTTGAGGGTCATGTAGCTCCTCATCAAGTCCTCATTGCCAAGTTTTCTGAGAAATCATAAAGGTCTTATCTGTTCTGACAGTGAGGTGACTCCCGCAAGCTCAGAGACAACTTCTGCTTCCCAAACCCCAAGAAGACAAAACTGGGTAGTTCTCAGCATCCCCTGTAGTTTGTACAGCCTCCCAGGTTCTTCATGTTTTATTTGCTTTGTCTTTTCTCACTGAGGTGAGACAAGGAACACAAGAAAGATTCAGCAGATCACAAAGTAGCAAACAAAAAGGAGGAGTCTAGGAAGGCAGATGGGAAAGATCCTTCCATTTAGGAGGAAACCTTGATGTTTTGTCCAGACGGGAGTCAATTTAGAAAGCAGATTAATACCGTACACAGGGACTTCTGAGCTAGCAAGCTGAGCTGTGCTTCATACTGCAATCAAAAAAATTAGAGGCAGCAAAAGGTTACATCATCCAGGTCTTAATCCAGAGATACACGCACTAAAAAATGTGGCACATGGTTAAATGCTTTGCTAGGTCAGAGACCTAATTTGCTCCCTGCCAGTAGGGCTGTTCTCTATCATGGACATTGTTTGGGCTAATTAGACTCTGCTCCTGGCCATTGCAAGAGCAAAACCTAAGGCACAAATCCTTTGGCACTTCTAAGTGCTGTCAGCACTTCACAGATAACAACAAATAATAATAACAACCTTTGTGTTCGAGGTCTGTGCTCAGGGTGGTTTTGGGCGTGATCAGATGTGGCAAGGAGATTTCCAAGGCAATCACGACAGCCCCAGCCAGTGCGAAAGATGCCCCAGATATAAATCTGGAAGCAGAGTTATTTTTGTACACTTTTTTACCTCCCCTCTGCCTCCAATTTCTAAGCGTTCTCGTGGATCATCCCTCCCTAATTCTTGCACTCTAGATGCTAATCTGTGTCTTTCCTGGGTCTGATTTTAAGCTTATGAAGTACATTCGCTATTGCATGACTAATCTGCATGCACAATGAACTCGCATGCATCTACTCACAGTGGATGATGGTCACTAAGATGCTCTCCAGTTCCTGGATTCACCCACTTGTTGCAGCTGGTTTGCAAGTGTGCGAGGACGGGCCCATTGTGCACAGCTCCGTGTGCGTGGTATCCGATCCCCTTCCCTTGTGAGCACGCAGAATCACTGCTGCAACACAAACATTAGTAACGCCACGATGCTCACTGCACATGCAAATTCGACACGTCGTTGGGAATCTATTTTGTGCATGAAATTTCGCAATTGCTTTCCTGACAACACGCTCCTTCAGCACGGTCACAGCTTGTTTTCTGAGATCCAGGTTAATTTTTGAAGCCAGCTGAAACATCTCCTATTCCATCGCATAATGAAGAAACTTCATTTGCCTAAGCTACTACAATCATGTATTAAAGACCAGTAACATCTGGTTATTAACAATTAAAGTTTGTTTGCTCGTCTGCCTTCCCTTTAGTCTTTTTAAGCTGTTTGCAGCCTGGCACTACAATTTCTGGCTGGCGAGGGGCCGGCAGGCATGGCTGTGAACACTAGATGGCACTTGGCAGCAAGAAAGGTTAAGAACTTAGGCAACTAAACGAAAACCTCATTTACTGTCCTCATTCGCAGGGCAAGTGTCCTTGCCACCTCGTTGGTCCTAATTCAGCGTTTAGTCCACAGGGAAAAACCTGATGGGTTCTCAGAAAAATCCTCACCTTCACCAAAGGATAAATCTCTGGTGACGTGGTTATTTTATGATGAGCTCCAGCTTTTATTAGTATCAAACTACTTTATGTTTTGCTTCAAGTTGGAGCATGTGCAAGGAGCATCTGTATGATAATGGCTACGCCAGATACTCCAAAAGCTGTAAATCTTCCTCCTGATTAAAAGACATAAACACACCCAGCAATGACCTTGTTGCCATTCACCAAACTGCTGCATCAGAAAATGAGGATGCTGCTTTAGGTTTATAGGTTCCTTCTGCCTCTCACACTGGGCTGAGTCTTGGATCATTTCAAAGGGCCAGATGTTGTCCTCAGCTCGTGCCTGGAATTTACTTGCCCAAGACGGGCTGAGCGACACTGTGTTACAGCCAAACCGTGATGAAGCAGAGAGAAAATGGTCCAGCCTGGCAGAACGGACTCTTTGAAACAGTGACAGGGAGACATGCAGGTGCCTCAGCCTCTCCTCTGGGTTGGCTGAGGACAAGGAGCTGCCATTTTCCCTGCTGACACATGGAGCTGATCCCAGGGCCAGCATTTGTGTGAACGTGGCTCCTTTTATTTATCCCTGAGGCTACCCTGGAATAATAACCCACAGCCAGCCCCAGCCTGCCTTGCAGAGCAGGTACGTGAACATGGTCTGGAGCATCCTCCTCTGCCTCTCCTGCAACCTGAGGTTTCACCCCACCCTCTCCCAAGTCTGGCCTCCAGGCAGCACCCAGCCCAGCACCCCAGAAAGCAGGCTGAGGCCATGGTAAACAACTTGCTCCTATCTATTTAGGTGCAAGGCTAAGCCACCACAGATTACACGGTAAATATGATGCGTAGAAGGCTTGAGATTGCCCTCAAGACTCAGGTTATCCATGGGGAGCTGCAAGTGCCCACCCTCCCGGCCCACAGAGAGCTCAGTCCCCAGAGCCCCTTGCCAGGGATGCCCTTCGGGCTGCGGTCACCGAGCGCAGGGCAGCAACAGCAGAGCTGGCGAGCTCAGCTCTACACCCAGCAGAGCTGAACGGCCACATCCTGCTGTGCAGCGCGCAAACAGCCACGCTGCGCGCTGCCCTGAGCCAATGCCCTTCTTCACCTCTTCCTCCAAGACATCTCCCAGATCACATCCAGGCTAAATCTCCCACTAGTGCCACTTCACCTGTTTTGGAAACCTTTTCATGCCTTTTACAGCCATTATTCCTTCATCCTTTTGATAAGGCATCCACCTCAACTGACTGTTAGCTGTTGCTGCTCCCTTGGAGCTGCAGCTCTGCTGCCCAGCCTGGTCTTTCCCAAGGTCTTTCTTAGCTACTTTGAAAATAGACAGTGCACTTCCCACCTTTTGTAGCTTTCTCTCTCTCTTTTAAATAAAAGATTTCTATGTTGGTCTTTTTTCCAGACATCACCTGGATTATTTTTTGTCCTCTCATTCTTTCCTCTCTCCTCACCTAGGCCAGTGTTTCATTTCTTTGAAGTATTTCTTCTGCCTTCCTCCATCAGATCACTTGGCCACATCCTCTTTATTTTTCCCCAGTCACCTGTCTGCTGTCTCTAGCTCCCCTCCAACAACTTGCCTTCCCCCAAAGTATCAGCCACACAGTTTCAAGTTGTAGAAGAAACACTCACACATCTGCACAGGTTTCTCTTATTCCAGAAAGAGCTGAATGATTCGCAAAAACAATTCCAGTTCCTGACGCTACAACAAATATTGTCCTCTTCTAACTTAGTAGCTTGAATTCACATTACTCTCTCTTGCTTACTGCTTTAAATATCGTTTCCTAGCCCCTCAGGCAAATTCCAGATGACTTTTGTCTAAGGACTGCATAGAGATCTTGACACTGTACCCCAGACACACAGCTGCGGCCGAACAGCACCAGTAACTACCAACATGCTGCTGCGGGCCTCCCCCGATGGTGGTGGCTTCATCAGCGATGGCAGGGACAGAGAAACAGAGGGCAGTGTCACCAGAAAGGCGCTGGGCTGGAGCCGGGATGGTGCCACACGTCAGCAGCACCAGTCGTGCACGGGACCTGCCTGGGTTGCCAGCCGGGAGAAGGGGAAGCCCCGGCACTCGGTGCCGCAGAGCCAGGCGCTGGGCTGGAGGTTGGCTGGGCAGGCGGCTCCTCGCTGCCAGCACTGACACCAAACGCTCACGGCTTCCCACACAACACCCACTGCAGAGCCTCATCCAGCTTGAAAGAAAACCCTCCAAACCAACGAACCAACCAACCAACCAACCAACCAACCAACCAACCAACCAACCAATCATAGCGTATTCTGCCATTCTTTCTCATCGCAGACTATAGCCTCATTAACCTAATAAAGATGCTTCAATCTTCTTTCAGTTCGGGAGAATTCTCCCCATTGTTTCCACAGAAATCTCTCTGGATGTGCTGCCAAGAGCATGCATTTGCTGTTGCTTTCCAAGTTGCTTGAAATAACAAAGAATTATCCTTACAATTAAGATCAGGCCGTACAATTAAGATACATGCCTTAAAAGAGTTATTATTCTCTGCTAGAGATGTATTGTTCTTCCCCATTTAATTTTATTTAGTTTTTTTAGTGGATGCAAGAGTTATGCTGTCATTTATGGGAGAAGAAGGAAGCAGCAGCTGCAGAGCTGTGTACATAAAATAAACACAATGTGGATGAAGCTATCAGAAGCTCAGATTTCAAGGAGGAGAGGGGGAGGATTGCTTTTAATAAGATCTTGTGTCAGTAAAGTTGTGAGATGGAACGGCAGGGTCTTACCCTATTAAAAACGAGACTGGGAACAAATTCTTCTCTTTAATGAACAGCAGCGTTAGCTGCATGCATACAGACAGAGGGCTTAATTTAAAAAGTAAAAAGCAATTTGGTCATTCATGTTCAGACTTTGGGCAGCCCACAGAGCATGCCGAACACGCTCATTTCTTTTTAACCCTTTGACTGCAAGACCTGTACAGCATGGAACAGGCAAAGCCAGGGTGTATTTATCCCGTTGAACAGGCAGTGGCTGATTCCAGGCAGGAGGCGAGAGTCCCGCTCCCAGCTCTGATGCAGCTTTGCTGGGTGCGCTGGGGTGAAGCGTTTCACTCACCATCAGTACAGAGATGCTGATGCGATCGACGGCTGCTACTTGTTTATTTATCTGTATTAAGGCAGCGACTGACTCAGAACCCCTTCCAAGCACAACAGCACCCTCAGCCTGCAGCCACCTCTTGTCACGCATCCAGAACCAAGGGGCCCAGGGAGCCCAGCCAGCCAAGCACTGTCAGGTTGGATGCTTTATAATAAAGCCAAAAGCATTTTGTAACGGAGCCAGATTCACCCACAGGTGATAACAGTGATAACCCACACGGTCCCGCGGTCTGTCGCCGCCCGCTCAAGCAGCAAACCTCAGTCACAACAGAGCTGCGCGAGCTCTGGGCAACTCTGAAACAACCGACCACGGCTGTGTTTTCCTAAACACATGCGTACACACACACAGTTCTATTGCAGGCATTATTTCAGTAACAGTATAATTGTGCAAAATATGTAAGTATTTTCTGTAATTGTATAATCACCATGTAATTATATAGAGAAGAAAATATAAACATACATTAAACAGGTGAATGCATTTATTATTCAAATATAAATTTCAGTGGTAACTGAAATTGCACCAGTCTGTACATGTGTGTGTAATTAATAGAGGATTGAAATGAAACATGTTGCATTTGTATAAATACCTGATACAGCTAAGGACACCTTTGGACTGAGATCACTGTCCCGCCATAAATAAAAGCATCAGAGGATGCCAGAAGTGCATCTGCATTAGAGGCCACTGCCAGTCTCAGGCTCTCACCCTCCTCTGCTGAAAAAGGAATAGTTAGAGCTTCCATTGTGCAGCTGCAGATGCACAGTGAGCCCTCCTCGTGCAAGGAGGTGACCACAACATCTTATGCTGGAGACTGTGCAACCACCGCCTAGACCTCTTAGACCCAACAACCTGGCCTGATAAAAAGTAGTACAGAAATTCTGAAGGAAAAAGTGGTTAGATGTTTGACCTCCTTTCACCCCCGCTTCTCCTGACGTCAGCTGTAATCGGCCACTGGAGGCAAAATCAGGCCTCTTGGGTTTTATGTCTCATCTAGAAGAGCCATATTCCAGAAAAACAAACCCATTAGCCCAAGCATCTTCCAAGAGAAATATTTTATCATATGGAACGGCTCAGGGATTCAGCCTTCAACAAGGACTTTGTTTCGATCACAGATGGGATCTTGGGAACTGTACTAAATCACAGATGGTATATTTTTTCCTATAATTCAGAAAATGGGCTATTTCCACTGCTTGCCGGGTTTTTTTCCCTTCTCTGATTTTTATATTTTGCACATAGCAATTGCAAACATCATACAATTTTTTAAAAGGGCCCTTGAAAACATTTTCTTTTAATGATGCATGTAATCTTTTCCTGTTCAGTAAATCTACCACCAAAATGTCATTCTTTTCAGAAATTAAAACATACTTAATTTTAATAGGATTGCATTTATGTTTTATAGGCTTTGCTTATTTATCTTCTGTGTCATTTCTGTTTTCTTGGATAAGCTCGACATTCCCTAGTTATCTCTTGAAATATTGCCTCAGCCAGGAGTTTCTGCCTAGACCGAGACATGGCAGCTTCTGCTGCCACCCACTCGTGGGCCATGGGCAACGGGCAGGTCACATATTCCTACTCCTCACAGTCTGTGTTATCTTCATTCTGGACCAGGACCCCATCCGACCCTTGCCCTTGACTGCAGTGATGTATTTAGGTGCCATATAAAAATCCCTGTGCAGTCAAAGGAAGAGGACGGGAGGAAGGAAGGGGAAGAGGGAGACCAAGGAGCATCCCCTGGCACATCACGTTCTCTGGAGAAGGATCCCTATCGGTTTTCTATGTAGGAAGCCTAAGGCGGGCAGGTACTTCACCCAGTTTGGGAAGGGAAAGGAATTTGGACATCCTCCAAACAACTTAGTCTTGAAACAACAGATGGAAACAGAGAGATATGGGGGTCCACGAACAGTCAATGAGATTGTGATATGAGTTTGCATAATACATGCCCGTCTCTGCGCATCAGTGCATCTCCTCTTTCTAGCTGCTAAGTGACATAAAAAAAAGCCAAAATTACATCTAATATTTGCAGAAATTGCTTCATTGCTTTCTCGAGTAAACTGCTGCTATAGCTGGCACAGAGCTTTTATTTGTTTGCTGGTAGGAGAGGAGGACAGCCTATACAATACGAGTAAGAGAAAAGGCAGCTATGAGCAAATCTCTCTGTTCAACCACGATCCAAAAAGATTTAGAGCTCCACATGTTGGTATCAGTATGGTAACAACCAGGCTCCTACCAGCACCATGCTGTGATCCAACCTCTGGGGATCCTCTCCTATATCCGTTTAACTTTTCCACCTCATTTGCTGTCACAAGATGCTCAAATGCTGTTGTCATTTTGTTTCTGTTTTGTATTTACTGATGTTATCAAACATTACACTTCACTGGAGGGTAATCTAGGCAGCATTTCATGCCCTCTTCAATACAGAGCTGCTCAAACATGTGTCAGCCCCAGAGCCGAACAGCAAATCAAACCCGGACTCCACGCAAGGCACCCGTAATTTTTCCACTGGACTTTGAATCAGCCTTTTTAAGAGCATTTCTAATTCACATTAAATCAGGATCAAATGATCCTTTGGCACTGATAAGAGCTTGGTATTGCGATGACACTGAATCATGCTCCGGCTGAGCTCATGGCATATATGACCTACACAGAACCAGGTTTGCTGATTTTTCTGAGCCTTGGGAAATGCCCACAGCAATCCCCCAGGATCACAGACCACAGTTCTGACCCACCAAAGAGCACCTCCAAATCCCACCATCCATGCTCGAGCCTCAGATGTGACCAGCCTTACTAGCACATTCTAATTGTACAAAATCCAGGACCTCACTTCAGATCCTTACCAACATACATTTCTCACACACCCACACCGTTTTTCAGGGGAAAATGCACGTCTAACGTGAGGTCTCAGAGGGAGAGCAGCCATGTTTGGCACCTCAGATCACACAGAATTGACAGCATGACGAAAACCCTGAGAACACGGTCCCCCCACGCGGGACCAGAGCAAAGGCCTTGGATTGGTCCAGTGCTGCTGGGGAGGTAAATCCACTGCCTGCTCATTAGACGGTCTCCTGTGTTCTGTTGATCAGAAATTAGGGACTTCTAGGATCAGGGGTTGCTTCTGGACCACCATGTTTCACAGCCAGGAAAGCATCTTTCCTCCACTCATTTTGTCCTCATTTATTGTTTCTGTTGTTGGCCTGAGTTTTTCCACAGCCTTCCGTGGCTTGCTCTACTATTTAAATGTGCGTTGTGTGAAATAACATTCCTTTGTGAGAGGGTATTTTTTGGACTCTCATGGTACGCTGCTAAAGTGTCCTTCTCCCAAGTCTCCCTTATGTAGAATTGTGCCATACTACTGGTTTGGTTGCCTTTTTGGCTGACAGTGTGAACAAGCCAGGAAAGTGCCCAGATATCTGTATTTTTCACAGATCCAGGATGCTGAGTAGCCAGTGAAAAGGGGTGTGTGAGGGGCAGTCTGAATGCATCTCTGAAGTCTCCCCATGAGGGAGCTCCACAGCTGGAATGGACACTGCTGTCGGAATTTAACGCTGTACACCCTCTCCCATATGGCCCAACTATTCAGCCTTTAGGAGGGTGATGTGAATATGAGCCTAAAGGTTTTAGATACAGTGAGTTTGTAGTCATGCCACACATGATTTAGTGAATAACTGATGTAAGGCAAAAAGATGGCAGGGCTCTGTGATCTAACAGCTGTGCAAACAGGCGAGAGAATTTAAAATTCAGGAAGCTGTATCTCCAGGAAAGCATTTAAAAAAAAAAAAATCCCTAGTGTCACATCTGGTGGCATCAAATTGTCATTATGACATGGTATTTAAGATGATTTAACGGGTTTATTGCCGAGTAAGAACCTTGGAGTTTGCTTAAACTACTGTGCATTAAAAGGATGTAACTCTTTAAATGATATTCTGACAAAGTACTGCCTAAAGAGTTCATTATCTTTCAGGAACACACACGTATGTACATCAGCATGTGTGTATATCGAAATAAATAGCTCAACAGACAGATGAATAGAGCTGCACATCTACATGCACATGTATTTAACGATAAACTACAAGAGACTCACATGCGTTGTGAGAGCTAGATTTTGGAAAAATACATTCACTCCCCTTTCTCTTCCACACCTCCTACATCCATACAGCAGGCAAGATTTCTGTCCACCTTAATTACTTCTCACTTAGGGCACTGAATCAATGGGAGGTTTTGAAACAAAGAACTCAGCTACTAAAAACAGCCTGGGAAAGTGCCTAGGAAAGTTTACTGATTATAGAGGACTTCTAAGAAAAGTTGTCCAGAAAAAGAAAAGGTGTCTCTTCTCTTGCTGAATATTTTTAATGTGACTTAGCGCTTCTCTCACCTTTAGTTCCCGGAACAGTTCTCATTTCCTCTGAATGTTCTGACTTCTTATCTCAGGCTCTTTCAGCTTGTTGATTTTAAATTCAATCTGGCTAATTCAAATTCAAGGCACACTGCTCCTGAAGTCTTTCGCCGTTTTCTCATTCCACGGAACGGGGCTGTTAATGGTATGGGGTTTTGTCAGCGAGGAACGGTGCAAACTTCCTTTTACACTTATTCCTTTCAGACTAGATTGACACGACACGTTGCAAGGCAGTCAGACAATCTTGCTCTGGGTGTCTAACTCGGGTGGTTCTTTCTCCACTGACTGCATACAGATGAGAGGTTTCCAACCGGAGGTGTTCTGATGTGCACCTTGGTTAGATGCCTTAAGTGAACAATAAGGATCTCAGCCTGCAAAATCATACGACAGAGCAGATTTGTGCAACTGGACAAATTCCTGAACAATTCCATCAAGTCACTGTGAGCTTTGCCATCATCTATGGCAATTTTCCACCATCAATGCATTTACCTTTTTTGCATGTGAATAAACTGTCAAAGCATAGTCTGCCTCTGCTAGTCAACCCTGTGTGTGCGTCATGAACACAAAAAAAAAGGCTGTTTTTTTCCAATCCAGGCTGAATTAGCTGTTAGGATACCAGAAGTGACCTAGACAGAGTAGCATGGAGCTTCACATGTCCCGAGTGAGCCAGCAGAGCTCTGCAGTGACGCTGTGTGTGAAGAGATGTCTCCACCTGCCCTTCCAGGTGGGTCTCTGCTGATGATCCCCACCAAACAGCTCAGGGCTCTTACCCTGTAACACTTTGCTACCTGTTTACATGTCTGACTTTAATTTCTATGTCTCTGTAACAAATTAGATTTCTTTTTCACTTATTTTTTTCCTTTGCAAAACCCAGTTCTTACAAAGGAAGAAGGAAGCAAGAGTTTGTTTCTTCTGAAAACAAGTCAGCTTCATTTAAACCTCAGAAGGGGTCTTCAACAGCTAAAGGGTTGGTTCTTCTCTCTTTTTTTTTTTTTTCTTTCAGTAAGGGTTTGAGAGTGAATAATTGGAAGAGGGAAAAAAATAACCTCAGGTTGTATATTGCCACTTTCTCTTGCATTGCAGTTAATGCAAACCTTTGATTAGCCTGCTGAAGAGACCACACATTCAATAATTTGAAGCAAAAGGTTAATGGTGTTATTACAACTATTATACCTTTTAAAATCATTATCCTCTTGTTTTTTATGTCTATATTACCTTCACCTTTCCATGAACCCACTTTACCAGCTGTTTCCCTCTGTCATAAAGTTTGCTGAACATCATCCTAGGAATAGGGTAAATGCCATGTTTTATCAATCAAGCCTAAGGGAATTCTCAGCTACTCATAACCCAAACTGTAAAGGGAGATTATTACAAACTTTCTATTTTGATTTTTAAATTGGCCATGAGTGAAATATCCACTTAATGTCAAGGTGCAAAATGTTGCAGTTATGACACCATCTTTCTAAGAAGTTTTACAGATTAGAGAAGTATGAAAAATGAAGACTTTGAAGTGACTAATCAATTACAATTAATTTTAAATTGGTTATTTATTAGAAGGACAAATAGTCGCAAGCAAAAATGCACAGATTGATCAAAACAAAGATAATGTGCTAAATCAAGGTGATAACCAGCCCCATTTCTAAAGCATCTTCCCAACTTAGAAACCTAAATCCTATTGACTTTAAAGAAGCCTTCTGCTCCTATCCCTCATACTGGAAAATGTCAATTGACTTTCTAAAATTTCAGGGTGAGACTGACCTCCAGATCCATGACAGCATCTGAGATGTATCTGAAAACACTCCTTTCTCTCCAGAGACACTAAGAGGATCCACATTGCCTGACTGCAGCCACCTCAAATTAGTTGCTCCATCAACATCTGAGCTAAATCTTTGCTCTTTATAAGTTAATACCCTGGTGCAGTTGTTTTACAGTTGGCATCTTCTGTAATCCATTTCTACATTTTTCAGATCCTGTGGACACTATTAGGCACCATCTCCATCAGTTACACACAGAGCTCAAGGTCTAAGGTTGGGCCTAAGAAGACCTTCTCCACATCTAAGAAATTTCCAGTGAACTTGAGTAAAAAAAAAAATAAAGTGTAGAGGAAATTGAAGGCCTTAAAACAATCAAATTTTATAAGTGCTCAGACTTCATTATGCCAAATAAAAATATCACACTCTTCCTGGAATTTGAAAAGAATCTGTTAATGATAATGCCTCTACATGAAAATACATTCTTTGCAGAATGGCAGCAGTGCAGCATTTACTGAGCTCTTAGTAAAATAAATGAAGTGCTCTGTGATTGCTTCCTTTGAACATGTTAAAATACAGGTAGTGCATACTAATGTTTTCCAACAATAGCGTCTATCAGGGAAAAGCTGTGATCTGTACAGATATTTATGCAGAACAAAATGTAGGCTCTGCCTATGCCATTTTTATAATCATGGATGCAGAGGAGAAGTTAATGCCTGTATATCTTTGAGCATTGGTGGCAGCAGGAGTGAGACATTTTCTTTTTTCTCTTTTTTTAAATTATGAACATTTTGCTACCAACTTTTGAGTGGTAATTCAGGAAGAGAAAAGGGGAAAATTTGTCACGTGAAAGACGTAATAAGAAGCAAATTCCCACTACAAAAGTCTTATGATTGACGTGGTCTTGTCATTATCATTGAAAATAATCTTCTGGTGTGTTATAATGACAAGAAGATGTGTAATGTTATTCTGATACAAGAAAAGACTGTGTACATTCATTGATCCAAAGAATTCTAATTCATCCCATAGAGGAAGATAAGAATCACAACAGCAGGCAGTTAAAAGTCCATCTAGCCCTGTATCCTGGCTCTGACAATGCCTAATACTTCATATTTCAGAATAAAGCATCCAAATCGGAGCTACATTGTGAGCACTTCTAAAAATGAACAGTATTAATAGTGTTCTTATCTGCTGTGCTTTGCACGGCTAGCTGGCCATTATTGCCTTCCACAACAAGTTACTGTAGCAAGCAAGTTTTATGTGTGTTCTCTTGTTCTTTTATAAATATGTATTTATGCATACATGTATATACGCATGCCTATAACACACAGATAATACATACCCATGCAGCAAATTATAGGGAGTCCTAACCTTTTCTTACATTTAAGAATAATTTGTGTATTTTATTTTAAAAGGAAATACAGCCTTAACTGGCTATTGCCAGCCCAGCTTTTTAATTTCTGTTTT
The DNA here is from genome assembly GCF_964273445.1 of Streptopelia decaocto. NCBI lineage: Eukaryota > Metazoa > Chordata > Aves > Columbiformes > Columbidae > Streptopelia > Streptopelia decaocto. The sequence goes on from NC_138664.1 coordinate 9,025,940, forward strand.
CATCACAGCTTGAACTGATTACCCACAAATTTCTTCAAGACATGTCTAAATATTTTTAAATGTGGTTAACCCAGCTAATGGTTTTTAAAAGCCACCAATTCAAATACAAACTCCTAGCTTTGGGAAAATGTGCCTCATAATATGAGGCATAAAAGATTCAAACTCTTTGGCTTATCAAATGAAAGGTTTGGGAGGGTGATAACTCTTGACAGATATCTAGAAAAAAAATCAGTCAGATTATTTGACCTCATACAAAGTAGCAAAACAATTCCTTATTATTTAGAAACTAATAATTTCTGCCTTGAATTAAGACACCATTTCCTTGCAGCAAGATGAATAAAAACCAGCGGTGACTAGAAAGAGTTAATGGTGTTGCCATGTGCTGGCACCTATCTGGCGAGATTCAGTATCCTTCTAGGATGTGTGGTCTGATCCAGTGTTTGTGGGACCCTTTGCTCATACACACATGAAGGGGGAGGAAGATGAGGCTCAAAACGTCCTGGTCTCCCCAGGGCCTGTGAAACTATTCGCGAGAGATGCAGAGTCACTTCCATAATGGGACATATTCATAAAAGGTGCAGCTCTACCCTAAGACAATAATTATAATCAGATTTCATGCTTTGCAGCATCAGCTGGTTACCGGTAAATGTAAGAGGATTTTTCCCTCTAGGTTTGTTAGTCAGCATCCATCGCTGGGGGTGTTCGACCTCCCTCCAAAGCACCGGAGGCAGGAGCTCGATGTCCTCTCTTGAACACCAAGAATGTCCTTGGTTGACATGATGAGATGACTTGCTTACAGGTTCAAGGTTATTCTGGTCACCAGATTTTAGGGAAAGGTTGTTAAGGAGCTGGGTTATTTTAGGGTAGGCACTGCAGTTATATATGATGACTGAAATATTGGCTCGGCCTGTAAGCTTGAGCAAAAGCAACCAAGGAAAACTCAGTAGCTTGTGATACAGGCTAAGCCTGACCAGATGGACTTCACTCTGGGCAGATCCTACAAAACTCCAAACCCTTCTTTAGTGTTATGAGGAAAGAGGTTTCACATCTTGGAGCAAGTTCTGCTACTCCAGGCATAGGAGGCTGAGTATCTGAACGTATCTGTGCAACTTCTCAACATCATCCTTTCCCTTATAACATCCAAAAATATGATAAGAAGCATAAATCCTTTTTTTAAGACAGCATCATACTGTGTCTTGTAGTGCAAATGATGCTGAAATAGCAACAAAAGCCAAACAACAGTGTTCTAAGTTAAAGTCGCATTCCCACCAGTAGAGTTCGACTGCAACCCCAGGCTGCTTGTGTTCTGCCCATCATCCCACTCCCACAGACTGCTGACTCTCCTTTCATTCCATTGTAGCTTTTACTCCACATTCCTTTTTGGCATAAAGCATTCCATTACCTCTGTTTCCTGCTGAAGTAATACCTTTACTAAGCCTGGGCAGTAACAGCAGCCATCAGAAATGGTGTTGCAAAAAACAACAACAACAAACAAACAAAACCTGCTTCACATGGAGCACTTCTCCATCTGTTAACTGCTCTGTTGCTGGAGCATGCCCAGAGCACATAACGTGTGAGTGACTTCTTTAACCAGATGCTGACCAGCAAATAGCGCACTTGGAACTATCTACAATTACTTTGAATATGCCATCTGTGTTTTCTGAGATATGATCCCACACTGTTGCTTGGTGTGAACTGGTAAGGCTGAGGAGTCACCACAAGGCACAAATTCCTGTTTATGGGAATGCTCTAGTTCAGATCCAGGCAAGAACTCCCCTTCAGTGTGAGGTTTTCTGGTATGAGATTTGGGTTCATCTCAAGTTCAAACTTCTCTAGTTTAAATTAAAAAAGGCACTTTACAAAGCCCTCAAAACCCTCGAATTACAGCTCATGGTAGGAACCAGCTAAAGCAGCACATAACTAAGAACCCAAATAAGTCTGTTAATTCCCGTTTCCCATTCTGGCTATTCATTCCCTTGAGCTGGAACACCAAACCACGATCCACACATGAATAATGCAGCTGCTGTTTCAGACTTGATTCAACAGCAGAAATCTGTATCCTCCCTCTTGTCAGATATTTATAGGAATATTTCTGACCACCTTGCTTTGAAGTCAGAGTCACTGAAATGCAGAGGGGTACACAGCACAATTGTAGGAAGCTCTTCCTCCAGAGGAGCACTTCCAGAAGGCCACTCTAATTGTACAGACGCTGCTAACCCCAGTAAATCTTTCTGTCCTCAGGGGACACCGGGATGAAGGGATGTTCTAACCACATCCATTTTTCTCTACTCAGGCTCCTTGCAAAGCCTGTAGCAGCTGTAAACAGCCAAAGCCTCCCTGATGCGGTCCTCTGCTGCCCAGCTGAGTGCTGGATTTAGATCACTTTTATCTAGGGGAACGAGCTGTAACAGAACCTGCCATCTGATTCACTAGAGAAATATGTAAGCAAACAACAGGTCACTCACGTGTTTTCTTTACCAGTGCATGAAACAACACGATGGTCCATCACGTGCTGGGATGCAATCCCCGTGTGTTGGGCTGGGAACTGGTATGGGGGCCCTTGCCCTGTGGGCAGGTTTGCTGCTGCCACCTCAGGAGACTGTTAGTCTGGAAGGGAGAGATCCTGGCACTGCGCTGCCACAGGAAGTGGAAAGGATCCTTCACAGTTGGCACCACAACCCTTGCCTCTAATCCAGGGATGAGATGCACCTCTCCCACCCCTCGGAAGGTACGGACAGGGGAGGAGGCAGCTGTACGAACCACTCTGGTTCTCAGTCAACAGCCTGGTCTGACGGGCTGGGAACAAGCACCTGCCAAGATAAAATGTCCATCTTGAGACTCCCAGGCCAGTATCTCAGTATTTGCTTTTCTCAATGTACCACATACAGCACGATTCTTAAAAATACGCTTGCTGGTGTTTTACACATTGGCAGTGGTGACACATCAGACTAGCTGGGCACTGCATTTGGAAAAGCATCTCTGGCTCCTTGCAACTCCTATCAGTAAATGTCACTTAATTGTCTAAGAAAAATTTGGCTGACCTTTCCATTACTGGTAATAGAATAAAAGCAATAAAAGACTACATGTGACAGCAAGTGTCACCAATACCCATTTGTCACCTTCTTGTGCTGCTTGGGAGCACCGGGGAAAATTCACGCTCCTCTCTGGGGCTGCATTTTTGGCACAGCGCTGCTAAAGGAACTTGCTAGTAAATGGCCAGGAACTAGGGAAAGAAAGGAACTGTCTCCCATCCCTCCCTGTCCTGACTCCACAAACAAACCCAGAAGGAGGATTTCTGAATATCTGGCCAAAAGGTGTCACATTCTGAGGGCTTCTGTGGAAATTCAGGGTCCATAATATCTGGTTTCAGGGGTAAACATTGTTCTCACCCAGCTGCTTTCTAACATCTGTCAGACCTGCTGAGATAGTCAAAACTATTTGCAGATAAGGGATGAGGTGTATGGGCAAATTCTCCCCACCATGCAGAAACAATGTCAGTAAGGAGTTTACATACTGCTCACCACCTTTGTGAAACCTTCATTCAAGCAGAGCACACCTCAGGGCTCTTCCGCTGAACTCAGCTGCAGCTCAGTCACTGTTTTCTTGTCTGTTGGGTTTGGTACTGGGTGAGGCACTCGAACGGATCTTATGATACAGCAATCTCAAATAAGAAATCCACTGTTTGCAAACTAGCTGTTAGCAGCTCTCATAAACCCTTCTCAAAGTCCTCCTCCAGTAGCAGAAATAGCTATTCTCTCTCTAAACTGTCAGGCTATTGATTGAGATCAGGAAGGATCAGTTGGCAAACTCCTGGCGCTGGTGCCCGACTCCCAGTTAAGAGCTCTGTCTCAGTTCCCTTCCAGCAGGAAGAGGACAGCAAATACTCATTAAGTTTTTCACTTCCTTCCCACTCACAGCTTGGATCCCTGAAAAATACAGACCTACAGAGGTCACAGCTGCTAAGACCACTTCTTATCTTGTATCTTCCACAAAAATGGTTATGTATGTGTCAGGCATCCTTCCATGTGTGGAAACCTGGAAGCTATACGATACTTTCAAAAACTCTTCTGGCAGATTCAAGCCCAGATAGCCTATTACCAATATATGCACTGAAATGAGTTAAAAGTAATTGTTACATCTGGAGACCTGCACTGTCAGATCCATCTAACTACAGTGACCTGACCACAGCAGTAATTTCCAAATTAACCAGCATAAAGGATATTACCAGCTGCTGTAGGATGATGTTCTAGTTCCTGTACCTTCCAGATACGTCTGTGATTATTGCTAGTTCTGTTCACAGCTTTGAGGATATTTTCAAATGTGACCTTTCTTTGTGTATTCTTTACTCTTACAGGCTAACTTGTGCATTAATTAACTTGCTCAGGCAGCTCTTTCTTACATAATCCTTAATACAGTGGCAAAATATTTGAAATGAAAATATAATAACTCACGTTAATATATCTCTTGCTCTTTCACACATACGCCCCGTACAGAAATATCCAGTCACACACATACACCCACACTGTCTGAGTGTTCCTCTTCTGTTCCTCCCTTCTGGTTCATCAGAGACTAAAATAGCGGTGTGGTGGTTTCCACCATTCTTGCTGCAACTTCACTGCGTTGGTCACTTAAAATGTCTCATGCACAAGAAAATATTCTCGAGATGGGTGGATGAGAAAACCAACAACCCCATGGTAATTTCAACAAATTCTGGTCTTGGAATCTTGCTGAAAAGAAGTATATTAAAGGGCAAACAAATACCTGCAACAAGTATCATCTGACTGCAACAGAGCATTCCTATTAATTGTGTCCTTTATGGACTAATTGTTCAACTTATTCAAGTCTCTTAACTCTCACTAATTCTGTATAATGTTCTGTTTTATATGCAATTGTCCATGTCATTCATTTCCCTATCTTGCTCATTTGCATTTGCAAAGAATAAATGGGAGGCAATGTTCGAACTGTCTCACAATATCCAGAAGAGAATTAATTACTTTCACACAGGAAAAAAAAAGGAGATGTGGGATTTTTTTATCTTCTTCTATATGTACCATACTTCCAAAAACAGTTGCAAGAAATTGCACACACACATTGTACCTACGCAAATTTGGCAAATAGGCAAATATTCAGTATGCACAGCCAGGCACATTCTGTTTGCTGGCTACAAAACCTGATACTTGCTAGTGTAAAAACTGGATATAAGGGGAAAAAAAAATGAAAAACTAGACATTCAAGCTGTATTAGTTCAACTGAACTAAAAAATAAAGAAGACAGCATGATTTTATACACTTCAATACCCAACTATAATGCAACATTTGCAGTTTCTATGAAAAGCATTTCAAAATGCACAAAGGGATAACAATATCCAAAAAATATTTAACTACTCAAACAACCATCCTCTAGTTACATAATTCTTCATTCTGAGCTGGAGAACTCATGGCCAATGGCCCAAGTGAAGCTTGTTATTTCATCCCATCTGTAAACCACATTACTTTTGCCCATGTTATTATTGATTAGCACAGAGGTGTGCATTACCTTGTAGCCACCAAAATGTGCTCAAAAGACCTACCTTGCTCTAGCAAGGACAAGTTCTTCATCACAGAAGTAACCGTAAATATGAACCTACATTTCACAGGGCAAGATATCACAAAGGTATTCCAGGGATTCTGAGGAAGCCTGATGTTGTCCTGTCAGTTATTTAAAAGCCAAAGCCCTGAGTCTGGAAGACATTTTTTGCTAATTTCAGTAATTAACTGAGTCAGCTGGGAAACACCAGGCTGCCAGAGGGATGGAGGAATGCAGGAAGATGCAGCTGTCAGAAGCTTCAAGCAGGCAGATGACTCGGGCTGGGAAATGACTCCTCCATTCCCAATACAAATGCTGGCTGATCACTCCCTGTACACACCTTCAGGAAGATACATGGCTGCCAACTCGGGCAATCATAAAGTATGACATTTCCTTCAATAAAATTGATTTTAGTAGCTGTCTGGTATTTGCAAAGCATTTCGTTTTGTAACGCGTGTTGGGCTGGCTGTGGGTTGGATCCAGGGCACTGAGCTACAGCAGCCTCACTGCAGTCGGGCTGCTGGGTCTGGCCACGCTCGTCTATGAACACAGACACGTCTTCCAGTCTTCATATGGGTTCTGCGAGTTGTCCTAAGCTCATACTTCTAAAAGTTGAAAAAAACAGCAAACCTTGCATTTAAGCTAGTGGATACATCTTCCAAGTATTATCTATAGAACGTTCATACGGAAAAGTCGACGCCCCACTGCTCAGGTGTAACAGGACACGGGTCCGTGCAGCCCTTTAGTTACTGAACAGCGGGGTTGTAGAAACTTGAAGCAGAGCATCTATTGGCTTACAAAATGCAGGAAGGACCAGCGGCTGTGTGGCCAGCGCGGTCCGCGGGCAGCCCGGGACGGCTCAGGTACAGACCAGCCCCTTTGCTCCCCTCACCCGCGGGATGAGGGGCTCAGGGGGCGGTGGGGCCCTCCTGGACTAACCCCATCACTGCACTGTTTCGCACTCTTCACCGCTCCCCGCCAGGCTGGCTGTCGGCGGGGAGAAGCCGACACCGAACGCGACTCAGTGCCCAGCCCAGCGCTTGTTCCTTCAGCCGCCGCGACAGGGAGCGAGGCCCACCAGGGCCCCCCGCCTGCTCACAGCGTGAGGCCCACCCTCGGCACTGCCAGGGCGGCCACCACAGCCCGGCGGTGGGAGAGCGAAGGACCCCACCGGACCCCAGCGGCTCCGCTGCCCGGGCCCGCCCGGGGGTGAGCGGTGAAGGGTGAGGGTCGCCCCGCTGCCCCCCGGCTCCGGGCTCCCCACAGCCTCGCACCGCCCCCGCCCCGCCCCTTCCCTGCCTGTTTATCCACAGGCTGTGCACGTGGTAGCCGCGCCGCGCCATTGGCTCTCTCGGCAGGGAGCTGCAGCCGCCCTGCCAATCGGGGCGCTGTCCACGCGCCGCGGTCCGCAGCCGATTGGCTCCGCCGCACTGATCACGCAGCGTGACGCAAGCGGAGCGTGCTCCCGCCGAGGAACCAATGAGGAGGGGGCCCAGGGGCAGCCCGCGGCGAATAGTAGGGCGAGGAGCTGCGGGGTGGCCAATGAGGAGCGGGCCGGGGCGGGACTTTCCGCTGCGGGCTCTGGCGGAGACGGGCGGGTTTTAAAGCAACCGTCGACGGCGGCCGCAGGCTTCCCCCGCAGCCGGGGAGCGATGGCGGCGGCCGGGCCGGGCCTGGGCCCCGGGGCCGGCGGAACGGTGAAGACGCTGGCCCTGGTGCTGGAGGACGAGGCCCGGCGCGGCGGCTACTGCAGCGGGGACACGGTGTCCGGCCAGGTGCTGCTGGAGCTGGCGGGCCCGCTGCCGCTCCGCGGGCTGCGCCTGGAGGCTGCGGGCCGGGCCCGCGTCGCTTGGAGTGAGAGCTCGGGAGCTGTCCCCGGGGCCGGAACCTGGGGGGTGGCGGCGAGAGCGCCGGGGCCGCGGCGGGAGGCGGAGGTGCGGTACCTGGACATCCGGCAGAGCCTCCTGCGGGACCCGCCAGAAGGTGAGGGGCGGCCGGGGGGGGCGCGGGGGCGGGTCGGGGCTCCCTGGGGGAGGTTTCCTGGGGGGAGGTTTCCCGGGCGGCCGCAGCCACTGCGGGGGTGGGACCGGGGGCACTGGCGCCTCCTCCGCGGTGGAAGGCGGCGGGGTCGGGTCCGGAGCTGAGCCCCCCTGCTCCCCGGGGGAGGCGGGCGGGCCCTGGGCACCCGCGGCGGGAAGGCGCCCGCGGCAGCTCTTCCCAGAGACGCTGCGGGTGAAACCTCTGAGGAGGAGAAACCCGCGTCGGTCTGGGTGCTGAGGAAGGGCGTGAGGCCGCGGTGGGTGCCCGGCCAGCGGGGACAGCGCTCCCGCACTGGATCCGCGGGCAGGTGTGTGCCCAGGGCAGGCTGGCTGCACCTTCATCGCTTCATCTTTTGCGCAAAAAACGGCTGAAAAACGCAGAAGACGATCCGCAGCTACAGCCGGCGTCGGCTTCTCGCGGAAGTTGGCTCTGCCACGAATGACATCGGGCACCGGAGCGTTGGTTGTGCTCTGTAAGCAGCGTCTGGAAGCTGCCTGTGGAAGAGCCGTGGAGCCGCTGGGCTCCTCCTGCCATGGCTGGACGACTCTTTGTCGCAAAGGTCTCCGGCTGGCAGCTGTGTCACTCAGACGCTGCGGCACTGTGGCAGCGTTGAAAAGGCAAAATGGCATTTCATTCTGTAAGGGTGAAACGCATCTCAGGTTTATCTGTAGGAAAGGTAAACATAGGCCTTTAAAAATTGTACTACAGTAGGTCCGCTATGAATATACTAAGATTACATCCATTAATAGTATTTCCTAACACTGACCATAAAATGCAGCCTTTTGGCACAAAAAATTAGTTTAATTGTTAATTGGAAAAGTAGATCAATTGCTGCCCTGTTCAAAAGGAAAGTTTATGCTTTCCAGAAGCCATTTTGGATTAGAAATTGGCCAGAGTCCTGAACTGAAACTCAAGGTCTCCATGTTTCCTTGATTTTTTTTTTTTCATTGAAATCACAGCATAAATAAAGCATGGGCTCCAATCCAGAACCCACTGGGATCAATAAAAACTCCTCCTAGTCCCTTACATCTGGGTGGTTTTATACATAAATAAATTATAAAAGCATCTGCTTTGTTCTTCTATTTATGGAATAACTAAAACATACTATTCATTTTTATCCCACAGGTGAGGAAAGCTTAATCCTTCTAGATGGAAGACACGAATTTCCATTCAGCTTTCAACTCCCTCAAGAGTAAGTTAAATAATCCAACCTGAAGGGATTGTGCTAGACACTGCTTGTTGTGCAACACTAACCTAATATGTTTTTTGAATATCAAACTGATAGGTCAGCTTTATATGTTTGTCTTAACCAACCACCACATAGAAGTGCCTTGTTTGCTTCAGTTTCCCTTTAAGGCCCTAAAAGTACGAGCTGTAAATTGGGAAATATGTATGTATGCAGGAAATGTCAATGTTCAGAACTGAACTATGAACTTACAGGAATGCTGTTCTGACTGCTTGTTTCAGACCCCTGGTGACCTCTTTTGCTGGGAAGTACGGCAGCATTCAGTACTACGTCAGAGCAATTCTGGAGAGGCCTGCAGCACCTGATCAGAGCGTACAGACAGAGCTCCAGGTCATTAGCCATATTGATGTCAGCTCCCCAGCTTTATTGGTAAGAGGGTCCTTCGCTCCTCCTCCTCCCCCCTTTAAAGCCAGCTGCAAAAAAATCATTTCCAAGCAGCAGTTCACATCCAGCCATAACCATTTCCATGTTATTCTGGAGTGTCATTTTCTGACTTCTGAAAGCATATAAGCTCCCTAAGCTTTTCTCTATAAATAGATGATCTTAGGTTGTGTGAATAGCAAACAGAGTGGCTTTTTTTAATACCATTGATTACATCCCTGCTGGCAGATGTGCTCTTGCCAAAAAGTTATGCAGGCTTCAGATGCATAAATAAGGCTTAATAATAATAATGCACAAGCATGAAGTAGTTACTCTTACCAGAGCAACTACATTCACAGGGCTGCAGTGTCCTAAACTCTACAATAATAGTAGGTTGAGGAACAGTAATTAGAGAAGAGTATTAATCATGCCCAGCCTGTCATTTATGCTATGCCCATTATGTTACGTATCCTTCCATTTTGCATGTCGTTTTCTAACATTAAGTGTGTGCATGCAGCTGCTGCAGAGATCTTTTCAGTTATTTCCTTATGACAGATTTGGCCACATTAAAGCATTGAGTTTCTAATAATCGCTAGAGATACTGTAGAGTAATAAGAAAGATCAGGCATTAAGTAATGAGAAAATAGGCAAGATGGAAGCTAATGAGCTGGATTCTTTTATCTCAACCCATATTATGAAAATAATATAAAATTATACCTTGGACTTTCATGATAGCAACTGCATCTAAATGGTTATTCATTTAAATACGAATGAGTAATTTCTATTTTAGTTAAAATGCTAGGATAATTTTAACTTTTCATCATGATATGAACGTAGATAAGAGATGTTTTGAGCAGGATTTTTTTCTCTTTATATGCTTACAGTTTTATCTTTCTCTCTGGAGAGAACTTAGAGAAGTATTTTGGTGGTGAATCTGTAAGGAGAATAAAGTCGTTATATTTGACAGTCTATGTTAGGAGCATGAAGGCAGCACATCAGATATTGCAAGGACTGTAGGTTATTGCAGAGGAGAGTGTTGTGTGGCACACAAAGCAGGCAGTGCCCGTTTTGAGGGATTCCAAGGCTACCACCAAAACAGTGCAAAACACCACAAATTTTATACCTCATACTGACTGGGCACTAGTGCCCAGTAAATGATTTAATGTAGCTTGACTCCTGCCTTGGACCCTTGACATGTACTTGTATCTTGTAAGTTTATTCTAATGAAGATTTTACAGACACTGTAAATGTGACCTTCCTCCATGAATAATTAAGATGGTCTTTGTCATGAGCCTAATTTTTTGGGGGGTTGCGTGGCTTGCAAGCTAGGAAGATGCATCACCTTAACCTAGTCTACACATTTGTCCTTTCTTATGAAGGACACAAAGGTAAAAACAGTTTGCCTGCAAGCAACTAATATATAAGCAGGTAAAATTCTACATTCTTCTGTGTTGAGGCACAAGCACTGCAGTACTCCACTAGCCCTTTAAAATGTCACACCTATACATTTTGCTCAGTCAGTCTTTTTGAAGACAGATTACGTGCAAATGCACTTCGATTTCTGTGTTACCTGGTTGATACAGTCTAAATGCAGATGGGAATTTCATACCAGCCTTATGTTCAGACAGCCAAACCTTGGTTCATTTTACATGGTGGCAAAACTCCAGTTGCGTTGAGCAGTACAGTGGTTCAAATCACGTGGATTTTAGAGATAGATTGCAATGACTGATATGCATAAATTTAACCTGCAAGTGATAAATAGCTTTATACCATAAAATGAAAAATACTTATATTTTATAGACACCTGTTCTAAGAAGTCAGGAGAAGATGGTTGGCTGTTGGTTTTTCACCTCTGGGCCAGTGTCTCTCAGTGCCAAAATTGAGAGGAAGGGATACTGTAATGGTAAGAGTAGTTACCTTCAAAATGTGAATATTAAACATCTAATAGGGATTTTTTTATCTCTCTGAAGCCAACACTTTATAGTTGAAAGAATAGTTCTGTTTAGTAGGTAGCAAACTGAGATCTATGTGAACTTGCTTCAACAAAAGTCATCTTGCCTTGCCCCTTACTCCTTCCATGGGAGTAGAAATAGTCAGTAATCTTATGGAAAAGCCATAAACATTTGAGTGTGAAATGCTTTTATTTGGGATAAAATACTTAATTGCGGATGTCCCGCTCCTGTAGGTTTACGCTTCTTTAAGAGTAAGCTTTAGCAGCTTCTTTGTCATCTTGATAACACTGGATACATTGAGGAAATAAAATACAACACTCCAGAATTGACTGAATACTATATGAAAGGAAGATTGGTGCATAATTTGCAAATAAAGCTTTTAGAGCTTGTTCATATTATGTTTAATGTTTCAAAATGAATTGCTCTTTATACATATAATGTAGTAGGTGGCTGTAATTCTGCCTGGATGCCACTCTGCAAAAAGATAACTAGCTTGAGGAAACTAACAACTATTGTTCTCATTACACTGCAGATGATGTATGTGCTGCATAACATGCTTTGATACTCCCCGAGGAAAGCTGGTAAATACGAATTATTCATTGAACTTTTTCTGTCTTTAAGGAGAAGCCATACCCATCTATGCAGAAATTGAGAACTGCTCTTCTCGTTTGATTGTTCCAAAAGCTGCCATTTTCCAAACACAAACTTACCTGGCCAGCGGGAAGACAAAAACTTTCCGTCAGATGGTTGCCAACGTCCGAGGAAACCACATTGCCTCTGGGAGTACAGATACCTGGAACGGGAAGACTCTGAAAATCCCACCTGTATCCCCCTCTATACTTGACTGCTGTATCATTAGAGTAGAATATTCATTAGCTGTAAGTATGGAATTTTTATTACAAATGTTACATACTCTTGAATAATGCATTGAGTTGGGAATAGAAGTTGTTTCTCTACTGAGCAACTCTGAGATTTTGAATTTGGGAACGACAACAAACATAAGTAAATGTAATATACCATATAGGGACTGAATATCATTAGGAGATTCTGAAAGATTGGCATCATGGGGAAAATGGAAAAATGTTTCTGAGGAAGAAGCAGCTTAGTTTTAGATCTGCAGAGGTTATCGGGGGAAAGTAGTTCAAGCTGAATTGGTTCTTTAAGTCATTAATTTCTAAAATAGGAAGAGAGGACTGAAAGTTAAGTGGGTAATTTTTGTGAACCTGGTTTGTACTTTTTCATGTCATTTAGAGACAAGGTACATAAAGAAGGCAGTTGCTGACAGTAAGGGAAGCTGCCAGAGTATTCGCTAAATGTGTCTAGGATGAGAAAACTAATTTTTAAACAGTCTGCAGTATGGGGAGTATGGCAGCTTCTGGGAGCAGCAATTCTATGGGGTCTCATGATGTTATTTTCTTTTACTTGGGGGTTGTCACATAGGTGTATATCCATATTCCTGGTGCTAAGAAATTGATGATTGAAATGCCTCTGGTGATTGGCACAATTCCATGTATTGGATTTGCAAGCAGAAACTCCAGCATTACCAGCCAGTTTGGTATGGATATGAGTTGGCTGGCGCTGACCATGCCAGAACACCCCGAAGGTAAATCCATATTGAACTCTTCATGACACAGCACAGTACTGGCGGCAGCAGAAGGGTAGTGGTGCCAGGTTAAGGGCACCAGCAGCGATGTTAAAGTCTGACTGATGAGAAGGGAAGCACATAAATCTAAATCAAGTTACAAAAGGATTGGTGAGGGCACCCTAACTCTAGCCTTTTTAATGTCTCGCTTTACCCCATCTGACTACTTTGAGCCGAACCTTGAAATAACTTGATAGTGGGAGTGCTCCTTTGGAGGTAGACACCTTAAAGTTAATCATTACTAAACATATCTTGATACAGGTTGAATGCTAAAAGCATCTGTTGTGTTCCTGCTGAATCACCTAAGCTTACTAAAAACATAATTCTAGTTACAGTATTTGAGTATAATGCATTTTCTACCATTTGACAATAGTACAATGTTTAATAAATACAATCTCCATGGTCTTGGATACTGTAATACATCTGTTGTCTTTCTGTGAGTGAATAGTTTTAAATTTGACTGTAGCACCTCTTGTGTTTCAGCACCACCAAATTACGCTGATGTAGTGTCTGAGGAAGAGTTCTCCAGACATGTTCCTGCTTATCCACCACCAATTGACTGCGAGGAACAGTTGTGTTGTCCTGTCTTTGCTTACATCCAAGAGTTCCGGTTTCAGCCTCCACCTCTTTATTCGGAGGTAAAAAAATAAAGAGCAGGTGGTGTTTTTATTGTCAGATGGAGAAAACAAAAACCACACACACACAAAAACAAACAAAAACCACACTTACAGAACTGGAAGAATGATAGGCAGTAATTGTTACCTTTCTTCTCTCTCTAGATCGATCCACATCCAGCTGATGTAGAAGAAGTTCAGCCCGTTTCATTCATGCTCTGAAGAAGATTTGTAATGAGCATCATTGTGATGAATGTCTTAATCTTTCTGCTGCTTAAGCTGATAGTGCAGCTAAAAAAGAAACGGTTTTCTTCTTTGAAATATAAGTTTGTGTACAGGAAAGGCAAAGGAGAATGGAGAGGGAGGTATTGAGCACGTTTGATGATGGAAGAGAATCTGCTGGATTAGTCTGCACAGAGGATACTGCGGGAGCAGCTACACTTGGGATACTTGAGAAGTACCTGAAAATAATGAAAGCTTTCTACAAAGTGGATATACTACATAAAGTACGAGGAGATGTAAGGATCTTCTGAAGAGAAAAGAATTTATATTTTGTTTGAAACATGCCAGAAGAAATTACGTTGATGTTGCGAACTTGCATAGTAGAACAGAATGTGGGATAAGAAAACATTTCCAAAAGATTCCAGTGTTCAAGGGGCTTCAGTTTTGCACTGACCACATCCAGGAAAGGAACACTGCTAAAATGTAGAGTGAAGTCTTCACTCCAGCTTAACTTTGTATTTCATGAGAACCTGCCCTTCTAACTACTGCCAAGTGGTACTATTTCATCATTCATAATGATTCTAAAGACATCATGAATGACAGAATAGCTATTACGCAATATGATGAAGGCAACCATTTACTGAATGAAAGACACAAGTATGTAAAAGAAAATGGAACTTTGATAAGAGCTTATGCACTATGCTTTCTTTCAAGGGATTTCTTAAGGGAATTATTCTAGCCTCTTCTACTGTGAGTTCTTTTTCTGCATCTTAAGCCTATGGATAGCATGGTAAGGGGAAGCATGGCAAGGGAGATGCCTTTTGCCAGCAGCAGGTATACTTAGCAAAATGGACTATACTTATTTATTCAGAAGCCTTTATAAGCCTACCTCTGTTTTGGATATTTACTTACGGTCAGATTTGAGACCAAAAAAAGTCTTGCTAAAGTTCCAGTATACTTCAAGGTTCTAAAAGGGACCCTAAATGGTTTCTGTGGTTAGTGAATGAGATAGGAGGCATAGGGAGAGGTGTAAATATACCCAGAATAGACATAGCTTATAACTGAAGTGAAAGCAGACATCAGGGGAACAAAATCCTCTGGTAATGGCACAAAGCTTTGCATTACTCCTGCATTTTTGTCTAGAGATCTATTGTCAGAGGCTGCACTGGTCATTTGCTATCCATACTGTCTTTTGTTTGTGTGTTTTCTTGTTTTTGCTGTTAAATTTTGTTTTGGTGCAATATTTAAATGTTTTCTTCCTCAGGTCATTTAGAACAGTGAGAGTTTGTTGCTGCTAGAGTGAAGGCGCAGCATTTTCCTTGGCCCTTCTGCTGCCTTCATTAAAAGTAGAATGTTTGCTTCCTGCCAAGCATCAGTTGGAATAAATAAGCCACCACCAACAGATCACTTAAAGAAGCAGAAACACAGAATTCTCAATATGCATGTTTACAGTTGAGTCTTGAAACTACAGGGGATTCTGAACTGCTAGAACTACTCCATATGTCTTACAGAAGGGTTTGGGGTTAAAACCCGGTGCTTCGTGTGGTGAAACATTGTACTTTCTTATAACTACAAGCATAGTAATTGAGTTTCTTCATTTCATCGATAACTGCAGTTTAAAAAAAATTTAAATGATTTTTTATGAAATCTGTCTTCATTTAAGAAGCAGAGATTTTTCTACAGCATACACGGATATATATTTTTAGTCTTCTTTTGGTATGACTTCCTTATATTGTCTACTTTCTAGCACTTCACCTCAAGTTACTTTTACATGAGTGTAAAAGACACGGATTGAAATTGACGTTTCCAAACTGCAGTTATTTTTTTTCATTTGCAACTCTAAGTATTGTCTTCTATAGCAAATGCAGCTTTAACCAAATTCAAGTGCATGTTTTGGAAAAGACATTCTAAAAATGAGTATTTATCTTAAGTCTCAAGATGTAGCTCTCATGCCTTTTTATTTAAGTGATGGCGTGCCCATACAATCAATGCAGGATTTCCATTCACATCACCTGGAAAGGGAACAAGCATATTTTCCTTAAACAGATCCATTATAGTTACTTGAAAAGTAATATGGCTGTGTATTAACTTGCATGTTAATAATTCAGAATATTAGCTTAAAGAATGTTAGGTGCTTTTTTGGACTGTAATACCTGATAGGTGATGTGTGCTACCTGCTATAAACATGGTCAAGCAAACAAGAGCATGAAGGGTAAAGATGTGCGGTCTTTTTTTCTTTTTTTCCTAAAATCTGAGTTGTTTTTTATTATTTGCAGATAAACTGTGGCCTTAGATTGTTTGCTGCAAAAAAAAAAAAAAGACAAGTAGAATGTGTTTCTTAGGAAGCACACATGGCCCTTCAAAGGAGGGGTGAAAACAAGATTAAATTCTGCTCTCTGACAGTGGGCTTAGTGCAGAAATTGATCCTTAAAATAATCACTGTTTGCACAATAATAAGTTCAATATGCAGGGGCTTTGTTTTGACAACTGTGAAACAGTTTAAAAGAGACTAAATTAAAAAAAAATGCTGTTTAACATACAAGAACATGATTGTATTTTGTACTAATGAATGAGCCCCATGGGTTCTTTGTTAATAAAAGTGTCAAACTTACGCAGTGCTGCTCATCTCTGGCTTGGGCTGTCTCAGACAAATGGTTGCAATGTCAAAAAGTACCTGTATTCTACCAACTTGGAATGCATACAGATCTCCTAACTCTTTTCTGATCTGGGAACTTCATCTGTCACTGCTTTGGTTTCCTGAACTATCCATAACTAAGAATTGGAACAATTTTATCAAACATGGCCTGATCCCACCTATAGTTAGTATACAATATACAGAGTTAATTGTATCTTACCCATAATGATTGAAGTGGCAGGTTCTGTGCTCTAATTGGATTTCTTATCTCATGTATTAATCTTACAGGACATTTTACTGTGTTTCCTTTAGACAAGATTATCTTTACTGGGTATTTTATTGATCTAAACATATCGCAACAACCTTGTAACCATTGTACAGCATGACTAAAGTAGAGTAGATGCTACCATGGAGAAACAGATGACAAATTGTGTTGAGTTGTGTCTGCCACATAACTTACCTAAGCTGTAAAGGAGATGATGAAATCCCTGCCAGGGTCCTGCCTCCTGAAGATTTGAGGAACAACAAACAGAACTGTTGGTTTCTTCTTCCTGTGGCCACTTTTGAGGGAAGACGGGAAACCTCTTGTGGAAAATCCAAGTGAAGCTGCTGCTCAGGTCATGGTGCTGAAGCACTGGAACTTGCAGAAGGGGCCACGACTCCTAGAAAGGAAAATGCAAAACCTTAAATTCTGGTCTTAGATTTCTAAAAGTTCTCTTACAAATGATCCAAAAATAACACAGTAAAATTCCACTTCATCCACTGTTAAGTTTTATAGGGTATTACTTCTGTTGACAAATTGCAATTGTCTATCAAAGTATGTTTAGTGATTAAACAGGTAGTAAAAGATTTGCTCTGCCATACAGGGACAGAGCAGGTACTGCAGGCTTGTTGTTTGCAACTCTGACACTGATGTTTGTACTGAAACACATCGACTGCTGGGGCATGTCCCAAACTATCAAAATAGCACATTCCATTACTTCACCACCCAATTTGAACAGCTAAAGGGAGCATCTAACTTGTTTTGTAAAATCTCTACTCTCTCTCTATATATATGTATCAATAAAGAAGGGTTTGGAGAGCACAGTGTACACACAAAGATGATTTGTAGACAATAACTGCTCCACTACCCCCAAAAAACCCCGCAGCAGAAATGCCTGCATTCTAGTAGAATTCTGCTGATTTTTAGTACTCTCCTTAGCGTGATGAATGAGCACAGGGACACAGAAACCGGCTTGTCAGACTGCTGCGTTTGGTAAAGCTGATTATATAATATGTTAACATCAATACAGATAGTACAGGCTCCTGCACAAAGCAGATTCTCTAAAGAACTAATTAGGTCTATGATGAACCCAGTAATTCACTTTTAACACTAAAATTTTATACGTGGGATAAACAGGGTGACAGTCTTGTTCCAAATTATGTAGTGGTCATAATTTTTTAACCATTAATATGAAATGACACACAAAAGCTGTAGTAGAACATCACCACATTATTGGCATTTTAGGACAACAAAGAGAAGTCAAAACAACCTAAAAACACAGTTCCACATGGAATGCAAAATGGCAGCTCACGTGGGACTTTACTGGAGTAGCTGCTTATGCCGGCAACGTGCTGTGGGCTGCCTTAGTTACACAGGACAGGCTCTATCTGATCAAGTACAACTGTATTACTGATAAATCTCTGAGCACCCATCCCTTCAAAAGAAAAGAGAAAATCCTTCTCAGTTTTGGCTTACATTCAACCATCTGCCTGTCACAAGAACATGAAATGCAAGGTGAAAGTAGGAGCAAGTGCTGGTGCTTGATAGACACACCTGCAAATAGATTGCCTCAACCCAAAGAATGCAGAGCAGCCCAAAATATCGGTATTTCAATACACAAGATATAGGCTATGTCAGTTGATGGGGGACTTTCTTATTATTTCTGGTCTCAAGTAACAAGTGACTGTGGTCAGATTAAGGACAGCTAAGTAAGTTTCATGTCAAACGTATTTTTACTTAGCGCTCAGCAGCTGTGACACCCTAACAAAAAGCATCACCCCAAACATCAGCCCAGCCCTTCTGCTTTCCTTCCAGCTGTTCCCAGTGTCCCAGACCTGCACTGACACCCTGGCCCTGCTCTCCCACCTCCAGCAAAACTGCTCAGTAACACTGAAAAAACGGAAGCCCTGAAGTGCTTTTCTCTTACATCTTAATTTGATGTGACCAGTGCATTAGCCTTAACAGATTAGAAAGATAATAGAGAATATTCTGCTGACCTGAGTGTAAAGTGAAAGCAGAAAGGGAAAATCATTGACTGATCCAACAGATTCTCAGACGACAGTGTCTGGGAGGATGAGAGAAGTGTCTGAGGGGGTTTAGTGTCCATACAGACCTGTCAAGTTCTGCAGGCTGTGTGCAAGGCTGGTACCACTTGCCCCAACAGCAGCTTTTCAGTGGCATCACATCCCTCTGTCCCTCACTCCGAGATCCTAGAGCAGGTTGGCCTGATCTGGGATCTGCAACACAGCGATGGGATCTGCTTGGTGCAAGGGAGCCAGATCAGAAGGAAAAACTGTAACACGCAGGGGCCCTCCCACGCTGCAGCCGGGCCCTCCCACGTCTCAGAGCCGCTGTGCTGTCATCTGCCCGGACGTGAGCGGCACAACCTGCTCCTCCGACCCTGCACAGGAGTCTCGCACGTCGGGGGCAAAGACTATGAGCGGTCTGTTTGCAGGAGGTGTTAAATAGAAAGGTCCCCAGGAAGGGCAGCTTCGCAGGCTTTTTCTCATGTGATCCCACCTGCCATCACTGGGAGAGGACTTTACACTCATCCAAACAAATTAACAATTCATCTCCAACCCTGACGTGAAGATTAACCCTGCCAATTAATTCCTTAATCTCTTGCTGCCGACAAGGCTCGCAGTTGCCATGTGGATGCTTGTCCATTGGGGCCTGAAGCAGGGCCGTTCTGTTTAATTAATGCTGCATCCAGATACAGTGTAGCTGATATTCAAACATATTCCAACCATACAAACCAGAGCTGCATCTCACACTTCACCGATGCGCCAGACAGCATTTGATGGACACCTCGGGAAGGGCACAGATTATCCTGATGCTTATGGCAGCTTCTGCTGCATAAAGGGGATACATTAACAGCTACAGAGTCCTTTAGCCATCGTGTAGTTATTATATAGTTGTAGAAAATGCTTCTTGGTCATTTCCGTGACAGCGTTACAAGTTCGGCAGAATTGAAAGACTTTTTGCAGATGATTGTAGGAAATAGTCACACTTTATGGTGAGACAGTGCTGTGACAGCAGCAGCCTCCAGCTGGAACACAGGCGCACGCTGCTGCATTTGGAACGGCAGCCACACAAGTTTCCGGCAGTTTCTCTCTAATTTGCAGGTTTGTATGACAGAGAGAGAAAGAAAAGCAAATAAATGAGACGGCAGTGAGAGCAAGCGCAGGGGAATCATTTTGGGGCAAAGTACTGCATGCAAAGTCTTCGGATCCACAAATGCAGACAAAGTTTTGCAGGGCGCAGCAGTGCTCAGAAAAACAGCATTTTGCGTGTTTCCAGTAAGCATCAGGAAAAGGAAACTCCACGAGATCATGTCAGTCTTCTACCTCCTGCCTCAAATAACTGACGACGTGTTGGGTTTGGGCTCAGTGCTGAAGGGAGGAGGAGCAGCCACACTGCATGTGGGCGCTGCTTCAGGACAGAGGTTGGGTGTGATCTGAACTGATGGGAGTTGGGCAACTTGTGAAATAAAATAAAACGGGGAAATGATGCTCAGCCACCTCAAGGTAAACCAGCTATAACAAATTGGGTCAATTTTCCTTTGTTTCTATAGGTTTTACCATATATAATTTAAAAGACACTGCCCATTAAGGTGCTTTAAAAAGTTAACTAAGACTCAATAAAATCTATGAATAATAGTAAATTAAAGACTGCAAAACCTCTCTGGACATATAAACTGGGAAATTACAGGTGTTTAAAGTAAGAAAGCAACAAAAAAAACATAATTTAGGGCCTGTTACAACTAGTCCGGCGGGTAGAACAAGTGAAAGTATCACAGAACTGCAAGGAGCATATGGATTGTGTAAACACACAACATAAATGGTGTTTACAGCCAAGTACCAGGAAGGAGGCGGTGTGATGTACTGGACAGGTCTCTCTGTTCCACATAGAAGTTAGGCAATGTCTGGTTTGGGGTTTTGGTTGGGGTTTTGTTGTTGTTCTTTTTACGTACTTATTTCAATGCTCAATTATACACTGAACTCCCTTAGCCCAGGAAGGGTCAAGGTCACCCCGTTGCAATAGCCGGCCAGGCAGAGTGAGAAATAAAGTCTGGGTTTCCCTGCAGACCTGGGCCCACCAGCTCCTGGCAAGGTGAGAGAAACATCTGCTGTCTGTGAGTTATCAAAGGGGAAACAACATTTGAAGCAAAATTGCATCTACCTGATTGGAACAACCAGTCCAGCAGCTGTAGAGGATCCCACTTCAGAGGTAACCCCAGAGGGGTATTTTCTTCTTTAGCAGATCCTTTACTGAAGATGAGCAGCAAAACCACTAAAGGCTGGAGGACTAGAAGGGTCTGAAGCACAGATTGTCTTCAAAGACACTGTGCCATGTCACTGGAGAATCGAGTCTTTGCATCCTCAGGGTTTGTTTCCAAGGGGTTTGTCAGATGGACAAAAAGCTCTTACAATCTTTCACATGGGCTGCTGCCCGTGACGTGGCATCTTGTGCAGGGCTCTTAGGCTGTTCTTGTTGATTCTTGGCGGTGTTTCCTTCATTAAGCCATTTGGTACCGATTCTTCCTTGGATGTAGGGCTGTTGGTATTACAGGTGGGGTGTTAGTTTGCTGATCTCTACAAGATTATTTGGCAATTCCTTGTTTTCTGAAGTTGCCACACTTTCTTCTAGGAACCCCTGCTAGAAGTAGCTCTTGGGTGGGTGCCAGGTATGTATTTTTTCCAGGCAGAAGCCCAAACCAAGCAGTGACACACTTCACTATCAAACCCAGCACACAGCAGAGTGTATGAGTACATGGAGACAGCGAAGGGAATGTAATCTCTTGGTTATGCACCGCAGGAGTTGATGGGAAAGCCCAAGCCGCGCTAAGGGAACTATTTTTCCCTCTTGCTCTCTATTTATCCTTAAAATTATTTGTCAAATTCAACTTTTTCAAAGCCACACCAAACTCTGGCAGAGCTCAGAGTCCTGCTAAAGCCTTGTTGGTACATTTTGCCCCTTGTTCACAACTGAGCCCTTATGTGACCTCCAGACCCATCAGTGCACGTTGCAGCTGCTCCAACCCCCACCTCACATCACCCTAACTCAGAGCTGCTCCGTGAGAACGCAGCCTCCCACTTCTGCTCAGATGATCTTTGACCAGCAGCCATAGCAATCATTTGCATCTCCCGTCATTAAGCCTTCTGTTTGATCACAGCCAAGCAGCCCTTATGGGGATCTGGCACACACTTAACAATCCAAGCGTGTTGGGAAAATGACTTCAAGGCAATTCCGAGCGGATTCCCGCGCCTTCAACAGTTCATAGTTCAAGGGGATCCCCACCTCTGCCTGCAACACACACTGTTAAACACATCCTGCCAGAAAATTTTGCTTTGGGAGGGGGAAAGAAGAGGAGAGAATGTCCTGACAAGAGGTTCAACATCATCAGCCTTAGCCTGGGATGTTTTAATTTAATGCAGGATCACAACGCAGGATGGACCAGGCTTGGTTCCTCCCTGTCCTGTCCCGCACCCACGCTCTCCATCCATTTACATGGTGCCACTTTTCCCCATCGCGAGCCATCGCCCACAGGCCTGAGCAGGCAGCGATCCTGCCGCTCCTCCCAGTGCACCTTGACTGCTCCTCTCTTCGCAGAGAACTGCTCGCCAATCACTTACCTTGGCTACATCGCAACTGCGAGCCCTGAGCAAAGAGCGCCTATTCTATTGCCAGCACTCGATTGTTCAATCCTTCCCCCTTACACCTAAATTAATTGCACCGATCTTAAAATCCCTGCGCAGAGCATGGGGTGCAAACGAGCGGGAGGAAGACAGGGAACGAGGCGTCCTGCGCTCGCAACACAAGCGCTTGCTGTCACCGTTCTCCCTGCCAGCTCGATTCATTTGAGCCAACAGTTGAATGCAATTAATAAGGCTGTGTCCCAGCCTCTGCTACGCTAAGTGAGAAGCGCTCTTGCCATTGTTGGCAGGTGTTCCTGGCTCTCCGGCAGGCAGAGCTGGCAGGAGGCATCGCAGGATGCCAGGAGATGCCCCTTCTTGGGTTCCCCACTGCCCCGTGAGCAGCAGGACAGCCCTTCTGCCCGGTCCCTGGCACCCGGACACGCAGCGACTGCTCCTGTGCCAGCACTTGTTTGAATAACGATATTTTCAAGCTGGCGCCCGCAGAGGTGTTTGCATTTTGCATCCATGCACCTCAGGAGTGTTTTCTTTTAATTGATCTCACACAGCCTGGGATCTTCCTAAAATACTTTATGGTTTCATGGCCTTGCTTCCAGGAAGACTTTTGTTCCCTTTAAAAAGACTTCAGTGTAGAGTAACGTGTCACTTGTTCTCTCAAAGATCTCAGGCTTTTGGGGCTCTAGAAATCCAGATGCTGGTTCTCCTGCTCTCATCCCTTGGCATCCTTTTCCTGCTCTCATCTCTTGGCAATGAGACAAAACCAATTTGCAAGACAATCTACTGCAGACATTGTCTTTGCCTGAGTGGAAACTCCCAGTTCCTTTTGCTGTTGCTGGCTTAAGGAACATTTGTGGTTTCTGGCATGTCCCTAACAGGTATGAAACTTGTACAACTGCTGAATCACGAGCTGTGCTGACGCAACGCCCCATGTAGCCAACTTTCAGAGCTGGCCTTTGGCTGAAGATTCACTGGGAGGAGGGAGAGGCGAGCACCGAAAACCTCCGTGGGGATGCAGAGGTGTGGGCCACAGGCCAGCGGCAGCCGGGAAAAGGTGGCCCTGACCCGAAAGGTGTGTGTGGCTGGTGTGGCTTGGCCTGTGGAGATTTGGGCAGAGCTCCCAGGGAGGACAACTCATTTGTAATGCTGGTCCTTCCCCATGCAGCGGCTGCAAACCGGGGAAACGGCGTCACGCCTGACAGTCAACAGCAGAGACAACGCCACTCCTCCTTGCCCAAATACACACGCTTAACGCCCCATTTTATCACCCCACGCACCCCAAGTCATTTCTAGCAAATGGTTATGGAATATAATTAGAAACACTCTCTATGAAGGAAAAAGGGTGAGCAATGTTTAGTCTCGAGCAAAGACACACTTGGAGGGGATTTGGTTTTCTGCTTTGATTCTCTAATAGCCAAAAGAACCCGCTCAATGGAAAGCATCAGAAATGAACAGCTGGAAGTCTGACCTGCTTCTCTCATTCTATCTTTTAAAGCAGAAAGGAAGAAATTGCTCCAGACAGACCCTGCCATGGCAAGGCAGTAAGGACACATGCTGGGCAGCTCCTGTTTGGAGGCACACACAGAGATACTCCGCTGAATGAGCAAGGCTGCCGTGTTTGGAAAGGACAGAGGTGTAACACAAAACCATCTGCACCATAAGAACTTCCTGGCCACGGTGATCTGCTGGTAATGGACCGCAAGTATGTGGTGGAGTTTGCATTAGTGTAAACAGGCAGCCTAGTAAATTTACCCTGTGTTAGTCACGACAACAGCAGTCACGGCCTATTGTAACGTAACCATAATTCATTAGGTGCTTCCCTGTCATCCACATGAGTAATAATAATAATAACAACAATTAATACTTCAAACATAAACAAGTTCATCCTGCTCTTTTAAAAGCAAAACTATTGCTGCCCTTATTTTAAGGATGGGAACCCAAGATAAGCAAGGTGGGTGACCTAATCATTGTTATTCTTTGGAGTACACGATCACTTATGGTGTTTTGGAGCCTGGCTCATTTAGGTAATTATTTTTGTGATCCACCCATAAGTAGAACAACAGAAACAAACATTTGGAAACAGAGAAGAGACGTAAGACTGTGTTGTTTTGTAGGATACTGGACAGTCTTATTACCTCTGACTGGAGGCAATGAATACAGGAGTTTTGGGGAGAAAGGTGAAATATGATGAATGAATGCACTCCGCTTAGATATTGGCTCCAGACTTAGTGAGCACCACAAGATTAATGCACATTTTCACACTAGCTCTTGGTGTCAGGCACAGACACAAAAAGGGGGGAAAAGATTTTAACATCTGTCTGGAATTCAGACTCCTGGATCCAGAACCAGACCTGGTGTCACTGGGGCTGGCTTTAACATGATCTGGAAAGGACAGAGGGCCGCCCACCTCTGCTTCCACAACCACCATGAGAAAGCATGTCCCACCAGGCAGACTCAAGGTGGTTGTTACCAATCATTCGGTACTTCTAGATAAGCCTGTCCTGGAAAACTCTCCAAATATTGCTTACTGATCACTCTTTACTACATCCTGCTTCTTGTGCTGAATTCACCAAGCACACAAGTATGCTACCACTTTTGCCTCCCTCGTACTTGTTTATTTCAGATAGTAGAAATTTCTGCTTTTATCTTCAGACACCCAAGCTCAATCCCTTTATAAGAATAAAAGCTTACATCTTTATACCAAAATCTCCAAACACTCAATCAGCACTACAGTTATTATCATAATATATATCCATCAGTCCTAGAGTCAGTCTGTATATATCAGAGGAATTTTGGGGGGGGATGCAGAAGTCAGTGGACTCTTAAATCCCTGTCTTGCTCTCTAGTACCACAGCGGGACATGGGACAGGTCAGGAGCTGCACTAGTTTCTGTGTAGTCAAAGAACCATTTTACTCTGTGCCTATATCAGTCACATTTCAGTAATGCTGGAGGCTGCCGAGCTGGCGAAAACTGCAGTGAAGAAGGTGCTCAGAAAGCTCTTGACTTAAACCAACTTATTCCTGACTCTGCTGGAAAGGCAATTACCCCTCACCACACCCAGACCTAAGTCAAGATCCTGCCAGAGTGACAGGACGCAGTTCTTAGGGATATGTCTCACACAGTTTCATCCTCATCTTAAGCTCAGTCATCCTTCAAGGTCACAGCAGGACCTTTAATGCTGGTGTAAGACAGAGACAGGCAACAATTCCTGGGAAGACCCACCCTCTCCCAGTTTGCAGTTTTTCCCATTCATGCCTATGCCCTCACTTGAGCCTTGGCCTCGGCAGACACACAGCTGCTGGGTTATCTAAACAGGTGGCACAGGCAGCCGAACGACTTTGGGACATGCTGCTCCAAGCTTTGTGCGATTGCATCCAGGAGTTTTCAAAGCTCTCGGATTTTGCAAAAGAGTTTGCAAAGCTGCAAGAGGCCTTTGAGACCACAGTCCTTGAAAAATCAGACATGAGCTGTTTTCACCACCTTCCTGCCCCGTTAACCAAACCGACAGGTGTTAAGGAGGATCATGTGCTTTCTTGCAGGTTGGGGCTGGTGGACAGAGTAATTGAGGATGGTAGAATTTCAGACTCACAACACCAACTAAAGAAATCTCATTGGGTTTGAGCAATGAACATGTCTGACAGGGAGCCATGAGAAAGGGAAACCCCAAAGGGAATCAGGAACACATCCAAACTCTATCAGAATCAAGTAGATTTTTCTTCAGAACCCAAAAAGTCAAATCCCTGGTCTCAAAGCTATTCCTACCCTGACCCTCACCTCATCACATTCTTAGCTCTGTGATTTGCTCCATTGTGCCTTTCATGAGCCAGCGTCTCTGAAGCAAAGGTGGGTGGTAATGACCATGTCTGACTGCAACGTCCTTCCAAGCCTGGGACCCCACACGCCTGGCATCTCCCCAGAGCATTACCAACCTCACCTCATTCCCAGGAAGGATCTTCCGATGGAACAGCAGATGCAACTTCTTTCCACCACACTCAGGTCCCTTAAATCAGGAAAAGACCACTGTATCTGCCACCTCTCTGTCTTCTCCCTTTCCAGACTATGATCCATCAGCAGGGGTTTGGATAGCAGTGAGAAGTATAGCTCTTCATAAAGGAGAGTGTCATGATCTTCCATCCCAAAACCCATGCCAATCCCCACCTTGACACTGTTCACTTTGTTTTCAGCCATGTCTGATAACTGATTTAACTGTAACTTCCACCAGACACATTAAAACCAATTCCTTTTGGAGGATTTCTATTTCAAGTTGCACTCAGAAATAGTCCATTATTTGCAGAACTGGTGATAAAGGGGTTGAGAGAATCCTGCCAGCATCCAGATGACAAAGTACTAATTTAATGCATAAACGGTTCTCAGAGCATTGCACCACACGCCCTGTTCACAGCCTGCAGAGGCCCCTTCTCTCCCAGCAGCTCTGGCCAACTGCAGACATTTTTGCTCAGCGTCTGCACCAGGTTTGGTACAGCAGGAGGTTGTTAATCATCTCTGCTCCGCACACACATGACCTGGTTGGCCTTGCTTTGGCGACTAGCTGAACTGAGCTGTGCTTTTGCAACATTAAGCGATATAAAACAGCAGCCCTGTGCAGCAGAGGACTCTGATGGATCAGATTGAAATAGCAAACTAATGCTGGTCTATCCAGGCTGCTAAGAATCAGAAATCAGATTAGGGAGAAGTCACTTACTGTACTGTCCTTCAAACAGGCACTACTCAGGCGATGTGATAAAAGTGGAAGGACTATTAGAAGTGAAATGACCAAACGACGCTAAAACACAGGGTGAAGTCTCTGCTAAGGTACATTGTGCAAAGGGCACATTGTTGGGTGAGGACTGAGAGCAACAACCTGTAATTACCTCCAAACATGACACCTCCATTGCTCACTTCAACTACAGGAGCAGGCAAGGGTGCAATCCTGAGCTACATAAGGACTGAGCAGTGGAAGGGTGGACAGGAAGGAGAGGAAATGAGGCTTTCTTGAAAATGAAGTACCTCTTGCAAATGAAAAGGATTTTTCTTCTGAGTTAAAAGATGATTGACGTTTTCTTCCTGCTCTGCAGGATACTGGAACATTTTGCTCCTCACTTGATGATCTTAATCATCTAATGAAGATACAGGAAGGGCAAGAACACACTGCAGAGAATGCGTGCTAATGTGGGAAATGTGTTGTGAAGCTTAGATCACACTGTCCATGAGGTAGGAGCTACATGTACTCCTTATTTTGTACAGCACCTTGCACATGGGGTCATGAGCCCCTGAGAGGGAATAATCCTGAGGTCCCAAGTACAGTAACAGAACATGGCCCTACACGGAAATGCATCCGTACAGACAAAACCAACCCTATGGCAGGCAGACAAAGGGCTGAAGTCTGCTGGGAGGGCAAGTGGCCTGGAGAGAGAGAGACAAGTGTTTGAGGCAGCTGTCTGGGTGTTACAAGCAGTGACCAGAACCATAAATTGGATAGCAACCTCCAAGAGCAGGAGTTAATCTGCAAAGCAGCCCATGAGCAGAGGGGACAACCTGGAACAAACAGCTCAGCCTTTCTGCCCCAGGTATCTACTGACTGGAGAGCAGCAGGTGACTTTCTGGGGGGACAGACCCTATAAATCCCTCTGACCAGTGTCCCACTGGTTAACATGAAGCAATGGGACACTGTTCTCGTGTATATCAGTATGGGGAGGGGACATGCCAGCGGACTCACGTCCCTGTTACTTTGAGCCTAGTAAACAACTACAAAACAACTTTTCCAGTAACATGTCTGAAGGGCTTTTGGCACTACATAATATTAATATTACATGCCAGGCACTGCTACAGCTCTTTAAAGAGAAGTTTTTCATTTCTGAATCATGATGGGAACAGTTTCCCAACATCTCTGAGACAGTTAGAAAAGTTATTAGTTTGTATGAGCCTATACATATATATAACTGTGCATCCAAGGGGAACCTGGAAACCTACTCAAGGAGTAAGTGAGGCCTCTTGTATTATGCAAGATCCAATCTACTTTCCTTTTCTAAAAGAGGAGGTTCATTGTTTTTAGGTGGGTTTAGTTTTTTTGCTTCACAACCCTAACTGTCCACAAATGTTCAAACATTATCAAAACAATCTGAAACCATGTTGTAAAGCTTCAGAAGTTATCTATTTTAAATAGTCCAGAACCCATGTCCCCAGTCCTTGCAATTCTGCCTGTGGAGATGAGGCTCCGGCAGGTTCAGCCCCAGCTAACGCAACTCTGCCCCCAATCCTGAGGCCAGGAGATTCCTCCCCAAGGCTCCCCATTCAGAACAGAAATTGTGTCCCTGAAGAAAGGCCTTTGCTGTGCCCTTGTAGCAATTAATAAAGCGCAGATGTTCCGTGGTTGTGTGTTGATCTGCCCCAGCTGACAGTGTCGGGGCACACAGGGCTACTGGCGGGTCCAGCTCAGCCAGCAGCAGTCTCAGATTGGAAAACATCAGGAGAAACAGATCAAGTCTCAGTCAAAGACAATGTTTCTTGCTATATATAAGTAGCTGAAGTCCAAAAAAAAATTTAAAAAATCAAATGAACCGTCAAAGCTCTCCTCCCTTTCCTATCAGCTCTACTTTGTCTTAGGGTACAGGAGACCATAAAGCTAATGACTGGAGGGAATAAAAAAGAGCTCTTGATCAAAATCCAATCCTATTATTTTCCAGAACAGAGACAAAACAACACTTCAGTGTCTGTCATTTACCACTGACCTTTGAACAGAAATTTTCTGACAGCCCTTGTTTGTGTTTCCATGGGCGATGGGCTGTTTCGCAGATTGCCGGCTGTGTGCTGTGAACATGGTGCAGCATATGCGAGCACACAGAGGTTTCGGGTTTTGCAGTATCTGAATCCTAAAGTAGTTTAAATATCATTTAACTCTCTGCCATCTTAATGCTCGGATAGTCACGCAGGCCAGCTGAGAAGACAAACATTTCACAGGCTGAAGTGGTCATGGCTCTGTACAAAGCAAAGCAGTTCGGTCCCTTCTCATCCCACAGAATATGAACCCAGCAGGACTAATCCCCTCAGTGAAAGATAAGAGAATCAATGGTGCTTTCCGCAAGTCCCAAACATACCTTTGAAAAACAGGAAATATACCCCAGGTATTATAATTAAAATCAAATATTATCATTATCAATTGCAGTCAGCTGAAATAATGAGGACCTGATAGAGCAGTGTACTGAACAGCAAGTCCTCCAGATTCGACAGGGTTAAATGCTGACTGGCTGGAAATACTGAGATTAAATTTTTGAATAGATGTGAAATTTCAAAATAATACTGCTTTGGTGGAAAAGTTGTCTGGAATTTAGATACAATTTAATTAATTTAATCTTCTGCATAACATTTTTTTAAACCAGTATAAGATTTATCAAATATAATCCCACAGAAGTCCTTAATTGTGTCTTAAATTCTACTTAGCAGTTCTAATAATTCTGTTTTAAAAGCCCACACCATCTTCTATGTTAAATAATGTGTTAAAATAAAAATAAGCCTCTGGTTTTGTACAACTTTATGAAATTACCCTGGAAGAATTTCAGCCTCTGGTCCTGTGCTACTTTGTACCATTCTCACACAGCTTTTCTTAGCGATCTCATTTGCGAGGCTGCAGTAACTCGAGATTTTGTGAAAAAAGAGCTTGTACAGAAAGGAAAGAAAAACCGCACCAAAAAACTACACTGAGACTCAGACATGTAGGAACCCACAAGTGCTGACATCAGCCTCACGTGCTGAGGACGCTCTGCTGGTGTGCGTGGCTGCGTCCCAGAGCGGTGTCAGCCCTGGCCACGGCCACGCAGCTCCCGACAGCCCGGGAGCTTCACAGATTTCACACAAGCTCATAGAGAACCTACAGCGGTGACTTAGCGCCGCGGAAGCTCAGAGTGAAAGGGGAACCTGAGATGGTTTTCAGAGAAAAGCATTTCCTTCTTGCAATGTATATCTGTGAGGTTTAGGTTACCACACACAAACGATTTCTAGGCAATATGTCAGCAGCTCCAGCAATAAAACTATCTCGGTGCACTGTAAGCAAAAGCCTGACTTCTAGGAAATGCAAAGTTTTCCCTCCTGGGAAGAGCTAGGACACATACAACACACCCACAGCACCATGGTGCGAATCTCCTCCTTTCCAAGCCCACTGGCAAGTTTGAGCTACAGGCACTTAAGTCAGACAGCACCCCAGAAACACTAACATGAGTAGGCACTGACTCATTCTTTTCTCAAATAAAGCAGAAGAGATTCTCCCTGTGAAACCCACTGGTCCAAACCCACCAACTGCCCCAACCATCCTCAGCTCTTTCTGGAGCTCCTGCTTCCAGCAGGAACAGCAATTGCAAAGCTCCTTCACAAACCACACGTCTCTTTCTTCCGATAGAGCCTTCAAAGCCACATCCCTTGTCCATTCTCTTACCCCCATCCGGGAAGAAACTCCCAGAGACTTCAGGCTTCTCATTGAAGCAAGGTGGAAATCGAGGTGCCTGCCTTCAAATTTTCTACTTTTTCTACGCTAAGATGCACACCAGGGTTATTGCAACTCTAAAGTCACAAACGTGCCGCTGTGAAAAACTGTCCCTGGAGGACTGTTTTGAAGCTGGAAGGCTGTCACCAGCCCTGCAGCTATTAGACGAGGTATTTTCTAGGTCTGTTTATCCTCCTTTCTTCTCCCCATCTCTGAAGTATTTTCTTCAAAATCCAAAGACTCTTGCCCAGTGTGTCAAAGAATGAAGTGTGTTCCTGCTGGACTATGGGTTATTTTTCATCATAACCAGTGTAGCAACGCAGGGCAGATGTTTAGTGATTTGAGTTACTGTTCAGACACACTAATCAGCCTGATCTGTGAGGAAACTCCCAGTCTTTCAAAACATCCACGTGGTTTCCACCAGCAGATTATATTGCAACAGGAGTATGTGGTTTTGTATTTCTTCATATTATGACACTGCTGGAAAAAAACAAAACATTTCATGACCTCAGGATAAAGGAGGGAGGGGATTAAATAAACTAAATAAACAAATGAGACACTCACACACACACCCCCTTATGCTTTGGGATTGTTCCTCCCCTGCTCCCTTTTCACTTTCGGTGTTTGCACTGGGATGTGCTCACGTTCCTGTCGAGCTCGGAGCTGGCAGCACCAGGCAAGCAGGTTGGTAAAGCCTCATTTGCAGCCCAAATACCCATCCAGCTCTCAGTGGACGTGAAGACCATTGCCCAGGATGAGCAGTGACCCTGGAAACAGGCTGCTTTACATACACTGAAGGAAAAAAAGCAACCCATTCTACTGCTGCAAGGCATCTGTAAACCCAGAATCCTTCCTCTTCTTGCTTACTGGCACAAAACAAGATCCAGGTATATTAAATGTGGCTTTTTTTCAGAGAGGAGACACAGAAGCAGCTCTCAAGGGCTCTCATCCAAGCTGCGTTGCTTTGACCACATTTTGCCAACACTGCTGAGAAGCCCCCGAGCCAGTGCTGAAAGGTTACAGCACACTTTATGCCTCGCATGAATTTTGAACAGCAGTGCACGACTCCAGGTAGCTCCAGCTTTCACTCAAGAGAGATGGCTCACCAGCCACAGACCCAAAAGCCAGCAAAGTTATAAACCTCCATACCTATTCCCGGGAGTCCCACAACTATGGGTTTAACACATGGCAACAGAACATCGTTCTGGTTTGTTTATGGCTTCATAGGCGAAGATCAGACCCAGCGACAGGATAGGAGTGAGGAGTGAAAATGGACAGAAGGTCCCCAGGGAAGTACCTGCTCTGACCTGGAGCATTTGACTCTCACCGTACAGCACAGCACGATGACAAGGCAGTGTCACTTAGCAATTTTTAGAAGGCATTTAAGACAATCTTTCCCTACAGGATAAATGGGGTTTTGGGTTCCAAAAATAAGTTAGTGAAACTTTCCTGACAGTTCATCTCCTGTTCTTGGTGTAGGAAAACCGTGTAGGCTAATTTCCTGACAACACACGCTAAAGCAGACCAGGAACCCATCAATTTCTCCTTTGGGTTACATCTGTAAGAAGGGGATTTATTTATTGCCATCACTGTATTTTCCAATGCCACTGTTTTAGAAAGCTGGGCACCTGGCTCCTGCAGACACTGTTGACAGGTGGGCACCAGAAGAGATGGCTTAGATGCTTTTGGACTCCCAGGGAGCCAAGTTCCTGAGTCACTTTTGGGGAGTTTACCCACAATTAGTGAGCCATTGCTGGAATACTCGAAGCACATTTCAACCCGGACACTGGGACTACATTAGACCGGCAGGGTGAGAAGGAAAGGGAACCAGTGCATGGAGCACACAGAGTACTGGAGCTGGGAATGTGACCCAGCAGGCAGATGTGACAGATGCGGGAAAAAGCAGAGAGGAATGAAGAGAGAAAACACAACCCTGCACACTCTTACCCACAAATAACATGCTTACTTCCCTCAGAAAATGATTCAATCTTGCAAACCCTATGAGGATGAGAAGTAGGTTTCCAAGCTTTCCTTTACAAAGAGTTATTAACACACAGCATTATTTTCCACATTTACTGGACTATTACACATTTTCCCAAAACATTCAGGACTATCAGTAAAATTTTGGATTCAAAAGCACGGAAACTTTGGTTTTTCCCTTCTCTAGAAGCCCAGTTCTCTGAACCCAGCAAATGACCTAGATTCCTTGGAGAAGAAATTTAATCGCTCGCAGGGAGCCCATGCTGAACAGATCACAATATTTGTTCTCTGATCCAGTCACAAAGACGTCATCAAGCTTACAGCACGCCGACTTCTCATGACTAATCTGCACAGAAATATCATCCAGGAAGCTCTTTACAGAAAACGGGTAAGTGCAAATACTATGCTCAGGTTTTCAGCTAAATGGGCATGGGACGCTGTGTTTTAATTTTATGTTAAATGTCCTAGCCAGAAATCTCATGTGGCAGCTGGTCCTGAGAATTCTGTAATATGATAATTAAATGTCTGCCTATAAACAAAAGTGTTTGTATTACAAGTGCTTTCCCATGGCATTTAACTATGCAGCATGAATCAGATGCAGGCACAAAAGCAGTTTTTCTTGGGTATAAGCAAGTCTCCCATTGTATCCCAAGAGACCCAGAATGCCTATGTGTGATCTTCCCTAGCACAGACCTAGCAATAAAATGAATTAGCTCTCTTACATTTACACCATATATGTATATTTTATTC
The DNA here is from genome assembly GCF_964273445.1 of Streptopelia decaocto. Taxonomy (NCBI): domain Eukaryota; kingdom Metazoa; phylum Chordata; class Aves; order Columbiformes; family Columbidae; genus Streptopelia; species Streptopelia decaocto. The sequence continues at coordinate 9,059,336 of NC_138664.1, forward strand.
CAAAGAATTCTCAAAGCTATTTTACTAACTACATATCTATCTCAGTGTTTGAGACTGCTGCTATAATATGAGTCGATTGCAACAGCAAAGTCTCATGTGGACTTTGCAGAGTATCTGGCTCTTCTTCTGCAAAGGAATGCAAAGACTGGTACCAAAACCTCTGGCAGGAGGAAGAACAATTCCCATGCCATTAAATCCAGCCACTTCAGAAAGACAGCTGAGTGCAGAAACACAAGAGCCAGGGCAGATCATGAGAAAAAGTGCCAGAGCCAGCTGGAAGCACATTTTGAATTCAGGTGGCAGGGATATTACCTCCAAGGAGACATCCACACTAAAGACTTGATCCAAGATGTGCTCCCCGCTCTCCTAAGACACACCAGCCGAAGGCTTGCACAGGAATCTACCAGCAGCTTTTCATTATGTAGGTATTGAAAGGTTGAGATAAACCTGACAGCAAAAAGCAATAATAGAGGGACTCTGGCTGCCAGCTCTGACAGTGTCTTTGCTCTATTATTTCCACAGCCTTTCTCATCTGAGTGCAGCACGCAGCCCTGTGGGCTGGACACTGCTCCCAGGCTAATAAACCCTCCCCAAAGCAGCGGAGCAGTGCAGAGGATCTGAACGGCTCTTTGCAGTTCCCCCTCCTACCTGGCTGATCTGGTGTTGAGCCCGAGTTGACCCAGACGAGCAACGTAGTTGTGCTCACATAACCTCGCAAGTGAGCTAACAAACTCTGACAGATAGAAGCATACTGACTGTGTATAACTCAAATAACCACGGGCCTGATTCTGATCTATCGACACCGATCTCACCCCAGTGTAGTGCCCCTGATTGCTGTTGAAACACTGCCAGGGTTAGATGGATTCAGGAGAGTCCAGATGTAATTTTGCATACTGAAGGCAAGACTGCATTTTAAGTGAGAACAGATTTAATTAGTGCTATTTTAACATGATGAGTTGAAGAATTAGGAAAGGGGGGAAATAAAGAGTTCCAACAACTATAAATTTTAATCTCCCCACTGCGAGCTTAAAAAAATGCGAGAGAGTTGAAGAAGGGAAGTGAAATTACCAAAGGGAAATAATGTCTCTCCTAACAAGATAATGCAGGGTTTGGGAAATAAAACCAAATAGAAAAAGCCTGGAGTTAAGAACCCTGCTGCTTAAAAGCAGCGCTGAATTCCCATCACTGCAGGTTATAATGGAGTGGTTCTGCTTTGCTTTGTATTTAACATTCTACATTTCACTCCTGTTCACAGACCTCTGTGGAAAGCCAAGATTTGATGTGGGATTATGGCGCAATGGCTGATGACCACATTAGCCATCTGGTCTCTTGCAGGTCTGAGCACAAGTCCAGGTCTTTCTCAGCCAAGAGTCATTGGCTAAATGTAGTGACATTTCTGATTTACGTGTCAAACTGTTTCCACTGCTGCACGCACGTGAGCGTAGCTGCGGTTTGCTGCTTAGCACGGTTGAATTGCGTTCAAGATCTGCAGGAAAAAGTTTCCAGCCGAGACCAGCTGCTAATGGCTCACCTGGCAGAGCTGCCACCCGTGGCCTAGGCAGCACTTGCCAAGTTCAGACATGGCTTGTGATGAATGAAGAACACATGCAACAAGTCTGGCCACAGCTAAACAGACTCGAGCACCTGGCCGGGAGCCAGGAGATGCAACACCACACATCTTACAGCACACGGGGAACACGGAGTGCAATCGTATATCTCCAGCAACAGACTAAGCTCAGCATCTTTGCTGTCTTATTTATGGGAAACCTGGTCTGCCCAAGGTTCGTGCTCCAAAGAGCTAAATATCCACTGAGATAAACTCCAAATGATACCTGAAATTAGACTAAAACACGTTCTAGTAATTGGCAACAGGCAAGAACTTTTATCTGCTTTAAATCAGAACAGAAAGGAATGAAGCAGTTCCAGGCAGATCTGCGATGTAGCGGAAATGCCTTAAATGCCCAGAGGATCTGAGTATAAAAATGGAAACAGCCGATATAAAGGTTTTGACGTCAGAGGGACTGTTTCCTCCAGCCTCAGCCAGCTCTAATAAAAATCCACTGAGAAGTTCCAGGAGAAGCATTTACTCTGGAGTCCAAAGGACTTATTCAGGGCCCGCTATAAAAACAATTTTGCAAGCTTATTTATTAGAGCTGGCGGTAGCCCCGGTGCACTGCCCAGTGCCTCCTGTCACTGCAGACAGACCCCAGCCCTTGGACAGCCACCCAGATGGTCCCAGCCATCATCTGCATGCTTGCTCTCAGTCCTCTGCTTGTGGGTAAAAAGCAGTAACATAAATTAATAAAGTGCATTTTCTGCAGTAATAATTTCTCTCCCAACTGCAGTAGGTAAATCCCACATACAAGGGCTACTTCTGCCATATCGCATCACCCTGCAGAACTTCACAATCACCCCCGCGTTTCTCTGTGCTCTCGCAGGCAGATTCAGTGACACGAGGGCTGTTACGTCTCACAGCTCTCCCTAGCTGTTAGTCACAATCCTGGATGTTTTCCTCATTCTCCACATCCCCAGTCCTTCTCCAAAAGACTCAGCTTGCTTACATCTGACCCAGGTCTGGATATTTTCCTTCCCACCTGAGGGAAGGACACCCACAGGGGACAGATGAGCTATTTAATGGCTTCCTGACATTTTTGTAAGGTATTTGAAAGGTGAAAAAGTAAATAAAATCAGCCTGCGTGGGGAAACTACCCATTTTTCTCTGCGGTGTTTTCCGTCATCTCTTCAGAAAAGGAGCCTGGCTGAGCACAGGCCCTGTACCAGGGCAGGGGTTCCCTGCAGAGCACACGTGTACACACATCCAGCCGGCACCGTCCTCTACAAGAAACCAGGCCGACTTCCAGAGTATTTATAGATCTTGAAAAAGAGCCAGACCTGTCTCTCTGAGAGGATGCACAATTTAACATTGTGCAAAGTCATTAAGCCCTCACAACACGGACTGTACAGCCCTGACCTGGTAGTGGGGCACATAAGCACCCACCAGACTTCATTGTATCCGTTCAGACACTTGCAGGCACACTAAATTACCCCTAAAATCCTACTGCGATCAGGAATACCAAACAAAACAATTGCTGACAATGGTACAGACATAAATGCACTCTTATAGCTTAGCACAGGTCCTTGCTGATGGCAAAGAAGTCTGATGGTAGAGATGTGAATGTGCATTTTGCATTGCACAACAGCTCTTCTCTGCTCACCCCTTTATTTATCAGAAATAAATATTTTACCGTTTCTATTTTTTATTTTACATTTTTACTCCATTTTGAAGGAACCTCAGGTTTTAGCCCTCCGACACATGCTGTCCCACATGCAGAAAGCCTTTGCAAACAGCCCCAGCTGCTAATGTGGATGAGGCTGGTGGTATAAATTAAAATAGTTCTCTTGTACCCTTGGACTTTCTTTAGCCTGTCTGACAGAGGAGATTAAGGCAACGCAAGAGGAAGTAAAAGTTCACAAACGGATGATTTGTCAAGGGATTTCCACAGGTTAGCTTTTATTTAAAGCTTTCTCAATCATCTTATCTTATTGGGCTTTAAAACTGGAACAGTCACCTTGGCACCTACATCTATTCCCTCAAGTGTAGTTATAAAAATGGCTGGGGAGGCCACTTGAGTTCCAGGACACTGACAGCCATCTGCTGTGCTAACGAAGGCAGATAATCAGCAGGCGGTTGAGGCAGCCATTGCAACCAGGCTGAAATAATGTCTGTCCACTGCAGCCCTTCTTCTGAGTCACAGGCACCAGAATTCAACAGATCTCAAATTTTCAGCTTCTCAAAAGTGGTTTTATCAATCTCTAGATTGTAAGATAACCTTGAAGCATAAACTAAGCATAACAGGCAATATCTACTGGGCTTTGCCAGGAGCCTGAGTTGCAAGTTCCAAACCCTGAATTCTCTTGAGCTGCCTGTGCAGTGGAATAGGTGGTTTTTAAAATTTGGCTAAGGGTGTCAATGCCCAGAGTTATTTCTACCCTGTTTCCCCACTGCATTCCCACACACGTTTCTACAAGGTCTGAAACTTCTAGATGATGACGATTATTTCTTTTCCAAGGAAAATTACTGCTGGTTAGGTTCGTTAGGTCAATGATCTGGGAGAGTTTCACTGAACTCACTGGAGAAGAACCTGACCAGAAAGCTCCCATCTGGGCGTGTGAGTGAGGCCATAATATGGCTTCACTCAGCCAGACCGTGGGCATCTATCTTCAGGCCTTCTATCACACCCTAAAGCCCACGAGGATCTTTGTGAACAGGTGGCAAAGAGCAATGCCCAAACTTGCCAACACAAGCTCGCTGAGAGCTACTTCTACGTGGCCCATGTTAGCACTATAAGAAATGCTGTTTGCCTTTTTTTCCCTTAACATCTTTACTGCAGTCTGAGCAAACTGCTTTTCATTGCTGCACACAACTGCGTTAACAAAAACAAGTTATTTTAATTAAGAAGCAGATATAAAGCCTGAAACCCCAAGTGACGGATAGACAGATAGACATATTGACGGAAGGCTCCTCGGCTGTTTCGGTGCTGTGCCATTTGCTGACTCTGTAGCAAAGATCTGTCTCCTGAGTGGCAAGTAGTGAAATGTATTTGATGTCTGTAGTTATCTGCTGCTCAGACTCAAGTCATTCCAAATCATTCCTGGTACCACACTACGGAGATCTTCCTCTGCCACAAGGGGCTATATGCATCCAATCTCCATGCATTTACAGTTTGTAACTGTAGCTGTCTGGTAATGCTCTACATATGGGCTTGAAAGAACATTATTGACAGCATATTGCTTAAACCGGGTGAGAAACTACTTCTCAACCTGTTTTCAACCTCATAATTCAGCAGTGTCCAAATTAATTTTATGATAATCTCATGCATCAATAAATTCAACTCACAGGTGGCTGACAGAACCCAAGATTTTGAAAATTATGTGCATTCCCCTTCAGGGAACAGACACGGGCAGAAGCAAAGGCTTGATTGCAGCCTGTGTATTTTTAGACACGTTAATTAAATCTGCCACATCATTTTAGATAGATGGCTCTGCAACTTTAATCCCAAGGTGCTGCCTTTCAGAGGGATTCCTGCGGGAGTCAATTATATTTTGTTTGCATAGTGTTAACAGGTGGTACCTGCAACTCTAAACTCTGGGCATGGAAATGAAAAATCCAAAGAGCAAGTTCTGTTCATTTCGCTAAAACAAACGGAATTGCAAGCAAATAACCAAAAGCCCCCCTGGGATAAATTATCTTTCTCAAAACTCTTCAAAAACACAGCTTGCCTGCCCATCCATCCAAGGCCTAGTGCTGGGCAAAGCCTGGCTCCATGCTCAGAGAAAACAAGCATTTGTTCCCCTTTCTCCCCTCAAAACCTCAATGTTTCTGGTTTCTTCCCCAGCATTGGTCTGCCAGCACCTCACAGGCAAGGGAGACTGATAATTATCTTTTTCAGTAAACCTTGGTGGGGTTAAGGAAAAACTCAAAAAGAGGGGGACATCTCAGGCATGACATTTTATACGCATGACCAAAGCTCTGAATCTGCTAAGCTAGCATATATGCATGGCAACAAAGCAGTTGAAATAAGTATTTGTGCATTGGTTGGGATTTCTGGAGCACCCAGCGGAGTCACATCATACTCATTAACCACTCGGTTAAAAAAATACCTTAATTTCAAAGGCCCTGTGACCGTGATGAAGTTATACTGCTACCCAGTACAACAGCTGATTACCAGAAGGCACATACACAATAACCACAAGAATCAATAGGACTGATTAGGATTGTCAGGATAATGGTGGGTTGGCTCAAGTACTTCCAAAATAACTTGACATTATTCCTCCTTCTGGTCAGACAGATTTCAGGCTGACTTGATCTGACAATGAACATCCATCAGTCCTCTCCTTTGATTTTGAGGGAATATCCTTTCTTGCCTAATTTTTCCACAGATTTCCTACATTGACCCTGGTCAAGCCCATGGCCCATTGAGCTGAAGAATGTCCTCTTTGCTCTGTGGGCACACAGCAGCAGTCATCTAGTCTAAGGATGAACCCATATTTGCCTGTTTCTAAACTGTGATGGGGAAACCTTGTTTTCCCAGAGTTTGCAGTTTCCAAGTTGTATGAACACATTGCTTACTTCTGATGCTCGGCTTTTTGGTTACTGCATCCTACCCTTGCGGTTTCTCTCTGATCAGCCAGTGAGTACTCTGTCCAAGCTCTAAAACATTATTACTACTCTTGATTTATGAGCTACACACCTTCAGTATTGGTCTCTGTTAAAAGCAATGAGTTTTCATCCTAAATTCACTGGCAAAGAAGTTTGCTTGGCTATAGCTGGCTTTAGCCAGAGATTTTTTTCCATGTAGATGGTAGAAAGGTTTGATATAAAACCAGGTACAAGTTAATAGTATAGTCATATCTCTCCAAGTCTTACTGATTTGGAAGACCTGACAGACAAGACAGAGCTGTTCTCTGATAAGGGAATTATCAAAACAGGCCAGAAGCTATCACAGAAATAAGCACCAAAAAGATCAATGAGGTTACAGAATCTGTCCCTTGGAGAAAGGGCAACATTCCTATTCACGGCTGGACGTTTTTTAGTGAAGAGAAGTTCAGTCTAGCATTATTATAAGTGACTCGGACAGGGAGGCATTCACGACATCCTTTGGGAGAATACTGCAGTATTCTAGCCAAAGTTTCTCTTAATTACATCCTTTTATCTTTGTTATATGCTTTTTAGGTCACTGTAAGAAAAGTTAGTCTCCTCTTGCTGAGACAGAATATACAATAAACCTTTTGCATTTCCTTCTCAATACTACAATAAATCTCCCCAAAACATTATATAATGTTTACCTCTGCTACTTACACATAAAAATTCATTTTTAATCACATGACCGAGGTCAAGGAACAAAATATAAAATAATTCAAAAAAATATGTCCTTGTGATATTTCAACATAGCTAAATATGGGAAGGACCACAGCCTTTATAGAGCCTCAGCTTCCAAGGAACAAATCAAAGAGACTCAACCACATTGTCCGGTGACTTCAGAAAAAACCTCAGCCTACATGAAATCAATGGGAGTCTTGTCACTGATTTAAATGGAAGCAGGATGTTTTAAATGGGCATTTCATTAAATGGACTTTCTGTGGTTCACCAGCCTCTAGATGTGAGCTGGATTTGGAGCACATGGACAGAGCTGAGTTGATCCCTATGAAAAACAAAAGTATGAACACAATCTGCAAATTAAAGAGAAATAAACAGCTCCCTGAAAACTGTGTTAAGAGAAGGGTTGGTGTGTGATTGCAGGGAATATCCCGTTCTCACATCAGGTGAGATGTACATCCCTCTCACTTTGTACCTAAGCACATGGCATCTGCTCAGATTCTCCTGTGGGAGTCGGATGCTTTCTGGTTCCTCTGGCTTCTTTCTCCACACAGGTCCACCAAAGGCCACAGTGTCCCTCATGATCACGGACTACCCCAGGTACCATACAGTGCTTTTATGGATATTGCGTTGCCTTCCTCATCCAGGCATTATACAGTTTCCAAGCTGCTTGACAACTGCTACAAAAGCAAGGTGAAAGAATATATGTGACAGCATCACCGATCCAGAGATGCCTCTTCCTCTCAGAGCTCTCTTTTATCCACACAAAGGTTGTTTTGCATATCAGGTCTATCAGAAAGCTGCCCGGGGGTCATTTATATCAGCATGTCATCTGGGCTGATGGTGTCAAGCAACCCCTTCAGACCCAGAATCCAAATACCCCAAGAAGCTGTTTCAGGAAGGGAAGGGAGATTTGGAGCGCAGGCATCGTTATCTCATCAGCTGTGTTGTAATTCTGCCAAGCTCCCCTCCTTAGGTTTCCTTTTACTAAAGGTTCCTCCATACTTAGACCTCAGTTCTGCATCATTTTGCTTGCATATCAAAGGGTGAGTTAAAAGCTTCATCAAGTGGGAAAGCAGATGGACACATGCAAACACAAATGGCAAGTCCTCTGCACTTCACTGACTTTGGGATCTGACAGGCAGGAAAAAGCAGAACGAAACCAGGGGAGGAAAGCATCCAGCCAGATTACATCTATCTTCACACACAGAGGTACCTGAAAACTCCAAGAGAAAGGCCATCCCATTTAATTTTTTAAAAGAAGAATGAGAATGAAGCCATGAGTCTATTTTACCCATAGTATGATTTCAGGCCAGTTCTGGCTCACATTTATCATCAACACTTGAAGAGTTGCACCCAAATCACTGAGATTCATTCCACTGAATATGGATTTTTATTCCCATTCCCACAGCTGCTGACGCTGAGGTTTGGGTTTGATTCATTAAAGACGGGAAACTTGGGGTGATCTGGCCTAGACTTCAAGGACTGAGCCCCTTCTCCATTCTGCACCATCACTGAAACAAGAATATCACCTGAAAGATGCTTCCTTTGACTTGCTTTCATATCTTCAGTGGAAGGACACACACACTGTTAACAGATGGAGCTTATTTAATTTAATAAAGGAGAGGCTCTGCTGTGAAACTGCAACTTTCCAAGTACTTATGAGCTTTAGCCATTTATATATTTATATATAATATCCTGCACGCAGGCTCGTGCTTGAGGGCCAATGGATGCCTGAGGCCACGATTGCAAACCTGCTCGATGTGCCCGTTTCACTGATGTGTCACCGACAAACAGCCCAGCTAGAGGCAGAATCAAGGACGGTCATCAAGCAAAGGAATAATGAGAGCTGCATTTCTGCACCGGAAAACCACAGCCTGCTCTGCGGAACTGCTAATAAATAAATAAAGAAGCAACAGCGGTTTTTCAGAAGCTGAGCAACTCAAACCTTCAGGGTCATTTCTGAGATGACTTCCAAGCTTAGGTACCCCTGCTAAGTGACCTGCCTAAATCACACCAGCAGTTATTATCCTGCCTGGCCCCCTGGCACTCACTCTTCTCCACCTTGAATAACTTTCCTTCCAATAATTCTGCTGTTACAGTCAACGAAAAAAAACACACTGATATTCAAGACCAAAAAGGCGGCTTTTGAAATAACAAATGAGAAAAATTACTGTCCCAAAGAGAATATGAAAAAAAACAACAGTGAGAACTGTAAATACTATACATTTTCTGCCTGTTTTCCCACACCATTAATAATGTTAGGATTAATGTCCATGAATCTGTGTATTTCAAATGGCTGGGAATAAGGGGGATTTTAAAGCTGACCCGTTCCTTCGCCAATTCTTTGATTTCTGCATTATGCTTCTAACCACTTATGAAAAACGTAGTACAAAGCTCTAGATGGGAAACGGAATTCTATTTCTTTCCAGCATTCAACACAATTCAAAGCTTAAAGCAAAGCGCAAGGTGGCATTTTCCCCTTTTGTAAAGGTACAGATCTTTTCCTCTAAGACAACAGCAAAAGAAAACCTTTTATTTCTGCTGCCTTGCTCCCATTCTGGGAAGGAAAGGAGAAGGTGCCACCGTCCCATTAAACAGCGTGTCCACCCGCTCAGATAAGGCAGGCTCGCCTCTTGAATTTGCATGTGAAAATTGCCCTGTTTCAGCTCTGGAAATTACGCTTGTAGGTGTAAAGAGAGCAGCTTTTCTGCTTTGAAGTTTGCAAGGCAGCAACAATGAAGGCAGGAATTAACTCAATACCGATTACCAGCTCTTGGTCTCCTCCACATCAGACTTTTGAACACAGAACAGAAACACACCAAACAGCCAGGTTACATTTCTTTTTGCGATCCAAAGCCCTCAAAGAGAGGAGACGAAAGCTGTATTTGTTCCCGGAGCCCAGCCTTTCCTCTGAGCTGTCTGTTACTGACTCAGGCTTGTGTTGGAAAAATACATCTTCAGAGAAGTGCCAACATCAAACACACAAGAGATTTTACAGGTACATGTATCGAGGCCTTTCTGTGAAGTGCTATTTCCCAATGAAAGCATGACCAGGGGAATGCACTAGAATATTTTAATAATAAGAGGGGCACTCACATTCTTCTCTGGGCTGCTATTTAATATGGGCTTTTTTTTTTTTTTGCTAATGGCCCTTTAACTATCATCACAAAATTCAAACTTGGATCCTCCACCAGGAAACCACTTAAGCATGCACTTAACTCCATCTTCATTTAAACATGCAAACAAACGAATAAGCTCATGCTTCACATACTTTTAAGTATAACCCATACTGAAACAGCTAGTTATGCACTTTTAATTTTTCTGGTGCTCTCTCTACTTGATAAGTGTTAGTCAGATGAAGATCACCTAGGAAAGAGCTGAGAATGGTTTGAGTCCACTTTGACATTCTTCTCCCCCAGTCCCTGAATGCTGACTGCACTCTTCAGCTGCAACTTAGGCAGAAACAACTGTGTCTCAAGCAGAAAAAATATATATATATAAATTACTCCTTGATATTTTAATAAGGATCCGTGAAAGACAACTCACTGGATCAGTGCCTCTGTATCCACCTCGATTTATGAAATGAAAACCTTTGCAAGGTTTAATAACTAGAGAAAGAAGAGTTCTGGGGAAAAAGATAGGCCTCTAGTCTATAATTTTTCTTTTTTCCTTTTTATAATTTCCTCAAACTAAAGAGGAAGAATATAATAAAGTAGATAATTCTGTAGTTGAAGAGTATGCTGAGGAATTCAGTCCCATCAATAAGCAGTATATTTCCTGACAGTATATATCACATAGTTTTTGAAAATGTAGTAATTAGAGTCAGATAAATCAATTGAATGAGAAATGTGCTGAAACACTGCCCAAAATCTGGAATAAAGTGCCATAAACCGACCGCTTGCTGCCTTCTACCTTGCTCAGTGTTTGCTCCCACCCATCACAATGTCCCCTCTGAAGGTTATTCCTGAATGTCATTCCCTGAAGATTAGACAGCTCACCTTTCCTCTTGGCCATTATTCGCCTATTCGTTCTTGTATTTACCTTTGATGTTCTCTTGACAACAATCGGAGTTAGGCCCAAACGTTTGAGATGAGCCCTTTTGATCCTCCCATGCAGGCTTGGCAATTCCCGCCAGATAAGGACATTGAAGGCGGCACCAGGATGGATGCGGAATATCTCACCCTGTGCCTCAGCCAGATGTGTGGCTCTGTGACAGTTCCCAGCGACACAGGCAAGATATTTGGGTCATGGTTTTATAGAGACTTATGACTACAGGAGCAAAACACCCCTCTTAGTCCCGGCTCTGTTATCTAAGTTAGTGACCATCTATCACCAGCAATCTTTGATCAGAGTGTGTGGAAGGAGGAGGTTAAATTGAACCAAGGGCTGATAACTGAGAACAGGACTGTGAGGAATTCACAATGAAAAGAGCCTAAATACTCTGGCTGAGCATCCAGCTTAAAATCCACACTGACACCTACTGAGATTCTGACAGCAGACAGCCTTTTCCCTTTGCTTGCATGTGTTCAGAGAGCTCTCGAGGCCAAAATTCACTTCTTCAGTCTGGCTAATTTGAGTTGGCCCATTAAGTATTCCTGAAACAGTCTTGGATAGTCAATTGTAATCTAGAAATGTTCTGTAGATAGGGCTCCAGCAGGAATCCTTGAAATAAACGGCAGTAAAAAGAGAAAATGATAGTCTGTAATAGAATCACTCCATTCAACATAATAGAAAATAAAGCATAATCAGTGATTTGAAGAGCGACACACTGTACTAAGCACCACGCATTACTCATTCTCTTCAAATGATCAAAATTGCCAGGATTTTCTCATGTCTAGAGACCAAACAACTCCATAAAGAAACTGCTGAATATCAAGAGGATGATTTCTCTCTACCAAGAAAAACCCTTTGGCAGCATTAAAGTCTTGCAGTCTGCATCTTAACGGCTGCAGACGATATTCAAAGGAACAATTTTAGATTTGACGATAGCTACGAGTGACTCCCATTACACCTCTAAGCCAGCTTCCCAGCCTCCGGACCCCACCGAAGGATCATTTCCAGAACATAAGAGAATGAGGAACATTAAGCTCAAAGTGAGAGTAGATCTACCTGATGTATTGTTAAACTTTTGAAGCCTTTGTGATAAATTACCGGTATCTAACCTCGAGCGCCTGTCGCCGTTGTCAGAGAACAGCATTTGTTGCACAGTGTGGTCTCGTCATCTCTAGCACAGCACACACTTGAATCTTGTTAGTGAACTAAGTATAACTAATGCTTTGTGTAAGCAGTTGTGTGTATGACTGGAGTATTTAGGAATTCAACCTTCTGAAACAAACTGGCTTTCACGTGTACCGATGGCAGCTACTTGGTCAAGCCAGTCGTCACTAAGCAGTCTTGTGATGTCAGTTTTTAAGCAGAATTCCCCTGATATCATAATGTGACCCCATCTAAAGAAATACAAAAAGAGGTCTCGTTATTCCTGAACACTTCGTGCTCCAAGCTCTGGAGGTTTACGATTATTGTGCAGAACAGTCAGACCCTGATGTGTTCACCAGGGAGAAAGCATACAGAGGTCTGGTATTCCCAAGAAGCTATTTAAAGCTGGGTTTGAAAGAAGCGGCAATGGCATCTTCCCTCCTATAACAAATCCCTCCCTCCTCCTGAGAGCAAATCAAAGATCTAATTGAGAGTGCATCCCAGAGCAACCGGCTCCCTTCAGTGCAGAGCAAGAGCTTATTCTGGCATCAAAGTCACTGTGTATGAGCCAGTTGTTGGCATTCCTATACCATACGGCACTGCAAGCAGTAAGCAACAGGAGATATAAGAAGGTCTGTGAGACCTTTGATACTAGCCCTGAGAATCTGCAGGATTTACTGTCAGAGCTAACTTGGTGCCTGACGTTCCCACTGCACGGATGCCTTCAGGAGCTTAAGCCGTCAGCACAGCTCCACGGTTTCTTCCCAGTCCAATAAACATATCTGCAGCACATGTGAAAACTTGCACTGGAGACACTTTACTATGTTATTAGAGAAAAGCTTGAAGGGTTTTAAGGTCCTGCCAAAACTGAAGATGACAGAGAGATTTGCAAGTCAAATAAGTATTTCTACCAGAGAATTGGTATTTACATTACAAACCACTGAATGTTCATCTGTCTTTTAATCTTGACTAATACAGTGCAAAGGAGTCTATCTTTGTTAAGTCACCAGTATGAATTACCCCCAAATCTGAGCATCTCATCATCTTTAACATGTGGATTGTCATGACAGTCCTATAAGGTGGGGAAATGCTGTTTTACCAACAAGAAAAGGAGGCCCAGAAGAGATCTTCTGTGCCTGACTTCCAGTGAAATCAAAGTTTACCTACGCAGATCTGCCAAAGGGCAGGGAGAGGATCTGCAAAGCGAAATTCTGTTAATTCCCTCAACTAGGCCCCAGGCAAGGGACTGTTCTCCCTCCCATCTGGAAAAGAAGATGGATTAATTTTTTTCTGTCTATGCAAAATTGCATTTATTTGTCACGAGGTCAGAAGCTGACAACAAAAGAGATGAAAAAACCTAAAGCTGTTCCTCTGCTGGTCTTCCATCCCTCTCAGTGCCGTGGAGCCCCTTGCTCGCCAGCACTGTGACACCTGACAAGCCCCACACCCCACTTTGCGGTTTAGCTCAAGAAAGGGATGTTTGTGTTTTACATCAGATTGTCGAAACTAATCCACGCTTTCTCATCCTTCTAATGCACTACACGGCTCTTCAATCGATACGCTCCTCCCTGGGAGGGAGCAGGTACATGTTCCAAGTTCCGCTTCGCTGTGTACCATTGTGCAGCCAAACCGGAGTCTGTCACCTTCTTGTCATGTTAAGACAATAATATAATTTAATCTTTCCAGGCAGTTTAAATGAAGCTGCTCTACCCTGAAATAGAAACATGGGTGTACAACATGCAAAAGAGAGATCTTTCAATAAACATGTTACGCATGTGTCTATCACTCCCCGGTACGTTAAAGATGTCCAGGGTCATGTTCCCCCCAGACAGCTGTCACCACACATGAAGGGGACCAAACTACTCCTCTTTTTTGTCACCTCTGGAGGTCAAACAGACTGACGTGCAGGTTTCCCTTTCAAATGCTTTTACTTTAGCAGAGGCATGGGCCAGCTTCACTGTATAAACCTCCCTCATGCCAGGGTGCCCCTGCCACTGAACACAGTATCACATCATGCGGGAGAGACTATTCCCCTCCATGCTTTTATACAAGGCATTTATTTTCCATGCTTGCACTTCCTGCACATGATAGCAGCCACCCCAACCTCTTGCTATCCACTGCTTCCACTCATTTAACCACAGGAGAAAATTTCTGGTCCGCTCTCTACACACAGTGACTCCTCGTCCCAGTCCTGTATGACAATAATTCCTGTTCCCTGCCACTGCTTTGCTGTGTTGGGAACTGCAAGCACAGCTTCACCATGGGGGCAAGAATACTCACAGTGCCCAGTCATAAAAAGCATAACATATTACTTAACAGGAATTTGAAGCAGCAAATAACAGAAAGATTAGGTTCATACCTGGTATATGGCCTTTCCATACATAACACAAGGTGAGCAATCCACCTTTTGTAACCTGCACCTGTTACACATACTTATAATGATTTCTGTTGTTACAAGCACCCACACCTATCACAAAAAAATCAGCCAGCGTGTGGAGTCCCTGAGGCGGCGCGTCCCCCCAGCGGGCAGGGGCTCTGCGCTCCCAGTGGGGAAGTGGGATTTTGCAGAGCCCGTGAGCCCTGGCCATCTCTTGCAGTGACATATTTGCTGCATATCTGAGAGCTTCCTAAAGACATTGTTCAAATATCATCCAAAACCCATTACTCCAATTTCCTTCCACTTCAGCTTACAGCCAGACAACACACTTGTCCTCTCCAGAGAGAGAGAGAATTGCAATCAGTTTGAAAAACCTTACACACTTTGGAGTTGGAAAGCGTAGTCCTTCTTTAAATAAACACTTATTTTCAACTGCTCTAACACACTCTTGGCGGCAGCACTTAGATTTGGAAAGAAACTCCCCCTGCCACCTGAGAGACATAGTTTGTGTATTTGGTTACAAATGGCCAACAAATGTCCAGCTTTCAACGCCAGAGAGACCCTCAGAGCAATCAGCGGCTTGTAAAATAGTGTTTCTGCCTGGTGCTCAGTGGTTTGGGGGCTTTTATACATTTGTAAGGGATTTTTGCATTTGTGGTCTTGTGGGACAAATAACATTGCTGGAACCAAGCAGCATGACTATAACACAAACTTCCTTGCAAGCCTTTTCTGGCACAGCTGAAAATTCACCTCTGAAAAGGCAGCTGTTCCAGCAAGCACTGGGCAGCTCTGGAATGAAGGCCAGGCACAGGCTGAGCTGTAAGAGCCGAAGTATGACAGTAAATAATCTCTCCAGGGATTAAACCAGATTGCTAACTGCAAAAAGCCTCCCGAGGCAGTTTTAGGGGCAAGCAACCAGGGCAATTGCCCAGAGCGATAGTGTATGAGGGGGCTGCTAAGCCACACTAAGTGCCAGTCACTCAGAGTGGTACCTGCAGCTCAGCATTGTTTCAACCCTACAGACAGCTCCACCTAATCAAGACCCATTCCTTGTTTTCTTCTAATGGAAGTTTCCTAGTCATGGGCAGGACAAAGCCCCCACCCTTGGGAAGCTGTGTCCCCTGCTGGAGGAATTACACTTGCACTGCTTCTCTCCTTTGTGCCTTGCAGCAGACCATTACGGCATTTACTCTGACATTCTGTATATCACCACCTCCTAAAAATCACCCATAATCATGTATGGAGGCCAAAGTTTGCGTGTGAGGAAATCTCCTCTGCAAGAGCAGCCCCAAGTGCCACAACTCGCATTCACATTGCTGACATTTGGCAGGCGTGAACGCGATTCACAAAGTTGGTTGTTGAAAGAGAAGGGTCTGCTGAAGTGGTTTCTGACCCCACTCCTTTGAAGAATGAAATGTGACAGCAACACTGAATTAAACAGCTTAACAAGAGTCTTAGGTTCTGCCTTGCAAAGCCCGAGACCTCCAGGTGTGGAGCCGATTGAGCCCTGGGACCCTCACTTCCAAAGGGACGGCTGCTGTCTGAGAGGTGCAGAAATCCGCACGCAGGTCTCTGCCCCATGCAGTGAGTGACAACCGAGAGAGGAAAGAAAAGCAAAGAATGAAAAAGTGCCACTCCGGAGCTGCCAGTATTTTGGGGGTTGCAAGAGACTGGAGCAAACATTTCAGACGCAAACAATGCATGGAGATACACAACCTAGACAGCTGGAGTGTGGCCCCGTGGGGTGGTATTACACGATCTGTGTAATACTCGTGGCCATGTGTGGGAACAGCAGTTCCAGCTAAAGGGCCTTGGACAGATTATACAGAAGTATGGTTTTTATGAGTGTAAGAAGTGATAGCCCAGGCCAGTGAGAATGATAGGTTGGAAAACTGCCCCCATATGTATGATGTGTGAGTGTCCTCGGGCCTGGTCTGTGAACGAGTGGGAAAATAACTGAAACGAAGGTAACATCAGTGTGATGTGTTTTTAATAAAAATTATTGGGAAAACATCTTATGTAACATCTTAGTTCAGGCCCGTATCTGTAAATCCTATAAATTGTCACTGACTAATAAAGAAGGCCTCAGCCTAGCTCAGCTCTCTGCTCTGCTTGGCTCGGCACTCCTTCCTGAACAAGCCCTCTGTCTGCGTCCTGGTGTGCATCATTTCTAATCGCCGCAGCCATGTTCAAATACGCTTTCTCTGCTCAATCATCAGAGCCTTTAAAAGCAATAGAGCAGGTACATTGCGAGAATGCAGCTTTGCGCACAGTGAAAAGGAGTAGCAAGTCAGCCTAATGCTCAAGAGATGGTCACGCAGTCAAGGGCAAATGAATCAAAGCAGCTCTGTGCTTCACCATCCACCAGCAGAGCTGCCACAACTACTGTGCTGCGGGCTCTTAGTCTGCCCTGGTCATACAGTGAACTCTGTTAGCTAAACCTCAATATTCCAGTTCACAAGTAGTACGAGGACAGTCAGCTCCCAACCCAGAAGATGTTCCATGACTTTCTGGTAGCCACTGAATTGTTCCACACATCCCAAAGCAATCAGTGCACAACTGGTCAGAAATTTTCAGGCAACACACCATATCAGTGGAAGATGCTCTTCTGCTGAATCCAAACCATTTTGTCAGAAATGCCCTATAAACTTCCAACACATTGTAGTGGGTCTGTGACCATGGATTCCAAGTCTGGATGGGAACCCTGTTTTCTGCAGACTTTCCTAGCTAAGCTGGGCTTCCAGGCTCTGTGTCGGGAAGCTCAGGATCAGGGGAAGCAGGCATTTGTAAACTTTTGGCTTCATTTTGTGATAAAATGGACTTTCAGAAAAAGGGTGTGAATGCATCACATTTCACAGTTTGACATTTTTCACAACAGGGAATTGACAAGATTTGCTTTGGCCTTTGGAGTGAACACTGGTGCTGGACTTCTCAAAGGAGGGGGAATTCTGTATTTCAGCCAGCCCTAGCCAGAGGACTTGACCCTAAAAGACTGTAGGTACTACAGAAGCAAGCAAAGTTCATAATGGATAGAGCCACTGAGATATCGATTTTCAGAGGGAAAAAATTTTTCCAATTCTCTAGCCTCATCCTGCTGACATAAAAGAAGCTGTATTAATTCTCAATAAAATTAAGAAATGAATGAGGTGCCTTTTATATGAAAAAGCCTGTAACTACAATAGATACTGACCATGAATATAAATGGGAACATATACAAAATTAGGCCAGGCAAATTACCTGGTGCTAAAAGCCTAGATATAGCCTGCACATGCCAAATGTTACTCTGGAGGAATCCTGTAATTGCTTTAAGGATAGGCTTAAGATACTGTAAGTAAAAGCCATTCAATACAGAAGCAGAGTACAAAGCAGGCAGCTACCAGGAATATCATCATGTAGAAAAACGCTTCTTTCCATCTCCATCTAGTGGGTCAACCCAGCTATTGCTTTATCCCGCGATGCTTTTATGGCACCACATGCAGAGATTTACCCTCATTACATAACAAGCCTGTCGGTCCCCTAATTCTTTCCCCATGGCTTTCCACTATTCCCTGAGCTGCATCTCGCCCCTGCCTCTCTTTTCATTACAGAAGAGTGATTCTCTAAGTTTCTCCATTTTGCTTAATGGTATTCATGGCACATTAGGGCCATTTTACAATGAGATTTACAGCAATGTCACGAATAGAGAAAATTGTTGTAAAATAACCACGGACAACATTATAAAATAGCAATAAAATCAGCAATAATGCACAGCTGTGTATTTATGTCTGCCACCTGTTCACTTCACTTTTTTTTTCAAGCTACCTCTAATCAGATCAACCAGTTCAGCAAAGGAGTGATCTGATAACGTTTCACATGAAAGCAAAGGTCTAAATTTCATGCAGCTCTCGCAGCCTTTATATACAGACACAAAGAGAGATAATACACTGTACACACATGTACGTGTGCGCCAGGCAAGAAAACACAGGAGACACATCGCCCATATTGCTTATGTATCATCAAATAACCATCTCTATATGCAACACATGTACAAATACATCCACATAGAGACACACGATAAACATACATCTGATCTCATGCTCTAGGCACATACATCCATCGGCTTTGGTGTTTAGAGTCCTAAACCCCTGTTCCCAGACTCAATCTATAGGTCACATGCAGTACAAGAATTTCTTGGTTGTGGCCAGCAGATAGCTGGCTGGTCACTGGACTGATTCCTCTATGTAAGAAGAAAAAAGATGCCAGCTTGATATCTAAGCCATGAACCATCAGTCAGTGACAGGGGGTTCAGTGTATCCCCACCACTGGGCAATAACCAGTGGCTAAAGGGGGTTCAGCCCAGCAGCCCTTGTGTTTGGCGACAAAGGCTGAAAAATGCGTAAACGGTGAGGTTGAAAGAGATTAGTTCTGTCTTTTAGTCCAGCCTCCAAGCTGGAGCATCCATGATGGGCTGCCCTTAATATTTCAGCTCCAAATATGCCTTTTACTTAGTTCTGGGATGGTTCGTCAAGACCTTTCTTCCTCTTGAGCAAGTGAGAGTGGACTGAGAGCAGCCAGGGCTTGCAGAGAGTGGATTTCAAACAATCTGCAACTTACTTTCCACCTCTGGCAAACATTTCTACATCCAACACTCTGAAATAATTGCTGTGGGATCTGTGAACAGCCTGGTGCATTTAGATATCTCAATTTGCTTTATGGATCGTTTTGTGATGAACAAGGGCAGAACAGCCGCCTTGGGTAACATCCAACCAACAGTGATAAAACGCAGGCCTGTGCGCTGTACCACCTAGGAGGAACGTGTGAAAGGGTCTGTCAAAAAACATTTGGATAAACTATCAATAACCCTTCCTGTGCAAACCACACTCTCTGGAATGGGAAGAGCATGGGCTGAATTTTAAATGTCCTATCCTGACTAGTCAGTGCTGTTGGAAACCATTAATGGTGACACTTAAGGCAGTTTTGTTTGGATGCTGCAGCTCAGCCTGTAAATGGTGCTGCTTGGTTAACACGCATCTTTAACAGTCACCTCTCAATTAGGAGGCATTTTTCATTACACAGAGACCCAGCGGGCAAAACATTAGAAGAAACTGCAAATGAAAGCAAGCGTAGAGCTGGCAAAAAGTTTTTAACTGAAGTGCAGTTTTAACTGAACATTTCTCACAATCAGGGCCTGCTTTCTGTGGAAGAAGATGCTTCAGCAGGGATGCAGTGAACAGGTCTCCCTTTTTACCTCCATGTTTTCTGATTCTACATCCAACCTCCGCGATCCGTCACAGCCATCTACCCGTGATGTGACTGAAGCACATCAAGGGACAGCAGGTCTCTGCAGGGAAGGGAATGGGAGCACACAGCGCCTGAATTACAGCACTTCAGAATTTCAGCCTTCATCATGTAAGTACCTCAACATTTTGGTTTTCCTCCTGTACGTTGTATATACTTCAGTATTTATCAGAAAAGTCCAAATTGTCCAAGTAAAACTCAACCTCTTTCAGTCAAGAGACATAGAACAACTAACTCCTAGTTAAACAAACAGTAATGATATTATCACACCGCAAAACACCATATGAGAGAAATGTTTGAAGTCACATTAGCCCTGATTTTATTCATCCCTGAGTCACACACGGAGTGAGGCAAAACTTAGGCTCCAGCACCATCAGCAAACGCTTTCCTTTCTCTGGTCCTCAATTCGCCCACCTCTGCCCCAGGCATAATGAAGTTTTTCTAACTCACAAGCTTCGAGGCTAAATACATTAATAATTGTAAACCACTCTTCCCTCAGTAACTAGATGAAAAGGATATAGAAATTAAAACAATGTATACAAGATTATTATAATAGGGATGATATGAAAGCCTTTGTGGAAGTGCTTGAAGGCTATTGGATAAAGTCAGTCAGTGATGACCCTAAAGCTATAATGAGCTTCTCATCTTGTACAGCTTCTCCAACTAACATAATGTGATGGTGAAAAAAAGGAATATGAGGCTTTTGTGGACCGAAGCCTGAAGGCAAATCTTCCCTTATCAGAAGTTCTGCAGGTCAAAATAGGATCAAAAATCTTCGTCACTCGCAAGCAAATAATTACCCCAAAGGTGAAAGACAAGTAACTGAGAACCCGTCCAAATTACACAGAGCTAGCACAGCACAAAGCAAAAGATTTCTAATGTGGTGATCTTTCTCATGGTTATTTGTCACAAGTATTCCTTTATCTGATGGTTTCTGAGGAAAAGAGAAGGATCAATTCTGGCAAAGAAATCTCTGCCCTGCAGTTGAATTTTCAAAGCTACGATAGATCATATGGACATTGTATAGAAATGAAAAGAAGGTCAGGAAACACACGCAGCCTCGCAGTTAGTGTTGCATTTGAGATGCATGAAGGATCAAGCAATGATAAGCTGGATACTGTGTTGAAGTTAATAGGAAAGTACACAAAGCAATAATGAAGCATAGACTTCAAAAGCACAACCCCACTCCTGTCCACGAAGGCACACAAATTAGAACTGAAGTTTGCAGTAAAGCTTGTGAGGAGTGTATAAGAGCAAGAAGGGGTGATATAGAAATTAAAACCTACCATTTTCTACTATTTAAACGTCACCATTCAAAAATTAACCTCACTGCTTCTAACCAGAGCTTGTGTAATGCAAAACCCTTTGATTATTTTGTTTTCAAATTTAAATTTCTTAGAGCATCCCAAAAGTTTCAGACATCTCTTTTCTGCACAAAATTAGCTAACTGGAGCTGGGGGCAGTTCAAGGTACATTAAAAAAAAAAATAAAATATCAATGAAACTTAATTTGCCATAGCCCCTAGTCTTTAAATACCATTCCTCAGGCAAACAGCAAGTGACCTGACCAGTTTCAGCCACCTAAGATACACGGCTCCTTCTCTTTGGTGCTAACTCTCGTGCACATCGGATCACAGATGCATATATGAACGGAGCATCTGAAGATGACTTAACTGCCCACAAAGCATATGATCCTAAGGAAACTTCATGCTGAGTTATGTAGCCTGCCAGCACCAGTGATAAAGCACAGCTTGTGACAACGTGCTGCTCTGAGTTAGCAAAACACAGTTATATTGCTATTTTATTCAGCTGCTGCAGAAGGAGGCATTTAAAAGCTGAGGTCAGTATCAACCATTTTTAGAAGCGACAGACATCCGCAGTTAAGAAGGGCTTCAGCTGCAAACTCAGCTCTTTGGAGTCAGGCCATAAACACACTTCTCCGGACAGACACCCGAAAGCGGAGGCACTCGAACCCAAGAGCTACAACTGGAGTACTTGACCCAGGTGTTTATTTCTCCCTGAGTCTCCGAATCTATTTACTGAGACTAGAAGATGGACTGGCCAAGAACAGATGAATAAATACATTATATTATTATATAATAGCACTCTGGGTGTTTTGTCATTCCAATCGTGTTCTCAGTGAGCATGACATCATTCCTTATCATGGCAGGCGAGACCCTGAGGAAAGGAAAGAACTAACAAATCTGATACACACCAAGAACCTGATTCATGCTGCTTTACACCAGCCTTCTGTGCCACTGCAATTCAGTCAAAAACTGTGTAAATCAGACCTGTGATTTTTATCAGGGATCTAGCTGACTGGTTATCACTACAACCAAATAAAATATGGAGTTTATAAGTTATGTTCCTGCCACCATGGAAGAAAACTCCAAGAGCTGCTTTCAGACCAGGTCTGAAAGAGACAGATTTCTCCCTGGTGCATGGTCATTGTGCTGCTGAAGGAGATGGATTCTGGATCTGCCTTAGGAACTGCAGAGATGACCGAGCTCCGTCCACCTTCATCCCACTGCTTGGTTCCTCCTCCACTACTGTTTTTTCCCACCTTGTCAAAAGCTATAGGTTTTGTCTAGCAAGCACAAGCCAAGGGTCACAGCTCCCATTACGGGTTCAGCTACTGCAAAACTGTGGGGTTTTTTTCCATTTTTCCCTCTGGTAACTTCTCATCACACATTGGGTTGTCTTGAAGTTCCTCCCCTGTCCTGCAGGGCTGACTGTCATTTGCATCCATGTCAGATACACAAGAAATACCCACAACCATCCTGAGGCAGCAAGGAGTGAACTTGACAGGTTTCAATGAACCTGATGAGTCCCCATCACCAGGATTGTGACAGGGACACAGAATCTCAAGGCCAGTAAAACTTAAGGGAACGCCGTCTAACCCACATGTAAAAACAAAGAGGGAGGGAGAGGACCACCCAGCAAAGAGGGGGAAGCTTATTTATCTGAGAACTGTTATCAGAAGTCACCACACATTCTGCAATCTACCACATGCATCATGGTGTCATTAGCAGCATGGCCTTGCTGTTGTTTTCCCCCTGGATGAAACTGCAGCTCTGACTCTCCAAGGTCCCTCTCCTCCTTTTCCCTTAATCAGGAACCTTAACCACATGGAGTAAACAATGATCTTGTCCTAATTTGCAATGCTTAGTTAAGATCTGTCTGTCTGTAAGTGCTATGCCAGTGTATTTGCTGTAGGTTTTAAGACAGTTAGTCATCTCTGCTGTTGAGCCTACAGCAATATTTCTACAACTTCAAAGGCCCTTACCAAGAATAATATCTTTGGGCTAATTAAATCAGGATATAATGTAACAAAGTTCTTTTTTTTTCTTCTCTTCCTTGAGTTTCTGCTTTCATAACCTAATCAGGCATTTTACTGGGCGAAACATCTCTATTAAGTCTCTCATTTCTCAGCCACATGATACAAAAACAGGATGATAATTGAGGCTGCATAATTGATGTGCACAATGACAGAATATAGAAAAGGGCTCCATTAGCCAGGTCACATCATTAGCATACATTACGTTCAACAAGATTGCTCTCTTCACCTCCTATTTATTAATGGGTTAATCCAGTCCCATCAGCCTGAATACATCATTGTTTAGATCCTTTCCTGTAAGATACAGTAGCTCAGTTTTACATTAGGAAAGAATTGCTGCCAAGGGCAATAAAATCCCGTAAGTGTCAGCGTTGCAGTGGTGCTGTTTGCAGAAGCCCTCGGTTCCCCTAAAAGCCAAAGCTGCAGTAAAGTCTGCAGCACCAACCTGTCCTTGGCAGCACAGCCCTAAAGAGAGAGGGAACTCCTGCAAGGACATGCGGGTTGTTGTCAGATCAGACCACACGTGGACTCCTCCAATGATCCCAGCGTCTGGTCTGTCTTTGATATCCCATCTTGGTTACCGTGTTTCTCAGCAAGAAGAGGGAGTTTATTTCCTCTCCCACTGTCATTGACAGAGAGAGATATTCACTTCTGAGTCAAAAGAAATTCAAAACTAAAATGCTTCAGTCTTATATGCGCCCCGCAGTGGTGAGGATACCTCACTAGTACACCGACTGCCTCTCTGGGTGAACCTGCCCCATGAATTTGCTATGGGGTCGAATGAAGCTGCTCGTCATCCCAAAAGCTGTGGAACTGTCCACATCTGCCAGCACTGACGCAGAGGTAACAGCCTGGTCTGCCACAGTGCCCTGGTAACTGGTGGAGTGAAAAGCCGCTCCTCAGCACAAACCAGAAAAACCTTTAGGTGCTGCAGGGGAGCCTTCTACTTTGGTAGATTGTAGATTTGGTATTTATTTAGGTGCCTTAAGTTAACCTCTATGAATACTCATGATTAATTCACTGAGTGTCCAAAGAATGGATGGCATTAGTCCAATAATTCGAATGTCACAAGCAAAAAATGAAATGGGGTCCCTAATCCAGGACTAGCTGCCACCATCCTCTTTGGGTGAAGCCCAGTGCCTCATTACAAAGACCCTTGGGAGTTTGAAGCTGACAGTTCGGAGTCAAGTCTTGGCCAACTGAAGTGTTCGTTTGCAATAACCTGTGCATGATGTCTCAAACCGTTTTAGCACATGGAGAGACCAACAGAGCTCAGAGCTCCCTTGTGCCAGACACGGTACGGGTAGCCAGATAAAGGACAGAAGAAAGAAAGGACTATTATTCCCATTTTACATCTAGGTTGAAAAAAAAAACACGTGACTTGTCTAGTCACATAGAAAATCTATAAAAGGAAGGAAGTAAAGACAGATATTTTGATTGTAGCCATGCTCCTTACCTGTGCTAATTAACCTGCCTCGAGGCACTAATTATCCACTTCCTTTCCTGGCCTATCATGCTCCGCTCCACCTGAAACGGAACAGAACCAGGCAGCCAACCTCGCAGCTTAGGCACGATTCACTTACTGTTTCCTCAGCAAGAAAACTATGTTTGTAAATTGACTTATTCTGGGAATCTGCAGATCAATCTATGGCATTGCTTGCCTGGGTGACTTCTCTACAACACAGAGACTACCAAGACCACACGGTTAATCATTGCTGCCAGGTGCTCTTCTGCCCAACAGCACAGCCTTCTTGACTTCACTACTTGAGCAGACACACAAACCATTCTCATTTTAATATCTCATTCAGAAAATGTCACGGAAAGACTTCTGCGCTCAAAGCTTGTGATGCATTGATATATTTACCAGCGTATCATCATCAGTACGGTGGCTGAGACATGAACATAATCAATCTGCTGTGTTGGATCTCTCAGACATGTTAGAGTTGTGTTAATAAGACAGCTGGTTGCCAGCTTTTCTAGTGAAGTACCAGAGTATTTTTTTAACACCTAATAGTAGCAACTCAGAGTTCAGAAGCTCTGGGATAAAATTAATGATTGTATCTCTTAACTAGTTTTTCACTCATAGTCCTTTTCTCAGAGCTGGTATGGGATCCAGACTAAAATAATTGCCCTGAAGACCTCCACTAGAGCAAAACTCTCATAAAAACAAGCAAATGGAGCTTTTCACCTATCCAAGATGCTGAATTAAACCATATACATTCCATAAAAATCTTCAAGTGCCATTGTAAAGTAAAAAGGAATTTATATAGTCTTGTTTTAAATGAAGTGAGCATTTTCATTCCAGACAGTATAAATAAGGAAAGGAGGATCCAACATCTCCTTTGTTGCTGGACCTTCCCACCCACTCCTTCATTACAAAACTGATATAGCTGTTTTGCTACAAAAACATTCTCCCACATTCAGCTAGCATAAACTATTTGTCTATTTTATATTTATTTTTAATGTGGATCATTCAAATAATTTTCGTTCTGGTTTTGATCAAAAATAGTTCATACCCAAAGCCAAATAAATCCTTGCTGAAAGTGTTCCCTGTGAAAACTCACTGATTATCAGACCTGAAACCACAATCAACATGAAATGTCGCTGCCTGATTTCACTCTTCAGCCTGCAGGTCTCGATTTCTTGATTCAGCTCTCTGCCTCGGCCAGCTGACGGCAAGGGAATCGTTCCAGGGCTACCCAGCACCATCCACATCTGAATTTCTCCAGCACTGCACTGACGGATCACTCTGCTGACACTCAAACTATGGACCCTGCTCTGGTTTTAGGCGGGATTTAGTCAGCAAATTCTGGCTGATTTGCATAGCAGGCGGCTCAGGGACTGTGAAAAAAATCAGAAACTGGTGATCTGGCTTGTCCTAGAAAGGGGTAGATTGGGGTATGAACTGCCAGTCCTGACTAAATCTATATGGAAATAACTATATCACTGACAAAGCCATACGCAGCAGAAGAATAAGGCAGGCTGGATGCACAGCTCCATCTGCCTTTTCCCTCTTCTGAAGGGAGTAAGCAACCAAGGTTATTTATTTTCCCATGTGCACAAGAGCCCATGTACTCACAGCCTGGAGAGGGCTACAAGGAGTTGGTATTTCTTACTCCCACATTGAATTAGATTTTATTCCCGAGTAATTTTAATCTCTGGTAAGGTCAGTATAGTTTACCCAGAAAAAGAGAGAGAAAGGAAAGGGCTCTTTTAATTGCATTAATTATGATACATTCTCTTTTGTTTCTGATGACTGCTGCATTTTAGGATCCAGGAATGGTATCACTGAATTTTAATCAGAGATCTGAACAAGCTACTGAAATATGATTAGCTTTTCTATCTGACACTGTGATTACTGCTTAGGAGACATCTGCTGTTGCATAAAATCAAATGTTCCTTTTCTGTCTTTCATTGCGTCAACATGGGAGCTTTTCTCTCTCTTTTTTTTTTTTAAAAAGCAGGTGGAAACAATCTCAAGAAACACCCAGCAAAGCAGCACAGCTCACCCTTCAGCACTGTGTGCCCTCCAGGAACACCCTGATGCGAACCCTCCAATGGTTTTGGCCCTTTGCAAGACCTTTGCTGCTTTTACGGTGGGGCAGAAAGCTTCAGCGCTTCGCCTGAATTTGCACGTCCATGACGTGGCCCTTCTCTGTGTTACAGCAGGGCCACCAACTCTTCCCATTCTCATGGCTCAACTCTTCTCATTCTCCTCATGACACCCGGTTGTGGGTATCATTTCAACAGCCTACAGCTGGGTCTCCGTTCCTGCTGGCACGTGCTGCTGAAACGCTCCGTCAAAACAAAATACGTTGCTCTCATGTAGGCAGGTGAAAAGGCCTTTTTCAAGATGACTTCATCTGAGGGCAGATGGTGGCTTTAGGCTACGCATTAAAAGACTGATCTTGTGAGGTGCTGATCTCAACCAGGGCTGAGGGCAGCACTCAGCACCTTGCAAAGACAAGATCCAGAAACTAAAGGCAGCAACATGGGGGAAAGAGAGGGAGAAGGGAGAGAAGAAGCAGGGGAAAAAAAAAAGAGAGAAAAAAAAAAAAGGTAATCTTTCTCACATCTGACCTCAAAGCTGCTGGGACTGCTGTGAGGTATTTTTCCCACTCACGTTAGTCTGTTCTAAAAGGCTGTGGGCATCAAAGAGAAAACATTATAAAATATCTGTCTTCCACTCGCCTGCATTTTGCCTGTAATAGGTCTCCCACTTACACTGTTATTTTTTCACCCCTCATCTCACCACAGAACAGAGGACGGCTGCTCACAAGGCTCATTAATATGCATAAAGTGCAGTATAATTAGTTGCCACAGGTAACCCTTCTATAACTGTGTGAATTGAGCTAATGTGCAAATATATGAAGCACTGCAAGTAGGACGGTGTAAGTAAAAGTCCCCCATTTCATAAAAGGAAATATTTGAATAATATGCAAATGCACTGGATGTTATTAACAGGATGTCAAGGTTTGACAGTCCATGTTATTGTGGAAATAAATGAGTTTTGACACAAATAACTTAGATATGCATTGATTTTTTGAGCAAACGTTGTAATGAGATGTTATGTATTGTAGTGCAGGTTTATACAGATTTTGATGACTATTAGGGGAAAACATAACAGTGGATCAATTATTAATGTATTCATTAATATACTCCAATGTGTAACAATAATTATTTTCTTTCTTTTCTCCCATCCCCCTTCAAAATGCAGTTCCTCTTGCATTTTTAATATACCTGCTTGAAAATATACATAGCAGAGTCAACATTGCATTCAAACCATAGACACTGGGAAAGACAAAATTGTTCCAAAAATAAAAGAGACTGTACCAAAGAACCACTGACAAACACACCATGAATGCTTTTTATACTCTGAATTTCTTCAATATAACTCCCTGAAGGAGGCACTAGTTTCTGTTCTTTCAAGGAACCCAGTTTACTTGCTGGAGCCCATCATCAGGTCAACACTTCCTAATGCTGGTCAGTGAGTTTCTGTGAATCTCCGTTGTGCTGGCATTGGCTCCTGAGAGGCAGAGGAAAGATGCATCCAGAAAGCATTCAATGCCTAAGGACAAACATCTGCTCAACGAGCTTGCTGGCCAAGTGCACCAACTGGGGAATCTGCAGTTGATCCATTCAGTTGAACCTGCCAGATGTCCCTGTTTTGTGCCATCCCATCCTGATTTCTAAAAGGATTGTCAGGGAGTCCCAGTAGGTATTTTGGGAGTCCTGCATGGAAGGATTGTCAGAGCCCTGCCTGCTGTACCCACTGCCACGTTTCAGAGTGCTCCAAAGCGCATCAGTGCGTGGAACAGGACAGGCACGTCAGCATGGGCAGCCCAGCAGCAAGAAACCCTGAGCTGACGGAAAGTGGTGCAGATTTGGTCTGGTTTGTTTTGGCTTTCCTGCAACATTATTTCCATAATGCTGGATTTGCACAGTCATTTGCACTGGTGCAAAGATGATGCAGTAGGTATGAAATATTCCTTCACTACAATGACCATGGGAAGGTGTCCCAAAGGGCCAGTTCTTTTTTAAGGATGAAGATAAATGATTGAGCCTTCATTTAATCAAGTTATTAATTACTCTGTCACTTGACCAACTTACCTATGCAGTAAATCTCACTAATTTGTAAGATCTTCTATAATATTCTCCGGTTAAGATGTTCTGGCCTCAAAATGTTACACCATAACAGGATGAGATATAGAAGTCAAACAATATTTCCAGATAAACCTTTTCCCAGTCATTTCCAAAGACTGACAAAGCAGCAGTTATTCTGGGAAGTGGCCATCTGAAGAGGAAGAATCAAACTTGTGAGTCTTGTCCTTGGCAACTGTGTCAAGAGAAATTGGGTTATTTGGGGGACAGGCAAGAGAGGTTCCTCTTTCAGATTAAGCTAACAAGTACTGCTGAGGGCTTTGGGGCTTCTTATGAAAAGTGGGCACAATCCACTTCTTGAGTCACCCAAAAATGTACTTTGCAAAATTTGCTGATTTTGCAGGAGTATAGGACACACAAAGCTCAGTCCCTCCAGCAATATTGCTGCCACACAGGAGAGAAAATCCTTTCCGCTCAGTAGTGAGTTTTTTAAAAGGTAACGGGAAATATATTCTGGCCTGTAGAGTGTGGAGGCAAGTGAAGATATTTTGTTGACCTTTCTCCATAATGGATGCGATTCATCTCAACTTCAGCTCAGTTTAAGAGCCTCTTGTCTATGGTGATTCATCCTAAATAACTGAACATATCACCGTATATCCCTGTCCCGCTCCCTCAATTAGCAATAGGCGAAGGCTGGATGAAAAGCTCAAACCTGATGCCAACTTTCAGACAAGTTTCTTTTATAGCTGCTGAACTCAATGACCCCGCAACTTCCAACACCCTTGTAAGACCTGGAAACTGTGGCAAGTAAACAGCTTCAAGCTGATCAACTATGATTAAAAAATACTGCATGAGGACCACTGCTTAGCTCACCAGGAGCTTTAGATTTATTACATTTTCTCAACTCTAGTCCAAGACAGAGGTTGCTCTTGGAATACCAAAAGTTTTGCCATAATGCTACAAGAGTGACCATAGTTTCTATTTCAGTGGGACACTCCTGCAATATGGACCAGAAGGACTAGGTTTAATTGCTTTTAAACTATGACATGAACAAGGAAATGATGGAGGCAAGGAGAGAAAATAGCCACAGCGAACCAATCTAAGCCTGGATACCCTAAGTCCTAAAAGTGAAAAAGGAGATCCAACACAGACTTGAAATTGTGGTCAGAATCACAGGTCTAGAACTAAGAAGCATATTTGCTAATTGTGTGCATGTCTTAAGTACTGGGATGGCTAGAGATTCACTGCATAAAACACTAATTTTATAAAGCCAATTAACATGCTACCTAAACCATTATCTAGCATTACTGTGGGTATCACAGTGCACAATGAAGAGGTTCATGTAATTATAACACGATTCAGATGACCTTTTGCACCACAAGTAATACATCGTGCCTCTTACACTGTCAAATACTGGCCAGTAGACCTGAGGCAACCCTGGATTGTTAAGCTTCAAAAAATATTTCAAAAGTGTCTCCAGCCTTCAAGCATCCAAAATAATAAGCCATTTGAGGTCTTGTGTTTTCGAGAACAGCTACTGATTTTCAGAGGCAGATTAGATACCTGAACATTTGAGGCTTTTGCTTTGGAGATAATAACTCTCTGATGGATTTTGCTCACAGACAGTCATCATCGCCAGGTAAGTGAATCTGAAAGCAGCACGAGTGTATAATTGACTGCACGCTGGGATCTGAGCTCAGCACAGCAACATAACCAAAGAACAGTGAAAAGCTTCAACTGTCAAGAAAAGGAAATATTTTCCTTAGCCCACCAAAAACAACAGTCCCCCAAAACTTCAGGCTTTAAAACTCAAAGCCAAACTTTCACACGTGGTTTCTAAAGCTAACAGAATTCCTACAAATCATTCCCCTTTTCACAGAATCACAGAATATCTCTTAGATATTTAAAAAATTCCAATATCATTCTCATACACAGGTGAAAATAAAGCTGTCCCTTCCTACTAATACCAGTGCTTCTACAGGCATAGCTACAGAACACGTCCTGTGTTTATAATTTGCATTTATTTATAAAGCTGCTGTCTCCCATCACTGTGTAGCATCACATGCTGCATATTTGTGTAATGCAGCAGAAGAGAATAACTGGGATTCCTGCTAGAAGCCCTAAAGAAATCATTTAGTGTTGGCTATTTCCAAGCCA
Organism: Streptopelia decaocto; assembly: GCF_964273445.1. NCBI lineage: Eukaryota > Metazoa > Chordata > Aves > Columbiformes > Columbidae > Streptopelia > Streptopelia decaocto. The sequence goes on from NC_138664.1 coordinate 9,090,160, forward strand.
ATAATAATAGTACTGTACAAAAAGACAGCACTTTTCATGAGAGAATACCATGAAGTCTACAAAAGATCATCTCCCAAGGAATGGACTGACAGCTCAGAATTAACCCAGGCAATGCCAGTCAGAAACAGAAAATATTTTTGAGTATTCGCAGATTTTGGAGGGAGATTTTCAAGCATTTTTTTTAAATAAGGAAAAAAAAATCTTGCCTGCTCTTTACAGGTGTGGAAATCAAAGCAAGGAGAGATGAAGTGAACTGCTGGTGATCATCCACCTGCAAAACAGGGACAGATCAACATCTCTGGTCAGCTCTAAAGTGAGCAACACTGCAGGGCTCTGATCCCCTCTCATTCAGTCTGGACACCTGACCAGGGTATGTTACAGCTTTTAATTAATGCACCCCCATTTCTTTCGTTCAGTAGAAAGCAAAGTGCAGGTAGGAACAGAAGACGGGGGGAGTGATTTTTTGCCTGCACGCAGCCTGGCAGCACACCTGAGTCTGGCAGCTCAGAGCCATTCCCAGGGCTCTGCAGGCTGGTGATGCCTCTCAGCTGCTTCTCCATGCAGCTCACCAGCCAACAATCCATCCCTTCAGCTGCCTCGTCTGATTTGAAGAGACATCTGACTCACTTCATGCTTTACCTGAGGCATCTCTCTTCCTATTTGTCATAGTGACATGAAAATTTAGGCTGTTTCCAGTCAGTGATATCATTATCACCATTACAGCTCCATCATTGAAAGAAATAATGCTCCTTCCTCCTAGCAAGGACTGGTCTGTAGGGAGCTACACATTTTTTTCCCCTTGCTGAATCACTCTAATTTGCTGTGTCTGAGCCTGAATCAAGAGCAATACAATCACTGTATTTTCAGTGCAATGTACATCATCCCAGTCCATCCAATGTCACCTACACTGCTTCAGATCTCAGGTCAATCGACTCGGTTTCTGTGAGCTGACCCTCCGTTCTCCCTCTGGCTTGTGTCAATCACACCAAGGCAATTGCATGCTCTCCATGAAGGGTGAAAGAACTGGTGAGGGGGTTCCTCTGAGGAGGAGTTTCCAGAAGAGAACAGATTAATCCAGAGTATCAAGAAGCTGTACCAGACTCTCCACTCTTTCTTCCTTTCCCACTGTAGCTGCAGTATGGAGCTACAACAGAGTCTTGCTCTACAGAAGTCACCACAAGACTATGAACCTCACCAGGGTCATTCCTCTGCCTGGGTAGTTTCCTACAGAAGGGCTGTACGTCACAATCAGACAGCTACGGACAAAATTTTGATCCATAAACAGACTTATCTGAATGTCTCTAGTTATTCAGTAAAATAAAACAAATAAACAAAAAGATATATTGTAATCCAGATATAAAGTCCGTGAGAGGACATCTGGTTTCATTCAGTTTGAGCCGGAATATTTTTCCTCCTTTTATGCTCTGCATATTTAGCTCAGAATCAAAACAGTGACAGAGGAAAAAAAAGAAGAAAAGAGTAATGGGACAGTGTACAGGGAATAAAAACAGCAACTGAAAACCAGGCCAGAAAGTTATATCTTCTATGTACAAAATATATATATATTTTAGTAAGCAATCAGTATGTTTTAAACATTTTTTAAGATTTTTTTTTTTTTTCCACAAAACAGACTTACCTTTTATACCATCTCCAACGGCCAAGCAGACAGATAGCTGGAATCCTCTGTCTGAAAAGCTTTGCTCAGGTTCTTGCCCTCTCTAATGTGATTGCCAACAAGGAGTGACAGTTGGTACCATCTGCAACACTCTTTTTTCTGATTTGAGTAACTTCTCAGCTTTCCAATAAGACAAACAGGTCATTTCAGATTAGATATTAAACTTCACCAGCTCTTGGTCACTTCTGCCCTGAGTCAAATTTGACTACAACCTGTCACTGGCAAGTTATCTATCAATAGGTGGTTCCTACCTCCAAAAACGTCAAGTTCAAAAATACATGTAGTAAACCACAAACTGAGCCCCTGCATGTTTTAAAATACTTATTTAGATGAAGGTTGATATTTAAGGAAACTTTTTAGAGCCCTTTTTATTAGTTGACTACTTCACAAGAAACTTGTTTGTTTGATTTGCGGGAGGGGGGTGGCATTTGTAAAAAAAATCTAATATAAACAAAAAAACCTATATTTAAAAGGACGCTAAAATTCAGCGTCAGGCATAACAACACATGATAACATAATGCTGCAGTGCAGTTCAGACAACCCTTTTCCCCTTATCAGATGGATGATATATGGCCCTCCATTAAAATTGCTTGCACAGACAGGCCTCCAAGGTCTTGCCTTCGGCTCATTCAGTAAGTGCAAAATACGGGAATCAAGAACATCAGGGCAGCAAAGGTGAATATTTGCAAAGATGTAATGACTGTTCATGTAATGAAATGCCTGCACTGTGCACAACCAATGGTCACAAACTTGAGAAGAACGCCAAAGTGGCTTTATACAGTTAATTCAAGAGTTATTCCTGTTCAGAATCTGATAAACTTCAGAAAACACTGACAATACAGCAGAAGTAGGGTGCCTGCAATGTCCTGTTTGCCCAGCACTCATTCATTACCATGTTCATAGGGCCCAAAAAGTCAGTGTGATGGTGCTGGAACAGGCCTGCCGTGCTGGTCCAGGGCCCATGTCTAGGACTGGCTACAAGCATCAGATCTCTCCACCCCTCCATCTTTAACATCACACGCACCACCTCTAACATCACACTTTGTCTTGGTTCATTGGCTCACCCTGCTATTCCACCTAACTTCAGACCACTTCCTTTTCGACTCAGGTCTAACTCACTTGAAAGCCTAGATTATGAAAGAAAGAAGAATGACTACTTAAACCTGTATAACACACAGGGCCTCTCTCTTTCATATTTAACAAGAAAAAAAAACAAGGCGTAAGTATATATATTTTTTTTTTTTCAGAAAAGCTTATTGTCCCAATATGAAGACAAGAAAAAAAAAATCACCATTATCCTTAACTTGCCACTGCTTATTTACCCTTGTTGAGATAAACATGCTTGAGTCATCTCACTTCAGCAGCTGAACACTGGTTCTTGTTATAACTTCACCGATAGACTAAAGAACCTCTTATGAAGTAGCATTTTCCTGCTCTAGCGGCAGGGGTGAAGTTGCCTTCCCACTCACTTCACTGCCACCCTGATTAAATATCCATGAATCATGTAGTTCTTGCAGGATGAGCACAGAAACAGGGGGACTCTGTACACATATCCACAGAGAAGCACAAGGAAACAAAAACTGTAATAGATGGTGCAATGTATTACCATTGATTCTTCTGAAGTTATTAAAAACTATATATTTTTGCGGATGGGATCTACTTTGCTCAAGACTCAAACTGCAACTCCAAGAGGAATTTGTTTCATGACTCCCTTTGTTGTTCTGAACAGCCTTGCTGGAACTATAAGATGACTTCTGGTGCTGACATTGTCACATCCCCTTTTCTAGCAATGGACCAACAAACGGATCTTAACCGTGTTTTCATGGCAGCTTTTAGGGTTTAATGGCGTGATAGAATTTAATGGTCACCAATTGAATGGGCCTTGTTGGTTTATGAAATAGCTGTTAATCTCAGATTGCACAGTTGGGAATATTACAGCGTGCACTTGTGCATTAAATATTAATTTGTCTGGTGAGAGCTGAAACCATTTGAAGTGTAAGAATTGAAATTTGGGCAGGGCTTCAGTGCATTTTTGCCAGTGGCTTAATGATGTATGGAGTGTGTGCTAGCACGAGCCTTTGGGGCACCACAGCCTCCAGTTAAGGCCCTTGGCCTGTATTTTCCATTTTGTCCTTGTTTGTGATGAATACTGAAATAAAGACATACAGATTTCTATTGCATGTTTGTTCTTTATAGCCAGGCCAGGGATTTTTCCAGATGATCAATATATCGCTGCTCAAAGTGGGTCATGCAACACAGTGGCAAATATAATTTCTGCTACTAGAAGCCCCTCCCATGGTAAACTATGGGTGCCTGAGAATAGTCTATTGCCAGCGTACACTCGTCTTTCGTGTAATTCTTATTAGAACAGTCAGTGCAAGGGTGTGCTGATCTCTCAAATATCATCAAACTAGATACAGGAAAAAAACAAACCAACCACCGGATGTACTCACATTGACATATACAACAAACCCTTTCAATGTTAAGCAGAAATGTGATGGATGCATGTGAATAACTTATGAACTAGCAAATTTTAACTTGGGTGATTCCAGGTATTGCATATTAGCACACAAGTTGCTAATGTGTAAAACTTTTGCAGCAGCATAGATAGTGGAAGTCCTTTTACTGCCCAGATACCTTCAGATGGGCACACCACAAACTGAATACAGAGATGAACCCATGCCATGGCTAAAAATTCCATTCCGTAAATCCAGTGCTACATCATATTTTACTCCAAAAACATTCAATGCAGGCTCTCTAGGTGTGACTCGTAAATTTTACAATGCATGTTAGGCTGCTTTACTGAAAAGCTGTTGGCGAAAACTGTGTGAACTTCTGGAAGCTGCTGCCATGGGAGGCTGTGGAGGCAGACAGGATCTGCAGGGTTTAAAGGGATTAGAGATATTCATGGACAACAGGTCCATCAAAAGGGTAGGCAGGAATGTGCCCTCTAACATCTTTAATCCAATGATTATGGATGCTGGAGGAGTATGAAGGGAAAGGGCTGCAGAAGGTGACTAGAGTCACATACTCCTCCTGAATCCAGGCTAGATGAATGACTGGTCTGATCCAAAACTGTATTTCTTAAGTCAGTTATTTATCTCACAGCATTCTTTTATTTTTTTTCTTTTATTTTACCTTGCAGTTGAAGCCATTTTCAAGACACTCAGACCTGACTGTACTTAACAGGTATAGTGTGATCCTGCCAGTGGTAGAGGGACCCTGGTGGTGAATGATCCCAGCATGGCTACGGGTGCCTTAAATATCAAAAATGCAACAGCATTAGCAACAGCAGCACTGCCTACTTCATCCAGTTTCATGTCACTTCTGGGGTTTCTGATAGAATTCAGGACACACAAAGAATATGCAGAGACCTCATGCAGCTGCTCTGATTTCTCTCTCCGTCTGGTGAGTCAAAGTCCCTCTCAGAGGAGATCTCTCAAGGACTGCTATTTCTCTGATATTTCCTGATTAGCATTTCCAGGAACAATTTTGCTTTATAAGGGAATTCAATGAATAGAGTTACTGATAAGCCTGAGACTTGCCTCCCCTATTTTCAAATGTGACTGATGATTTTGAGTACCTCTGTTTGCATCTGGAAACTTCAGGATGCTTTAACGGGCATCCAGTTTTAGAGGTCATAAGTCCTATAGACACGCAAACTTTTGCCGTCTTGCCAGCACCTCAAAATTGTGCATCCATCTCTGCAAAGAACAGAAACCAAACCCAACAGCCTTTGGAATAACCTAAAGCTCAGATTTTGAGATGAAGCACAAGAAGAATTTAAAGGGTAATTAGAGTCGTCAAGAGAGGAAAGACTCCAGCACATGCCTTCAGGTGAGCAGATATTTCAGTCCCGATGAAACACATGGCTTTATCTCAAACACACCTTTGACGTTTCTAGTGGATGTGTTTGGGTGGGGATGGGTGTAAAACAGAGCACAGTTCCTGTAAAAAATGGAAGCAGACTTCAGAGCTCAATGGGAAACACATGGTGACACCAGATAAAAGAGACAGACAGAAAAGAGCAAAAATTCTGCCAAAGGGGAAAATCAGAACTCACATCCTCTGCTTTGGAGATGGCTCTGTATGATTACAGGTGTGCTGTAAATATGGCTGCTCTGATAAAAAAGTCTGCACCGTTCATATAGGAAAGTTCTTCTTTGGGGGGCAAAGTGCTCTTAGTTGTTTTGTTTTGTTTTTTTTATTTTATTTTTTACTCCAGCTAAGCAGCTTTTGGGTACAACCAGCCACACAATATGCAAAGTCCTGCGTTCAAGCGAATACCCAAATGCACACCCCAATTCCTAAGCGCATATTCATTTGAACCACAGTGACAGCCTCATTTAGAAACAAATTAGGGGTTAACTAAGAAGTCCATGACGGAGGCAGAATCGAGTTTCCCTTTTCCCCTCACTGTCTGTTAGAATTAGAAAGTGTCTATGAGCAGTGTGTGTCAAGAATATGAACATGAGATGTCATTTCTCCTGCCTCTAATTGAAGCCAAGATAAATGAAGTGGAAAGGCGGCGTCCAATCCAATCAAAACATGAAAAAGGTATTTTGACATGTAAATTACAAACTTCCTGTGTATTTTGTCTCCCCAATTACACCCTCCCCTGTCATGTTTTTTTAAATTATATCTTAATCTCCCAGTCTCCTAATAATTATGTCATCATTCTTGGGCCTTGAACACTGTGTAATGGTATTTTATAGGATGTGCCATTCATTATTAACTAAACTCACTCTCTGTCCCTGGTGATGCTATTTCTCATGGTGTTCAAATATGCATTGTGTCAGTTCTCCCTTTGTAAATGTTAGGCCAGTTCCACTCACTGCTTCTTGATTAAATGGTATGGAGTAGGCGAGATACTTTCAGACAGTTTATTCTGCCCATCATTATTTTATAGGCATGCACGCTCCCTAGTATTTTTTAATGGAATGGTTGAATGGTTTCAAATGTAACTTCCTAGTCAGTCTGGATCACTGAAAGAGTTTCATGGCTTTCATGGTGTAATTGACTGTGTTTTCTCTCCACCTCTTGAAAGAGGAGACAGTATTGGCTCAAATTAAAATGCACAGTAAGAAATCAGGAATGAGATCAATGCAGTATATAACTACTGCTATGTGAGAGTGTTTGCATCGACTGCAACAGTCTTTACATCAGATCTAACAGAAGGACACCAAGGATCAAATTCATCACATCTATATTTGGATGTTGTGAGTGCTACGTCTAAGGTAGTCGGCAAGACCAAAATAAGCGCTCCTAGAAGGATGTTAATCTCATTCCTTTACATATCTATTTTTGGATGAGATTAATCACACCTTAGGAGTGCCTTTTTGCCTCAGAAGACTAGAACAGGACTTCCTCATGACTTTTTCAAGCTGTAGAAGTTGAGCAGAAGAGGAATCCTACCCCTGTGCGGGAGGTAACGACCGCCATGGTAAGGTGGGGACAGATGACTGCAGGGAGAAGGAGAATTAAGGTAAGTGTTGTGACACTTGATTTGGTTATTCATGTAATCGGTTACAGGTTATTGAGGAACAGCAGTCAAATAATAGTTGCTTTGGTTTCTGAGCAGAGTGTATCTAGAACACCAGCCAAACCATCAAAGATTCAAGAACAGCAGCTAATTTGACCCAATATCAGACTCTGCATAAGCGTGCCATATTTCTGTGGTCTAGTGATTATCAGGCAAAAAAAATGGGTAGCCTTTATGATGCAAAAGCAAATATTTAGTTAAATATAACTAGTTCAGCAATATAACTCAGCTCCTGATTTTAAGAGCACAGAAGGTGCTCTCCAGAGGTAACTTGCACATAAACAGCTGGAAAAATTACAAAGAAAATTACTAACTTGACTGTATTATTTAAAAATCATGTTAAACAACTTCTGTCTACACATAGAGTTTTACGTTCTCAATCAAGCCTTCAGTGAGGCAGAGAAGCCTGTGAAATGCTTTCATCCTCGCCCTTCTGTTATTGAACACAGCACACACACACGTCAGTCCTGTTTTTCAGCATCCACCTGCATGACAGGAATTCTGCCCTAGATTTGAACCACTCCTCATCTTTGTCTGTATAAGTGAATAATGATCCTAGTATCAAAGATGCAGTTTTCAGATGAAAGTTTGGCTTTGGGTACACCTGGGTGATCTCTTTTTTATTTATTACTGTAGCCAGGGAGTGCATGTGAGGAGCTGTGCAAACCCCTTCGTGGCACTAGCTCGGAAGTGAAGGAAATGGAAACTCCTATTAAGTTTCAGTGTCTTCTCTCTTTGCAAGAAGAGCCGTATTGCTGGAAGAGCCCTGGTCTACAGCTGCACAAATAAAAGCCAGGAGCTGTCTCTCTCTCAGCAAACGCGCTGCCAGAGCTGGGTCCCACCTCATCAGACCCGGGAGCTGCCTCTTCCCAGGGCCTCCCGACAGGGACATCTCTTTGCTCTAGCAAGGACAAGACGTCACTCACCCCAGACTTACTTCTTCCTGGTGTGTTTTCTTCTGTCGTTTTCCTCAGACCTGCTGAGTAATATTTGACCTGAGATGACACTCCTTATAAATACAGCAATCTTTTCCTTCACATGGGCTATGGAGGGTCCATATTTCTTTACTCTCCCTCCTCTACAGTTTCCTTTTTCTATTGGTTTTCTTGTTCCTGACCTCTGCTGTGAAAGCCTGCCCTTCTGCTCAGCTGTCTCCAAAGCACTCAAACAGTAATTTCTGTTAAATTAACCAGCAAGCTGGCTTTAAGATTTAAACATCTAATGCACAGAGTCTACCTGCCGAGCAGATTCCTCTCTTCTCAACCTGCTCTGTGCAGACAAGCCTACAGCGACACTGAGCCTCAGAAGGCCCTTTGTAACCACCCATCCCTTGCTGGCAATTGGCTTTTTTATATATTCACAGCATAATGTGGCTGTCCTGCTCATGCTGCGGCACCTCACGCACAAAGCCCAGCTTCCCTGGAGTTGAGCAAGACATTGCTAAACATCTTCTCCAGCTTCAGCCACAAAGCTTGGGCCCTCTCCTTTCACATAGCTCCTCATGGAACAGCTCATCTTTCAAGAGACTGGACAGTTGGTTTTACTGGAATAGGATTAAGACAACAGAATTGAATGGTTTTAGGTATCCTGTCATCTGAAGGTTCCCCCGCCTGAACAGGAAGCAAGATTTATTGCATCTTCTCCATGGGAGCTCCTGCACATAGCCATCATGTTTTTCCATCACACTGCAGTTTCATAGCACAGGTTTACCAAGCTGTGTTAGTGTCAGTCCCAGATGTGCACACACACGTTATGTGTTTGCTCTTCGGGAAGGAATAGTGAGGTTCCTGCCAAGCTGGATATAATCCATTAGCACAAGATACTCCCTGTTCACATAGCTGGCCACCAAGCACTAGATATAAACAATGGGTACACGCAGCACCACTGTCACCTTAATTAAAGCCACCTAAAGTCACTGAGTCTTTTTCTGCAATTGCACCATTCTTTCTGCACAGGTTTCCCTCACAGACATAAACGTCATTCATCTCTTGGGGTTCTCCTTTAAGTACAACACATCTCTGTTGAGACAAGGCTGTGGTTGGGGCATCATCTCTCAGTACACACAATAACACAAATTCACATCTAGTCAGAATGGGCTGGGTCAGTTTGTCTATGACTAGCCAGTTTGTTACACTTTCATTTTATCAGAATAGGTTTTAATGTATTTTTCCCTTTCTTTTTTTTTTTTTTAAGACATAGAGACAATTCATTCAGAAAATTATTAACCTAATAGATGCCAGAGCGCTTATTCAGATATGGCAGCAAAACCCTTGTCCTGAGTGTTGTGCCTTTAGCTGGAAATGCATACAGAGAAAGTTTCTTATAACAGCTTTTCTTGCAGCACAGCCAGAATGCATTTGCAGTGTGAGTTACGCTGTTACTATATTACTTACACAGCCTGAGTGTCCCCATAAAAGTACTGCACGTACCAGGCAATGACTTTTTTATGCACTCCAGTATTCTGAAATGCCTTCATGTGTCCTTCTCCTTTTCCACATGCTCCGAGTATATCTGCACTTTAATAGATTTTGTCATCTGCAGCCTAAAGTGCTAAGCTCGCTCAGTCGCAGTTTACCAGACCCCTTCCTGAGCGGTACTTGTGTATCAGTAATAGATACAGGGGCAGGCCCACCGGCACCGAGCCGCTGCACCAGCAAACGGCTGAGCAGGATTTGTACCCAAGGCCAGCAACACTATGCAAAACGCAAAACAGGTCCTCTTGGGCACGTGGAAAGATGCTGCTGGTGAAAGACCCCCCTGCCTTCCCCTCCGGCTCTCCACAACTCCTGCAATCACATCGCTTGTCTGGTGGGAAACCTGCGGCACGGCCCCCAGAAAGGCAGAATGAGCAGGAGGAGAATACAAGGCAAAATTTAGCAAAATAAATGCAATAAGAGCTTGTACAGAGCTTTCCTCATGGAGTTACTTCCAGGAACACTGAACACAAGAGATGTATATATGGAGATATATCTATACATACACACACATATATGTATGCACACTTACATACACACACTGATCTCAACCACTAAACTAACTGAGAACGAAGAACCATTTCTCATTACATCCCTATCACAGCCTCCAACAGCAGAATTAGCCATATTGCAGAGAGAGGTTCACCAGTACAAGATGAAGAAAAATCCCACTGCAAACCAGCCTGTGGTAGCAGCCCTGGCTTCAGGGACACCCCTGAGACTGCAATCCCAGCCACTCAGCTGGAGAACCACCAAGATCCACCCTGGTCTCCTCTTGGCCACAGCATCCCCAACCCTGGGCACTACACGAAGGGGCTCCACCTGAAAGTACAGGCCTCACCACATAAACGTAAAAAAAATGTAGTTCTAATACAAGGAGAAATTCTTAGCCCTCTACAGAAAGTCACAGTCCCTCTGCCAGCAGCCGGGGGCACACACCACGGATCCCAAGCCAGAGGTGGTTGCCCAGACCCACAATGGGCCGAGGAAACATCCCAGACCACTGATCCCAGATGATGCTTTGGCCACAAAGTTCCTAACCTCGCTTTAAATTGCAAACGCACATAAGTGTGCAATAAAAAAAAAGATGGTAATGCACACCTCTGACTTCTCACAACAAACCCCTCCTTCTTGTGGATATGGTATTAGCGGTTTTCTTCTATTATTCATTCATACATTCACATCCTAGCATTGATTTTAATTCACGGGTACATTTATTAGAGTGGACTTAAAAATAGATAATACTTCTAATATCATTTTAGCAGCAAATAATCTAAGAGGGAGAGAGGGAGAAAATACGTTGGTGAAGAAAAATAGCATTGCTGTTCAATGAGCTACAGACTTGGTCAGCATATGCTTGAAATCTGAAATTTTCATAGATTCCTTTTGCCCTCAGAATTTCATTAAAAAAAAAAAAAAAAAAAAAAAGCTATTGTTTGTCAACCATTACCAAATACATAGAATAGGGTTTGGTTTAGAATCCAGTTGTAACCAAAAAGCCCTTTCGCTTCATCAACATCACCCCTATGACTGTGCTTTTGCTAATAAGAGAACACGGAGAGTGAAAAGAGTAGATGCCAGTATCTCTGCAAATCCCTCCTTTTCTCTTTTTTGCTATCAAATCGTCGATTTTCATTCCAAAGCACAGATTTCAACACATACAAATTCAATGCTACATCAAAAAGCAGAGTTTGTTCCTACTGGGCCAGATCCTCTACTGATACCAATCAATACAGATCTCTTTAGTCTAAGTGCATTTACGTTGCGAATCCAGCCCTTGGGATCCTTGTGCTCACATACAGAAAAAGTCTGCTTTTAATTAAAAAAAAAAAACAAACCTACAAGGTTTCACAAATGTGGGCTCACAGAAGGATGAGGCCCCTCTGCAGGTTTATTCTGTTTTAGTTTTATTTTCATAGCTGGAAATTCCCATGCAGCACGGCCAAAACAAGGGCCAGGATGACCGCTGCCATGGTTGAAACATTCCCATGATCATTTCCCAGTTTCACCAAACTCTTTGCCTCTGAGACAGGAAAGGAAACAACATTTAAACCTTGTTATTTTGATATGTACAAGCCAGAACTGAACTACAACTGTTTTGCTCGGCAATTTCCTTTAATTTTATGTTAAATGATTCAAGCCATCCTTAAAAGGAAAGCATTTATGGAACAAAACAGTTGTTTTGGATAGAAATAAAACATTTATTTTGACACAAAAGAGTCTGTTCCTTCCCTTTCACTGTTTGATTTCCTATTTTTTTTTTATTTTGCTTCAGAAAAAAAAAAATATTTATTTTAATTTTCTTGCCTGCCAGGGAACAAAAATAATCAATTATTCATGCTGCTCTAGATAAACCATGCATAAATCATGAATAAAACCATACATTAATTCCCTCTGCTGTAAACTACTATTTGGTGAAAAGTAAAACATGAGTCTAAACTTATTCTCTGCCTCTCTTTGTCTTGTTTTTCACTTAAGATTCAAGTGTAAGAGCTTGGATTCTTGGGACAACCTTAGAGCAGCTCCACTCCTTCCATGTTGTTATACTACCATCTACTGATAAAAGGACGCTACTTCTCCAGGATCTTCTGTCTTCATCACCTTGGTGCAACAAGCAAGATTTCAACTCAATCAGAGCTCGAAAATGAGCATTATCTGCCACTTCAAGCGTTATCGCCTGAATGTTCTTTTCTGCAATATGAACGTATCCACAGAGTAATCAACTGCACTCCAGATCCTTTGTAGAAAATAAGGTATTGGGGGATTTATATTTGTTAATTCCTTTGTGTGATTTTTGGTTTGTTGGTTTTTTGTTCGTTTTGGGTTTGTGGTTTTATTTTGGTTTTGTGGTTTTGTTTTGGTTTTGTTTGTTCGTGCTTTGGTGTTGTTCTTTTTTTTTTTTTTCCCAAAGGAAAAAATAAGCTAAGGGATGGAAAACTATCATCAAAAGCCTTTTGACAACTTGAAGGAAGGAGGCTGGGTTGCTCTATTGCTAAAGTAAGGCAACACTAAATTGCTGGTTTAAAGCAGCTTAAAATGCACTACAGTTAAAAAACAAAGTAACAAATTTAGTCCTATAAAATATTAATTGTTCCCCATTATTAACAGCAGGAAAGGCAATAGCTTGGCTTTTTGCAGTGTTCCCACACCCCTCTAGGGGTTCTCAGTGCTTCCAGTGAGCTGTTCCTGCTCAGCATCCAGGAAAAAAAACAAAATAAAAAACAACCAAACAAAACAACAACACCACCACAAAAAAACCCACAGTCATCTGGGATTACTGTTCTGTTTGACTGAGGAATGGAGAATAGAGAGAAAAGCTGAGAACTCTTCGCAAGGTCTCTGGATTAAACAATTATAAGTGCCAGTTAATATCATATCCTCTGCCCTTCTCAGATATACCCAAAACAGAAAGAGTGGCAGGCACCTTTTATTTTAATCAGTGCGCTACAGTGATTTGGGGCTAATTAGATGTTAGTAATTAAGAAGAGACTGCTGTGACGGGTGTTTTTACAGGTTGCATTGTTGATTCAAGAAATAAGATTGTTCACCTTTAAGTATTGTCAGTCACATTACTTTAGCTGGGAAGAATTAAATGTCAATTTTATCTTGCTTCATCACTGCTCTTTAATCAATGTCGATGCATCACTTCCCCCTATCATTCCTCCATCAAACACTGACCTGGAAATCTGACACTGAGCTTTCCAACACCACCTCAGCTAATTAAGAACTTTGTTATTCCACCTTCCATCTTTTAAAGAAAAGTAAGAAAAGTGCCAAAGAGACTCTTGCTTTCATGTGGAAAAGCATCAGCAGGGGGTTAATAATAATTATTAAAATGACTGACAGCTCAGGCTACGCTGTGATTTGGCCCAGCCCTGTATTCCTATAGCCACAAAAAGGTAAAATCTAAGAAAAGTCAGGCCTTGAATAACTACAGTGAAAAAATAGGATTTTAGGAAAGAAAACAGCTTCCCACCAGCACACTACAGGAAGAAACCAAGAGTGTCTTGTAACCTGGAAAGGTGCTGATATTTATCTTCGCGTCTAACCCTTTCAGTGTGGTAGCCATACCTGCCTTAAATCACTGGGTGTGCTAAAGATCAGCAGAAGGAGCACTCGGAGCCTTTCCAAGCACTCAGCCATGGACAGCGTGGGTCACCACCGAGGAATTAAAAGCAGGGCTGAGCTATATCCAGATGGGTTTACTGGATTTTCCTGCATGTAAACACAAGCAGAGGAGGCTGTGTAATGTTTGTACTGCCACAAATTGTGGAAATCCTAAACACAGATTAAGATCTCAGTATTCTGGGGATGTGCAAAATGACAGCCCCAGTCCCATAGATCTCACAATCCAAACGTGATAAATAGAAACACAGTGTGGAGGCAAATGGCTTGTGGCGGTGCATGAAAAAAATGGAGAAAAAAATATAAGCAAAGAAGAATTCTTGATCAGTATCATGTCACTGCTCCTCTGTCTCCAACAGGCTTTTAAAATAGTGGGAAAGCAGGACAGGAAGCATAGTTTAAATATTACAAAAAACAGGTATTTTTGAAGACATTCACTACCTTTCCCTGAGTCTGTGGGGAACTCATAAGGGCACATACTGCAAAAGAATTTGCTGGAAAACTTTGCTGGTAGAGAATCAATTAGTTGTGGCCTGTCAAAAGCGGGCACAGATTTGTCAATACTGAGTAAGAGTGATAAGCAGGATGGATATGGGCTGTGAAGGCTCTTCAATAAAGAGACAGTCAGGACTAGCAATGAGGGCTCGGGAGGCAGAGCCAGGTCAAAGCTTCTTGGACATGGAATCCAGCAGCAAGGCGAACCTGGGTAAGAAATGTTTGTTTCTGCTGTGCTTCCGGAAGAGAAATATTAGGTGTATTTTCTGAACATAAGCAAGAAGAACAATCAAGGCATATATCTGGCTGATATCAGTGTTTTCTTATTCAACTGCAAACAGTATCAGGAGGTCCAAATTTTGCTGGTCTGACTCCTCAGAGGTGGGGACACAAAAGTACAAGCACTTAGCACAAACCTTTGCTTATATTATCTCACTCAAAAGACCTGTAGACCTAACAATTCAAGCAGATTCTGAAGGCTTTCACAGGATTACTCATGTAAGAAAGGCTTTTTGCATAAGAATGAAGAATCAGAACTCCAAACATACTGTAAGGGCCCAATTTCCAGTGAAAGACAGAAAAAAGACACAAGTGTCACTCTTAATCTCCTTTTTCAAGGCCATCATTTTCTTTGAGATGTTTTGTGGGGTTTTTTTTAGGGAAAAAAATGCTATTGAGTAAACCGTGCTGCTTAGAATGCTCACCACCCATCTCAAAGTCATAGAATGCCAGGCTGGAAGGGACCTCAAGGATCATCTGGTCCAACCTGTCTTGGCAGAAGTCCAGTCTATAGCAGCTGAGATGTCCCAGCACCCTGTCCAGCTGAATCTTTAAAGTGTCCAATGTTGGGGAATCAAACAAGAAAAGTCCTCTCATAGCTCCAAAGCAGCTCCACCCTGACCCAGCCCTTGGCCCAAGTCAAGCAGGACTCCAGTCAATTCTAGCTCTGGAGGCCCTCGGATGCCAGAACCAAATCCTAACCCACAGCAGGGCATGGTGAGTCCCCTCTCAGCTCTGTTTTAAACCCACCAAATTATAATACATCTGCAGGGCAGTTCGGATTCCCCAAGTTTTGAACCTTTTAATTTTTTTTTTTCGGTCCATAAGTGGGACATCTCAGGGATAAAATTCTGAATGGAGGCACTAAGAGTGTACGTTCAAGTCTTGGCACTGCCACACACACCTTCCGAGACTGCTGATAAACCGCTTAATCTCAGGACTTCAACCCCTCATCCGGCCAATGACGGTTCCTTAATGTACAGATTTTGTGAAGATCGATTTTTTAGTATCTGTGAAAAGCAGCATTAGAGTATCTACAAAGGGACCTCAGTAATACTGTTGTATCTTCAGTACCACCTTATGAAATGCACTTTTCCTGAAGAACAGTGACCTTGATTCTGCAAACTGTGTAAGCATATACCTCAAGCTTAGCTGATTTTGAAACGGCTCGTAGAATCAGTGCTGATACATCCACCACAGATATATCCAAACACACAGCTGACAAAATAAATATCTTCTTAGTGTTCATATTATCATCCAGTGTTTTGGGGCCATCTCATAAAGGAGCTTACATGCAACAATGCCTAAGCAAAATGGGTTGATTTAAGAGGGCCGAGGGAACACTTAGCTGAGAATTTCCTGGCTTCAGTTAGTTGCAGTCTGAGCGTTAAGATTATATTTCAGTGTCAGTATATTGTTTTTATTTGCTTTATTAAATTTGCTTTAACTTGCACTGACGTTTTCTTTCCCTTGTTACTCAATCTCTCAGCTGTAAAGATTTCATTTGCTGAATTGTTTTGCCATTTGTATCAAAAATAAATGTTAATACAATAGGAACTCAACTTTTTTTTCACCAAGAAGTGAAATCAAGTCCCAAATGCTGCAGCTGCTTGGCTTCCAGTCTCAGCCTGGGCAAACTAGTCAGGATCTTTTGATTCAAATGCAGTGGCACCACCAAGACACAGAATTTGTTCTTTCAGACCATGCAGTTGTTGGAGTTGGGCACCACTGGCTGCCAAACTCCTGTTTAAATTCACCACCCCTTCTAGTGTCAGCACTGCTGTTCCTGATAGCACATACAGACAAGATCATGTAGTGCCAAGTTTCCTAAAGATAACTTCGATTTCAGCATATGCAACGTTGCACTTGTCAGTATTTTTGGGGGGCTGTGATGGGATTTGTTTACTGGAAGCTCATTTGGAAAAAAAATCAATGCATGTTTAAGTCATATACTGGTGTACAGTGGTGCAACTCTGCTTTATGCACAAGACAAAAAATTTGGTTCTGCAAAACCCATTACTTTCACCTTTTCAAAAACAAAAGCAGTTAAAGTTTCAGATTTGACTGTAAACAAATGTCCACAGAAGAGAGAGAAAAGGTCCAGATCAAACAGAGCAAAATTCTTCCCAACAAAACTGTCAATATTTCTCTCCTTACTTTGTGTGCAGAGGCTGCTGAACTCCTGGGGAACCAGTGATCTCCTGCACTATTGATGCTGAAGTGTAACCCAGAGACATAGGGGATGAGCCACAGCTTTCAGGTCTTCGCAGATATTGAGTAAATTGGACCTGTAGCTTTATTCCCAATGTGCAAAGATTACACTATTTACTTGGCCAGCTGCACAGTTCAGGTGTTCTTCTGTTCAATCCAATCCCCAATCCACCAGCAATAAACCCCGTGGTAATCAGTATGCAAGACACTACGGTGGGAGAAGCTCAAGCTTTTGAAGACAGAAAGACTGCTCAAAGTTAACTTTTTCTTTTCTATGGATATTTTCTGGTTTTTGAGGATAGGGATAGTGAAGGGACATAATTAAAGCACGGCTAGGGTTTCTAATGGCTGCCACTGAATCAACCCCATGAATGGGCACCAGTGCACCAAACTCTGTGAGCATTAAGTGCTTTATCAATGCTGCGTCTTTAACCCATAGTGCAAACATTTGATGTGCTTCAGGCACAGCATTTCGCTGTCACATTTGCCTGGGATCAGGGCCAGATGAGCAAACGACAGCGCCAGCCTCTGCTCTTTGCTCTGTGAATGCTGGCGCCAGTCCCAAGGATGCAGAAGT
The DNA here is from genome assembly GCF_964273445.1 of Streptopelia decaocto. Taxonomy (NCBI): domain Eukaryota; kingdom Metazoa; phylum Chordata; class Aves; order Columbiformes; family Columbidae; genus Streptopelia; species Streptopelia decaocto. The sequence continues at coordinate 9,107,538 of NC_138664.1, forward strand.
CCTGACACCAGCGTCAGGAAGCCACGTGAACAGGTCAAACATCAAGTGATCCTTCTAAAGGAAACCACTGCGGGTGCCTTTCATTCACCTTCTGCTTCCTGAACCTTTAGGGCACACTTGCTTTATGTTGCTCAGCTTTCCTTCTCAGCTCGACAAAACCACGCTTTTTAAAAAGAAAACTGCAACTCCAGTTTCCTCTCTTCCTTCCAGCAGCTACAGCTTTAAGAGAAAGACCAAACAGCGCAGTGAAATTTCCAAGGTTGGCAGCGGTTTGTGTCTGGCCCGGGGCTGTCCGGGCAAGCACCGATCTGCAGGCCACATCCTCCAGTTGGCTGTGAACAATTGTCTACACAAGGATCTGCACAGGAACTACATGGGGAAAAACAGCCTTTGGCCCGCAGCTGAAGGCATTTGGGTCCGCTCTGTCTTAAGGACAGAGTTTTCTCTGGCAGCTCCCGTAAGAGGGTTTATTTATAAAATGCTTTTTGGTAGTTAGGCCTGCCAGGAGGAATTGCTGGTCTTTTTATGTCATGGTCTAAAGCGCTGATCAGATTGTCACAGACCCAAGGCACCAGCCCCTTTGGAAAGGGACTCATGCCATGATGTATGGCAGTAAATACCCACAAATGCTGCAGGAAAGCAGTGTCAAATTTATTAGGAGGGCAAAACTGTCAACGTGCCTTCTAGGCTCCTCCTGCATGTCCCCTGCACTGAAGATCATTTCCAACCCATTAAAGGCTTTTTAAGACCCTGATGCAGACCCAGCATAACCCTGTGTAGCACTAGGACATTCCCAACACCCATTGCCCCAGCTCTGCCCCGGGGAGCGCTGGGAGGATGGCAGCCAAGAATGGGATTGATTTTACCGCTCGAAGGGAGTGCTGGTCCTCCTACTCCGAGCCATCTCTCTATAAAGGCCAGAAAATCCCTAATGACCACTGATCAACTGAGTCCTCTTTGTGCAGAGCTCTTCAGACCCACACAGCCAGGTGTACCCCACTCATGGTAGCATCCAGCCCTTTAAAAAATACCAACAGAAAAAGCCTTAAAAATCCAGTTCTCAAGCAGCAAAGAGGTCCAACTCCTCTCCCCATGCTTTGCAGAGCACCCCAAAAGGGAACAGCCTGGCTCAGGCACCATTTGCAGCCTGTCTTGCAGGGCTGTGAATGAATCTGGGCACAGGGAGACCCTGTAGCTACCAAATTAGTTGCAACCCAGACATAGCCAGAGCACCCCAGCACTGTATTACGGACGTTCGGTTCAGACCAAGCGCACAGCCTCCCGCTTGCTTTACCACAGCGGTCTAGACATTGTAAGTACGACATGCCACTTTTTCCTACACTAATAAACCCGTAAGGGCAGGGAAGGCTGCAGGAAAAATGAGAACTACCAGAGCAGAACGGCCCCTGAGTTTCTGTTTATCGCAGACTAATTAAAACAAAAAGTATACCATAACTCAACCCTTAATAATAGGTAACCAGATGTATCATTACTTGACCATTCTGTATTGCAGTGTATATATATATATATATATATATATAGGTTATAAGATTATTTTTCAAAGCAGTGTGCCACAGCTAAGGGTTTCCTTGCACTTTTACAACAAACTTAGCACCTGAAGGAATTTCAGCTACCAAAGCTAAATGAAGAGATTACTAAATTAATGTACACAGTCCCTTAACCCAGGAATGAAAATGGTAGCATGACAATATTGCTTGGTGCACCATAAGACACCTCTACCATTAATAGGAGATACTTCCTCAAAACACCATTTTTCTTCTTGAATGACATAAAACACCCCAAATAAGGTAAGCAGTGCCAAAATACCAGTAGTGGGCAGTTCTTATATATGTATTTTTTTATTTATTTATTTTGTGCAGTGTTTACTCAGCCCAATCCAGAACACAAACAAAACCTCAATATTTACAGAGGCAATCAAACATTATGGTGTGAGTGATTTACCCGATTGCCAAAAGGTCCGGGAACAAAAGTAAAAGGACAGCACTAAAAAAAGTCCTAGGCCTAAATCCAATAAAGCCTGTGGGCTTCTAACACCTCACAGCAATCACTGTTCATTACATATTTCCAGATGAGAGTATGTTCCTTATATCTGAAACCATGAGGCCGAACAACCCAAGATCCACACGTTATTAATTTCATCCCGCTGTCAATCACTTTGCAATCCACTCAGCTGATGTTTTCCACCCTGATCTTCAATATCTCTTCTGCGGATTGAATTTTCAAGTGTCCAGCATTGATTGAACTCTTTCCCCATTAAAAGCCATCATGGGCGTCAAGAGGAGCCGCGGTGAATGCTCTTGGGACCAACAAGCAAGAATCAGCAGAGGCTGCAGCTGGGCAATGTGCCTTCTAGTGTGGTGGCAGCAGGGACACAGCTGGGGATGAGCCACCCCCTGCAGTGGCCTCATCTGCGCTCTACAGGGCCAGACTCAAAAGGCAGCACTGCCAGCCGGGCAGGTACGAGCACAAGGCTGCGGGCAACCGAATGACTCCAGTACTCAAAATATGAGGTTTTGTGGGTCTGTCCTGTGCAGTGTGGGTGCATGCAAAGAGTTCCCTGTGAATTACCTTATTTTTGGCTTGGTGGTTTCTTTTAGCAAAGTAAATAAACCAAATGTACCTGCAGGTTTGGCTTAGAAACAAATAAAAACCCCACAATGCCGCCTTGCAGAGAAAAACTCTTCTGACTGTTTCGCCCTGCACAGAATCTCCTGTAGATTGAAATACAGGCTTTTCATTCTGAACCATAATTAACATTTTTGCAATATTGCCTCAGAGTTCGCTCAGGCCATCTGATGAATCTGACTAATAGGAGAAGATGCTTTTAACCTGTGGGCTGCCAGACGGCTGAGTACCTCCTTGGCCACATATATTTAGCTGTCAGGTTGAAAGAAAGGCAGCAGATTCAGGGTTAAGCACTATTCCTGTCATGATTGCCCTGAACTTGCCCAGTTAAATTGCAACAGCATGGGTCTCCATAATTATCTAATTGTTAGTGTTGTGCCTTTACGTAATTTATGATGTAGCATTAAAGCCTGACCTCTGGTTTGAGATGAAGTGCAGTACTGCTGACATCCAAGCTCAAATTAGTAGGTAAGTAAGCACCCAATTAACGATTATGCCACTGAGCTTTCATTTCAATCTGACCACACTGCTACACTAATCAGTTTTCTAAGCCTTTCACCTTCCCCATAACTAATAAGCATTTCTCCTGCTTTTTATGTCTGCAAAAGCCTTGTTATCCTCATGAAAAGCACTCCAAGATTGCTGCTTCCAGTAATTCCTGCATTAAGCCACTGGCCCAGTGGCATATTACCAGCTCTTGAGCCACCCGATCAGTAAAACTCAAGGCATAAAGCATTGACAAGTTGGCACTTTACAGCAGGGAAGAGCAGGGACAAAATCCCTGCAGTGTACTGGAGCGGCTTTAGACCCAAAGCAGCGCAATTTAGATGAGAATTTGGTCCAGCTGAGGATCACAGAGCTTCATGGGAGTTGAAGAACACAGGACAAAGAGAGTGAAATGTCAATTCACACCCTGCAGCTAAGTTCTGTCATATTAACAAAAAAAGTAAGAAGACCCGGAGCATCGAGGTTCTGGAGTTTTAATCTGAGTTCCATGAATTACCTTTTTATTTGCCATGAGCAAAGAGCATGCATGGAGGGACTTTGCCTACACAGACAACTCAAGCCACGTGTTAGAGACTGTACCACAGCTCGCCCCACTGCTAAAAATGCCACTCTCTTCGAAAGCCTGAGGTGCGGAGCTGAAGATCTGTTCCTCTTGGAATGAGAGTCCTGATCTTATACAGATGTAATAAAGAGCCAAGACTCCAGTTCTGGGCAACAGTATCTGCAGCTTTGCATAATGACAGAGGCAGTGCTAGAACACGAGCCTATGGGGGAAAAGAAATCCCCACTTCACTGCAATCCCATGCTCTTCACTCTCTCTTAACCTGCAGTTATGCAGAGCTCCTTCAATCTCTCAAACTTCTATCTTCACAGCACTTGCAACTTTGTCTTAGTAACCAGTTATTTAAATCTGATCTCAACAGTACAAGGCACAGCTTTGAAAAATACATGTTTTTCCCAAGGAGGAAAACTTCACAGTCAGGTGCTGCCACTGGGCCAGACCAGTATTGCAAAGCTGTGATTAAAATGTAGAAGTGTGCAGCAAAAGATGATTCTAACCCAAGTGCAAGGAACCAGCATGTTTTAGACAGAATCACATGCAGTTTTAAAGCCCTAAGGAATAAACAGGTACAGTAAGTAGTGTCAGGGAAAAAAAAAAAAAAAGGTAATTAGTGTCATGCTTAAATTTGAATAGCACATTAGAGAATGCAATACAAAAATAATCTTACCCACACAAAATTTTTTTTAAAAGGTAGGAAAAGCTGCACATTCTAGGAAACTTGTTGTATGAAATGTGTAGAAAAGCTGACAGAGTCATATAGCTATAGAGACTAATTTCCTGTTCCACCGTGGAGACAGCCCTGATCAGCTGGACTTAATATAGCCTTCTCCATGGCAGCTGGGTCAAACAGTGGCCTAAGCACTAGAAAATTGCCTGCCATGTGGATGAGTTTAGCGCACAATAAGCTGTGTGGTAAATAAACACGTTTAGCATGCTCAAAAATAGATAGCACGCTCAAGAGTTTTATGACACATCCAGATAGACGCAGCCAGAGAGTTGCTGCAAATTGGCTGACTCAGGATAACTCACTCGTGTGACCCAGTTCTAGGGGCCAACAAGTAATTTTCTGCACAACACCAAAATGATCTAATAAGAGCCACGCGTGTGAGGAACCAAATACCATCGCTTCCTCATAACTCCACATGTACACGACAATCCTAATGGCAACGCTTTCAAAAAAGAAGCCCCAATTTAGAAGGCATCACCGCAAACTCTCCTTGGCTGATCATGCCCCCAAGACACGCCACAGTTCCCAGCAGCTTTTAAAAGCTGTTGCCTCTTGCTGGCTCTCGCTCACATACAATATGGTGCTGATTCTCCAACCTATTTTCTGTCAGGAACTAGATCCGCCAACTTACACGACCACCCGTGTGTTTTTTCATTGGCACTAATGAGCACCCCGGTGGATTAGGGACCAGACTGCCCAATCATCTCTTACAAATTACCATGGATTTAAAGAAGAAAAACTAGTAAGGAATCTATAAGGACTTAAGCCTGGGTTTTATAGCCACCCTTGCCCTGGCTGAGTCAACAAGAAAGCACTCTACCTGACTAATTGGGAGTCACTCTGCCTTCTGACATCCATGCCTTCAGCTCTTGTTCTGAGCTACTCAGAGGAGACTTGGGAATGTTTTAAATTATTGATGAAGATAGGAAACCTATCTCTGAAATGCCTTTGGCAAACTCTTAATATTCTGGGATTTGGCATCGCGAAAGACAATGCCTCTGTCTCACGCTGTTGATATCTCTCACCCATTTACTCACGCTACAAAATTACAGTTTCTGATTAAGTCCATACAGTATGGAGCAGCAAATGGAAAGTGCATTGTTTATAGCTCTGAAAGCTTCCAGCTAATCCATCTTCGGCGATGGAGTCTGCAAACCCCTCCATTTGCAGAATTTTCATTGATGACAGGAGCCCTTGGAGATGCCGACCCAAAGCAGTCAGTTGTCATAAACATATTGGATAATTATCTTAATTATTTATAATAGCACCAGTAAGCAAGCCAGCACTGAACACACGGGTCCTGCCCTGCGCAGCTCACATTTTAATCAGACGTGAACACAGTGTGCAAGATGCAAAGCAAGGATGACATACAGACTGCCAGGTGAGTTTATTAATATTTTAGAAAAGGGTTCATCAGTAAAGGAGTATTAATGTTTTCAGGCCCTTTGACACGAGTGTGTTAAACCTGACTAAGCATCACATGGCAGAGAGATTTTTTTCCCTATGTTTAAAGGCAACAGATTCAAACATGACAAAGCCCTACAGAAATCTAATTATTTTCTTTCAACTCACATGGTTTTGGATGAACTGCTTTGGCTCAAACTGTGCTCTCTTCAAAATCAGCAAAGCCGAGCAAAATCTCCTTCAGTGCCTTGAGAGAGTTTGGGACCAAGTTACCAAACCCAGAAGGGTTAAGAGACTCTGCTCACTTCCAGCTCTGGGAACTCAGGAGAACATTCCTCACAAATGACAATGAGGTTGATACACAGATATTTATTACACCATCCTCTCCAAAAAAGCACCAGCTACACTTGTTGTTATCAAAAAGGTAGGAAAGCAGCTTGTAACTACTAATGGACAATGTTCCACCATCACCTTTGTGGAAGGAAAATAAGAAGCCCAAGGAGGGAGGAAGAACCTGCCTGCAGTCAGATGGGAGCTCGAGGGTTCACCAGGAATGGGACCCACCTGTTACCAGACACTGGTTTGCCATTGAATCAAGTTTCTTCAGGTGTTACATGTAAACACAGGCTCCTAAAATCTGCCTGAAGATGTAACTGGGAATTTGTGTGTATGTACACACATACCTATATTATATATATACACATACAGAGTGTGGATTTTCTTCAGAAAAACACTTCTACCCAGATAAGGGTACCTGACCATACTGAGAGCAGTGACAGAGGGTGAATTTGTCTTTAACCTATGGGTTTTGCAAGTCCTGACTGCCAAAATGTGTTTTTTCAGCTGGTTGGTGTGCCTGTCATTCGTTAATCAACTATCTTTTAATATCCATTAGTGTACATTAAGCTAAAAAAAAGGTTTTGGAGCAGGGATCCCATTCTTCTTGTCTTATCTAATTTTCTGTTCTCAGAGGAAGTTTATATTTTTCTGTTTGAAAGGGATAGAATTACTGCAAAAGGGTCTGTCTGCACTGACAGATCTCGCTTTCTTTTCCTCCTCAACAGCTGGGTTATTATTAGACCTGGCAGAATAATTCATAATGAATAATTTGACACCTCTTTTTCCATACATATATCACAAGTTGCCCACATTTATTTGTTACTCCAAATTATTAACCGCAGACTTTCTGCCAATAACTCCCAAAGGGGCATTACTTATACAATATATTCCTTGTCCCCCCCATCAGGAAATCTTTTCATTAAAGTCAGAGTGGGAAGCATTAATTACCCCTTATTTAAAGGTAATAACTCATCACCTGTAATCATTCCTCAGAGATAGATGGTAGCGTGATGACCCAAACGACTGCAGAGTTTGAATTTAGTGTTGGATGCAGATGAAAATTCTCTGAGAACACAAGGAAGAACAGTTCTAGCTTTCTGGGTCATGTCCTTGCAAAAAGAAATTTCTGCTGCATTGTGGTCTTTTTAGGACTGCTTGTGCCCATAAGAGATCACTTCGGTCTTGTCTAAAAGACTCAGGAGTCACCAAAGTTTTTAAGCCACTGAGCGTGATCATTGCACTGTGTAGCCTGTATTTTGAAAGGTTAAGTGGGACTTAAGCAGAGAATAAACCTTGTTTTGGTGCCCAGAATAAGGGCAAATATGATCCTTTGGTAGTTTGTTATGTACATTCCCTCTTGTGGCCAGTTAGTTTTCATTTCTAACAGTACAAGTCCACTATAGCTCTGAGGACACATTTCTGCTGAGCCCCTAGGTAAATCAGTACACTAGTAGAGAAATAGATAGCCCATGGACACATCCATCGAGCCTCCAGCCTTCTGTCTCCTCAGCAGAAGGACAAAAAAAAAAAAAATCTCATTTCTCTAAATGATAGATTTGGCTCCAACACTATGTTGGTGGTGCATATGAAAAAGAACCAGCCAAGACAATCTCTACCTAGAGCGGGTAAATTGCCCTTCACAGCTTAGGACAGCTTCAGGTACTTACTGGTATTAATATACATTAAAACCACTCACAAAATACCCCAGTGAGCTTGTAAACCAAAGGCAAATACCAGCAAATGTAAAGGAACTAGTGGGTGCAAACCCAAGTCAGCCCATAGTATTAAGGTACAAATACAATCACCAAAGGCCCAGTCTAGAGACCTGGAAACTACAAAAGCTCAAATAAACCACTAACTGTTGCCTGGCCACAACTATATGAAGCCTTTTAGTTATTTCAAGTTCAACAGGTGAGTTTAAACAACCTGTTTAACATAAAACATAAGGCCAAAAATCAGAAGTAAGCTAAACATATTGGCATTCTGGCACCTTATGCTGAATAATTCATACAGAAGGTACTGCAGAAAAGAAACATATGTTTTTGGTCCACAGTGACTTATTAAGCAGAACATTTAAGAACCAACCTCAAATGTACCTGTCCAGCAAAAACCTTATTGTGCAGAGTGAAAAGAAAACATTAGAACTGCAGTCTGCCTCTGCCTTCACCACTTCCCCTGGTGATTTAAATTTCCTTATTCAATTTTCCCCTGAAACAAAACAGGAACACACACAAAATCTCATCTAAAAGATTTAGGGTGCTATGGCAGTTAAAGCACAGCTGAGCTTTCTTCATTTTGACACACTAACAGCAGATGCAAATTTGATGTATTAACAGGTACAAACCCTTGGGACAAAAGCCTCCCTTCCAAAAGTGAGCACCAGTCGAGGTCCAAACTGTCTACAGAGGAGTTGTCGTACTCCAGTCATCAGCGCATCAATTCTCTCCTTGGTTGCTCGGAATACGGTCTCCTACTGAGCACCATATGCACGGCTGATAGCTGCCATTAAAAATCATCATTGCACACACCAGTCCCTCAAATACAGTCAGTGGAAAATAAACTCAGAATCCCAGCACGATAACTGCTGGCAAATGAAGACTTTTAGTACTGTACTCAGCCAAAGTACACAGCTACTTTACTCTTGGCTAATGCTGCATCCTTTCTGAGACACCTACACCTATGTGCAAAGTGACAGCATTGCTGCAGTTACATCTTTAATCACAGCAGTGGTTAAAAGCCAAAAAGTAAGCTAAACATATTGGCATTCTGGCACCTTATGCTGAATAATTCATACGTAAAGTGCTGCAGAAAAGAAACATATGTTCTTGGTCCATAGTGTTTTTATTGTAAAATATTTAAAAATTAGGCTTGGATGTATATATTCAGTAGTAGCCCACCGGTATGGTGTCAGAAAGTCTATCTGCACTTGCATATACTTATTCTCTGCATTGACACAGAACGTATTTATAGCAAAGATTCAAATCCATATACCAAACAAATTTTTCAGGTTATTCAAGCATTTTGAACATTTCTTTACAGTGGATGCAGACGGTAACCCACACTTTCTTGTGAATGCTACATGAAGCAGCACACAAAGCTGCTCTTCCTCTGCAGACACACAGCAACAGGGACGACAAAATTTGTAGCCCCTTTATAGCATCCAATCTAACTTGTACTGTTTCACATTTACATATAAGGCCTTAAATCCCATCTCATCATATCACCGAGATCAGATTCACGTCCAGCGTATCTGGAAACACACCCAGACACATGCACACACAGAAGAAACCTCTTGGCATATCGATGAAGAATAGGCCTTCCAAAAAAACATCTAGTATACAGATGAGCCCTCAAATTAGTAGAGAAAGCACGACGACTTCAGCAGTGGTGGCTGATGAAGAGACACACACATATACAACTCTGCCACCAATCGTGCTGCTAGGGCATTCATCAAATTAAGTACCAAGAGGAACAACACCTCTGATATCTCTTCATTTGGGGCTCCAGTAAATGAGGCACTAGATTAGGCCTGACAGAGGCCTAATGCAGCTTGAGCTTTTCCTGGTGTAATTAATTGGAACTTCGCCAGCTTGACAAATTGGAATGATGAATCTATCTTGTATGAATAGAAAAAAAAAATGCATAATCAGTCAAAGATTTAGTTAAGACAGCTTCTCTCTGAGTCCCTGCCATAGCTAAATCCATTAAGGCAAGGAAACATCACTTTAAGAAAAGGCACTGCTCTCTGTATGTTCAATTTATAACTTTTTGTTCTTGAATTTAATGGAGCAGTCAACCTGGACGGATTTGACTTTGGAGGGGCGAGGAAGGGGGAGGTGGGAAAGGTGGTTTTATTTTTAGCATTCTAACCTTCCGTGTGCCTGGGAAATAGTCACTTTGGTTTGAATGTGCATTATTGAGTCTGCATTTTAAATCTTCGGGGTTGCATGGGGGAATCTAATAAGAGTGCCCCACATACTTTGCCACCAAAATGATTCTGTGATAAAACTTGCTTGTCAAGTTTTTCCCCTACTAAGTTGTTTAATTGCTGGTAACATTTAGGCTTTGGAGGATGTGATAGATTGACTGCTCTGCCAGCACTGCTTTTTCCTCTCTAATTACCACCTAGTTGTAAAGGCCCTTTCCTGACACATTTAATGGAGAGGCGGAGGGAAAATAGGCTCGCTTACTCCTAAAATATATTTTTATCATTCAGCGGTAATTTTCCGTATATTTAATTTAAAGCATGTGCTTCCCACACACACACACTCCATCCCACTTGTTCAGCCGTAAGACCCGAATTTTGAAGAATCAATTAAGCAGCTAATATCCCCACTTGTACTGAATGTTTAGAGAAACTTTACATTTCCTCTTCAAGGCTGTGGGTTGCAAAATAAGTTACTTACACGCTGCGGAAGAAATGCTTATTGGTTAAGTGAGAGTTGACAATGACGGCTTTCATTTCAAACAATCCAGAATTCCTCCTTGGCTCGCACATGCGAAAGCGCCAGGCAAAATGTTTAGCTGACATAATGCAAATGACTGGCCATAGATTTATTTGACAAACAGTTGAGCAGACAACCCTATATTGCACTCACTTGTACCCCACACAACCCCACCGGAGCCAGGAGGATTTTGCTGGCAGAAAGGAGAGCAGAATTAAACCCAAACACTGCGGTTCACGCACTGAGCCATTCGCTTTTGGCCACCGGCCAACCTGACAGCCACATTTAAATAAGCCACCTGCTGAGTAGGGAGTTTAAAGAGCTAAGTGCTCGAGAGAGCTTTAGCCAAAAAGTATATTGAACTTATGCAATAAGGCGTGAAGTGAAAGGATTTCAGTGACAAGGAGTACTGGAGGCCATACTGTGGTCCTGACCTCTTGTTCCAGGGCAGATACAGGATAGCTTTTGGGATCCTCCCCTTCTTTGTCTGTGCTCCCTAAAATATATCAGACAGAAGCTCTACCCAGAAAACACCATTGTCCCAAGAAATGAACTCTACACAGTGGATGCTGAAATTTCTTTTTGTTGTCTCTAACAATGCTATAGAAGAGGAATGCTTATGCGGAACGCATTATTTCCCTCTGTTTGGATATTGTTGTGATTTCATTATTCAGAATAACTGGATTAGCTGTGTCAGAGGCAGAACTCCTGTCTCAGGATAGCTGTGAGATCCCTCTCTTCCCATGCAGTACCTCACCACAAGGTCTTGTCTTCGTCACCTCATGATCCCTTTCCATTTGCTTCTCACTCTCCTTGCCAATTTTAAGAAATGTCTTTAAGCACCTAGATGCTGAAACATGACCACACTCTTTCTGCTGCTGACTATGTGTGGAAAAAATAACAACTTCCTGCTATTACAAATCCAGTGACAAAAGTCTCCCCAAAGAGAGAGATTGAACAAAGTGGCAGAAAGGCGATCAGCTCTGCTGTTCCCATCTGTAACAACAGCAGATTGCAAAAGCATTATTTGGCTCTTTCTTAGCCTCAAATTGTTCAGATCAAATCTAACGAAGTTATAACTGCAAAGACCCTTGGGAGAGAGGTTGAAATCAGCGCCAGCCAGGAACTTCAGAGGAATGCACCTGACGCATCACATCCACCCTGCTGCTTAATTTTTCCCCATGTCAGCCTCTGTTCAGAAAGCCCTGCTATGGTCTTCTGCTAGTGGAAACTCCCAGTTTATTTTTATTTCTTTACCATCAAACTGCCACGTGAATGCCTTCTGACTCGGTGGTGACATGGAGGTTGTCAAGCCCAGTTCAGCAGCTGACTCATAGGCCATTACTCACACAACTGCCATTCCGCTTTTAACCTCCCAAGCTTGTGTTTAAAACTGAGTATCCCCTTAGCCATGCTGCTAGCAAACACTTTGGGAACTTAATTCAAAGAAGATGATGTTATTTTTGGTGTGGAAGAACTCTTATTTAGATACAGAACATGACAAGCGAGTAATTCTAGTGGCAAAGGACTTGAACCTTTACTCATTTCAGTATAATATATCATGGCACTGCTTCTCTGCAACAGGTATTTAAGGGTTAAAGATTTGCCAATTAAATGATCTAAGAAATATTACAGAAATAGAAGGTCCCACTCTCCAAAGCAGTTCTGTGAGCTCCATCCAGGAGTGATTTGAGCATCAGGTCATTCGTTTCTGATCACAGCTCAGATCCTGCCCCAATGGTGAGAAGGACATGCCTATGCTCACCATATCATGCTGTTTGCCAGCTGGGATTTGCCCTTTGCTTAACAGGCAGAACAATGAGATCAGCAATGGGCTGCTTTACTGCACCACAAGCTGTGGTTGTGTTACCTCACACAGGACCACAGGAGGCTCTGGAGACTATACAAGGAGCTATTTGCACAGACACACACAGCCACCCCCCTGCACATCTGCATGCACACCCAGCATCTGCCTTTAACCTTATCTGCTTCTTGATGCAATCAGAAAACTACACTAAAACATACAACCTGCAAAACAGAGATCTGAGTTTGAAATGTCTCTCTGCCTGGGTGTTTGGCTCTAAAGGGTATTTCAGCCTGATAGAACTACAGAGATTTCAACACAAGGTTTGAGCTCATTTTTTCTCTACCTCCACACCGAATACCCGACCCCTCATGCAAGTGCGCACATCTGTCCCTTGTACAGAAGATTTCTTTTTTTTACGTAAGGATGATCAATCACCTCTGCCTCTTCGTAGTCATGTCCCTATTACAGAAGATCCTGTTCCAATAAATGATTAGTACGTGCAGAATGCATTAAAATGAATTATAATAGCAATCCGATCTCCAGTGCCTCGGCAGAACCTTTCCATCACAGGTGACAGCTGGTTCCCTTGGGCTTAGCTCTGCAAAGAGTGCGCCAGACCTCAAAACTCAATCTGCTAACTTTGTATGAACCTCACCAAGTACAGGGAGCACACCATTCTTCCATTGTCTTTGAACTAGGAAAGATGGACCTCAAAGGCTATTCAACAAGCTGGGATACACAACCTAGTATGAAGAATAAATGTAAATGCATTTTTCCAGACATTATGTGATTACAGCCTCTATCTGCCTATGGTGCCATGTTTTATTACAGGCCACCAAAAATAATTAGTTGGTGACCCAGAAAACTGATATATAAAATCCTTTTAATCACCAATATGGCTTTCAATTATATAGTGTAAACTTATTAACCTTTTTACTGCTGAGATTTGATTTATGGAATTCCAGCTGCATTAACATTACAGGAGATAGAAAGTGTCTTGTATGAGGCGTTGGGATTAACAGCCGATAGCTGGCTTTGCCGTCACAGAGCAAAGGCAGCATCCTGCAAGTCTCCAGGGGCTCATTTCTATCAGAGCTGTGCAGAAAGTTTGGTCTGTGGAGTCAGACTGTGTAATTCCTGTCACTTCACATACAAACCCGAACACACAGGCCAGTTACGGCTTTCAGAAGGAGCAGGGGTTGTGCGAGCACTCGATGCGTTAATAAACAATAAAGGCGAAGATAGGGCTGTATTTGTACCTCTCTGTACTCGCACAGTCAGAAATACTTGTATATTGAATGGAGACACTTTGGAGAATTCTGTTGCATAAGAATCCTTAACAGCAGCTTTACTCAAGCGGAGGTTGGGAACAGAGAGAAGGGCTATTCATGAGGGTGCCTTTGTAGAAAACAATTTTCAAATATGTTCTGCTTTCTTTTAAATGGGATGGCTATTTCCCCTTTTTAATTGCAGTAGATTTTTCTCCCCCGTGGAAATCAGAGTTCTCAGAAACATATAGATGAGTATAATAGGGCTGTTTCACTTTTTTTCCTAGTGCGGATACAGCATTTAGTGCTTTGTACAAGGTCTTAGGCATTCCTGGTCATCTTCCCATGGGGCTGTGTTTCTACAGATAATGCAGAGATCAGCAGGAGAGACCAACAGACTACAGTGAAGACCTGCTAATTAACAAGCCAAATTGCTAATCTGAGCTAGATAATGCATCAAGATCCAATAAAAGATACAGGCATCTAAAAGGTAAACACTACCATACCAGACTTGATTGAATCAGCCAAGGATGGAAAGCACTGTATTTCTAGTCCATACATGTGATTTAATTCAGGTCTTGAGAATATACACAGAAATAAACAATCTTGCCATAACTGCCATTCACAGTTCCCCTCCTATTTCTTACTGGCTCATTATTTATTGTTTAATGACAATAAAACAGATTCTGCTGTGAACACCTAATTACCTCTTTTACAATCTCAGAAGAACTAAAATAGTTAATAAATTTGGGTCAAATTTTGCAAAATAAATATCAGTTCCCCATTTTCAAATCCTATCTTTTTTCAATCAATAAAAAAAAAAAAAGAAGTTATATTTAACCTATTTTTCAGTAATTGGTAATGTGTAAGCATCCCCAAATGGCACAAGGGAGCAAAGTGAAATAACCACCATTCCCCATAAACTGAATCAAACCCTCATCATTCACTTGGGTTCTTGCTCTGCAAACTTGAAAAGCCTTGAAGGCCACAGTGAGGAGAGGCTATGGGGGCACGTGCTTTGATAACCCGCACAAAAGCCATTGTTTTCGTAGAAGGGAAATGCCAATATGTGCCGTTACCTTTCTCAGGGTGAGATGTTATTGAATGAGATGGAACTGCCCTGCCACCCTTTGGGCAGTCCCCAGGTCACAGTTTCTTTTGCAAAGATGGATTTGTAATGGTTCACTCCAACCCACGCACTGGCGAAAGACCCACAAATCCTGATGTCTGGCTCCCACCTGGACATCCAGCATATTTATTCCGAGGTTAGCTCTGACATCTCCACAAGCTGAGATTTCTAGCACAGCAGAAGAACACGTGTCACTGCCATCCAGCTCCTCCGAGTGCTAATAAGGCCCATCACAGCCATAGCAAGATTTTTAAGCGTATTCTGTGAAACAAGGAGAATAAAAATCAATGGCACTCCATAATCCAGCCAGTGCCTTTCTTTGCTCACAAATCTTCATTTACTCAGCTAGAAAAATTATGAACTGTCTAGAAATAATACAGTAAAGGCGGTCAATGACAATTACAGCATAAAGACTAATAGAGATGGTGGTAAGAATCTGGTCTATTCTGTTCTGCTGAAGCCCATTTATAATTTTAATAAAAACGGTAACGCTTTACGATAAGTGGACATCATTTAATGCTCAATTACTATGAAATTCCTTTGGAAATATATATTAAATGCAGCAGCTCTGTATTTATACCAGGAGGGTTCCTTGAGATTGATGTTATCACAGTGAATACCAGTGGAATGTCAAGTCCAACACCAGTGCATTCAATATTATTGCCCTCTGGGTCAGGTATCCTTTCCTCCCCCACCCTGACATTTGAAACAAGCCCTTATCTATGTGGAGAGAAACAACATGAATTATACACATGCTGCATTTTTTTTTAAAAAAAAAGGGAATTTGCAACACAGGCTGGCAAGGCCTTTAGCGATGATTAACTGGGACATTTTTGAATAACAATACAAAAAGGTACAGCTCCCAAACAGGCAGTTTTCTCTTGAAGGCCAAGAGATTTCTAAACCCCTATGTTTATAAAACAAGCATTATTCCAGATAAAGCACAAAACCTTTTCAGCAGAACTAACTTCAACTTACCGAACATTTCTCTTAGCAAGAAAAATACCGTAAACCTTTGTCCTCTACTTGCAGAAGCTCTTATGCTGTACCTGCCTTACCACCAGAGTTCACCACAGAGATGTGAACCCTCAAACTTGCTCAGCACAGGTGGGATTAGTTTCCCTGGGAAGCAAAGCAGGATCTCCCTAATAACCTACAGCTGCCTGCACCCACGCTGTCAGCCACAGATGTTGGTGCTTTGACTCCCCACTGCTCTTCTCTGGCAGGTTGTGAAAGAACTTGTTTGTCTCAGAGGTATTTGTGAGGGAAAGCAAGGGGGGAATGAGCAAATTGAACCCTACCAGGCTATGGTTGGACCTTGCTGAGGAAGCCTGAAACCAGAGGCCCCCACACTTTGTTTAGCTACAACCTCTAGTAGCAGCTGATAGCAGCAGATGCAACAAAAATGGCTGGACTTGGTTTGGGAAGCTGAATCTGAGGCCATCCTTTCTCCCTGAATGTATCTGCAGCTGGGGAGCTTGTTTGAATGCAGTCCCTAACACAAAATCTGTCACCTGAGGGAGGCAGTTACTATAACTGGCTCCTGTTAGGTGAGGGTGCTGCCCTGCTTGCTTTGCAGTGCAAATTAACAAGATTAAACAAGGTCTGAAAGATGGCAGGTACCGCTCACAGGAGTCTTCAGTTTGCAACGCTCTTAGGATCCAAAGACAAATTTAAAGGAGTACTTCATCAGTTCCCAGACAATAAATAATACCAATAGCTACTCAGCAGCTTAGGAAAAAGAAGCAGCAATTGGAAGAAGGGGGGACATCCTAAGTGCTCTGCTAGAACTAACATCATTCCATTTAATCTTAAATCATACTTTGCATCCTCTGCTGGAACACTTTATCCCAGACCTCCTGGAACCTTAGACACCTGGCATAATAGCCCATTAATTACTTCAGCATGGGAAATAAATTTCAATATCTTTCACTTTGATGCTCATTACTAAACACTTTACAGATTCCCAAATACACATGAATGGTTCATCCTTCTTCCTTTTGGGTATAACAAGCTTTATTTCACAGTTTGACTTTAATCAACCTCTCACTCCATTCTGGGTAGCATGCCATAACATTTATACTCTCATCCAGGGCCACCAGTTCATTTAGGAACTCAGGACAAGGTATTTGCATTTTGCTGCACTCGTGTTCTCATCCTGTTAAAGGTGATTACAACATCAAGTTTTGTCCAGTGTCTCAGTATCTGAAGATGAAAGGTAGTACAAGGTATAATGGCAGCAGGTCAGCACTTTCAATAAGCATCCATCTGTAAACAAGTCCCTTAAAATATCACAACAGTGTGAAAGGAAGCTGCATCCTAATTGGGTAGAGTGCAAAGCCATGGGCCTTATAAATATAATGTGTAGGTGATCTGTCTTGCCAAAAAAAAAAAAAAAAAAAGTAGGTTTGTTATATGAAGGACACATTATCCTTTTCTCTTCCTATGATTCAGCATGGTAAGTAGTCATCCCTAATTGGCTTACAGCTTAGTATGAAATATTAGGATGCCACACATTGTGATGACACAGCTGGATTCCTAAGGGAAGCCAAAGACTGATCTGAGAACAGAAGAGGGACAAGAGCAGATGCGGGTCTGAAAAAAAAAGAAAATAGTTGTAGCTTCCAGAGTAGCATGTCATTCTTTATTCTCCTCCTCCTGCGTACAGCAAGCTGCGTACAGCACACCGCTCTCCTGGTAGGAAGGCGAGGGACCCGTCATTTCAGAGTTCCTAAATAAAACGTGGGGAAAAAATGTGATTGCTGGGAGCACTGAAACAGGAAGAGACAAGCAGGCGGAATAAATCTGGGCAATAGCTGCCTTGTCATGAAAAATACACTGCACAAATTTCACCTCCCTCTGTGTGTCGGATGATGATTTCCTCCAACTTACTCTCAGCTGGAAAGTGTTTGCCAAATTATCTCAGCAAACAATCTGTGGGTCACTCACAGAAGTTCGGCAGCCAGGAAACAAGTGGTTCAAGTGGGCACCCAGGTCGTGCGCTGGGGGCTTCCTTCCTGGTCCTGGCCTTGGTTCAGGAAGGTAATTAAACAGCTGCCCACCTGAAGTCAATCGGGCTATTCACATGCACTTAAGCGCTGCTGACGCCAGGCTGAGGGGAATAGACCTCTCAGGGGGAGATTTTTGCTGCAAACACTAGTGCTAATTTGAAATTCACTTTCTACAAAGTCCCTCTCTTGCAGTCTGCTGAAATTAGCTATATCCACTATTATGCTTGCCAGGAAACTTGATAGAATATTGCCCAAAGTGAACATAAAAGAGAAATAAACACAGTAGAAATTAATCACAGGAGTTCAGACCAGTAGGTTGCAGAAGATGTGTTATAAATTTCATCCAGCTGTAATGCAAATTCTGCCAAATGAGAGGGAACATCTCCCTTTTTATATCACTGTTTCACTACATATTAATAGCAACCAGTTACTGATGCGGTACTAAAATATTAATGATACGGTCGTAAACCTGAATCAGTGCCTAACTTGGCAGAACAACGTAGGGCAACTTTTCAATCACGTGTGAACAAACCCAGTTTTCAGAAGCCATTTTGCTATTGTAAGACCACGTGAGCAGAAGTAATTGCATGGCTATTTTAGGCACAAAAATTGTTAGTCTTCCTCGGAATATCAACAGCCCCGTTGAGGTGTACAGTATGGGTGCCCAGATATTTATGCAAGGCTGAGAGAATCTCAAACCAGGCAGAAACAAAGTTCATGCAATTAATTAGTAAGATTTCATCTGCAGCTGGTATGACTGACTTTTATATGTACATTAGCGACAATAGCCTCAAGCCCTTGGGGACTGATTGTTTCAGCAGGATTTAGCTCTTTGTTCTGGAATAAGCTCACCAAGGCAAGATACCCAAAGCAAAACCCAGAGCTTTTGCACCTGCCCAATGTAAGAACACGTGAATTTATCAACTCTGCTTTGTATCACCTGTGATCACAACAGAAATTTGGGGATGTTAAAGGATTTAAAAATCAGAGACTTCTCTTGCACCTTTTATATTTTCCAGTGTGCTGCCCAAGCCACCCCACTCAAGACAAGCAGAGGTGGCTGAACAGGGCAGCCTTTGGGTTGCTTGGTTTGATCTGTAAATGAGAAGCAGGTCTTGAAGTCTCCTTGCTTCTCACTTCAGCTACACACCAGCAGAACTGGGCTGGTCCACTTTATTATTCATATTTGTCCCTTTCCATGAAGATGGAGCCATATATCAAAGCTCCTCTCAAACACCTTTAGTTGAAGCTCCAAATTAAGGTGAGTAAGGAGAGACACAGGAGGATTTTGTGTACTCTGCGCAATTCCCAACAGTAGGTAGCACCCCAGGAAAAGCTGGAATACTAAAATAATTTTTATTTCTACATTTCCACAGGACACAGCTAATGGCTCACACTCATGGCCAGCAACATTCTCCTCCCGCCTCCCATCAGGATCCAACTGGATCCACTGGAGGAAACGAATAAATAGTCAACATTTTGTGTAGGTGTATTGATACTAACCAAGGTCTTTGCTTTCAAGGTGTGTCACTGCTGCTTCTCTGAGTAATCAGTGCATGAATAAGCTGACTTTGGTCATGACTGAGTTTTCAGTTTAGAAGTGCAGAGAATGGCAGGAAATTAATTATGTCGCAAAAAAGAAGGGTCCTTTTCCTTTGGTTTTCCATTGTGGTCACATAAATGAGGACTCAAAATACCACCAAGATATCACTTAACATTGTTAGCACCTTGGAGGCAGCTCCAATCACTGTGACAATGTCTTTATTATTTGCTGACCAGAGTCACTGCAGCCACTTACAGCAATGATAATCCTTCTTCATTATATCTGCAAGCAGATGCCATTGAGGTGTCCCTGACAATCATCCCTTTCAGAGAAAGCGATCACAGGGTTTCCATTGCTCTCACATCCGTTGGCTCCTTGTTTATTAATGACACAGTTGAAATTTTAGTCTTGATTCTGCTCAGGTGGGAGATAGCAAACATTTACTTGATTGACACCTGTCATTAGGAAAGTTTTTCATACAACTCAAGTGGTAAATGATGCAGTCTCTCTGCAAATCAAGTTGTCAAACAAAGAACTGTTTTTGGTTTACAGATTACCAGAGCAGGAGGAAAATTGCCCTTGTTTTGAAACTTGCTTTAGCAAGACACTGGAACTGCTTTGAGCAGCACAAGAACCTCTAAGCAGTCGTTTATTTCTGGTGTCAGACAACCAGCTATTTCAGTTACTAACAGAGTGGCAAATGTGGTATTTCAGGGCTCCTTCACCTACCAAAGCAATCAGCATTAGTGAAACACCAGGAAGACTATTATACCCCCAAACATACCAACTCCTTGGACAAAGTCCATGGTCAGCTCAGCTCCACTTCATCTCTTAGATCTTCTTTTTCTCTCTCTTTTTTTCTGTGACAAGGACCAATGGAGGGCAGTGAGGAGAAAGATAAGATCCTCTCAGACTCTCTCCTGTACATGGAGGCTACAGGGCCTGCAGAGTTGCCATGATAAATCTGCGTCTCAAAACTGCACAGAACATCTCCCACAACACCTCCCACATCTAAAGTCTACTTAAACAACAAAAAAAAATCATCTCTTGGAAGAAGACAAGTCAAACATAACTCATTCCTTTATTCTTTTTCTCTCTTACCAGGCTTTACAGATGATTGTTTCATCTCATTCTTCTGTTTCCAAGAAAGAACTTTCTAAATCCTCAGGCAATATTTGGAGCAGGCAGATTTTTCTTTGAGTGTTCAAGGCTGATCTGATCAATTAAAAAAAAAGGTTGCAGTACATTTTAAACCAAATACCCCATAGTATAAAATCTCAGAGGTCAGTCTATGTTAGCAAGTAAATGCAAAGAAATAATAACAGGGATTCAGTACAACCCCCTTTCTCATGTGTCCTATGGGATTTTCTGTATTGTTCTCTCTGTTTAAAGCGTTTAAAATGCAAGGGTAAGGCTGCTGAAGTCCCGGACATGTGAGTTCTGTTCACTGGCTGGAAATGAAGTGCTGCAGATCACACAGAATTCTTCCAAGCCGTTTTGCCTCCCACCTTTTTTTTTCCTTTTTCACTCACAAAAGCTATGAATTCTCTCCAGCCATGGACTTTCTCCCAGCAGGTGAGGCACCACGGGGCCCCACAATCTTATCTGAGGCTGTTTGGGCCCAGCTGCAATGCAAACAGTCCTCACCACTGGGACTCCCATACAAGGTTTGGAGTCTCTCTTCGCAACAGCAAATTTCCAGTGAAGTACAACAGCTTCCTCGAGGTGAGTGTTCCCTAAGGCCTCCGGAATCACAGCTGACATAACGTGAAATTTGCTTCCCCCTTTACCAACTCTGGCTAAATAAACTCATCTTCCGTACAGTAGGACACACTTCATTTTCCTGTCCTTCATTTTCTTCTCCCTCTTGTTGATTCCAAAAGGAGACCACACAGACCAACCATCACAGCCAATTTGATTTCCAATTTTCTGGGTAGCTTTGCAATCACACTCCATTTGTCACCTCAATGTAGTATCGAATTTGCAGCCTGGGCGTGAATGACTTCTGGAATTATCTCCCTTGGACAAGACACCAAAGCAATTCAAAAGCAAGTAAACAGAATGCAGAAATACCCCTGAATAGGATTATGTCAGGTTTCTAAATTCTAATCCTGTTACTTCAGCAGCTCTCCATTTCTCTTTTCCTTCTTCCCTTCCAGCTCATATTTTCCTTCCCAGAACTCAGTTCAGCATCGCCACAACAATCAAATATATTCTGTGAAGTTACTAGGGCTGCATGAACATTTAGAGCTTGGCAACCTGCATTGTAACACCAAAATCTGTTCTTGACAACCACTGACCCCAAAAGCTGATGTGATCAAACACATCCCTGTGGATGAAAGCAGAAGACTGCAATCAGTTTTACCATTTTAAGGAAAATAAATCCTAATCCATTGCCTTTCTGTGATATTCGTCTAATTGCTGTTTCCTTACACATTCAAACATCCACAATTTGGTTCCGTTGTTTGAACGTCACTTGGAATCAAATCAGTGTAGGGGATACATCATCTTTCAACCTTTTAGTCCAGCTGTGAACTTTGGGCTTAATCCTTTAGGGCGCCCTTGTCTAGCAAGCTTTAATGTATATTAGATTTCCTAAAAGGAGAGCGAAAGTGGTCAAAGCAAGATAGTGCAAGATTCTGTGTTTCATAAATTAATAAGCATCACCAACTGCATTGCTTGACCCTTTAAACTCTGTGAAATTAATATAAGTAGACAACCAAAGTGCACTTGGCCCCTGAAGAGCCTTGGAAGTTCACTTAAGCAATCCAAGTTTCCTTAAACTTTTATAAGCCAGCTTTTAAAGCAAGTCCTTTGTACTTATTACTGGTGACAGTGAGCATTACAACAGCCAATGAACCTTTGCTGACTTCTGACCCCAATATGGTAGAGCACAGTTATCAAGGGAAATATCAGAATCAAAGCCTGTATATTACATTGAGGTCCTGACTCCTAAAAGAGCCCCCTGTAGACTCTTCAGAGTGTGTCAGTGACATAAACAGCTAATATTCTCGGACATCTACTTATGATGTACGGATATTATTGCTTAGTTAAGCACTTTTGGCATAATAACACACCCCCTCCCAATAAAAACTGAAGCCTCTTATGAAGAAAGCTGTGGTTCCCGCAGTTCTCTTGCAAGAAAACAAAATTTGAAGATCTTTTATCTAGCCTGGAAAAACCCTTCACTTGGCAGTGGTGAGTCAAGCAACACTAAGTCTTCCTCTTAACCGATTAATGGATTTAAATTATTAAATGGCATTAGGTAGGCATGGTGATGAACACACGGTCTCCTCTCAGCGCTCTGTGCCGGCTGAGACCGCCTGGAACAATGAAGAAAATGTGTATCCACACCTACTGTGTTCTGGCATTAATCTTGCAGTCACTTGTAA
This sequence comes from Streptopelia decaocto, assembly GCF_964273445.1. Lineage (NCBI taxonomy): Eukaryota > Metazoa > Chordata > Aves > Columbiformes > Columbidae > Streptopelia > Streptopelia decaocto. Next base: position 9,130,318 of record NC_138664.1, read on the forward strand.
TACTTGAGTTAGCATCCTGTAGAAATAAGATATCTCACCCTTGCCAGCTGATTATATTTTTCATAATGTGAAAGGTTCCTGCTGAATTATTCAGGTGTTTTTCCCGCTGCTTTAAAAAAAAAAAAAGTAAATAAATAAAAAAAGAGAGAGACGGAAAAGCTAAAGCAGCCAGGTATCTAGGAATAAACAGGCTGACAGGCAGTGGTGCCCAGTATTAGTAATTACTATTGGACTGTAAAGCCCAATTAATGATGATGTTTAAGCTAAACTTTTAAGCAAGCAGAAATTCAAAGAACAGACAGGTGATGAGAAATTGCAAGATTATCTGCTGAAGGGCAACAAACTCCTACAGCGTGTAACCCCCCAGCAGTGAAGTCAGGGAGGGCACCAGTTACCTGTTGTCTCCACCTGTTTAGAACATTCGGGTGGAGCTTTTGGGGATATTTAATGACACTGGTTTCCATTTGTTTATCTCATTTGTCTGCCTAGTTCTGAATACTGACAGAGACAATAATGTCACGGCATGGAGAAAATAAATACACAAATGTACATACACGTTTTATACATGCACCATACACAATTGTATATAAGAAATTAAAGCCAAATAGAACGCAGAATGCAACTTTTAGGAAATAATTGATGAAACTTCTTACCAGAAACAGAGATAACAAGAAGCAGCTGGAAAAACGAGGTACTTTCGAGGAATGTGGCTCACAGCTTCCACGCCAAGTGAATGTTAACAGGGACAGTCTGGTGACAGGGTTGCAGTCCCTGCCAGGCAGATGTCTACTCTAAGAACAGGGAAGTTCATTTAGCAGCTCTCTGATTATTAAATATAAATTGGATCAGAAGTGAACCTTGAAATACTTCGGGTCTATTCTGATACGTGTTGCTCCAATTCAGATTGTTTGTGAGTGTAACCGTACAATGATTATTGAAGATGGAATCACATGAATTGATCATTATCGATAACACAGCTAATTTGAATGTATCTATATGAACCTATGGTCATCTACAGTGGTATTAGTGGTTTAATTGCATGGGTTAATAATGAAGGAAATGAAAATATATTAAAATAAATCCCATGTGCTGACTGGCCACAGAGTCTAAGGGGCCACCCTAGAGCAGCATAAGCAAGCAAACAACATTAGAGAAAACAATTTCTACATTCAGGACTCCTTTATTTAAAAACAAATCACTCCTGGGCCTGCTGGTTGCTGCCTTTCCTCAGAGCTCTGTCTTGCTTGTCAGGAGGAAATGTCCACAAGGGACAGAACAGGGCATTTTTTAATGGAGGTGACCAAAGAGGTCTGCATTCCCTTCCAAGGAAGAAAAATCAACTTTGTAAATCCCAAATCTTCAATACCAACATCCGATGGCAGTTCTGGTAAATGCTCGTTTAGCGCTGGTAGATAGGATCTGCGTAGGAAAGACAGACTGGAACTCCTCGCTAGCTCTCTTGTTGAGAAAACCATCTGTGCAACTCTATCTGGAGTGGAAGCGAGACGGATCTCTCCCAACTATGAAAGTTGCTTTCCTTACTTGGAACAGTCCAGCACTGGAGAACCTACAGGAGAGCTTGGAGATGGGATATTAATTTGTTTTCCACCTTTCCCCAGGAGATTGCCAGGCTTACAGGCTGATGAATGAGCCCTGTCTGCCCAGCTCCTGTGTTCCTCCAGGCCTGTGACACGTCTTTAGGTTTTGGTTCCTTGGATCAGAAAAGTCTGCTGTGTCTGGGGGAGTCCCAGAACTGCCATCCAAGTCACTAAGGTCTTCTGCAGACCACGTTTCATCAGCCAGCTGGAAAAGAAAAGCTCCTTTTATCAAATCCCCTGAGGCTAACACATATTGAAAATAATTTGTTCTTAGCACTTCTAGAGGCAGGGTTTCAAATGATGAATGAAGAAGAATATTCTCTGTCACAAGGTTTTCTTTGTTTTTCAAGTCCTTAGAGTTTGTGATCTTTAAAACTCTGGTACTAAAAGCACCGTCATTTTCCACTAAACTTGCCACTGATGCCTTATGCAAAGGGCTGACTGCACCTTGCCAAAGAAAAAAAAGTACACGTGAATTTGTTATCCTGGAAGTCCATGGTTAGAGCATTTCCATAACTAATGCAATTAACCTGAGGTGAAGATGTACATTTGCTTTCTTCCTTTGGACAGCGTCTAGTACCAAATGCTGCAATCCTGACTGTTCATTAATGCTCCTGCCATACAGGCAGCTTTTATAATAATGGGAAACAGCCAAGGCATGTCCACCTCCATAGAGTGGTTTTCTGGTTTGTTTTAAATTGCTGATGCATTTTGTCTTCCAAGTCTGGAGGATTTTCCTTTTTTAAAGTTTTGGGGTGGCTTTTCTTTTTTTTCTCTTCCAGTTTAGCAAATTTTCAACTGCTTTTAGTTATTTCTCAGGAAGAATAGAATCAAGCTGTGAAATGTCATTAAAATTTTTATAGTTTCCAGTTTCTAGGCAAATTTTCTTACATACAAAAATTTTAAAATGGAAACATGAAAATGGGTTTTGATCAAGTGCTCAAAAATTTTCGGTGGCTAAAAAAATGCCAGTGTGGTACCAACAGCTTCAGAGTTTTCCAAATTTTTAGCAGAAGCCTGTACAAATTTTATGAAATAACAAACCCTTTTCTGACAATTTTATCAGTGAAGCTTATAAAGAAAAAGCTAACAGAAAATGCGTAGGAAAAAATGCTCTAGTGAGACTAACGACTAAAACCACAAATACTGTACTTGGATCAGAAAATTCCATTTCCACAATGAATATTAATTTCAAGGACACAACTTAGTAGCTACAACCAGCTTTAAACGTGTTGGCTGTTGTGCATTACATTGTACAAACAAGTTCTAATGAGGAGAAATACCGCTGGTCCGGTCCCACGAAAACAGCACAACTTCAGCTTCCCTGGTGTGAGGTGGAAACGACCTGGGGGAAACCCAGGGGATTCTTTTCCAGCAGGTAAGGGAAAGATTAAAATGGGAAAAATTGGGACTGGACCTTAATATGTCCCTAACCATTGAAATTAAAGCAAAAGAGACACACACGTATTGTTGAGGGGCTAAAACTTCAACCAGCATAAAAAGGTCACAAAAACATGTAATTAATCCAATTCTGCCCAGGTCGGCATTCACCCCAGCACTCCCTTTGGGCTACTGACGCTGCAGCAAATTCAAATATTAAGTTAGTCCCCAAAAGAACCCCCTCATAAAAGAACACAGACCCAACATGCTCTACATCCCCCACAAAGTAAGGAGACTTTTCCACAGCTCCAGAAATATTCATTTGACAGTTTCTCCTTCCTTGGCTACAGGTCTGGTAATTGATCTGCTCTATTATTTTTGTGCTGTTCTTTCTCTCTTACATTTAAATATGTCCTTCATATTTCTGGAGCTTTTTTTTCCACCAGCCTGTATCTCCCCTGTTACATTATTTTTTATCTCTCTCCTCTATTCTTCAAGTGTGAAAAGGGTGCTCTGTTCTCTAATATTCATTTTTCTTTTTTTATTCTCCAAGTACTTTCTTTCCCATCTGTAACAGCCCCTAATATGCACCTCCATTCGATTTTACTTACCCAGCTTGAAACCCTCTCATTCTAATTACCTTTTCAGTTTTCTTCTATTTCTCCCTTGAGATGTCTCAATTAGTGTACTTTTTCTTACCGGCTGTCACCTCTGAGCTACAAGGTGGGTCTAACTCCAACTTAAACCATGCAGAAAATAAATGAGGAGCCGTTCTTGGCGGCCCTGCTGAAGGTGGTGTTACTTTACAAACTAGTGCACCTTTAATAGATGATAAATGGGCAGAAAAGTGGCCTTGTTAATGCAGTAGCCCTTGATTTGGTTGCCATGCCGTGTCCTTTCATTACTCAAAGATACAGGAAAGGCAACCTGTGCTAAGTCCTGGGTGAGGTACTTCCATACAAAGAGACTGAGTAGAGGCTAATTAACATAGTTCTGGTCAAAACCTGAAATTAACTCTTGTCTTTAAAGACCAAAGCTAAAAATGTCATTTGTCTTGCCCATAATTATGTTTAGATGTAATTACAGTAGCAGAATAACAGCAAGCAAAATGAGTCTGGGAGTGGGTTTTTCTGCCCTTTCTATCTCTAGCAGAACTCTAAATTCTATTTCTGTCAAAGGGAACGGGATAAAAATGCAGGTGACATCCACAGTACATTACTTTGATTAAAACTGGCACCGTCATATTGAAGTTCACACAGAGCTTTCAGAACCTGAGGAGTAAATTCTCTTTCCACATGACTCCCATATAACAGGAAAAAGATCACGGTCCCCACTGCAGCTCATCTGGTGCAGCCAAGGGGAGATGTGTGCCCAGCTGATTAAAGTGCCAGGCTTGGACGTCCCCAAGAACGTGTCCTGTCACATCCACATGTCCCAGGTCATTTCAAATGACCCAAGATATTTACAGGGCACGAAGAGCAGCCAAAACAGAAAAGCACCCAAAAATATGGCACCCTTTTGAAAGTCTGACTGCGCTATCAAAGGTGAATTCCAAAAGACCTGTACACACCTTGAGCTGTGACTTTCCAGTACTCCAGAAAACTTCCAGAACATGGGGCTCCTGTCCTCAAAAATGTATTTGGTTTTTCCCAACTGTATCAGTTATCTAATAAAAGTTATCCCTCTCCCTGTAGATGTTGCCTCACATACCTCTTTAGACTCTCACAGCTACTGCATTACTACTAATACCTTTACAAGTGGTGAAAATATCTTTAGGATGACATCTGGCAGTATCACCTGACAGAAAAGACCACCAAAGCCCATCTGGAAAAGCTGCCTCTTCCCATAATATTTTTGCAATCTTCATGAGATTTTCTTGCAAAATTTTGCAATGATTTGTTTAAACACAAAAAAAGCTTAAGAGTTATATGTCACTCTGAGACCACTTACATTCGAACTCTCTTCAGGGTCCTGTTAACTGAGATTCATCTGTAACTGGGTGGAACTCTGGAGCTGCAAACTGTGCAATATTTCCATTTATGTTGCCTTCACTGATGTGACAGGGTACATCTCTCAATTCATAAGAGCAAAGGCACTTCTCTGGAGCACACACAGCCTCGCTTGTACTCCCAGGGGAGGTGCAAAGCATGCAGAGTACAAAACAGAAAACCATATTGTGACCAAAGTGATCTACAGACAGCAAATAACCCTGAAACTAACCCATAACCTGCTTGTCCCTGGCACAGCACAGAACTGGCAGAAGCAAAGACGTGATCTGAAAATAAGAAGTTTTTTATTTCATAGCTAGCTGTCAGTCATCAGGGGCACGTGTGACACTCTTCTGATCTACAACCGTTCTACGCTGCACCAGGAGGTGACTACTGTGGAACCCCTGCTAGGAGATGACTATGTCAGTAGGTTCACGTGGCCCAAACCACCACCAGGAGATTCACCACTGTCTAGCCATGTTAACCCAGGACTGGAAAGCAGAATTTCTTTACATGCTAAACAGTGCGTCAGGCTCTGAGGTGGCTTGCATCTAGTTACTGAAGTATATCTTCCCCATCTTCATCGCCCTGAGGTTTGGTGTGGCTGGACCCACAGCCTCTGTAGATATGTCATAGAGAAACTTGTTTTACACTTGAGAGACCAAACTGGAAGAGATCTTAGAGGCCCCAATGCCTTTTGCCATGGAACAAAACTGTTTCACTGCAAATTGGTAGCTTGCACAGGAATGACTTATCTTTTCCTCTCGGTGTGGGAAGACCACCAGATGCTGTGACGTTTGAACAGGGCCCAGCTCTGCAGACACTGGCAAAGCCCTTTCTCCTTGGATATCAGCAGGTCTGTGTCAGTAAGGCCATTCCACTGGTAGCGGCACCTAGATCCACAGTTCCCTAATCGTACCACGCATACCACTGCATAAAGCTACCCCAAGGCGACTCATGCCACAAAAGGGCTCAAATTCTTTCCATCCATATTGTTTGGGCACAACTGATACCAACTCTTGTCCCTGAGCTCACAGGATCACAGTATTCCTTTCCTTAACATCACCGACACATCTAAAGTGGTCAAATACTTTTACTGAAGCCCTCAGCTCCTGCTGAAGACAAAGATGTGTAGGCTGAAGGAGAAGGTAGAGGCAGAGGTCCCAGTTTGTGCTCAGCATCCAGCAGGATAAAATCCATCAATGCTGCTTGGATTCCAGTGGTTCATTTAAGGGAAGGAACCCCTTTCCTTTAAGGAAATCTTCTTGAATCAGCAGGAACCCATTTGTTACAACTCCTTCCCTATTTCTACTGCTATTTGAGAAAACCTTGGTCATTGCAGAGCAGCACAAACCAACACAGACTACTCTAAAATGTCTTACATGGCAGCTCCAAGTGCTTACAGTTTATGTACAGCCATGGAGCCAGCATGATAAGATCTAATTACCAAGCGAATTAGTAAAAAAACAGCTGCAAGGTTTGCAGAAATGTCTGGAAGTGCAGAGTAAATGGCCACAATTGATAGAGTTATTGCACAGGCATCCTGAGGGCACAGTCTGCAGCGCCTGAGTCCCGACCAAAATCACTGTCAACAGTTGTTGTTTTCTCCATTCTGTTAAATGAAAAGAGCATGAAAATGATCCTGCAAACAGCCATTTAATATTCTCATGCACATGAACTTCAATTAGCAGCAGCAGCAACAACAAATGCTGCTGTAAGGTGTTCATGGTTAATCAATTCAATTGATCAGTGTTTATTAAATAAAAACGTGCTCTTGAAACAGTTCTTCTCTAAGTGACATGTTTTGAGGCTTGTTTTTTCTTTTTTTTCCTGGCTTTTTCTTTTTCTTTCTTGCTTGCTTTTTTAAACATGCTGCTAGGAAAACCAGCAGACCAATTAAAGCTTTTAATTTAAACCCAAGCTAAGCGAAATGCTAGCAACCCCGAGTGCCTCTACAAAAGCATTAGCTTAAAAGAGGTTTGATTCAGCCTAGCCACTCCCTGGAAAAGCTACACCGAATCTGATTCGTTCCTATTTTAAAGGTTTTCAAGCCATGTTAGCAACAGCCAGCGTATTTATCTGTGTAAGAGACAGTCATGACCAGGTCAGCTCAGGATATCAGGAAGTGGGCCGTTGATAATGCAGATTAGGGGGCACGCCTTATTCACATCAGCACTGTAGCATTGATCACCCCTATTCTGCGCTGTTACAGAGTAGATCGGAAATCAATGAATTCCAGGCTGGAGAGATGCTGCAGATAACAGAAATCCTCTATAGCCAGTTATCTCCCTACAAGGAATAACGATCTTGCACAGAATTGAATGCTTTAAATGTATGAAGAATATACCCTACATTACAAGTTCAGTGGAAGATTGATACCAGGCCAGGTAAGACTCTGGTGTATCCCCAGCCCTGAGCGAACTCGAGCACTCGAACGCTGCCCCAAGAACTTCCACATACGGTGCTCAAGTCCTCCTTGTCCTTCGGCTGCTCCAAACGGCGCAGAAGGGAGGAGCAGGGGAGTGTTGACACACAAAAATAACCTTGTGGGATTTAATTAAGACTACTGAACCTGTGTCACTTTTAATTTATGGCACATTTGAACCCCTGTGCCTCCAGAGGGAGAAAACGAAGGCATTTCCAGTACATTAGCTGACTTCAATAGCAAAGTCAAATCCGACGTCCTGTGACCCTCGAGTGAATGAAGACTAAGGAGTCCCTGTTACCCCAATTATTTCTGACTAGATTTGTGAGATGTTTGCACTGTTATGGAATCCAGCCACAACAAGGTACCTGCTCTAACGGGGGAATCGCAAAACCTCCTCATGCCACTAAACCTTTGTGAGAGCATTAGAAACCTCCAGCAAAATTCGGTCATTAATGGCATGTTCCATGGAGAAGAAGGGATGTAGTGAATAGTCCTTTCCTGCCAGCAAACACCTGGAGCTGGGAGAAGGCTTACAAATAAAGCTGTGCAAATAACCAGTTTTGCCTTTTATGGCCAAAATGAAAAAATAAACTTAACAAAAATACTTCAGGTCAACTGAAATCTTTTGTTCAGTCTCATATCAGGTGTTTCAACTTGATTCTCTATGAGACTGGGGGAAAGGCGAGAACATGCTTTATTTATTGGTCAAAAAGGGGCATGTTTTGCAATGGAAAATGCTGAAAATATTTTTAAAGCTATTTTTCTTATTCTTTGTCTTTCAACCAGAACTAATTGCTAACTATGCAACCAACTTCCAGGTAGGTTCAGCTGACCCAAAATTATCTGTCTCTTCAGGGGCAGGAGAAAAAAAATCATGGAAATCTTTCACTCAGAATAACTTCTACAGAGGTACGTCGGGGAACCGAAAAGCCGACATACCTTGTTTTTTGAGCGGCCAGAGTATACGAGTTCAATCAAATAATATTAAAATGAAAACTTTTCACCAAGATGAGACAGATGTCTGGCATGACTGACTAGCCTTGAAACCAATAACACCACCAGTGAGGCTGAAAGCTGCAGCAGCCGCCTCTCCCGTCTGACCTGTTTGAGGGAAAAGGGATTATTAGGGAATAAAATTAAATCCTTTCGATATAGGTTCCACAGCCAGCGCGTTTAGCATGCAGATGTCTAGTGACTGTGCTAAATCCATCTTTACCCCTAGGCTTGCTCGGCAGCATCAGCTAAATGAATTCCTGACCACACTGATGAAACAGCTGACAGTTGTGCGAAAGATGCTGCAGGGAACGCTGCCCAGACCAGTGCTCACAAAGATGTCCCCAGTGTGTGCCTAAAACACCAGCCTTGCTCTGGGTGCTCTTACCAACACCCCACTTAACGGTGTGGGTTTTTTTTTTTCCCGGAGGCGACTGGCACCCTGACGTTGGGCAGAACCAACGCCACATCAAAGCCGCACCAAAGTGTTTCATAATTAGCTACAAATTCTGCTTGTATTTCAGCAATTTATACGGATTAGCAGCCGCTGACCTTCCCCAGGCCCCCCCTAAACGCCGGTCCCCCCATCCTTGGTCACAGAGTGACCTCTAGTGTTACCGGCAGTGCCGCTCCTGCCGGCCCGAGACCGCTCGTTGCCACCGGGCCCCCGAGAGGCACCGGCTCCCCCGGGCATCCTCCCTCCCCACAGACACCGGTCTCCCCCCGCCACAGCCGGGGTTTTCTCCCTATTTTATTTATTTCTTGGAGAAGGGCGCAGGGAGCGCCCTCAAACCCCTGGCAGCGGTTTGGCTTCCCTCCTGCTCCGGAGCAACACGTCTCTGAGCATATTTGCATTTTGTGTTCCTGTGACAGTCTGAAAAGCAAATCTCTGTTGCTGTGAGGAGCCTCTGAGATAATGCACAGGGTCCAAGGGCTGTGACCAGCTTCCCAGCTGGGTTAAACTGGTATTTTCCCACTGATCGTACTGGAGTCCCGCATATTTAAGCCAGATGTTGTCATACCTCCTAGAGGCTTTTCCAGCTGTGCTGCTCTTTGCACCCCAGCAAGAGAGAAGTACCCCAAAGATGTTGACCTCGGTCCTTCCTGTGTCCTCTGCTGTCTCACTTGTGAAAGCGTCTGCTGCTCTTACTAATTGGCACATGGAAGTTTTAATGAATTTTAAACCCCTGATGAATGTTAGTGTGGAAAGGTAAAAGAGGGAAAATTGAGCAAACATAGGTTTGAACATATTTTCTACAGAGTCCAGGTGTCTGTAAGCCACTAAACAGATCAACTGTTCAACAGGATACTAACCCAGCGCCATCCTCCAAAGACTACTTACTTCTACATCTTTCCAGCTCCAGTCTGGAAACCCAGGATCTTTAGTCCACTGCCAGGAGGGTACAGACACATGGAACTTCTTGAGCTTGGCTTTAGATTTGAGTCTGGATGAGCACACTCAAATCAAAGCAAACCTACCTGAGATCTGAAGGTCATTTAATCACACTGCACAGTAACAAATGCTGGAAGTGAACACTATTTGTCAGGCACCTTCTGACAATCATTCCTGCAGCAAGAGATTTTATTTTTCCCCACAGCTTCCTTTGGGCTGGGGGTTCCAGCTCTGATCAGAAGAGAAAGAAATATTTTTGAGTCTTTCTTCTTATCCATCACTGCCCCCAGTAACTGTGCATATCAGATATCCGTGGAGAAGGGTCAAACCTACACTGTAGACAAACCCTCCAGATCTTACCAGTAGGGTCATAAATACAACATAGCACAACATCATAACATAAGCAAAGTTCAGTTAGGTCTTACTGAGTTGACCAGAAGACGGTTTTTAAAGTCCACTTCAGACTACTGCCAGTTCAGGTACCTGAAGAGCGAGAAATCCCGTGCGCTCCAGAGGTGCAAGTCTAGCAGAAGATCTCCATCACCTTTTAGTGATGTGCAGTAAGATTTTACCTCTGCAGTCACATGATGTTCACGTCTTCCCTAAAAGCAACAGCCTGGACTATCAAAAATTGAACAAGTTCTAAGTGAGGTACTATGGCAGAGCTGCGTTAGCTGAACTTCAATGCTGGCAGGTCCCTCTCCTTTGTGAAAATTAAAATTGAAGGACAAGAAAAGCTACTAGTGAGGGGCTACAGGGGTGCACATGGTAGCTGAAAGGCAGAAGACAAATGGGAATGGGAAAGATCAGTATAAGGGTGGGAGTACAGAGGTACAAAAAGCTCACAGTAGAAGAGGAAAGAGCTGGAGAAAAGTGGTCAGAATGTTGCCAAACTGGCTTTTACTGTGACCATGTAATTTATAACTTCAGTTTTCCTTATAACGAAAATGAACACAAGTATTTTGACATGGATGGAGGACTGAGATAAGCAGATTTTCACAGCTGTATTGAAGTCAGGTTTATGGGTGCTGCTTTGGCACTTCTGATTCCTCTGTGCTTTTAGCTACTTCCTTTACTCGCTCCTTTTTCACCCTCATCTATACGCACAACTGAGAGCACTCTGAGTTCTGACCGTCTACTTCAATTCATGGGCAGGCTTCCACCCTTCACAGACCAACAACAGGCTGTGATACACACCTCTTCCCCCCGATCATGGAATAAAGACTGCCTAAGATTTAATAAACAAAATAAAACAAAACATTTAATTTAAAACTCCCAGACAATGTCTTTTAACCCACACAAGAGTTGAAGAGACAAGCGGCTATTTAAGTAGGGGAGGCTAAAAAGTCCACTATAGCTGACACAGTGGCTTTTCCAGACGAAATGAAGACATGAACTGGAACGGCGTGAACGACAGGGTTGGCATTCCTTGCAGGCCATGATTATCACTTATCAAATTACCCATGAGCAGAGCAAGCCAAGTGGAGCAGCACATCACACTGACACACACTGAACCAAGGCCTGCAGGAAGCTTTAGAACTCACTGTCCTCAGCTGGGAGGAAGAAACGTTGTAGATTAGGCATGAGAGAGTGAGTCTGTGTTCAAAATTACCTGTTCTCATCTCAGAATCATAAAAGACAGAAAAGGAAGCCACTGCTTAGGAAAAAAAACCCACAAACTGATAACATACAGTGATGGGGAATACAGTAAAAGAAGGGGTAAGGAAGTGGCAGTCTGGAATACACCTGGATTTTGTTTGGTTCGGTGTTCTCAAGGACTGACCCAGTAGTCCTTGGAGTCATCGGAGTGGTTTCCATCAGTGAGCATTAACACACAACCAGTCTGATGGACCTGTCTCCAGTACCATGGCACCGGGAAGAAATCTCAGCTGAAAGAGAAAGCAGGTTTGATGACGGCTGAAATTAAGGCTTGTTCGACACAAGACACTGAGTTCAAATAGGAGGGAGAAAAATTCAAGGACGCCTGTAGGCTCTCTGACAAGATATAGATTCTAGAAAACAGTGCAGATAATCTGCATCCACTTCCAAAGGGAAATGGACCTTAAACATGAGCTTCCACAGAGTGATAATCCAGAGTTATTTCTGATTGATATCTCCTCCTGTAGACAAACACTCACTTGTTATAAGTGAAACACAGTGTACTGACAGGAATAAACTGTAGAATTCAGATAAGTTGGTTAGGGCTAAGAGAAGTGTAAACCTCAAAGATAAAATTAGGGAAAGTTTCTAGGTGTAACTTGTTGAGGAGTCAAGGGAGAAAGCTAAAATCAAACACCACCAGACAGACAACTATCAGTAACCCAAACAACAAAGAGAGGTACAAAAAGCCAGAGAAATAGCAGCCCAGATGGTGGTCATGCGAAAAAGCACATTCCACAGATTGCAAAGCACTTAACTTATTTATGATTACATGAGACAAAGAAGGATGGCAAAGTTAAAAAAGAAACGTGCTTAGACCTCCCATAGTCATGACAGGCATATGCCAGTTGTGCACCTCTACAATTTTGACCTGTTGTTTCTTGATTTCTCTTTCCAGTAAAATACCTTTGCTGTTCTAGATATGTCTAGAAAGGAAAAAAAAAAAAAAAGAAAAGAAAAAAAAAGAAAAAGAAAAAGGAAAAGGAAAAAAAAGTCACACAACTCATGAGATGATAATTTACAATATTGCCTATCGAAGTATTGCAGGAAAGGTGATTTTGCTGTGAGACAGAAATGCTAGAAAATGTTAAGCTGGTCAACAGCTACTTGCCACAGATCTCCCCAAGAAAAAGACTAACGTTGTTGTGATGAATGAAGTGATAATTTTGCAGCTTCTCCCAGTACTGCCTGAGCATCAGAGCCCTAACAAGAGAGAAGAATAACCATGTCAGGAATATTTCTCCTCTTTGTCTTCATTAATTTACATTTTTGGCTGCACACCCCAGAGGTGCGCAGCAGAGAGGAATGTGCAGGCTCAAAAGGGCTCAGCTGGAATCACAGCCCAGTTCTGCCATAAAATGACTCAAACTTCATTAAATAAAATAAACCTGTTGTAGCCCAAGGATTGAGTGACTTGCAGTTTGCCTTGCTCCTGGGTTAACACAGCGAAGTTGACACATTGATAGAACACTCAAGAGGACAATGGGGTGTGCTGAATTCAAATGAGTCTTCATAGTTGATAGGACTCTACCAGGTACTTCATACATAGTCTGCTGCTTGGACAAAGGGAAAAGAATACAGCTAAGAAGAAAGCGAAAATGTAAAAATCTGTAATTGCACACTGACAGAGGTTTGTCACAGAAAACAGAGGATCTTCAGACCTTGAAGTGAATATAAACTAGAGAAGACCATAAATTCCACATCTGAGTATAGATTAAGAGAACTTTATAACTTAGACATGTGTGAGCACAAATCAGGTCATTATTAAAAAAAAAAAAAAAAAAAAAAACACAACAGTCCAGATATCGCAATGGGATATCATCAGGAATTCTAAAACAAATAGAGCCCATGTACTACACCCCACCTAGGGCACACACACAGGACAACTACATCGTGTAGCAAATCAATGACCACCAGAACGCATGAGCTGCCTTGGGGACATCCACATGCTCAGTTCACAGCTCAGCTGCAAATCATGCTACAGAGGAGATGTCAGGCATCAAGCACACAGAGCTGACGATGTGAAGCTGTGACACCCCTCAAGAGTATGCGAGGTGGAGTCTGTCCATGAGATCCTACTGCCCATCTGCTGGAGTTTTCTACCTGGAGAGCAACCTTGTAAGAGCTACTGTTCCAGAAGCGCTGCCAGACATCTATCAGAATATGCAGTGGATGGCCTGCTAAACCCAAAGCCTTCTGCCAAAAGAAATAAGGAACCCTCTCCAAATCTTGATTTTGCTTCCAAATCAGTCAGGCCAACACTCAAGAAAGGGACTTATCATTAAGCAATTCAGCCTTAAGACTAAAATGCACAAGACTAAGCCAGAGCCCATGTTGTCTGTGCACTATTGGTGAGGACTTGCTGGGGAGACACAAGAGCCAGCTCAATAGGGAATGCCAAGGAAAAGCACATGTCTGAAACCTGGCCTCGTCGCATGCTCAGACATTGGTCTCCTACCAATATTTAGGCACCTCTGCAGAACTGTAATCAGGCTTGAAGCTGATTCCTACCATCAGCAAACAGGCAGGTGGGGCTGTGACCACAGAGGGGATTACAGGGTGACTGCACTGCCAAGACCAAGGGGCAGAGCTCACAGGAGGTTGAATCAGCTTTCAGGAGGTACTGGGGAAAAGACTAGTCCGTTGTGGCACAAATTATGTACAGAAGGGCAGGAAAGAGATTCTGGAAGCAAAATTTACGCTCTGGGGAAAGAAACTGCAGACAATTAATGTTCTCTGAAAACACTCCCTGTAACCCCATGCAGAACTGGAAAGAGAGGCAGAAAAGCCAAGGTTTAATACCTGGCTGAGAAGATGGTTGAAAGAGGGGCAGACGTCTCTGACTTGTCGCACAATAGTCTTATGGGCACTTCAAATCAAGAAGGTTGTGAGCAGGATTTTAAACTGGAGAGCAGAGAAAAGCAAACAAGTGCAGAGGCACAAACAGCTTTGGCTGATGCTTCTTGAAGGATGAAGCCATGGAAATGATGTATCTTCACACAGATGACACAGCAGGGGATAGAACAAGTCATACAGAAGGACAGAAAACAGAGTAGGTGCCATTTGAGTAAAGTATTATGAGAACCAAAACAATGATACAAAATGCCAGGAATCTAGTAAGAGAGTAAACTGAATGTCTTCATTAGGTTAGGACATCAACTAAATGTATATTTCAGAAACTTGGAGGACAGAAGACAACCTGTGAGATTCTGCCTATGTACAGCCACTCCATTCATGCATAAATCAGATAAATACAGGGTGATTTCCAGTGTGTACAAGAGGAGATATTCTGGGAGAAATGCCCAATGGTTAATATTTAATATTTATTCCATGCTAGATGCATCAGCAGTGTTCTGGCAGAAGTGTTAAGGCACAAAGCTGGAGTTTGTGCCTGGGTGCACTCAGGATCCCCCCTGGGAGATGCTGCCACCTTCATCTACCATTGGGCGATGTTCAGCACACACAGTTCATCACTGCTGAATACAACACACTTTTCATGCTCTCAGGAGAACAAAGCCCAAATGCAATAGTGCTTTGAGCTGGAGAAGAGACTCTGACAGGTTTGGAAAGACTTTAATTCCATAAAACAGAAATAATACACCAGGTAACAAGTCAACATACCAAGGTGGGCAATATACTATTGTAAGGTTCAATCGGTCAGCAGGCAGCCTGTCCCAGGAGATAGGAAGCAATACTTTAAATGGTGAGTGACACAGGGAACTGAGAGTCTACAAGTTTACACCTCTGCACAGGTTTGTCCGCATGTTGACAAGAAAAACTGTCATCTTTGAGGGAGCTTCTCCACTTTGTTCCCTCAGTTTCTGAATTCCTTTCTGTCCCATGCTCCCACCGTTTGGAATCACACTGTCCCTGTTTGGTTCCTCTGGGATGAGATGTTGCAAACTCTGCATTATCAGCCCTGATAACCAGCCCTGGCACCTGTGCCGTGAGCTGGGACTGGTCTGTGTCTCAGCGGGGCGGAACCGAGGAGTGATAACCTGGCCTCTGTTGGGACACCTCATCTTTCTTCTGTGTTTAAAATCGCAGAGTGACAGGCTTTAATGGGACTCATGTGGGGTCATCTAGTGATTCCACCTGGCCCAAGACAGGACCTACATCACTACAGAGAAACTAATTATCGGGAGAAAATATTCCGAGAGAAGAAAAGCAATTACTTAAAGACCACTTCATTCTAATGCCAATCAGCTTTCAGTTTGTATCTGTATCAGTGTGGGGGTGTTTAATGGGATTGTGCAATTCCTAGAGTAATTTCAGGAACAAATCGTACCAGAGCCACAGAAAGAGAGAGATCCCTAGGAGGTATTTGGGTAACATAATCAATTCATACAGAGGGACCGGGTGTGTGAGTATGCACGTGAGTACAAAAAAAGCACATGTACACATACACCCACACCACGCTGGGATGCTGCAGAATCCCACAGACATCAGGAGTACAAAACCCAGCCTTTTGCATGCATTATTTCTGAAATCTCTCAAGCCCTCCTGCTTCACAAAACTGAATTATTTAAAACCAACATGGAGAAGCAGGATTGCACTTTAAAGAGGAGGGGAAAAAAATAAAATAAATAAAACCACAACAACAACGTTACCTGTATCTGAGCAAATCAGATTTTGTTTCATACTCAGTTGCTCACAAAGAAAGTTTATAACCCTGATTTGACCTCACCCAGCACTGCAATTTTCCAACTCACAGGGTGACAAAGCTACGCTGAAACATATATCTGAATACACCGACAGCAGTTTGACCCTGGCTTGAGTTAAACTGATTTTTATATCAAAAGACAACAATCATTTTTTGTGTCGTCAGAAGTAATGCGGGGGGACAACAGCGCGAGGAATGTCACAACACGGGGTGCTACAGACTGGAAAAAGTGGCTCCTTGATGGGGTCCCCTGGTCTCTGGTGTGCCCCTGGTAAAATGATCTAAGTGATTCTGGCCCATTGCCACAAGCCCTCTTCTCTGCTGTATGTGCAGAGAAATGTGTCACAGCATTATGAACATGTCACTAGCACTGTTAGCAGCGCAGAGATAAAACCTCACTCGTCTGTAGTGCAGCAAGTAGGAGAGCATATAATTCCTTTAATTATTAAGCATAAGTGAGCTATCCTCAGTTTCCCAAAGCCAGTTTCAACTGGATTGTGCCCTGCAGATTCATCGCTCATGGGCTGATGTTGCAGAACTTTAAAAATATTTTGCTCTCTTTCTCTAGCTCTTTCTCACTTGTTTTTTGGTGTTTTTATTTTTCTCCCTTGAACTTCCAAGCCCTCTAGATCCAAGGACAGCCAGCGCCACCAGTGAACTCCACGCAAAGCTGGCCGCCATCCTGTCCCATCCTCCCACCGAGCTCGGCGCTCCCAGGAAGGGTTTGTTAAACCTCCTGCACCTCTCACCTGGGCTGGATGCTGGCACAGCGCGGCTGCAGCAAGCAGGGATGTATCGTGTCGCTGAGGAAGCCATTGCTCAACAACAATTACTCCAGCAAACACATCCACGTGGGTACATCAGCTCCTGCAGCCCAGGCTGGAGACCCAGAAGGAGCCAGGGGAGGATCTGTGAAATGAAAAGGACAAGATCTGAGTTTTGGCTGAAAGACCCTTTGAAGTTTTCAGTGCAGCATAATGCTCCTGTCCTATGCCCTGGGCTGCCACTTGCAAAGATTTGTCCTTTTCTCCACCACTCGACTCCTCTGAGCTGTTTGTCCACCATGAATGGACCCACTCACTCATTTGGAGGTCAGAAGGAATAGCATGTAATGGAGAACAGCCAGATTCAAAATAAAGAGGAAACCCAAATTAATCCTTGGAGTAGAGGCCAGCCTAAATCTTGATCTTGGAATAATGAATCATCTGGTGTCAACTATAGCAAAAGAAATGTGAGTATTCAGGGCTCTGGTTTTGCATTTCTGACTGGGTGTAAAACCCTGTGTTCCTTCCAGATCACATGTTGCCATCTGTCTCTGCTTCTCACCAACTCCATTTGGCCACATGCCGCTATTTAGGGCATATGGATTAATCCGCCAGTTAGCAGGAACATCACCTGACATTTTCTTTTCCCAGTATTCTTTTTGTGTGTCCTGAAGGTAACCAAACTTGACCTTCTCCCTCCTCCCCTAAATATGGCCCTGAGTTTGAACTAAATCCAAGACCAGAGTAGTTCAAATTGTAGGTCTGCTTCAATTTTACTGATGCCTCTTTGTGGGTACCTTGAAAACTGGGCATGGGATACCAAAAGAACAGGTAGAGGAGAAACAGCTGCAATCCTGGTAGTATGACACAAGGGAAGCTCTATTTTAGGAGAGATAACTATGGAAAAAGTGAAGGAACAAACTCATCACCATCCACGGTCTGGGGTATATACAGCAGGTGAAGTGGGTATTGATTCAAGTAAATGTGGTGCAGCTGGGCCACGGAGAAAAATCACACCTAGAAGACAGAGGAATACCCTGTATCTAGGTAGACATGTATGTTCAGATTCCAAAATTTAGCTCAAGGTCATCTAAGTACAGAGTACAGACATAGTAACAGCTATGCTAGTTTGTGCAGCTTTGAATGACAGTTGAATCCAAGAAATTTCAGCAGCTCAGATCAGATCTTAAATCATAACCTCCCCGTGGCGGGGCTTTCCTCCTACTCGCCTCTGGCCCATTAACCATCTTGCAAAGATAAAGCTGAGTCCAAGACAGAGGGAGAACTCCCTACCAACCCCATCCCGCCCATGCAGCCCTCCAGCATCTCCTTGCACGCCCTGTCCCTCTCGGCTCCTTTGCTGCCTGATTTTGCTCTGTACCTGCCCTGTGCCAGTGCCTCCTCTGCCAGGCTGGACACCATGCGTCTGGTCCCTATCGCTCGAGGCTGCAGGGGAGCGCTGTGGGCGCAGAAAAGCCGTGGGGTGGGTTTGTACCTGATCACTGTCAACTTGCATCAGCTCACCACCGAGTTATCTGCCACCACAAACCATCCTCGGAGAGCCCCGCACATCTTCGCTGCTAGCCACGGCACAGTTTCTATTTACTAGTGCAACATACAGCCAGATCTGGAACCCGGTTTGTTAAATCCCAGCATTGCTCCAAGCCTTTCCATGGCCTGGACTAAACAGACACACGCACATCCCTTTTGCTATTCTTTCTAAGCTCAGTCCTGCACTTCTCTGCATACATTGAACAGGGGAGGTGAAGAGAAAGATTAACACAGTGTCTGTACTGGATTTTTTCACTCTCTCAGCTTGTGATGAGAGAAGGGGGAAGGCAGAAGCTTAACCCCCAGCAGGAACACACCGCTGAAATGAGCTTTGCAACCTCCTCTTCCTTGCCAGTTTTCCTGTGAAGATCCTCCAGGCAATCTGCATGGAGCAGGCTCTGGCTCACCTGCAATCACTTGCATCTGTGAATTCAGCTGTTTGGTGGCATCTCATTGCTGTGATGGGCTGGAGCTGCTTCATCTCAGCTCCTGCTGAGTTCTGAGGTCAGCAGTAGTTGTGAGTGGCTGCTACACGGGGAAGCAAAATGCTGCTCTGCGAGTAGCAGGGTCTCTCAGCCCTTGCTCGGATGAGAATACAGCTGGACATGTAAGTCAGGGGCCCATGCCTATTACCAGAGACAAGATTTTACTTGCATGAAAGGCAGATACTCCTCCTTACCATCTCCTGCTTAGCTAGAAACCCCATTCCCCTCTGAGTAGTGCTTACACCTACAGCTTTTCACTGCCTTCTAATTACGTTCATAGCTAGATCCACCCAGCTCAGCTTCCTGCTCCATGCTGTGCTACTTCTGCTGAACCCCACTGAACATTAACCACATTGTACAGGGTTGAAGAAAGACTGTTGGAAAGCCTCTTACATATCATGGATACTACTTGCAAGAGAAGAAACAAAGTGAGGACTAAAATCAGCCTTCAGGATTTCAATCAGCGCACAGACCAGAAAGAATCATATTCAACTTTTGGACTCTAGAATGGGTTTTTTTGCTGCCAAAAAGCTTTTTAAAGCCTTTTATGGGGAGTTAAGAAACAAGAGGTACAGTGCCCCATTATTTTTTTCAAGAGGAGAACCGTGCTTCAAGATATTTCTTTGTATTTCTGAGCCAAGGCACACCTGCCTTTTATTGATCAACTGGAAGAGAGCCAACATGCTCCCGCAGAGCAAGCCCCCACCAGAGCAGCAGGATGCTCCATCAAACACTGGTCACCTACCCCTTGTCGTGTATCCTGTGTTTGTCACTAGCCAGATCAATCCCATGCTGTTCAGCACATTTTAGGAACCCAGGCTAATAAATCATTTAAGCACCTCTCACTTCACAGATGGTAAGTGCAGTTCAATGAAGGTAATTATAAAAAAAAATTACTTCTGGAGCAAAAAAATCAAAACATGGGAATATCTATCTAATAGAAAAGGCCTGCAAAGAGATTTGGGAGTTCTAATAATTCTGAGGAGCAGGTTAAAGGTCTGAGAGTCTGACAGTAGGTTTTCCCTCTGATTGACTCAATCGATCCTGTCTTCATGTAACAGCTCTGGGCCCCTGTATCTACAAGATTTCAGGTCCTGAAAACAGTGCTGAGGAAAAACCGATACCCAGCCTCCTTCTCTCACTATAATGTGTTCTTTTTTTTCTTTTTGCAAACACAATATCCATCACTAAGAAGACAAGATGATGGAAAGGTGCAGGTCCTGGAGGGATCAGGGAGAATACTAAGGCAAGACCAAACTCTGGTAACAGTGGCAGATTCAAAGTGAACTCCCAAATTTCCATTTGATTTTTGTTCTTGGACTTCAACATGACATGCTGTGAATGTGTCATTTCAGCCTACCACTTACAACGATCTTTCTAACATGCCAGAATAAAACTCCTTAGTTCTTAGATGATACATAAAAAGAGGTTTTTCTCAGCCAACATCACTGAAGATACACTTACAAATGGTCAAACCACTCTCTCCAGCTAAGAGGCCGCAGCAAGTGAAGTCGTTTTTGTCCAGGCATTGAGGCCACAGCTACTACCAGCTCTGGGACACATATCCAAGGGAGAGAAGCGAGACAGACTGGAGTAAGCAGTCTTTCTGAAGCAACTTTCACTCCAGGAGAGGCTGAGAGATCTGTGATTGTTCAGGCCCCTGTCCTGACCCTTCATCTCTGTTCTGCTTCATGCCTCTGACTTCTGACTGTCCGTATCTCCCAGTTCCAGCTTCAGATCTAAGCATAGAAAAGGGCTGGTTCATATTTTCCAGTGTTCTTTATGTAGCAAAGCTAGTCCAGCCAAATTTGGGGTTCTTACAGAATCAGTGCTTCCAGTACTACTGAGATATAGAACCAAACACTTAAGTCTTAGTTTTATTTATATGTAGCATGGCAAAAACTAATTCAGCAACAGCAAGTTCCCTCTAGAATTCAAAGCAAATCTGAAACAAAGATCTGAAGTTAACTGATTATCATTTTCTTTCTTTCTTTCCCTTTTCACCTCAGTGAAAGATAAATTCACATCCCTCAAGGAATTTACAGTTACTCCTCCAACACCACCTACTTTTCCATTAAGCTATACACCCAATTTTAACAAACCCACTAATTTAAAAAACAATCACATAAGGCCATCACATAAAGCCTTCAGAGTTTAGGGTATTTATGTGATCCTCTTACTATCTAGTGAGTTGTGATCATCTTGATCTAAAGACATTATGTTGACTGACCCAAGGGTAAAGCTTTGTTTACAAAGCACTAGGTAAATATAAGTGGCTGTGTCTCCTCCTTACAGCTTTCAGAACAAATAACACTTTTTAAATTGCAATTACAATTTGAGGAGCATGACATTT
Organism: Streptopelia decaocto; assembly: GCF_964273445.1. Classification (NCBI taxonomy): domain Eukaryota; kingdom Metazoa; phylum Chordata; class Aves; order Columbiformes; family Columbidae; genus Streptopelia; species Streptopelia decaocto. Next base: position 9,151,573 of record NC_138664.1, read on the forward strand.
AGTGATGCATTCTAAGTGACCTTAAATTGTTATGTAAAGTAAGATGAACAGGCCAAACGTGAAGTATGAGTCCAGGAACTGTTAGGAGATTAGAGATACGAATATATACATGTCTTGAATGAATACCTTCCTTGGATTTCAGGACTTCAGCTGAATCTCAATAGCAGCTAATCACAAAACCCTTTCTATTATGAAGAATCCTAACAGCAGTTTAAAACATGCAATACAGCTACAAAAGAAAAGAGTTAAGATGAGGGCATTTTTGGTGAAATTTGTCACTGTGCAGAAGGCAGGAAGAATTAGCTATATCCCCAAGACCTTGGAACTGCGATTTTTTATTTTACTCCCTCTTAGAAACTCAAGAGATTTTACCTACGATTCATCCCTGGCATTTGTTTATGCAGCCAAACTGAAACACTAAAGTTTCGAGAGCTATCTAAAATGAGTGAGCATAAGTTTTGTGATTGTACAAGTGCCTGAAACTTTTCTGTTTTGTTTCACTAAAGTCATCAACTGAACTAGTGTATAAACTGGGTAGCCCTGAACTCTTATTCCCTCTCCTACTTCAACAACAACTTCCATTTAATTAGCACCTTATCATGCTGAGACATCTCAAGGCACTTTATGAAAGATGTGCAGTCACATAATCTGCAGTGCCAAGGTAACAAATGAAACTAAGAAAGAAAAAAAACAAGAAAAGCCTCAATTTAGATTTATAGAGCAAAAGAGTAGCAAATGACAAACCAGACTGGATTCTCAGTGGGCATTTATCAGTGACTGGGTTCTGTTCTCCATCTGCTGATGCTCTAGTCCACTAACTTCAGGAAAAGTTTCTCCTCATACCTTAGTAATGTTTCATATTTCCACACTTTAGAAATTTTTTAAAGGTAACTAAGAAATAAAATCCAGAAACAAAGTTTATATAGCTGACTGGTAACTCCTTATTCCCCTCTAAATGCAGCTGCAGAAAACTGTATCTGTAGAACTAAAAATTATAATAAAAATAATTTAGCATTGCTTGCATTGCTTCTATTTAAAGTCTTGCCTGTGGTCAAGAATTAACATTTGTCATATCTCACAATAAGGTGTCCACACAAATCCTGATCCTGTGCAGCTTTCTAAGTGAGGCTGATACTGGAAATTAAACCCATCAAATGAGAAATTAAATGCTTGTCCAATCTGGATTTCTCCTGATCATCCAAATGGATACTAAAGATCACATGACACAACTCTGGTGTTTTGACCAATGTCCCCTACAGGGCTTTGTTACGTCCTAGGCTATGAATAACCGTAACGCAGAAGCTGGTTTCCTCTAAACCATTATTAACATCATTAATCTGGATCATGGGGCACATCCTGATGTTCCTACTCAGATTCTGTTCAGGTGAAATGCCCAGTAAATGTTGAAGATTCCCCTTTCCCTTAGCTGATGAATTATCTTACTAAAAGCCCCATTTATTGAAATAAATAATAATAATTATTTATTATATGTTGCATCAAGCTATGTTAATAAAAGGGATGTCCAACATATTAAATTCATGTCAAAAGTAAATGGTAACTTTAAGAAAATCTTTTTCTAAGGGTAAAATGCAATTTTAATGACATCAAAGCACAGATTCATAAGATCATGTGGTCCAGTATGATGAAAAAAAAAAAGAAAATCAAGAGCTCCAGCATCTTCCTGATGTACAACAACAAACCAAATAAATTATGCATTTGAAAAAGAAAACAAAAACAAACAAACACACACACACAAACAACCAGAAGGAGGACAGAGCAGAAAATGAAAAACGCAGTCTAATCTCACTATTTTTAGTCAGGGTTAGTGAGCACACACCACTGGAATACATTCCAAGGCAACATGGAAATAACACTTAAAAAGCAATGAATAAGAATCTCTGTGCTTTAAATATACATATTATGTATAAAATGAAACAGTCATAAAAAATATACAAAAAGGCCAGAACAAGTTACATTTTCACCAGAGCTTCACTGATGTTATTGGAAGAACTGTGATTTTGAACTCAGATTTCCCCTCTCTTTGAAGCTTCTGATAATAAGTAAAAGCTTGTGGTTTGTTGTTGTAGCAAAAAAATCCTTCAATACAATTTCACATTATTCCTTTTTCTCTCTCTTGGCTTCTGTGATGCCACTCAACCTGGAATGTATTTCAGTTCAGAAAGATCTACTGGCCTGTCAACTTTCAAAAGATCCATCAAGCCATTTTTGGAACACACTGGGGCGAGGAAAGGGGAAACCAAATTTGAAGGACTTGTCAACACTTATAGTAATTTATGAAGTGCATGGAAAGTGCCTTTGACAGTAAGAAACTACTTGACATGAAATTACTTTGATACTACATGATACACTAAACTAAACCGGGATGCCCAACTTCTCAGCAGCGTCCTGCCAGGGGGCTGTGCAATGCATTGCCCTCCTTTGTACCTAATTTGTGCCACCTCTGGAAGAAGATGGCAGGAATCCGAACTGTGGAAAGCCTGTCAGCATCAGTCAGCGGAACAGTCTCATGGAAAGGTAAAAGCCATACTCACCTTCACCCTCTACAAAAGACACAGCATGTCCTACCTTATTTAAGTATTGCTCAGGTTACAGTAGCACACAGAAGTACCGACAACAGAGGTTGTCCTGTTAAATTTGGCACCACACAGACATGTAACGTGAGAGGGGAGTTGTGAAGCCTTGAGAAATTATGCTCTAATCACCCAAGATGACACAAGAAGTGGTTTTGTTCCCCATTTTGAAAGTCAAGAACCAAGAGTACTCAAAACATCTGGCAAAGGTGGGAGTTGAACCCAAGTCCCCCAAGTGCCTTAATTATAATTTGAACTAAGTAGGACTAAAACGTCACACATCACAACAAATATTGGCAGGGTAAATAAAGTCTACAGAAATAAAGAAGAAGTAGGACTGGCTAAAAATTTTCCATGTTGTCTGGAAGTAGAAGAGCTCTGTGGAGATTTGGGGTTTAATAAAGTAAAGGTTTGATAGAAGTGTCCTTTCTCTGGAAAAAAAAAAAATGGTGTGGACAACATCACAAATAAATAGTCTCTGTCTCTGATAAATAGCCAGTCACAACATTGTGTTTCACAAAGCCTCTGCAGAGTACACGTTGCTTTATTACTGCTATTATTTCTACAGAAATAGGTTTGCACGAGTATTGTCATGGAGTGGCCTCATCTTCCCCAAGTTTTTTAGGTCAGAAATTAATATATGGCAGAGATGTCCCAGTAAGGATAGCTGGGTTAGTCAGTGAAGCGATGCGGTGGAAACACAAGGTAAGGGTTCTTCAAAAGATACAGGCAAATAAAAGCCAACATGTAGGCAACAACTAAGCAACTTAGAGCTGCTCTGGGGAGATAATTGGGAGCGGTGGGCTCTGAGGAAGCAGATGTCCTTGTGAGCAGGCACAGACTGAAAATGACAGTGGAATACAGCGTTTTGGGGACCTCACAGAGCTTTTAATAATAGGCAACATTTTAGCACAACGCTTAGAACATTTAGAACAAATGAGACAGTGGACGCATTTTCCACTCTTATGCTGAGACTGAAGAATGTTTGAGGAAACTGAAACACCTCCAGGCCCAGTGAAGTGGAAAAGGGGTTACAAGTGGCTGCTATAACTCAATACAAGTATTATCCAGGTAGCACCGAAAATAATTGAGAAGAGTCGAGATCAGGTGGCTCACAGAGAAGCCTAAATCACCCATTTGTGGACTGTTTCCAAACACAACTGAGACTGGAAAAAATGTCATCTCTGAGAAAGAGTCAGAGATTCCTTTTGTAAGCCCAGTGGCATGTGGCTGAAAAGAATTGCAGGCAGCGTTTTCGGTCCTTGTTTGTTCACGATTTGTCTGTAAATCTGAAAACTGCAACAGCATTTCATACTCGAAAGAAGATTCAGAAGCGGGGAGTCATTTGCAATGATCTCCACTTCTGAATCCCTTTATTCCTTAACTCACTACTTTAATCAGTGAAGGTTATTAATAGAAATGACCCTGTTTTATTGGTCCTTAATGCCAGGGTTGCTTCTTAAAATTATTCAAGAGAAGCCAGGATGCAAGTCTTCTTATTCAGCCAAGTAACAGTGAGACGAACTTCCAGGGCTAGTAGTAAAGATTAAAAAAAAAAGTCTTTGCCATGAAAACTTTCAGGATTTCAAATCAGTTTTAAATAGTGAACATTACCTTAGGCCATGTCTTTATTTTCAAGCTTTAGCTATTTACTTATCTATTTAATTGTTCCAAAATTCAATTTGTAATCTGACTTTGATCAGGTTTGGATGATTTTTTTTTTGTATTTGTCAGCCCAAGGCTACAGTTTGGATGAGTGCCTTACTGGCTTAAGGGTTTTAACAAGTAGCAGAGGAGCTGGGGATCCCATTAGCAGCAGACAAGCCAGCGTCTTTTAATATTTAGGATGTTGTTTGGGATCCAATTTTGGTTTGGTTGCTTTGGAATGAAGTCTCCCACACAAAACAAACAAATAAAAGCAAACAAACCAAAACCAAAACCAAACCAAACCAAACCAAACCAACAAACAAAAACCCCAGGACATTGAGTCCACATTCTGGAGATGTACTGACAGCAAAAATCAAAAGCTAAACAAAACATTGTGCCAGTTGCAGGCTTTTGCATTTTTACAAAGTTTTGCATGCAAAGTGATGGAACCAAGATAAATGGTTGCAGATGGTTGAAACTAGACTTCAGAAAACAAATTGAGTTTATGTATAACACATGCCTAGAATTAAAACTCACAACCAGAAGATCCAGATTCTAATCCCACTTTTCCCCAGTGAGGACAATTCATGCTAGGAAGGGGTCTATTAGAATTGCAGAAATCCAGGGAGACAGAATGGGAAACATTTGGATGAGGAAGGCTTATACAGACTCTTTAGAGCTTTGACTTCATAAAGAGACAATGTATAAATTATTTTAGGGGTCTACTAAATCATGAGTGGTATGGAGCAGCTGGACAGAAATTCACCATCAGTTTTAAGTGGTATCTCTGTCTCCTGACTGCCCAAAATGCCAGAGCCTGCTGTTATCAAGGAAAGGGATCAGATAAAGATCCCTCTTCTTCTCACTTTTCAGTCTTATAGCAGCCTCAATGCTTGTAATGTATGAACGGGTCACATACTGATATAATTAAAGACTTTAAAATGGATTTCAGCAATTTTGAGTAGATTACTAGTACTCAAGCATGAGAAGGAGGCTTAAGCGAAACAAAAATGACCTTGGAGATGGTTAATTCTTCTCTGAAATGAAGAGCTCACAGAAACAAGTCCTGCAGAAATGCCGCAAGACAGAAGTGCACAGGGGTAACATGTTTATGTAGCAACACACAAATATTAGGGAGAAGGAATTTTAAAGTCTCATAAATTATTGCCCATTTCTAATAAAAGCCCATGTTTACTAGGTAGAAGATAATTCAGTTAATATAAAAATAGACAGAAATACCTGCAAAACTTAAGATCTGTTCCTGTAGACCCAGAGGGCAGAAACTATGGGTCTTGTAATTCTGCACATACACATTCAAAGCAGATACTCTCAGGGTGTTGTCACGTACAAGACTTCATGATCAAAATGGTGCATAACCCAGTACTGTTCATCACTGAGAGACTCGAGTCAGGTTATTCAAAGCTTTCTATGATAAGATTAACAACAAGGAGCATATTGAGCCTGGAGCAAAACAGCGTTTAGGTCATGGCAGGATAACTTCTAGTCTATCACAATGGCTTCGTGAACTTTGGAAAAGCTGAACTAGATGCAGAGAGGTACTGAATAACTCAAAGTTGTCAACAGTTCCTCAACACAGCATATATTTTCAAGTATGTAGAAATCACAAGGCCGTTTTCATTATGGGGCTCAGGGAAAATGGCTTATTGTTCACTTCTAGTAGCTGCAATAGGAACATTGTGCACTGATTATCAAAAGGTACCTTTTGCTGCACAGAATTTCTCAGTAATTCAAGGACAGAGAGTGGGTATTTAGTATAGATCACAGAGGGGAAAAAAATGTTCTTTCACTAAAGAAACACCAGTAGGTTTTGGACCAGCACATCATATTCCCCTCATTTCATGCTCTAAGAGGCAGAAAGGCTGTTGACCTGCCTCTCAGAGCAACCCACGCCTCAAGTTTCAGAACAAAATGAATTACTCCTAACACATGTTGAGCCACATAATGCAGAAAATGTGTTAAGAAAGGAGGCAGGACCAAGAAGCAACAGCAGAACAGAAGAGATAGAGATACTCCTATATGCATAACTTTTTCCAAAGATCAGCAATCTCATTAAATGGTTCAGGTCTTGATATTAATCCACAGCATTTTCTTCTGTAACTTCCTACGACAGCAAGTTCTTGTGCTGCAGGAGAAAGCATTTCTTTATTTCTGCCCCATATTCATTGCCATTGATTTCATTGATTGACCCCCTTTAAATCAGTCAGTGCAAACATGCAAAGGGCATCTGATAGTGTTCCAGAGTGACATAACTTGACATAATATACCCTAATGTGACAAGCTGCTGAAGTCTGAAGGAGAAGATATTCCTAATTCCAGACAGAGATCAAGGGTGAACCGAGGTAACCTCACACTTCTGTGATTTAGCACCACCCTGTCAACCCATCTCCCACTTCTGTCCTTCAGTATCAGGTGTAAGATGAATGAGGGAATTGATCACTTTAATATTCACCTTGAATGAGAAGGTCTTTGATGGTGAGCACTCCCGCCGAAAACCGCTGGTGAGGAAGTTACAACACTCCAACTTTTCCACTCAGCTTTCACCTCTGACATTCACAGTGCCCACATTCAGGGAGTCGGAGAATATTAAATAGTTTTATTGCAATCAGAGTGGTGGTATAAGTACAGCAGCTTTTTAAGCACAAGCACACGAAGCTCTCCGGATTTTCACAAGTCCTCCAGCATAAGGAGCAAGTGCTGCTCTCTCTGAGTTGCGATTGCTGACAGGAGCTGATGTTTTCACAGGTTGCTTTCTTCCTGGAAAAAGATCAAGATGAGAAGGGCCTCCAGGAAATAAGAAGGATCCTGTCTTTCACGCATAACTCTTAATCGTTTTCTTAAATATCATGTCATACATTGCAACTCAATGGAGCTTGTGATTGCATGTGCAAAGGTGGCTTCATTCTTTGACACAACGTCCTCCATTGCAAGCAGTAAGAAGAATACCGCTGTGCTGTGCCGCTGTGAGAGCTGAACAACTTCAAACAAAGCCTGAGGCGCTTTCTTCATTGAAACCCCGAATTCTCTTCACAGGATCCTCTTCATAATTAGAGGAATGTTTCAGTCTCTTCAGACAGATGTGGAGGGGATAGCTACAACTGAAAGCAACAGGAGCAAGAACACGGGTTAAATTTAGCCGGAATGTCCGTGTCTCACCATGAGATCGCATTCATCACATAAGCAGGGGAAAGAGACGGGCTTCTCTGAAGAGCAACTGAAAAGCTAAAATTAAGAGGGAGTTCAGCTTTCTCCACTGATTATGTAGGAAGCAAAGAGGAACTGGCCTTGTAACCTCATCACTTACAGGCAGTGTAAATAGTCTCAGTGTTTCACAATATTATAGTAGCGGTTTGTGTTTGTTTATGAGAGTGACTTCCTGCACAGAAAAGAGAGAGGAAGGTGTAGAACTGTTTGTATAGCACAGGTTTAGAGTTTGCAATGGATTATCATCAGTTACACGCACCCAGACAGCACTGTACAACAAAGTGAGGACAAAGGAAAACAGGTTTTATCACCTTGCCAAAAGTTCACGAGAAAATTCTCTGTGTCAAGGAAAAGTGCACACTTACAACTTATGTTTTAGCAAAACTTAAGGCTGAAGACACGAAAGAAATAAATAGACAGCAAGTTCAAGAACACAGCAAGTTAGATAGCTTCTTTTACGTCATCTGTATGGTTGCCAAGGTTCCTAGAAGATCCTCGTATGCAAACTTTAGAAGAAAAGGCAAAGCTGGGCAATCCTGCTAATGCAGAAGATAAAGCACTTCAGCACTTCAGAAGCAAAGGATCCATGTAGGAGGGTGAAATCCATCATGTGAAATCCCTTTCCGTCTACAGGTAAGCAGAAGCATGAAGGGACCATTCCATTTCACGTCTTATCCTTCCTGCATCACCACATCTACAGCAAACCCTAACAGCCTACCCTCCTTGTGGTTTCTGATCCTGGAGTTAAACCACACAAAACTCTGCAATTTTAGTATTCCAGCAACAAAAGGGAAGACAATCTCTTGCCTACTCATCTGTAACACACATCGCAAGAATGGAACTAGGTACGTAAGTCCTAACTTGTCCTTTATCCTCATTCTTTTACACCCATGTGAAAAACTTCCCCACTACTCAAACATTCATCCTGCTGCTTCCTAAAGTGTGTAAAGAGGAAATGAACACAAGGTGCTACATTTGCCCTGCAGGTGCCCAGCTGAGCTGGAATCTGTTCCTGTCCATCTGCCCAGGTTTTTTGCTGTATGTGACACATAAGGTTACAAGATTAAGGACCATATACATTTTTTTAATGGTAGAGAATGCTGGTAGAGATCACCTGGAGTGAAAGGTATCAGGCATTTATGAACCTATGCAGACAAGAACAGTAAACTCTACAATAACTGGGAAGCAAAATAATTTTGCATCTGGAAACTCAGAGTGAGTATTCAATACATCCCAACAGTATTCCTCTTTTCCTAGAGCTCACCAAAGAAGCTCAAATTTGTTCTTGTTTTTAGGGTTCTGGTGGGGTAGGTTCCCCAAAACACCCAAGATTTTTTTTTTTTTTTTTTCTGTTAAGAAATCATTTGTGTGATGGCTGTTCTTTGCATTTAGTGAAAACCCCTGTGTTGCACTGTCAGGTGCTGCCCTGTCTTCCATGAAGGTACACAGATGCAAACATCTGGGCCTTTTTGTGGTACCCAGGTCTTCCTGAACCTTGCTTCTATGACCCTCTTTGAGCTTTGCATTTCTCTACCAGCTGCATCATCGATGCTCCATGTGCTAGCAAAGCTAATTCAGAAGTCCCTGTCAGATCGAAAAATCTTTGCTGTGTAAGATCACACTTCCAAACAAGCCCTAACCTGGACATATTGCTAAAATCTGGTTGATAGTACAGACTTCCTTTCCAAAATGAACTGACCAAAATTTTTTCTCTGTTATTTTTCCTTTTCCCATGTTATCTATGATGTCTAGATCCATACATGGAAAGCCACATACCCATATATGTAACTGGCTCCAAAATTTCCATTTGGCATATTTGAATCACCAAAAAAACCACATCTTAAACTTCAGCAATGGCTCTAGTAAAGAAAATGCTACAGAACTATTTGTGATGATTAGCCACACGTCCCTGCAGCAGCTCTCTCTCCATTTCTGCTTCGCTTGTGATCAACTAAACAACGGCATGAGCATTGCCAAGCCTGGCACAGAGTCATGACCCCACGTAGATGTTCCCATAAGCACCTCAGTACCCCAGGTGCAGCTTTTATGCTTTAAAGGGACTTTTGAAGAGCAAGGATTTTTCCTGGCTGGCCAAAGTATATTTTATTTACATTTAAGTAGCAAAATTATTCTGTTCCCACGTGCTTTGCATGTATATAACTTCTGGGTTTTTTAGTTTGTTTTGAAGAGATAGCACACGCTGAGTTTATTTTAAATGCCTTCCTCTTCAACCCGCCCCCAACCTACACTATCCAGTACCAAGGCTAAATTCTCCTCTTCAGAATAAACAAGCCTTGAAGCTTTCACTTCTCTCTGACTTATCTCTGATCTGTTTGAAAAACCTGACCAGATCCTTCTTTTCGTCTCACAAAAATTCACGCCGAGAGAAGTAACATCATCACAACCTGTCAACGCTTAGAGGCTAAACAAAGAAAGAAACAGACCGAGAAAACAGAGATGAAAAGCTTTTGTGCCCCTCTTCCCAAACTAATACCTCCCAAACTGTGTTTGGAAAGAGAGGGAAGGAGCCATTGTTTGAGCTAACACATCAGACGATGTGATTATTTCACTAACTATCTCCATCCCCAGACATATCAAATGGAATGCAATGCCAGCTGAAAGTATTATGTAGCCTTCAGTGATGTGAAACATATAAGCTCTAAGGCACATGGTTTGGCTGGAGACTCCAGCTGGCACTGGTAGTTTTATTGTACTGTGAAAAACATTAAAGTCCTCAGATGCCCTGCTGATCATGGGGTCTGAGAAACTTTCCTGGATCTGCCTGACACAAACTCACACCACAATTACACACCCTTCCTCGCTTTCTTCTTCCCTCGCTGCTGATGTACACACACACACACACGCTGCCAACGTTATTCGGTCCATTATTTGGCTGGGAGTCCATGTGCCCGTGTGTTTGGAAGGGGGAGGAATTCTTTGTCCAAGTGCTAAAAAATCTGGTACTTCAACTTTCACTTGAAGGCGGCTGCAGCACATGTACAGACCATTAAGGGCTATGTTTTGCTTCCTAACTTTTCACATTTTTTGCCTCTCTTTATGACATGTTTATTGGTCTTGAAGGGCAAGGAGGGATAACATAGGGAACTGAAATTATCCATTCAGTTCTGACTCACCTATTGTGCACCTCAGTCTCATTTAAGGGCAAGTTGCACCCGGTGTGGTGGCCAGGTAGCGTGAGCAACTGGAACCATTAATCCTGTTCGCATCTGATTTTCGGCAAAATCTAAGCCAGTGGGTCCAGAGTAGTTAAATGTGCAGCCTGGGCAATTAAAAAAGAGGAAAAAAAAAGGTTACAGACAAATATTATTTGGTCTGAAAACAAATCTGCAAGGGGTTTTGGAGACTAGTGCCTTGAGGATTACAGCTTATTTGTGGAGCTTTAACAGGAAACTGCTAATTATGACACCTGCACAACTTGCCTTGAATTAGACCCTGGGGATGCATTGCCTTACCTATAGACGTTAGCCAAAGCCTCGGGCTCTTAATCCATAGCCGTCACCTAAAGTGAGAACAGAACAGCCAGCCATAGGGCATTGGCAATCTTAGTTAAGAAAGGGTATCACATAATTTAAACTGGATTTTTCCTTCCAAGACAAACTATCTGAGTTTTGAATACTCTTCTAAGGAGTTTTACCCTTGTGAAATCAGCAGTCTGACCCATTAAAATGGCTGCCAGTCAAAGTGAATATGTATGCAGCACTACAAAATTGTTGGGAAAACAGATTCAAACTATAAGAATCAAAGCAAACAGTCTAATCAATATGGTTGTAAAATGAGGGAATTTCACACAAAGCAAATGTATCACCGACTCTCTATTTCATGTTAAAATGGACATGTGTTTCTCAAGCCTTGCCCTAGTCCTCTAGGTGAGAAGAATATTCGTCTCTAAGGTTTAAGAAATACACTTTTAGAACTATTTCCTCGAGCTGCTATGCTTTCACAGTCCATACTTTTCAGCACATAGTGTTTAGTTTGTGAATACAAAAGCCAGTGTTGTTCAAGAAAGCTTCATTTTGGGGTTTTGGTCAGGCAGTGGTTTACCCAAGATGGACCTGAAAAAACAGACAAGCTTGCATGTCTTGCAAAAATTAAGGTTCTAAAAACTGCACGAGCAGCCATGTTCTGGGCAAGACTTTGTGAACAATCTGCCCCAACAGACTTCTCTGCGCTGCCCACTGGTTCAGTGGTAACAGAGCCCATGTGTCTACACAGCACGATCTGCAGCTCCTTGAAGGAGAAGAGCTTTATTAATGTATTAACCCTCCCCTGTCAGCAACATCACCCCTTTAGCCTGTCTTTGGGTCTTGGACAGAGCAACAGGCTGTATTAATAGCAGTTCCTGTTCCAGAGCTACGCTGGGTGTTTCTACATGGTGCTTTATAGCCAGAGAAGATATTCACACCACCAGCATAAGAGCAAGTTACCCGTGTTAGGAATCCAATCATGGCATGTTCCCCACAGCATCAAGAAAGTCTCCTTCACAGTTCTCCAGCAAGTTTCCTCCTAAAGTGCAACTCACAGACGAAAGCTATCCTGGTGGCAGACAATAACTGACTACTATGGGATTTTTTCTTTTTAAATCAAACTGGTCAGTGGCAAACACCGCTGACAATGCCCTCACCCTGGTGAATGTAACAGGCACTCCTTGAAGTCTCCAAGACAGGCTCTCATTTTATTGACAGAAACATGCCCGGAGTCCTGTCTGCAGCTTCTGCACCTGAGCCGCTTCAGAACTTGTCGGTACTGAGGTAAGAACTGATCCCCGGGTCTTGCACAGTGCTCCTGTTCAGCAGACTGTGAAGTTGTCTCCAAAAATAATCCGCCAGTGCCGAGCTCAGAGAGCAAAGTCCAAGCCAGAATCAAAACTCTCATCTCCCGAGGTCCTGACACTCCCGTGTAACATCACGGTGGGGCTCGCCCTCTGACTAGTGGATTTGCTGCAAGTCTGCTCTGACCTTATTGAAAGAGCAATATTCAAACAATGACGAAGCAGTGCAACATTTTTTTCTTGCCGGGGTAGCCAAGGTTGACAAACGGGTGGCAGGACAAGGTTAGGTAATATATTTGTAGAAGAGAGCACTTGTGGGTTTATTTCCTTGTCTCTATCAATGACTTTTTGCAAACGTCCTAGCTCCTTTTCATCTCAAATTGTTTAAAACATGGAAGCATTCCAATAATAATAAACTCCTCGCCTTTAATTTATAACTCCTAAAATTGACAGAAGCCCAAAATGCTTTTTTAAGCTTGAAAAGGTGGCAGAGACGCATATTGTGTTCTCAGCACAAGAACTTCTGTGGCTGCAAGGAGAGAGCTGCCAATGCGCCTGCAGAAATAGCAGCAGTATTTTATTTATCCCTGTAAAGCTTGGCCAGTATCTTTTGCACTGAAGGAGCAGATTTACTGTGAGGAGAGGGAACTGCTGCCTCCATCTCTTTCAACATTGCCCAACGTGGAGCCCGTCCCAGCCCCAGGGTGTGATCCCTGCCCTCCCAGCATCTATCCACGTCAGGGCCACATGTAGTGCAGGAGCACCCAGAAGGGATTTTCCACCCCGCGCTGCAAACCCTCCTGCTCGAGTTTAGCATCCAGAGCCTGTGCCTCCTCTCCTCCCCAGCTTTCCTATGGCAAAACCTGGGAACAAACATCAGTCGGTCCCATTGCACCCTCATGTCTTTCCAATGTGTGCAGTCACAGGGCTCCCGCGCATCTGTGCTGTAACGGGGGCACAGAAAGCAGCGGGTTTGGAGTGGGGGAGATACACACACCAAAACCTCCATCTGCAGCCCAAAGTAACGACGTTGGGAGGGCAGGAGAGGGAGCGTGGTGCACACAGCAATACAAAAAGTAGTTTTTGTGCCAGGCTCATCAGTGTGGCAGGGTAATAAGGTCAATGTGAAAACAACTGGAAGGCACATTCCCCAGTAAACATGTGCTGAGTGAAAACGGCCCGACCTTATGTTGTAGAATCCAAACCCATTGAGTCAATTGCCAGAAAACATGACATGACCTTTCAGATTCAGTGAGCATCAGTTCCAAGAGCAGGCTGCCGTGCTCTTTTCCATTTCACTGCTGCCCCCGGAGGGCCTCAAGTCACCGGAAATAATAGCTCGGGCTCCAAATCTGCACTCCTTTAATGAAAAAAAAAATACACATGGCATCCAGTTTGACCCTGGTGGCAGATTTTTTATATGCTTAGCTCAATTTCTTTAAACTTAACAACCACGCTTTGTTTATTTATTTATTTACTTCAGGTTTTGAAATCTTCCCAGAGCTCAGGTTTTCCCGCAGACAACCCATTTTTGGCAAGGGAGGAAACCTCTTGTTTTGGTGAATGAGGAAAATAATTAATAGCTAATGTGGTGCTCATTCCAACTCACAGCATTCCCTCCCCAAACAAGTATAGAAAAAGCTATTCTGGTTGGAACATATTCTCTTCGCTTTCTAGACTGAGAAACACATAAAGAAGTATTTTCACCCACAAACCTCCAAAATCTTATTTTAATCTACAAAACTCAAGCCATCCATGAAAGGAGTAACACTGTGCAACATTCCAAGCACTAACAAGATGAGATTTTGTGATATTAAATGCAATTCAAAATGTACTTTCCCTCCCACTGAATTATTTTCCCTGTGAAATCCCAATTAAAATTTTCTTGCCCTTTTACTGCCTCCCTGACAGACTGATGGGGTTGAGATCTGAAATCAACTGCCGCTTTTAGGTGAAATATTTATTTTGAGGGCCAGGCAAGAAGCTTTTTTGGATACTATTCAGACTTTCCCCTCTTCTGTCAAAAAAGCAAAAAGGAGATGCAAGGATCTGTGCCGTCTGGAAATTATATTTATTTTGACTTGAGCTGTGCCAACCTGCAGTATACAAATACTCAGTGAAAACTGCCTACCATCTGTGTTTATTGTAGAGGAATAGCAACATCCAATGGCCAGTTAAATGCAGGTTAATTGCAGGCGTGTATTGAATTCCCTGGAGAGTCAAGTACACAGTTAGCTCCCCCAGTGTAATCTCTTTCTGCTACATGAAGGAAATCAAAAAGAGAAGGAACAACAATGCCAAACCACAGAAGAGCTGGATGCCTCTCCACACAGAGGGGGGGTATCTGCAGGAAACAATAAGGGCCTATTAAATTCTTTCACTGGCACCAAAGAAGTAAAATGAACATAAATTAATCAGCTACAAAAGATGGGACAAGTGTTGGTGTAATTCTATTGAAGTCCGTGGGGTTGTGGAAAGGATAAATTTAACCCAGGATCTTTCAACGACTGTATATTTGAAAGTGGCTTGTTGAAAAAATGGGGCATTCTTAGAAAAGAAAAAAAGGACTGTGAGAGACTCCCTATGAAATGTCATCCTTTTAATTTCCCTGAACAGTCACATTTTCACCATATTGACATTTATCATTTTATTTCCTTGCATTTATAAAGCCATCTGGCCAAGATTTTTGAAAGCACTGACAAATTGTGAGCGTCAAACTTCTGAGCTTAAAAATTCATGCCCTACAGAGGTGGATCAGGTTGGGCAGGACCAGATGCAGATGCTGCGAGGTATTTTGGAAGAAGGAGAGTAGCAGGCTCTGGCCCATGTGAACCAGAGACAACACACCAGATCTGGAGGAGCAGTGAAAAGGGATCCACAGCTTCGTTAAAGTCATAGAATCATTTTGGTTGGAACAGACCCTTAAGATCAAGTCCAACCATAACCTAAATTTAGCACTAAACCATGTCCCTAAGAACCTCATCTATACATCTTTCAAACACCTCCAGGGATGATGACTCCACCACTTCCCTGGGCAGCCTGTTCCAATGCCCGACAAGCCTTTCTGTGAAGAAATGCTTCCTAATGTCCAGTCTGAACATTCCCTGGTGCTGGGAAATCCATACCAAAAAGGCACACAAAGATTAAGGTCTTTAGGCTAACCTTAGGCTTCCCCTCACAGCTGTTAACTTATACTATGCATTGCCTGAGGCCCCAAAAGAGACATAAATACCTTTAAAAAAAATGGTTTGTGGTGTAGCAAGAAGACAGAAACTCTGGGTGGTGCTGGACAGGAACACAAATGCATCCAGGGCCTCTCTGAGGAATGTCCTTCCCCTGGGACTCAAGGCAGTGCAGTATCACACACAATAGAGGAAGGCCTGTGCCTTGGCACAGCTTCCCCGTGGACACTGCAGTTGCGGCGCCTACACAGACCAGGCCTGAGGTAGCCAGGCTGGAAGGAGCTCCAGGGCAGAGCCTCGGATAAGGGCAATGGATGAGATACAACACTTCAGGTGTGCTACAAAGTGAATTGCTATCACGGAGAGCTACATTATTCCCCTGACATCACCTTTTTCTCTGGGACACCTAGTTCACTTTAGCCTTAAAATACCTACTTCCCACCTGGCTGGCAAGCCCAACAGCTGGCACACTGAGCTGACAGGAGTGTGACCCCTTCTTCACCGAAGGCAAAATAGCATCACCCACACACCGCCTGAGATCCGGAGGGGCATAATGGGGCACTCGGTGCTTGTTCCCCCCACCTACTTGCATTAACTCAGAATTTCAGCCTCTAAACTGTGAGCCTTTGCGGGGAGTTAATGTGTTTTCCCCTTCTTTTCCACATTGCCAGTGGCCATGTCCTTCTCAGGGACTCACATTCTTAGGGGCATTTTTAGCTCTTCCTCCCTCTTCTCCCAGATGTCGAAGCTGCCATTAAATCTGCCTGCTCAATTTATAATGCTGAAGCCTTTCAGCCAAGGCTTAGTCATCTCACGCCTCATCTCACTGAAGCTTTCTCCCCTCCAGGCTTCTGCCCTCATCCCCTCCAGTCCATTTATCCAGAGTCACCTGCCTTCTCTGCCCTCCTCAGATCCTTCTGCTTCCCAGCCAATGCTCACCACATCAAAGATTATTGTTTTCACATTCAGCACCTTGCACAACTTCTTTTCGCCTTTTTTTTTTTCTCTCCACTTTTCCCTCTTTTCACTTTCATCCTGGCCCTCCTCAGGTCTCCCAGGAGGAAATTTGTTCATTACTTCCAATTGCAAACCAGAGTTTCTTATACATGCCAGAAGCCAGTACTCTACCAGGTCAGATCCATACATCACATGTCTATGAGTAAGTTTAGTTCTTCCTCACTTTGAAACATTAAAATAACCACTACCACCATGAAAAGTAAAATTAATGCTACACTTTTCTACTCCCTTCAGTTACATCCCAGCCTCATGTGCTCACATTGGCTTTAGATGACAAGCTGTTCTTCTCAGGCCTCACATCTTTTGTGTACAATTTCACGGCTTTATGCAATACCATGTAATAACAGCTGTGCGCTGAAAACTCCTTCCTCTCATATTTCACCCAGAAGCATCCTAGATCCCTATTTTGAACCCCAAACTTAAGATATCTTTCTATATTACAGCACTTAGAATGAAATAGTTGTAAGGGGTGTGGGGCTAGATTCTTAAAAAGCATAAGCCAGTACGGCTTTGTTGACATCTGTGAAATATAATTGGCTTTATTAAAGTGTGTTGAGTAGCGTCAGCTGGAAACTTGGCCACACAACCTAAAATTTGACTAGAATCAATCCACTGATTCTGAGTCTAATTCAAAAAGGCCCATTGCACCCTTGAGATTTTACACTGCCAAATCTATTTCGGAAACTAAAAGAGTAAGAATCATGTTTCTCTTCATACCAGTTTCTCAGTTCAGAAGAAGCAATAGGTGAAGGCTCCACATATGCTGTTGTTTAAACTGCTGAGCCCATGAGCTGAGCATTTCAGCCTGAAGCTGACACCTACTGCCATGACCCACAGTGCCCTCATTTACCTCTCGAATTAAAATGGAGCATATCAACGTATCTCCTGTTTTACTCTTTGCATAGCTTCTCACAGAAGGCTTCAGACTGTGAAGTTCATCATTAAACACAGATTATCACCCTCAGGAAGTTCCAGAGGCCCAGAGAAAGATGCTACAAGCTTGAGTTCCTACAGTGGATTCCATTACAGTATGCAAGGGACATTTAAACAAGCTTCCCTGGGATAAATGAGAGAAAAGAGCCAGCACACTCAGCATGAGGAAAACAAAAAGCAATCTTCAGCTGGTGCCGGCCATGCATGTTTTGAAAACCATCGCCTTCAGCCGTTACCAACAAAAAGTCAGCAAAAACTTACTTTAGAATCTGAAAAGACAGAAATTTAAAGCATTTGGCGGCACAATCTGTTACTTAGGGACGAGTTCATTAAAAATGCAGCACTGTTTACTGAAGGCAAAATGCAGACATGTACTTTGCATATAAAGCAAGCGCTTCTTGAATGATAGGAACACCTTTCCTTCTGATTGAAATGGGAAGGAGGGCTGGTTTAATTGTGCTGATGGATGGATGGATGGATGGATGGATGGATGGATGGATGGCTTTCTGAAAGAAGGTAATAATTGGAGAAGCCAGTCCAAAACCTCACACAAATTCGTAAGGCCAATGACTAAGAGACTGAACAACAGAATAGCTATAGGGAGTTAGGAGGAGCTTAGGAAAAACTATATAATGGACCTGCATGCACACCGGGGTTGATCAAGGGTGAACACTGTCTAGGAGCAGCCTGAGCAGCACAACTCTGTGTCTTTGGGAGGTGTGAAGGGAGAAGAGGGACCAGGCAAGCTGAGTTGCAAAGGCAAATGTCAAGAAACACAGAAATAGGAGCAGAGGAAATCAGAAATCAAGAGAAGAGACATAGTGGGAAGATAAGACTGAGGAAGGACACTGTGATTGTCAACCCAAATCAGAAGCAAAGTAGAAGGCAAAGGAACCTGGAGCAAAGGAGGTTCACTATTGTCTTTTTTCCACTGAGACAACTTCTTTTGCCTGACCAGCTGCTGCAGACCGCAGTTAATGTTTGTTGGGGAAACTCAGCTATTTGAGCTGGCGACTGATCTCACCATGAATTTATACTGCCATAAATCTCTGACTTAAATCAAGTAGTTACTCCTCATCTTGATAGATCAGGAGCAAGCCCTCAGAAGTGAAAGGTGCTATGGGAGCACACAGCATTTTCTTAAAACACAAACAAAAGACCACGAACACAAACACTTGAAGCTCACAGCTATGAATTCTCTTGCTACATAAAGCCATGTATCAGTCATTCCTAGGGTTGGTGGGAGCAAGTCACTTGTTTCTTTCAAGACAACATGTTATACATATTATATATGCTTTGTAGAACATCTGAGAGTGAATGCAATAACCATTAAGATAATAATTACCAGCCTAATATGCTCTGAACCTTTCTAGATCTTTTATCTGGTGGTTTTAATCTCTGGTCTTCAGAATCCTGGGTGTCTATGGCTCCCTTCAAAATAGGTCTTTTATTATTATAAAATTTAACTTTTTAAGAGCTGTCAAAAGGCTTGAAATCAAGAGTTCTTGTTCAAAAGAAAAAGAGAGAGGGGCAGCTTGGCAAATTGAAAAAGGTTGAAAGTTTGAGAGGTTTGCAAAAGAGAGTAGAGCAGCCTGCTACAACTCCATGGCAACAGTGTACAACCGCTGCACATGCAGAAAAGAAGGAAGGGTGGAAGACAGCTTCCTGGTCAAATAATGTCTTTTAAATTCATTAATGTCCTTAAATTAATGTCTCTTAAATTCTCCGGTAAGAGAATTTATTGTGGCATATGTCCAACATCCCCAATGATTCAGAAGACTGAACATCATTCCCAAATGCCCTGGCTTCACCAAAAACACCTGCAGAAGAAGGAGGTTTGCAACCTCAAGACCTAGTCCACTCGAGTACTTAACACTGCTTCCAAGCGTTCCACCTGGCAGCTAGAGCAGCATCCTCTCTATTGGATAACTGGAGACACATACCAAGATTCATTCACTCAAAATAAGCTTAATAACAAAGTAGAGATTTATAAGGAAGCCGTAGTCTGTTCCAGATTGTTTTGCTGCTTTAAATTTTCCCAATCTAGCAAATATGAGGGAACATTAGGGGAAAATTTATAGATGAAAGAAAAATGTTTTATTTAGATACAAGAAATAATTAGAACAAAAATTTTAAAATATGATCCAATAAGCCCTTATTTTTATTTCTTTGTTCTGTATCTCACCCCCCACTCTGTTTTGCTCCTCTTACATAAAAAATAAAAAACTGTTTAACACAGACTGTGTAGAAAGGGAATGGAAAGGAAATAAAAAAATCAGTATTCCTGGTGAATAATTTGGCTAGAGGAATAAGACAGATACAGATCAGATTCTTTTGATATGTTAAAAGCATCCCAAAATGCCTACACTCTGGATGCTTTTACACAAATTATCTTTCATCATAAAAGTACAAAATAGATATAATGGACAGCTCATCTCTCTCCGAAGAATATGTAGCCACTAGCTGATAAGATAATAGACTAAACACTGACCTGTCACAGACTTGATGATCATAAAAGTAGAGTTTAAAAAGTTGGTTCTCGCATCTCAGGCATTTAATGGGCAGGCACCAAGACGTGCTTCCACTCTTCAAAGTCTTTTTGTACTATTCTGCCTTAATAAGCACAGACATAACCCTCAAACTGGTTGTATTTGGAGGAAGACACTGTTTGTACATATACTCCTCCTACAACCTCAGTTCCCAGGAACTCCTTCCCACTTAACCTCAGAATGACTTTAGTGTTACGTAGTTCCTCTGAAAGAAACAGATTAAAAATCTCTTTACTGAGTGCTGCAGCCCAACCTGGTTTATATTCCAATCCCAAGAGGCAGTTGAGGCATCAGTGGATGGATAGACTCCTAATAAACAATAACTATTATTGCAGCGTGCAAACCAGCTGAACGGTGGAGAACAGACCCTCAGAACTGGTGAATCTTTCACCAGTAGCCTTGTCCCCGTCACTCCTGTCTCACTGTGGGATCCACGTCTCCTCTCTTCTGTGTGCCACGGCGCCTGTGACAACTGAGCTTTTCTTCCTCTGTTTCCTTCCCCAAGCACTTGCTTCCAAGGCAGGAAAGACAATGTATTTTTGGCCTTAACAATTAATCTAACAGGCATCTTCATTCCTGTACATGCACTGAATGTTTCTGCTACTGTTTCTTCCTACACTGCAAAAGAGCCTCTACCTGATCGTTCGATCCTTCTCCTCTTTTCTCAGTATCTCCCTTTGGAATCTGACAGGGTTCATGTAAGGATAGAAAATACTTCTGCAAGCAATACAGCAGGTGAATTCATTCGAACTGGGCAGAACACATTGCAGATAGTTTTTACATAGCTCATTGTCCTGTAAGATGTCATGTTTACAATATTGGTAAATATTATATTTCAAATCAACAGCTAGCCTGAAAAGAAACAGTATGTGGTGCTCAGACCTCAGAACTGACGGGTCTGGGTTCTTTCTACAGTCCTGCCAGCAAACAGCTGTGGGATCTCTGGAAAGTCCCAAACCTCCACTACTACTGTTTTCAAACCTGAAAACCAGGAAGATTAGCTGAAAAATTCTAAGTTATTAATGAGGTTCTAGCAGCAGCCTCATAGAAGTACTAGCATCTCTTCCTACTAAATTAATAAAAGCTCAGTTCTTCAAAGGAATTTACATGCTTATTTCCACTATAGAAGCTAAAAGTACAGGAAAATAAGTACACTTGGCGACCTCCTGGGGGAGCAGACCTGCAGCTCTCAAATCTTTTTTTCTCCCCAGTTCACTGATGAGCACTCGTGTGGCACCTAACACTCATTTAAACCAATATTTATTGATCTATTTAGGCACTTACATATTTACAGAAAAGCTTTTAATTCTTCCTTTTGCTATGGAGACACAGCCACAGAACTCAGAGGAAAGAGCAACAGCTTTTAGATGACAGAAATTCAAATGCTGACAGCATTCAGGGGTGAAGACAGGCCAGTGCACACAGGCACAGCTGTGGAGAGGTGGATTCTGCCTCCCTGAGGAACAGCTTCATGCATGTGGCAGGTATCTCACTTTTATTTATTCTGGATATAGCTTTTTCTTATTCTGCCACACTTAGAGCAGACCCTGGGCATTGAATGTTTTCATTTTGCAAAGTCAACTGAGCACTTGTGGTTTTTCCCTTCAGGAGGCTGTGAGGAGAAAAGGCCTTGCCTTTTTTGTTTGTTTAATGAAAGAATAAACAATAAGCAAAATAAACAAAACTTGAAAGAGCCTACAAAAAGAAGGTTTTCCTAAGAAAAAAAAAAAGTGCAACACCCTGAAATTGTATTTATTTATCCCACACATTCTCCAGGATGGCTCCATCCTCACTCTGCTTCTTTAGTTCTGCAATATTACCTTTCTTGATCCAAATTAGTTATGTTGATTGTTCAACTTTCTAGGAGTGCTGAAATTATAATCTTTCCCATTCATCCATTTGGGCAGGGATAGGGATGGGAACCTGTGTGTTCTGCCACAGGGTTCATTCTGGTGATTTACACATTACTGTACTGTTACGAGAGCAGGCTGATACTTCACGCTTCATACTGTATAATTCAACTATTGTCAAACATCAGGTCCCTAAAATACAGCACAGCCCTGTAATGAAAGGGAATTAAATTACATAATACATGGAATATTACATAAGCAATGCCCAAGAATGGATAAATAAAAGCCTAAGAGGGACAATCTTCCACTGAGGCCTGAAACACACATGGTGTAGCAACCCAAAGTGGTTACTCAGAGGAAGAACAGAAAAGCATGTCAGGCCCAGAGTGATGCTTCTTCCACCTTCCAGCTCCTGGCAACCTGCCATTCAGGGTTTTCCTGAGCCAGAGGTTGCATCTGCATCAGCGTGTTTAACAGCCCCTGCTGGACCTATTTTCCATGAATTTGTCTAATTGCTTCTTGAATCCATATCTGTCAGCAATAAGTTCCACAACTGAATTATGCACTGTGTGAAAAAGCAGTTCTATTTGTTCTGGTCTAAAGTAGCTGCCTGAAAATTCCTTTCATTGCCCTTTTAGTCTCATGCTGTAACAGGGGATAGTCATTACCAATTCATTCTTCCCATGCCACTTATGACTTTACACACACCTGTATTACCTGCCTCTCTTCCAAGCTGAGCTGCCCTACTTAATTTATTCTCTTCTAGGAAAGCGATTTTATAAGTCTACCCATTCTTGTTGCCTTCCTCTGCACCTTCTCTTTTTCTATCATATCCACAGACTCTCTATCCATACATTCTGTGCACTTGCAAAGAGAATCTGAATTAATTTTTAGAACTGATCCACTAAAATGCATGGACTATCTGTGTGGACATACTTATTCAGAATTAAAGTGGGCCTAATTCAATTTAACTTACTTCACTTCCAAAGTGAATTAAGGTAAATGTAATTGAGGCTACTTAAATTCTGATTAAGAGTCTTGACATCTGCTGCAAGCAAAGCTATATTATCCACAGGGAGTTAATTCACCACCATAAGTGTGGAAATACAACCAATTGCATAGCAGGAAAGCCAGAGAAAAGGAAATCGTTAGTCCCTGAATTGCAATAATCACCACAGTGTATTTATGCTAAATGCGTATTTAATTTGGGAGGCAACATCCTTGCATACCAAAAAGGGAAATAGACTTACCTTGCTTAGAATAACAAACCTATAAAATTTTCCAGTTAAATTTTTATTTTGTAACAGAATAATAATTGTGTCAGAATTCCAGAGAAGTTGGTTAAAGGAAAAAAAGTGATAAAGTTTCATCACAGTAAGTGTGACGGCAATCAAATTTTCCTTGTTAACTCACAGTTGTGTGAGTTTCCATCTTTATGTGGGTATAGTAGAAAATGTCTTAGAAAATGACTCCAGTTTACACAACACACCACAGAAAACCCACGTGTGCCCTGCTTTGCTTTTCTTCTCCCTATCAAATTGTTAATACACTGGTTTCCATCTGTGCGCAGAACTGGAGGAACCTCAAGCTCTTGCTGCCTTGATGCTGTACCTGTTTCAGGCTGCATCTGCGAATAACTCTCCTACTGTTGACAGCAGGAGGCCTGTGGATGCTCTTGAACAGCCTCATGGTTCCAACTCTTGGTTCAAGGGTGTCATCCCTACCTATGATAGAATTACCTACTGTGCTGCTGGTGAAAATGCACACGCTAGATATAATAAAAAGGCTATCTCTTAATGATCTGCTTTTACTATGTATCAAGAGTTCTGCTATGTGAAAAATCAAGGTTTATTAAACTTTGTGCATTATTCAGTTCATCCACGCCATTATTATGTCGATCTTTCGCGTACAGCAGCAGCTATTTACAACTGAACTGTGGATCTAAAACTTAGAAGCAGTTTTCCAGCTTATCCTTCACTTTCCTGTCGACAGCCACAGCAAAAGCAGAATTGCTGGGGTTGTTGTCCCAACCTGGGCTTACTGCAATGGCAGCAAGTGCCTGAATCAAGAGTACAGCTCCACAGCAGCACAAGGTGCCCCAGAGCAAAACAAGACAGTGGTAGCCAAGGGAACAGGTACCTTCCTTAGACTGTTACACAGCCTCGTAATCCTCATCAGCTCCCTCCAAGTCCACAGGTATGTGAAGTCTTTGTGACTCTTGGCCAAGGCTTTTGTAGTCCAAGTCCTAATTCACGCTGTTCTATATTCAGACTGGAGGGGCATACACGTTTCTGGAGAAAAAGGAGAAGGAAAGCTGTGGCCTTTCCGATGAAGAAATCTAAGACCTTTTCTGGACCAGCCCCAAACACAGCAATGAAGGAATAAAGCGCACTTTGTCATATATATGCATTTTTTTCTAACTTTATCTTCAAAAACTACAAGGTTTGACACTTATTCCTTTCTGTACACTGCACTCCCACAACTGCATTGTCACTGGAAATTTCTCCATAGCCTCTACTATTAACACTGTACATGCTGAGAACATGGGGTTTGGCCAAGAAATTTGCTTCTTTTCTCTTCCTTCTCTTACATTTGCATCATATAGAATTGCACTGTAGAGTCAAGGGTAATTTCATAGGTTTCATGAGAAATTGTCAGTAGAAATTGGAAGGTTTCTTGTATTTCCTGCAGAATTTTTCCTCAGAAAGACACTCTAGAGGTACCCTAAACAGTAACACGAAGTTGCCATCTCAGCCTGATGTACTGCTTTCCTCTACAAATTCCCCAATGCAGCTCGGCTTATTTCCAGGTGGTGCTGGAATCCTCAAACTTGTTAACTTGTTCTAACTACTTTTTACAAACAATCGGATTTTTTTTTAAATTAAAAATAAAAATTAGATGCATTTAAAAAACAGAAATAGAAAAAAGTGATCAAAAGGTGGGGAGAAAAAAAAATGTCCAAAACCAACACATTTCATGCTGAAATTTCCCTTAACAAAGTCCACACTGATATCAAGAGAGAAAAAGGTGCTGTGTGACATTTCTGAGAGATTTGTTCCTCTAAGCAAATGTTTGTTGACAAAGAAAGGGGGAAAAAAAGTTAAAAAAAAAAAAGAAAGGCAGAAAAAAAATACAAGGGGGAAAAAAAAGAAACAAGTGGGAGAGAATACTTAAAGGATAAAAATATGTAAGGGATACAAGACCTTCCTACCTCATCCCCAGAACATTTCATAGTAAGACTAATAATATGATTTTAATGATACCCATGTAGGAATGAGTTTTCCTACCTGGAAATTCTTGCCTGACAAAGTGATCAAGGCGTCAGCCTCAGGTAACTCATAGAGAAATAATATGTGAGAAAAATATAATTTTAATGTCTTCTACCAAAAATGATGACCAGCTGTGCCCTCTAAACTGGTGTTATTAGTTCATTACTTCCAGATAATGGGGAAGTAGCTTTGTCGTGTGGTCGTAAGTGAAGTCGACTGGAGTAGTGAGTTCAAAAGTGACAGGAGAAAAAATTCCAAGAACTCAACTGAGAAGCTCACTGGAAAAGTGTGGCTGAAGATCTAAATGCAGGAGGTGGATGATTCAGTAATGAATGGAAGGCTCATTTTGACAGCTTGGGCTGCCATCCAAGCTAATTTGTTTCCAAGCCTTCAGTTTGCCAACTGAAATGGCTGAGAAATAATAGGCCCCCAAAAATATTTCTAAGGAAACACAATGCCCATTATCACTGAAGGAGAAAGAATCTGCACATTTCAAAGACGAAAAAGAAATTTGATATCTGCCAACTTTGGCCAGTTCCAAATGACACAGGAAGGAGCAGTTAAAATGTAGTGAAAGGAAAGAAGTAGACTATTGTTAAATAAATTCAAAGTAAAAGTCATCATAAAAAATAGACACGATAAATAGAAGGATGTTTCTTTCACAAAGAGATGATTTTATGGCTGAGCCCATGCAAGAGCCTATGATAAAGAAGAGTCAGGGACACAGGAGAAATGAAAAAGAAATTGGTAAAGAGAAATAGTACATAACAAAATGAAAAATAATGAGACAATCTCTTTATATTTGACTTGGTCATCATCAAATTTCACAGGAACTGGTTTGGGTATTTTATAAACGTTAGAGACTTAAAAAATTCTCACACACAAACACTTCGTAGCTTTCGCTGAAGTCAAGAAGAGCAAGGAATGTCCTGTCATTGTCACCAGAGGTTACGCTTGTACTTGCAGACACACAGGGCCTGTACGATCTCTGCCAAGACACTCACAACACATTTACAGCGAGCAGAGAGCAGAAGCCCCCAGCTTATCAGTGCACATGGCACAGCACAGAGTTGTGTTGGTTTGACACCCCGAGTCGGGAAATGGAAAAGCCGCGTTCTGCCCGTGGATCAGCCAGATGCCCAGACCGGACCTGCTGAACGGGGGCTGCCTGTCCCACAGTAGTGTTGAAAATCCACTCGCAGCCACTCTCTGCTCGTACCGTTTCTTCCTGTTTATTAAGATGACCGCTCACCTAGAAAACAGAAGAGAAGCAGGAGATTTGATAACAATTTCCCCAAAATGAAAGGTTTTTTTAGAGTAGAGCAACCAGACGTTCCCCGCTAGAATGAGGAGTTAGCGTTATGTGCAGGTAAGCAGAAAGAGATTTTGAAGTGCTGAGAAACCACTTCATGGTGACAAGGAATACCTGTGGAGGTTGTATGGTCTTTGTCACCACACACTTTTATGAAGAGGCTAGGTATGGGCAGCATATATATAAAAAGCTTTTTTGGGTTTTAATTTATGACAACTGCTTGCTTATAGATGAGAACGGAATTTATGAGAACTGAATTGCTTATAGATTGAGAAATGTTTAAAAAAAACCCAAAGCCTACATACGCACAGCAACATTTTATAATGAATGTTTGTATTTTTCCTAACTAAAATAGGATAGTTCATTATAAAACCTTTCCTTTTTTTTCTTAAAAAAAAAATCCTCAGACCTAGAGGTGTCCCTAATGTTTTAGTATTTTACCTGTGCTACCCACCAAAAAATCTCAGCATGTTTTAGATCTGGGTTAACTTGATTTTTTCCCCTCTAAACTGCAAACAAATCAGCCATCCTGGCTCAACCGAAAGACAAAACAGGCACAAACTGTTTTGAGAACACATTTTTAAAATTGTCATTATTTGTAAAAATGTTTCCTTTTTTTTTTCTTCTACCTAAGGGCACAAAATTCCAGTTTTCTGGAAGAGTGGTATCTCATCTGCTTCAAGACCTGCTTAGCAAAATACTGTAGTTACCTGTTAGCCTTCAGCTTAGATTTTCCTAACATTCAGCAGCTGCAAAACGTGCCTTTCTCACATACTACACAACGTGATGCTACAAACACCCTCTCTTTTTTCTCTTTTTTTGCCAGCATTGTGCACAAACTAACATTTCGCTAGGAGACTTCTCAGCCTTTTGCATGTGAAGCCCCAACAAGAGATGACTATAGAAAGAGCTTTCTCAGCCTCCAAACCATCTTCCTGATGAGAAAACTCCTCTTTTTCTGTAATGTATATTCAGCCTGCATTCCTAAATGAATTCATGAAGAGTGGAACTACTGTAATCCTTGCACTAGACTTCTAAATTTCAAGTGGGTTTAGATGCACATTTCATGGCAGATGGTATTGAAGAGCGTTCCTAATAGATTTATAGAGATGCCCACTACCTCCATGTCCACTGAGAAGGAAATCTAGCACTGAAATCTATTTCTAATGCAATTGCACTGCCAGGCTACTTAATTAAATGGGCAATCAAACCTAACACGCTCCCTGAGGGTAAATCTAAATGGCAGTGGGAAGGTATGACTGCACCTTATGTAGGCAAACCAAGCCAAGCTTCCACCTCAAGAGCATCAGTAGCAACACAGCTCCACCTGAGCAGGTGTCATTGCAGCCTGTGTCACTGCACACACATCTACACAACTCTGCCACCTCGGTGTTTTTTACAGCATCTACATTAAAACTAGGTACAGCAGAATCAGGGCCAGTGTTGGACTCATGAAACATTGGAGAAAATACGATCTGGAGTCCTTTCTCGTTCCAATTACCCAGTGAATTTTTACCTAACTTCATTTCAAAGCCTTTGTAACTGCCCCCATTGCTCGCCCCTAAAGCCGATAGTGTTTCCACGTGCTCGTTTGCAGCAAAGGTACACTTTTATTAAGTACGCACTGTCATACCTTGCAGTCTTTTCATGTCAGTTGTTTTCACGGGTGGTCACCTCTCCATCATAGAGCCCAAGGGTTTCTTCAATAACTTGCAAATCGATTCTTCCTCATGAGAGGGTACTGGCTGGATGCCACTGAAACAGAAATAACCACGTTTCTGGAGGTGAGATTGTTTCTGTTTATTCAATACACGGCATCTTCACAATATTCTGTTATAGGAAATCCAAGTATTTTAAGAAATTAACCTTTCGACAGAATTCTGACAAGGCAGGATGTTTTGCTGATAGATGAACAGTATCCTAACACACTTAAACAGATTAATATTTGTGAATTTTGACATAATTACTGATTTCCTCAACAGATTTAAAGTCTAAGTTTATCTTCATGTTAATCCAATTTCATGCCTAGAATAGAGCAAGCACAACAGAATGTCTTTCATAACCTTCTGATATCATTAATTATTGCTACATTGGGAGTTACAGCATGGAACAAACAGGTTTTTAAATGGAAATCATTTGTCTCTCAGCAGGGAGACTCAACAGTTTTATTTCCTTCAACACCAAGCTGCATTCAAGTAATCTTGCTTCATGGTGATCCTCCCTCGACAACCTGCAAGCCAATGGTGAAATCCCATCTATTTTGTCCCTGGATTGGTCAAATATGCTGCCCAGAAGGGGAGGTGTCTATTTCCTCTCCTAATTGTGGAGGAAGGGTTTTCTGTATGTTAAGGCCACGCTTTCCCCAAGCTGTGGGCATTTGGTCAGGTTTCCTGGTGATTTTCCACAAAAGGAAATCCCCTAACTCATTAAAAAAAAAAAATAGATTAATTGACCAGTTCAGTAACAAGCTGCCCCAGGACCCAATAAACTTTACAAAGGGTACATTCCAATTACGACTGGGCTCAGCATGAACCTGATAAGTAAGCCAGCATAATCTTTCTTCAGCATTAAAGATTTTTTTTCCTTTTCCCCCATTAATTTAACTCTTTCTCAGCACTTGTGGATTGACTAACTTCTTTTCCCTTTCCCTATACATGTTAATGATACTGAACAACTCCCAGCAACATGAAATAACAGGTTCAATAAAACCAACCAGTGGTTTATAGTCATTTTCTTTGCATTGCTGTGGTCTTGGAAGAAGGCTACTTGCCTTCTTCCACACTTGTTCTGGTGTTATGAAATGAATCCCAATCTCAGACCAGAGCAAGGAAGAGGGAAATTGATCTTCTCACAGCAGAAACACCTGGCAGAGCAATTGGAACCACTTGCTAGCAGAGTCCAGCTGCAAGCCTGCCTTCAACATGCGGGCATGCGGGAAGGGACACAGGGTCTTTTGGTGACAAACATAACTGCAACAGCATGAGAAGGAAATAGGAAGCACAGACCAAGTTTGGGAGACAAAACCAAAAGTTACTGGCTACAAAACATTCATTGTTTTATATTCTCATATGTTAGTCCTCCAGAGCATTAGACAATACAGACATATAAGAAAGAGCATCTAAGACTCAAGTCCTCCTGACCTTTTTGCACCCATCCTTGCTCTAAGGCCCTGTCTAGAAAAGCCTCATGTTTGCTCACACATACATGTCAGATGTGGGTGAGCCTGAACAGCCAAAAAGAATGGCTCCTCGTTGTAGGTCCTCGCAGTGGTTCCCCACCCGCGGTACCAAGCTGCATACGCAGACAGAAGAACATGCACTTCAATTCTGTCTCCTCTTTGCCTCTGTAGAATACTGTGGAAGCTCAGGCTGAGCACGGGGTTGTCCTCATGTGCCAAAGAAACCATTTGACCACTCCAGCAGCGTCTGGATGGAGCTCAAACAATCATTAGGTGTCTCCTCCAGAGACAGGACACAAAGGTCCGGTGGAAATAACCCACGAGCTGCATCTGCTCTGCAGAACCCCCAGCCTGCCCCTGCTGCTACGCAGCCTGGCTTGGGTACCGAACCCAAACTGTTCCACCAGACCGAATGCTATTGATGCAAGACAACTTCTATTCACAGAGGCTTATTTAGAAAACATTCAATGATTAGCTGACTAGCCATGTAAAGCACATTTACACACCTACCAGGTAACTACTGCTACTGTTAACACATAAAAATGCACAGAAATTTGTACAGAAGACACTTAAACTGTTTGGACTGACATCTACTTCTGCTCAGATTTGAAATATCATTTTCATACATTTATTACACCTAGCCTGCACTGTATTTCTTATAGGAACAAGAATAGCTGTAATTATTGTTGTCAATCAAAGTTTCTCTGAAGTCCTCAGCTTTACTGTTTCAATAACTCATTTTTACTGGTAGCAAATGTCTTCAACAAACACTGGAGCCTAATTTGCAGTTTGGTTCCCTTGTCACTTTCTGAGTCATCCTGGTAGAATGCTGTGAGGCAAGAGATTAGTTTCAGGACTTCTGTCATCTTCCCTTTCTTTACATCTGAGGGCTGTTAAGAAGTTTGGTTTCAATAGCTCAGACATATCCAAGGCGCAACACAGGTACCAAAGGTGCAATGAAACACGAAGTTTATTCTGCTTCAGCACGAAGAGAATACCTGATGAACTGTTCCGAAGTCACCCGTAGCACATGCAGGTGCAGTTGTTATTGGTTTCCCTGGAATTACACTCGCTCACAACTGGTGCTAGATTTAGTCCCTTACAAGTAAACTCCTCAGCACCACACAGGTCTCAAGTGTGGTTGCACACCCATTGGTGTAAATCAGAAGTAATTCTACCAACGATGTGCAAACCTCAAGGTAAGCATCAGCCTCCCAAAACAGCTAAGATGCCAAAAATAAACATGATGCAATGCTGATGGATTTATAGGTAACTGACAGTTTGCTCCTCGGATTCTTAATCACGTGTCACTGAGAGGCGCTAATTTAATTAGAGATGAGCTATGGATTAATAGGAAGAAAATATCATAGCCTCACTCTGACAATAAAACAGTCCATACACTATACTTACTCGTAAACTGCACCATTCTTCTGGTAGCATGACATTTGCTAAAGCAAAAGCCTGTTGATAATTCTCTATAGTCCCATACAGCACTCTGCCATGGCTGCTCTTCAAAAGGCCATATTTATCCCCTGGGAAATATAGCTGTATTAATATGACATTTTGTCACAAATTAATCTTAAACAGGGGTAATATTTCTGACACTGAGTTGAAACTGGAACTAAAAGGCAGTTCAGGTGGTTAAAGTGGCAATATCCTGTAGCAGACTTATATTCCCTGAGATAATACTGTTATGGTGTAAGTACCAATGTATTGGGATGTACCAAGGGGGAGAACCATGCAAGTCTTTCTTCATTTTAACAACAGACTTACAGGATCATTGGCCTTCTGTTCTTTATTACAGCTGGTAGTACAGTAATGCCATTGATCCCGAACAACAGAGCCTATGGTGTCAGGTGCAGTATGAAATAACAAACCCTGTGCTCAGAAAAATCAGTCAAGACAGATAATTAGCACCTCATCTACCATCATGATGGGCTGCACTGTAGAAAGGTAGACAGACAGTTTAAAAAATTAAAAAATTAAAAAAAAAATCTAATTTCTCATTAAAGCAATTAAAAGTGGCCCGGTCTGGTTTTTAATTGAACTCCCCTGGCATAAGTCAGTTGTGACGAAAGGGATTCTCTGTGATGTGCTCTCCCCTGCTGTGGAAGTTCCCAGGCTTTGTACGGTTTGTCAGTGCCAGGCTAATTTACACAACGTAATCTTGCCACTTACACCCATTTCCCAACTCATTTGCACATGGTTTCCACTATTACAGGAATCAGGGTAAATTCATAATACAAATTTCCACAGGAGCTGACCCAATTATACAAAGGATGCTGTTAACCTTTTCTGTTCCATTCCTCCAAACTACATGTTGCTGATGATCACCGAAGATGACTGGTGATTTTGTACACCCAAATATTACCTTATGGGCACTTCAGTGTACATGTCAGCTGTGCTTCACCAATTGCATGTCATTTGCCTTTAATGGGATCATTTTCACTAAGACTAATGTCTCCCCCGTGGCTATTTAACTCAACTCCGACCTGAACCTGAAGGCTGCAGCCAGAGGCCATCCAGAAATGCTTGTGTTACATGAATGACTGAAATATCTACATTTCTGATCTGCTTAATATCTGTGTTTGAGATGTGATATGAAGCCCACTGACCACTAGCAGTCATTAAAGATCCTATGGCACTTTTGCAAGAGCAGAGGGTATTATTAACTCCAGGATCCTGGCCATATTCCAGTTTGGATAATTATATTCTCCTGCACTAAAATTCCCCCCCGCAGTTTCCATGGGGGAACTTCTGTTCTTCTCTTCCTCTTCTAACAACCAGAGCAAAATGTCGCTCACGCTGAATTGACAACACGTTCCAGCCTTGAGCTTGGGTACGAGACTCAGCCCATGGGTCCACATTCTGCAAAATGCTCTGGGACTCGTTAGCGAAGAGGTGAACAAGGTGTGACCTAGAAAACCATAAAAACACAGCTCTGACCTCAGCGATACCACAGGGTGGTCACAGCATTCACACGTTGTTGGATTTTGGGTTTTTTTTTAATAGTAAATGCAATCAACACAAAAGGCCTGGGTGCTCTGGAACTCCCCAGGCTGGACAAAGAGGTTTTGCTGGTGAGCATTTTATCAACCGCTCAAGCAAGTGTAAGGATCAATCTGGCTGAGATCTACCATTCAGGCTTTACTACACCTGAGTAATCACTTGGTTTTACTGAGTGTCCCTAAGATTTTCGGTAACAAATGGACCTTCTGGAAATAGGTAGTAAAGACAAGCACCCTCCATTTCTGTATTGTGGAACACCAAAAAATATTGATCTGAGGGAAGGGTTTCTTACTTGAACGGGGAACCAAGTTTGTTTATCCAGCAATTCTATTTGCTACTTCTAAGTACTATTAGCACAGATGAAATGCATCTGTAGTGTGGCAATGAGGGGTCATGAGGGTACCACTGTCATGACCCAGAGAGAGAGAGGGAACAGAAGAGACAGAGTGGGAAGCACTTCTGTAACTTTGTTGAGAGAGGCAAACCACCACCTATTTAGTTTTAAAGGTTCATTTGATTGATTTTCATATGAAAAAAATTCCCAGGAAATCCAAGTCTGGGACTCAGAAATTATGGCTGAATGGATCGATTCACTGAACTATTAAAGAAACCTTGAAAATGCTATTTCTGCGTTCATTTGAGAGCAAATAGACAAAATTCTCTTCTCTGAATTCCTCCAGCTTCGCATAAGAAAGATGATACACTGTAGATTCTGTTGCTCCAGGCAACTGATGAGGAACCTCTTTGATGTGCTTTGATTAATGTTGGATTCTTTGATTCAATGATTTTTGGTTCCAACTCCACTTAAAAAAAAAATCCTTACTACCACAGGGAAAAACATTAAGGACACTTGCTTGGAAAACACTTGGGCTTATGTTAAGAGCTCTTATTCAAGATCAGAAAGTTTTGTTGCCTGTATTGTTCTCTCTCCTTTGGCTGGACTGAACTGCAACCCTGGACACCAGGTATACTCTGTCCTGGGGTGGCACTTTCCATCTTTTAGAGTGAGAGACAAACAGAAGAGATCATGTAGCTGCCCTTCCCTCCCAAACACCTGATTGTTTCTAGCAGACATCGATCTGTCTCTGCGAGGGAGGTTTCATACTCCCCTTGGAGTGATATATTTTGGGATCTGACTATCCTACCCACTCACTCCTTCAGACACAGTTCTGCTTTCAGGAAACATCAGACCTCCAGAGAAATACAGACATTTCTGTAGTCAACTGTGGAAGTTCTATAAAAATATATAGAGCAAATCACTTCAGTCATGTTTGACTGAAAAATGAAAATGGATTATGCATCCAGCCCAGGTGGAAAGGGATTCAGTCAGAGACAGCTGGAACCTCCCAGATTTCCCTGGCTATTCCACAGCCTCAGGATTTTATCCTTGTTAATTTTGAGTGCAGCAGTTTTGGATCAATCAGAGCAGATCACAACACCGAGTTACCTTAGCCTGACATCCCGTTAACAGGAGAAGGGGAGCCAGCAAACCGACGGAGGACAAGAGGAGCAGCTCCCGTGTTTCATTGGTGGGGCAGACATCCTCACACTCTCTGTCCAAAACTCCCACTTGTTTCTGAACGAGCTGTTCAAAAGCAGAATTTTCCTGAATGGATCAGTACAGCTCATAGACTAAAGGCTATTCGAGAACAAGCCAATGGCATTTTTATACTGCTCTGAGTTCATATCAGTCTACACTACACTGTGTGTATTGAGAGTGGTTTAAGAATTTTTTTTTTAAGAAATCTGAATTCCCGTATGCCCTACTTTGGTAGCTTAAAGATTGTAGGAGGTCAAAAAAAAATAGGTCAGTGAAAATAACATTCCAACACGAAATTAATTGCAAAAAACGTTTAATATGACAGGGGACTACATAAAATCCTATTATATTTCTTCACTATCCTACTCAGTAGTCTGTACTATTGCTATACTCAAAGGCCAGGGCAGTCTCCCAGGGTAAATTGCTACATTAGTTTGACATTTCTGGCTCCAATTAACCTTATATTTGAGCTATTTTCCGAGGGTTTTTTTAAAAAAATCTGTGATAAGGTTATGTTTTTCTATTAGAGTTTCAATTGCTTAATGGCCTGTTCCTGATGCCAATCCCTCTTTAAACACATCCTAGGTAAGAAAATTAGGCCACAGTTTGACAATGTATTGCTTTTGGCAGCAGCGCCAGCCCAAGGTGTTCCAGCCTCTCCCTCTTTGTCCCTGTCTGTTGTCTCCTTTGCACCCACTGAGCAAGTGCTGCGCTGCAACCCAAGAACTAATCTGGTTTCCAATGCTTGAGAAGGAATCAGAAGAACAGAGAGGATCTCTGGTTCAACCTGGAAAGCAGAATAACATCCCGCTCTTGCAACTAAGGGCAACACATCAAATCACACCATAGACACCACCTTGCTTTAAGGTGCAATTACACTCCACTCCTGATGTGGTACCATATTACCACAAGGGGAGAAGAACGTGGTATTCCACTCATCCTGGGCTCACCTTCACATCTGCATCCCGGGGGACTGAGCGGGAACAGCACAAGTTGGGTTAGAGAGGTCTTCCATGCGCAAAGTAACCTTGATCAGGAAGAAACAAGATTTATCTCCCCATCTACACATTAGATCAAAACATCACAAAAACCAGCAACGCAGACCATTGTCTCAACAAGGAAAAAACAGGACTAGGGTCTTGCTTAGACCTTAAGTGTGGAGTGTGAGAACATTCACTCTGACACTACTTGCAGCATTTTTAATAGATCAATCCAATTCAGAAAGGAACATGCAAAAATTTCTTGAGAGCCAATGAACCCTGTCCCCAGCTGCAGATCCTGCCAGACCAGCACCTTCTGGGAACAAATCAAAGCGAAACAAGGAGAAATTCAAGAAAGCTTTCTCTGTGGCCACTTGCCCAAATAATGTCCAGTGAAAAGCACTACCAGTGAAATGAGCTTCCTCCCTCTCCACAGACACAAACATATATTCGTTATTTGAACTTCACCAGAAAGTAATTCTTGGGAATAAGTCTTGGTCTGTAATTTGCTGGCAAGCAGTTGGCTCCAAGTATGAAATTTTCAAAACATGAAATTCAAGCTATATGACCTACAGTTTGGCAGAGGAGTCAATTTTAATGCTTTAATCATGATCCCTATATAAATGCTTACATTTATGAATGTAAATTCATTAGCTATGAGCATCATTTGCCAAAAAAATATCTTTTTGAAACATTCCCAATGTCAAGTCTGTTTATTTTAATGTTTCTGGAATAGAATTACTCGGGAAGTGAAACATCTTAGATTTTATTTTTATTTTCATATTAATATATTTCAAATGGAAAGAATAATAGCAAGATTTTGTAGATCCACCCAGCTCCAGTATTAGGTGAGGAGTAATAATATTGCACAAAGCATCATAGAGACAACTACAGAAGAACGAGAGCTGAGATATGGTTGGCAAGGAAACCAGAATTTACAATAGCCTGGATTTTCATATGCAGAACCTACAGCACTGTAATGTTAATTATATATAGGAAGGCAACGCTCTGCTTCTGAAGTCAAGTCACCCCATTGCCACGCGAGCCAAACTAAGTAAATATCACATACTTCGTCACCACCCAGAATTTCTCTGATAGATCCAATGGAAGTAATTGACAAAATTCTCCTTTATTTCAGTGGGCAAAGATTGGGACCTTGGGCCTTATTTTATTTATTTCAATCCATTCTTAATACCATTTACCATCCAAAACGTAACTGTATGGTAAAATCCACATGATGCAATATAGTCCTCCTC
Organism: Streptopelia decaocto; assembly: GCF_964273445.1. Classification (NCBI taxonomy): domain Eukaryota; kingdom Metazoa; phylum Chordata; class Aves; order Columbiformes; family Columbidae; genus Streptopelia; species Streptopelia decaocto. The sequence goes on from NC_138664.1 coordinate 9,187,897, forward strand.
TTAAAAAACAAAAAGAAACAACACCAAACAACAACAACAACCCCTGCATATTTAAAATCAGATTTTAAAACAAATTTTGGAGATACACATTAAGAAAATAACCACGGCTAAGATTTTCAGAAGAGTGATACTTAGATTAGATAACTTAATAAGTCATGATATGGTCTTTAAAAGCACAAGAGCTCTTGAAATCATTTAACAAAAATGTATTTATTTAGGTGTCTAAATAAAAAGTTCAAGAAAGAAGTGAAGTTTTAGTAGCCATGAAAAAATCCCAACGCTAAAATGATACTTCTGAACCACAAAAATCATTCAGCTCAATCCTGAAATCCTGGTCGGTATCGTATCAAAATAAGGCGCGTAGAGAAATTATTACACCAGATTAAAGCTGCTATTGAAACCCGAAGGGCAAACGTGACGTGCGGCCTCTGTGGAGACATCGCTCCTGCCTGGACACCAGGAGCCTGCAGGGGCAAGACCCCAGACGTCGCTCACCCTGCCCAAGATCAACAGAGCCGCCCACCACGGAATCTTCTCCCCATTTGCATTGTAAATGCTGTCTGAGCACCACTTTATCCATCTGGAGGTTACCGGCAAATCATTTATTTATTGTGTTGTCTAAAAATTACCTTTAGAAATATAAATGCTAATTTGAATGTAAAAAGATGGCATCGTTGCAGATATTCTGACTGGGGGATGTTTTCTACATTCATTAATGCAAAATAAACCGCTCTGTTTAGAGCTAAGGATCAAGGACTGTCTTTTACATAATTAAAACTCTGAAATTTTAATATTATCTTCCCTGCGCAAGATTCACAATTCAGGAAACACCTCTCTGAGTATTAATTGTGCAGAATAATATTGCTGTCCATCTGTATGATCTCTCCATCCTTTGATGTTTAAATTGATCCTGGTATTCTGGAGACAGCTTCTGCAGAACTGATTTCCTTGTCTTTATTTTAGCTAGGTTCATTCAAAGGGCAAAATATCTAAGCATTCAGCTTTTGACCCTACTAGCAAATATTTAATGTATGAATTAAACTGGACAGGGCTTTGCCAGAAGCTCTCTTCATGTTTTATTTCTGAAGCTATTTTTACCAACACTTAATCGCTTAAATGTAAGGAGATAAAGACATCTCTGACAAACTGTGTTTATTGAGCTAAATGCCATCAAGAAAAGCCCTTTTATTTTTTTATAATGGGTTCAGCGCACTTTGCATCTCTGGCTTTATCCTGGAACACACTGTTACAGTCCTAGAGCATGATACAGTAGCTAATATTACCACTAAATAAATGCACAAGTGGATGGACACAGGAGGCAACTTGACAAAGAGATGGATGAATAAATTGGAAATCGCCTTTAATAGGCTCCCAGGAAATAAAGGAACGGTCTACAACCTCCAGTCATCCTCCTGCCCTTTCTGTATATACTTACAAGGGACTGTTTTGTAAAAACCATCAGCAAGCAAACAACAGCCAGACACCTGATTAAACGTCAAATGAGCAGCAAAAAAAGCACAAATTAAAAGGGAAAACCCTGATTTTCATTCCCTCTCCCCTGCTCTCACCAGCCCATAGGCATTAGACACCAGACTGCTGGGAGTCAGTGAAATCCAACCAACTTTGGATATCCAAAATATCAAAATATTTTTGGATACTAATGACAAACTTTGGGATGGTGACAAAGAGGAGGAAGGCAGCCAGGAGGAGAGAGTTTTCAGAACAAACAGCCAAAAGGTGGAGAGGGCAGCAGCAGGATGGAGAATGCCAGAACCACGCCGACACCAGGGGGAAAGGGCATCGGGAGACAACACGATCAATAATTAGCAGGTGGAAGGGGAAGTTAAGGGTCAAAATCAATCTATCCAGGGGCAGCAGGGAGATGTTACCACCGCAACGGGCTCTGGACTGACCAACGCAACAGGAGTCCAGGGCTGGTGAGCGGAGATTGCTGCCAAACATCCGCTTTGACTCGGCACTGGCTGCGGCACGATCCAGAACGGCCCAGCCCCGCACTGCACTGCTCACCCACCATCGCTGCTTCTGCTACCCGTGCTCGTTTTTGAGGGGAAAACAGGACTTCTTAGGACTTCACTTTGCCCCCAGTAGGTAGGCAACAAACAGTTTGCCATGTTAACTAGATTTTTGTCAATCTAAACAGGGGTCAGACATTTCCAAACTAATTCCAGTCCTCAAACCATTTTAACGCAAGTAATTAAACATAATGGTCCCTTCCCCCCTCTGCCATCTTGGATCCCAACCTGTTGCTATTAAATTGTTTTGATCAGGGCTTGTCATGGCAAGAGGAGCAACACGATACAAACAGCTAGACCCAAAGGGGAGGTTTTTCCCCCAAAGAGATAAGAGGAATTCATACACTCTTCTGATTTCACTAATACAACTGTGTCTCTGTCTTTCGGAACTACCCATGCTTTGATGTTCAAATCCATTCTCAAGTACTGGACAGAGCTCTGTAGAACTGATTTCCTTGTCTTTATTCTTTTGTGAGGTTCATTCAAAGGTCAAAAATCCAAGTATTCAGCTTTTGACCCTAACTAATCTAACAGGCAGTGCCACAGACAGGAAAACTCTGTCTACAGTAAAAAGACAGAACGGCAAGTGCTGAGCCAAACCTCCCCACCACACATCCTACAGGACACACTGTTGACAAATTCCCATTTACCAGCAGGGCAAGAGCAGCGTTGAAGCAGGTGAAACCCTCCTACGCTGTCCCGTTACCCTTCAGGGCCCCTGCGGAGGCCACTAACAGCGGTGATTTTTGTTATGGGGTAGTGACCTGTAATTTAAGTGGAGACATTCATCATTCACAAGCCACAGTTGAACAAGTTGCTCAGTGCTGACCCGAGGGCATTCCCAGGCATGAAACCAGACTCAAACAGCAAGCTGGGGACACAAACGCTCATGTTTAGGGATGAGCGTTTACATCCTGTGTCTCTCACTACTTCTATTGCTTAATAAATGGGTTGAGATCTCATTTGATGTCCTCCAAGAGTCTACAAAGAGCTGCATGAGTTCCGGCAATCAAAAGAAAAGGAGCCTCTGTTAATAGTCTATACCGATGATCCGCTCACATTCATCATAAATGGACACAAAAAAAAATTAAGTGTCCAAAAATATGAAGACCAAATTCACTGCTTTATTGCTCATAGGTGCATTAATCAACGGCTCTCCTGCTTCCTTAACAGCCAGTTCCAAAATACTATTTATTTCAACAGCAACTGCAGAGCTATGTGCTGTCTCTAAGAAAAAAGAAGAAAGAAAAAAAAAAGGGAAAAAAGAGTAAAATCTTTTCCCCAAGGGGCCTCTAAATCCATTTTCAAGCAGGATCCAGCAAGAATGCTGAGATTTTTTTTGGAGAAGGGCTGGAAGTCAATAAAATTCTGAGAACACTTCATGGCCAGCATGCATATGAGGGATGTTTGCGAAGAGATGATCAGGCACCTTAATGACTGTCTAGTTACCATACCCCTCTAATTACCTATTGGAAAAATTCGATCCATCATCTACTGTCTACCTGCAGTGAGAACAACGCTACTGGCCGCTCCAGGTTCCCAGTCAGAGCTGATTGCCAGGAACAGGAGCAATAATGACATCCCCTGCTGTCCTCGCGGGAACTGAACACAGAAACAGAGCTGCTGGGATTCTTCTGTACACTTTTGCCAGCTCTTTTGCCAGGGTCTAGCCAGAAGACAGACTGGATCCAGACATGGCTTCAGAAAGTGGAGAAAAAGAAAATAAAATAAAACCTCAGCAACACCCAAACACAAACCAAGAAACACAACATCAAAAAAAAAAAAACAACAACAACCAGATGTGCCCAATAATTGAGAACAGTGACTCTCATACACCTATATGAAACTTGCAGCATTACGTGTATTTTATAAAATAAAAATCTTCGGATTTTGCTCCTGCCACTGATCCTTGCGCAGTTCACTTCACTCATCCACACCTTGGTATCCCTCGTCTAAATGGGGATGACAGTACTTCCCCGTGCCTTGGTGGTTTTGTGAGGTTTAACCCTTATTAGCATTTGCAAAGCAGATTGGGACCATTGAATGGAAGGCTGAAATGAATTTTTAAAGCTTTATTACTTGAGAGAAAAATATTGGGGGGGGGGGGGGGGGGTGCAGGCAGGGAATATCCCATTTCGGAGCAGGAGACTCTGTTCCCCTTCTTGACGTGGCAGAATTCAGCTCCTTGGGAGCTGTTTTACCCTGTTCTGTGACGTTGTTCTCTGGCTCAGCCGACTCTGAACAATCACGCTCTGCAACCACCTCTTTTCATACCCATTACAAAAGGTGAGCAATATTTATTGGTTTAAGCAGGGCCAAGGGCTGACATTAAGCAAATTTCAAGGGTTATTTGAAGTTAATTGAGTTTAATCATGTAATGATTTTATAATTAGTCATAGTTCCCAGTCTTGTACTGAAAAAGTCACACTTAAGAATTATTTAAAAGAAAATTAAAGCCAATTTAGACTAAGCTGGAGGGAACTACACCAGTGATTGGTGGGATTGGGTGAGGGGATCAGAAAGTGTGCTGGAAAAATACGCCAACTCCTTCAGTGCACTGAGCCTCTGCATTTAAGTGCAGTGAGTCAAAGTCTCAGCTGGGGACTTGCACTGAGGGCAGGGCCAGCAGTGAGCTCCCAAACATCAGTCGTGCTGACTTGGTGGTATTTCTCACTGGCAATGAGCTGGCTGGATCCTGCCCCAGGGGAAGAGAAACTTCAGAGTTTTTCCACCTCACTGGAGCCAGGTCCACCTTGCTGATTCAAAAGCAAAGGCCAGAAAATTGTGTTTATACATCCTTAAGACAGGACTTGTCAGTGGAAAACTATACTCCTCAATTATATAGAAGTCCTACAAAGTAGTTACTCCAGAACTTCAAGCAGGTGCTTAGAGGTTCAATCTGAAATGCAATTTTAAATTTATGTATTTAAAAAGATTCCTGTGCAAATGGCATGCACAGCAATAAATGAGGTGTAAACAAGATCGACGTCAATGAGTTCAGTGAAGTTACGACAATGATGCATCATCCATTCTACCCCCATCTCTGCAAGGCAGTCAGGACACAGGCAAATAGGAACATAGCACCTTCAGAAAGTAAAATGAAACCTGCGCTTAAGAGATAAAGGACCTGCTTAGGGATAAAGGCCTCACAGATGATAAAGCTAACGACCTGCTTGGTAACAAGTACCACTGCTCCTCACTCGTGCTAATCCAGGACAGCCCTTACAGCAGCGTTATATGATCTTGGTGAGCTGGGTTCCACCATGTGATACCAAAACACAGCATGTAATGGTGAGAGTTTGCTGTGCGTTTAAACACCATGTGTTTCTCTCAGTGGTGGAGGCAACATGCAAGTCAGCCTCATATATTCTCTCTGTCTTTGAGTTTCTGTATACCATGAAAATCCAGCCTCTGAAAGTTAGTATACTCATAGGAAGAGAAAACCCATTGCTTCTGGTAGAGTTCCCAACAAAGCTGGCCTAAGGTGCAGAAAAAGTAGGCAGCAGCATGGGAACCACTTGCAATTGTGACTTTTGGGGTTGAGGAGAAGGTCAAAATGTAAGGCTGTAACATCTTAGAGAAGCAGGAGTTTCCCAACAAGAGGAGCTATGCTCTGGTCAACCTCACCCCACAGTGGCAAAAGCCTTGTCCTGCTGTCCCTTTTGGTCCTGCTCCGATTCCTTCCCAAACCCTCCAGAGCAACCAGCACCTGGCCCAGCTCCTTCCCCTGGTCTTGTCTCTCAAGACTAAAAGGTACCCAAAATTTTACCTACACAACTAAGCGGCCCTGCAGGGATGGTGACTGGCGCCAGGTCTTGTTCCACTGCAGACTTCGCCCTTCAGAGTGGTGTGGAATGGCACTGGTGTGGTGAGGAATGGCACTGGTGTGGTGTGGAATGGCACTGGTGTGGTGAGGAATGGCACTGGTGTGGTGAGGAATGGCACCAGTCTTCTCAAGGACTACGTGACTCATGGATTTCAGAAGTCCTCCTGAAAAACAGTTAAGCATTTGTAAGTACCAGCTCCGTAAAAATACTTATCTCCCTGCACAGAAACATAATTACTGATAAAATTATACTTCTCCTCATCACCCACTGATAAGTCTTCTATAATTGGCTTGCTTATTTTCACCAGATTACAGAACTGATGTGTCCCCAGCCACTTGGCAACGATGAGCCACCAGCAAGACTAGCTGGGACAGATTCTTCCTTTCAAATACTCAAATTGTGTGGAAAATTTAGCCACGGAAAAACAATCAGACAAGCAAAAATTCTGAGTAAAAGTAAAAATTAAGTAGAATACTCTCTAACTACAATGTATTAAAAAAAATTTAATTTGATTTTTCACTTCAGAAATAAGATTTTGAAGGCACACCTTCCTAACTTTATTTACAGATACATATTATAAATACACATGTATATTCCAAACTTGAAACGGCTGGTTCTGCTTTTACTGAGGGAGAGAGGATTTCAGTGACAAAGCTGTGAGACAAGACTTTCAGAGCAGCCCAGTAAATACCAGGCCTTTATCCTCTTAAGCAAGGACTAAGTTGGAGGAGATGCTCCTCGTGTCCTGCTGCAAGACCTGGGCCGTCGCACAGCCTGACAAGGCCACGGTGTCAGCCCAGGACAGCGTCACCATTGCCTGATGTGAAATCTTTGGTCTTCCTTGAGAGAAAAACCAAGACCAAGAGGAAGCAGAGGTCTCTGCGGCGGGAGCGCGTTCAGCTGGGGCCACGCCACAGGACACAGCAGGATTGGACACAGTCAACTTGGTGCAAATTTTTTCAGAGTAAATCCACCTCCCAGCACACTTTCCGAAAGCTAATGCCTTAACTCCAGAAGGCGGGGTTTAAAATGATGAGCCTAACAAAGTCCTATTTTCATTTTAAACACAATCTTATGCACAGCATTCTTACCCTCCTCCCTACAGCCGTAAACAATATCAGTGTATTACTTAATGATATGACTTATTTATTATTTATTTAAATGATTTATGTAGAGCCTATAGCCTTAACAACTATAACAATAACGATTCAAAAACCAGAAGCAACATGAAAAGGAGATGCTTAAATAATTCAAAGCCTCTCTCCTTTCCCGAAAGAGAGCTGAGGAGCAGCGTGTTTCCCTTTCTTTTGGTTTGCAGTTCTCCTACCAGTGAAAGGGCAGAGTGCCATTGGCTAAATGCTGGCTTAGCAAAGGAAAAACAATAAATCAGAATAACCAGCGTCCAGCCTTTCCCATCCACGCATCTCAGAAGAGGGTAAGTACCACAGGACCTGCTTTACAGAATGCGAAACTGAGGACAAGGAGGTGATACAAATGGTCCATGGTCACCCAGAAGTTCATGTGCAAAGCTCAGAATAGATCTTCTTCCATTATATACCAGACCTCATCACCAAGCCACAATGCTTTCATATTTTCTCTTCTTTATTTTTTTTTTTCTTTCATGATGCTCTGCCTTTTCAGCATTTACCATGTTTCTTCCTTGTGTTCATCTCTTTTCCAGTGCCTCTGGGCTCAATTTCAGGCATCCCTCATGTCTTGGTCGCCTTTCTGTCCAGGTTTAACCCTCCTGGCATGCACGTTTTACCCACTTTTTCCAAATAGGTTTTATCCTCTGCAACCAGGCAAATACGTGGCAACTCAGAGCACAAGTGGGTAATTGAGCACAGTTGTAAGTGGATTATCATTGAAATGACTGATTTTACACCATGCAGAAAGCTCAAGGCAGCAACAGGGTGCTTTGCAATTTAAACATTGTAAAGAGAGGGAAAATTTTTTCAGGTTTCATTTTAAAACTTTCTAAATGCAAAAATGGAAGCTGATTCCCCAATGGCAAGGCATAAATACGCATTGTAACTCAAATCAGCACAGATTAATTATCAGGAACAGACTTTACAGAGCATCTGGAGCAGTAAAAGATAACGTAAAATGTTATAAGATATTCTGGACTACTCTTCAAACAAGCCAAAAAGACAGAAGTTCCTTGACTTAGGTCTTGGGGTGCAATGAAAAGATCACCAAAGTAGAAGGACAAGTATCTCCAAGAGAAAACCACAAATAATTAAACTTTGAAATCTCAAAGTTTACACGCATGTTGTGAAGCGTTCACAAAAACAGCATTGAGAATTCATGGTCTAGATCGAAAATTCCTAAAGCCAAGCCCAACAGCTCTTTAATCTAGCAACGCTCTCTGCCAATTTAACACTATACTAACTCTTTAGCAAAGATATTTTTTTTTCACTGATTTAACTGGGATACAGAAAGATAAAAGCTTATGGATATTTGAAAGTCTTTAAAAAAAAACCAAAACACCACCACCCACACAAAATTCAGGACACTGGACTGAGATTTGGTAAACCAATTCAATACCCAGCTCTGCCACAAACTTTCCGTGTGACCTTGGAAAAGTCATTTAGGTCTACACATGTACATTAGGAAGCTAATCCACCTCGATAATGCAGAGAGACAGAGACAGGCACCAAAAGAGTGGGGATGCAGACCATCTAAATAATACATAAAGATATTATTTTCTTGTACTCTTCATCTCTTGTATTGAGCATTGCTCGTTCAATGCTGCATTATCTTTATGGCATAGACTTTTTCTCCCACCCCCGATAGGATCCCAATTTCACACACCATCTTGCAGCACTGCATTAATACAAATAAAAATAAGAAAATGAATTCTAAATTGTTATATTTATCTCATCAGAGCTGCTTACATTTAAAAGATGTAACTGTCACAGTGAACAGCTCACAAGCAATCTGCAAACTAGAAAGGCAAATAAATGTTTTGTTAAAAGTTATTGGAGGAATGATTCTAAAAACCACAATCAACACAAGAAAACCACAGTCTGCTCAGTGACCTATTGAGAACATAAAGAGATATGAAGTTTGAATGAAAAAAAAATGACAACTTAATCTGGCAAACTACCTGCTTTCTTCTCAGAAATAGCAAATAAAGGAAAGCATCTGTGAACAAGGACTATTCAAGACTGGTAGCAGGCACATTAGATATGGTGGACAGAGAAAGCAGCCTCAGTCTGCTGGAGACAGACAGTCGCAACCATTTCCAGTGTCAAAGAAAAATCTGGCACCTTGTTAAATATTAATAAGCTGTCAGGGTCAAAATGTTTAGGTCCTCCCAGCTCAATCACTTTCATTTCTATTTCTCAGAAGCCATTCAATTGGAAATACCCTTTCCTGTCTTGCCCCTCCTCATCCTGCCTTCTCACCAAGACCCACGCAGAATCAGATCAAAATGGACAGTAAATGGGTCAGCAGGCAAATGATGGTTTTGTCTCCCCTGCCTCTGCTGGTCCGCATTCTGTTATTTTTAGTCAGGCATGGAAAACTTAAATAACACGAAAAAAGAACAACGTAAAGTGTTGGTTTAGCAAATCTCTGCCGCATTTTCTGCAGGTTAGTATTATTGATTACTGACACCTAAGGGTCTGACACATAATCGATAGACCTCATGACCCGCATATGTGACATGGCCTGTGGGGGCTTTAGAAACAAGAATGAACATGGCAGCTCCATCCGAAGCTTTTCATATAATATTTATTTATTTATTTGCAGGCAAAGCTGTTTCTACTCAAATTACTGTCATGGTGAAAACTGGTGTCAGAGGGGTTTGCTCATTTCTTCTCCTGGTACCTGAAGACTAGAGCAAAAAAAATGTTAGTAAAACAAAAACCTAACTCTACATCAGCAATCTCAGAGCTGAAATTCCCCTCACAAATTTAGTTACTTGCAATAAGACTTCTCTCTGAAGGAGAAAGACTAGCTTGAATAAGAGAAAGAGGCAGAGGGTGCTTCACCAGGCGATCTCTGTGCAAGGTGCCGGAGCAGCACAGACGAGCGTGGAAAGCACCAGTTTGGCTTCAGGACACCGGAGGGCTCTTTTCTGGTGCCCAGTCCTCAAAGGTAGATGGGGACAAAAGCTTTTGTACCGCAGTTTGCAGACCACAGTCTTCTCCACACTTAACTCTTTGTTTCAGTGTTGTCTTCTCCCAGTACAAACCGGTCACCCGGGGTTACTGCTGGGTCTCGGGAGTGACACAGATGTGCTCATTTCCCTGACTGCAGCATTGGATTTGCTGGGATTTTATACTCCAAGAGCTTTCCTTCTTTTGACAGGTCACTAAATTTGCTGTTTCTGAATGGCTCTTGTCTTCTCCCAGATTTTTTCCTTTTTGGTTTAAGGACTCTCAGTGCTGAACTCCCACCTAAGCAGCTCTTAAATGAAGGCAAACATCTGAAACTCTCCATCTGGATTTTCAAATAGTACTGAAGTTCTTTCTCCCATTTTTCCAGTCTATTCTATCAGTTGCCAATTACCTCCACAATTTATTTCTAGTTTGTTTGGATTTTTTTACAGTCTGACGGGCAATGGCTATAAATTAGCCATTACATTTTTGCTGCAATATTTTAAGGCCAGCCCATACATACAGGCCATATGCCAGGTGCTTATGATGGCATCTAAGACAAATGCAGGCACGTAACATCATATGCATATCTTCACCCACATAAACCAATCTGTCATATCACAGGGCTGACACCAAGGCTGAAGACCAGCAGACTTTAGGCTTAGTCTAGTCTCATGTGACTGGAGTGCTCTGCTGCAGAAGGGCCAGATTCTTCACGGCTTTGGAGACCCAAGTCCTACTACAAGTAGGCACCCTGCCCAATCATGGCAAGTTAATTCTTTCCTGGATGAGCAAATCCATGCCAGAATAGCCTAGACTTTTTCCACAAGTGACCAATGGCTTTCACATAGCATCTGCTTTTTTGCAGCAAGTAACATTGCTTGCTTTCAAGCCAGGCCCAAGGAATCACTTAGTGGGGCTGGTCTGAGGCCACCAAAGGCATTCTGCTGTTGTTGGCCCTGGAGACTTTTTACCCTGCTTCTGTCACACTTTCCTGGCAAATTCTGAAGGACAGTAAGTTTCTGACTCAAAGCTATGCGGACCCTCAATGCTTCTTCCGAACCACAAAGAACCAAGCTGCTGGAACCAGAGCTCCTGCCAACAGCAAATAAGCAGGATAGGAGCTAAGATCTCACAGCAATCCTTTCTTACATTTAATGCCCTACAATAGCACCTAATCTTGAAATATCAGTCAGCAAAAGTCAATTGGGAGGCTGTTGACAAGTCCCTCCGCAGTCCCATTCTCTGTGCCAGCTCCTGTGTAATGCTGGAAAGATTGCAGTTCTAATAAATTCTTTGTTGACACGAGCAAAGTTTTTATTAGGCCAGTGAAGCATGTGTTCAGTAATGCACGTAGTGTGCCACACTGTGTGTCGTAGAGAGGCAAATGCAGCTTAAGACAGAGGCAGAAACAAAGTGAGGACACACAGAGACACCCCCATACTCACCTGCTGGCCTTAAAGCCACTAGGGTTCTACAGCGGTTCACTACAGCTTAGAGTTCTCAGGATAGTAACTATTTCAAATGCTCATGACAGAGCAAAGTTCCACTCAGATCCTTTCCTGAACATGTAACTTCAGTGCTTTTGTGCTCTCCCTTCATAAAAACATATAAACATATGTCCTTTCATAAAAACATTCCTGATTCCGACACTGGGCAGCGTCACCTCAGTGTTGGGCTCCACTCCAAGCTGTTTGCATTTAAGAGGGTGGCACATACCATTCCGCATTCTTGGTCTGTGAAGTGTGAATCCTTCAGGATAGAGAACACTACACATTTCATCCCCACATCTTACACAAGCCAACTACCTACTTTTTTTTTTTTTTCCTTGTTTTCATTTTCTTGCAAGACACTGTTATTTTATGGAGAGCTGAAAAACACCCACAAGTAAGTCAGACGCAAATAATAATACCCATTCAGTGCACCACTAGAAACCCTATGATGATTTTCTCTTTCCACAACACCCAGCAATATCCTGCATGAGAGACAGCCTGCTGCTACCATTTCAGAGGTGCAATCTCTTTTTTTTTCCATCCTTCCTGCTGCAGAAAATTCTTCAGCAGCTCCTTGTAAACACTATTCCTGTTTTACCCCGTTGTGCCGCATGAGGAAACACGCTGCTGGGTGCAGGATCTTCCTGGTATCTATTTTACGCCTCCGGGAGTTTTCCAGCTGCCAGCAATAATATAAAAGATCACCATGGACTGTGATGTGGCCAATTACAGCAGACAGTAGTTATTTATAGAAAAGTCAGCAGCGCTGCAGCTTTAACACCAGCCAGCACACCCCTCTGCTTCCCACCGCCAGCATCCTGCTACACCCCGTGTAGCGAGGAGTTTTAAGGCAATTACCTTGGTACCTCACAAAACTGCGGAGACACAGGGCATATGCCCACAGGACAAGGAAGGAGTAGCACTTTACATACACAGTGTCTTCGAGCTGCCACAGCGTATTTCATTTTCATAAATCGCTGACCCCAAATGTCACTTTCATTCCGAAATCCTCATCCGCCTACTCAGCAGCATCGTGCATTAGGGCACAGCGCAGTCGATGTGTGTAGGACCCTGTAACACACACTTTCCTGATTCCCAGCTCTCTGCAAAGCGCCTCTTCTCATCCTCTCCAGGACCTGCTATAAGGTTTGGATGAATATTGCAGTACAAAGGAAGACAACACGTTAGCTGGGTACCTTTCTGAACTTCCCCAATCATGATAAAAACTAAATTAGTTGAAATGGTTTTCGCTCACTTGACGCAAAGGTTGAAAATCCACCAAAAAGCTAGAAAAAAAATCACAGTAACCAAGCGGGAGACGTTGCTTCCAGGGAACATATAGTGCCTCACCCAACCCCTGCTACAAGGCAAACATGCCGATGGTCCCTAATGTTGAAATGCCCATTTCCAGAGCCGAGAGCAGGATCAGGCCTGTTTGGTGCCGCAGTTTGTAACTCAGTCACCTGACACCAGTCACTGAAGAAATTTGGATTCAAAATGGAATTCCGGCCTATTTTGCTTCTGGAATATTTAATAGACGATGTAAGTGCAAACCCTCCATGGGAAGCAGAGGGAAAAAGTTCATGGCCCCTTTTTGAGGTGAGCATTTCTAGCAGAGCACCCTGCAGAATGAAAGGCAATACTGCCATCTACTGCCCAGAGCAGCGAACTCCTCCTTTCCTTCTGACACATTCCGCTGAAGATGAGATCAATGTTTCAGGACAAGGAATCTTTTAATCATAATGAAAATGTGATCTTGACTGATCCGAGGTCACGTTACATTAATACAGTCTTCAAAGCTTTTTTAATAATACAATTAATGATTTCTGCCATACCATTAAGAGAATTAAAGACCAAAAAGCTTAAGGGGTATTGACCTATTCAGTTTCAGTTTTTAAAATAACCTCAAAGCAACACAGACTTAGTTCCTTTTTTACCCACCCTCCCACTTTAAACTCCCAGATACATAATTCTTAGCTGTTTTGTTCTATTTGTGTTCATGGATACCACACTTGCAGTGAAGATTTGGATAAGCCAGTAGAGGAGATCTCCATTCTGATTAAGTAACTGCTTTTATCTTGTGAACCAACAGGTCAGGGTAGGACAGTCTGAACAACAGTAGAAGAAAAACAACAACCTTAATTAGGAAGGTCGAAAACTACAGTTTGATGCAGGTAGAGACTTACTTCCACAAAAGCGCTTTAATTTGTTACCCCTGTTTCTCCAAGCCAACAGTCTCATTCTCTTCCCTAACCTACCACCTCACTAAAGCTCTCATTGTGCCTTTGAAAATGGCTTGGAAAGCTTTAAAGGAATTTAATAAAGCCCAAAATACATCCTGGCTAATTTTTGCTCATCAGAAGCCACATATCCAAATGGAATTTCTCAACAAGTGGTGCTATTAGTCAGCTCCTAACTTTAGCCTGAGCATCCCTGGGATCAAAGGGCTCCCTCTGCGGGACGCTGGTTCCCACCAACACCCAGCGCCAGGACCCAGCGGGGCTCGGATGCCCCGAGCCTGGGCCAGAAAGGCAGGACTGATGGGAACCACCGCGCTGGTTCTGCAGGTGAGGTCAGCATCGGAAAAACAGCAACACATATGAGTTTCACCCTGGATGAGTTCCAGCACTCAGGAAAAATTATAGCCGAACTGGCATTATACCATGTGCCTCTGTATCAACTGAGTTATCTTTTGTGCTTGGTTGTTTTCTTTCCTTTTTTTTTTTTTTTTTTTCCAAGCATATATATAAAAGCTGGCAGCCCATGTTTATTTTTAAGTAAGGACAAGCGCATCCAGGCTAAGTCATTCTGAATCAATTGCAGATACTGGCAGGGTTTTGTGAGGGAAAGCAGACTCGTCTGTGACTCCACGCTACTCCTGGGCAGGATACAAAAGGAGAGAAGCAAAACTGTGCCTGTGCATGAAAAATTGCAGATGAAACCAGGGGACTGTGAAAAATCTGTAACAACAATGAAGAACAACTCAGCCCATGTCATCACCATATGAGCTTCTTGTCCTGGGCAGGGGTTCAACCATGGGATTTGGCAAAGATGATTCTTTCTGATCAGAGTTACACCAATCCACTGCTACAAGTACACAGAATAATCCAGCATCAAAGCTGCCAGGGCTGTATTTCCCAGCGTTTCTAGGTCCTCCACAGCATAATATGGGCTGCCTCCTGCATTTCTCATACTGATTGCTCTTTCCCTTAGCTAGGACTGGCGTTATAGTTTGCCCTGCCCCCACTAAATTAAGAGGGGAATTATTGGTTATGTCCAACCTCCCCTTCAGATCCCATTGCTGGAACGGGAGGGGACACGGAATCATCTCTCTCATTGTCATTATGGTGCATCAAAGAGACTGGCTGACCTGAGACTAAGACACCGCAAGGCTGTGACCAGACAAAAATACGGAGACAAAAATCAAGCACCTGCCACCAATGTCAGCTCTGTCTTCCCACTCCTCTGTAGAACCGCAGCACCGCTCTGTAAGCTCAGGCCAGTAAGTCAAAAGCCAGGCAAGGACAGAGCACAGCATGGAACATCCATCTGCTGGAAGCCAAAGGCTCTCTGAAGCTCTGCCTCAGTTACCTCAATGAGTAGAAAGACAGAAGATCCCTCCCTCCCATCCCCAGCACGGCACAGCAACACACTTTGCGCTATTTGACAACTCACAAGGACATTACCTAGCCAAGTGCCAGTGTCTTTGATGCCTTAACTGTTCAGGCAGGACATGCTAAATATCATCTTGCAGAAACTTCTGATGCCTACAGGGAGCAAGACCCCTTCTTGACCTTTTCTCTTGCTATTTTGCTGGTTTTGTTCTGTGCTTCTCAGAGCTGCTCCTCCATTCCAGATGCACAAAAGAGGTCAAACTAGCAGAGGTGGCCTGTGCCAAAGCCTTTGGCTTCTACCAAGAGACACTTTAAAAGGAAGATACTTGTGCTTGTGACACAGAGCAAAGAGGGACAAAGTATCTTTCACTCCAATTGATTTACCCACCAACCTGCTACGCAAACAAGGATAAAAGCAGCATTTCAGTCTGTATTACAGTAGATGGGCTCTGCATGCAGCACTACAGAAATGGCTTTAAAAAAGACTGAGCCAGCCCCAAGATCTGGAGAGTGTGGGGGAATCAGAAGGCTCTTTTATATCATGCACCTCAAAAACAGCATTTACCTAAAATGCATCTTAGTGAAGATACTCATCAAAGGCTTAGAGGAGGAGGGACATGCCAAGCAAGGAGAAACTTAGAAAATTAGTCAGTTAAACTAACCCTTTTAGACTATTAACTTACAAATCAGGTATTGGTGAATGAATACCAACATCCCCAAATGTACTGATCATGGTGAACACAACCGTTCATCTCCTCCTCAAGAATTTAAAAGAAAAACAAAAATTTCAACTTCATCTAAGTGTCAGGTGGCTGGGAGAAATAAATTCTTCCAGATGGAGATTATTGATCTTCCAAAAACGGAGCCTTCAGTTTAAATTAAACCCAAAAAGATTTCTTAAAAAAAAAAAAAAACCACCAAAAAAATCCTAACAACCTTCAAGACTGAAAAATTCAATAAAGCGAGGATAAAGTCTAAGACAAATAGAGAAGATTAAACTGAGACTTTACCATCAAGATGCATTGGAAGAGGAAACAACTGAAAAGCAGGCTAATTACAAACTCTTAATTTTGTCTCCTGTGTACTTTAATTTTATTGCATGTTCATCTGTAACAAGAAATATAAAAAGGAAGGCCTAAGTCACCACCAAACAACTGTAACTGGATGCATTCTTTGTTTATGCAGTTGAGCAATAGATTTGACAAAGTGGAAATTTTATTTGAACAACTTAATTTTGTCTGGTTCTGCAACAGCTTTGATAAGCAAATGCGAAGAAGGATCCAGTGAGGTAATTAAGTTTAAACTGATCCCTCCCTTCCTAATCCATAGGAATGGACACTAAAATGTGACTTCGACCACCCCTACATGACTCCCAACCTACAGCTGTGTTTTACTGACCTGCCCAGGTTTCTTTAGGAATGTGAGTCAGTTGGACAGAGTCAATCCCAACATGTCAACTACACACTCAGCTCTGAGGATGTCACTGAGCCTTCATCTGGATCCAGTCAACGCAAAGGTGCCAAGTTAGTCTGGTTTTCACACAACTCAGCTGTTTTCTCCTACTTTGGCACCTACTTGTAAGGCAGCCTTTTGGATGGCTTCTCCTAATCAAGAAATACAAGTTAAAAGTGGGTTTTTTAGAAGTGTTTAGTTTGTATTTCTAAATTTTACACCAAAAAATCACAGCAAAAAGGCAGCATCAGAAGTTTCTGTACGGTGACTTGTAGCAGATCCTTCAACAACAGTCCCTGAGTGTCCAAACAGATCCCATAACACATTAATGTCATCACAGAGGTGGGAGGGAATGATATTAGCCTGCGTTACTGATGTGATAAACTCTAAGAGTTGTACAGAGCTCCCACCATTTAGCAGACAGATGTATCATGCCACGCTAATCATGGGGTGTGATATTGCAGGCCTGTAGGACTGGAAAATCACCCTAAAAATAGAGTTAGCATTGGGCTTTCAAAGAGCAAATAAAAGAACAGAGAATGACTTGCTTTGAAATGCTTCCATTACAATCTTTGATTAGGATGGAGAGCTGCCCTTAACGTACAACTTTATATTTGCACTGAAGTTTTATTATATCAATTAGACTAAATATTAAACATTTTTAAAATTTAAAATTAAGATTAGATTTCATCGTCTGCTTACTTAATTTGTTCTTCTCTCCTTTGGAATGGTCACGTATAAAACACAGTAGCAAAGGAAGGAACTTAGCCTTTAGGGCCAATATAAACCATCCTTGCTTTTCCAATGCTGAGAATATTAACAGCATATTATATGGCAGCTGCTATTACATTAAAAAAAAAAGTGCTCAGGAGTACTCTGAAGCAAAGTATGTAACAGACAAGAGAAGGGTCAGAAAATCAGACAGTCCAGTTATTTGAGCAGAGAACCATGTAGTGCTGGAAAACCACAAAATACAATGGGGAAAAGTCCCACTCAGGCTTCCTGATGAGCCAAGGGTAGGAAGGGACATGAGCTGAGCCCAGGCTGCATCTAGTGCTGCTCTGGGATCTCACCTTGGCTTCCCAAACACTTCAAAACCTCAACCCCGGGCCCACTCGAGAGAAACTCCACTGATACAAGAAGACTGAATGGTCGAGAGAAACTCCACCGATACAACAAGACTGAACGGCAAACACAAGACAGGCTTTACCACACCCTCCCCCTCTTTTCTCTGATCGGGTAACATCTCTTTGAAGAAGTGAAGCCAACCAGTGATGTATTTACACCTTGGGCACCGTCTCAAACGCCCAAGAGATGACGACAATGTTAAGCTATGTAATGGTGCCATCTCGTGGTAATACTAAAGATGACGCTGGATCAAGCATATTTTCAGTAGTACCCTGCAGCCGTTGTGGTCGTTAAAGACACCACCTTAAAACAGATACCTCTTAATTCCTCCCTGTCGTTTTAAGTTTTACGGGGCATGTTCATCATTAAGACACCCACAAGCACAAAAGATGCCGTGACAATTTACAATCAGAGGTCACAGCAGCTGGGAAATACTAACCCGTAACGGTCAGCGTGATCGTAACTGGAACTGGGTCTCTGATGATGTTCAGGCTCCTAAGAGGAATTTGAAGAATTTAAAATCTCTCTGAGAGGTCAAGAATAATAAATCAAGGTTAGGAAAATCCGCCTCACAGAGACAGATCCAAAAACCAGTGCTGTTCACTGATGTCATGATGGGACCACAAAGTATCCATCACCACACTGAAGGAATCTTGATAGTATCAGAGCCATAGTTCAGCATTAAAAAGAAAAACAAAATCCATCATAAGAGACTAAACCATAATTAATTCAGACAAAAAACCAAACACGGGTGCATTTGTAAACACAAAACCTGAAGAACAACTTGCCAAGGAACGTGGCATTTTTCCCACTGCCCAACATTTAAAAACCAAACTGTCAAATTAGAACAATCTTTCTAAAAGATGGGTTGTTTCAACCAAAACCAATGATTTTTGATATAGCAACTATGCATGAAATTGTCTGGCTTACATTACGTGAATCATCGTGACAGATTAATGTAATGAAATTTCTAGCCTTAAAATCCATATGTTTGCTCTTCTTTAGAGCAATTCAAATATTTCATTTAGCTGGCACACACCCACCCAGACCACTAACACTGATGTCCATGTCTAACGTCTTACTTGCAGACCAGATTGACGTGTCTATGCTTCTAAGAACAACAGGTACAAATTTCCTTTCAGCAGATCTGCCATTTCTTTGACACACACACTTACCTCCTTGTGTCCTAAGCAGAAACACCATCATGTCAAGCCACGGCCACCAGAGTGTAGATCCAGAGAAAGCATAAATCCAGGGTTTTGAAAACCTAACTCCAAAATCCAGAATGCTCTTTCAAGCCTTTGCCAACCTCTCCAGCACTGTGAAACCATCCTACGCTCGAATAAATGCAGATTTCTTTTAAATAAAAGAACTTCCACTGTGAGAAAAAGATGTTACTGCTGTTGGGTTTGGGTTTTTTTCCTGTTATGTTCTACTAAGACAGTGAAGATACGGGATCTGGTTTTGCTTCAGACCTCCTCAGGATTCGCGCGATCTCACTAAGTGCTTCAGACTGCCAAGAACAAGTTGCAGGTCCAAGCTT
Source organism: Streptopelia decaocto (assembly GCF_964273445.1). Lineage (NCBI taxonomy): Eukaryota > Metazoa > Chordata > Aves > Columbiformes > Columbidae > Streptopelia > Streptopelia decaocto. The sequence goes on from NC_138664.1 coordinate 9,207,093, forward strand.
CTAAATTAATCAAATACCTTACAGTACTGATTTAAACAAACACCCAATATTCAGACTAATTGCTCTATAAGTCAGCATTTCTGAAATAGCAGCATTTCTTCCTGCAACCCATAGTCCAGGAGTTTAGTACTGTTAAGCAGCACCTCAGAACTCCTGGCTCTGGTTCTTTCCTGGATATAGGCAATGGGCAAATGACTGTACCCTCTTATTCTGCTGTACCAAGCCATCTGCCAATGTCATCTCATCAAATGTCAGTAAAATGGCTGTTAATGCAGCCAGTGGATCATTGGATAATAGAGAGGTGAAACAGAAATTCAGCTTGGGGATATTAAAAAATTGCTGTTTTTTCCTCTGACTCAAGCTGTCCTTAGATATAGAATCAATTTAATCAAATTAGGTGTCTGGCCATTCCGCACACAGTACCTTATCCATCTTCTTTATTCTAACACAAATTCACAGAGAGTTTCCTAGGGCTCTCTTAGATAAAATTTTGTTTCAAGATTTAAATCAGATTAAATTTCTTAAGTTCCCACTTGTTGGATCAACTCCAGTTTACCTCACCTTAATAATTACAATATAGGCTGTTACGTGCAAACTAGACATGAGGCCAGTCTGCTAAGCTACTGTAACTCCAGAACTGGCTTTCATGAGACATACAATCATTTTCTATCAAGAGAATTGCAAGTCTTCACAACTACTGTGTTTTAAAAGAAGAAAAAAAAAAAGAAATGTATGTAACCATACATTAAGTAGGAATGTAGGCTGCTACACAGGAAGACATGGAGTTTCTAGCAGTCTTTATAGCATGCTCTTTGTGACTTGATAAATCAACAACCTGCAGAGGAACTGATTATAAAGTTAGCCCTAAATGCGTTCTCTTTGAGACAAGAGAACCATAGCAACATGATTAAGTCTGGCACACAATTCAGTGTTTTAATTCTCTTGGCAAAAACGTGTAAGTTCCAATTATAGCTTTTTCTTTTTTTTTTTTTTTTCCTTTTTGAAGTGATGCCTAGAAAGGTCTGATTTTGATGTGTCTCGGGCATATGGTTTACTGAGCAGCTCAAGAGGGGAGGAGTTCCTTGGATACATGAATAAACGTTGTTAAAACATAACCTTAAACAAAAACAGGGTGACAGGGCTATGTGTGAGCCATTATGCCATACAGGGGGGAAATATACATTCCTACAGTGTACCCACAATGTCTGCCTACAGAACTGTCTCCCTGGAAATGCTGGATTAGCTTCTGGAAAGAAACAGCTACCTCTCCTCCTTCCAAGGCACCCACTTAAGAATCACAGGCTGCCAAATCTATTCAGACCCTACTGCTGTTCTCTGCTGAGCCCACCTCTTTGCAAAGCCTTCTCTGCCACTGGATGAAAGATCTGATCCTTATGAGTTTCACCTGTAATCATTAACGCAACATTCAAGCTTTAAAAATGCCTCAGTTTAAAAGAAAAAAAAAATCTAATACAGAACCAACTTGTGGTGAAAGAACAAAATTTCTTTACCAAGCCATAACATGAGTAATCTAGTGAAATACATTATACTTCCAAGTTAACGAAAACAGAAAACATTAGTAAAGAGCCTACAGGAAATAAAACCTGCAATATGTAAACTGCACAATGTTCTACACCCTGAACTTACACACAGAATGATCACAGTGCCTGAATTTAAAGGCAGTTTGAGGCTTGTAGTTTCTTCATTCTTCTTCTCTGTACCAAACTTTTCCTGCAGTAATGGAGTTTTTATGGCATCCTGTCGACCACAGGGCTTAAGGCAGATTTTTCTGCTAGAAAAGCTCAAATGAAAGCAGTTCAAGATCAATTGTTCTCTTTGAAAGGACGGTTACAGCTGTCATTCTGATACCAACGTGTGTTGCAGTATCTCTCTTCCATAATGCAGGATGTGGTTTCCATAGAAATATCTTCTTACATCAGGATCTACAAGTCCTCCAATTATTCCCTTTTGGACATGCAATCCAATAAAATCTTTTCAGAGCAGGGAAATAACTAGGCTCAAGCACTACTTAATTACTTGGTGAGAAGAAAAAGAAAAGGACAATTAGCAAACAAAAGCTTTATTTAAAACAAAATACAAGATGGAGAACACATGTCTTACAAAATAATTACATCTTACCTGAAGAAATCTCTCCAGTGTTACAAATTATGAACAGTCAGTTACAATTTTTACGAACACACTGAGATTTTGCTGAAATTTGAAAGTGCAATTATGGTATAAATCTGAATTGTTTCATGGCCTTGTCTCCAACTAAGGCCCCAGGGCCTGCTCTTTTTCTGAATCCTTTGCATTGCTGAGTCTTGTCTGCATCTTGTTCTAAGTGCTCTTGTGCAGGATCCTGCCAGTTTAGAGTCCCTGCTGCTGTGTCATCTCTTTTTTTCTGTGGCACCTCCAGCCACTTTCCCAACACCAGGAATGTGTTCAACGCCCTGAAATCAGAACCAAGACAGCAGGAACACCAAATTATACACAAACAACATAAACAGTGACTTGACCCTAATATAAAATGCCTCTGTCCACCAATAAATGTGCAAGGCAAGAAATTCAGCAGCGCTGTTTGCATGAAACAGCTTCATTCCTGCTGTCCTGCCCGAGTCCCCAGAAGTGTCAGCATAAAGAAAACTGGGAGAACACGGAGTCTTGATCTGGCTGGGTGGGCTCCGAAGCCGGGACCGCAGCACAGAACGCAAGAGCACGCACGGCAGGGGCCGGTGCTGTCACAGCTCCCCCAGGAGACCCACGCCTGAAGAAAACAAACTGATTTAATCGTTGTGCAGCAACCAAAATGTGCTGGCGAAACAACCCCTACAGCTCTTTGTTTTGCTTCCTCTCGTCTCTCTTTTTCTTTATTACTTGAAAAAAAATGTGATTTGTTTTCTCTGATGCATGTTCCCCTAACTAGGCTTAGGCTTCATTCGAAGCTCGCAGCCTGGTTTAGGCATCCATCCTGCAAAAAACTAAGCACAGTCAGATCAGCAGCTCAGTAGTGGGATAAAATAATTATGACTGTAAAGACCTTGGCTTACTCATTCTAAAGCTGTCACACTCAGGCCCCTGTATAGGCACAGGAAAAATCACAGTCCAGTTCAGAAAGCCCCTGTATATGCAAACCTTAGAAAGCACGATATGCCAGCTTGGTTACATTTCCCTTTTCTCAGTAAGGATAAACGAAAACAGTTAGTAAAATCTATCCTGTACTCTTTAGCCTCTCAAACTGCTATAGGTATATAAATTAGCTATATGAATCAATTACATGTGTGTGTATATATGTAACTACGATTAGCTATATAAACCTATGGGTCAGCAGCAAAAAAACACCTGTAAGTTGTCTGTGATGGTCTCTCATATTTAAACCTCACTACTTCACTAAAAAGGGAGAAGACCACCCATGAAAAAGCAAGTCATAAAATAGCAAATTAGTCACTACTTATCAGGTCCACATTTGACTGCCTGGCTTTACTGGTCTGGAAGTCTGCTTCAGGCTCTGGAGAAATGGGGTGAATAGTTTGGCCCCAGAAAGAGATTAAAAAGGAAAAAAAATGAGCAGAGTTCCATGGCAATTTTAATTTAAACAATACGCCTGAATGCTACCTTCAATGCCTTTTGCCTTGTTTTTGCTAAGTAACCACACCAGGGCACCTGATGACACTATCACAAAAGACTAAGGTGAACAACTGGAAAGGAAAGGTCTGTGGGTTTTCCTTAGCTTGAAAGTTCTGCTAAATAGATAATCCATTCATCTCTTACACCAGGAAAACCCATATCCCTTCCTCTCAGAAAATGCAGATATTTGATCAATTCAGATGAAGGATTATAAGCAACCATTGGAAATTTGTTTTAATTCTTGTCTAGTCTGCTTATTTTTTGCATTAGCTTTGCATTTACATGCTGTGTGTATATTACTGAACTACTTCAAAACAGCTCAATTCAGTGTATGGTAGATTTAGCAACTAGCAGCAAATGATGTTAAATGATTTCTGTTCCTCCAGTCAGCCCCAGAAGAAAAATGTCTCTATGTTCCCGTTACTGAGACTATCTGCTGTAAATAAACATCTCCATTTTTCAAACAATAAGAATTAATTCAGAATGAACGATTGCAGCTATGTGTGACATGCTAAAGAGTTTTATTTTTATAGATGTATGTATACATGCAGACAGAAATACGTGTGTGTATATACACCTATGTGTCTGTGTATCTGCACATCCAAACTGAAGGATCAGTTGCAGTAAACAGCGTGCTGCAGTGTATCTGTCCTGCCACTAGATGCAGCCACATAGCCTTGCAAAATTTAAAATTCTGACCTCAGGGTTACAGAAACCTTTTTTGGAATATCTATGATTGCAGAATTCTTACAACATTAACAGTATTCAATCCTGACTACTGGGGAAAAAATGTCATATGAGCAGAATTTTCAATATTTCTTCTCAATTTTGTTCCAAAACATAGCATTGCAAATGTCAATGGCGATCTGAGAAATCACAGCAGAGTAAGACTTGTCTCTTTTCATGGTTGTTGCCATAGATCCAGACTGGAGCTGATAATATTGAATTACATTGTGTTTTGCTTTCTGCATAACTGAGCAAGCAGGAATGAAGCACTATGTTCCCAAGATCTACATGCCCTGAAGATCTAAATGACCGTGCGTGTTTGGAACAGGCAAGGACACAACTCCAGGGCTCTCCATTCTATGCCACATCACTTTCCTCTCAGTCTCCCAACACAACAACTCTGGAAACACAACTTTGGCTTTACGGGTGTGGTAAGCAGCACACTAGGTCTGGTGATAAAGGATTCCTGCACTCAGAAAATGTTTCTGTTTTACCTACTATTGACAGATAGCATGAAGCCCTGGAAAATTCTCATGTTATTTCCTCACCAAGTACCACATGGAGCTATGCAGGAGTAATGCTGCCTTTAGGACAAAGCAAAACCAGGGAAAGTCCCTTATAGCTTCAGCAGGTGTTATCTGTCCTGTACTCCTTTGGTATTTCCATGGGTGCTTAATATACACAGTACAGGGATAATACAAGGACAAGAACTACATAAGCAGATTTCATATTTAAAACAGATATAATAAATGTATTAGATACTGTTTTAAATACTCTTTTTATAGTGAGTTGATTTTGCACTGAAAATGGATGAACTAAAGCCTGTTCAGCACTTTCAATGTAAAGTGAGGCCCAGTGAGCTGTGCACCAGAGTGGAGAATGTAATTTAAAAAGCAGATTTTTATTATATATTTTAGTGCCAAATTCACTTCCTCCTTCTCCCTTTCACAGTAAAGACTACATTGCAATTCATAATCCATATAAATAAACACACATATCCCATTTCTGCTTTATACTTTCCCTCCTTCTTTTTGTAGAGATGTCTCATTTATGTGCGGAACTGGCCAAGGCACTTCCCAGGCCTCACACGTATTTTTTACTGACAGCCACCCTGGTGAAATTATATTTACCCATCTTTTGGGTCATTTCTCTTTGTTTGTTTGTTTTTGTAGAAGATTGCAAAAGAAGAAAAGAAAAAAGCATACTCTCCTCCAGGATCTGCTTTCTGTTTGCTGATCTGATCACAGTTCTCTTCTATTGCCATTAATAAACTTGAACTTAGCAAGATGGATTAAAGGAAAGAGCAACACCAGTTTTTGTTGGTTTAAAGCAGGAGGAACATAAATATAACGGCTTCAGAGGAACTCAGCCTAAGGCTACATTCTGACTTAACTCTCCTGTGGGGTGCTGCAGACAAGATGAAACACAATGTCTCAACCAAAGGTCCCAAGCCAGTACAAAGCAGGACAAATGTGGGAAGGCATGGGAGCAATTTGCTCCGCAGCACTCCTCACTGCGCTTCCAGAACGAGACGATGTCTGTCCTTTTGGAACCCAACGCTTATCACAGCTTGTGTGCTCGCAGCTGAGGGGCCTGTCTGGATCCCCAAGCCAGCCGAACAGATTACATCAACAAGATCCCCACACGAGCCGCCAAAAGGTCTACTCTGTCGCTATCTTTTGTGAATTCGGTAGAAAATAATCCCAGCGAGAAGGACTCACCCTGTAGGAGAGTACTCCAAATCTGCCAAAAGCCATAATGAAGATGCTTGTGTTTCCATCCAAGAATGGCACTGGCAGCAAATTGAAGCTAATTAAACACACTGCCCATTGGCCATACAAATTTCTGCTTTGTAATCATTTCAGAGAAACCCCTCGCTATAACCCAGATATTGTGTTGTGCAACAGGAATTTTTGGGGCTAATTTCTACCCTTCTGTAAGTGCACTGCAATGGGAGTTACAGCCAGTTTATGCCAAGACTGTGCTTTTTCACTACCTCTCAGATGGTCTGTAGTTCAATTTCATTACCTCATAATTTCTAAGAATTGTCCTGTTTACTGGGAAAAGACCAGTGAACAGGACTACACACTCAGTAGTTTCTCCATTTGCAAACGACAGAGAAACCACCTATATATTACCACTACCTAACCCTTGATTTTATTTCTTATCTTTATGTAACTAACATGGCCAAGTTCACAGTGTTTATTTTAACTGATCCCCTGAACGGAATGGCTCCATCTGAATTTGTAACCAGATATTCACTTACTGGCTCCAGTCTCCTGGTGCTTCTACCTCCCACGGTCACTTCTGCTCCTTGGGATAAGTCTGCAAGAATTTCTGGCAAACTGAATAAGAGAAACCAAGGAGTAAAAGCATGAATGAGTGAAAAGTTCAGTGGAAGAGGGAGCGTATTTTATCCCAGAAATTCTCTAAGACCTACTTTCATTAGTTCCTTTGGAAATCTTTTCTTCTCTCTTCTCATCTTCCTTTTTTTTTTCCCCTCTCTCTTTTGGCTGGGGCTTATAGGAAAAGTCTACATGGAACGACCTAAACAGGCAAGAGTGAATGACCATAAACCGTAAAGCGAGGAACTTCAGGAAAAAATATTGTCCTAAAGAAAACAGTTCTACAAATAACGTGAGCACAGATCTTTTCTGTAGATTTTACTAGCAAAACCAAACTTCAACCTCAACAACAGAGAAGATATATAACTACTTAATGACCTTTTAAAAGTGCCAAATGTTCAAAGACAGTCGATCTGAAACAAGTACTGATGTGACGGCATGAATGAGCAGAGCCCAGGTATATGGCTTATTAAATCTGATTTTTTACAAATGCAGTATCTACAAGAGCATTATGTGTACAGCATAGGCTTGAGAACATCTTATGATTCCTTTCCCTCTGGTGCTAAGTAAAATTGGTAAGTCACTGTCTAGGGCGATAACACAGTTCTGTTTCTAAGAGAGAGTAAGATAAGAATGCAGAAGACCAGGCGGATGAGTTCATGCTTCTCCTTGTCTTACTGAAGCATTGGCTTACCTTTCTACAGGGAATTCCAGATATCTCAAGAAAAGTAACCAACTGCACACAGACAACAGTTCGGTTCAGACAAGTGAAATGAACTCTTATACAGTCCAGAAAATCCTACCAAGACCACATTGAAATGTATACATTATACATAACCCTTACCTAACATCTCCACATCAAGCAATTTACCTTGATACATGGCAGCAGAAATAGGGCAGCTGATCCCCAAGGCATCCTCAGCCATGAAAGACTGACAGAAATCATGCAGCATTTTCATCCCTAGGCCACCTCTTCTGTACTTTCTCCGGACAAATATAGTATCCAAAGCTGGCAGCAAGTAACATTGACTGGTTGTACTATCACATGGGCTCTCTGAAAGCAGACAGTAAAAAAACCATTCATTTGAAAACAGAACTGGTATTGCTGCACTAACTGCTGTGTGATTCCAGCCACAACTGCTGCCTGCCACCTTCCACAGGCTACAAGGACGACCCCAACTGAAGTGCATTTGCACAGACAGTGTGACAATCGCAGGAGGAAAATTTCTGCCACCAAACTCAGAGAAGCTGCTTAACATGCGCTTAACAGGTCTCACCATAATATTTTCCAGACTCCGATTCTTCATAATCAGACCATGTAGGTACCCAGGCAACATATACAGGAAAGTTTGCTGAAAAGATATAACTAGGCTATACCCAAAGAGCAGCTTAGGTTCAGCCTTACACCACAGAACACAAAAGTCACACCCCTGTAGGAAGAAAAGACGTTAATTAAGGCATTTGGGTAAAAGCCATAAATAACTGAGTCGTGCATTAAGAAAGTGCTGTAAGTGCTCCTTTGTAAGTCACTCGATTTCTATTGAGTGGTAACTTATCATGCACATTCAAGCTTCTAGTTCATCACTTGAACTACTATCAGCATTAAACTACAGTTTTCACTCAGGAGTGGTCGTTGCTAATAAAAACAATTCAGTCACTTGATATCATGGGGACATGACATAATGCTCCACACGCAGACAAAATACAGACTCAAGTATAAGCCTCCAAACTATTAAAACTCAGTTCTCAGTGAAAAGTGTAAAAGAAAAAAGAAATTAGAACCAGGGGATTTATTTTGCAATAATGTATGGTAAACTCAAATGGGAGTCAAGAGAAAGTTGTTTAAGAACAGACATCCAGGGTGCAAAATTTTAATGTTCATCCTAAAAAACTTAGGGTTCTGTTAGCAAGTCATTGTACAACTTCCATACAGTGCAGAACACCACAAAAACAGAATTTCAAACTATCTGACAGGATAAGCATTCAACCCTGAAGTGAATGACCAACGTCAGTTCACCAAATACCTACATATAGGATAAGGTCACCATAGAAACAGCATGCTGACTTATTTTCATTTTTAGAAAATATTTATAAAAGTTTTATGCTGCTCCTCTCTGAGTACATGGCAGTTTAAATAGAAATGGATGTACAAGCTTTTATAACAGAAAAAGATTACACTTTCTTACTTTGTTGCTTAAATTTCATTAAGACCTGCTTGGTTTTCTTTACCACATACTAGTGTGCCACGCAGTCTGGTTTTCAGTGCCTTGAGCATGAAACTTTCATCACTTCACTAAAACCTATTTCACAGCTTCCCAAATCTCCTTATTGAATGGCCATTCCTACATTCCAGTATAAGGCTTCTACTTAATACAGCCATTTTTTTCTTCATCACATCCCTATAGCTATCTCAAACTGAGAACTACGTCTGTTCCTGGAGCTGGTGTCTTGTACCTTTTGCTGATACTTGCCAGGCCTCACTTTGATTACTGTCTTTTCTACTATGCCAATTCAGTACAGCGCACGTGACTACATTTAATTCTAGACCCTGAACTGTCAAGGCTGTAGATCTCCATATAGCAAGAATCCACATCACACGTACTCAGCCATACAAGAGTATATAGCTACAGAACTAATCCGTTCACATCCAGGCTTGGTCTGTCCCTGCTTAATCGAAGTGCACGCTTAACTTCAAACACATGTTCAACCACATTGTTGGAAGAGGATGGTTTGCGGTGCTGTTTATAACTTTTCAATATTTGTAACACATGATGGGTAGTTACTCTTTCTTCATGAGCCAAAAAACTGAGTGTATCTCCAGTCCCATTGTTAGCTGCCAGCCCAACAGAGATGTTGGATCCCAGCAGTGTTGCACCATACGTTCTAAAAAAGGGACAAACTTCTCCTCATGAAGTCAATAGCTTTAAGAATTCCTGCATGTTGCAAGTGTCCTTATAAGTTTATTATTATCTCATGTAGTCTGTCTCCTATAAATCCTGATGAGACTGCTGCGCAGCAATCCCAGGAGCTGAGTGATTTATGTCTGTGCTCCTAATTTTGTGTTGAGAAGACAACAAAAACTGGTAATGTCTAAAGGCACTGTAAATAAAGAAACCATGAAGCCATTCTTCACCTTGTCCCTGGGAAACATATTAGCAGAGTCATAGCCCACAGCTGCAGTGCTATAAAATAAACAAACAAACCAACCTTTGGAACAAAGGCCACTTTGTTTCTAGTTCCCATCCAACAGCAAAGAGGTTCCTGTAAGCTGCTGGTGGCCCAGAGGTGACCACTGGGCTCTCCCACATTTGGTTCAGAGCTGCTGAAACGCACAAACACGCTGAGTTTTGAGGTGAGGGAGGAGACAGGGAAAATCAGGGCGATGGAGATGGAAGTCTTCATACAGTCTGCCCTTTGGAAGCCTTTGATCTGTTTGGTTAGGTCACGAGTGCCAAATGACCAGCTTATGAGCCAGCAAAATGGTAAACAGATATTACAAGGGCAGGAAAGCAGACAGCCATTAGCATTCCCAAAGAGCCACAAACCAGAAAAGAAACAACAATCCAGTCCCCACATCCAACAGACCCAAACAAAACAAGGTTGTGCATACTGACTATTTCCCTGCAGAACAAGTTGGCTTTGGCACACGCATGTTTGGACAGGCCTTCCGCAGGCTGAGCGCTTGTGCAAAGGGTGGGGAGTTATTTCTGCTGAACAGAGCCCAAGGTCAACCCATTGTGTGAGTTTGTATGTGAGAGGGGGAACAAAGGTTCTGGCTTCAATAAAATTAAATTAATTCATGTCTTGACTGGTATGTAGACATTTCATTTTTATTACAGCCAGAACTTTCAGTCTGCCTCAGAAATGCACATTAAAAATATTATTGCTAGAAAACAGAGAGAGACAAAAGCAATTACCCAGCAAGATTCCAGCTAATTGTCTGTCAGGTTAACTTCATTTCTGATTTTATTTTATTTTTTTAAGAAATATATGTAATCAGTGAAAAATAAAAACCTATTTTCTTTTTAGGGATCTATTTCTAGGGAATACCACCTGGGCCACCAAAGTATTAAAAGAAATTTGCAAAGGCTTTTATGAAGGAAGGTGTGAAATGGATTTCAGCTGGGGTAGCCAGTTCCAAAGACCATCCCTAAAGCTCTGGTTAGCAAAAAGCAGAGACTGGGCCAGGGTTGCTTTTCTGCCTCCTTTATTTCAGCTTAGTTTTTGTTGTCAGGTGTTCCCAAAATGTGATTTGTGGAGAATCTCCAAAAAAATGAATGAGAAGCCAACAATGCATTTACTCCTTGTTCAACTGCATGTTTTACAGCCTTTTCAAAGGACCCAATTTTTTTAAGGCTGGTTTGACTCCAGGCAGAGCAAACTCTGTCTTTCTCCACATTTTTACTCCTCAGGTTTGACAAAAGGTACACAGTGAGCTTGGGAAGGGACAAGATTTCCTTCCTTTTTGTACCACAGACAGCTCGGTCCACAACTGGGCAGCTTCTATGTGTTAAAGAAACAGTAACATATAACAAGAAGAAAAAAAGTAGTCTTTTGTTTTTGGGGTTTTTTTACATAAATAAGGAGGTTTGTTCTGATTTATTCTTAAAGGGACTAAGACACTCCTGGCTCACAGCATCCTCCAGCTTTCTTACTGATTTATTTGCATGATGAATCTTCTACATTCTCCTGACATTTATGTGAATGTGGTAACAGTCCATTTTCAGTAATTACTAATCCTCAGTAAATAAAAAAGAAAAATTTTCAGGGAATTACATGGTCTCACAGCACAAAAAAAAAATAGTGTTGGTAACCATGGTCATTAAACTTACATCACTTGACAAAACACATTATTTTTGAGGTTTTCACAAAGATTTGGAGCACACCAAGAAAAAAAAAAAATCCAAAAGAAATTCTTTGAAGAATATAAAACAGATCTCAAACCCAAAGTATCTACCTGAAGGCTTTCTGCAAAGTATTTCAAGTGCTGCAGGTTGCTTTCTGCACAGAAAGGTACAGGGACAGGAGACGGTTATGTCCTGTTGTACCTTTAAGTAGCTACACTCAGTGAGCTCTAACTCCACAGCTGTCTAATATGGAAGTCGCTGACATAGATAAAATTGGAGACATTTATCTTGGCACGTGACAAAGTGTCTTATCAGCCTCATTAGTGGCTTAGTATGTCTCATCAATCTTTAGTATACCCAGCGGTAAACGTTGCGAGCCTCTCATTGGACAGGAATAGGCACATACCAGAGAGGCTGGGGTGATGATCTGTGTAGTCATGAATAAATTTTGTTTCAATAAAGGTGTCTAATGCTCACGAAAAGTGATAGCCTTGAAGAACGAGTCTTGTGTTTATCTACACAACAGGTGCAGGATGGCCAGTGTCAGTAGTTGCCAAATTGTCTCAATACCTTGACTTGCAGTTACGACGTCTGTGAGCAAGGCAGGTGCTCAAGGCCACCTGTCCCTCTGCAGCTGACTGTCAATACAATCTGGTTAAGGACGTTCGTAAGATGGATGGATGTGTGGAACTGGACCAAAATAACCAAGTTCACTTTGTACCGGGCTCCTAGGAACCGGCAAATGGAAATGACTTTACAATATTGCCAAGAGAGTTAACTGGAATCACTAAAAAATGGAAAAATTGGTGTGTGTCATCATGCCAACTAAATCAGTAGCAAAGACAGAAGAGACTCTCTCTTCCTTGGTGATCATTTCTAGGATTCACCCAAATGACCTATATCTGAAATAGCCACGCTCCACAGATCTGTTCTGGCTTATCTGGTTCCACTGAAGCATGGTTTTTATTGTACTGTAGATAATTCGCAGATGAGAAATAGAGTTGAATACAAGATCAGTGTGAAAGTCCCAATTACCTAGTGAAGAAAATAAAACTATAAAGAATGGTCAGGTAATTGCACAATATGGAAATAAAGGGAACCAGAATCACATGGTGGGCGTAGAGAAAAATAATTTCTTCCTATGACCAGAAGCTGTAACAGAGGTCCAGCACAATATGAAGTCCTGTACTTAAAGCTGCTCCTACTAAATGTTCTGACCAGGACAGTAAAGGAAAAAGAACTTCCATTATGATTAAAAAAAAGTTTTAAAAAAAGTAAAGCAACCATGTGAATGACAACTTCTAAGAGAAGGTATTTATTTTAGTCTGTTTTGGGCTTAATAAATCCATGGCTCTTCTAGAAAGCAGTGAGAATAAGATAAGCTAGAACACGGCTGGTACGAAATTGAAACCAAACAAGTTCAGAAAGAGGAATTATTTTCTAAATACATACAGCAAATAGCAAAAAGTGACACAAACAACAAGTTTCAAGCTTCCCGAAAAGGCTTTGGCAAAAGACTGCAGTGATTTGTGACACAGGCCAAAAACTAACAAATATAGCTGCCCAGAGAAAAAAAAACACTGGCAACAAAAGACAGATGCTGACAAAGCTGGACTTGAAGAATTTGTGTTTTATGTGGACCTGGTTTAAAACCAAACTGTGACTCTCAACTTACTCAGAAACAGTTTCAACTTGGCTAATACTCCACCCATAACAGACTACTGTGCAAATTCATTTTACTGAAGCATGAATCATTACAGCCCATAGAAGCGTTTCTTTCCAAAAGCTTTGCTCAGAAATATTTATGGACTTAAAAGAAAATGTATTTTGGCAATTGAAGTGTTTGCCAATTACAAACAAGTTCATCAGCGTACTGACAGATATGTACAAGATCCCTCTACCACAGGCTGAGACACAATCCATCATTGATGGCACAGCAGCCCTGTACCAGCACTGGGGTGTACAAGCCACAGCTCAGTGTGAATAAGGATTTTGCACATCTCAAGGCAGCAGAAGTGCAGAATACATGTTTTTTTCCTGCTTGCCTTTGGGACTGTGTCAGAGAAGGCACCTTCAGCGCATCCTCCGGACTCCAATGCAATCCACTGTGCAACTCCCAGGCTGTTTCTTATTCTCCTCTTTTCGATAGACGGCTACTGATTGCTGACTTGAACTACACATTTACCTCCAAAGATACCAATTTCTCTATGTTTAAGCTGCTGGTATCAAGATGACACCCATGAATCTTAAACACAGACTGGTAACCAGTTCCTAAACAGGGGTATGTGCTCAATTGTATACCTGGAGTTATTCTAATAAAGCCATTTCTGCTCTAGACTGGTTACTAGCAATGTATCTACATTAATCAAAACTCTCTGTTTAATAGAAGACCTTCACTAAAGCTCATACTGGTGCAAGTATCCCTGAAGAATAAAATATATTGTCCCTTTTCCATGCTAGTTAATCAATTAATGATGAAATCACTTAATTGTCGTCCTTTAAACTGTATCACAACCGGACAAAGTATTCCAGGTCCCATATACACCTCCCTCTACACAACGCAGCCACTTCTCCACGTGCACGCCAGGGTATATATTGCCACTTCTCACCATCCACTGCTCCTGACACGCTGGTTTTCCAATGTGAACTGTTCTCCTTTCCTCAGATCACGTTCTCCCCAGGATGTTGCCCTTCATTCTGTGGGCAGGCCCCACATTCTTTGTTCCTAGATGTACGACCTTCTACTTGGCTGCATTAAAGTGCAGTTTATTGGAATAAACCAGTATCTCAGCTCATTCAGTGTAAGTGAAAATAGAGTTTGGAGCCATCATGTTTAAATGAAAGTAATATGGACGGCTTCCAAATTCTGGGAAGGTTTGTTCCCCAGATTCATTCTGCAAGAGATTTGATATAAAAATGTAAATGAGAGCCAGGATTATTTCCACTGAAAGTTAAACAAAAGGATTACATTTCTAGCTATTAGGAACCAATGGATATGTCTCTCTAAAATGACCTTACCTTTCATCTTGATCAAGAAATAGGCAACGGCCTTGCCATTTCTCCACAGTATCTTGGCACACTCGGTGGCAGAATGAGGTAGAAGGAATGCATCATCAGCTGAACTCCCTTCCAGTGTTCCAAAAATAACAAAGAGGACAACCCTTTTTTCAAATTCTGGACCTCAGAGAACAAACAAAAACAGAGCAAAGAATAATGAAGCAGAGAATAGTATTTTGCTTTTCATAAAAGGCTTCAAAATTAAAAGGGGTTGGGAAGGAGGAGGTCCAGGAACATGTACACCTAATTTGAGGAAAATAACTCATGAATTGGTTCAGACAGAATAACAAAAACAGTTTTTCTCAGTGTTCCACCCTCTATCCAGAAGGCATAGAATAATTTAGTTACAATTTGTAAAGCCTGACATATCTCCTGTTGTCACAAGGAGGAATTCTAAAGCAGCTGGAAAAAACGGGTCTTGATTGCAGTCCTAGTGAACAATCACAGAACTAGAAACAGGATCAAGGCATCTAATCCTTCCCAAAAGCGAAATAAAGATGGGATTCCCTGTGTTATCCTGGTCACCCCTCCCCTGCTGCAAAGAACTTGACTGGGCCAGGACCTTACTCAGGTGGACACTACAAAAAACAGAGAACAACTACAGTCTTACAATGTAGGTGTAACACGAACAATTAGTTTTTATGCTGTGCTGCTCAGCAGCCAATCAACTGGAGAGGAAGATGGAGGAATATAAAGGAACAAGATCATACTGGTCACCAAGGTAGAAAGTGGTGCCAACAAGCTTTATATGAATTATGAAAAAGAAAATAAGAGTTTCCACAAATGATAGCAAAGTGCCTCTCAGCAAGAAGGGGTGAGATTTCTCTTTTCAGATTTTTTTCATTCTCTGTTGATCTGCTGTAGCAGATGTCTGAAAGCCTGAAAAGTCTGTGTTTCTGCCTCAAGTTCTATCTTGCAAGGATTTGTATCTCAAAATCCCTCCAGTTCAGTTACCCACAAAAAGCCTCTTTAGTACTCTGAATAACTGAACTCTATGTATGGCAGATATTAGTGAAAGATGATAGAGGACCAGAACCATTATGACCAAAGCTGGACACAGAGGGTTGCGTAGGACATGGAACTGACTTAACAGCAATACAAAGCTCACATGTGGTAGGTATCTGACTTCTTTGATGAAAAGAAGGCAATATGCTACCCAAATCTCTCAAATTACGAAGAAGTAGTTGTAGCCTACTAAGATAGTTTATTTGGAAAAAGAATTACAGATACAGAACCTATTAAGTAACAACAGTTTCATAAAATGAACACAATATAAACATTATCTAAGGAAAAAAAGAATCATAACTAGCTAGAGATTACATTGCTCCTGAGGGCAGTAACACCTCCCATGAGACAGTCGGTCAAGCAACACTAATGTGAAGAGTTATTGCTAATGCAGTAATTTAGTTTATCTGATTATTCCTTTAGTTGGCAGTGAGGGTAAAGTAGAAACAAACACTTAATAAATCCCACAGATGAATCATAAACTGCATGCAGAAAATTGTTTTGAGAGGGTTAATGTGCATGTCACTGTGCAATGGGAGACATGTGAAGTACTTGGTGAGCCACGCAGCCCAGATCCCACAGGTTATAAATCACGAGCTACAGGACACCAGAGATAATTCCATAGGATTGTTCTGGCTGGGAACTTCCAGGGTAAAGGTGACTGTTGAAAATAGCATCCTTACTGAAATTCGCCCATCCCTAGAAGGATCAGCCATCTTTACTACATCTTCAACAGGCCACCAACACTAGTTCACATAAACTGCCAAAACTACAAAAAGAAAATAACAGAGGAACACAATTCCTGCAAGTAAACACAAAAGTGGTTCTGAACCTTTCCACAAGCAGCCTCAGATCTGTTTCTCCCTCCAGCTGTCTCCAGTTTGATCTGCTCTGAGACAGCAAAACAACAATTGCATTTCAATTTCACCTTCATGTCCCTTGATATCCAATTTTCAGTACTGCATGAGGCATCAAGTGAAGGTAATTTTTCTCTGGAATTGATGTGACTTTGTTGTGACAAGCTGTGTGCCATATGAATAAAGTACTTCCTGCACAATATCTGTTCAGTAAGTTTTAGTTTTATTTGGGACAGAGAGAGCTACCTAGCTAAAGGTTTCTTTCATACTTTCCCCTGCCTACATACATATATATGCACATATTTGTACCCATGCAAGTCAAACACAAAAGTTTTCATATCAGTTTTATCAAACAGTTTTTCAGCTGCCTATGGGATTTGATTTCACTATATCTATACCTTTGGAAAACAGACTCCTAAATCTCTGCATGGACAGGTATTTGCAGAAGTTCAAATGCATGCAGAGAGGTTTCTACCAATGAAGGGCAGATATATGCACACAAAGATACACTTTACCTCACACAGTTGCTACGCAGAACTTACACCCCACTTCTTCCCATCCTTCTTGAATTTTTCACATAGCAGAAATAGGTATTTAAACCCTACTAGTACACGTTTATCTACAGAACCAACTGACTGCCATTAGTCTGACGAGAAAGACTGAAGCAGCAACAGTGACACTGGAATTGCTCCCAAGCAAGTGCAGAAGTAAAAGTTTTAACATGTGGTCATTTCAAAGGATACAGAATAGATTTGAAGGGGTTTGATTAGGTTTTAGAATAAAGCCAGAAACTTCATCATTTATGACAACCAATACATCAAGCAGCAAGCATTTCAGAAAAAAGAACTTCTACTATGCATATAGCAGTAACATCCACCTAAAGAAAGTACATGGCCACAACTTCAGGAGTGCTCAAGAACATCAATATCTTTACTATCTTTGAATAAAGTAGATAGCGTACACAGTTTTAGACAAAAAGATAAAATATCATATAGGAAGTATGTTGCAAAGAATAGCATGGAGTTCCCGCCTCTTGACTCCTCGTCGAACACACTGCCCACTCGTTTTCTGTGCTACCCAGCCTGGGACAAACAAGAAAGTTGAAAATCATCTACCAGTTATAGACAAATTTACACACAAGGAAGTCAAATGGCTCTACCAGGATTCATCATTTACCTGTTCTAGCCTCAGGTTACACAAATGTCACTGATGCACTCAGGTTGGTTTCCCTTTTTGCTTAAGCCTCTACCAGCTCTCACTGGCTTTAAGGCTGGAGATTCCACTTAGCTAACTTACATTTCAAATAAATTATTAAAGCATGTGCCAAAAAGCATTACACTTTCTGGGTTAACAATGAGGCAAGTATTGCACGCAAAGGCAGATGCCAGTTTATAGCACCAGATTCGATTCATTAACTATTATGCACTTACTTGCATGGGAGTTTCATACTCTTTCTGTGATGGATTCAATCTGTTCCCTCAATCCCTTCACTCTTCTTTCAAACGCAGCAGCCGCTGCTCCATTACACATCCATGAAACACGCGGTTGCAAAGGGCGCTCAGTCAGGCAAAGGGAACATAAGAGGTCGAATTCTGACTTTAACGAGAGCTGCACAGAGGTCTCGCACATAGCTCAGACACGTACAAGACTCATAGCAAAGGTCAGAAAAGTTTTAAGAAGCTTTGAGGAAAATAAGAATATGCATAACCATGTTCTAAGGAGCTACTTTTATACAACATTTACTGTGCTGTTCAATAATTAAAATGTGTAGAAAGGAACACTAGTTGACATAGCAACTGTCACATCGCATTACTTGAGCAACCTTATCTATATGGATGCTTTCCTTGGAGGAAAAACATTTCTCCAGATTTCACACGAACATATGTACTTTGCTTTTTGTTATCATTTTTCAAGTCAACATCTGGTCTGCAGTTAAATCCAACCATGCTTCCCCATATTCTCATTTTCATTTTATAATAAACTTTGAGGAACACTATTTCAAATCCAAATACGTTTTGTGAGACCACATGTTCCTTCACTCTCCTTTCCCAGCCTTGTTCTTTCCAAGACATTCAGCTATGTTCACCTGATCATAAGAGATCAAGTTTTTGCCAACAGTAAGTTGCACACATCGCATGCACCCTGTGAATCATGATGCACATGATTACAATGATCTTGCAACTGCAAGACTTAATGTGCTTGATCTTGCAATTGCAAGAGTAGATGAAGTGGATTAATTCCAATACATTTCAGTTCACGATTAAGGGAGTACACACACACTCAGCTGGGTGGCTTGTCCTGTAGGCACTCACTTGCTGAACCTCAGTACTTTGATCACTTGCAGTCAGACAAACATATTCAGAGTGTTGCAAGGAATCGAGAGTTTGTGAAGCACGCGATTCCATACCATTGTGGGTATTCAGAATACAGTACTGAAAAACACTGAAGCAAATTTTAGGCACTAAGCATAATGCAACTGCAATTATGAAATGTCTCCTTTTGCTAGGCAAACATGGATTCCTTCCCAAACCAGGTCTGGATTATATTTTTATTTTCTAGGCTATACTGGCCAAATGTTCGCACACTGGTGTGCAGCTATTTGAATGAAATGTGCACATCAGGAGTCTACACACAGAGTAAAGAAGAAAAATTAAAGCAACGTCTGGCATGGTACTTCTTTTTCCTGAGCCTTCATCTGAATTGCTGTAAAGCATCCCTCAGTCACAGATGAAATTAAAGGCAATATACGAGAGATGTAATTTGAGTTTGTTTAATGGAACAGGCTGTCCAGGGCAGTGGTGGAGTCACCATCCCTGGAGGTGTTTAAAAGGCATTTAGACAAGGTTCTCAGGGACAGTTTAGTGCTAGAGTTAGGTTATGGTTGTTCTCGATGATCCTGAAGGATCCAACTGTAATGATTCTACTGTTCTAATCTATAAAAATGTACCAGTTCTTCACCTGAGGTAAAATGCTCTTTACCTTTATTCTGGCGGTATTTCAGATTGACAGCACACTTACAGAGGCTGCTTCTGCCAGGTTTCCACCTTGGAAGGAGAATGGTAAATTAACCCAACAAGCAGTCCCATCCAAATGAGCCTAGATCAGCTCTGCTAATGGAGTAAGCTCAGAGATCCTGCATTAAACTGTGTTCTGCAATGCTGACTTACAATAGCTGTGTCTCCCAGTTCCCTATCTTTAAAATGGAATAAGAGTTTTTCTTTTTCTCTCCTAAGAGTCATATCAAAATAAATACATCAAAGTTTGGGAGGCATGCAGATGCTGCAGCAGTGGCAGCCATTCAAGTATCTAAGATAGATACCTTTCCTGCAACCAATTACACTTCTACAGTCTGAGTTTTACTCAGTGATATGTTGCAAATATCTTGTGATAAATGTCCCATAGCATCTAACAGTTATTGTAAATTATTACACACAGCATACAGAAAATGCCAAAATAGGGTATGTTTATTTAGTTTTATGAAGATGTTAATCACCCATGCCATGCTCGGTAAGCCCTTACAACACAATTTACATGCTCGTAAAAATATCTGTACAGATATACTAACAGAACAGAACACTCAGTCCATCAAAAATAGATTAAAAATGCTCCCAACCAAGACCAAGTCCTATAGAAAAGCTAACATATTCATTTTCTCTTTGAAATATGCAGGTCATTTCAGACCACGAGCTACACATCACTTCTGGACAACCCATCTGATCAAGATGATCAGACATAAATTTCGCTGTTGGAATCAATCCCTCTTTAACCCATGTTCAAGAATTAAACGCCATCAAACTTCAAAGCTCTTCACAGGCAAACTTGTATCTAGGCTGCTAAATTCGTTTTTTCCAGAGCCTAATTTTGAATTACTACAATGTCAAACATAAATTATTACATTGACATAAATGATTAGATAGATGATATTTTCCTTGTGAACTGTGGGAAAATAAGTCTATTACAGTGGATAGTATTTCATAAGTATTATATACATCATTTTATCTATGCAATACTTAGCCATTATAGCTGTAAACACACATGAAGCTGAAAAAGGAAATCCCATCACATATGAATGTAAAATACACAAGGTATATAGCTTCCTCATTGGGATTAAGGTACAGCCCAGGTGTGTGGTCCAAAGCACAGTACGTGAGGACAACCAGGAAATTTGCTTCTAAGAGCAGTCCTGGTGTGAAGTAAAACTAAAACGCAGCACATGAGAGAGAGAAGAGATCAGCTACAGCAAGACCCTTTGCCTCTCCCACCTGGATGAAACTTAAATTCACAAGCAAAGCGTAAAGCTCAAGAGAGGAAAAAAAATATAATGCAACCTCTTCGATGTTTTAACTTTCTGCCCATGTCCTTAAGAAACAATGTCTGAGTTAATAAATATTGCTTTTCTCTGAAGGAATTGGTTTTGAAACAATTTGATATGTTCACTGGTCAGAACAAAAGGTCATATAGGTAAGCAATCCAGATGGACTTGCCACATTAACACAGTCTGCTGACAATTCCAAATCTGCTGAACTGTGGGAAAAATATTTGGACAAACTACTTCGAAGGTATATACCCATATGTATGCACACATATATACACACACCCCAGCTGACTTTAGAGAACTAAAACTTATCAAAACTCATCTAAAGAAAAAAAAAAATCACATCAGTCAAATCTGATGTGTGTAGAAGGGCTGGCCACATGTTTATAAGCATAAAAATCCAGAAACAACTTCCAGTAAAATCCTTTATATCACACTTTCAAAAGGAAATACTAAAAGCCGGATGATGTAGGCCTCACTTAAATAACTAGACTTACTGACCTCTGTGAGACTATTTCTCTGACTATGGGCTGGTGACTCAATCTGAAGATTTGCAAGGGGGTCACTGTAGTCAGTCTGTCTGCTGTTTATAATATATTAAGGTGTTTATTCTGCTAGGTTTAAGCTTTTAATGTAGATAGCTATCATATAATTTAGGCTCTAATATGGACTTGTTTGACTTGTTCCTGTGGGAAACCATTTTTTACTTGTGTATATGTATCTCATTAATACTTGTTCCTAATACTATTAGCTCTTCTAACTGAAGAGTTGTGCTAAATGCCCTGCTTGCACCTGCGTTTAATTAATAATTCTTTATTTTTGCATGGTAGTTGTTACAGATCCCACATGTGCTGCCTAAGCTACTGTAATGCTGTTTTCAACTACATTGCCTTGAAAACGAGTCAGCAGGTACGCACAACTGTGTAGATGCTTCTCTCCTTTATTATCACACCAGTGCCTATCTCTCTTCAGAAAAATGTTAATGGAATATATAATGTCAGGAAAGTAATTCTAGACCAATAGTTTTAGAGGGACTGGAAAGTCTTGTAACCACACTTGTAACTTGGAAAGGTCTCTTACCTTCAACTATGTGAATTACAACCCACTAGCGAACATCCCGTTGAAAGTGTATGTAAAAGGAGCCGGAAAACTTTGCAGAATTCACCTCTAGCCACAGATAATTTTAAGCTGCTTTTTGTTCTTATGAAAAAATCTATTGGTTACAAGGTTTGGACTGAACAATGACCACTAATAGTACCTGTTCCAGGAGCTTAAGACCATTAGCCGCCACAATTTAGAACTGAACATAGAGTGATAAACTCCTTTGCCTTGCCTTTTTTGTATCATTAAGAATATTGGCTATAAGAATATTGGCTATCGGGCATAATATACAGCTGATACTTAAAAAAAAAAAAAATCTATGTTTTCAATCACAGATATAATTAGTTTGCTGCCACATTTGGAAGCTGACAGTTTAAGAGGCTTCATGTGTTCTGCATTCCCTTCGCCAAGTGACACAGTAAGGCAGTGCATAGGTTCATGTCTTTGTTGTAAATGTTCCAAAGGTTTTATAGCCAGTTGCTTCACAACAGCTCCAAACATCCTCATTTAAACTAGGTAGGTCGTAACCTGTGCTTTTGGCACTATGCAACATGGGGTCAAGTTTCCTGTTAATGACAGTGGTATCAAGACTCATTACTTATTTTATAATTGCATTTTTTCACATTCCATAGTCAAAAACACCTGTCTAAGAGAGTAACTAGGAAGAAATAAGGCTGTGTCTGAAGATACTGTGAGCCCGACAGCAGGAAGATAAAACTTAGATACAATTATCGACCAAACCTTAACAACTTGTTGATACTCCAAGCAGTGATTTATGAAACAAAAACACCAATAAGCACACGCTGACTTCTACTGACTGTAACGCAACCAGAGTGTAACCCTGTTGGGCTGTAACAGGACAACACCAGCACTACCAGCAGTGAGCAAGGCAAAGCTGGTGGAGGTTAAAGAATATCTCAGGAGTGCTGCCAAGTAAACCAGATCTAACTCAATTCCTGAGCACGGGCTCACTCCAAATTTACCCCTCACACACCAGTAATGGAAATAGGAGGCAAGTAAACTTAGGACAGAAGAAGACATCATAAAGCAAAAATAATATGAATAAGAATCAGTAAGATGTAACACAATTTCATATATGTATTGGGTCTTGTTTAAAGATTTCAGTATTCTATCCAATCTATAATGCATTACATTTCACATCGTCTTGAATTAGAAAAATACTACCCCATTGAACAAAGTTAGAAAGAATAACAGATTGACCCGAGGTGATTTGTCAGCTACCAGCAGAGCTATGCACAGATCTTAAAAGCCCTGATTGTTAATCTTCCCTTCAGTCAGTAGCCCACTGACACAAATCCCTGACAGGTAAACTGAACTCATTTCATACTCAAAACAAAACCCCAAATACTTAAATATATAAACCAGCAGGCCATCTTAAAAGTAAAGAAAGTCCAGCTACTCAAATGTCAAGATATTTTGACCAATTCTAACATCTTTATCATTTAGACCAATTAACAGCAACATTTTGCAAGTAGGATTATTTCAGTAGACAAAAACAAAACACACGCAGGAATCTTCAAGTTTAACCTAAAAAACAAACAAGCCTCGTAGCTGTTTGTACTGCAGAGCTCCCAAGGAGTATTTCTTGTATTACATGCACTTAGGTTTTAGTAACACACATTGTACAAGCTTAACACAACAACCTCTCAATCCTGAACTTCAAGACACTGAAATACACAGTTTTCTAATATTATCAGCACATAACGCTAATTTAAGAGAAATCAAGCTACCGAAGTTAGTGAAGAACTTAATGCCAACTTACAATTAGTACATAACCTGACTCTAAACACTGCTACATGTAGACAAATGGTGTTATGAAAGACCAGACACATCAAATAAAAACAAATACAACTTGCACTTCTTACAGCATCGTCCAGCTGGGTACTTGTGGTGTTTTGCAAACAATGAATTAAGCCTCAGGGTACAGGGAGTATCAAAGCATTAGGGTAGCGCCTGGGCAGTTTATCTGTGAGGCACAGGGAGGGTAGATAATTGGCACAAGGTGGTTATGTTGCAGGCAAAGCTAAAATCAAAATGCAGCTCTCAAGCTCTCAGTCTTAGACTAAACTTCTAAATTACGTGACACATAAACACGAAATTACTGTGCTCAAACAGCTCTATATGCATAGAGATGACAATTTCCATATGAATATTGCAAATGCTCTCATGTAAGTTTAGGTACAGGCAAAGAGCATGCATAATTTAGCACACTATGTACTGTACTTTCAAAAATCTGGTCCATTGTGTATGTGTGGGTGTGCCTCTCCCTCTAATTGCACCCATTTGTCAGTTTGCTATGAAACTCAAATCAGTCATGTGATATATTTAATATTTCTTAGTGCATGAAAGGAGTAGTATGAATATGGATTATTCAAGATAACAACTTTAAGTTGAAACCAGTATTCACCAGTTTATGAGTGCCAGAATCCTGAGATCATCTCTGCAAAAACTGGACTCATGGAAAAAAACTGAAAACTGCCTGAAATCTGTATTCAAGAACTTCTCAAAATCTCAGTATGTTCTGCGTATTCAATTGTTCTTTGCGTGCTTCAACTACAACAGCATAGATGTCATTGTGGCACCTGGGAGCATTATTATAGTGAAAAGGCCAGTATTATTTGCAATATTGCTACAATTGTTATTTTGTTTTATAAGGTAATGTGCACTTTCACAGGTGCTAGCAACATCGGTGGGAGCTGATGTTTCTGTGTACAAACGCTGCCAGTGCGCTTCCATCCTGACCTGCAATAATCCTTGCTATTTGTGTACCAAATGCTTGACCAAAGACTATGCCATACGAAAAAGAACTCCCGTGACCCAAGCAAGTGGGCTGACAGCCACTTAACACTTGCTAATTAATTATTCATGGTTGCCAGTCCTGCCACCTGAAACCTGCTTTAAATCAAAGGCACAGAGAAAAAAAAAGCCTGGTAACTGCAGCTATTATTCAAACACCAAAATCCTCATCCTTCAGATTGTAGGTATATAATAGAGATCATTCGCTCAGATGTTCACTGGGGATGGGGGCTTTACACTTAATTTATTTTTAATTACAAAATATCAACATTCTTTGAGCTATTTATTACAGAGTATAAGGAAAAAATATAGCAAGAACATTAGCATTACTTATGACCTTGACTAGCTGTCTGACTGCAGATTAGACTAGACCGGAATTAAATGAATGCAAAGAGAAATGTGTTGCTATGAGACTCAAATCAGTCATGTGATAGATTTAAGGTCTGATGAGAAGCCACAATATCAGGATAGTTCTGAATCAAAAGCCAGAAGTCCACCTTCAGCTGATCTCGCTGTTTAGCTATGGCAGGAATTATTTTAACTTACCCTCCCTTCTAATGGAACAGCAAATGAGCCTCTAAAAGTACAACCAGGCACGAAAGGCTGAGGCAACAACACAGAAGCCCTGAACTGGGGATCTTTGCATTTTCAGGTTTGTTTGTACTTAACCCTACACGGTCCACTAGAGGGCATTAAAAGAGTATTTAAAGGTAGACACATTTCACGGCTCAAAGATGAAGCTGCCCACCTGAAACGGCATTTTTCTAGAAACTACTGCATGTTATTTTACTAAATAGTAGAAAAGCCACCATGTTCCAAATACTTATTTCAACTAATCCTCTTCCTGGTTTGATAGTACAAGAACGGTTAGCCCAGTACACCTTTTACGATCTAGAAAATGCCCAGACTGACAGGTTTACTAGGTTAACTCAAGTCACGATTTTTAATAGGCCTGCTCACGCATCTCCAACACGTTCCCCAGGTGGCTCAGGAATGGACCACAGAGCATTGGCACCTACAGTATTTATGGCATCTGTCAATCACATCTGATCAGAATTGCTTTGGGAGAGCCCATATTCAACATTACACACAGAAGTACTGGAAAGGATGGAAACAAAAGATAAACTATATCACAATACCTCCGTAAACTGCACAGCAGAGGCAGAATACAGAGCTGCACCACAGCTTAAATGTCTCTCAAATTCACTTTTGATGTGGACCTGTAGGAAGGCAGGTCAAGATGCAAAGTTCAGCTCAGTACTTCAAACCCTCACCCACACTCAGAGGGTTTCAGGCTTGTAGCTTAAGCTTATCTCTCCTTTGCAGCATGCAAATAATGCAGAATCTGCTGATCTTAAGAGATTTGTAATCTGGCCACACCAGTTTACCCCTATTCAGAGACAGACTGAGCACAACCAACAAATTAGTTCACAAGTATCTAACTTGCAGTATGAAAAACATCAGCCTACTACCTCTTCTCCTCCAGGGATTGAAAAACCAGCAGGAGTGGACGATGATTTCTTCAGGAGTTTTCCGTAGTATGTTTCAGCATCTATTTGCAGAACCTCTGGAGCTCCTGCTAATGTATCTACCAAGTCAAGGCAACCTGTAGTTAAAATAAAACACAAGATATTTTCCTTTTTTCAAATGAACTAAGAAACATGAGTTTTAAAACCTCGGTTCCCCCAGCAGCTGCTTGGTATAGCTGGGCCGTTACTGTTCACATTTGGTATAATCCTAGTGTAAAATAGCGAGGCTGGTAAAAACCTTTCTATATGTTATTTACCTCTCAACATGCAATTTTACAAAGTAGAACCATGACAGCATCAAATCACATTTGTCTCCTTTCAATTCAAGAAGCACAGTCCCAAATTTCTCCAGGTGTAAGTAAATTGCTTTAAAGCTGGAAGAGCAAAAAAAACTGCTTCAAAACACAGACCGAGTTTTAATACTTTCCAAAAATATAACAGGAAAATAATTCCAAAGCTTCCGCTCTTTCTTGGAAGACTGCCCCTGTATGGGTCAGTCCATGATCTGTTGTATATCATTAGTTTTCTCCTTCTCTTTTTTGGGTAACTTCAACTGGGCACTTTCACAACAATGACATAAAAGCAAAAAAAAATATTAAAATATTTACCGACACAGGAGTTACGATTACCAAAATAGTAACCATCCTCTTTTATGCAACATAACTTGTAATCCACGTGACTCAATGCTGAAGGGCATTCATGTAAGGTATTTGCTAATTGTATGCAAACAAAAATTACATACATCTGTTGCCTAAGTGCAGAGTCCAGCTTGGTGCTCATGAGGAACCCAGCAACCCCTTCCTGATACAACAGACCAGACTCATCGGTGGCTCATCATCAGCTCAAGATAAGGAACACCAGAAGAAATGGTTTAGCAGTCTGAATAGTAAGGTGCCAGTCTCCTACACAGGAAGGAATTATTTCAGTTTAAGGGGCTTTCAATCAACAAGCTACACCTGCAGCTGTAGCTACACTCTTGGAAGGCCCAAACTGAGGGCAAAATCTGCTACAGGTGGAATCTTAGGTTTGAATCCTCCATTTTTAATCATGATTTGCTCTCACATGGCAGCTCCCATGACCCAAGTTTCACTCAAAATAACAGCACTGATAGTAAGTGCAAAGTAAACGGCTGAGACAATGAACAGTTTTACAAGGGCCATTGCAAGAACTGTCTGTATTAAGATTGAGAAACAATGAATCATAAAAGTATCATATTGGAAATGATAGCTTTCCATGTAAAAACAGGAGTATGGGACTTGCTGTACCAGGTCAGACTATTCACCCATGGAGCCACCACCCTCCCTCTGGCAGCAATCAGTATCTGATTCCTCTGCAAAGGGGTAAGAAACTACAACTGATAATTCACCACCACCCAGCACTGCTTAAAATGCTTTAAACATTATTTCCCTGCCCTTTGCCGGCAATCAGCATACATCCTGAGGCTGGAGAGCAAAGCTGTGTACTCAGAATGTTGAACAGAATATGTTCTGTAAATGGTTTTCATAGTATGAGTGTATGTAACAAAATGGGAGAGAAAACAGCATTGCAACATTGGCAAGTTGAGTCACATTATAAAATCCCAGCCAGTAGTGAGCAGCAGCAGTTTTCTCCAGCAGCAGCCTGGCCCAGCGTACCGTGTGACACCACCGAGCAAAGAAGCCATATAAGGGAAAGAAGAAATTAAAGATGGTTATTAAAAACTTCAGTAATTTACTGAATTAAATTTACCAGTAAATTAATTCTTTGCAAAAGAGCAGCATGTAAGGTTGAAGTTTAGCATAAAGAAAACTAATGGCCATGCTAATCAACACTATTCACGAGATGCTGCTCATCAGGCTGTATCCTGCCATTGTTAAACCAAAGAAACTTAATAACCACAATCTTGCTTTCTCCTCACTGAACAAAACAACAAGTACCTTCAAAGTTACACTAACGTTCTAGTATATAATATGCTCGTTTTCTAAAGTAACAGTGACCATTTGAAGGATGAAATAATGTCACATATTAAATAAGGAGGCATTAGAGAAAACTTCTAATCAACTTTCTATTAATACAGATTTCCATGGAAGTAATTTTTGTTCTCTAAAAAAACCCTCCTTTGGACTTCTAGTTAACTTGTCTTTCCTGTGTAATACTCTGAAAACCCCCAAGTGAGTCAGGAGCACTCGAAGGAGAAATACAAAATTTCTTCTTGAAGAAAACAAATCTGTTCCAGTTTCTATAGATAGGGGGGGGAAAAGGGGTAGATCGAGAATGAGGTTCCTCTAGTGACACTATGGAGCAGAAGTCTAACCTCAGATACCCTGGAGTGTCCTCCAGAAGTCAGTTTTGCTAAACCCGGCTTTTGTGAACATCCCCCCAAAACTTGCACACACATGCACATACTAGTAACACTGCTCAGCTGCCATAGGCAGGAGAAAAATCAGCAGCGTTTGTTATATTTTTATTTTTTACAATAACTAATATGTTTCCCAGTTTTCCACAGTACAAAGTGAAGAAAATATATTCGCCCTCCTGTATATGTCCCTTTTATGCTTCTTTGTATACAGTAAAAAACAAAACAAACAACCCGCAAAAACCTAACTGTAACTATTGTTATTAGGCATTTGACTACAACAATAATTATTGCTGGCTAACGGGATGTTATAAATGTTCCAAAATCAATTGCAAAACTATTTGTTAACTTTGCTTTAAAAGAAAAGCAGCGCAATTCTCCTGTGAGTGCTTCAGTCTGAGGCCCCTATCAGCATCTTGAGACAGAAAAAACACCAAGTTCCAAGGACAGTCTTTTAACTTAATTTGAATTACAGGATTTCATTCGGATTTGATCTTACCTAGCAGCAGCAAACAGCACGTTGTGGCAGCCAATTTGCTCCACGCCCAGCGAGTTCTTTAAAATGGGCGATGTGCACAAAGGGTTACTGACCATCCGGGGGAGGAGAGGGAGAGCAGAGGGGTGAGTCATAAAAAGGGGGCCCCTTGCTGCAGCCACAGAGGAGGGACCATAAACCATAAGGAGGGTGAATTCAGAACGGGAGGCCTCCCGCGCCAGAGGGATTCCTGACATTCGCTGCCATCTCCAGTAGCCAAAGCTGGTAAACAAGGTCAAGACACCACCTGGGCGGATTCTACGGCAGCAGCGACAGGGAAGGGTTTACAGACAGGTACCGGACTTTGTCTTTTACAGGTCAATGGCATTCAGGGCCAAGGAGGAGGACGTGGATACTATTCCACTGAAAAAAAAAGTCTCATCTAGAGATAAATAAATGAGAAATGTGAATGGGCATATTTCCATTTCGAGCATAAGATGGGATTTTAAAGCAAAAAACTAACACTGCTTCTGTTTCTCCTCTCTTTTGTTTCCATGGAGCAGTCTGGGCCACATTCTCAAGCGAGGATTTGTAAGCACATCTCTCACTCTAGTGATATGTCATCAATTTGCACTAAGAATCTGATTTTTAAAGTGAAAAGCTACAGCTAAAACCAGCTGTACAGACAAGCAGGCCCTGCCCAGATAACTCAGTCATCTTTGTGAGATGCTACCCTCCAGTACCCATAGGTAGCTCAGCCTAAAAATCGCACAACTCTGACAATAAGGCATAAACCAAGGCCCCTGTTTCAGTCTTGGTCCCTTAATTCAGCTTTTTCTAAACCCACTGCTATTCCACCCCGATTTCTCACGAATATAGAGCTGAATTTTACGGTGGTTTTGTGAAGTGGACAAATATCTTTCTTGAGAAGTAGAAGTCAGACAAAGTTCACTTCAGTTATGATCCAAAATGATCAATATGTGGGAATCCAGATAAAGCTGATAAACATGCTTGTGTTCTGCATCAGGCAGACAAATAACAAATGCAATCACAAAACTGAAGACAATATTCTACCTTCAACTAGAAATTAATTTTTGTAGATTAGAGATAGACCCCCATCATTACAGATTCAGCAAGAATTTCATTCTATTAGCTAAAGTAAGCAGGAAATATTTTTCCAGGGGCAAAAGAATTTATTCTCAATACAACAGAAAACACATGGCGCACACACTTGTATGTGAAATTCCACAAGTGAAACTACAGACGGCTGTAACGCCCGAAGGTAAATTACATACTTCAGTCTAATCAGATATTCTGAAAATGCTTTTTCGTGATCCTTCTATATCCTCTGCAGCTAAACGCTGTGCCATAACAGAAATAATTTAATGGGAATATACATAACCACAGACTTGTCTTATTAATATAATACTACAGCAATTCAAATCACTATTATATTCTTCAAGATCTTTTTCACTAGACTAGTCATTTATTAGTTTTCGTATTTTGCCATTATCTAATAAATCAGTTATAACTTGGGACAATCAACTCTGTTTCTGTAATTTTAAATACTCATTTAAGTTTCAAATTGGTATTCATTGCCAACATACTTAAGTCTTTTTTGAGCACGATCCCAATACACAATCTAATAAACAAGAGATTTGCTTTAATTTTGAAGAATTTTCTATTCCTGCATTCATATGTATCTTATTAATGCTGTTTCCTTAAGCCAACAAGCTGCTGATGCACTTTTTTCAGACTAGACACACCACTGGGTTGATTAAGATGCATTAAGGTATTGCTGGTACTCCCAGGGAAGACTTACTTGTTGAAAAGCCCATTTCAGAAATCTGTAAGGGAATTTAGAATGCAGCCAGACTGTAAAGGAAAATACATCAACCTCACTACAGATGAAGCATGAAAAGTGTTACATCTGAAGTGAATTAATCATTTATCCTACAACTACTTTTTCGTGTTCTACAAACACAGAGAATGATACCACACATATCCATTTAGGAATTGTATGTTTACAGAAGAGCCATCAGTCACCACAGGATTTGTATCTGGACTGTGCATCTTTGTACATTTGTACAAAAAATATGTGTGAGTTCTAGTGGTGCAGAAACAAGATAGATAAAAAGAACCTAATATTTCTTAATTTCAAGTGTCATTATTATTTATTCGGTTTTGCCATTTCTAATGTTTGCAATAGCAGTACTGGTTTCATTTACTGGCTTTACTGTTGGCTTTATTTTCATGCCAATATATTTCACAATAAAGAAAAAACTTCAGCAGATTCTAAGTGTTTCTGACACTATTATGAGGGGGCTTTCTTGTCCAAGAAGTATTTTCCATTTTTTTTTAAATCAGAAAACACTTTGCAATATGAAACAAACATAATGTGCAGCAACACAAAAAGACTGTCTATCATGTCAATACTTAGGAGGGAATCTTCTTGTAATTAAACCAGGCAACTGAGACCAGAACTCCTAAGATTTATTCTTAACATAGGTGTGTTTTGTGACCCCCCACAAATCACTTCATCTTCTGTCTCTTATCAGTTAAGTGCATGTCTTATCTACCGCTTCAAAAGCATCTGACGTTTTCCTTATCGGTCCCTCTGAAGTCACAACATAAAAAGACTAAGAATTCATATAACATAAATTGTTCTCTCTTCTCCTGTAGACTGCCACTGCCCCAATATGCGCCTGGTACCTAAGGATAATTTTTTTGCCCTTCTAAATTGTGCATGACAACATGTGGTGGCAATGGAGTTCGTGGGCAAACGCCGGGGTACGATACCTGTCCAACGCGGCAAGACAGCTCTTAACCATGTGCTGTACAGCATGAAGGAAAACAAAGTTCTTCTCCACTGCATTGCTTTTCACCATTACTAACAGAGCAATCAGTTTTGGAACATAAAGGATGACAAAAAAATGCACTGGTGTTAACAGGTTTCTATGTTTCAGTACAAAAATGCCATTTATATATTAATTATCTATTCACAATTCAAATGGCAAGAAAGACTTCAGAAGACAAGAAGTTTCTCTCTGTAAAAACTTTTCTGCCATGGAATCAATAAATGAAGGCAGAAAGGAAATAAATAATCCTAATCCCATTGCCAATTAAGATACCAAACAGATTAAATAGATGAGTTCAGCTGTAGCTATACATGTCATTACTGCAAATTCTCTCACTCGGATGGAGGGCAGACCAAACGTTAGGCATCCCAAATGCAGGATGCTATCGCAATACCCATCCCATTCCCACTATCACATTTTACTACTGATTTCAGAAAAGGGAAGGAAAAAAGCTTTAAGTACACACATCTATTTAGCAGAACATAGGTGAGCAAAGGCAGAGACTAGACAAGGCTAACTTTGAAAAATGACAAACACCTTTAATTTCTACTCACTTTAATGAGCTCTGAAGGCCCTCAGAACCTTGTACGACTGGGTCTATATGTCATGTGTTATTTTCCAAAACTTAAAAGTAATCTGCAATTTATGAAATAGAAAAAAAACAGGCAAAGGGATTTAAAAATGCATTTAATTACTTAGCTCTTTTTGGAAAAACACTTAGATGAAACCACATTACTTAAAATGTCTTCAAATCTAGAAAAGCAAGTGCATATTGAAAGGATCCCATACTGGCATTTATCACCTCTAACGTCAGCACAACCAAATTGAAAGTTCCAGCAAACAGGTTCCACCTCTGTTTTTCCTACAATGCATCTTTAGCAGTGTTACACTTACAAAAATAAAGCCACACCAAACTCACAGATAAATAAAAATACATCTGTGTAAACACGCTATCCCTGTCCTATTACACATAGAATGCACATCTGGACTGGCATGTTTCACACAAAGTTCTAACCTAATGTAATTGAAAAAAGCTGAGGTATTATGGCTCAAACCCAGACTTCATCAATAACAACTGGAATCATGCTGTTAAACCATGGAAGTGCTACCAGCTGTAACTATGACATATCAGGAATTCATACTTCTGCACATTTAACTCTCTTTTTCACAGAGCTTAGATGTAAAAAAGAAGGAGGGCGCTTACAGAATAACTCGGAGAAGATATAGTCCCGAAGAAAAGGGACATTCAGGATTGTAATCATTTGAGGCTTTAAGATCCGTGTTCACATCGGGTTTTCCTCATGGAAATTATATTGATTCAGTGGGCCTACTGCTAATACCTCTGAACCTGTGAACATCAGAACTCAGTTCCTAATATTTATTGTTTTCCATACAACCACGAAATGGGCAGAAACGTTCCTGGAAAATAATAACTTCAACTACTAAAGGCAGTGGTATGGATTTTCTTGCATAAATAAGGAAAAAAAAAAATCTAGATTTGTCAACTCAATTATTTGTCTATCTCCTAAACAAAATAAAATATAAAAGAAAAATATACAAGTGTTCGATAATTACTATGTCCATATCAGGGGCTTTTTCCAGCACAGCAATGTCAGTGGTACATCTCACTTCATCGCACCCACAGCCAAAATATCTATGCCAGCATAAATTCACAATCCAGGCCTGACCTCAAATTAGAGCCTGACTCTCAAAATCTAAGCAGAGAAGAAATGGGCGACCCTAAATGACACTGAAGTATTTTCATTATTCAAAAAGGCTGGTTTGAAAGGAAAATAACAGAAAAGATTCTGTGAACAACAGCAGAGCTTTTATGAATCACGAGTTCAAATGTAGATAGCTTTTATTCAATCCTCTACAACAATAGAAAGAGTGATGCATTGGGCAAAAGTCATCCCGTAACTTAAGGAAAAAGAGGAAGACAATATCTCCCATTGTGATACACAAGGAATAGTGGAATGGCAGGAAATGACAACTGAGTTTGGCAAATGGTCTTGCATGAACATGATTTCATCCCGTGGGGAAAGGCCAGCCAGACTGCCAGTTAGGACAGCTTCAGAAAGCAGACATATTTTAAGATCAATGAGCATTTAAAATTATTACTGTCGCAACCTGGCACCAGGGCTGGGGTTTAAGTACCGCATTAAATACATTTTCCTATTACTACCATCACTCAAAGCAGGTGTGGGGAACATAAGGCCACACTACACACGGCCCTTATCTTCATGTCACACAAACTATGTGTAGCATACCAAGAGTACCTGAAAGCTCTGGCTTGCTGTCAGAAAGGACAATGTTCCTCAAATAAATGATGTGACGATAAAAATACGAGACACTTGTCTAGATTTTCAGGGATACCAGTTTCAGAGACCACAGAATTCAAGTTGCAAATGCTTTACATCGGACGAGTCTACTGCTCCCACCAGTAGAGTGCATAAGTCTGCCTAAGAAAGCCCAGCAGCCTTTCCCCAAATTACTTGCAAGGAGCAATTTGTACACCCAGACTAATCTCAAAATAAAGCAATTAATTTGAGAAAAAGAAGGAAAGAAACCAAAAAAATCCCCTCCCCCAGCAATTTCCACTATGCTAAATTCATTATGTGGCTGCAAATTAATACATCACCTGCACTAGCTATGACAAGCCTCTTAGCCTGTCTCAGAACTTGCTTTCATAAACAGCTGCAAGTAGTGGAAGAAATATGTAAACATCTCTCTTGTTTCTCTGTGCCATTGTGTCAGCTATTCTACATGCCTTTGAAGGTGCTCCAAAATCAGCATGGCTCTACTTTTCCCTTTTTCTCCTTTTGGGAGGAGAAAGCAGCAGAGAAGGAAGGACAGGCTGGCAACAGAGGGCTGACTGTGCTTGCTGTGCCCTTGACAGTAAGGATGAGATTGTTTAAATTCAGTTTACACAGGCTCTTCTGTAAGGACAAAAGAAACCACTGCTGGTGGTTAAAAATGCAAAAGGTTTTGATTGTAATAGCTTGACAATCAGCCAAAGATATGACTGGGGGGAAAAACACAGCAAGGCAGCTATGACCAGAATGGAAGAAACAAGGAAAAACACATGGCTTGACTTCAGAGCAGAAAATTGACTTAGGCTTTGCATAAATGACAGCATACCTCCAAGTCTGCCTGATCCACAGTCTGCCTGGAATGAGAACATGTAGTCTAAAAGCAGAGCCTATTAAAAGGCATAATGTTTCTAAATGGCATCTGTTACGTACTAATAAGCATTACTTAAAGGACACAGGCCTTAAATTGCTACCAAACGTGCACTTATCTGAAACTGCTGCAAGGCAATCATTACAAAAATGTCACATGACACCATGGGAATTTGAATAATAGAAAATGTTTTTATTTAGTTTGGCTTGAAATCATTACGCAAAAAAATATGGAGGCACTTTCTGAGGTTTTGAAGCTGTGCAACTTCACAGGAATGAAACACTAGCAAGAATTACATCAGCGGAGCCATTTGCCATCTGTTGTCAGTAATACTATAAAGACCAGACAGCAGTTTCAAAGGTTACAAACACAACATTTCTAAGCATCCCCAGACCTCTCAGTAACTGAGCAGGACACAGCACTTGAGATATGTGCGACCTGACGTCTGCCAATCATTTTGCAAAGACAACACACCAGAACTGTGAATTGCCATAAGAAGTGTTTGGGAGCCTCTCAGTACGCAACCATTACACAAGATGGAAAATACATACCAGCTTGTTCTATGTAGGTTCTTATAACATACTCACATCCATAATGCCTGCACACCTCCCACTCGCAAATTTAAACCAGCTAGACTTTCTCTTGTGTTGTTTGTTTTCTCATACTTTCCCCCAGGGGAAGGAGTGTATTCACTGCGATGCTATTATGGAAAGGGACTCAGGTTTGTTTGCTGGGTTTTGGATGATATTTTGTCTTTGAGGGAAGTAGTTAGGATTTTGTTTCCTGTTTTCTCTCCTTCTAGACCATAACTACATATTCATGTTAAAGAAAGCAATGTTTCAGTAACCTGCCTTACCTGTGGCATAGAAAGTGAGGATAGGATCCACTCTTAGATACACACCCTCCTCAGCCTCAGTAAAATTCCACCTGTTCCATATGAGATTTTAGTTCTACTGAAGGAGTGTGTTGTTGATCAGGCTCAGAGCTCTGAGTACCTTTTCTAAAAGTGAGGGCCATGTTCATGATACCCTCTACACTACCCGAATTTTGTGGTTCCACCTTCCAGGCTGCTGACCTCCTGCCTGTAAACTGATTAACATGGATTTCATGGAGGGCAGGGAGAGACAGATGGAAATTTAAGGCTTCATTTGTGCAATTGTTGAACTAGACCTACAAGTTTCTCATTGATAACTACTTCTCAGGCTCCAGAATCATACATATGTAGTTACTCATTGAATATCCTTCCTAGTTTTGCTGTTAGACAGTTAACACCTACAAATCTGACTTCCAGTGTTCTAAAATGAAAAAGAACTTGCGACAAGTCTCAATTTAAGACAGGAACCACAAGTTCTAGGTCAACAGCTGGCCTGCTTCTCAACAGTAAGGTTTGCCTAGGAACTATAAAAGGGCTTAGAAACCTGAAAGCGTAAACAACCTTGTCCTGTGAAAAACAGTTACAGGAACAGAGCTCAAGTTGCAGCATCTCAATTACAGCACCACATAAACTGAAAAGCACCATTTGCAGAAGAAGAGCTAATGGCTGACTCCAATACGCTCTTGAAGTGTGGTGTATACCCAGCCTCTTGCCAATTGCTCCTTAAATATTTCCAACATAAGTATATGCAACTAAATAATGAAGCCAAAACTCAGACGATATCTAAAAAGAATAGTATCTGTTCCAGAAGAGGAAGGGGATGAAAGAAGAACTATTTTAAACATTCAATTTGAGAGTAATGAACAAGTCAGGGGGAGAATGTAGACATCATCTGAAATGCCCAACAGTACAATGTTTGCTTGGACATGAAAACCGAAGTCCCACTCATCTAGAGATATTTTATTTAAAAACATCAGCAGAACTGAAAGCCTTCCCAAAAAAACAATAGCATTATTACAAATGTTTGACTTTCATAAGTGGCTCATAGGAGGGAGAAAATAGAGCAATGTGACTACGGTGCATTTAGCGATGAGCAGCTAGAGGAACTAATGAACAACATCATTATTTTACTGAAGGGGATAAAGTAGGTGCTTTAGATAAATGGCAGCAACTTGAAATGCGTTTCAGAAGATAAATTCACTTTCCCTCCATTTACCTGCTAGCGTGACAAATTAAGAAAGAAGACCATAAAAACCGAGCAGGAGGGAAAGCAGTGCAAAAGCTAACTGAGGTGAGGCAACGGGCCCTGCTCCAAACAAGTGCGTGAACAGAGATTCTTGGAAGTGCTCCTAGTCAAATACGAACCAGGAACGCTACACACGCCAGACGCCCTTGGAAATCCATGGAGAAGCATGTGCAGAAGATCCACCTGTCCTAAAATCAGCGCCCTTACCAAGCACTAGGGGCATTGCCATTTGGGAAATAACGTCTGTTCGTGTGAAAGTGGAGCTACTCCGTATCGTATTAAATGGCCGTAATCTCTCTGTTGGCCTCTGCTGAGCAAGGCAACTCTTTGTCTACTGACAGAAACACCAGTGAATTAACTTCTGCTAAAAGGAAATGAAAGGTGAGTGACTTTTCTTCCACAAAAATTCATCATTAGAGACCATATATTTCTTGTTCTATAGTCATCTCAAACACAAAATAATTTACAGAATAGCTTTTAAAGAAAGGGTGAATATTCTGCAGTATAGAAAGCCTTTTATATCTCATCTCCACAACAAAATAATCCAACTAAACATTATTCTCTGGTCAAGAAGCAGTGTGTTTGCTGTTCCATTTGTCCCTGTTAAACCATGATTCTTTTGTTAAACCATGTTTTTGCTCGGTTTGCTGATGCTCTCTGAGATTCAGCCTTAAAGATTGCAGTATTTTTACACAGCATTCCTTCTGCTCTTTAGTAATTCTGAAGCCATTAGAAGTCCCAGAGTCACACACCTGTGCTGTGAGAGCTCTAAACACACACTGGAAACAGGCGTTTGGCAACGAGCCTTTACCAGCAACACCTGCCAAACCAAAACCTGAGAGAAATCATTGGGCCAGTTCCTCTCTGCTTCAGGTTTGTACCAGCCTGAACACCTGGAAAAAGTTACCTGTGTGCTCGGGAACAGCACGAAGAGCCCTGTCAACAGCCTGCTCTGGTGGACCCTGCTTTGTGCGGGAGTTTGGGGCGGGACCATGTCCCCCCAGGCGATTCCTGAGGGCAGGGTGCTGGGAGCACGACAACGGCCATGACCGCGGGCGACTAAGCGAAGTTTTCCTGGAAAAGCCCTTGTGTTTTGCGGCGTTTCGGCCCTTTCTGGAAAGCCCGGCCCCGGCGAGCACCCGCCATTTCACAGCGGCGGTGGCCGGGGGGAGCACCCGCCGCGGGCTCCTCACAGGAGGGGCAGGCTGGCGCCGGCGGCTCCCCCGGCCCGCCCGGGCGGGCGGGCGGTGCGTCAGCCGGGCACCGCGTCCAGGCTCCGCGGGCAGGCAGCCGGCCCGGCGGGCGGGCGAGAGCGGGAGGGACAGACGGGGCAGGCGCCGGCGTAAGGAGACCAGGCCGCGGGGGAGCTCCCCAGCGCTCCCCCTCTCTTCTTACCAGCGGCCGCTCCTCCTCCTCCCTCGGCCTCCATCACTTCCTCCGAGGCGGGGTCCGAACGCCCCGCGTTGTGGGGCGGCCCCGTCCCACGCGGGTGACAGCAGGGGCTCGGCTGACAGGAAAAACGGCCGTCGGAAGGCGGGGATGGCGGCTGGGGAAACAAAAGGACGGGGGAGGTGATGGTAAACAGTCTGGCGAAGTTTGTGTAGAGGCGGGGGAGGCTGGCGGGGCGGCCGCCGGCTGAGGGGGCAGCGCCTCGTCCTCCGCCATTACAAGTGCCAGCCCAGGATTGCGTCGTCACTTGTAAAACTCCAAACACAAGTTCCAAATTCTTCATTTATAAGGTTCAGAATGACAAGCCATAGAGCTAACGCCAGCTTCTTTAAACTCAAGTGGCTAAGGCAGAAGGTTTACGAGGGAAAGTAAGCACAAAAATGACATTTTTATAGCATTCTTCAGGCATGTACTGCAGCGATTCTTGCCAATGTGAAAGGCGCTTGGAAAAGCTGGGCGAGCAGCCTGCTGTTCGTTACTACAAACGGTGAAATTGAGGTACAGAGATGGAAACGAACACACAGTTGTCAAAATTAGAAAGTAGAAGCCAGGTATTGACTCCTGGGAACTTTCCTACCCTGACCATAGGATCACTTATTTCTTAAATAGCAGCCCAGATATCAAAGATGTGGAAACTACATGGAAACAGCAGTACACTTGCAAATAAACAAACTTACCTTTGTACTTGGACCATCCAGAGACACAGCCGTGACCTGAGGGCAAGGTTTCAAAACAGCATCCTGAGCACTTCACATTATTGTTATTAATACTTTATTGCCTCTCAGCACAGTGATGAGAAACTCCCTACGGTTGCTTCTCCTTTCAAATGGTTTAAAACACAGACTAAAGTAGATTTGTATTTTCTTTCCGCAACGGGAGAAAGCGACTTCAGCCCATAAAAGCAGCTGTGACACAACCATGCTTTACAGAGCACCAGTGGATTTCAGCACACTCTCATGATCATTTGAAGCTCTTTCATACCTTCCACCACTCCTTGTGTCACACTCATCCCAGAGCTTTGCTTGTGTCATGGTCCAAGGCCTAATTTGATGCAGCGTTGCCATGAGTTTTACTGAGAAAAATGTTAAGCTATGAGAAAGTACATGAGCTAAAGCCATGAAAGACAAAAGAGTAAACTCAAAGAAGCACTGCTGTTGGGATGACAGTAGTTAGCTGGTGAAAGATTCAAGAGGAAAGATGCATAAGGAAAGAAAAAGCAGAAAATGTGAAGATAACTCAGTAGTGCTGAGCATCAGCCCATACCAACAAATGGCAGAGACCAACTTTCCCCAGCACACTGGAAACTTCCTGGCCAGCTAAGACACATCAGTTTTCTTATCAGGAGTGGTTTAGCCTAGTAATCTTTAAGTCTTAGCTGCCTATTTTGCATATTAGCTGATAATTAATTAAATTGTAAGGATCCTGCTACAGAGTCTCTTTGTGCATGGTAAACGATGCCTGAGCAAAAGCAACCCATTGATTGTGAGTTCCCTGCTCTCCTGCTAAAGTATTTTCTCCCTGCATTAAGCTATTATAAACAATTAAAAATAAGTCTGTCCATACACAGCGGTTAATTTTTGCTAATACTGCAAGAAGGTCAGAACTGAAATTATAATAGCCACCCAACATCTTGGCTACATTTAAATTACATGTAATTTCAATTTTTTCCGTTATTGCTCAGCAATGGATGTGCATGAATTGTATCAGCTGCAGATGAGCTAATATAAGTAAGGCAACAACATAAAATATATAACATTTTAATCCAAAAAAAGGTAAGTGAAATTGCCATTACATTCTTCCATTTGCCATTTTTGTTACTGAAGAGGCATCCGTCCACAGGGAACAGTGAGCTTTACACTGAAATGTTTGTCTCCTCTCTTTTTGTGACATTGGATTCCATCTACCCAAAGACCAGCTTCGGTCTTTCCTGAGGATCATTTATTTTTATTAGAATGGAAAAGAAATATATAGTGTTAGATCCTGAAATTTCCATTTAAAGTCCCATTATAGTTTAATGTTAAATAGCATAACAGCTTGACTTCTCCCTCCTCTCATTAAATGTTGAACAGCTGAGATAAAAATTAGAATATATTAAACACTTTCACTTAACAGTTTCAAACATTGGTCAGAGCCTGCCAATAACAAGAAATAAAAAATCTGTATGTAAGTAATAATAAAAGAGATAAAAATTAAAGAGCTGTTGCTAAATGAATGGCCATATTCAGTTCTTGTTACCATCAGTACTAAAAAGCTATTTGAGCAGTTCTGCAATGTGGTCAGAATGCATTTGCAGAAAATACATATTTCTCTTACTCAGCAGCTTAAATACTTTTTAGATGTATCAGACAGTATTACATAAAAATATTCAAGGTGATAACTAAGGCATTCATAGTTCAGCTTGCATTTCTTCTTTACCTTAAGATGAGTGTCGTGCCAGTCACATCTGTGTACAGCAAGAACAACAATCAGTGTTTTGCTGAGTCAGCTGTGTCTGTGACTTGCCTTCAGATATCCAGGGCTTCGTTTCTTAACTATGGATGGAGAGATTAATTTGCACAGACCTAAAATATCCAGTGACTTGGGTATGAATTGTTATGGGCCCATATGCCCATGAGTGCTGATACTAAAGTTACAAACATACTTTCACAAAAAGTTCAAGAGCAGCTTCGACTTCAGCTAAAGAAGTTTGAGAGGAAAGCAAAGGTTTCATTTCTGAATAAAATTCTTAGGCCTAACCTGAAGATTTTATTATTCTTTATTTGAAGCTACCATATCCTTATTTTCTGCTTATTACACAAACGTAATGCAGCTGCAGTGCATGTGTTATTCCTCCAAGTACATTGCAATGCACTAAAGCTTGGGAACAGAAGAAATTTATTAAATCAGTGCACAAATGGATTTCAGTGCACTTTTCAGATTCCTAGCTTGTTCAAAACAGCAGCATTCCTCCCACATTTGCACAAATATGTAACACTGGAAAGGTCTCAGTATCTTTACTAGCAAATTAGCAAACCTCTGCTTATAGAAGGGGACTAACTTAACCGATGGGTCATTAAAAAGTATCTTGGGGAGGTTTTCCCCCCAGATTTCTATCAGCTTCTTCATAAAGAATTAGTGGAATCATCTTCTTTGCTCCGTATTTTTTTCTACTCTCTTTTGCCAGTTGTGAAAACTTTGAAAACTAAGTATTACAGCCCGAACAGATAGTATCAGTTGTTTCCCAGTGCATGTGTCTAATAGACTTATGTCTATGCTATGCAAGAGTGGCTAATGAATACCTAGTATTCTACGGCACTCAAGCAATACCCTTCATATTTTTCCATAAAGCAGCTATAATGTCTCAAACAAAACACATAATTTCTCATGCAGGAAATTAATTAAGCAACTATAGGCCTTAAATCTTGCTTTATTCATTGCATATGCTTTGTTCATTAGACCACCCCATACAAGATATATATATATTAAAAAAATATATATATATATTTTTTTTTTAAGCACAGATTAGAAATAACTATGAGAAAACTGGTATGTCATCATCCTGTTCAGTATCATAGGAATGGTTTTACTAACTGGTCACAAAGAAAAATTAATTGATAAAAATCTTAATTGGCATAGAATGCAAGACTAGAATTTCAGATATAATTCACTGGTGTCAGTGGCAGATTTTGCCTTAGTTAAAGCTGCAGAGAGTTCTGTGTTTACTGTATTAGCTGCTTCTTCAGTCTCAATGGCTAGCAAAAGTTGGTTTTTCAAGTTATATTAGTCGGGGGCGGGGAAATGGATGGTGGAATCAGGGTCTTTTTATTTAAAATATATATATTTTTTTTTTTAAAAAAGTCTTTTAAAATAATTTAAAAGAACAAATTTCTTTCTGTCTGAGCACAGGAGAATTTAAAGAGACAGCTCATAGCTCCAAACCTCATTCAGCCACCATCCAATCCAAGAGATTTCTTCAGAGATTTTTTTTTTCTAAATGTCTCACAATTACCAGCTCTCTTGAGATTATATAGTGGCTTTCTATTCTTAGCATCTTTCTCCCTCTCACGCATGCACACACATACACTTCCTACTCAAAACAAGACCCAGCAAAACCCTCTGCCCACATCATTATAATT
Source organism: Streptopelia decaocto (assembly GCF_964273445.1). Classification (NCBI taxonomy): domain Eukaryota; kingdom Metazoa; phylum Chordata; class Aves; order Columbiformes; family Columbidae; genus Streptopelia; species Streptopelia decaocto. The sequence goes on from NC_138664.1 coordinate 9,249,851, forward strand.
CCCAGGAGAACTTTCATATGCTTTTGGTTTGGGCGGTGACAATGTGCATATGTTTTGATTTCAGGCCCCCCATTGGTTCTCATGCGTCAGTTTAATGAAGACACACCAGCTATTAAACTCCCCACTTTCGACAAGTTATAACCCAGCTTCTAGAGTCCCTTTGACCTTGCAAGTTGGAGTGAGATTTTTTTTAACTTAACATCTTGCCTATTCAAGGATATTACTGAGTAAATGTTTTGGTTTAGCAAATGCACACATTTTCGTACTGGTGTTTTGTTTTAGAAGTGTAAGGTGCTTAGACTTTTTTATAAGGATAAGATAAAGTGTAAGATAAAGATCAAGTTTAATAAACTAGGTAACTGTGATGAAGAGGAACAGCAGAGTTACTCCTGAGTTTTTTAAGTCAGTAAGAAAAGGTCTAAGAGCAGTGGAAATGGACAGATACGTTTTTGTAGTTGCCATTCCTCATTATTGAAGTGAATTACAACAGTGCTAAAAATAGAATATCCACAGAGATGTAAGATTTATTCTATTAATTTTCTGTTTGCTTGTACATAAACAGGTTTCTGATGAAAAATATTGCTGGATATTTTGAAAGAAGCCTCCTGAAGCCTTTCCTAAATACCACTGCATGCCTGAAGGAAGGAAGAGAAGCTTGGGGCAGTCCCAGTCAGCCAGTCAGACTTCTGTCTTTAATACAGAGAGGTAACAGTTTTTGCTTTGAAAGTTACATAAATCACAAATCATCCCTGTGAGGTGAATGCAGACACAATTTGAAGAAAAAAAGGTGAAGAATTTTGCCACAGATACATGAATTATAATACTGTTTGGAACTGAAGGACAAGAAGATTTTACCTTCAGGAGCATAGATTTAATGGATTCAGATTTCAACGCTGTGGTTGTAACTGGTAAGATTTTTATTTCATTCTTCCTTCAACTAGAGGTGGTATGCACACATGCTGGATCTTTGTCGTAAACAGTTCCCTGGAGAGAAAAACAGTAGCAAATGGTCATACTACAATTCCAAATGGAAAATACCTTGCTGCTGTGCCTTCCTAGGAAATTCAGATGCATGTCAGAGGAAGCAGACTGCAGTCTGCCCTCTGTACTGCCATCCAGTTTGGTTCGTTGTTCATTCTCTCCATGTTTTAATCTTTGTTGACATTCTCTCTGATCCAAACCACATCGCTCAAGGCAGTGCAGGCTAATATTAGATAAAGCTTACCCAAAAGGAGCTCTGAAGCAAGAAAACCAGGTTGCATCACAATGTCACATAGTCAGCGTCCAGAATTAGAGCAACACATGGCAAGTTTCAGGGTCTCAGTTTCATGGCAAGGTAAGGGAGATTTAAACAGGAGATGCTGCCTCATCACTGCTAAACTAGACCATTAAATTTAAATATACCGAAGGAACATGCCTGAACATGCAGCACAAGGGACCAATTTTGAAGTTTCTCTTGCTGGCTACAACTGCTGCCGAATCACAGTGACGGAACCACCATCTAGAGATTTCTGAGCTTTAAAAGGTTAAAGCTGTTAAGGAAAGCTGCCACTCACTATTCCTCTTGTTGCCACCAGCTCATCAAAAGGCAATCATTACACATATCTTGACATGTGAGTGGCTGGATAATTTTCCACTGCAGGTCATTTGAGGACATAGGAATGAGGCTGAAGCTTCATCAAAGAGATCTGCATCTCACTGTTTTCAATTAAACACTTTTAATAGCTGCAAGATGGGCAGAACTAGTTTGGCTAGCTCTAGACATAACTGCTGTTGAGCTGAATGGGAGTGCAGGAGAGAGCAAGAGGTATTTGCTACTGTCTTAAAAGGCTGACAGTCTGGTTCTCTCCCATGATATTTATGGCCCATACCTGAGATGGGCACACTTCTTAAAATCTTATTAGATTTTCCTCCCCTTAGATAGCTATTTAGGTGCAGAAATCTACTTGTTCAAATAGTTTTAGACTAGGATGTCCTGTTAAAAGACACAGGTGCATATTTAAGCTATGACAGAGCTTATCACAGCACACCTCTGTCGCATTTTCACCAGGTCATTATATAAACCTGCTGGCAGTTTATTATATAGTGCGTAATAATAGTCAGCCAGTTAGCTCTCCAAGTTGTTGCAGGGATTTCAGTACTGTAAATCTCCTACATTTGGTCATTCTTCTCATAGAACAATTTTATCCTAAGCAGTAGTTTCTTACAGCCACTGCTGAGATGTATGTATTTCGCTGTGAGCTGTTTAATAACTTTACTATGATTCAACAGTTCTGCTCACACAGGTACACAAACATTCACAACAACTACAGCTTCCAAATGGAGTTGGTGTCACCCTAGTTTTGCTCTGAAAGTGGAGTGGGACTAGTGAGGTTTTATGTTTCCCGTTAATATGAAATAGCTATTTCCCCTATTCCTCCCCAAAGTGCAAACCTAAGCCTGGGAAAAAATCCTGTCAAAAATATTAATACCATCAGGCTTTTCATAATATTAAAAAGATTGAGCAGTTATGAAATATGTATTAACAAATTAAGAAATGCTTAAAGTTTAGCATTAATTAAGCTATCATAAGCCAGGATTTAGGCTTAATTGTCCCCAGATACAAGTACCTTTCACTGCAAAATAGCAATCCTATGCTGTCAAGTATTTATTTGTCTATTTAACGATTTTTAATTATATAAGAGTTATAGCACTAAAACCATTTCACAGACTTGTTTTTCTGGCACCCAGTATCTAAGATTTTGCAACACTCTGGATTGAGAAAAGTAATTGAGATTATTAAAGATAGTGGGAGTTTTCCATCAAACTTTTTCATGGCAAAATGCCCATCTATCTCAAAATTAGGTTTTGTCCTTTTTATTTTAAAGTCTTTCAAGAAAGAGGATGCAAAAAATTAAATGTAGTACTTTGGATTCAAAGGGACGTTTTCCTGTTCCTCCTCTCTTTTCCTGCTGGGAAAAATGAAGGAAGATATTTTTGCCCAGCACCACAAAAAAAAAAAGAGTCACATTATTCCTGACAGAAAACTGAAGTTTTCATTACTTGGGATTAAACAATTATACTCTTTCAAACTTTTTCATTAAATATGCATATTTTCATATTCATGAGCTTTAACAATAAGAATGGAACATTGACTGTGACCTGGGAGTAGTTAACACCAGATCTCTAGTAGTGGTATTTCTATGGATGATGATCCTTGCCCCCAATTGTCATTTACATGATGTGTCCAACTGGCTCCAGTACATTTTCCAGCTGCAGTTAAGGCTGTCTCACAGGTAAACCTTGACTTGAATGAAGACTACAGGATTAGTTGTTATATCAGTGCATATAAAAAATGAGAATACTGTTCCCTTAAGTGTTATATAGGCTAGGGCCCTATCTAAAAAACCTCAGCCTCCATAACCAAAAACATGAAGAAAAAGAACAAGTGTGTGTGTGTGTGAATGTTGGCACCTAATCTACAACTGCAGAGCAAGCACAGGTTAAAAGCACCTTTCTTTCTTTTCAGGTTTTGGTCCCTTTAGACAATATTTGGTTAACTCTAGCTGGGAAGCAGTGAAGGTAAGCATAAAAAAAAAAAGGCAGGGGAGGGAGGTGTAGTATTTTATGGAGATGCCAATACAAGCATTTTCAGGCTTTCGATTCCCTTCAAGAACATTATTTCTCATGACTCATTAAACAGAATTGTGCCTCATGGAACAGACTCCCAACACGGAAGAAAGAGGATAATTAAGAAGTGAAACATTATTTTATTAGTGAGATTTTTTTTTTGTTTGTGCTATTTAAGCACTTTTTGAAATATTATTCTTGATTTTTAAAAAGGGTATTTTTTTACCCAGAATGTTTTCTCTGCAACTAATGAATATGCCACCGGTTATCTGAGAACCAAGCAAGCAAACACTCAAACTCATCTGCCAGAAAGTACTGAGCAGCCAGAACACAGCTACTAAACTGGATTGCTCAGGCTTAATGCTTCGTAGTGTTATCCACAACTGTTCTAATTACTACCTCAAAATTAACTGGGTTCTTATCAAAAGCCTGGATACCACGGCAGTGTCAGTGATGATGCAACGCTGGTACACGTCACCTTCAGAGTTCATATCCCCAAAGGGTCTTCACACCAAAAGCATCAGAAATCCTGTAAAAATACATGTAACAGGAGTCCTGGGGTCTTAATTCTCAAAGCGAAGCCTCGTCCTCCTCCCTTTTGAAATGGAGCCTTTGCCAAGGAGCAACGGCTTCACTTTTGTGAGCAATACTTGCTCTTACGCACAACCGCTTCCTTAAGGTCCTTGTTACCAGCTTTGCTGTATGATGCTGTTGTACTTGGCCTTGTAGATGGGATCAGCCGTTTTCCTGAACCTCTTTCCTTGCTGCAGGAAGGGTCAGAGCCTGATCCAGTGAACACACAGCCCACTCCAGTAGTTGCATCTCTTTTATGCCCTCATTGGGCACTCAGGAAAATGGTTGTGTGATATTGTTTCTCTTAAAAATTAATTATTTACTACTACCTTTTTGGTGAATAAGCCGATTCCATTTTCTGAAATCCTCAGGAATCAGATGATGAATGTTAATAAAACTCTCTAAATCTCTATTTTTGTTGGTTTAGAAAGAGTGTTTGTTCTGAATTCTTGGGTTATGTAGCAGTGCCCTCTCCTGCGTTGCCTGTTTTATAATATGAAAATATAATTTTCCAAGAAGGTGAGAAGTACCCTGTTGTTTTTGCATGAACTCAAGTTCTCACCAAGGCACAAGACGACTCACACCCAAGGCGTCCAGCAGCTTTGCACCCACGGAGTTCTCATCCCTCAGCAAGTCTTCCCCAAGCGTTCAGGGAAAAGGGTAGTAAAGGATAGTCAAATGGATCTGAAAGTACAGGTGAACCTGTCAATTCAGGGTCACTGACAAAAGCTTCAGAGCTTTTATAGGCACTGTCATGTGGCCCAACATGGTCGTCTAGCAGTAGAAAGACAGCTTTTCTTTTAGAAACCTGTCTCACTAAGTTTTTCATGGTTCTCGTAACTCCATTCACCTGAAATACCCTCCTAAAATATGCACGAAAGCTCCACCAGCAGCACTCTTAACTCTGGAAGAGGAGAACATTCTTTCTAAAGGAAAACACCACCAATGCTTACTCTGCATTTGCTGACAGATGACATTGAGTTACCATGATGTGTTCTTCAGCACCACATGGGACCCTCAGAATCCCAGATCCCCTGAATTATTTATTCCCTATTACAGACTGATGATCCCACCTAATAACCCTTGATCAGACCCTGTTCCTGTGTGTCCTTCCAGAAACTCCCATCTGGCACTTGGGAGCTAAATAACCTATCGGGGCAAGCTACCTCCAGGGTCAAAGTCCCCAGTTAATAGGGCACGAATGTCAGCTGAGTGACAACATTCATAGTAATTAAACTGTTAGCGCAAAGAACAGGTCACATTTCCAACTGCTTCTGGGAACTATGTTTGCTATCGGGAGATGAGGATCAGATCTCTGAGGGCAGTTTTTCATCCTGCCACTGACCACGCGGTCTTTGGAAATTTGTCATTTAATCTCTGTCTCTCTCTACTTTAGTTTCATTGTCTGTGAAACTAAAATGACATTGCTATTTAGTTCCTTCATCTCTGTTCTGGAGCTTACTTACATCCCTAAAACTTTAAAAAGGTTTCTGCAAGATTAAAAGCAAACAAACACCCACCAAACAACAAAACTTTGCAACATACTTGAAGACTGATTGGGTAAACTGATAACTTCTGGTTTTCCTTCTGCACCAACACAAGCTTTTTGAATTAGGTTCACAAAATTAACACAGGTAGCCCCCTGCCCCCGTCCTCCCTTCCTGGCAACCCAAGTCAGTGAAAGCTCAGGCAAACTCAGTCACATTTGCTAGAGTTTTCTAAAAGTTCAAGATGCTTCTAACAGCCAGTGTGACACTCAACCACCACATCTGAGCTCAGCCGTTCCGTGCAGATCCCTTTGGGGGAGGCTGTGTAACAACATGGGCCACAACTCCCAGCAGACTGGGACTGTGACCACAACTCACCAGCCACTCCAGGTCATCAGCTGATAATGCTGGATTTCATTTTCCCAAGAGAGAATCTTCGTGCTTTCTTTTGAACCATTTTTCCCACAAAAAAGTTCTCCAAAGCTTTTGTCCTCCTTTAAAGTTTCCTTTGCTGTTTCGACTACAAAAGACATGAACTTGCTTACTGAATTAACTCACCAGTGTGAGCTCTAGTTTCCAGTCACTGTCATGCTCCTCTAACCATCTTCAGTTGCTCACCTTAAATGCAAAAATGGTTTTGGTTAAAGCTGAGACTTGGCTGAGACAAGAAGCAACTTTTTTTGTTCCACTTTTGCACAACATCTGGTACAATGGGGTATAAGCCCATAGTTAGGATTCTTAGACAACAAAGTAATACACTTTATTGACAACATGCTGAAATTGCTTAGGACATAGTGAACTATCTTCCTTTGACACAAATTCTCAGCCCTTTGCTATTGGCCAGCTTCTGGTTTTGTCCTGCACTAAAGAATGTCTGTGTTTCTTCCATCACAAATGGTGACAACAGAACATCAATCCAGAGAGCGCAAGAGAAGAACAGCCTGACAACTCACTTTGGGTGTCCACATTCTGTACCAAAGTTACGGGTATTTGAGTCCTCTAAGCCTTACAGTTACAAAGGAAGAATCTCATTAAATCTTAAAATTAAAGATGCTTTAGAAAAGAAAATGCTAATTGCAAACCAGCTGGGGTTTTCTTTTTTGGAAGCTCAGACACAGTACAGCATTCTTAAGCAAGATGATGCAACGGTCTCTCAAAGACTGTCAGCGCCCAGAGGAAAAAAGGCTGGCAGTGTTCTCTAAATGTGTTTACTTCCCTGCAGGCATTGTTTCCTTGCTTGTGTCAAATAGTTTATTGAGCACAGCTAATCAATGTTTCCGCTGACAAGAAAATTGGAACAGTTTATATAGGAAGCCAGTGTTGAAGGGCAAACTTCCCAGTTAGCACAGCTTAGAACTGTGGGCCTCATCCACACGAGTATCCTTAGTGAGAAATGAAAGCTTGAGAAGACAATGACATTCCATAAAAAGCTGCAGGTTTCTTGGGTTAATCAGATACCCTTGCTGCTGCTATTTTTCCTGTGTCCCCCTTAGAAACTTCACCTGTACCCTCCTCTGGCAGTGGTCTGCTCAAATGCAACAGGATTTTCAGCCACTACTTCAGTTTCTGGGACAAGGTTTCCTCCATCGGATGTGTTCCTTCTGTGGTCCTTCCACGTGCTGCCATTGCAGCAGCCTGCCTTCTACTGAGATGCTTACACCTTGTTCATTAGCCTTATTACACTGACAAAACAATTTCAAGTCATTTCCACATGACATTTATTCTCCAGACCATCTTCCAACCATCTGGCCAAGCCACTGCTTTGAAGGGGGCTTTTGTTTCTGTCACCTCAAGCCTGGGCATAATTTTGGTTTCCTTTGGGAAAAGGTCCCGTGTGGAACTTCAGCTCTACGTAAATTACAGAGAAATAGCATCTCAATAAGTGACATTTCCTTTCCCAGGAAAACATATTCTAGACCAAAAAAGAAATGAAACCCATTCTAAATGTGACCTTCTTCATGTTGACAGTCACCTCCAGCAGAGCTTACCTGAACCAGTTCAAACCAGCAGATTGTGTGGCATTTGAGTGGACAGCTAATGTGAATTCTCCCTCATTTGTGTCTCTTCAGAAGTGCAGGTTTATCTACTAAATGTTCAGAGGAACTCTTACCCATATTAAAAGATGCTTTCCAGTGTAGACCTTTTCTGAGAGACCCTGTATTTGATGGTTCCCCATGGACCAGCCCCTGAGATATAACAACTCACATCCACTGGAGACTGAGCATCCCTTCGGGAAAAACAACCGTGGCTCCACACGGATGTGACATTAGGAAGTTGGTTAATACATTTTAGTCTTTTTCAGATAAAAAAGGGAGAGCTACCACAAGACAGCTGAATCTCATTGCAGATCAATGTTTAGGAACCATGGGCTTAGACAGCGTTACATTGCTCTTTCAGATGTTGCCTCAGTTGGATCAGCCCGATTTCTTTATCACAGTCTGAGAAATCCAATGCTTTCCAAGTCCATGGTGGGTTTTTTATATACGTAGGAGCTGTCCAAGAGAGGCCTTGGTGAAAACATTGATCTCCGTATCATGCAGCTGCCGGCGGTTTACCAAAAAGCAAAGGAGCAAGTCTTCAAGATATGGACAACTCTTCAGCCACTGGTGAGTCATTAGAAAGTTACACAATTTCTCCCCGTTGATTATGAATATTATTATTCTGAGTGGAGCTTTAAAAAGTTCTCCAAAAGAGTATTGCACAATAGTGCAACGGACTATTCTGGAAAATGGCTATTAAAACTGTGATAAAGGTTTCAAAGCAAAATTTGGCGCACACAATAATTAGCATACTGTTTTAACCCTCTGCCATTTAAACAGCATAACTGCATGTGAACAAGGGAAAACCAAATCCACCATAAATTGCCAAACAGGTATCACAGTCCTGAGCTGACCAGACACAACAAACTAAATCACGATATTGTTCTCATTTCTAATCTCATATCAAAGTTTTCTTCAGGCATGAGCTACAGCAAGACTCCCTGCCTTGGAGCTAGTATTTCACATAATGCTTGGCACGATTGCATTACATGTTTTTAAAAAACAAGTCTCATTTTTAATTTCCTGTTATTCACACTGGTGGGAAAAAACAGCTTACTGTTCACGTTGGGCTGGCTTCATCTGCCAAAGCGCTCATCATCCTCGAGCAGTGTGGGAAGAACAAAGGCTACCAAGAGATGGATGGATGTGGTTTTCGCCCAGAAGGTGGCTGTTGCATGCTAGATGGCCCGGAAAAGATTGAATCTACAATTAATATGAAGACTCTCTGGAAAAATATTTCAGTGGAAGGGATTGATATCATCTTTTCCAGAGATGCGGGCAGGTAAACATCTCGGGGTCTCACATTAAAAGCACAAGGGAGTCAATTGACTCATTTAACCTTTAAGAATCTTCGCAGTGATTTTCCCACCAACCAAAGTGAATTTGAAGCAAACTCTTCAGAGGAGTACACGTACGACATTGGGAGAAATTTCAGTTTTATGTGAAGCAGCCTTCATGAAAAACTACAGCCAGTAGATATTTTTTCCATAGATTTGTAAATTGAAAAATAAACAAGTTTCAACATAGCACACCCTGTGATTAACAACCCCAGTACACCTGAGCTATGAAGAATCTGAAAGCAATACTGACTAGTAGCAGATTGTAATCTATTTTTCCCAACTGGGAGGGATACAAAATGTAAATACACGCACTGAAGAACAGAGCAATTACAGGTACCTTTAGAATGATGTCTGTGATCTCATGATGTGTTTCAGTAGTACTGAAGCAATTGTCTGGTAGTCCTTATTTAGAAGGAAAACAAAACAGAAAATGATCTCACTTTTAAAAAATAAAAATAATCTCATCTTGGTCCTTAATTTCAGGATTTGCACCTGCAAGTTAAAAGGTTGGGTGATAAAGAAGAGAACTTCCAGACAGTGAGACCGTATGACTTGCACAAAAAACTGTATTATGTGGCTGTAGCCCTAGTGGGCTGTGTTACCTTTCCCATCTCACACAGCTTAGGGAAGTCTAGAAAACAATGCACATCATCTTATTTTTTTATTTAAAGTTCCTCCTGGGTGGGTGTCTGAGAAACCAAACCATCAGATAAGGAATATTTGTTTCTCAAACATGGTTTATTTCAGCTTTTTCTTTATTCACTAAGCAAATATATTTTTAATAATTTCATAAAACAGATCTGGCTTGGCTACTTAATGTTTACATTTAATCCAAGTTTACTGTTCATTAATTCAGTTTCTGGGTTTGTTTTGTCCTTAATCCTGCAGGTATATCTGTGATTACACCTACTACACTTCTCTCTATTACGGCAATGGAAGAGCAGCTTTCATCCATGTGCCTCCATTATCCAACTCGGTAACAGCAGAGCTTCTAGGAAAAGCATTACAGACAATTATCTTAGAGATGTTAAAACAGTGTGGGCAAGAGGGAGAGTAGGGTGGATCATATAAAAAAATATACGGATTTCTTAGAATGCAATTCCTTACTCTTAAATAAAGCAACTTTAAAGGTTATTAAAAACCCCTTCAAAAATGATTTTATATTCAATGTTATTTTCAGTGAAGTTTCCTTACAAAATCCAAACACCTGTTTAGGTCTCGCTTTGGTGTAAAAACCTTGAGAGAAAAAAATGTTTGTCAGTCTGCACTGCTAACAACGATAAGGTTGCTTCAAATTTAAGAAAGCGTGAAACCGGACTTAATAGGTGCTTAAATCTATTTCTGATGGGTAGGAAGACATTAAAAAAGACTTGCTGAACCAAGGTGGATGCTTGGAGCTGTCAGTTCAGCATTGGCTGGATATGACAGAGGTTCCCCTCAGCCCCTGTCCGAGTTCAGACAGGGAGATCAGCCATAGAAAGTGCCCACATAAAGTAAATATGAGGGAAAACAACACACATGTAGGGATCCTGTTCTGTTTTATAATTCTTGCTTAGTAACCTGCTCTAAATGCTGGATTCCACATCAGAAATGGGCTAAGAACCCAGGGTGACTTAACAGAAAGTAAACAAGCTGGAATGTCTCCGGAACTGTAATGCTATCGGTAATGAGGGTATCAGCTGCCACAAACCAGCAGTGACTGTCGTTCCCAGTGCCTGTGCCAGAGCACAGACAACGGGCTGTCAGCACAACAGGGACGTCCGTGTGCAAACCAAACAGCTGGCTGTCCCAAGAAAGGCAGGCGGTGAAGCACTGTGCCGGGGTACACGGCCTTACTTACAAACAGGAACCGAGTGAGACCCCCAATTACTCCAAAACTCGGGGAGCGGCAGACCACTTCTCTTTGCCACACGGCAATGTCAGCACACATTCTCAAGAATTACCTTGGTAGTACCACAACAGACGAGATAAAACGAGCAGGTATTTTCCAAAAGTAGTCACTAGAACAGGACAGCAGCAGCTTAATGTGAACAACAGGGATTTCTCCACAAAAACCCCATTCCTCAAGTGTCACGTCAGTAAAAAGGACAACAGACAAACTGAAGAGCGCAGATGGCTCATGAAGCTTTTGGCCACAAATGTGCCTTATTTTAGGCAATGCTTTGATGACAAGAGTCAGAGAATTGGAAATGCCAAGATAATTCTATTTTTCTTGCTTTCCAATAACCATTAGAGAAAACCGATGACCACGTGCTGGGTGGCTGAATGCCTCCTCTATGCATTGCTGTGAGGGTAAATACACAGGTTTTCTGCAAATAAATAAACAACAAACAAACCTTACCTTATTTAAGCGATCTACCTACTGCAAAACAAAACTCAAAGTCCCCTTGAAAAAGCGTCCACAAGCTCGGTGTCGCTGCATGAAAATACTTCTAACACAACGCAACCGCAGTACTGCCCTCTACTAAGATTTGTTCAGAATATTACAATTAAACGCAGCCAAAAAGGGCAGAAGAAAAGCACAGATGATTTACTCCCAGTTTTCTAACCTGTACTTGCTTTGTATAAGGAGCGACAAATTCAGAAAGAGGCAAATGCATACAGAATTCTTTTATTTAACTTAAATCATGTAGTACTGAAACTACTAGAAAAAAGCAGAGTAAGAGAAACTAAAGGAGCCTTAGCTTCAGCCATTCAAAATAGACAAAGTTTCTTCTTTTCATAATGTAAAGAATCCCGAGTATATCGCAATAACAGGAATAAATTCTTACAACAGAATATACAAAAACATTTTGAAATTTTTTTTTTAATCTACCGATTCATTTTAATATAAACACAGGAATTTCTTTAGGAATAATTTATACACAGCAAGTCTTTTTATGTAATAAATTGGCCATGTTATTGTTTAATTTTCTCTTAAAAAAATTTAAACAAAAAAACTTGGAAAATGTTGTATTTGCAACTGTATCCATTCCTTAGCACTTTCTAGTGTTGTTTTTGTCCCAGAGGTAGACAAACTCTGGCCAGTCCTTTAATCTCAAACCTCACTGGTTCAGAAAACAGAAGAGCCGATTATTAAGCATTATGTAAATCATCAGAACCCTCAGCAATGCGGTCAGTCAAATTTGGGGGGAGCGAGGGGAAAGGGATCATCAACATTCTTAAATAAAAATAAATAGGGATCCTGCCTTGCTCATTTCAACAAAGCTTTAAAGGGTACTCAACATCTTGAGAGGCTGCACACAAACTTTTATAGTGATCAGAAATCTGCAAATAGTTCCTCAACAGTTAATTATGAAAAGCGTCTTCCCTCTTTCTCTCACGCAGTCACATCCATCGAACCACACGGTCACCACGAAGCGGGTCCCGAGCGGCCGCCTGGGCCTGGGTAGCAGCAAACCCCGTTCTGTTTCCCCGACCAGTGAGGTTCTGGTAACCCCTTCGTTACCTGCCCTGGACAGCAAAGTGAAATGACCAGTTACGATGATCCCACCCCAACCAGACGGCTCTGGAAGACCAGGATACTGAAGATACAGAACATTTCCCCAACTTCTTTACTCATTCGCTGTGTACTGGGACACAAAGCTCGGGCGGGTAGGGGGGGATTGGACACCTTAGCGATCCTTTTTGGCATGTTGTAAAGCTAGCCAGTGAACTGGTACCATCCAAAACCCGATCACATACGGACACACCCATACGCAGACACAGAAGAGTGTCCTTAAATTATAGTTTAGGCATTTATAAACTACAAACATTTTATAAAATTATTCTATGTACTTACAAAATGCAGTGAAACATTTAATTAGTTCTTGTAAACCAGATCTTCGTCAACTGACTACCCGTAATCTACTGGACTTAAAAGCCCTATTGAAAATGCTAATGGTTACTAATCAACAAAACACGTACAAAAAAAAAAAAAAGGCAAACACGCATATGCACACACACAAACTAGTCTCAAGGTACTTGCAAAACAGACCACCTGTAAGTTGAGCGATTCATACAGACCAAGGACAACAACGCTTCAACTCCTGGTAATGAATTTACCGCCCCATCTGCAAGTCCAGAGGTTTATTTACAAGTACCAGCGATGCGAATTGTGATACCTGAGCTCTGATGCTGTCCCACGTACCAGGCTCAGGAAACTACCTCCAAACTTCTGCCAAGCCCCGTGTCTTCAAAAATACCCATTTCCACAGCCTTTGTTTTCATGTGTCTCCCCACAAATGCTTCCCAATTCTGATTTTCCTGGCTGCGCTCAAGTTCAGAGGCCGTTCAGAGTTTCTGAGCAGCCCGTTTCTGAACTGAGGCATCTCCCCAAGCCCTCCTGCCTATTTGTAGTTCTGTATCTTCAGCACCCCTGGCCACTAGTGTTGTTTCTACGCATCGTTCTTAAATTCTTGTCTGCACAACTACTCATGGGTTAAGTTGCAATACCTGGCGTTCATCACTGGTTAGTAAGGAGCGGATCCCTTGCACCTTCCTCCACTGTTGTTCAGCCCAGTGATTAAATACACAGTTGACAAACAAAATAACAGGAAACAAGTGTTACTTGCACTAATGGAATGAAAAGGGTTTAACTATATATATCTATATTATAGATATACGTCTGCAGATATCTATATGTATATATAGATATATATGCATGGAGTTACACCAACAACAGGAGTGTTGTTCACTTCGACTCAGATTGTACCCAACACCCCCGTGCAGTTGCCAGAGGACCTGACAGCAGTTCCATCTGGTGACCAGTCATCCTGGGCAAACTGGGCTTGGTTTCCTTCGTTTTTAAAGACCAACAGGAGCGTCAGTGCGAACACACCTAGAATCAGACATCGCTTAGAACCAGCTTTAAAGAGCAGCTTAAAAGGCATCACGCTGAGAAAGACTTTGGTGCGCACAGGCTGGCCTCACACTTGCCATCACGCTCAGCTTCTGTGCCTACTTTACCACTCACCCAAAAAAGTGACTTATTTAGAACCAAGCAGCTGACGCTTCTGTGTTTACATAGGAGCCACATTCCTTTGCCACCAAGCCACCTTCTGTGCCACCAAGCAGCTTTTAAACGCGCGTCAGGTGAGAACAATGGCCGAGCACCAAAGTCAAAGTCGCCTGCTCCCCGCAGTGATGCCGATTTGTTATCCAGCTGCATTAAAACATCTTGGTACCATTTGTCAAAATGCTGGTTTTGAGGGCTGGGTGGGCTTTTGTTTTTAATTTATAAACAAACTGGATTACTTTAACTTTATTCAAACATAGCTGAAGTTCTAAATAAATGTTCCATACCAGACAAGCCAGTGGTCTCAGGGAAGAACAACATTACAAACCATATTATGACTCTATCAAGCCAACATTAATTCTCAGTTGTTCACATGCACAAACAACTTGATTTACTGTCCAAGGGAAGGCTGCATGAAAAACCCATGTGAATAAAGCTATTCGAAATGCACAAAACACAACAAAAAAAAGCTATGGAAACAAACAGAACAAAAAAGGAATTAAGCTTGAACTGCAAACACAGAACGCAATGGTATCATGAAGGTGGTTTGGTCCAGGAGAGCTGACGGTCATCACGCGTGCGGACGTGATGCCACTTGACTGTCTTCTACCGAAGTGCTTTTGAAATGTTTATCGTGATGGGTGCTACGTCATTAGTGTTTCTTCCTAATGCATTTTAAAACCACCTACATACTATTATAAAAACCAGTAACTTGGACAGTTTTTAACAAAACCCTCCTAGCCAGCTGAAAGATCTGAGGATCTCCAGTTGTGGTAATCAATATGTGCAAGAGAGGGGAACAGTCACTGCACCAAAAGGTCACCGGAACCTAATAAAAAATGAAAACCCAAAACAACTGAGTAAAAACTTCACGTTTTGCTGGTTTCTGAGAGCTAGAGAGAAACGCTGCCTCCAAAGACAAACTCTGGAGTACTTAACCACAGCGTTGTATACTCAAGAGGCCACCTACAACACCAAACGCCACGTTGTTCAGATACCACAACCAACACCTGCACACACAGCTGCCGGAGCTGGAAAATACAGAACCATTATACAGCAAGTTGATGGTAAGCTCGTGTTAGTCCTGTGTGCTTGTAAACCAGTTACACGCTGTCAGAGGGCCATTAAAATTTGATGGCTGGTCCATCAAAATCCACAGTTCTGAAGCATATAAATGGAGGAAGAAAAGGGAACTGATTTTTACTGGCACATTAAAAGAAATCAATTCAATGTTAGTTTTGGAAAAAAAAAAAAATAAAAAAAAATCAGTGCTCTCATCAAACAGAAGCAGCAAAGATCCAAAGCTGTAAACTCGATGTAGTAGTATCATCAGGCAGCCTGTGACAGGTTTTTTCACTGTTCTTATTTTTGGTCAAGAAAGCAACACTATTGCTGTAGGAGCCAATTTATTTTTAGGTGCTGATTCAGCCAAATGTCTTTTTGGTGCTTGTGGCATCTGAGGGAAAACTGGCAGGAATGACTTAAGTCTGTTCTACGGGAGAAACAGACCATTCCGTTTACTCTCGCAATTCTTCTGGACCTTCACACATGGCAAACGATCCATTTCTGTAACAGATTTCATCACATACTCATAAATTGAAGTCCTTCTATCAGGCCAGCTACGTCTGTGCTCATCTAAAGACGCAGCATTTGGTGCTGACCTGAGAACTGCTGTGACAGCGCATTAAAAAGCTTTCGTGTTGCCTCAAACAATGGTCACCCTGCATCAAACTACTGCTGGGTTCCTCCTCACAATAAACTGGAACCAAAAAACTGGAGAAACTCCTTGGAACTGAGGCAAATATTGAGAAGTGACTCTTTGTGGCAGACAGTGACTGTTCCTCTCCAGAACCTAGAGCATGTGGTATATGGAGTGAGAGGTTACCAGTATCAACGGCATTTATTGGCTGCTGAGAAACGTGAGATGTATTTTTTTTATATACACACATATAAAAAAATAAGAGTGAGGTAGATAAATGTTTGAAAAAAAAAAAAAATCAAAAACTGTCCCCCGTCATACTCAAAAACCCTTATCTCAGTATTTAAATTTATTATGGGGCATCTCTACAGTGATTTAAACTGATATCACAAAAATAAATAAAAAATCCTACATAGAATACCTTCTTAATTAACTTTTTTGTCTTTTTCATTTTTAAAAGGGAAAAATAACTATGGGACAGAGGCAAGAGAAGATAATGGGACTAAACTACACAAGCAAAAAGCACTACAAACTTTTTAAAATCTCCAGTCAAAACTAGCAATCAGTATATTTTACTTCTTTGTTCTTACTCGAAAGATTTAAACATTTCCATCCCAGAACCACCTCTTCACTGCCATCGTTTGGTTGGATCAGTGCTGAGCAAAGGCTTAGACGCTGTAACTACGGATGAGCAACGGGTACGACTCCTTGGTCGGAGACTTTGTGCCAGCCCCTCCTTCCCCTCTCACCGAGGCTTCTGCAACTGCACAAACAAGCTCACTCGGTTTCTTTTGTTCTGAGGTTTGGTCTGTGATTTAAGCAACAAGCTCGTGCTTGTCCAGGTTTCCATAGCTGCCACCACTGAGCTGTGCCAGCCAAGCCACTGGCCCCAGGTCCACGCTTCCCACCCAGCCCAGGGATGTGGCGTGGGGGGGGGTTGGTTTGGTTATTTTACTCTTTATTAAACCAGGGGTGCAAAGTGCAGCCCAGGGCGCCCTCCACGAGGCGAAGAGCTGGGGTTTGCTGGAGCCAGGTGTTCAATGCCCGGCACAACCCGCTGCGACTGGGACAGCTCTTGTTGACGGGGCTGAAGGGTTAAAATAGTCTCTTGAAAAATCAGTGACCCAAAAGCCTGGTGTCTGCTGTTGCACCCAACAAATAAAACAGATATATATGTATGTGTGTGAGACTGTGTGGGGATGGGTGGGTGGATGTGTGCCACAACCAAAACAAGCGGGGAGGGAAGGAGGGGTAGGACCCTTGTAGAACAATGAATATAAACACTGAACAAGAATGTACTAAATATTTAACCTCTTGTTTTTTTTCTGACCTGAGTTTGTATCATGCCTTGCACTGTAAGAGACTCACATGCTGTCTGGGCAGAGGTCAGTGGGAAGGAAGGAAGGAAAACCGGGGTTTAAAAACACCCCAGCACTGCTCGAGTCTTCCCGTGCGGGGTGTCCCTTCTTTCTCCATGTCCCCCTCAAAAGCCCCGTAGCCCACACAGCCAAGATGTTGTAAAACAACTAATGAAAAAGAAAAAAAAAAAAAAAAAAAAAAAGAAAAAAAAAAGGAGGAAATGTATTTATAAAAAGGCATTAAACAGTTCATGGCAAATCATATAAAAGGTATCAGTTACTGGGAAGGAGGAAGTAGAAGTTACACACTATAGTACAAAGCATAAGAAAATTTGTTGAAGTGGGAGGGAAGGGAAGGAGGGCAGACCTGAAGGTTTTCATAGATTAAATCCACAAAGATAAAGAACAAAAAAAATAGCAGCTTTTTTCTGTACAGACATATAGATGAGTATCTGAACCGTAAAAAAGTTATAAAAGTGACAAAAAAGACAATGTGTATGCAAATGATCCATGGTCTAACATAGAACTGCAAGACCCTTTGAGAAGTCTTAATAATAAAGATAAAAGGTCAACAAAGCATCATATACTTGAATCCGGTTACTGCTTTTTTTTGTCTTCTCCAATTTATGTTTCTAGGTGTTTTTCCTTGCAAGCCTGTGAAGGCGGGCAGGCTGCAACGCTGGAGATCTCTGCCGCTTATCTGCATGGTTTTCAGGTTTCATTTTTGGCGTGCAGTTGACTTTTTTTTGTACAAAATGCACATGTTTGTTTAGCTCACCACTGCCAGTTTTGTCCAGAATTCATTGGGATGGGGATAGGGGTGAAGGGAGGGCTGTTTCTTTACCCCGTCCCTTTTATCTTCTCCATCACAAGAAAGAAATATCACCACATTTTGTCCAGTTTTGAAAAAAAGATCTAGTCAATTTAATTTTTAAAATTTTTTTTCTTTTTTTTTAATCCCAGTGTATGATTGAATAGAATGTATTGGTCAGGATCTCTTTTAATCGGAGCGGTTGATTACTGTGCTCCTTCCATGCCTACAAAACAAACAAAAAAAAAGAAAAACAAACTCCAAAGAGTTCAGTTTTTTGGCAAAATTTGGCAGCGCTGAAACTTGTAACAACCTTTGATGAACGATGGCCCTTTTTTATTCTTTTACATGTTCCTAAAAAGATTAAAGAGCAATATTAAAAATCCAGTCTTCTTAATTTTTTTTTTTTGTATTTTGTTTGTTTGTTTTTTGTTTTTAGAAAGACCTACAGTGTTAGGCAGGTGCTTGCAAGGGTACCTGGGAGCCACCTGGTCTGCGGTGTCTTTGATCGGATAAAAGTGCTGTATGGTCGAACTTGCACGCAGATATGTTTCCCATTATGAAGCAAAGAGAGAGACAGAAAGAGAAAGAAGAGAGAGAAGAGAGAGAGAGAGACATCAGACCTCAAGTTTTCGGTTGCTAGTAAGTGTTAACATTAGAGTTTTAAAAGGCCAACTGTGTGCCCCATGAACGGAGTCCTTTACTGAAACAAACATCTGCTTGCATATTGAAAAAAGAAAAATACGGTAATTTGTTTACTGAAAAAAGGGTTCTCCCAAGTGCAGCTATGGCAGTTCTGAAGATCCACTGAGGTACAGTAGGCTTTTGAATATATCGTAACTTTCTTCCTTTCTTCCCCCAATGCATGTGTTGGTTTTTTTTCTTTTCTGTGTTATTTCGGTGAGATTCTGGGTCTAAGGATCAGCAGGCCGAAGACTGGGGCAGCGGTAAGGCCCTCTCGTTCTTGCGTCCCCCGTTCATGTGTGCGTAGGGCTGTCTCTCCTCGAAGCTGGCCCGCAGGACCACCACGCCCGGGCCGTTCTCGGCTTTGTGTCCTGAGTGCTTGTCAGTGGGTTGGAGGGTGGAGGAGGGATCTAAAGGAATGCTCTCCATGTTTTCAGTCTCCAGGTCAAGCTCCTCTGTGTCCGGAGGCTTGTTCTCTTCGCTGTAGAAGAAGGAGACCTCTTTGAACGCTGGGTCCAGCTCGTCTTTGATGCTCCCGATGATCTCCAGGAAGGAGGGTCTCATCTTGGGGTTGTACTGCCAGCACATGCGCATCAGTTCGAACCTGGACAGGAAACACACGGCAAAACCATTTACCGACATGTTTTATGAGCCCCGGCTGGAGCCCAACCAACCCTGACTGGATCCGACCACACGTTTTCAAAAATCATTCCATTCTCATGGAAGATCTCGTCACAGAATTTTCACAGGCCGAGATCCTTGTGTCACATTTTGACCTTCTTTCTCATCACCGATTTACTTGCATAGCTCCCACCTCAACCTTCTCCACACACACACTTGCCCATAGAAGAGTCTTGTGGACACCTGACATCCAGAAGCATTTCACATTTTTATCCTGACTTGGTATTTCTCTCTTTTCCTCCAAAATATCCCGTGCTCAGTCATACAGCTCCACAATAGTGTCTCTCAGAGTATCTTTTGCATACAACCAATCCCTACACTACCAATATTGTCTTGGAAAAAATTAAAATGGCAAATACACACAAGATAAAGCACTGTTTTTCTTCCCGCCTGAAAGAAGAAAATTGCATTAAAATTAATTGTAATCCCCCAAAGACATTTGCCAATCTCAAAGACATGCTCTAATATTTTCTTTTTGTATGATGGTGTTTTCATTTATGGCCAGGGATGCATTAATATTTTATGGAGTGTGAGATCACCTGTTTAAGCACATCCATGATTAGATCAGTACAATGTCCCATGCTGGCAAAACAAAACCACAAAATGAAACAGTAACACATACATAATGAAAACAGCATTTTCATGACACAGCAGAATTGGATATTCCTGAGAGATCACCCTGAGCTTTAAACACAACACAAGAAAGGATTTCACTGTCTGTGAAGGTGGAATAGGGATGTCTTCTGTTAACACAGCGCAAGTAATAGGACAAATTTAAATAAGAAAAGGAAGATTAGCATTAATTCTTTGGAGAAACAGGCTGTGTGTAGGAAGCCACCGCTGGCCAAAAATACTACTGTCTGTGCTAGGGTAAGAATGGATTTTAAAAACAAATCTTTCAGTTAAGAAAATGTCCTGGAAGATCGTTCCCACCTCTGCTTTCCCTCCCAGCACCGTGACCCACAGCCCCAGCGAGAGCCTTTCCCCTCCTGGCTTCGCTCGCCCCCTCTGCCAGCCCTCCCATCCCAGGTGAGCCACCCCACCTCAACTTGTCGTTTTGATTCTATAAAACAACAATACCATCTTCCTCACTACTGTGGATTTTCACAAAGTAAGCAAGCAACTCTATTTTATACTCTAATTAGCTCCTGCTGCCTTATGCCCCAGCGGCAGTTTACTGGATCTCTGCTGCAGTGTGTGCAATGATTTTTTTTAAAAATTAAAAAAATTTCACTCCTTTTTTGAATAGCACAGAATCACAGAATGTTAGGGATTGGAAGGGACCTCGAAAGATCATCTAGTCCAATCTAGTCCACCTACAGCACGTAAGCCCATCACAGATTAAGGTCTTTATGTCTCCAGAGTCCCTGGTCCGGAGCAAACCTTTCCAGAGGACTGACCCCGAGCTGGAACATCCTGGGGCCTGTGCTGAGCATTATGGCACACAGCGGGGTCTGCGGTCTGGGAACCCGGCCTGAAACAAAACCAGAGCAAAGAAATCCCCTCCCGCAGAACCTCGCTCCTCGGGAGGCACCGTTACATCTCCTCAGAGGGGTCAACGTTCGCAGCTCAACCAGCACGGAGAGGGAAAGCTGCTGTGTTTGGGATGCAAACGCTGCTGAGAGCTCTTCAACCAAAACAAAAGCAGTTTGAAGTGCGCCTGAAGTCACAAACGTTCCTGTTAGAGCTTGGCTGGCACAACTCGGCATGAGCACAAGTCAGCCACCTCAGCACGGCCCTGTGACACCCAAAAAGAAGCTGGTAAAACCAGTCTGTGCTGGGAGAACTCCCGGGGTACTCAGCACTGTACTGTAACAGGCACGTAGACATATAAACACGGCTCAACTATTGCTTGTTTTTGAGTCTTTAAGAAATCTGTCATAGTGAAAGCGAAGCCAAGCTATAAAACTGCACTATACCCTCACTCACAAACAAGGAGGAAAGCTTGAGACATAAATATATAAAATCCATTTCTGTTACTTCATCGCTGTTTCCTTTCCAGCTGACTGCTGCGGCCCTGAATAGAAGCGCTGGCTGGAGCCAAGAACACTGGATATTCGCTGGCGCTTCGCCCTGGGGCCTAAGGGCAGCGCTAAGGAGATACCACAAGCAGCAGAGTAATGCATGTGACATCAGCACAAACAAGGACATGTGATGTTTCTTTTAAGCCGTTCCAGATTTAAAAACCCTACAGAGTTCCCATAAAAGGATTATTTTTTTTTTTCTTTTTAACTGTGTGGGTTCAAAGACCTTGTTTACGTTATATTAAACAACAACAACAAAATCCTTTCCAGTAGACAATGGAAGAATTTACAGGCTGTTAACAGAACCTGAGCAGTTTAATAAAGTGTGTTCCTGACTGGTGGCAAGCGAGCTCAAGGAAGTTGCAGCCACCGTCATGCGGTACAGGAACAGCCAGTGTCTCCCTCATGCATCTTTTGCTCAAAGAACTGAGCAGAAACCGAGAAACTTTTTGCACTGAGACATTGAAATTAAAAAAAAATTTAAAAAAGAAAATAGAAAATCATTACAGCAGCTGCGTTCCATTGGAGTGCGTGTTTGTGCTTTACATCAGGCTCGGTTTGGTGGGGAGAAGCGAAAGGACCTGGACTAGATGATCTCCAGAGGTCCTTCCAGCCCCAACCGTTCTGTGCGTCTGTGACCTCTGCTGCCGATTCACCTCTGCACAGCAGAGCCCCAACAAAGGGCGAATCAGCAACGCGTAAATAGTCTGGTCACCTACAATGCATGTGGAGAAGCAACTTTGCTTCAAAACCAGAGTGGAATTCCAGGCTCCACAACTTTCAGAAGCCCCACGGGAACGCGCTGAGAGCTTCGGCTGTAACAAAGCTCCCTGCCACGCAGCCACCACCTGATGAACGCTGCCCTGACAATGGTGGTACATTAAACCGGAACTCATTGCACAGGACGAGGAGAAAAACAGCAAAGCTGCTCCTGGCACCGTCTTCTTGAACCATCTGTCTTGTTGCATGGTTCTGTCTGTAAAATCATGCAAACTATGCCAAGAGGGTGCAGCATAAACAGAACAGAGTCTCATTTCACCCTGTGTAAGAGTAAAAAGCCTCCAGAAATACCGTCCCCTTTCACAGGGATTTACCACCTCTCCGAACCACAAGACAACCACGGCGTAAAACCCCTTCGCACAAGCATCTGACAGAACCAAGGTGCAGAACAGAACCTCTGCAGTTCGAGTGTCCTTGCTCTCCATCGAAAAGCTGCTGCCTGGCAGCGATGGGGGTTTGCAGAGCACAGCCGCCACCAGCATTACTGGCATTGCGCTCATAGGAACGTCCAGGACCTGCTCGCACCACGTAGCGTTCACGCAGGGGGGGCGACACGAGGCGCGTACGAAAGCTCCTGCGCTGTGGCTGGAGCACGCACGGCTGTGTCAACACTCACATCAGCCGCAAGCTTAAAAATAGCAGATTCTTGTCTCTGTTCTCATCTACGCTTCCCCACGGCAGTTCACCTCCTTCAGCTTTCTGAGGTTTCTGGATGTCAGTATATTCCCTTCTTATACACAAAGGTCATTTCGTGTTCTGCCCATAATTTCAGTCGTTTCCAGGTCAAACTAATTTGAAGAAAAAAGTAGCTCCTTGCTTGCTTTCACCCAGCACCAAGCACAAGTAGTATATTGACCTTCCTGCAGTAGGTGGGCCTTGCTTTCTGGACATCTTGTATCGCAGACCAGTCTCCAGCAGTGCGAATTTGTGCTGTTTAAAAAACACCTTCAACTGGCACAGACATGACAAGAAACTGGTGTTCAAACAGAATCTTTCAGAAACCTGTACAAAATGAGGACCCCATGTTTTACCAAGGACTTGTGAGAGTGCAAATGGGATGGAAGACGGGAAAGAGCAAACCCATTCATACAAAAAACAAAACAAAACAGAGTAACACAAAATAGGTTCTTCGAATGCCCAATGTATGTGCACAGAACAAAGGTGGAGATTATTCCTTGAGCTCCCTACTGTTAGTGCTACAACAGCCTATTTGAATTTCAGCAGACTTGCGTGTCCGTCCTACTACAAAGACAACACAAGCTGAAAGGGAGCTAAAGCAAGTCACAATAACCTTCCAAGGTCAATACATTATTATTATTTTTTTGCATTTTGGACAGAGTCAGGATGTTTTATACACAACTGTATCACCAAAAAAAAAAAAGACACCACCAAACTGGATGTGCTCAAGTTCATCCTTGTTGCTTGTTCTGATGGAGGTAAGTGGCTAAATCGAAAGGAGTATTTTTATTCTGCACCTCTGCTATGTCAAACTAATGTCCTGGTGGCCACACCTAATGCGCGAACAACTTCTTCATTGAAATCAGCACAAAAAAGGCCTTTGCTGCTACACACAGGTACAAAGGTTTGCTCTGCCAGACACGGACCAAGTTATCCCAGCTCACAAGCCCGTTGTCCTGACAGCGGATTCAGCAGGAGCAGCACCCAGCGGGCAGAGCAGGAGGACGGAGAAGGGGCCGCGTGGGCTGCAGTGACGTGCAGCTTCTCGCTGTGACTGCCCTCGTCGCCGTGTCCATACCACACACAGCCCGGGCTAATGGGAAATTCATAACGCTGAATCTCTTGCCGAGTTTGTTCTCAGTGTTAGAGGTGTTTTGTTCCTACGGACTCGGGGAGCTGAGCCCCTCATACACCCTGTTCTTCCCCCATTTCTGCCCGCCCCCCCCTCCATCACACAGCTCTGACCGTGTTAAACACCCTCCAGTCAATCCGACTGCCAGAAATTCTCCACAGCATCGTGGAAGGGAAAGAATGTGAAACTGAGGAATCACATGGCAGCTACACCTCCCCCTGCACACACCACCCACCCCCCTCAAACAACAAAACCCACTGCCTGTCATCTGAAACCAAAGCCAGCGCTCCAGCCAAAAAAGCTCTTTTCCTAAGAATCCCAAGCAGCTGAGGCCCTTAAGTGATTGTATCCCTTCCGTGGGCCTCCAACAAATTTCAATAACTGCAAGACGCAGTATTTCCTTCCCAAAAGCCAGTTCGGGAAGTATATCAAAGTAATAAACTCTGAACAACTGAGAGCGCTGTACACAAAAGCCAGCAGAAGTGTTTCAACAATGTAAAGCGAAAAACTGAAGCCTGCTGCATCGCAGACCCTCCTCTGCTGCACCGCAGACCCTCCTCTGCTGCAAGGCTTTGTATTGATTCTAGAGGCAGGCAAAGGTTCTTCTGCGTACGTACTTCTGTGCTCACAGGAAACTAAACTGTTAGTGGGGGAGATTTGTTTATCTGGATGTAATGAGCGCTGTGACTGAAAGAGCAGATCCAATGCTGCTTCCGACGAAGGAACAATACATTCATTTATCTGTATGCTGAACTAAAAAGTAGAATTCCACAGAGTTTTTGCACAACACATGTCAGCTTATCCTAAGCTCTTCTTTGTCTTTATACTCTAGAAAATTGCTTTAAACAGGAGAGACAAGATTTTGGCGCAAAGTCTACTGCTGTGGCAAATGTCACTTATGAGCTTTTATTAAATCTAAATTTATTCAGGAACACAAAGATTAGGGTTTGTTTCCTTATTAAATAGCCCAAAGTGAAATTCTGGCCACAAGCAAAGTTGTTTTCTGGTATGTCTGATTACTATAAAATACTAGATTTACAGAGACTGTTCAAGCGGCACCTCACATTAGTCACCCTTTTAAAAACCCCTCCTGTGGCAGCCAGGGCAGACACTGATGGGAGCAGAAGAACAAACTGTGCACTGGGAACAGTGGCTACTTGACACTTACAGCATGTCAGGACAATTGTCTGGTTTTTCCAGCAAACCTCCTTCCATCACGAAGCGGAGCACTTGTTCATTGGTCATGCCTTGGTACGGCTGCTCCGCTAACGTGGCGATCTCCCAAAGCACAACACCAAAAGACCTGGAAAACAAATCAGAACTTTAGAAAGCTGTGCAGTCTTTACAGGGGTATTTTTCTTAGATGATGCTCAGAAGCCAGGTGTCTATGGGTACTTTCTTTTACCAAAAAATTTCCATTGCTAAAAAGTATGCAGCTATGGTGACAGTCACATCATCTAGTGTAGGAGCCTTCAAACACCTCTAGTCAATGGAGAGAAACAGGCTCCTAGTTCTAGTGGCTTTTCAGACTGGTCTAAGAAAAGGCTGGTAATGCTACATCTCAATTTTTCACACCATAGTCTATGTGATTACGATTATTCAGTGGTCCAACATTGCCGGGTTACACGGGTTCGGTATAGGTCAGTGAAAAAGCCACCACAAGCTCACTGCACTGACCAGAAGCTGCCTAACTCAGAAAAGGTTTAAGCTGTGAGCTCGCCTGGAAAATCAGCTCCTATCTCATTGTCCTTTACCATGGCTTTGAGTTCAGACTTCAGGTGCCCCGAGAGGTGGGAAGAAGAGTGGAGAGGGAAAGGAAAGGTGCAGGTAAGGAAAAAAAGTTAAGAAAATCTGTTCCTATCTCTGCGCTTCCTGTACAGAGCACCACGGGCTGGACAGACAGCTGATCACAGGAGTCTACAAGAAGATCCGTGTGTGGCTGGGTGAGGGGAATCAAACCTTCTAAGCAGGTAGAGAAGTTGCAGATACTGGTTATTTGAAGTGGGCTTGGCAACTCCCCCCAGAAAGCCAAACATACAGCAAGAAAAAAATCTGTACATTTAAAAAACTAAACTCCAAATCTCCAAGTGGCATCTCTCAGGTACCCCTGATAGCAGCTGAGAAGGCAGTAAGAACTGTGAGCTCTCATTCCAGGGCAAGCAGCTTTTCATCAAAAATACCTGAGGCACACAAATCTGATTCGAAAGCTGCATTCTCCCCTCGCCACCCCAGCAGCACCCCGGGCACCGCGCCTGCCCAGCCACTGACAACACGCCAACCAACCTCTGCTCCCCGGGCACAAACACACTTCTTGGGTCACCACTTCCATTTATCCCTCTGTTTTGGTTTCTTTCCCATTCCAAGTGAAAGGTGCAAAGTAAGGATCAAGGCATGCAACGTACAGCGGCAAGCAAGAAAACCAATTTTTGAGAAAGACATGGAAGAAACGTGAATGTTCTCCAGCTTCTGGAACCAAGGCCCTAATTTGCTGCTTCAATAGCAAAACATTCAAGCCCCCAGGAGAAAGTTGGTTACCCTCCTTTTGGAACATATATGTAATATATATGTTCTTGAAACAGAGCTGCCAGCTCCTTCCAACTAACTACAAAGGACAGAAGTGAAAAAAACAAAGTCTGTCTAATAATAGCAATTGATTACTGCTGAAAAAAGATAAGCATAGCTATGTAATTGGGTAGTTTGGACGTAAGTATTGACACTTTCTAAAAATATCTCAATTTAAAATTAGTTTATTGAGCAGACATGGCTCAAATTGTCTGCCCTGCACTGAAAAGTCATCTACTTTTAGAGCTGCTGTGCAGGAAAAAAAAAGTCTAGATGATGCCTTCTCTTCTGCGGCTAAAATGCTGAGTCAAGCTTAGAGAGAAAAAAAAGCAGCATAGTTTCAATAGGGCATTGTTGTGAAAACAGGAGTCCAATATTATTAGCTGGTTATGGCAGCGCGGTTTTATCTTCCAGTTCTCCAGTGTATCTGAATTGGTTTGCATCTGGAGCCAGAAGCCACAAACAGGCTTGCAATTGTTTGCCTTTCAGGGGAGGGAGGGACAGAGGGTCAGCCCAACATTTTGGTGCCTTTGAAGCTACTTTGATCACTGCAGGAATAATGAGAACAAGTCTTGTGCACCTACTAGTCCTATTCTCATAACAAATCAACTTATGTTGCTCCTTGAAGGCAACTACCAGCTCTGAAAGAATGCAAGATGCTAAAGACGTATTCATAGAAATATGCCCTCACCCTGAACAGCATTACATGAATTTAGAAATGCTCTCCTTCCCTAACTACAACAAAAACAGTCTTGTCTAATTACCTCATTCTTCAGTCTGAGGAGCAATAAAAGAATGAATTGCTAAAATAAAGCTCCACCCTTCAGAATCTCCAGACACTCTTCTGCAGTTTGCCATTTCACCTTACAGCTTATAAATCTTGGGCTCTGACCACTCACACAGTTTTGTCTTTTTGACATTTTGGCTTTTAAAACTGATCTCGAAGAACATGGAACCAGATGTCACAAAGGCAGGAGAAACAATCTCAAACATCTGTTACTGTTTGATGAAAATGAATGGCCCCCCAAACAGCCAAGCTACGCGGTTTTCATGAAGCAGCTTCAAAATCTGAACCAATACAAGGAGTCAGGTAATTCCTCCTGCCATGAAGAGACCTTCAATGCTAGTGTCTGCTCTAAAAGTTACTGAGAAGTAAACCAGAACAATCCTTTTAGCCATAAGCAGATCAAGTAAACGGACACTGATAAACCAAGCTCCACTACATTTGGAAATCAGATTTCAATTTCTGAATCTATAGCTGTGGATACATGGGGCAAACACAAACGTATACGCCTTCGAAACAAACATCACATTCCTCATGCTGAACCAGTGCTTTTGTACCTCAAGACAGTATAGCCAGGTCAACTGAACTTCAGAATAAGTCACTTCTAACAACTAAGATGACCAACCACTCCAAGGAGGAACTGTCTGAAGCACAGATGAGAGCTGGGGACCTGCTCTCCATTTGGCAATTTTTCCCCTCTATGCTTTCGAGTAAAAACCTGACAGATTTTACTCCTGCCCCTCCAAGTTTTCCAACCATATAATCAATAAGCTCCTTTCCTTCTTGTGACTTTTGGCTGCGATCTTTTGCTCAGCCTGTCCTGCTGATAAACTGCAATATTACTTGCTCGATCCTGCTTTGGAGGGAATGGCTGATGAACGCCAAATCTTTTTAATGCTGAAGGCAGAACTCACGTACATACTGCCACAACTAAAGCACTAATTTACCTCTGATGCTTAACCCGGCATCACATCTCTGAGGTTTTTTGGTTTGGATTTAAGTTATGTTTAAACAATAATGTCACTTAGCAGTTACGGGTTAAAAGCAACAAGTGTTGTACATCACCGAGGCCGGACACCTGATCTCTGGTTTGGATACAACAGCTGGACTTAAAAGTTCCTGTTGTGTGGTAAGAACAGGCAGGTCTGGCAGCTCTTCACTCCAGGCTCATTCAGTTCTACATCTGGGGATTTTCTAGTGTTACATTCCAAATTTCTGTCTGCTTTGTGATGCTCTTACAAATCCTAAAAATTCTTTTACTACAGGGGGGAGTGCCAAAAGTGTACCTGCGCTGTTCTGTTAGATAAAAGGCTGATAACGGAGCTTCCCCTTCAACCCAAAGCGGTTATTTTCACCTATTTCTGAGTATGAGAGGTACTGAATTCATAAGTAAGTTACTAGCCGTATGCAAAAAAAAAAATTAAGCAACATTCTGACGCTTTGCTTTTTTCTTGCAACACAATTCCTCTTACAAACCTTTCACTGATTCTAAAATCCTCAAGCTGTTTAAAGAAATTGCAGTTTACTACTAAAATATCATTCCTACTGACTTCTAGACATTTTGAGGCAATCAGCTGCCAATTCTGTAACAGATCAGCAGTAAAAACACCTTGTTAGGAAGGCAGAGAAACCATAAAAGACGGAGTGTAGGTTTTGCCAGTACACGTTCACCTTCTGCCAAGTCCTCCCTACCTATCTGCAAAAGTTTTTTTGGGGGTGTGGGGGGGAATAGTTCCAGACTATTATTTCTGAGAAGTGTATTTTGAAATTTCCTGAATGCCTCTATTAACTTCACAGATACAGCAACTAGGCAACATGCTTTGAAAGAAAAACCTCTTTCTGCATCTTGCGGTATATAAAACAAGCAAAGAGAGCTCCAAATGGAGAAGGATTTACACGAGGGAGAACTCCCAAGAAAAAACCTGCTAGAGTACACAAGCCGTCTGCGGGAAAGTGGAGTTATTTACACAGAAGGTTTTGATAGAAAAGCAGGTCAGCACTATGATCCCTTCTATATTCTTGGCAACTTTTAATGCTTTTCTTGAAGGAGGGCAATTTGAAAAATGACAACTTGCTCTTCCACGTGAAGGTAATGTTTTGCACTGCACAACTGATTTTACAGCCCGCAGCAGGAAACATGCCGCCACCTCCGGTTTTGGAAATTCATTTAATCCTGCTCTAAGAGCAGAATTGAGCATCACAAGTTCTTGATTTTGCAATGGAATTATGAACTAGAAAGCAGAATGCTTCACAGCGGAAAAAGAGAGTTACCTTTGAAGTGACGGGAGAAGCAATACACTTAATTAAGCTACCGACAACAAGAACAGAGGCTAGAAAGAAGAGGGGGTAAAACTGTTTTTCAGAGCCCCTTTTTGGTTACCAGACGTCAGAGTGCGTTGTGAAGACTCCATCTTTCAGTGATTCCGGGGACATCCAGCGCACAGGCAGCAAACCTTTCCCTCCTTTCCGATAATAATCTGTCTCGTAGATATCTCTTGTCATGCCAAAATCTAGAAGGTATAAATGATTTTAGTTTGCATGGTTCTATAATGAACACTTTGCTTTACTATAAACCACTGCAGCCAGCAGAGATTCTAAGTTTTTGTAAAGAATCTGCAATCTGTTACCATGACACTGTTACCAGGCACTTTACCTGCTGCCTTAGGGCTGGTTCGCTTCCCTCCCCCAAAAACCAGGACATCTTTACCACTGACTTCAGTGGACGAGAAGTCTGAATAATTTAAATAATTAATATTAAAAGATCCAGGATTTATGCTCAAGACTTGCAGTAAGCTAAGTCTTCTGAAGGTCATGTAATTCACTAATCTGTCCTAAAATTCAATTATTTTCTTTTCCTTTTAAAGAGCTCCTTTAGTACATACTTAATACTATTGTTTATTATTGTCTTTAAGTAAAGAATCTCACATGTTGAGGCAAATGCTTCTCTCACTTTTTTTTTTCTCTTTCCAAAGGTAATTTCCAATGCTTGTATAATATTCCATCTCAAATGGATTAGGCTATTCATTTAAGACAAACACAGACCAATGTTAAAGACATACTTCGGCTCATATGCATCTCCTTGGCTGTAAATACGTAAGCATTTGCAGGACTCAGACCTAGCAATGCTCATCTCCTGACTCTAACTCAGACTTATTCCAGAACTTTTTCCTCTGCACACCAAACTGCTGGGTCCTGGACTAGCCTATTTAAACCAGTAACTATGTTTGCAGACACTAGCCAAAAAATTAACTAATCAGGTGGCATCAAATCTCTTCACTAATATTAAATGCTGTCTGCTAACACAGCAGACCGAGGGCAAAATCCACTTTATCAATACAGACCTGTAGTTGCCCTGTTTGTTTTTTCCTGGCAAAAGCGGAGTGAAAAGAGGACAGAATTCTTCCAGTTCTCACGGGTGTTATTACCAAGTCTATGGATGTCATTACAACCAGTCTGGGATAAGGAACTGACCATTGATGCTTATCATTCCTTGTCTGCAGGGGACACGGATGCCCTCAGTGATTATGACTAAAAAGCCCATCTGTGCAGCTATTCCATCACTCCCACACACCAGGGTGACTTTACCCGGGCTGAACAGAAAATTCTTTAAAAATGTAATGCAAATAAGAAACAGGACAGTGTAGCATAAAGCTCTTCCTCTAAGATCTACACAGTCTGAGCTGGTATGTTACTGTCAAGATGCTCCCAAACTGCTTCTACATGAAGGGATTTTCATACTGGTACATAAATGAGAACAGTGTGCAGCATATTCCACAAAATGCTTTCGGGGTAACCATGTACCACGTTAAAGGGAAGAAATGCACCATCTTCAGTTCAAAGAATTGCAAAAATATGCTGGTGGGGGGATGAAGAGTAAGGAAATTGGAATGGGAAGGATTCAGGCTGACTTTCCCCGAACCTGCAGAAAATGCACAAAATCCTCCAAAGATTTTATTTCCTAATTAACTCATTCAAAATGAAGTAATTTTTTCTTTCTCCCAAATGACAGGATTACTTACACAAATTATCAAAATAGTTGCATTATGCTCAGAGAAAAAGAATTAGTTTCCTACAGCAGCAGGCTGTTGCCATACGTGTTATTTTAATGTGCACAACTCAAAAACAGCCAAAAGCTTAAAATCATCCTCTCTGGAGAGAAGTCTGAAAAAGACTCTGACACTATTTTGGAAGGATACTGAAGGAAAAAAAGAAGTTGTGTTCTAACAGCAGAGTAGAGGAAAAGCCATTCTGTTGCCTGGAAAGCCGAACTCCAGTTCAGACTGGAAAGCATCCAAATGAATTCAAGCCTTACACTCCACTTCCAAATCAGATATGCTTTAAAATAACCCTTATTCTTTAATCAATAAAACAGGAGGTGGAATGACTTTTGCACATTAACAGAAAAGTGAGTGACACACCAGTGGTAACTACGCCATCCGCCCAGACGACTGCAGCATCTGCACCTCAAATCACAGCTTCGCCAGCTCTTTTTAAACCCACCCAACTGTACCATTTCCCCACTGGAACAGCAGCAAGTAGAGGTATTCCAAGAGTTTCAACTCAACGTTGACTGCTCGCAGATCTTAAATCACAGCAAGCCTTCACAAGGAACATATTTCACTCTGCAGAGATTTAAACTAGCGCTAAGTTTTAAAAGGTCTTTTGAACACCTTTCAAAAAATTAAAACGCCTTCTAAGATGCTGATTTTTCGGGATGATGTTTTTCATTTGTGTCCAAGTCAAGAAAGCGCACCTCCAATTTTCACTGTGAAGTCTTCTGCCACCATGCAGTTTCTCGCAGCGAGATCTCTGTGAACAAATTTGTTGGCGTTGAGGTATGCCATCCCATCGGCAATCTCTCCTGCCATCTGAATCATCTTCTTCAGAGTTGGAGGTGCCTGGCCAGGATTATTCTGAGCAAGATTAAGAAGATACAACAGGTAAGAGGAGAAAAAAAAAAGGTAACTAATTCTACACCAAGTTGTAACTTTTATTTAAATGATAATATTTAAATAAAAACCCCATTATCACAATTCAGCCTGAAATGATCCAGGCTAAACAAAAACTCATGATTATGTACACAACAGCATCTACTTAGTGGGAAAAGTGGCCATATCAAGCTGGGTTACGAACAGAACTCCCACATAGCCCTTTTAAGCCTTTCTATTTTACGGAATACAAGCCAGAAAGTCTTTTTGGTATAAGGACATT
Source organism: Streptopelia decaocto (assembly GCF_964273445.1). Taxonomy (NCBI): domain Eukaryota; kingdom Metazoa; phylum Chordata; class Aves; order Columbiformes; family Columbidae; genus Streptopelia; species Streptopelia decaocto. The sequence goes on from NC_138664.1 coordinate 9,282,299, forward strand.
ATCTTACACCTATGGAGTTTCATATGTGGCAATTTTTGCTGTTAGACTGAGAGCCTACATAGCAGAGTATGCATATTGGCTAAGATACGAGACTTCTCCTTTCCAACAGAGGCAACAGGCAGGATGTACAACGTGAAACCTAACACGCACGCTTCAGCTAGACAATTTTTTGATTAACATCTTGACAAAAAATTAGATTAGACAGGAGATTTCATTTGGATCTGGAAAACAGGGCTCGATAACACAAGAAGGGACCTGACCTACTCCATGCAGCACACGGGGTGTTTGCATTAGCTATCTCACGAAGAAAGGTGTTGCAGATCACAGAGCAGCTCGTGTTTTGTTCTTAGAGCTTAAGGAGAGGGTCAAGGAAGGTTAATTGTCTGCTGCTTCCAACGTGACACTGTTTCGCTCAGGCTGATTCTAACTGAAGAAATAAGAAAACCACCCAGCAAACTCATGACTCACCTCTGTGTCTGGCCTCAATGACCTCAGGTAACTTTTGAGGTCCCCACGTGTCATCAGCTCCATGATAACAAGCGTAGGCTGGCCCTGAGAAACAACACCAAGCAGCCGAACCTGAAAGAGGGAAAACAAACGTTCAATTGCAAATACAGCTAAGCAAACTGTAGTAATCGTTTATTCATGTCAATATATAGCCCCAAACACCCATGAACCTGTGGGAAATGTCTGAAAGTAGATTTGCTTCCACTCCCTGACTCCTGTTTAACAACAATATCATAAAGCTGTACACAGTCGAAGTTCAGATTCCAAATTCCCACCTCAGTCAGTGAAGACATGCCCTGAACACCCTCATGCCAGAAAGCGCTGGGGCTGTACAAATCACGACCTGGTTACGCTTTCATGACTTACCACATGGTGACAATTGAACTCCTTCATCACAGAGGCCTCGTTCAAGAACTCTATCCTCTCACGCATGCTCGCAGACTCATTGACAGTCTTGATGGCCACCCTTGTCTCCGGCTCATCCTTCACCACTCCCTTGGCTATTCCCTCGTACACCATTCCAAAGGAGCCTTGGCCGAGCTCGCGGCACATGGTGATCTTCTCGCGGGGCACCTCCCATTCGTCTGGAACATACACTAAGGACAGAAAGCACAGGCCTCGATGTTCCACTTCTACAAGTGGTACAATACTCACTGCTTTACGGTATCAACTGCCCAGTTTTACTGTAAACAACAGACAACGCTGAGACCTTCCAAGACATGAGCAAACAGCTCATAGTCTTCTCCATACAGAGACAGGTAAACGTTTGACATGCAAATAAATCTTAAAGAAACATGGAGATGGACCTGAAGAGGCCTCACTATGGTACTAACATAATGGGATAGAAATAAGGAACCTCAAAGCACAAAATCAGAGTGGGAAGATGCTTGAATCAATTCTTTAGGTTTGAGTTTTTCTAGGGATCCTCAGTTTTCTAATTCTTCCAGACAGCATCAAACACACTTGATCATCTGTATCAGTTCCGTGTCTGCTGTATTCTCTATTAACAGATTGATTTTATGAGTAGAGGGAACGAGACTCTCTGATCTAGTAGGCTCTCTGTATGAAATTATTCTGATCACTTGCACACACACTGTTGCACCAGGAAGGAAAAGAACTTGCTGCTGCTGCAAGTCTTTGATCTGAGGCAGACGAGAGATCTCCGAAGGTGACTGCCAGCACCACCCCGGGCAAGATGACATCTGAGCAGTCACCAATGCTGCTGTCTGTCAGTCACCACAGGAGGGGACAGTTGTGTCACGTGCTCTGACCGGGCAAAACGACGGGATGCAAAAATAGAGGATTATAGCATGAACATTGACAGATAGGTCTTATCTACACTACAGATACTGAAAGAAACAATTATGGATTACATTAAACATCCATGCTCAGTTTAACACAAAATTTCTGCATGTGATATGTCTGGAAGCCCACAAAGATGGCTTTTCTCTTTCTCCAACTGTGAAAAGTTGTTGGAGAGTTTTATTGGGATGGGAAGCAAGGAGACAGTATTGTTTTCTGTAAATGTTACTATTTCTCACATGAGAAGTACATAGAGACAAACAGTGGGTTTGTTCCAACGGGTCAGAATAGGGCAAACATGAAAGACAACGAACTGATGAATTCTTTCATTCCAGTGAAAACATCACTGGATGAGTAGACGATAATCTGAAAGTGAAACTCATGCATCCAAATCTGCCTCAGCTGAATAAACTACAGGAAAGATTTAAAAAACTTCTTGGTTTCAACACACAGGTGACACTTATGTATCATCAATGATGGACTCCATAGCTACGCTAATGAACCAAAGAGAGAATGTGGTTTTACAACATCCCTTTTAGAGTTTCATACCTTTCAAAGTCAGACACAAACAGAACAAACTGAAGGAAAAGCATGAGAAGTGCAAGGCCACACTTACCGTCTGAAGCACTGAAGTACTCGGGGTTCACAGAAGCGTACAGAACTCCATTGCCCAGTCTGTCACTGTTCCTGTCAAAATATTGTTTCTTTTTTTTATCTTTAAAACTAGGTAAATTTCTACAGTTTTCCCACCATTTGCTCAATGACAGAATATTATTTACTGGATGTGAAAAGCCCTTCAGACAAACAAAGGGGACAAACCAAGTTCTGACTCTAACTCACATAATCAATGGGACAGCCCAGAGCGGCCTTCCCAGGAAACCTGCAGTCTTGTCTGTACCAAATCAGCACCAAAACAGTGTAAACACAAGATACTTTTAGCTGCTGGGTAAACTCCTGTGGCTGATACTTGAACACCATCTGCTCTATTGCAGGGAAGAGAGATCTAGCAAACGCCAAGATTGTTTTTAATGGGGAATTCCATTCAACTATTTTATAAAGCTTTTCTATTGTTTAATTTTAAACGCACACCCCACTTCCCCCCTGCCCAGTTTTACTGGGGTGATTTTCGGAGTAAGACATTTATCCAGCACTGAGGGAGCTCTCGCAGGTGACCGGCTGTACAAGTGGGATTATCAATCAGCCTCTCAGAAAAACAAAGACAGTACATTCTTGTGGGCTGGAACAACACTTTGAAGAAGGATAAGTTATCAGGTGTTCCAGCAAAGAGAAGTCAAGGTAGGCCAGGCAGGTGGTGTCCCTCACTAGATGCAAAGCCCTTTCTGGAGTGCTTGAGGAGAACTGGCACTACAGCCTGCACACAAATCAACTGGAGCTGGAAACAGTGAGATGCTCAATGAGCATCATTTATATGAGAGTAATGAAAAACCTCCATGCCTAGAAAGTTGCAATGCTGAGTATTTGTACTGACTTGTATTAAGTTCTCATTATGTAACTCAAATAAATAAATAAAAAAATCACTAGTTACAAAAAACCAAAAACCTGAGGAAAACAAATCAGTCAAACAGTCCCCTAGACTGCTCTGCCCAGGATGTAATTTTTAAAGTAGATATAAAGACTTCAAAAAAAACTCTAGAATTTGCAAGAAATCAAATTAACCTAAACAGAACTAAGTTTCCATTATTTGTATTGATGCATATTTCAGTGAAAGCTTCTGATTACACAGGTTCAGTGTCTGCCACCATTGTCCCAGTGGGTATGTTCTGACAACCCTTTCTCTTCCCTCTCAAACACGACACTGTAATAAAAAGCCTCTTCATATCTCAAGCAGCAGCCAGATTCTTGCTGGTAACTCTAAACCACCTCCTTTCACACACCAACAACACAGAATCCACTTCAGCTTCAAGTCCTCTGAATGCCATTTCCCTTTTTAATTTCTAACTTGCTCCATGGGCACAGATCTGAAAATAAACATTCCTCTCCTGCAGTTTGAGCCACAAGCATATACAACTCACCTCTTTTTGTTGAAGACATACAGCATTATCAGTAACCCCCCAATGATGAGCAGGAAAGCAATAGGGAGCACAATTATCAAGTGCAGGAAGTTTCCATAGTTTGCTGCTGCAACCAACAAGAAAACAATTGTATCAGGGTTTCTATAAAATCCCCATTAACAAAGAAACATTCAAAACCTACTCAGTATATTTCCATACAGGGGACAAATCAAAGTTCTCATTTTCTTGTCTGATGTGGAAAAATGTACTCAGAAACACCCCCTGACTCAAGTTGAGTGGAACAAGAATACAGACAGTGAAAAGCATTAATTTTGTACAGAACAGTGTCTGTCTTGGGTTTGTTTTCACAAGTTATGCTTAAGGACTTACATTCCTTACAGGCAATTGTTCATTTGTATATTCACTTTCTTTTTTCCACCTTCTGTTCACCTTCCAATTGCTTACACTTATATTAAAAATATACACACACTGCAATTTAATTCAAGTTCTTCGAAGTCCAGCAATTAGAAAACCAAAAAAGAATAAAAGATGGAGTTCCAGACTTCTGTGGATACATCTGCTCTACAACTAAATACAACGTTCCTGAGAAGGTCTCTGTGGACACTGTGGTGAGTGTCATCCAAAATATGAATTATTCCCACTGTCAGGACCAGCATCACCCTTTGATCAGGATGTTATCGTTATCAAATGTCACTTGGAAGAGGTCACATAAAAAAAAACCTTGATATTTTAATAAAACCTGCCAGTCAAAAATCTAAACCAATTGTTTGTTTCTTGTATTATTCTGCAATTTAAAGCAGGTTTGCCTTATTGCCACTGGTTTTGTACAATCCAACATTCCATGCTGTTACAGCCAGCATGACATTCCCAACAGAGTTGTAGCTCACAGGAAGCCACAGAAGCGTGTTCTACACACCCATCACCTGGTTGTACCTCTCATATTCATACAATGCATGCAAGAAAAGGACCACATCTCAGATGCACCTCCTGGTTGTCAAAAAATGGAACAGAGAAGTTGCCAAATAAGATGAGTGTTCAGAGTACAGGAGAGAGGCTCCTATGCCTAGTTACATGTGTAAACATCAGGAATTATTTAAAAGACAATAGTCTCCCACTTTGACAAAGACAACAAACAATTGTCTTACATTTGGGTTGCACGTAGAAAGAGACTGGCTCGGTCCAGGACCCGTTTCCAGCTAACGAAGTGGCCTGAACTCTGGCAGAATAGTTTCCAGGGTTCAGATGAGTTAGTTTAGCTCCTCCAAGCTTCTTGTATTCCTGTCTGGAAACACATTCCCGCTTCTCCTAGAAGAAAAAAGCAATTTACAGTTTGTGTTAATATCTTCACATTCCTACAGTCTTGAGCAAACCACATGGCTGCAGGATAAGCTAAGTTTTAGATCTAAAAGTCTCATCTGATCAGTTTTTCTTCAGACATCTGAAGGAGAGACGTGGAGTTCAAAAACTGTCAAAATAAACAAAACAAAGGAATGGCACGCTGGTCATTTGTGAGTGTTTGAAATCACAATTTCTATTATGGCCTGCAGCACTGCACAGAAGCAGTTAAGAAAGATCCCACTTCGTATGCAATTAAAGTTACAAGTAGTAATTTTTAACAGAGAAATGTCAGATCCTCACCTCTCCATGCTGCCCATATTTGATTTCATACATGAGTATCAGCCCATTTGGATTTGCGGGCTCTGACCACTTCAGGTAGACGGTATTTTCTTCTTTTGCTTCCCATGCTACCGTTCCCGGAATGTTATCTGCTCCCTCTGTAAAATATTTACAAGTGATGTGAGAACAACACCTATTACTGAAACTTCAGCAAGAACTGGGGAAAATAAAAGGTTTGCACTATTCTTCAGGTGTCGAAGCATTGCAGTAAGTGCTGTTCAAAGACCCACAGCAAAATGCATTGGCTTTTTGGGGAGATTAGCAAAGTCTGCACTTCTGATGGCCAGAAAACCAGCGCAGTGTAAACGGCTTCACCAGGTAGGATCGCTGCGTTAGTCACTGTGCTCTGTGCCAGAGAACCTGTTCATCAGCATCTGGCTCTTCCTTCCAAACTTGCCAGGACACCAAAGCGGCGCAGACAGCTGTTCCCACCAAAGGGCTGTGAGCACGCAGGGCCTGTCCTGCCGGCAGCCGTTTCCTAAAGCATCCAGTCTTAGGAAATCGCAGTTTAAACAGAGTATTATCAGCAGCACTCTGAATGCGCCCTGATCATTCTATGTGTTTTATTCAAAATTTAACAGGAATATGAAGATCACTTCAGTTAAAGAAAAAAAGGCCACTTTTTTTCAAAAATACAGTTGTTACGCTTAGAAGAAAACAGAATTGTTTAACCTTTAATTTTCAGAGCCACACGTTAAAAATCTGGTAACACTTACTTCCTTTTCCCCAATCTCACAGATTTCCTTATTTCCTTGAAATAAGCAATACTTTTTGCTTTTTTACTGACACAGCTGAGTCTGGATTATGATAGTCCTTCCTTCCAGAAACAAAACGAAATTGCTACCATTATGCATCAAATATTCCCAGACACCTGCTGGAGTCAGAAGGAATCTCTCTGCTGGATGCATACGAGCCTACACTAAAATCATCTCTATTCTTCTCAGAAGACGTACAATCTGTAGAAGTCCCAAACATGGGTACAGCATTCAACGCTTCCTATCTGAAGTGCTCTAGATGCCGACCCACCCTGTCTGTGGCTGTCACCTGTAGGGCTGGGAAACGGACTCTCTCTTAATTATATTATCTCGGTAGTCAACGCACACACTTCTACAAACAGTAGACCAGTCAAAGACACTAAACTACCGTAACAAAGTTTTATATAGTTCCAATCTATTTTCTTGCATAGAATTTATTACACACCTCCATGTTCCTCCAATGTTTTTTGGAGGGCACGTCCTCCCTGAGACGGATCTCTCCCCAGAAAATAAAACAAAGCGTTATACTTGTGAGAGCATACCTGAAGGCATCGTTCTTGCGAAGACAAAGTTGGAAGCGCTACAACCGAGCGTGTCGGCTTCGTGGTTGCAGCTGTGGATATCAATGCGGTAAAGAGTAAAAGGCTGGAGATGGGAGATCACGGTTCTCTCCTTGCCATCCACTTTGGTCTCAAAAAACGGGTATTCCACCTCGCTCTCCTCTGCGTCGGAAACATTGGCAAAGTGATCTGTCCCAGTCGCATTCCTGTTCCGAGCGGCCAAAGTGGCGTTTGCGATTCGGAACACGTCCCTTCGCTTCCGATCGGGCCTGTGGAGCAGACAAAATTAGAGAAAAGGTCTCTCCAGAGAAATGCCAGTTCTCCTCCAGCTCTGTGCAAAAAACCCCAGTAAAACAGGTAACTCTGCTATTAAAAAAACCTATATAAACTGCAAAACAAGACAAAACTTCCTCTTAATCCGAACCTGCACACCCTATTGCTCTCTTAGTCAGAAACAAATCAAAACCCTGAAGCTTCAAGATACACTTGTAAACCTCTGACCTCACACAATAAATCCACCAGCAAAAATGGTTTCACTATTTTTCAATAAGCATCCTAGATTTCTATTTAGTGGCACTTAAAATAAAAGTGAGATGTTAGAGGTTGAAAAGTTGGGGGGAAAAAACTGTTCTGAAGTTCACTGGATTAGCAACACTGACTTTCTTTTCAGCTGCGATAAAATTACAGAACTTTGAATGTATTGGAGTGAGAAAAGAAACCTTGGAAAGTAGCTGAAAACCATGAATGTTAACAACCACTAATGTGCGGTGCTTTGTGTATCTCTGCTTGTCTCAGCCAAACAAAAGCTCTGCAAAGGAACGATAATCCTGTGTGAGAAAATGGGGTATTAATATCACGTACAGCAAAGAGTTAACCAACCAACTTCGCTTGGCCTTACAGGCATCTGTATAAAATTTGTGCAGACTGGAAAACTTGAGGATTTACAGCAACACCACTACTTTCTCAAGTCTAAGGAACTGTTGTAGAGGACAGGTCTGAGTACCAGTACAAGCGTCAATATGAAAATACTCTTAGAACTGGGCTGATATTGGCAAACCAACACAACTGCTACACATTAGACTTGCCACTTGGTCTTGCGTCAGTGCAACGGTGACCAAGGACAAAGGTAAAGCCTGACATGTTTCTAGCAGAGAGCGGGTTACAAATGGGGCGAATAAGGCTTCCCTCAAACACACAACAGGAAGAGAGATGACTCAAGGGGAGAAATTCATTCGCTGTCAAATATACCGTCTTGTACATTCAGCCCCAGAACAGCCTGCTGCAGAGAGCCAAGAACAGCCTGCCTTGGTTTTGAAATCTTCTGGCACAGGTTGGATGAAATTTTTTTAGGAGTTTACTACAACATTTTCCAAGCTCCTTTTACTATATCTTGAGTAGTTGTTAAATAAATGAAGACATGGGAAAAAAATCTTCCTAAGTTACCAAGAAATTGTTTAAAGCAACATGCAAGTGAACGTTGTAACTTGTCAGCGTGGTGCAGGGGAGTTACACAGATGTGAGCACCTGCACCTCCTCTACACTGAGATTTATGGAAGTTACTAAAGCTATTCACCTTGCTTAGGATAAGTATTTATTTAATGCTTTAATTCAGTGGAAAGAGCAAACTTTTGAAGAGCTAAAAGCTCACAGGATGCCCAGCACTGAACTGATGAACACTTGCACAGATTTTGTGATAAAAGCAGTGAAAATAAAAAGTACATTTTCAACTCACCACAAAAGCACATGATAAGACAAGAACCCCAAAACCATGACTTTATCTATCGCTGCTTTTATGGGAGACATGAAGTTCCAACTCCCTGATGGTATCAGTGTGGGGCACAGTGTGTGTGGAGAGGAACCCTGCAGTCCTACCTTGCCTTTGGGGAAAAAGACAGGGAAAGCAGCACAAAATCTGTTGGTGAAAACTACAGTCACACGAGGAAGAGAAAAAGACCTGCAGGGTAACTACAAGGCAAACATGATTAAAACATCAAGAGATCTGACACCACTGCTTTTCTATCAAGCAGCTTCCTGCTTTCGTGAAAGGTGCCGATAAAGACAAAAAACAAGCATCCGAGGAAATAAGTCTAGAGATAAAAACATGAGAAATCATCTATTCTGTTGAAGGAGAGGAAGGAAGAGAAAAGCAAGAGAAAAATTAGAAAACAACACTGTAAGAAATTAAATCAAATTGAAAATAAAATGAAGAAAAGAAAAAGCGGGTCATTTAGCTTAAAAGCTAACTAATGTCCTACGTTATGGCAAGTTTCATGTTACTTCTCAGTAATGATACCTTCTACTACACACAGAGCCCATCTCCTCCTGCTCATTAGAGAATCAAAAAACTTGCATAGTAACTCATCCTCCTGTGTTGTATCTCAGAGACAAACCATCCTCCTGTTGTGTGACATGTGCCTCGCCGCTGCCGTAACACAGGAACCCGCACACACCATCACACCAGCAGCCTGTTTAATAACCTTAACACCACCCAGTCAAATATTTTCACACTGTATTACATGCTGTATCTCTTTCATAATATCCTAGAGACAGGTAGAACACTGGAAACTAATACTACTATTGAGGTTTGCATTAACACATTAATTAATTTCTCCCTTGGGAAAGAGAGAAATAAAAAAAAAATAGACATCAGCAAGTAATGAGCTGCTTAGATTTGTCCTATGGAGATGTCTCAATAGCTCATAATCTTTAATTTCCCTGACATACAGTCTCTTTAAAGTCGCTTTGCTATGCAGCTATTTCTGAGTGTGGTACCTTATCTGCCCTCGCTGTCACAAAACACACCCTTATGGCAGTAAGTTCAGAAAAAGGGAACCTGTCAAGCTTTCAGGAAATTCTTTGTGAACTGGTCGGTTTATTTGTCACTGAGTTCAAGGTTCTGTGAGTTTCCTTGGGGAGGGCAGGAGTGCAAGAAAAATTGGGAGAAGATAAACAACACATTTAAAACAACAAAGCTTTGGTGAAACAAAATAATTCCTTTGTAACAGACTTTCAAGCAGTTTAGACCTGACACATGCCTTTCAAAACTCCTTGCTGTGCTATTTCAGATCACATTGACAAGACTGCACACTGCTCAGGAATTACAGCCTGGCCAGCCGTGGTGGCTGGTGGTTCTCTGCACCCCATCTTTGCAGCTGCTTCACATCATCAGTAAGGAAACGCTGCACAAGTCCAACCACAAAACGTGACAAACACAGCTCAGATACAACACTCCCTGCTTCCAACGAGAAGCAGTATTTAGTTCTTCATGTTTTGGACAAAGCTAAGAGACCCTACACATATCTCAGTCCCAACCCCAGACAAGTCAGTCCAACACATCCTTGAATAAAGGTCCAAAAATCACAATGGAGAGAGACATAAACCAGTTTTAATGAACAGCAATGCCACACTTCAGGGTTCTCAAACACAGGACTTCACCATGAACTTCACCTGCCAACAAAAGCAACGAGATAACACGCATAATTGAAGTGTGATCGTTTATAGATGGTAACGTAACAGCTATACGCTGTGTGCAAGGCCCCAGGATCCAATTATCTAAAGTAAGAACAAGCTTACATGAAGGAGAAATTGGAAACTCAAGCATCAAAATCACCAATTAATTCAGTAGTATCTACTCTATATTGCAGCATAAAATCGTTACTATTGCACTTAATGTGTAAGCAGTAGTGTTTATCATGGAAGAGCGGACATATTTAATACTTTCTGCAGCACAGACCCAGGAAACCAACGTGCCCTTTGCAATTAGTGCCGTGAGAAAGGAAAACCAGCTTCAATTCTGCGAGGTGACTCTGCCCTCAATTTCAAAGGCAAATAAATCTTCGGATTGGGAACACAAGCACTTAAATGGCTATTTAGGGAAAGATCACATCTGAAACCCTTTGTCTGCCACATGTTGCTCATCTCCAAAACCCTTAAAGACAAAGAGCTCCTCAAGTGACTCTTGACTCTGAAAAGAAACCATCACTAAAATCCTTGAACAATGTAGGTAAGAACTCTTACGGTTAGGTAAAATTGAGAAAGAGATGAAAATTAGTGAATAAGAGAAACTGCAAAGTAAGGCTGCATACTGTTTCACTAAAGGAAAGACAATTTTTATGTGTTTCAGGTGTTATCTACGTCTGGTCTCATGTCCAGGAAGCCTGAGCTCTAGGAGACGTTAAACAATGGAATTATTAACTCCCTTGCAAAGAGAAAGTGTCCAAAATCCATTACCTGGGGACAAAGATGGAGTTGTGAAGGAAGTTCTCAAAGACTTTGCGGTACTCTGCCTCCTCCTTCTCAGCTTGCTTTTCTGCCTCTGTCTTGGGACAAGCACAACAAGGTCCCTTTTCTCCCCCACAGCCCTCTGGCTTGGTGGGTTCAGTAGCTTCTTCTGTGTCAATGGTCCCATCAGCGTATCTTCGAATTGGGACTTTATCTTAAAAGGAAGAACAGAGGTGACTTGTTCCTTTCTCTCCACACTATCAATACAGCAACAATCCATTCCCTTCTACTTGCTACTATTCACAAAAGAGTTGTGAATCATGGCAAAGGTTTTAGCTCTAATAAATAAAGTGCACTGGCAGGTAAGAGTCACAAGCGTCTCAACACAACCACGTTTCCTGTTCCTACCTTTGGAGCAGTAATTGTGTCTGTAAAGGTAACTGTCCTGAGGTTGCTGCTGCCATCGTACGATGTAGTACGAGAGGTTGCCGTTGGGAAGAGAGGGAGGGTTCCACTTCACAATCAGCTGGGATGAGGAGTTGGATGCTGAAATAACATCCAAAGGAATGGATGGCACTGGAAGGGAAAAAATAAAAGGAAGGTATTTAAATCTAGAGCATTCTACAATGCATTTTGATGCAAACTTTCAAAGTGAATCCCAATCCATATCCATACTACAAGAAAAAACATCTATTTCAAAGCAAAGAATTCCTACTTAGACCCCACTAACAATAGTTATTAAGGGTTCAACTACAATCACCTGTAGTCGCAATCTGAAACTGTACTTATATTTACCTTCACCAATAGAAATCCTAAATCTAAAAAGCTGCCATAGTCCCCAATGAAAATTATGTCTGAACAACCACAGAGTTGTAATTCAAATCTTAATGCTGCTTTCATAGTTACTGAAACTTTCTAGCATTATGCACATCCTCTGCATATAATTTCTGTATTAAGAACAGAACATGCATAAAAATAAGCATACCTGCAGTGTTATCAACCTCTTACCCAACAGCCCAGGATCTCACCTGCAGCATTGGTTCGTATATATACAATTTCACTTTTTGCTCCATGAATATGATGGTTTTCCATCATTGTGAGAGTAACAGCCTTAACATATATGGCATATTGAGTCCAAGGTTTCAATCCCTGCAGCAGAATTCCAGGATTGTTCTCTTTGTTCGGTGGCAGGTCAACGTCGACCATGTTCCAGCTATTGGAGCCACACGCATCTTGCCCATCGTACTCAGTCACATTTTTGAATGGTCTGAAATATTTAAAGAAAAAAATAGTACAAAATACTTATTTTCTCCTAAAAATTGTCATATACTCATGAGAGTGCCTCACTTCAGTGTTGCTCAGTGAAACAAATTAAGCTTACTTGTTTTCCATAGCAAAATAAAACAGAATAAAAATTGTATTTATTTCCAAGCATTACAATTTTTATTTTGTCTATTTTAAATCTGAGACACTACAAGGATGTGCAAAGGCAGAGACACCTCCCAAGAAATTAGGATCCTCCAGCAACTGCCCCACTCCTTCATTATCAAGAGATACCAATGCAGAAACTTCCCAAGTTAGATAATCTAAATAACCCCAAACCGTGAGCGGACAAGTTATCAAGGTGACAGGGCAAACTCCTGATCTGTGATGCTCTCTAGTCAGTACTACGACTAGAGAAGGAAGAGGTCTTGGTAAACACAATGACACAACTTAGGAGAGCTCCAAATTAGACCCCTGAGAAGGGCTAAGCCATCCATCTCATCTCATTTGATTTTTATATTTTTTTTAATCTGAAACTTCCTGATGGATTTAGAATCCATTTGTAGGCTTCACTCAAAACAATCCTCTTTTTAAAAGGGGCTTGTGCTCCACCAAGAAAAGAACTTGAACAAAAGTGGGACTTGAGGATGAAATATGTAAACTGGATTAGATGTATGAACTGTGTGAAACAGAACCACCCCAGGGACTCTGCTGACTAACTTCTCTTGTTAATAAACCAACAGTCAGAACAGAACTGTCTCCTATTCCTTGGACCATTCTGACTAGTCTCTGACGACATCTACTTACGCTTCTTTGTAGTAAACAGTGAAGCTAATGAGATCTCGATAATCTGGAGGGCGATACCGTTCCCACGTTAGTTTAATCCGATTCTTGAGCGTCGTGTTGGAAACAAAACGCAGAATGTGGCTTTCACCTGCAATACAAAATGAAAGGACGTGACAGAGTTAGCCTCTCATCGCCTGTCAGTTTTCGCCGTTTCTTAGGTAGCATTTTTAGCTAATTAGCCTTTCCAGTAGTGCCCATGACACCACATTACACCAGCAGCCTCTGTCTCTGCAGAGCTTCGTATTTCATCCTACTACGTTCATGTGCTTAATGGTAAGCAGTGACCTTGGCAATCATTTCAGAATGTGTTGGAGCTACATTTTTTCTGAAGTGGATTTTCTTTTAAAGCATCATCAGAAAGCTCTTGAGAACTACTTTGGACTCTCCTGGAGAGAGGAATGGAAGGTCTGTTTATTCACAGGACTGGCTTAGAAGCACTAAATTTATCATCCAACTCCAACGCACACGCAGAGCAGTAACTGTTCTCTGCGTTCTCACCTTCCAGAACAACTTTTGATGACTACAATTTGTTGCTCTGGACAACATGGAAAGGACAAAGCAGTTTACATTCCTACTCATGAGAGACTGGACCACGAACTCCAAAATTCAGTTCATATACAGCACAACCATCCGATGGCAGCAGCTTCCAGCTCCTCTTGTGAACAGAGCTGGATGGAAGATCCAGCTTTGAGATGAATGACTTCTCACTACCACTGAGCTTTCAACCCAAAACAAAACAGCATTTTAAAAACTTCATTCTCGCATGAAGAAACTGTGTTCCGAGTGTCAGCTGTGAGTTAGTTTCCAACGCTCCACAGAAGCCTCTGAAAATAAAGGGGTTTTCACCCTCATGTACACTGGCACTATTGGTGCTATCTTTTCAAAGGCAGTTTAGCTGTTGTTGATTCTTTCCCCCTCCCAGAGTCAGAAAGCTTTCTGTAATGCTTTTATAAAGCGGGCAGCAGCTGGCACTGGGCTCCGTGGCAGAAAGGCCGGGCTGCGCGTCCGTAACCCCCCAGCACCGCAGCGTTTGCTCTGTGCAACGCGCAGGGAACGGACTGCGCTACACGGATCTGCGCCCGCCGGTCTCTGCATCCCGCCTAAAGAGACACCCAGAGCACGCGCCCCGGTTGTGTAAACACCATCCAGAACAAGGGGACTGGACTCGCACATAAGATCCATTTCAATTTACTCAGCTCCGAGAACACCACAAACAGACCGAAGAAAAACGCGCTGTCAGTTCTAAGAGTCTGAGTACGAGGTCAAATTTGTAAGCATTCTGTCACCTTAACTCCTAGGTGAGACAGTGCTTTTAAATGTGTTGGTTACACCTGGAGACCTGATGTGAAGACCACCAAAAGAAAACTTTCCAGTAACTTTGATCATTGCAGAATCCAAAATTAAATGCAGAGACACTGAAATTTAGAAATAGTCTAGAATACTGAAAAGTATTCTCAATTTGAAAGCAAATAATTTGAAAATAAAGAACAGAAAACTAAGTTTACAGCGAATGTTTCTAGCAACAAGGTATAATATTTGGCAGAAGCAGAAAAAAAGCTTGAACATCACAGAAACAGTTTGTTTTTGCGCCTATGGAATTGTTATTCAGCAGCCTTAGTTTCAAGGAAGAGCAGATATCTGAGCAAACACCCAATAATGATGTACTTTTCTGAAGGAAAGAGAGAAACTGCTCCTTGCTGGATATACCCATATTTCTCACTCTCCAGGTATGTTCTTATTGTTATATGCTGTTGCTGTCACAAAAAACATGATTTGGAAAGCAGTCGTCTTCATCAAATGGCTTTTACTTACAAGAGGCTCTCTCCCCATTGTTCCTTGGATTTATATCTCCTTTGCTCTGTCGGCCCTTGGTTCCTGAAACTTCCTCCATCCGGTAAATCTCAGAAACACACAGTTTAGGATTAAATGCAAAGTACATTTTCCCCTCCTTGATTGTCAAGTTATGATGGTTCCAGTCCCACAGCTGCTGAAGATTGTGGTTATCAAGCACATAGAAGGAATAATTCCTAGAGACAGATTTTTGAAGGAAAAATATTAGTTTTAATTCATAGCCAATTCCAAGGATACCTCACTACAAGCAAACTTTAACAGACTGTGTTTCCTCTTAATGCTTTCAATGGGTGTTCAGCAGAGTAAAGGATTTTCTTTTCCCCCACAGAGCAAGTCTCCCCTGAACGCTCACTTTGGTCAGAGGGCAGGAAATAACCACAACACTCCAAGCTGACAGCACACCAGGTGAAGGCCACTCCAACATGTGTTTTAGTAAGTGTGTGGAAGCTGTTATGAGGAATATAAATCCATATCCTCTGAACAGCAGGTCTCTACGCTGGATTTTCCATTTTGTGGCAAGTCGGAAGCAATAACCCTGCATACCTTATGGGAGGAAAAGCACGGTGCGGTTCTGATGATGAAATAAAACTGTAAACATAGCTGCCTTGTTTACATTTACAAAAGCAACTAGAGGAGCTTGCACAGTGAGGTTTCCTTGTCTCTCTGTCTTAGTTTACCTCTTGGCCCAATGAAGATTTCCTACATCATGCTAAGTAAACACAAAATGTAAAGTTGTGTGCGTAAATCCTATTAAGAAATTCATGGTACCACTTGATTGGAAGAAAAACACAGGTGCAGCAAAAGCAAGATTACAGCCTCTGCATCAGCGGCAAGACAATACCTGCAAAGACACATTGTGGGAGAGTAGGAACAGGAACAAACAATTGGGAAATGAGTAAAAGGTCTGTGGAGCTGATGAACCCAAATCAAACCAACCCATCGTGGCAGGATTATCAAACTCTCCTGTGGAAAGTCCCACCAATGTTAACTACATCAACACGAAATCCATTATTAACACAATGAGGCCTCGTAACCTCTGCAAGCCATCGCTAAGCCCACGTCAGCGTAGTTAAACTAGGCTTTTACAAATCCTTTTAACTACAGTCACAGTTTCTACAGAGTAACAAGGCAGACAAACCATGGGGCTCATAGGAAGCTGACATACTACTTAGCTATGGTCTTCCTTCAACTACTTCATTTAAAATTTAGCATCAATTCCTCTCTTATCCAGCCTGAAGTGAAAACTGTATATTCTGGTTGGAATTTGTGCAGACCACGGTTGCAGTTTCTTGTAACATAGCAAAATGATGAGTATATTTTCAGAAAAAATGTGAAATATAAGTTGTTTCTCCCATTTCCAACTGTCCCCTAATTATTCAGGACTTGATGGCTAATGAAGTCAATCTAGCTGGTGTCACTTCAGATGGATGCTGAGAAAAATGTGCTCAGTTGACAAAGGAGCACATCCATGTTTGTGCTTTAAATGCATCTTGCCAGGAGAGAACAAGGATGCTAAACTGCATGTGGGATTTGACAGACATCATCAAAAACCGTGTTTATTTGAGACACCTATTACTCTGTTACAGATGACTAAAATCCCTGCAGCTCCCTGTGTATTGCTGAGATGACACTTCACCATACTTAGCTGTGTGATTAAGTGATGGCAACTAAGCTTTTCAGGAGAAAAAAAGAAAGAAAAAAAAAAAGCTGGACTCAGATTGAACACAATAAACAGACGTGTGGCTCCACGACTACAGAAACCATCTTAAATGTTTAATAGCAGACTAGTCTGCCTCCTGCTCACAACTGTGGTAATTATGCTTTAGACACCAGAGGTAATTCTTGTATTAAAGCAATGTGCCTAAGCTTTCGAGAGTGTGAATAAAGGAGGCAAATCAAGCACACACGGGTGCTTCACACAGCAACTGGGCCAGAGCTGGGAGTCACCGTCGCTCAGATGCTTAAGCCATCTGAGGCAACGCAAACAGGTCCTAAGGGTTTACATACATACACTGAAAGTATAAATTAGTGGAAGCTATTCCAGCGCCATTCAAAGCACCAGGGAAAACACACTTGGAGGGCTTCATCCAGTCCCAGTCCCAGGGGAGGTACAGTGCTGCATGGCTTGAAAGGTGGAGCAGAGGGCTTAGGTTATACAGTTATAAATAAAGATTATATCAGACTTTGGCTCTAACAGCTGTGGAAAAAATCAGGATGCCAAGGAAGATAGCATGGAAAGAATAAAAGATTCACTGTAGGAAAACAAAGCACTGCCAGTCAAACCCTGGAGACAGTAACTAAGGGAATGAGTGGAGATTACGGCCTGAAGGACAGGCTGAACCTCTGAACAGGAGTAGGAGGCACATCTGGTCCCAGGCTTGCCATAAAAAGCCTCAAGGCGGTCTGCATAACCCAAGCACACCCACAAGAGAGAATTCCCACTACGTGATGTGTATCCCCAACTGCAGAGCACCCACGGCCACTTAATTATTGACTGCATGCACAAAAAACCTGCTTCACGCTGTATCTGCACGCAATGCTACATCTGTGCGCAGTCACCCATCGTGAAGCAGTGAGGCAGAACATGAGATCCAAACCAAAAGGAGAGGGGGTGATGAAAACATCTCAACAAGCTTTCCATCACCCTTTATCCTCCTGCATAGCGTACAGGGCCTAAAAAGCTCCTGAAAGGGACAACGATCAGGTAAGTACAACAGTGATAAGAGAGTAAAGCATGATCCATAAAGACAAGGGATTTGCACGAAGAAGGCAACGAGAAGGGGCAGAGGACTGTGGCTGGAGCAGTGGATGAGCTGCAGGAGATGACCAGGCAGCAGAGGTTTGGGACAGACCGACTACCCAGGGACAAGACAAGCAACCCTGTGAGACAGCCCGAAGAGAAGATGTGGTGATTTTGGTCAAGAATTCACCTCCACAGGTAAATACATGGATAGGAAATGAGGGGCTTTTATACTAACCTGTGGATCTGGAAATAATGCACCTTATAAATACTGAAGCTCAGCGCTTTCTTGTCCCATTTGAAAAGGTAAACTGATGAGCTCCCTGAACCCCCCTCCCAAACCCAGTGTACAAACTCCCTAACTCACTTTCTTTTCCAACAAGCCTGAAAGCTACTGATGCCCCTGCTTCAAAACAACACAGAAAACGGGGAGAGTTGTTTTGCTTTTATACAGACTGCCCCCAATCTGCTGCAGGAGATGAGACACGACAGCAGCCGGTCGGTTCCAGAGGAGCAACTCTGCCTCAGCCACCATCCTCACTCGCTCCTCAAGGCCACAAATGGTTCATTTTCCAAGTACCCAACCTGGAGACACTTTGAGAAGCGCTGCCCACATGCCATCCATCAACACGGCAGCTGCGGCCGATGACAGCGAGGAACACGCAGCACCCCAGAGGACAGAGGGGTCTGGCAAAGCAAACACCAGACCAGGAATCAAAATCCTGCAAATGACACCGAGGTACCTCCAGCACTTCTCCATTTCAGTTTCCCTATTTGCAAAGACAATTTTTTTTTCCTGCCATGAGAGCACGTTCACTATGGACACGGCGTTCAAAAGAGGCAATGAATAACTCTGAAAACAAACAAATTCCCTCTGAACTTTCCATTCTCCGTGATAACTGAGGCAGGCACCGGCAACTGAATAAGGAAGAAAGAAATAGTGAAGTAGCATTCTGTTAGTCCAGTTCAATTAAAAAAAAAGAGGTGGTGATGAGGTCAGTTGTGTAATGAACAACTATGACAATGGATGTGAAATTAACCTCCCCCTTGCCCCCCACAGCGACGGGGCATAAACAGCTATTGTTCAGCAGTCCAGTACTTCCCAGGTTAAGACTCCACTCCCTGTTGTTCAGAACTCTGCCAAAGTGATTATTCAAGCTCGGTTCCTCCTTGCCGAGCGCCTGCTTCCATCTGAGTACTTTTGGAAATGTTATTTGGACTCTGGTAATGCCTAAATTAGGCTTGATGCTTTCCAAGCAAAGACAATGACCCTGACCCACAGTAAGTAACTGCAGTCATTTCCTAACACAGGTGAATTTTAGCACAAGTAGCTCTTCACTATGGATCTATCTTGCCTTCCCCACTCGGTCCCGTTTTCCTCTGCAAAGCTGCACCATTTACTTCTCTATTTGGGAATCGATTTAAAAACCTGCTATTTCCCTTCGTATCAGCTCTGCCTGCTGACATACAAGGTACCATAAACATAATTACTACTTGAAACACAAAGCTAAACTCAAATTTAAAACGAACAAGGGAGAGAAGAAAAGGCAAATCAATAATTGGAGTATCTGTGAGAGCACACACCACATCGCAAGTGGGCTGAATGAGCCTCGTGCTCGGCAAAGTGACAAGCCTCTAGGATTTGCAACTAGAAAGAAGCTTTTCTGTAGAGCCGGTGTTCTTACTGAAAAGGACAGCGCGCTTCTGCAAGTGCAGGATGAAGAGCTGCCCTTTAACTCGCTCTGTCACATGGTGGAATTTTAAGCACTTACGGCTGACCAAAGCCTGGCCTGAGAGAAAGAGGGAGGTTGTGAAGAGTCCCTCATGCTGTAACTTTATCCTGTTGGGGCAGATAAATCAGACACAAGCAACCTTTCCCATGACCCTCCCACTACCTATTCTTAAATGATTTCTGAAAATTCTTCATTACTTCTGTCATTACTGGTTTAAACTTGGGACAGCTACTTGACTCAGGAAGAGAAAGAGCAAGGCTGTTTGCTGAAGAGCCATCACCACATCTCAGCACTGCGAGTTCTGCGGAGACGAAATCTTTTGTCATGGCTCTCTCTTACCATCATAGGAAAACTGGAGTTATACACAGCAAAAAGTATCCCACACTGTGTAATTAGATACATTACAGAAGCAATATCACTCACAGAAAACACTTCAAGGGGGTCTGCTTTACTTTTTGTGACCAGTCCTTTTTCTGCTCAATGGATAATCGCCTAATGTTAGCATTTCACAGAGTTGCAAAAAAATGCAACTTGCAAACAATATCATACTAGTTGGGTCACTTCCAGTTGCACTCCCTGGTTAGCAAAGGTTTGGGTTCCCTTCCAGCTGAAGTTCTCCATAAAACTCTGCTAAAATCCAACAGTGAAGAACTGCAAGGAAATCCAATTGTTTCTGAAGATGCTCTTTTCTCAATGAAAACAAGAACAAATGAGGACACTTCATCAACGTGAAGAATCTCCCCAGAAAAACCTAAAGTGAAAAGCAGCAGCAAAGTTACGATACAAACGCTTTTAATAGACTCAATTTAGTATGCTGACTCGGCCAGTAATCCAAATGAGCAATGACTATGCAATGGTGTTCATTAGGAGAAAAACATTGCATACTAGTGGAAGAGAAGATTCTACTAAGTGGTACATGAATGTTTATTAGGAGACAATCTCTGTGGCTTTTTATTAAACTGAAATTGCATTTACAAATATCCGAACACTTACCCGTCCACCTGTTCCTCTCCCAGAATATACCGCAGGTTCTTCAAGAAAGACAGGGAGACTAATGCATGGGAATGGCGAATCTTCACATACCCTGTTACTGTCTCAATCAGACCCATAAAATTCTCCAGTTCTGAGGCAATGTTATCTATAGTAAGAAAAAAGTAATCTGATTATCACAGAACTCATAGCTTTAACTGCTATCCTGCTAAATGCAGTATTAGATCATTTAAAGAAAACATCTCTATTTGTTGCTTTTGAAAATGAGAGATGCTGGTATTCCTTGCCCAGTAACAGTTCCCTGTGTGAACAGATGGTTGAAGGGCAAAATAAAGCCACAGAGCAACACTGGAAAACCAGTCTTGCTTTTCCATACTGGCGAACCTGCTTTTTCCATGGACACTGCACTTTGAAGCCAGCACCGACTGTTGAGCCAGCATTCCGGCAGGGATGAAAAGACCCTTGTGTAAACGTTCACATCCATGGAACGGGAATTGCTCTTCAGCTACAGAGCAAAGCTCAGGCAGAAAGCTCCACTGGAAAACGGAGAACGAGACTGGGGATGAGAAGGTGGAGGTATGCTATTGGTCTCCTCTGGGGCACGATGCGTTGCTTTCAGTGATCTAGAAAGCTCTGGCTACCAAACGGAGAACTTTTAATGAAACAGCAAAGACAAAATGATAAAGCTGTCCTCATTCCATGGAGCATGTTCCATGTAGCTTGCTAAAGGTGATTTTCTATGATCTCCATCAATCCCTGGCCCATGTCTGTTACCTGGTGTCATTATCCTGCGCAGTTATACTGCAGTTGTGAAGTTTTAAAACACTCAGGATGGGAGAAGCTGCAGTGGGGTTTGTTTGCTGCCATAAACAAACCAAAGTCCTAACAGACAGCTGGGAAGCCGAATTACCAAATACCAATGGTTGGTTCCCATACCAAATAAGCTGGAAGGAAGCAGATGCTCTTCAGCACTCTATTATAACACTTAACAAATAAAAAGCCCCACGCTTGCCCTAAGTAAACGGAACATCTCCCCATAAGGGAAGATTGTACCTGTAGCAGTGGGACCATGAGTGAAATCATCCACATGCTCCTGCTTCTGAACCCTGAAGTTTTCATTCAGCAGGATAAAGGGAATAAAATACATCTCAATCTTTCAACCTTATTCATGAAACCTAAAGGGACCTTCCATAGGGAGATAAATCTCCAATAAAAACTAACAGTGATTTTTAGTCTCCTTTTAAGAGCTCATCAACCGTCAACACTTCCCTGGCTGATGAATCACTGCTCTGACAAATTGAATCCAGCGCTTGTTCAAGATATGTGACAAAGGTGGCCAGCTCACTACTGACAGCCATCCAGAGGCACAGTGCTGGGCTTTGTAAGAGCTCTCAGCCCTCTGGATTCCATGTTTTAGCAAAACACCACACCTTGCCTTAAAAAGTGAGGAAATGCAGTCTTACAGTGCCATGTCTTAGTAGCAGACAAGTTATTTACCTACACAGATGTGAGGATTTTCAACTTTTCCACCTTCTCAGGCCTTTATTATTCCTTTGGGACTACTGCTCATCTCGCTGCCTAATCCTGGTTCCCTGTTCTGCCAAAAATGCTTAGAAAAATACCAGCTTTCACTGCCTTGTAACTTGGTAGCTGACCACCTATTCCATCTGCGTGCTGGAGAATGGTGCTACAGTGGGCCAAACCAAACGGGAGCACCGGAAAGCAAACAGTTTGCTGAGTTTTTAATGTTCTTATCATTATGCTGACAGACAAACGAAAAAAATATTACAAGCAGCCTTATCAGAGGTTCCTAAAGAGAGGGCAATCACTTACTTCCACGACGGATGTTAATCAGCAGATTTCCCTTGAGAATTGTGCATCCCTGCAACATTTGTGCTGACGTGACAGAGTCGATGGTCTTCGTTTTCCCATCCTCACAAATTTTGGGGCAAGGCCCCTCACAAGGACTGCAGAACATGCTGGTAGGAAAGAAAGGGAGACCCAAAATAAGCAACGATACACAACTCTTGAGCCTATGGACTGCCTTCAGTCAAATTTCAAAAGACAGTTCCCTTTAGAGCTCAGAGAAATCCTTCAAAGTAGAATGGAAGTCCCCACACTTTGCAGAGGGCTGCAGGTAACTTGGATCACTCGCCCCCTGGACTCCAGAGATGCTGGAGCGTTGCAGCTCCTGTTTACAGCAACCCAGGAGTGAACGTATGGACCCCATACCCACCGCCTGCCAGCTTCGGGCAGACTTTGCGGTCCTTCCAAAGTGGAAGGCACTTCAGGTAAAACCCAGCGCCTTTGTATTTGTGCATTTGCTCTAAATTATACCCAGAAAGACCACTCGTCTCATTTATGCAGACATCCTCAGAGTGCTGTGAAGTTTCAGGCTAATCCAGGCCCAACCTCCAAAAACAGGCTAACGAGGAACAGGAGATTGGAAAACATTGTTCAAGTTCTTATAAAGTTGTCTGTCTCTGTGTCCTTAAATCCATAGTTGAAGCTCAGCACTAGGGAATTCCATACTCGTGGCTGTTTTATCTTGGGAAAGACAAGTGTGGGAGCACATAGTCGTGAGTGATGTGGAAAAAAACAGCAGTGAATTGCTCACTATTTTTTACAGCTTCGAACGTACTAAAGCAGCAAGCTTAAACAAAGAGAAGGATGCATCCTGATACAAGGCAAAACTGATTTGCAACAGGAACTGGGAGAGACTGGCCAGAAATCTCAGCAGGTTCAAAATGGCAAGAGAACGGGTTCACCAGCGACTATAAAACTCCAAGACAGACACAGCCCTGAACTTGAGAGAAACTAGACTGTCAGAAGCAGGGACAAAAAACTGAAGCACAAACTCTATTCTGCTGCTTCTTATACTCACAAGTATTCATCAGCATTTTTTAGTGGCCAAACTCAAGGACAAGAACGCAGGCCAGCCCAGCCTGTGACTACAGCAGCTTTTTAAAGGCTCCATATTACACTGACTGCATGTTCATCTCAAAATTGAACACGCCATGTGCCCACAGAACATGCCCTCTGATCACTCCTCCTGGTAAATGTCTTTCACGATTCAAGGTCATTTTTATTTTTCCATTTATTACAGCACTTTCTTTCGAATTTCATCATTACTTATTTTACCTTATCGCTTTAGAGGGGAAAAATGAAAAAACCAAACCCAGCTCCAAAGACAAAGGCTTCTGATGACAACACTGATGAACACAGATTATCTATTCCTTTTAAAATAGATTGATCCAAACTTTCTTCTGAGACTTAAAGAAACATGTAAATTGATAATAACAGTTTTTCATCCGTAAACAATAAAAGAAAGAAGCTTCCTTTTCTTAGTAGTAAGCTCCTATTTAAAAATCTTGCACTGTAACATGCTACAAACCACTAAAAGCTGCGGACACAAGCAAGAGGCATTCAAGTGAGCGTACAAAGAATGCTGGAAACGCTTTCTGTTTGCTACTATTTGTTAACACCACCTCTGGGGAACACGACATTCACTGGCCTAGAGTTCCAGCTCCTTTCAATGGCTGCAGCAGCGCACGCTGAGATAAGATGCCCAGGCACTGCCATGTGAGCGGTTCACACTGCTGGTGCCACGAGCTCAAGGAGATGAGAACAGAACATTTCTCAGGTGAGTCTCTGCATTCCAGCAGTGTGAAGTTGCTTACATCCCAATGCCAACCACAGACCGCCCTGCTCTTCGATTCGAGGGATGGATGGCACACATGCACAGACACACCATTGGTGTGGGTATCACTGCAACCAGCTTTCCAAAAGATTTAGAGAACAACCTACAAAGGCATCTTTTTAATATAGTACTGAAGCACTGTGAATTTTAGCATGCTGACTATCCTTTACTCAGGCTATAGCTTCCTACAGTCAGTAGGCAACTAAGGCTGTTTGCTTAAAGCACTGGCAAAATAACAAAATCATATGCATACATCACTCCAACTGTTGGAATTAAATAAGAGTAGGTGAGTGACAGTCTTGCAGGAAATTATTCTGTATAATATTGGCACCTGCTGCATTATTTTTGTCACTACCTTCATGACTGCTCCCTTCTAAAACACCATTTTTATCTTCTGGAATGAGTGAAAAAAGGGAAATAACATTAAATATACTAAATAATACATGTGTCTGAAATGCAAACACACATAAGGCAAATAATCTATGAAGCAGAATAACTGCTTTGTTCTGTGTGATAATGGTCATTGGTCAAGCCCCAACCTTGTGTTCCTGGGCTTCCACTTCCATTTTGTTACTGTCTACTCGGAGACCTGGTTCTGTGTTGAACTGACCTCCCCAAGTCCTTCAGAAGAATCAGTGGCAACTGACAATGCACGGGACTGCAGGCAATCAGACCTTTCAATGGTGAATTCACCTAAGCAGGTATCATGGATGTCATTTAATTCCCCATTGTATTAACATGTTCTCATTTCTACCCAATGCAATTCACATCACAAGGCTGCCACAGAACAGGAGGTGGAAAAACCCAAACGTGATGACTCTGACGGGCCTCCCAGCAGCCGCGTTACCTTTGGCTCCCGTTGCGTATGAATCCGGAGGGGCATTCCGCCATGCACTCGTCGTTGTGGATCACAAACCTCTCGTATTCACTCGTTTCGGTGGCGGGGACTTTAGAGCAAAACTCTTTCGTGACGCAGCGCCAGCCCTCGAACTTGTACGTGTTGGGAGGGCAGGTGGGCATGCAGACGCCCTCGTAGTAGTAATTGCGGCAGGCGACACACGCCGTGTTGTTGTCGGGCGCCGTGCAGCTCCCCAAGCACTCGGGATGGCAACACTCGTTTTGGTCCGTGCAGGCTCGCTTGCCGCACGAGCTGGGGCACACTGCAAGACAGAAAGCGAGCAGGCGTGAACAAGGGGCACGAAATAAAGAGAATGGCGTTACAGGGCACGCACTCATCCACATAACCTGTGCTTTCATCCCCTGGGCTCTGGAGCATCTCCGCAAAAGAAGCAACTCCTGTAAAACTGACAAATTCAACTCTGTTTTTCTGAGGTTTAGTCGTGTGAAAAGTATCTTTTTCTCAGATCAAGTTTATAGCATGAGCCAATTAAATAACAAGGAAAACTGTTGAAAGTAAGATCAGCATAAGGATAATGGAAATGGCCAAGTACTAGAACCTACTCCATACATTCCGCTGGAACCTACTAGAACCTATTCCATACATAGAGCACTAGCATTATGGTTAATTTTTTTTTTTTTAATGTTGACCGATTGTCTCTCTAGTAATTTCTTATATTTTCTATTTGTACTTCAAACAGATCTTCTGTTTTGTTTTGTTTGTTTGGGTTTTTTTAATGTTGACTGATTGTCTTTCAAAGCATTTCCTCTATTTTCTGTTTGTACCTCAAATAAGTCTTCTACTGGCAAGAAAACAAGCTTCCTTTAGACAACTTAATTACACTTGCACAATAAAGCACTGCTGTACTGGAGCACATAGTTAGGTTGACCCCAATGTAGCAGCCCGATGTTACTTATATATGCAACATGAGGTTTAACGAAGTACGCATGGCACACACCAAATGATGTGGAATCACAAAGCTACTATTTTCCTGTTAAGAGAGTAACAGAATTCTGCCCCATCCTCAAATTCTGGGTTCAGAGAACAAAATATGAATGGAGAAAAAAAAAAAAATGGGGCACAAATTTATGGAGACATTCATTTTACGTTAAAGCATTTCAGCTTAGAAACACAAAGAGCAGAACCACCAGCAGACAACCTCGCCACCGCTACATCAAAAGAAGTGGCAGCATTATATTTATGTAACAACAACATTTTGATTAGTGCTGTATGGCCTTTTAGCCACGCAAGCTGTGTGCCAGAGGCTCTGTAAACAAAAACAGATAGGAAATCTGGTTTGCATTAAGTAACTGTTTTTCACTTTCTAGCTTAGCTAAAACACACTACCAATAATAACAGTATAAAATAAAATTCCAGTAGTACAACTACAGGAGATCCAAGGAAAGTACCACAAGACATTTAAACTGTAAGATTTAAGCAAAACCGACAAAACAAGCAAAGAAGTTAATATCCCAAAATGAACACGGGAGCTGCCGAGCCTGGCCTGTAGAAAAAGACAATATTTTACGAAACTCTAAGAGTTCCACAAAGGTTTTGCATTGCAATTTCTCTTCCAGTTTGCGACTAGAGTGTCATTTTAACGCAGGACCAATCACTAAAAACTTGTCCCCATCCTCTTCCCATAATGAGATCTACGCTTTCCAGTATGTTTTTGTAACGTTATTGAGCACAGCACCACAATTACGATGCAGGACAATAATTAAAAAAAATAAAATCTGCTCATATCTCTGCATCAGGGCCTAAACATCCTACATCAAATTTTGACTCCCAGAAGCCCTTTTCTGGCAGCTTTAAGGAAGTGTCCACCTTGAAAAGGTCTGGTAAAACTGCCATCGGAGAATTTTGCATTTCTTATCAAAATGGTTCTAGCACTAATCTTGCATAATTTTATTCACTTTCTATTTTAAGCCCCAAGTGTCAACTTTGCCAGTTTATGCACCCGGACACCAAGCTCTATTCTCCTTATATAATTAAAGCTAAGGAAGATTTTGGGGGAGGAAATTCAACCTGCAGATACTCTCCAAGTAACCTGGCAGCCTTACCAGTATCTCCCCTGTATCAGCAGGTGGATATGGAGCATCACAATATCTGCATACACGGAGCCAGGTACTACTAACACAACAATCTGCATTAAAGGTAGCCTGGACACACTGAACTGAATGCAGCAGGTCTGCTGGGCAGGAAGGTACTGCTGAAGTTGCCCAAGAGCTCATCCGTCTTTTCTAATGAGAAAATAGTCGTTACTTAACCCTGCAGCCCTTCCCTTGCATATCCCGCTATTCCAACCCACCGCGGTGCTGTTACACCTCTGCTCCAGACCTGTATGCTCATTTTTTCAGAGTGAAACCAAGCGGAAAAATAGAGGGAGGGAGGGAGGGAGGGAGGGAGGGAAACTATGAGAGCAAGGAGGTGGGAGCACAAGTATGGCCGATGCCCACCCAGGTAGCACAAATATCACACGCAGGCCAAATGATGAATATTTTTGCACAGCCAGTTACTTGTGAGACCACCAAGAGCAGGAACACAAAGGAAATCACGGCTAAATAATGCGCTGTGTAGATGCTGAATACACACCTTATCCTCATCCAAAAACAAGTATGCAGGTGCATATTCTGTTTTTACAGTAACCTGCACCAGTGTAAAAGGAACTGTCTGCCCAAATGCCACCTCGGTAAGGCACCATGAATTGCCTCTCACCTTGAGGTACACAGTACTACTTGTATTTGCAACTACTAAGGGATAAAAAAGAAATATAAGAAAAAAAGAAAGAAAAAAAATCAGTGTGCCTTGCTAGCAGATGGACTGCTGTTCTGAGTGGGTGCCAGATTTTGTGTGGTAGCTACATTTCCCGTTCAAAACCCTACTAAGAAAAACCCAAAACATAACACATACCCCCCATGCCTCCACAAAGTTCATTACTAAATGTATTGGTTAACTGTAACAGGGGTTTTTTTGTTGTTTTCATCTAGCAAATCTGCTAAAAACCAAATGCTGCTACATTAAGTATTCAGACAAATATAGTAGAAAAAGACCCAGTTTATTTCATTCTTGGGAAAGACTTTTACATTCTCTTAATGTCTCTGCCATTCATGAACAGTCTGCTATATAAATAGGATTCCCTGCATCTCCTGGTAAATCTGCTGACTCTCGTCTACAGAAATATAAATTGAAGCACAGAAGGATACACAAGTTCCCATGGAAAAGGCAATCAGTGAAACAGATTTTCAAAACTATAGTAAGTAATATTTTAATCACAACCATTTTAAGAAGAACTCTTGAATACTTTTTGAAGATAATTTTTTAAAAGCTCAGCAACCTTGTGTTTCGCTCAGTCCTATTTTTCGCTTGTTCTTGCTAACGTTGGCATAGTTTTCAGCCTGGGGACAATACGGGTATCCTGTTTCTTTGAAGAGGGAGAACAAGAACTTCTCTGTGTTAAGATATATTATGAACAACAAAAAGTCTTATCTGCCTTAGATGCCGGTTCCTTCAGATATCCCTGTTACAAAAATCTTACTAAACAACACGGGCTGGCCTAAAATCCCCCCTGCCCTCCCAAACAGTGCTTCTTGGGCTGCTAGATGTGTACCAAAACATTTAAAATGCAGGTTTCAAAATACTTTTGCCAAAAAAAACCCTGAAATATGCTCAATAACTTGTTGACTTTAGTCCACAAGAACATTAGAGAGGCAAATATAAGCAAATAGTGGGTTGACATTTGGGGACAGAATTTACCAGCCAGGTACAACATGGATCAAGAAGGCTGATGACTGTACACAAAAAAAACCCCAAACCGCCAAACAAATCCTTGCTGACAAGCACAAGGGCAAAAAATGCTTAATTGCCATCACGTGGAGCTCCCAAGATAATGGAAAATTTCAGAGGCCTTGGAGTGCAGCCATGGGAGAAGGAAGACCAAGCAAGCCGTGGAGAAGGGCAGACCCTGCAGCAGCTTCCCGACTTTATTAACGAGATGATGGAAGCTTGACTAGACCAGAGCGTCTGTTTACATTTGGGGAGTGAAGGTACTGAATAATCATCTGGTCTTCAGAGAAGGACATTAAAGAGTATCAGTAGCCACAAATCAAATTTACCGGAGCAAAACCAACAGCATCCATGCTTCACCATCCATGCTTCACCTTCTCTCTGATTCCTCCAAATGAGAAGTTTTCCTTTTCAACAAAATTCACCAGGTTTTCCAAATATTATTAAGATACTATGATCACTCACAAAAAAGGCAAAATATTTCATTTTAAGACGCCCACTTACTAAGCAAATCAGATTCAGACCTGACATACGGGAAGGAGATACTGTAAAGCTACATGCAAAGATCTTACAAACAAGAGGAGCTCCTAGAGAATCTGACTCAGAGACCCATTATTCTCAATTAAAACCCCCAAGATGCTAAACCAACATTGCAAACACAAAGCAAGATTTGGGAAAGAAACAAATCATCTCTCTCTGTATTTACGGCGGTTCCTTTTTGGACAGCCTGAGTTTGCCTGACGCCTCATCCCTCCTGCTATTTGAAGCGCACACAAAGCTAAAGCTCGCTGCAAACACATCCCGGTTATTGTACGGTTTGGACAGACAAAGCGTTCTTATCATCTCCGAGACGCCGTGACTTCAGCAACGCCGAAACAGAGAAATCAGGTGAATAAACAATGGGTCACAGGGAGTGCAGAGGCGGCCAGGAGAGGAAGAGCCCTGGCAAGCGGAGGCACCGGCCTCTGCCAAGGGTGGCACCGCGCCAGGCACATGCGGGCGAACAAAAAGGTTGCCAAGTGTGGGATAAATATTTTTTTTAAGATTCTTTCTCTCCTTGTAAAATGATATTCGATCCTTTTTTTTTTTTTTTAATATACTGTTTCTGCTTTTTTAGAGCATCCTTCACATAACATGATGTTTCGGAAAAGGCGGGGGGAAGCCTAGTTTTGGAAAGCAGAGGAGGAAGGGAGCGTTTTCTCCAAGCCAAGTACTGAAAAAAAATTAGCTGTGTAAATTTATCCACAAAGACAGAAAAAAAAATGGTCATTTTTGGAACGTTAATCCCTCTACATGACAGAAATTTTAAAATATTGCATTTTAATAGTCTGAACTTTGGTATGGGCTTGCAAACAGCTGACTTCAAATACTCAGGCAGGCTGTACAGGACCTGATTTCTTCTGCCCAGTATAATGTGAGAGACTGGAGAGACATTACTCAGAAAATCCAGTTCCAGTGATTCATGGCCAGGGCTGTAATCAAGTAACTACAGAATAAAGGCTGCAATAAGGAAATGCACATATTAAATCCATGCATTATCATGTTCCGATCACAGAAATATGGGTAACAAATCATCTCCAAATTGATGAGGTCACTTGGAGCAGCTGTATAAAACCTTTATATTGCTACAGAAACACATATTAGCAACACATTAACAACGGTATATTTTTGTGTGTTTTCTGTTTCCCCCCAGCACTCTCAAAGATTCACGTTCAATGAAAACCTTGAAATAAAAAAAAAGCCATAACAAACCACTTTCTAGTAGTTAAGGCATAAAGTTTGCCAGGTTTTGAAATGAACTCCAAGATCCCCAAGGTTCAGCTCAACCTAGCACTGGGAGCAAGACTTGAAAGTGATCATCTCCTCCTCCCTTAAATCTCTAGCACATACACAAGGGTGCCTACCAGTACAATATTTGGATACGTTTCCACAAACTTACCCCAATAAACAGAAAGAGGGCATTAAGTGTACAGCCTGCAAGCTACATCTGCCTGGAGATCACTTCTCTAGCCTTGTGTTTCTGTATTTACATCCTAGTCACTACCAGCCCATTTTTATCTGGCAGACCTTTCCAAGCATCCTGAAATCATTTTGAAGTGGTTCTGTGAATTATTTTCTTCTTCCCACTGTACAAATCCAGCTGAAGTTTAACTGCATCTGGTCAGCTTGCACACAATACTTTTTGGTCTCCTGTTTCTTGGTATTTCAGTCTGTCACAGAAGCTGTACGCAGCATCCCCTATGGTAAGGAATGAGTGAGATGAGGCACCCAGAACCGAAAAAAACAACCCTCAAAGGATTTGTCTGACCCGACATCAGCCCACTAGGCTCAATCTTTAATAATATTAAATACTGATATGGATAAAGGAATGCACTCACATCCCCTTTCTCAGGATGTTATGGTTGAAAACCAATGCCACACTAAATGCCTGTATAGCCAGTCGTGCAGCAGTTGGATCCAACTGTTCAGCTGAAGCATCTGTAGACAACTCCAGAGCAAAGAAGCAGAAGAAGGAGCAGAGGCAGGTGAGAAGAAAGCCCAGCACTGCTCAGCACCTGGAGACTCCCAGATGCAGTAAAGTCTATCAAATAGACAGGGAATGTTCATCATTCAATTAAACAAACACTTGCCTAGAACATATTGTCGTGGTGAGGTACTCAATGCCCTCTAGTTCTATACTTTTTTTTGTCAACATCAATATTTCCCCTTCCCTCAGAACAGTTTCAGTACCTACAGCGTTTCAGAGCAGCACAGGTATCAGAAAAGCACAGCCCAAGGAGCCAGAGGCCCAGGACACGGTTTGTAATCCCCAAATGCACAAACGCATCAGCACAACATACCTGTAGCTCTCCTTCCCAGCTGAAAATAACAGTGCAGCCTACTAAAGCTTATGATGAAACAACCCAAAGTATATTTCAGTTGGATACTCTGGAGTTTGATGACATCCCCCTCCCCCTTTTGGCCATCTCTCCTTCATTCTTCACCCCTGAAGTTACCTCAAAACAGCTTCCAGGCTACCCAGCTGTGACATGTAACAGCACATGTGCTAAATGCGTTTTATTGAGAGTGACTAGAGGACTCGGGGACACTATTTGGCACTGCAAAACCTCCCGTTCCTTCAGGTTTTCTGCAAGTGAAGCAATCAACCCTGGTAAAAGCTCCAGCAGCGTTACGGCTCCCCACATCACACCGAAATTAGAGCAAATGGAAACCCGAGTGAAGAAAAGAACCACCTTAGCCCACAGTCAACAGGAACTGACAGATCGTACAGTTACGCCATTCACTGTTAAGTGCGTAATACTAACGACCAGGAAGGTGCAAATAAACACGACTTATTGACAAACCCGGGCAGCACAAATTGCATTCTCTTCCAAAACAGTTTACGTTGCCCAGCACAACGCAGACTGGCACCATTGCAGCTGGCACTCGAGAGAAAGAGGAAAAAAACAAGCCCATTTTGTCCCTTCCAGGCCAGCACGAATTCAGTACATAAACAAACCCGACTGAGGCGTATACACAAGCATTGAGCAGGCGTTTGGGCCAGTTGTACTCTATCTCCAACACCAGGCGAACAAATAGGTGGGCAATGTTTCAGCATCAGTGCTGCACTGTTCTAGAAGCATTTCCTCTGTGAAAAGGGAAATTTCCCCCTGGAAGATGCAAACCGCAAGAGTAACACCGATGTCGGTGGGGACGACGGCAGGAAAATGAGGGCACCCCGCAGTGGTGAAAGCTGCTCCCCAAGCTCTGTAATCACCTCACGGTCACAAATTCGGTCACATTTCTCAAGGGAAAAGTGAAGTTCCTGAACTCTTCAGTAACGCGTAAGAGAAGAGTTGCTGCAGAACGGCTCTGAAGCAAATTATCTTTTCACTCCAGATTACGAGCAACATATCGGGGTTTTGCTTGTTGTTGCTTAAAGCAAGGTTTAATCTGCTTGGCTTCCAAATGCTGCAAGTGTAAGGCAATCAACTTCACGGGATTTAATTAATATAGTGCAAGGAAGGAGTGCTGGTCAGTCATGTCCTGGCAAAACCCCAGCTGGAGGAAGAGAACTATTCACATTTCAGATTTATTCTAAAGGAAGAAGACAGTTTGATTACATTATCACACTGGACTAAATTATGCTGAAAGATAATGGTGGTTTAATCTTGGGGGGAAAAAAAGTCACTGGTTTGGAGGGATTCAATTCCCACTTCGTTTCAGGAAAGCCCTTCGCGTTTACGTATTAAGCCCATCAACAGGATTAACTATTCTGGCGTAAGCAATGAAACATCACGCTTGCCTTAGAGGCAGACACCAACACCGCTCCAGTCGAAGGCTAATTGCTATAAAAACGAAAAAAAAGTTTCAGTAAAAGCAATGTTTTTGCTCATCTCCAGCTAGGATACGTGTGTCAACAACAAATAAAACATTTGTTGAGTTTTACATCACTGAAATAATGAAAACTCAAGGAAACTGCCAGAAAGAGCGAGGATATTCAAACATGGTTTACTACAGAGCAATTTTTTTCAAGCTATTCATCTGCGAGGTAGTCCACTAAAAACACGATTAACATCCAGATATTTAGGAACTTGTGGAAAGAGAAGAATTACAATGGAAGGGCAAAACAAGATGCGAGAATACTGATGGTTTGTAAAGTTATCAGAGACACCTGGGTGCATTTGTTTTCAACTATGGTAAGTCCGCAAGCACGTCATCACGATATTTGCACATTGCAAGTGAAGGAATCCTCTTAAGATCAACAATGCTTCAAACAATATTAAGGCAATTATGTTCAAAGCGATTAAACAAAGTATTTCCTTCATGACTTCCAGAAATACAAGTGAGTGTAAGCAAATCTGACAGCAACTGAAGGTTGTGCTCTCGAGACTCACAACAAACAAAAGGTGAGCTCTTTCCTTGGTTTTAATAATCATGGAATATTTTTTATTCTAAATCCTTCCTCTATTATAAACATAGAGAGAATACAGAAGGTGCAAGAGTTTGTAGGACCCAAAAGCAGACTGGAAGACAGCACAGTAATCCATCTCTTAACGCATTTTAACAAATTTACAGGTAACACAGAAAGCAAAAATGATACAACAGCCTTGAAA
Organism: Streptopelia decaocto; assembly: GCF_964273445.1. Taxonomy (NCBI): domain Eukaryota; kingdom Metazoa; phylum Chordata; class Aves; order Columbiformes; family Columbidae; genus Streptopelia; species Streptopelia decaocto. The sequence continues at coordinate 9,316,257 of NC_138664.1, forward strand.
TCCATATTAAAATTTGCTCCTTCTCATACACCAGAATTGTAGATAGAAGTTTTCAGAGGGAAAAGGGAAAATATCGAGTATCTTTTCGGACGTGATGCAAATTTCTTTTGTAGCCTGTAAAGCAACCTAAGTTGTCCAGACGTGAACTTTTAACTCCATCTTACATGGTTTGATCTCCAAAGAACAAGAGGCAGAACTATTTCAGTTCTCCAACACACTGATAAAATCAACCAAAGGCGGAAAAACCATGCTTTACTATGCCATCCCCCAGAAACCACAAACACACGTAACATACTCACGGGACACGTGGCACACACGGCACCGCGGGCCATGGGGTCAAATACACAGTTAATACTTGGATGCGCGAGTTGTCTCTGCTTGCACACGTGCACGTGCTTTTGAGGAATTCCTGTTAGTACAACTGGAAAAAAATAATAATGACATTGCCTTGGACTTTCTAAATCCTATCCTGTAGTAAGGATTTGTGATCAGATTAGGGAGCAGCAGACAGTTTTATTTATTTATAGGAAGGACAGTCAAGGTGAGCTGTACGGCTGGACGGCCGGGGCTGCAGCGCAGGCAGCTCAGCGGACCCAGAGACGGCATCAGACGGCACTTGTTACAGAAAAAGGGGGATGCACGTTTTTGATGCTGGCACAAATGGGAAGCATGCTGCTTCCCACTCAGTTTCTGCTACAGTTTGGCACGTTTGAGCTACACTTTTCCACTCCAGTACCTTTTTCTGTCATCTCAAGTCACATTCACATGAACATATAAATATGCAGATCCTTACACACTGTGTATAGCAGATACTTACATGGATGGTCTCAAAAAAGAATACTCTTTTCACACACTAAAAAAATTATACAGAGTTATTTTAAATTCAGAACTGTTTGTATATTCCTTATAAGTTTATAAAACTCTCACTGTCCTCCCATGACTAACGAAACTGGAATTGAGAGAGTATTCTATATTTATAACTTGTCTGGTTGCTCATGCCTATGGCCCTATTTCCACCCTCCGTTACTGTACACAGAGCTATGTGAGGTATTGTGGGTTCCCAAACTTCACCGATTTCCTAACAAGGCAGGCCTGTGTCCTGGAGGAACAAGCTGGGGGCTGTTTCGCTCCAGCATTGGCCCAACGCGGAGGGAGAGGCCTCGAGCGCTGTGGTTTTGGCAGCTCTTCTTGAAACTGGTATTAGAGGCCATTTCTGTGCAATTACACGCCCAACTGGCACTGGGCTGCATATCGATGGCACCGATACATCATCTACGACCCAGGCCCGTTTACGGCCCAAACCCTACGGCTGTTGCTACACACTTGGCTTTATTTATTTTAGCGCTTCGACGCTCAGATGAGCCACTCCGTCGGTCACCTACGGTACAGACACAGAAGTGCCAGGTAAATCCAAGCTTTTACAACAAAGTCTGACAGACTGTTATTCATTGGCCACTGGAAAAGAGACAAAATACTCGAACTTCATCCAAAAAATCCCCTTGAGGCCACAGCGTGTTCAGCGATGCCGGCACTCTGCAGAGAAAGAGGCTGTATCGGTATCTAAACGTAGCAAAATAAGGAAGATGATAGATTTGGTATGAACGAGGGCTGAGTGACACTCGTAATCCATACGAATGTCCTACGGTCTGCCCAACAATCACACAACCACATCTCATCTTTGAAACAAAAAATTCATAAATCTCAGAAAGCATCTTTGTCATAACAGAGGTGCCTCACAATTGATGGGTTTTTCCCATGTGCTGGGCACCCATGGGGCACATAAACCGTTTCTAATGTGCATATTCTATATATGCTCAATATAAAGAAATATTTATACAAAAAGCAGAGGAAGAAAAAGACACATGCAGGCTTTTTCTAATTCAAAATATGTTGTAGTGGCTGGGATTGGGCTCTAACTCCCATGAAGATTTGTTACGGTACTTGAGCTGTAATAAACCGCAAAAATCAAGAAACCCACAACTCTTCCTATGGGGCTTTGCAGAGTCCAGAGACAGAAAAGTACCGAATGGTGCTGTCACATCAGGAATTAAGAGAATGCAGAACAAGTACTGCCCAGCACTGAATGGCAAAGGAGAACACTTTTCTCTTTCCATATAATTGCCTTGTATTCTAGTCTCCATGTAATGACTTGGGTAACTTCCACAAACCCCCACAGTGCTGAGGAGTGAGAACATACTCAAGTTCAGAAGTTTTCTGGGGATCTACATGCTCTGTATAGAAAAATGATCTGGGCTATGTTTAAAAATATTAACCCTCAACACCCACTGACCAAAAAACATTAGCAGGAAAGCAGCAGTCAACGTGGCCAGATTTGTTTATCTGAACTGAGAAAATTTTCCTCTATCAAAATAAATTTGTCCTTATAATATAAACACCTCCAGCTCCTTCCCTTTGATCCCAGGGGAAAAAGAATAATCTGTACTTCCCACCCTCTGAATGATAACGCTGCTGGTGTAATTGTCTTCCGGCACCTTGCATACCCGTAACACAAGACAAACTTCTAAAAGCTATTAAAAACTCCTCCTACTTAGCAAGAAGAAATATGATCTAAATTTATCCCAGGAAGCTAAAGTTCACTTTGAGGGAAGGATTTAAATATGCAATATTTTTTTCTTCAATCAAAATTAGGGAGGAAAATTATAAAGAGGTCTTTGAAGAACTAAATACAGCAAAGCTTAGCATTACCTTTTGAAATGATAAAAAACACAGGTTCCAAGTATTCATGCCACTAAAAAAAAAAGTCTATATTATAGTAATTAAAGTATATCTGTTCTTCCACAAAAACATTCTGATTGACCTTTTTCTTCAGTTTTTTATGTTAAAATTGCACTAATGCTTTTAATGTTAAAATTCCACTAAACATTTAATTTATTCTGCAGAGGGTTAGTATTAGGTATAGGAGAAGGTGCAGGTTCCCAAAACAAACAAGCACTCTACAATTCAGTAATGAAAACATTTATAGCTTCTTCATGCAGACTGAAGACTTCTCACAACCTCGTTTACCCTAGAAATTATTAGGTTTATAGGACACCTACAAATGGAAAATTTAAAGAATGATAAATTTTATTTCTCAATAACAGTGCAGTAAATAAGACTGCAATTACCTTTCTTCTCCAGTTATAGGTCTCCTCGAGCCAGTAACTGCAGATATCTTTGGTTATAGAGGTCAAATGGGTGAAAGCACCATCACGTTTGCCGTTTTCAAACCCTCATGACGCTACGCTGCCTTTTTACCATTCAAAAGTGCATCCTCCTCCTTTTAGTGCTCTATTCTGAATGTGCCAGCCATACCATTCAATAAGTTCTCTAGGTGTATATTTACAATACGCAAAGAGCAAAATATTTCTGGTTATGCCAGAGTTATCAATATCATCCCCAAAACACGCAATGCTGATGTTGAGAAATGTTGTGACCAAGAGTTATTTACCACCTCTGGTCCAGGTTCAGACAGAACCTTCACTGAAAAACAATAAAGAGGAACTACCAAATAATAGGAGATCCTCCTTGTTGATGGGTATGAAACATGAATCAGGGAGGGGAAAAAAAATAATTAGTATTCCAGAATGTCCCCCCCCCTACACCTCCCGAAAATAAAAGCACTGAACTGGATGGGAATAAATAGCTCATTTTGCCTGTAGTCAAATACAGAGAAGTATCATTTAAATTGCAAATTACAGAGCAACAGATTTTCGCACAAAGTTCAAGGGCTTTTTTTATGGTTTGTTTTTATGAATTAGGAATGACATGGGGAAAAAGTAAGGGGGCTGGACTAGCTAGTACCCTTCATATATATTTCAGCTTAAATATTTCTCAGATTCAATTGATGCACTTTATCTGGGTGCTGCGGCTTGTTAAAGGGATGACAGAGAGTAAAGCAGCTTCTCGGAGATCATCCCTGAGGATGCAGCATCCGCTGGCGGCCACGCCGCTGCTGGAGGATTAACCGCTACAGCAGGATCCGCAAACTGACTAATTCCTCCCTCCTCCCCACATCGTGTCCTTCCCCACAAGGGAAACTTTTAATCCATTTATACCTTCCCTGGGAAGTGCTTTTCAACCAATCGTTCGTTTGACAAACCTTACGCTTCGCTTTTCCAGGTTTTAAAGGGCTTGTTCCTACTAACATCAGCTTCTTGGCCTTGGTTCCTACAAATTAAACTTCACGAATGCTTAGTTACAGAAAAATATATACTTGACATTTATACAGCGCTTTTTAATCAGCGGTTCTCAAAATGCTCTGCAAAGTGTGAAATCTACGTGGTTGTTTTTGATGCACATTTTAAACCAGGAGGGGAACTGATACAGCAAAAGAAAAGATGACAGGTTACTTGAAGCTACAGCAGAAGATTTAGGAACAGAAAAAGTTGTTTATCTCAATAGGCAAAAGCCTCTGACACTACATGACTAATAATTTTCTTCTAAAATGTAACAAGCCCTAAATTACAGACCTCAATGCAGGATTACAGAATGCTATTCAGAAGAACTGGGGTCCGCAGCCTAGTCTGAAATGCAAAATATCTTTGTGACAAACAAAATGATATTTTGGTCGCGATTCTACAAACTTTCAAGGGTGACAACCAGTGTCATCATGTCCAGCACGGAAAGAAGTGACGTTTGTGTGATACAACAGCAGGGAGACAACGGCTTCAGGTGATACCTGACAGATTCATACAAGTCAGCACCACATCCCTGAGCTGTAAGATTTAGCTGGAAGGAGTATGATAAACTGCTTTAGTGAAGATGATGTAAAACACAGTCTTGGGATTCTTACAAGAAAATGTACACATGGTACCTTTTCTAAAAGTTTCTATCTTTGATATTTTGACTCAAGAGCTTTTTGGGCTTTGGAGGTTTTTTAAGTAGTAAGCCAAACAGCTTTACAAATTATTTGTTAAACTACGTTGTTTCTTCTGTTTTGTCCTCCTCTTTTTATTTAATCACAGATGCAGATGGTGCCACCTGGGCAAGTTTACATGTTCACATCAGCATAATCTTTGGATCAATTTCATGTCAATAGTTGTTTTTAAGATATATCACTGCCAAATTTGGCACTTGAGAAAGAAACAGGTTAATCTAATTCTGGTTCTCATGCGCTCCGGAGAGGGACAGTAGCCTCTTCCCATTTCAAACACACACGACTCCCATCACCTCAGTCCCACCCTTTCACGTCTGGTCCCCTCGTAACTCCACTGTTCCATGTCTGACCCAACCTCTGCTACACAACCAGTGCCAATCGTGGCTGGATCTTCTCAGCCACCAGCAGCCACAGTGTCCAGTGCCCTGCACTCACTGGCAGATTTACCTGCCTTACTCGACACGCTCCCGGGAAAGCCACACGATTTCACCCACAGCACAAATAAAGGAACCTGGAGTCCCACAGCTTGGGACACAGTCGGGACTGTCCGCATGCGAACCAGGCAGATCTCTCCTTTCTTGAGATTAACACATCTATCCAGCTTAAAGACTGTCATCTAGAGAATGACAATACCAGATCACTGTGTTCCTGAGCATCAAGTACCTCTGAGAAAAGATTACTTCAAAAGCATTTTGTGGTTCTTGGTGCAATGGATATCAAAAAAAAAAGAACAGGCTCAGCACACTTAACTGCAATGTCTCTGGAAACCAAAATCTTTTAAAATGTAGTTTGAAATCTGCCAAGCTAAACTTAAAAGAAACTGTCCAAGTCCACAAGCCCCTTGGCCCAGGTTCTCATTCCCTCGGGTTCCACCGCACTCGCGCAGCAGCGCTCAGCTCTGCTCACATCTGTGCCACCCCTGGATAGACCAGGGCAGCATCCTGTTCCCTTTAGCACCTCCCGCTGTACAGGAGCTTTTCCCAGCTCCCCTGTTGGCCTAAATTATCCTTCAGGAGCTTGCACACTCTGCAGTCTCTTCCTTGGGCTCTTAAATCACCCCTCAAGCCTTCTCTTTACCCCCGACTCCGAAAAATGCAACCTTGTGAGTTATTCCCTACAAACCATTAACGAATTGTCACTGTGTACTTCCCAAACATCAATACAGCCCACTGGCATCCCTATCAATAACCAGCAGCTACAAAGTTCATTCAAGTGCGCGTCTAGTTGCTGCTGGTTTCGATCGGGGTTAGCTCGATAAATCGGCAACGCTGACACACGTCCAACAAACTAAAGGATTGCTGAGCTCCAGTATCTAAAGATGAAGATTACAACTAAGAAGTATTCAGCTGTAAGTCTGATCTCATGATCTAAGCTACGTTCTTAGCGAAGTACTGCAGCATGTATTATTTTATGGACAGTACCCTACTCATTTATAATGTGCACACTGTAAATCAAAAGACTCAGAGAAACTGAGCTATAATCGCATTTAGAGCTAAATGCTTTTGAAGTCTAATCATTCACAATCAAGCATCGGGAGACTGGTCCAAATAATCGTCTCACATCTAGAGCGCTGCGGCTTCTGCCGGGTACACAGTGGGTCTAAGGAGCTATATGCCAGCAAACAGAAAAAAAAAACATTTTAAATAAAACCCCTATTGGTTAAATGGGGGGAAAAAATGCATAGAATGAAACTGAGATCTCAAGTGTATTTGTTATTTTATCTGCACCTTTACATCCCCTCACGTGGCAGTAAGTGCACGGTGCTTGCTCATGCTAACATATTTTTGTAAAGAGACGCAGGCTGCATTGCAAGCACCTGCATTTAGAGGAGCCTCCTACAGGTTCAGTGACTCTTTGTGCATCCTAAACCCTGCAGCTGGGAGGAAAAAAAAAAGAGACGGGTTGTTTCATTCACCACTCATTCCAAAACACTCAAATCAGCACCAGCTCGGAAGGGAAATCCAATAAGGATAATGCTCTGGCTGCGGGGCCACGTGACGGTTGTTTGTGAGTCTGGAGCAGCGTCCCCCGCTGCGCCCCACGGGGACCCGCTCCCCCAGGGACAGGGACGGCCCCGCGCCCCCTCAGACACAGGCAGATCTTCACAAAAAACATCTTCGCAAAACACTGCACGTGTACCAGCTCTATTAAATAGGACAGAATGTTTTCATGCTGTTAACATTTCAGCACATTTCTTGACTTCAGACTTAGAGAGAAGCAAAAGCAGCCATTCGAGGCACAGAAAAAACACGTTTTTCAAAGCACACGTGGACAAAACAAAGCAAAATTTAAAGGCAGCTCTTACCATAACCTCAGTTTGATTCTGTAGGTATAGATTTCTCTCCATAAAAATCAATAAAAGATTATTTGAAGCCATTTGATTTCATTACCCTGTATCAAATCTCTGCTCTGAATGGAACATCTGAATCAATTTGTAAAGCTCCTACAAGCTATACTGTCCTAGGCTTTCAAGTGTCTTTTCGCTGCCTCTCTTACCACAGAGACAGCAAGATAAAAATCCCACACTGGAGGTTATTTGATACTTCTAAACAAGTACCAGCGGATTTTTTTTCCTCCTTTAGCCCTCTGCCTCTTCACACTGATGTTTCAGGAGGAAAAAGCAGCCACGAAGTGCACCGAACAGAGAGCAGTTTGAAACTGCAGAAATCCGCTTCCTCGGGGGCGATTTCTTCCAGACACACCGAGCTGCGAGAGCTGTTTGCAAAAAGCACATGGGCTTTGTGTGTCTGGAAGATCCAAAGCACGTACCTGCCTTTCCTGCCCTTTCCGAAGCCCCGCACGCTCTCAGAAACACACCGCAGTGGTGACTGAAGAACTAAAATGTTCTATTTCCAGCACTGGAAAAGGAAAACATGTTGAATTAAACAAAGACACGTGTGCACTGTGCACTCTTCATGCTGAGGCAATGCGGTTTCGCCACAAAAGAAACACACTGTGGATCATTTAATGCATTAAAAAAAGATGGCGTGGTGGATTTCTACAAAATGTTCTGAATCATAATGAAAGGCTTATTAAAAACTGAGCAGACACACACAAAAGTGTCACGGCAATAGGGTTATTTTTGACATCTGTTTTAATCAATTTATTACAATATAAAAAACACGGGGTTTCAATCTCTGGACTTGTGTGATTCCCCCCCACCCTAAATTATGCCCCTTTAGTTAAATTGCTGCCCTTTGTAGCCCAGTCGATGCATCCCAAGCTCCACATTCAGAAGGTTCCGATCCCATTTGTTTCACATTCTCAACATTGCCAGCGAGCGGCAGGACATGGCACAGCCTCCCCCAAAACACCCCGAACCCCCCAAGCCCCCCCAGTTCTGGGCCCCAAAGCTGCTCCTGTAGGAACCTCTAACAAGTCTCCAGTTCCCCTTCCTTACATCACTGTTAAAATCACAGAATCGACTGGGTTGGAAAAGACCTCAGAGATAATCAAGTCCAACCCTTGGTCCAACTCCAGTCCATTGACTAGAACATGGCACCAAGTGCCATGTCCAATCTCAGTTTAAAATCAGGAATGAAAAATGTGAAAAGTTTGCCTCTTTTGTATACAGACTGTTCCTGGTATAATAGGTATGAACAATTTGAAATTTTGAGGAAAATAGATTTTTTTTTGAGCATCAAACTTCTAATCTTGTTAAATACTCCTTATAAAACCTATTACTGGTTTTTGTTTGTTTTTGTTTGGTTGGTGTTTGTTTTGGTTTGGTTTGGTTTGCTTGTTTGTTTCGGTTTTATGGAATTTGTTTTGCTTTTTTTTAGTTTAATATGGCTATTCCAGATTACAGTAAAACTGCTTTGTTTTACAGAATGTGGACACTTTCATTACCTGCTTGGCAAACTGATGTACGTAACACACCACCAGTACTCTAAACTGTGTATCGGCACATGTATTTACATTTCAGGGGAGGCAGAACTCAGTGAGACCACAGGGGGGTTATTTGGATTTTTTTGTATTCAGAATAAGAAAGTGAAAATGAATGCAAATACCTCCTTTCTTGGCAGCAGGCAGCGCATTGTTAGCATCTCAGCTACCAGCCTGAGCACTGCAGCTGCTGAGCATGAAATAAATAAATAAGAGCCCAACCCTAACAGCAAAGCATTTCAAAGGACAAAAGGATATAAAAAGAAGAGCTGCAAAACAGAGATTTCAGTACAGCCACAAGTGTGATACCCTAAATTCCTGCAAGTTACAGCCACTCTCGGATTACTCCTTTTTTTAAGCTCTTTACAGTAAGTGCTACTTATCAGTCATACGCTATCCACCCTTCATTGCCCACCCTGTTTTGATCTGCTGCAAGAGCCGCCCACCATCCATCAGCTCTCGGCTGTTATTTCACTGAAAACACATCCAACAAATATGGAGATCCAGGTAGTAAATCCAGTGGGCTCTAGACATACTCTTACTTTAAATGCACTGAATAATAATTTCAACCAACGCTTTTCAGAGCTGATATTGTGATGCTGGACTTCGGGGGTTTGGTTAAATCACAGAGCAGCCCAGGCCCCTGTGCAAGCCAGGGGAGCGATGCAGGAGCGTCAGGCACCGAGACCTCCTGCGCTGGGCTACAAAACTTCTAAGAGACCCAGATGGAACCTGCTCCAGTACTTTCCAAGTCTGCATTTCTTTCACTTGGGTCTCATCAAGTAGAAACGTAAACATCAGCGGGAAGAATGATGCGACTTTATCCAGGCCTGAGACAGCGAGGAAGCGACAGCCTGGCAGAGACACGTCACAGCCTGAGGCCTGCACAGAAGGGACCGGTTTCCAAAGGGAATTTAAGAACTCCTGCTCACCAAAACCCAAGTCTGCTGAAGGCTGAGCCTAAGGAGAAGGGCTGAGCCTAAGGGGAAACCACCAGCCAGCACTGCAGCGATACAGCCTGGGACACAACAACAGGAGCGGGAAAGTGGTGCTGGGCACAGGCACACAGGACAAATCCAAATTCAAAGCAGGTAGCTTATTAAACTGGTAGAAATTCAGTAACATAAGGCAGAAAATACTTTGTTATGCCTTTTTTTTTTTAAGTGGTACTGTATTAATGACTTCTCTAAAGTTAAAAGGTTTGGTTTTGAAACCATAATGATTAGGGTGATCACCTGAGGTAGAAATGCTCTGTCCATCCTTTGAGAGCGTTGGGGAACAGGAATGGAGTAGCAATTATTCTCTAAAGAATTTTTACTGATTATTTTGAAAGCCAGAAATACAATTATACACAAATGCTATTTGTATCTCTTCACAACCAACACAAAGATGTGACACTCTACATACAGGCAGCACACAGTACACAAAACCAACGTTACTCTTGTAAAAGAAGAAATTATGTACCTGGAATTTGCGCTCAGAAGACAGTTTGGAAAAAACAAGGTCACTAGATTAACCTCAGTGATTTAATACTGCTTGCAAAATTCACTAAGTAGAAATATTAGTTGCTATCCTAGCCATAGAGATCTTAACTTTGTGGGAGTTGAGCCTAATTTCTTATAAGTGATTTTATCAGATCTATAACACTCTGTACATTTGAAGAGGACTGCTACAAAATATACTAGCGCACAAGCCAAAGGGATAAACGCTAACAATTCTTCATCTTCTTTCTGAAGACCTGTCAAGATCGCCCATTAATAAATACATGAAGTAACTCTTCATATTCCGACTGCCACTCGAAGCAGCACATTGTACTTCTCACAGAGCAAAAACCATTTCGAAAGCCACTGAGAAACTGGCACCCTGCGCTACCCGTGATTTGCATTTAATTTGAAAAATTAGTTAGGTACATCTGTCCTAGAAACAAGCGCTACCACAACAGAGCGAGATTTCTCGATCCATGTGTCGCCTCCAGAATCTGCTGCTTCCCTTGCAGCACGTGCATCATTTACGCAACGCAATGAAATTCATTTCGAACAAATAATTCCAGCAGAAACTCCACAGAAGTTTCACAGAAGGCAAATAGATTTTTGAAAAGCAAGTATTAGTTATGAAGTTAATCTTATCAGATGCTGCTGGAGAAGGGGGGAGAGAAGCAAATTTTGAAGCATACACGTATTTTTTCAGGTCTGATGCATCTGTTCTATTAAGGGACTTCACTAGTACTGGTTTTCAACACAGTTTTTCTCTGGCCAGAAGATAGTGCTTGTCTCATCTGACCCTGGAATAGAACAGACAGTAAAATATTTAGAAGACTTGGCAAAGCTGGTAACAAGCAGAAACTGTTCAAAATGAGAGTGGAATTAAAACACCGGTAAACTAGGTCAAATTACTGGAGGGGAGAGTACCCTGAAATACAGCAAAAAGTGCCTATAATAATTGTAATTTCCATCTCAGATAATTTAAATGATTAACAGCAAGTGTTAGCAAAAATGAATTAAGTCCTGCAACTAATTCAATTTTGTTGTATTTCCTTAGGGTGTCTGGATTTTTAAGCGTAGTACGCGAAGTCCTTTATGCTTTTATTGCAATACCCCAATTGACTTGTATTTTTACACTTTGAACAAAATCTCTTAATTTTTCTTGTTTATCAGCATCTTCTCTGAAACTTCTGTCAGGACCTGCACAGAGGTGCCTAAAGGATCCCACCATGCTCCATGTGCTGCTGCAAATCATCAGTTGCACACACGCAAGTGTCTGCTGGTCGTTACACCAAAGCTGGACACGTATGGCAGCCCGGGTCACTGGGACACTGACAGCACACAAAACCACTGGGCCCTTCAGCCTCCTGATGGATCCAGAAATGCTCAAATCCTGTCCACCACCATCCCCATCCCCTGCCAAAAAAGGGAGCTGTTATAAATACCCCTGGCACTGAAGGGAAGGTATCTAAGCAGGCGATGAGCCCAGCAACAGCCAGCACGATGTAATGGAGCACGGCGGCTCAGCGAGGAGCCCCTGGGCGAGAGCGCCTGCTCCCATGCACGGCTCCGCTCCACACGTTCCCAGCAGCCTCAACGTAAATAATTCCATCCCTGCTCCTCCATCACAACCCCTGCACTAGCACTGAAGGGAAAACCTGATTCAGGTCATGGCAAAAGGTAGAAAAACACTTAACGTGACACTGCCATGCTTTCTTCGCCACTCTCCCCCGATGCGGGGACAACCACCTCCCTGCAGAAAACCTGACAGCCAGGGAAAGCGAGATGTAAACAACACCACACAGATCCCCCGGTGAACACAGCCATCCTGCACATCTGGGCAGCCCTGCCCGTCCCAACGACCGTACCAGTGAGCAAAGGAGCTGCCCCCCTATTCCAGTGCCCCCCTCATCAGCCCAACAAGAGGTGACACAGAAACGTGGGGCTTTCAGCACACAAAGGAGCTCAGAAGAGCAGACCCTCCCTCCTGCACTCCACCCCTTCCTGCAACTTCCCTCGCCTCCAAAACAGACCTTGGCCTTTTATAAAAGGTGGAAAAAAACCCACCAGAATAACCCACCCTACAGCAACCCCATGTTTTTCCCTACAGGGCGACTGAAACAGCTCCTGTATTAATGAGGGGAAACCAAATTTAGAAGAGGCTCAGCATCCAAACACAGGCTTAAACACACCTCTACTCCTGAAAAGGGTCTCACTGTTTCAGAGGAGACGTGCACTGAACTCGCAGCACTGGGGATTCTCCTTGTCCTGCTGCTGGGCAGCATCCCGCACCCCACTGCCCCACGGGCACCGTACCCACGGCTGGCATCTCGCCACCCCCACCAACAGCACCCCGCTGTCCCCAGCCCTGCACTGAGGTGGTATTTTGGCAGAAGCAAATAATCCTGCTCCCCGGGGAGTACCCCTGGGACTGGGCTGTTATTCCAGGCAGAAAGTAGTAAACAACCTCCCCAGGGCTGGAGACAGAGGTAAACCCCAAACATGGCATGTCCTCGCTCAAGCGAGTGTTATTACGGGACAAAAACAACAGCTTCTGTGCATGCACTGAAAAACTGTAAGGGGAAAGTTAAGAATGTTGCTCCTGTAAGAGGGGAAGAAAAAAAAAAAAAAATCAAAGTCATATGTTTCTCCAGAAGGGCTTTATGAATTTGTTTACAACAAACTACATCCACGAACGATCTGAATTTCAGAAAATAATTTCACTTACTTACTATGCAGGTAGAGTCTTATAAACATCTTTCTCCCGTTCTCCCTCCTTTTACAAAGAGCATTTGCTTTTTTTCCAAGACAAAAAACAAAGCAGGGAGGGAAATTATCCATGTACTGAAACCAGCAGTGTTTGTTTTTTCCTACACATATAGAAACATTCTAGCAAAACCAAGACTTGGTATTTAGCTTGGTAACACACAGATGAAGGAAGAACATTCCCAATACAGTCACTCCACAGGGCAGGATTTTAAAATCTGTTTAAAATGGTATTTGACCACATTATGTCGCTATATTCATGTGATGTCACGCCTTGTTGCAAGACAGAAAACGTGCTGCTCAGACTAAGGCAGCTCTAACCGGGATGGGAGGATTAGTTTGGCCTCTTTCAAGAGAATAAATTATTGCTGAAGATGTTTACACAATGCAGCTCCATGAGGCTGAAAGGTGGCTTTGAGCAGCGGCGCGGGCCCCCGGCCGGAGGAATGCGAGGGCAGCCCCTGCGGGGAGACAGACCCAAACCCGGAGGCTCCATTTCAGCCTCCGTGTTTCACTTCACGGGACTATTTTGGGGAGGCACAAGAGTTCTGTGTGTTGGTGCTCTAACGAGCTAGTTTTGAAAAACATTCGGTGTATTTTAGACATGCTGGTTCTCTGTATCATGTTTTAAAAGCAATTTGCATTGTAGGAAATGCTAAAAGAGAGAAAAGGAAAAAGTCTGCCAGCGGCAGCCTGCAGCATTAATATATATATATCTAAAAATCACATCACCAGTAAAAAAGTTGTCCTCCTTTAGATCACTGCACAACTACACAAAGGAAAAAAAGCCTTTCTGTTCTCAAGTCAACAACACAGAGAGGGAGCACAAATTTGCCCTCTCTTTATTCCACACTGCTCTAAAGAACACGGCATTTCCTCATTTCTACACATCTGTATGCGCACATCACTGCCGCCACTGCCTACATATCACACACCAAGAAACACCAAATTAAACACAAATTTAAATGAAAGATCATTGACATTTTGTTGCCATCTTCTCAAAATAGAGAATAACCAGACCGAACTTTTTCATAACACTAACAAGTTGTGTATTTTCAAAAAAGGAAGAGGGGGCTGGCAGGGAGGGAGCAAACGGTGCTCTCAGGTTTGTGCCCAGCTCCTCACTAGCAATTCTTTTGTTGAAATACACAGCAGAAAACAGGGAGATACAGGGATTGTCGGGGTGCTGAGATTCAGAACAGAAGGGCTTACAAGGAGGACCAAAAAAACCTGCTGTAAAGCATCTGCAAAGTAACTGAACTCAACCCAGTGCTCACTTTAAAGTCTTGCCCATTGAATTCCTGATACAGTGAAGAGAAGAAAAACCCTGATTGACTTTAAGGCTGTGAAGAACCAACACTAAGTCTCACAGCATTACTTGTGCTCAAAATCAGGAAGTGCCAAACGGAGCCCAAGCCACCAGGCTGATGCCTCAAAGAGCAGGGAACCCCCACCTGGAACGCACAGGCTCCAGGGAAAAATTAAGTCTTAAGCATTTAATAGTTAACAGAAGCAAGCTTATTGTCTGTAGGCTTAGTGGAGTTTGCACCTCCACTATTTTGTGGAGGCTTTGTTTTGCTTTTCATGGAGGACAGTGTCACGAAGAAGGCTGAAGCTATTCCACACGCGGTACACAGAAACAACCGCACTGGGAAAGAAAATCGGATGTCAGCATACCTTGTTTCAACACCTACTAATAAAATATTTATAAATCATTCTCCTTTCCTCCCTCTCCCAATTTCCTTTGCTCTCCTGGATACATGCGGTCTCTCAAAACTTATTTCTTTCAGCTACTTAAACCTGACTTCAGATATCACCTGCTTCCCAGAGACCAACGCTATTGGAACCGCTGCCCAAACAGGTTCCTCCACAGGGAAGCTTGGGAAAGCAGCGTGATAAATTCTGGGGATCAGACAGGGTGAGTCAGGCAAGTCACTCGGGAGGAATGACACTGTATCAAGTAACAAAATACCTGCAAAGCAGAATTTCACGCGTCCAACTAACTGGGAGAAGAGCAGTAACACTCAGCACCTGCCTTTCTAGTATAAGGTTCCATTATACACCTCACACCAAGCACTGCGGCCCTCTCCCTCATCCCCACGCTTCCTTCTTCCTCCCCTTAAACAGGACAGGGAGTGGGGGGATGGAGCATGATCACTCTCCTTTTGCAAGAGAAAACTTATTAAAAAAAAAAATAAAAATAAAAAATCTTCATCTAGCAAGGGAATGTTCTGAAATTATGGCAAATCAGAGGCAAGACATCTCTGATCAACTCTGCAGTCCTTACCTCCCGTAAACAAAGAAACACCTCCATCAAGCATATGGATCATACACGTGCCGCTTAGAAGGGACAAGAGAGATGAGGTATCACCAGTTACACAAGCTGCACTTTACAAATCCCATGTCAATTAAAAGATGTTGTGTATTCTGAAACTCCCACGCTCCTCATGCCTACACAACTTGTGTAGGCTTTATTGGCAGCAAAAGTAGCGGCATTTGGCCCAATAACTGAGAGGATGCTAAAGCTTAATTCAATCCTCTTCCCTGCACTCTGGGTGCAAACAAAACTAACAAGCAGAACAAGTCAAAGCTGGCCAAAAAAATTTTCCAACTACTACTACATCATTTGTGCACAACAAATGGTCCAGCATATTTTTTATCACATAACAGAAAGCCACAGTGCCCAAGCCCAGCGCAATATCTCCTTATTTACCATTGTTGCATCCTCCCTTTCGGACCCAGAGGGGCGACCTCTCCAAAAATCCACACTAGTGAGGACACTTTGCATTGCAGGTACCACAAACCACTAAAAAACTCTGTTGAAATAGTGGGAAAAGAAATCCCATTTTAACACTGTAAATGTGTGGGTTGCTCATATCTCAAATACAGACTGCAACTCTTCACCTCAAAAAGGATGGAATGAAACTGGAAAAGGAACAGAGAAGCACAACACAGACCCAGAACTACTCACATATGCATGAAAACAAAGACTATTTTTCAGTATTTCAGCCTGAAGAAAAAAAGAGAATTAAAAATCACAATTACTGTCAGATTAATTTCAAGTAAAATGCTTAAACCCACATTTAATACTTAGATGTAAGTGGACTGTAGCTGCACATTCCTTCTACCGCCCAGAGATATTGCAAGTGTACAGAAACTAGTTTTTCTTTTTACAAGCCTTTCCAAAACTCATTGCTTTCTAGACTTTAGGAAAAAAACAAAAACATACCAGACTTCAGTCCAGTTTTGGTTTGTGTGGGGTTTTTTTTCTATGCCAGCTGTGACTAAAAATAAGAGGACAACAGGTCTCCTGACAAGTGTTATCTCCAAGTGGTGTAAATTCCCATCACTACACCAGAGACAACTCCAGCTCCCGAGAGCCGACAACAAAGCTGGGAGGCAACACCTGTGGTATGGAAGGCCCTGAAATTGCCGCATGGCTTATTTAAAATAAAAGTAATATATTTACGTAAATCAATATTCTTACAAGTTGGCTGTCTTCCTTACCACTCAAGCACTTGGTTTGATTCATTTAGGGAGCAGCGTTATCACACGACCAGCAGGTAACGCTGAAATCAGGACAGCGGAACTCACTGCTCTCCACAACAGCGGGTTTTTAACCATACACATAGTTAACGGCGTGTCATCTTTCCCACTGTAGAACTTACCAGCATCACCTTACGGCCTAATGGTCATCTAGATCCAAATGGCAATGCAAGCATCTCGATCCCTTTCCCCCACAAAAGCAGAATAAAAAGAATCCAACCCCAGCAGGTATGTGATTATATCAAGTAGCTTTTAACAATCCTGCACAATACTCAACAGCAGCATTTTGTTTTCCATTTCCTGATATCAGCTGGAGTTGGATATTTTAAATAACAGGATCAGAAAATGATTTTTTTTTCTACTGAAAGGTCTCTCAAATCTTAGCTTCATATGCTTTTACAAAACATTTAGAAGTTTAGTTCCATTATGTTTTTTTATTCTGCTACAGTTAAACTAAATATTCTCATTAAATAAGAACACATTCAATTATGAAATCTGCAATTTTAATTACAATCCTCACTGTTGATCTACTCTTAAACTCGAACCAAGCCAAGACTGTTGTTTGTTCATGTTTAAGCAATGTTTTTATTTACCGTGGATGTAAGGAAAATTAACTAATACTGCTTACAAGGAGTCATAAATTCATTTTTGATTCATGTTCAATCAAAACCAAACAAATGCATCTGTGGGAAACAAAACGAAAAAGAAGGAGTAGGGAGCAGAAAGCCCTATTCATAGGAATTTCTTCCATAGAAACTCTCTTTAGTTCTGGGTAACGACACCAGATCCTTCCTCCTCTGCTGGTACGAGGATGCAGCACTGTTGACAGAGCACTTTGGAATGGACAGATAGCTTCCTCTGGGAAACGCTAATTTAAAACAAGATTATTTTGCTTAAATACCAAGACATTACAGCCAAGAACAAGGAGTAAACTTATTAAATCTCAAACGCTCATAAAAACTAAACGCATCAACGCCAACGTTCCCGATTTCTGGCAGGCAAGCAGCTGTCACATTGAAGGTCAGCCAGGCTCAGGTCCCTCCAGTTCTGTCACCCAACAGGGCTGCATGTGAAAACAGCACAAAACCCCATGTCCCACTGAGGACGAGGTCACAGTTTAAATTAAAACTGAATACTGAAGTCTTCACAGCAGTACATGCGACTTCTCCATCAAGAGGCTCAAAGGACCAGGGGAGAAACAGCATTTAGAAGCAGCCAGCACTTGAGATCAATGCCGTGTAATAAATAAATGCACAAGAAAAAAAAAATATCAACATTTCTGACTGTAAATAACCCCTTTTATTATTTCAATTAACCTCAAAAGTAGGTTCTCTCTTTCAAATCAGACACATTTATACCAGTTGGTGTGTGAGCACCTTGCCAGCAATCCTGGGGTGTTTGGGGTGATCCAGAAGCACCAGGTAGGCAGAAAGTTGTTAAGCAGCTCACCATGGTTCCTTCCTCTTCTGGATGGAGTCTGAGTGACACCTGGTTTAATCCACAGGATCTTTTCACCCCTTTCTCTAGATCTCATATTCATGTAAGAAATTGTTCCCTCTCCAAGCCTCTTTTTGCCAAATGTAAATATACAGTAATTTTTTTCAACAATTAAGACCTCCCAAAGGAAGATGGCATATTAAAAAAAAAAAAGGTGACAAGAACAATCTTAATTATAGATCTGTTAACACATTATGGTAATGAGCACTTATTCTTTATCAGACATTAAAAGAAAATTCTTATTGTACTGAATTATATGAAGGCTGGTCTAAAGAACCAGGATCTTTGTCTCTTGCTGCCAGAAGAAACAGCATTTCCTGAGGCCTGTTTCTGCCTTCAGCAGTTTTGATTTTGGCTTTCGACAAATAACTGCATGTCCTCAGCTGGAGGGAGAAAAGTTCCCTTCTTCCCCTCGCCCAGATGCTCACAGGAGAGCAGCATCACCATTCGTAATAACACTGGGTTTCATTAGGACTAAACCTCTGTTCAGGTAAACAACGGCAGATTATGATACAGTTAATACTTGGTTTTGTTCATATTCCTCTTCCTCTTTTTCACCTCCACTTGGAGGCTCCGACTAGAATTACAGCCCAACAATAGCCCAATTGTCGCCCCCGGCAGCGACTTCCATCCAAACAATAGATCTTCCCTTTTTCTCGCCGCTCAAAGTAAAATTAATAAGGAAAAAAATTCTCTTGATTACAGGGCAAAGAAAAACACTTTTAAGGGGGAAAACAGAGACACCCATGTATATACACCATGGGATTCTGAGCTTCCTTTGTACAGAAGAATTTGCGCTCCCTTTCCCAGGCTCCTTTGTATCCGCAGCCGCTCCTGGGCAGGGGAAGCGATGGGAGGAAGGGTATGTGCTCCGGCACGAATGGCATTTCCTAAGAAAGTCATTTTAACCACTCCACTGGGGTCCTTTCTTTAAGAAGTCTCACCTATTCTTACAAACAGAGGTAGAGCCATGAGCCCCTTTCTTTTTGGCACCACAATAACCTGAAAGTGCATGTGCCTGCTCTCCAAAACGGAGCTCACAGGAATTTATACTATGAGGAGAAAAATCAGACTGCATTTACAAAGCAAACTTTTTTTTTGTGGGAAAAGGTTATTTACATATAGGAACAAATACATTTTATTTCCCGCTTTCAAGATGAAAGAATACGTGTTACTGCACTGCAAATATTTTGGTAACTTGTGCCAAAAGCCAAAAATGAAGAGAGAAGGCCCTCCTTTCAAAACAGGAAAAAAATCTCCACCTACTATAGCGAGGGCAGCAAGTCCAGCATTGGGCTCATCATTTGTTTCTGTCTGCTAAGGAGCCCAACGTTTATTTCAGAAACAAAGCAATAACAAACAGTCAAAGCTGCTTCCCAAAGAAGTTCTCAAGTATTTCAAGAATTTTCTTGTGCTCTGCCAAATATCGGGGCTCTACCAGTGCAACCAGGGCAACATCTGTTGGTTGTGGGGTTACAAGAAGAGGAAACTGGATATTTTGTGATTTTGCAGTAACTGCAGAAGCTGCCCAATGTGAAATTCACATTGGTATTAATTTCAGCTTCTGCCTGCACAGTATTTATCCAAGCAACAGCTAGTTTGAAGCTCTTTCCAAGGGCCTTTAAGTATTTGAGATTTGACTCCACTAATCAAGGTTTATTCTCCTTTAGGTTTAAGTACTTACTACATCACTGTTCTCAGTAGTTGTGATGTTCAATTTCTTCTCACTAAAACTATTAAAAAAGGTTCTGTCATTTGGCTACTACAACTGGGAACGTTTACAAAAGCAGGTTTGATTTCTTACTGATTTCAATAAGAAAATCTTGTGGATTTTCAGCAAGAAACAAGAACACGTCCACCTCCATGTAAGGGAACCTCCAAGAGTCACCTGGGGATCAGGCCAGAGCTTTCTGGCATGGCTCAGACTCACCTGCAGCTGAGCAGCTCTCAGGCAGCATCACAAACCCTGTTCAGCATCGTGCACAGAATCTGAATCCTTCACAAGCACTCGGGTAAATGGTGCCCTATGCCAGAAACTCAACCATATCATGGGTAATTATATTCTAAGGGAAAACACAGCTTCTTATTTATAATAGATAATGTGACTGTAAGATATTAAATAGCTGAAGAGAAAAACCTACCACTTGTTGATACAGTCTTTTTTACCCTTACAATGCCACAACAGTCAGAGGAGGAAATCTGGAGAGATGAGGGTAGGGAGAGGCTCTTGCTTTGGATCTCTTACCTTGACAGGTCCCTGTACTGAATCAACCATTAATAATTACAAGACAGTCCCCATTTTGCACAGGAAAGAGTAACAGGACTACAACAGCACCAGTTTGCAAGAGAAGCTCTACTTGGCATCCAGAAAGTTTCACAAAAGCACCCGAGTCTCTGGGACTGAGAAGGCTCCCTCGTACCACTTTCCAAGCAAGCTTTACCTGCTCTCTTCGAGCAGTTTCTCCAGCATTATGTAGATCCTGAGACTGTGATTTAGGTCCTAAATTTGAGGAAAGGATCCATTTTAAAAATGCCAACGCCACGTTCTACCAGTGACCAGCAGGTATACTCACTGTATAGGAATTCCACGGTGTTTGTGAAAGCTCCACATTCACCAGAAAAACATTTTAACAGGCAGCAATGATGTTTTTTTGGAAAGAATCAACACTGACATTGTTACTTACACTCCTTGAGGAGGATTACTAACATTTCCTTGCTTCATTTCCTTTCGGGTTTATGTTTAAATACAAATATTTTGTTTATAGCTAACTGAGCACACATCCAGCTGATCTGTCTCTCAGTACTTCTGCAAGTGCACTCGGCAGAAACCTCCGGGCTGCCAAGGGCTGTCACGGGGCCAGGGCCGATAACCAGGGGATGTGCAGCTGCGGGAGCTGGACCATTGCAAAAGAAAACACGCCAGCTATTCTTCTTTCTCCAACAAGGCATTTATGAGGTGAAGATGTCATGCAGAAGTCCAGTATCTGCAACAGCTTATAAATAACATGCAGTTTGACACTTCTCTCACAGTAAAAAAAGAAGAAAAAAGTCCCATCGGCCTTTGTTTAATGCAGGTAAATTTAAAATTAACTTTGAACTCCATTTCGTTTTATGGTTGTGACTAATCCTCCCCTCTGCCTGTCCTTTCCATACCTGTGGCTATAAAGGAACACATGAGAAAACATCCTACGGCTTTCTACAGCTTAACCTCCACTGCCAGCCTCTCCAGCCTGCCAGGAAAGGAACATGCAGGTAAAATAAGTGCTATGGCTATGCAGCGCCTCTTAAATTCAGAATATTTGTCCATGAGAGAGGGATCTGGCTTGTAATTCAGCCCTCTGCCTTCTGGAGTAGACTGGAACTATTTCTCTCCCATACAGAAGTGTACAAAAAGCAGATCAAACTCAATTGCTCAAGTGGTTAGCTAAGGTATCTCTGAAGAAGTTGTTCAAGTCTGTCAGAAGGCTGAGGCCATTTTAAGACCACCCATTCTCAACTAACATCTACCATTCTACAGTCAAGCAAAACAGACAGACTTTTCCTGCATATCTTTATAAAGGTGGTTTAGAAAAGGAATTTGAAGCATGAACATGGAGGGACTTGCCCAAGGTGTCCACAGAGTCCAGAGTCTTCCCAGTCCCCTACATCCACTCCACAAAATCTCTATATGCAAACCATCTCGGGTCACTGGTAGAAGTCCCCAAAACCCGATTAAACCGCAAGTGGGCTGTGCCTTCAACAGACAGGGTATCTTTAAAGTTTCACTCAACCTTTTAGCTACCCTAAGCTCATGGAACACGTGGAAACAGAAAAAACATGGAAAGGTAGAGCAGAGGAATCTGATTTATGACAAACCTTGAGAAACCTCAGTCTGGTTCTCAAAAGAGGGAGAAACGACAGAAATAAACCATATCCTCTTCTGTACAATATTGTTCATATTCTGGAAGGTGGTATGGGAAGACTGCTTTTAAAACTGCTGAAAATAATTATATTCTGAATATATTCTGAATTTTAACGCGGAGGAAGAGGTGACCGGGAAACCCCGCACACCACCCAAGTCCCCATTCCTGAACTTTGATTCACGCTTTGCTGCACCTACAACTCTGAGCAGTCTGCTGGAGTAGCTGTGATTCCTCCCTCCGCTTCATTTCAGGACCCTAATTGCTTGTTTGGCTCCAACAAGCAACCGTGTTTATGAAAAACAGGTTAAGCTTTTGGCACCAAATTGTTTTCAAAAAACCTCAGTCTTTGAAATAGTTCCTTCTTTAAAAAAAATTGTTTTTCTACCTTTAGACCCTGCATTTTCTTTTCAGAGAGACATTTCACCTCCATTTCCCACTCTAGTGGTGTCAGCTTTTTGTGTTCCCATTAATTACTCATTTTCCACAACAGCTCATAACTTGGTCTAAAAGATCCTGTCTAAACTAAGATGCAACACATGACATTTTGGAGAAATCTGAAGTTATTATTTCCAAATAAAAACAGAAGACATGCCTTCCCCACGTCACCATTTGTGGATTTCAAATTCTTGTGGTATATTTGCATAAAGAAGGTGGACTTGCACACAGTAAGTACCTCTACCTGGAGGGCAGTCTTTACAATTTATCCCTTTATCAAAGAAGCCCACCTCACGCCTCACTGCATCCAGCATATATTGCTACTAAACACTGTAAAACACAGTTCTGCGAAACAAAAATCTCACCAGTCCAGAACTGGCCGCAAGGGTTTACACTCACATTTATTAAAGCCGATTTCACTCCGCACTCAACAGCCTCTAATTAAAAAAGAAACGTCAATTTTTCCACCAAAGAGAAGGTGGAAACAGAGTTTCAACACAGAGCCACACTAAGATCATAAGTGGCCTGATGTCATTTCTTGTCCATTTGAAATGGTTTTGGTCTCCAGCCTGATCACATCCAGGAAGAAATTTCCAATAGACTTAATGCCAATACAGCCACCCACTTTTAGGGTTATGATTACTACACGTTACAAGATTTAAAAACCACAAAATGTTCCAAAACGGCCTGGAGTCACTACAACGATGCTCTCTTGGGACAAAAAAAAAAAAAACCTCCAATATTCTTCAGAGTCTATTTAACAGAAAAATAAACTGAATTAGAGCAGTGATCATCCCTCTGCAGGCAAACATCTCAAAGGCCAACATCAGAATGAAATGCGGGCTAAAAAGAAGTAGAGGGGTTCAAAAGAAACCGCCTGTTTGTCATCTACATTGACAGACATGTTTTAATTTCCCCTTTGCACAGCATCAAAAGAATTAAAAGTATTTGGGGGGGAGGAAAAGGGAGATAGGGAACCAACAATCAGCATCTCACAGAAAGCCATTAAAGAACTCTTGTCACTCAGTGGTAACAGGCAGCGCTCAGGTGCTTCTAAATAAGCACCAACCACAGATGCGAACCCTGGACCGCGTAAGCAGCGTGTCCCCTGTCCTGTCTTCCTCACCACTCTTTCCATCAGTTGTGAAGCCATCGGAACGGAACCTGAGACCTCCAGGATCCCTGCACAGCATTCACCCCTGGGCAAAGGCGAAGCTTAGCGAGAGCAGCCCAGTTATCCCGTGGCGCTGAGCTGAGACACCGAGTGCCTGGGGACCGCTCGGCTGTGCCACTCGTGGAAACATCTGCAGAGCTGTCACTGCGGCTGCCAACCACGGAGAACTGGGACGGAGAGAACAAAAAGCAGAAATATACCCAAGCCCTTCTGGTAACTCTGTCTATCAATTTAAGCTTAATATCAGCTTACTCAAAAGTGAAGTCCAACCTCAGAATGCAGCTTTGGTCAAATTATTGACATACAAAATGAAAGCTCATGCAATATTCTAGGAGACTATGGTAGAAAGAGAAGCTGTACGATTTCAACTCCTACACTAGCATCAGCCAACATTTTCTAACCACACGCCCACAGTTAGCTCCCCAGCTCCTTCATCTGGCCTCTTAAACAACAGCAGTTTATGTTTTAATGAAGAAAAATCTCACCACCACCCCATTCTTCTACTGAAGCATCCTTGCTAGCAAAGAAGGGACTGCTCAAGGTGCAGTGCACAAGCTCAAGGGGGAAGGATGTCCAAGCCAGGTGATGCTTCCCGAGCCTCATGCTTAACTCCCCTTCCAACAGTAGTTACAGGCATCCTACACACAGCCATCCCTCAAGGTGATCAAACATCTCTTGTATGTTCCACACAAAATCCAATGTAAACTAAAACAGGAAAGAAATTCCAATACCTGGACTGGAGAAGATCATCTACCCCTGAAAACCTAAAACCATCAGTGTCCCCTGACATGACTTCTCCTTGTCCCAAATGCAGACAAAACCTATATCACAAAACCTACAGCCTTCCTTCCTCTTTCTCCTCACCATTCATTTGTTTTTACTTTTCTGTAAAAACAAAGTAGCACTAGAAGAAGTAATATATTAATACGACCCTGTCTATCCTCTCTCTAAGAGCAAGTTTTTGTTCTAAATCTGTTTGCTCACCTTTCTTCTCTGGCTGGTGCCAATGATGTCCTTACACAGTGTAATTTGCTGGGGTTTTGTTTTTGTTTGGGTTTTTTTTGTTTGTTTTGATTTTAGATCTACCTCAAACTGTACATACGCTCATTTGTTTTAAGTTTCAGTAAGGGTGTCTCAGCTCTCTGGTTTGAAAACCTATTAAATTTCACTCAGAAATAATAAACAGCTCTTACAGCCTCCAACAGCTTGAACCACCACGATGCTCAGTTCAGCATCTGCTAAGTGCATAGGAAGAAACAGAAATAATATAACATGGAGATCACCTATGGGATGTACTAATGAAAAATAAGACTCAAATGTATAGCATGGAATAAACAAGAATGGTGTACCATAGACATCAAAAGTAAAAAACACATATCCTACCTAGCAGACACAGGGCAGAACAGCAAGTGCTGTAAAAAGAAATAATAATAATAAGGAAAAAGAATCAGTTTGCCTGTTCATCACGTGTTTCATGAAAGAGCGAGAGCTCCCACACAGTTCTGGGAAACTTCTGAATCTCATGAACTGCAGGAGCGATGAATCGTGCTTTACGTGCACTTAACTCTCAAATAATAAACTTCAAAAGGTTTGATCCCCAGCAGCTCCTGGGGGTGACAAAGGGACAACTGTGGAGAAGGGGCCCCTGTGCTGTGGGCACGGGGGTGCCAGGCCTGTGACATCACCCTGCAGACTGGCTGCCAGTGACATCATTTTGTGATTCAGCTTCATGTTTGCATTTCAGCTTCCCCCTTGCAGGGACCTCCGGACCTCACACAGCTCCCGGGCGACAGGAGCGAGCGGCACATCGGGCCGGACCTGCCGCCCCCACCTCGGGAGGCCGCAGCAAAGCGGAGAGGCCTCTCGCTTCCCTATGGATGTCGGTTTTCTGGGCTGGGGAAAGGGGACAGTGCAATGAGACTAAACAGGGGTCACAGGCTTAGAGCAAGGCACGGGGAGGTGAAGCAAAACTCTAAGAAATTTGCTGCAGGAAAAGACCTGGAGACAGGAAAATGGAAACCATACGCAGTGCAACAACAGACACAGTTCATCACACCCATGCGCACACATGTAATTACACATGGATACACTACATGGATGAAAAGAGCACGCAAGCATGACAAATTCCTCACAAGAATGCTCGAGAGCATCCATACTTTTGTTTATGTCCATAAGGGATCTATCACAAAGCAGCACCGTCCCGTTTACCCTCTGCGACGGCGACGCTGCCTCTGCTCCAACCCTGCTCGCCCCTTCTGAACTCGGGTGCCTGTAACCTGATATGAAAGAATGTTAATTTCTCAAGTGATTTTGTAAAAGCACAGAATGAAAGTAACTTGATATTCTCCTCATCTTGAAAAATATTATTTTATAGCACATACAACCATAGGAAAATATATCTGGTCCACAGCAATGCTTCGGAAAAATAAACTGAAAAATGGGCTGCTCTGCTCCTGCGTACCTACTAAATCTTGTATTTTTCTATTTAGCGCGCACACACACGGATGCATATGCGTGCCCGTATACAAACACATATATGCATGAATTATTCATGTGCACATGAACACGGATCGATCAGGCAGATCAGTTTCAATTAAATACAAAAAAACGCTGGTCAAAGCTGAGCTGGAGTTCAGAATGTGGCATGAAGAGTAACTCATCTCAGACACAACATACTGTACTTGCCTGTTCATGTATCAAAACATATCTACAGTGCCTGCAATTTAAAAATGTTTTATGAGCATTTTACACAAAATCAATTACACAAATACAATCGTGCTCACAAAACCAGTTCCCTCAAAGAGTGTCTGTTCGACAAATCCTGAGTCTCTGACCCATTCTCATGCCCAAAACCAGGCCAGCATGACACCACACAGGACTGTAACTTTCAAACAGGCTGGACTGCGATCTTAACACATCCTCTGAAGAAAAACTTTCAGAGAAAAGCTTCTTATGCATTAAACTCAGCACCGTAAGTCACTTTATAGATTCAAGCCAATGTAACTTCCAGTTCTACCTAAATTCACATACAGCATCACTAGCCTGATCATTTTTACATGTTATGATGCCAGTATTCTTCTACATTAAAAGAGCGTAAGTATTTCAAGACACTAAATCAATGGGTTTAGTTTTATAAGTATCCCTGAAACCACTTTTAAAACCGTGCCTTAATAGTTTTAATATATACTGCTTCCTACCTCGGTACATTTTACCAAGGCAATAATTCAGCCCTCCTTAGACACAAGGAAACTGAATGCTTTTATGTGCAAATGAAATAAAAATGCTATAAAACTGTCCATGCTTCAACTTCTAGACAGTAACAAGGCGAGGGAAAAAACACTGCTGAAATTAAGCAAATACAGGAGTGAGATTTTCTTTTGTTTACCTTGTGTGGTTTGGCATTCGGTATTTCATAGGGGTATTTTCCACCAACCATGATCTCAGGGATCAAAGTTTCCTTGCTGCCACGTGAGAAATGACTAGAAAAATGCAGAATCTGTTGCCAGCAACGCATGTCGATTGGGGTTAACAGGGGAAATCCCACATCCATCAGGGACAACACAGGTACAGTTTAGTCTGTCTGATCTGTAGCAGACACGGGACAGCTGCTGGAAGACAGATCCACTCTTTGCTCCTACCACGAGGGAATAGGTTGTGCTCAGAGTGAGCCTTCTGGCTTGGCAAGCTTCTCCTGACTCCAGCAAGACAGGCTGCAATCGTTAAGCAGGTCCTGAAACATAACAATCTCTTCATTTATCACACACTTTCCACAACGCTCTGAAAATCCAAGCGATCCATTTTGCACAAAGCAAAGCAATTTCAGCACTCATGAGAGGGCACATTCTTCTCCCATGTGTCTTACCAAGAACATCCAGCAACATCCAACACTGTACCTGAGCATACCTTGCAGCAGGAAAATCGTCCTACAGTTTTCAGTGAGATGGCACTACTTTAGCTCCTTGGGCAAAGGGAAAATTCATACTGCCTAATCTGACCAAAAATTTCCAAATAATTCCGAAGGTGAGTTGCCCTCACTCTGATTTTCGCGGTGAGACTACAGAAGTTTCCAAACCTTTCCTACCAAACACCACAGTTCACCATGAGCATTCATTACACTCCCTCAACCAACAAATTAGAACTATCAGCCTAAAAATGATTCAA
This sequence comes from Streptopelia decaocto, assembly GCF_964273445.1. Taxonomy (NCBI): domain Eukaryota; kingdom Metazoa; phylum Chordata; class Aves; order Columbiformes; family Columbidae; genus Streptopelia; species Streptopelia decaocto. The sequence continues at coordinate 9,343,980 of NC_138664.1, forward strand.
AGAGGAGGACAGGAGGAGTCACTGCTGCAAGAGGTGTCTTCCATCTCGTGCCAGAAGCAAGAACATGCAAGACAAACCATCATGAGACAGGTCCTATAGACACAGAGACAAGCAGCACAGAAGTTACAAAATCCACCAGCTAAAACAAAGTTTGTCTCCCCAAAGTGGTCATTAAGGAAGCTCCCACAATTTATGTGAAGAAATATTACTGATAAGCATCAGTCTCAGGCACATTTCTTTTGGAAACCATGTTAGAGAAGCCCATCAGTCATCTATAACAGAGTTCCTCAAGTTCAATTCAAACAAACCTAGAAGGCCCACTTGGCCTTGAAGAAAGGTTTTGAGGTTTTGCACAGTACTGCCACACAGTGAAAGGTGTTATAAGCATTGGGTATTTACTCATCACTTTTACTATTTTCTAGTTAGTTTTCTTTTGCAAGTGTGTAAAGACTTTTAATTATTAGTATTACTTTTAATCTGCACTCCTGATGCCTTCTGTCACCTGCACAGAGGATCCTAGGCTGAGAAAAAGTCCTTCAAGTTATGTCATTTATTTTGCACCTTGCCATCAAGATGATCTTCAGGATCCTCCCCAGCTCCTTGCTTTTCTCACTATGCCTGTGCTTCCAGGGGAAATTGAGGAAGATCTAACGTTTCCAAATGCTACTACTATAAGACATATTAGACCAAAGTGCAAAGGACACGAACCAAATCCCTAGAAGGAGCTTGTGGGGATCTTTATTCACAATGCCAAATGAAGTTCTGTAGAATTGGGGTGTGTGTGTTTGTTTTAATAGCAGGACTTTCACTGCAGCACAGCAGGCACTCTCTGCTGTTCAGAAACATTCTGCAATGACTGGGCAGGAAGAACAAATGAAGAAATATTACTTCCAAACCAGAAGAGAGGTAAATTCAGCTTCCCCCACCCACCTTCCACAAAAACATCAAATATTTTCTTTCATAAATAATTGCAATAGGATGCCGCAGCCTTTTCCAAGCAAACAATAGCGGGATTGTGCTGTGTTTTGCCCCCGGCAGGGCCCAGGGGAGGGGGACACAAAGGCTGGCTTTCAGGGCTCGGGGCCGCATTGCTCCCTTCCTACTCCCGGCCTTCCATGGACTTTGAATCCATCCTGCCACCACCAACAAAAAACACCAAAACAAACAAACAAAAGCTCATTATAAAGCCCCTCTGGCCCTGCCGCAGACCTCACACAGAGCAACATTTCTCATTTCCCCAGAAGAGAGCCCTGTGTGACCATTCGGGGGACTGATTTGGGGCGCTGGTGACCCAGCCCAGCTGCCGACCTGCACCCACTTCACATCGGCCCCATCTCGCTGCTCTCCCAGCTGAACAATGAGCGTGTTTTGAAGATAACAGCTAAGGGCAGGCACTACGGGCCAGGCAGGGCTGTTCCGTGGATATTAAAACAATGAAAAGACTTTTTCTGCCTATAAGGCGTTTTGAGGCACCTATTTGAGTTGGGAAACCCGAGAGCTGTAATTCCTGTACTGATTCACCTTCCTCCTTCACGTCAGGAATCAGGAAACAACCCGTCCAAGCAGCATCACAGGAGCAGCAGCTCCCCCGTACCCAGCGCTCCTGCCCAAATTTCACATCCCAGGTACGCACATCACGATGAACCCAAAACCCAGATACAGGTCCAGCTGTCCTGGGGCTTCGGGCAAAACGCATCTTCCAACAGATTATTTAGCTAGTTACGCCACCTTGTAAATAGGCGCATTCAAAAATTATATATACCTATATATATGTATCTGTCAGCTGCATCAGGAAGTATTCAGGCTGGGAAAAGACTAAGCCAGAGTAACATGAGTGTCCAATCCTGCTTGTCTGAAATATCCATTAATTCTACTTATTACCAGCAGCTGTACTAGAACCATCTCAGCACTGTAATTTTCCCAAAGCCAAATGTTTACCATAGTATAATATTTATATGTAACACAGTATATTTTTCTGCGTAAACTGAATATAATAGCATTAAGTCAGCCATGGGACCAAATAGTCTGTTCTTTATAACAGAAGAAAGCAGAGAACACAGGGCCAGCCGCAAGGGCAGATAGTTTCACAGTTTGCAATAAATCAGTCTATTTTGGTTTATTTCAAGCGCATCAAAAAGACTGCAGTAAATGCATCGGTGCAGACAAATTGATCTGAACTACACTGCCAAACACTCCCCATGCTAGGCATAAAGAAAACAACAGGTGCTAGCCACAGCAATGAACCCACATTTACAACAAATTTATGCAGAAGGCCTGCTTCAGAACTTGTGGAAAAAAAAAAAAAATAACAACAGAGTATAGAATAAAAATATATGACCAAAAAATTTGCCAACATGCATCTACAGATGTGCTGAAAGTTTGGATGCCCAAACCAAGTAAACCAATAGAGACTCAACCAAACTTCTCTAAGGCATTAAACAATAAAATAATGAAGTTCTCTATGAAAGCACCTTTTTTTTTGTCAGAGGTATTGCCCTTGGGTCTCTGCTACTGCTTATTTTTTCCATGTGTTTTAGACATTTGTGAAAATCAGAAGCACTTTAAGGAAAGCATTTTGTTAACAAAACATTTAGTTTATAATATAAAATTTCATATCTCCCAAAAAATTTTATAGGGACCCTAACTGTAATATTCAGATGCAAGGCACACCTTACACCTCCTCTGTTCAGTACAGGGTTTCAAAATCCTTTAAATGGAAAGCTAAATGTGTGCTATTCTTGACTAGTGGGAGTCTGCGCTTTACAAGGCATCTTATCATGAGAACCGGCACTCTCGAGATTCCCAAACCCAATTTCTAAACCAAAAAGATTCAGATAAGTATCTGAGCATTTGCAATGCTTATCTACTAGCTGCTCTTCTGTTCTCTTCTGCCTTCCTGTTTTGTAGACCTCAAAAACAACTGTTTGCCTAAACTCTAAAGATGATTTAGTGGTTATGCGAGTTAAAATTCCTCCACACATACTAGTCATTTAGAGGGAAATCTCCAGTGTTTTTTCCGGAAAAACTACATCTCCCTGCTTTACATGTGGGGCAGCCATTTGACAGTATCGACAAGCACCTCCTGCCTATCTGTATGACCAGTGTTCTCTCTATGCTTGCATGCACAAACTGACACAAAACAAACAAATAAACAAACAGTTATTAGTCTTTTAACTACACTTTCAGTTCAACTTTTTAAGAGTTAAATTCCTGGCATGCTTCATTTTTGTGATCTCGTAGGATGAGCTACTCACCATAGCAAGGAGCTCCTCACCACCCTCAAACAAGCGCAGCCCCTTACGTGCCGTTGCTTGACCTGATACGTTTATATTTCTCTCACGGTCCCTATATTTTTCCAACCCATCACATTTTGCTTTACTAACACAACTCCCAATTTCCAATAGCAAGTATTTAGCCTAAGTTAGGACCCTGTGTTTAGGCTTATCTGAATGTGGAAATCCCGTTTTGCAATGCAAGACAGTATTTTGTAATTACACAGCGAGATGCTCTCCTTCGGAGGAAAGTACCTCGCTAATAAAAATACTTGGGGTACAAAAGCAGAAAGATGGCGCAGCAACTCCTGACCAACCCGCACTACGAGCTGCTTGCTGTGCGAGCCTGGCAACCCAAGGGTTTTTAAATCATTTCAGACCCACAAACCCAGTGCCAGCTGGGAGAGGGCAGATCGCATGTTTAAGCTTTAGATCCAAGTGAGAAGGTAAGATACAGCAGCTTCTGCAAAACACCTCCTAATGACAGCCCACACAGCCACTGCAGAGGCCAAACATATCAGCTTCCCACTCAGCAAAGCTGCCAGAGCTCAGCTCAAAGCAAAATTGATATAAACAGAACAAACAGTATCATATTCAGCTATCACTTCTGACTGCCTCCATTTGGAGAGCAAGTCAACTGAAGGATTTTGAATTACCTAAAGAAAGAGGGGATGTCCTTTCCTACCCTCACAAACAGAACAATCTTTCTCTTACTCAGTTTTGAAACTTTAATACTGAATAGCAGCTCTGCAGCCGTACGGACTTGCAGCATTTCGAGACAGTAGTTTCTTATCCTAGAAACAGTGCAAAGCAGCTAAGTGAATGCTCTTCACATGGATTCTCCTTGCTTCCACACCCAAATGTCATCAACTTCATAAGCATCTCATTGCCTGTATTCCTCTTCTTCATCCCTTATTCATTAGATTAGAAGACTTTACCACAAGAATATCAAAACACTAATAGAGAAGCATTAGTATCATAAATTAAGAGCATCCTGGAAACTCCTGCTGCCCTTCTGAGTTCAAACTAAATCCCTACAACTATATGGTATTATAGTGGCTCACTAAATAGAACAATGTGGTGACCACCACCTGGATGTTCTCACACATTACATGTAGCAGCCACGCACTCTCAGGTTTTCTAAAATTTGTGACTGGGAAAGAGAAGTTCCTATGAGCATGAAAACAGGTTGCTTATACATTAGATGTTAGTCAGATGGAAAAGGTTGGTGCACCTAATCCTATTTATTTTTTATACTGAGGAAGGGACAAGCTTATGAAACCTGTCATTTCCAGCGTTCACTCTTAAATTACATGATACTACTGGAGTCAGCAAGTTAGATCACACCAGTCTTGCACCCAAAATACATAGAAAGATACCAGGACGAAATAAAGAAGGTGGTGCAAATAAAAACGAATGCTCCATGAATAAAGCATTGCCTAAGAGCCAGCTTCCCCCCTCAGTATTTTCAAGAAATTTCTAAGAGGATTTGCAGAGTTAAAGATAAGGACCAGAAGAGAGATAACAGATGGCAATGGAAGGAAAACAGCATGTAATAACTTGATACAGTACATTCAGTACTTGAGTACATTAGGAGAAATCCAGAGACAACATCCACACGCATGTTGCTTGGTTCCTTATTTACGAACAGTAGCATCATCAAGGGTTCATCACATAATATTTAGTTTTGTATCTACCAGTCTCTGTTTTAGCACCAAGAAGCACATTATTCAGATCTCATCAACACAACCTCTATTCCTGGGCCCACACAGTCGCTAGTTCTAGAGGTGGAGGCGCCTTAGTAACTACTCTGAAAAACAAAGCGCACAAATGCAAAAAATAAGAGCACATCTTGATCCAGGCAATGGTATTACAGGACTATAGGACTCCTTCAAGACCATGTTACAGGACCAAATACCTAAACAGTACTGATAAACCACGTAAACTGTACAACCCAAGGCTGCCAAGGCATTTTGTACTGCCCTTCCCATGAGCCGCCTTCATAAAGTTTTGTCTTTCAGTGAACTCAGGGTGCTCATATTACGATAAAAGACTCTCATCCCTGGCCATGAGATGTCAAGTCCCCAGTACACAGTTACGATGATTTGAGGAGGACAAACTGCAAGGTTATCATAGAGGAGGCCAGTTTCAACCAAGGCAAGTCACCCCCAATGGTAAGCGATTACAGTTCTGACCCACGTCCAAACTCATCTTTTTGTTAGTGAAGAACACAGAGGCACGGAGACAAGTTACAGTAGGCTAAAAAACAAAATGAACAAACCAACCAACCCAAACACCATCACCACACCAAAACAACAATTAAAAAAACCAAAGAAACAACAAACACATGTAAAAAAAATGCTCACCCCCACACACAGGCAATTAACACCCACTCCTACCAGCAACTAAATGATCTATATGTCTGTATGATCAGAGCATCCAGAAGCACCTACCATGACAAGCCAAGCCAACACCTCCCTAACTGCACTTGTCCTTTCCAAGGTCATTTCAAAAAGCTCTCTAGGTTACCGGGTATAACCAGCTGCTATGCAAGATCTGCTCTTAAACATACATGTGTATATATATGCATACATGTAAGGATCTGTGAGTACAATACCAGTCATTCCTAGTGTTTATTATGCTTCTGTTCAACCAGCTGCACTCAGACATGCCGTGCTTGGTCAAAAATACAGCTGTGTAGAAATCCCATTAAGCAGAACCGCTATATTTTTAATTACTTCCAAGGCAAAGATTCCAGAACATAAAAACAGAGAAGAGCTGTGTTTTGCTTTGGTGGTGAGTTTTGTCGGGTTTATGTTTGTCTGGTTGGTTTGGGTTTTGGTTTGGTTTGTTTTAAAAAGTGCTCAAGGCAATTAAAAAATTCCTGCAGTATCTTAGAATCAACTAAAATCCAGATCAATCCACAATAATATCACACGATATCACCTTATTTATCAGCCCACTGCTGCTGAACCACAGATAAAACAATTTCTGCCCCAGACATAAATAAGCGAGGGCAAATTTACGCCACCCAAAAAAAAAGCTCTGCAGTCAAAGAAATGGGTGAGACAAGCAAAGATGCAGATAACGTGTTCTTTATGATCAAAACACCAAGCTGGTCTGGAAGCATTGCAGTGAGTGTGTAACGCTGCAGGAAACAGAATTCACATGGAGATCACAGGGATGTTTTGAAACCAGATGCAGCCAAGATGCAGGAGGACGGAGTTTGTTCTGAAACGTGTGAACTGAGAACTGCATCCAAGGCACGATTTTAACCTGCAGCAACGTCACAGCTCCGCGTACCTGCAGAACCCGCAGGCCGCCAGCCCTGGCCCTCTCCCTGGGGCTTCGTTCTGAAGAACGGGAACAATCCATCAGTTTACCCCATGGGCTCCTACTCCGTCTTTAGTTTTGTTACGTGCAAGCTGCTCAAATGGAAATCACCTAACAAGCACAGAATAGAGGCTTAGCTCATACTAGATATAAAGATTAGAAAATCCGGGATTTCCCCTATCTCCTTTCAGTCTTCATTCAGTCTACCATTGGCAAATTAATATAATTTCAATAAAAGATAACCACAAAATAAAATAATATATACTTTCCACATAACAAAAATAACTGACAATTGTTACAGGTTGGTTTGTTTGTTTAATAATATATTCATATGAGGAAACTAAGAGGTATTTTCCTTCTTTGTTTCAGCTCAGTTTCACTAAATAGCTTATAAAACCCCTGAAGAACATGTCTGAAGCTGCAAAGCCACAAACACATCCCTCCCCACTTCCCTTCCCAAAACCAGGTCCCTAATGTGCGAGTAGGTAACATCTCAGAGAAGGAGAAAGGAGTTTTATTAGCAGAGGGCTCCGAATTGGAGGGCAACCACTGAACATGGCCTGGAGCTAAACCTGGCTGGGTAAGCGTGCCTGCCTTTGATCGGTGGAGCTCAGAGTCCGCTTATTTAACCTCCACAGGAAAAGCTCACTTATGTGGTGCAAGATGAGCTCTTTCCTACACTTTCTTCAACAGTTTTATAAAACTGGCAGGCTGACAGGCTTTGCACACTTCCAAATATTAAAAATAGCTAGGCAAGAATTTACAAGTAGCAATATCACTGATGACAACTCACAAACCATCTACCTCCCAAACTATTTTCTTTTCCTCCCCCTGAGCCAGGTCCACAAGAGATCACAAGTTCCAGCACCACAGGTATCTCCTGAACTAAACCAGATAAGCCAACAATCTCGCAAAATACTTAAGCAGCATAAACTCGGCTGAGCATCCTACCAACAGAAATGATACAGAACTGCAGAGAGAGACTGAGAAGGCCCTTCAGAAAAGAAACCCAAAACATTCTATTATCTTCCTTGTTTATAGAAAATTTCTGTAAAAACTGGCCCCAACAAATTCCCCAAAACATCTCAAACAGGATTTTAAGATGTCTGCATCACTTCGCCAGGGTCATATTAAACATATCTTCAGACTACACTAATGTGGAAACAAAATGTTGATTTGGTTGGCTCTTGGGGGAAAAAAAAATGCAAGTAAGATTATATGCAGGCCAGGGTGAAAGAACATCCAGGTCTGCCTGGTTCTGCTGCTCAAAAGTTTTCTCTCTGCTGGGTCTCAAAGGTGCAACTCCTATGCCCATACTGTGCCTCACGCACTTAATTCTTTACATGAAAACCAATTTCTGCATTATATTCCATTATCTGTGTATTGCTCATGATCAAAAAACTAACATAATCTGCAGACATCTTTTGTAGCAACTTGAAGTCTCATTCCAGTTGCTGTTAGCCAGCCTTTCATAGCCCACAAGCCTCTCAAGTCATCTCAGCTTACTCATCCCTTAAGGCTTTTCTTCAGAGACTTGTGTCTACATTAATGGATATGAGTCACAAAGAGGCCCTTAACTCCAACACAAAAAAAGGATACAGATCTTAGGGAAGCAGATCACTTTTATATCACTGGAAGTTTATCACTGCTTACTTTGGTACCACCAGAATGAAAAGTGGTCTGGCCAGATTTTGCTCTGGGGAGTTGAGCTCTGCTTAACTCCATCTGCCCAAACAAATGCTGCTGTTTCCATCTTCCCCTCACTTCACAACAACAGCCATCAGCAATCAGAGCTTCAACCAACAGTTCGGCATTTGTCTCCCAAATGCCTACACAGTTTAATTACTCCAGAATCATAATATTAACAGGAAAAAAAACAAGATGACCTTTCCCACCCACACCAGGACAGTTCATTCCCACTAGATGCAATTCCCAAAGGATCACATAAAAAAACCCCAGGAAATTAGTTACTTCCCAACCTTTCCCATATCCTGGTCAAATAAGCCTTTTTGAGAGTCTGAGGTCACAGGCCAGCTTGGAGATCCCTACACTTCACTGAGATTTTCCTTATGGAAAGACCTGCCCATCCTATGTCTGTTACTGCACTGGAATACGTGCACTTTATCTCTTAGGAAATTACCATTTACTTAGCACAAGGTTAAGTGGATTAAATCCTAGCACATCCTCAGATGATCAAAATACCAACTTATTTGGAAAGAGCAATCTATTTTTTTTTATTATTTTAATCTAGTGTTCGCTACCCTCTACTTAAGAACAATTAGAAAAGAGACTGGGCTGTTAGTGAGGAGGACAATGAGCAGCATCATCAACTTACCACCAACCAGCATGAAACATTTTCACTCTCCCACCACCAGCAAATGACCTGTAAAGCTCATCTAGGCTAGGAAAATGAACTTACAAACGGTGTATTTTTGGCCACTTTACAGCAACTCTTAAGAGACTGGTTACAGAAAAATGCTCTGCTTTATGTACTAGAAGTGGAAAATGACTGATGATGTTTTGAGACTTCAAAAGACAGGAAGAACAACTGTTAACACCATAGCTTTACTGAGGCAAATTAAAACTGCAAGACAATACAAACTCGACCAAGCACATGCTGTTTAAATATTTTATGAAACCGTTGGCATAGCTGTCTAAGCTGAGGAGATATTCTTGATGCTGGAACTTGCGATCTCTTGTGGAGATGGTCTGGGTTTAAAAAAAAAAAATAAAATCAAATTTGAGAAGTAGGTGGTTTGTGAGGTGTCATCAGCAATATCACTGCTTGTAAACAACATTAAATATCTCAATTTTTAACTTGCATGCCTTAAACTAAAAACAGATGCTGCACTGGCTTTAAAAAGCTTCACGTTGGTAATTAGGTTTCTAGTCCTAAACAGCCTCCACAGCTGTAACAACAGCTCAAACAAGCAGCTTTAACTGAGTTGCCCATCTCCTTGTGTTTTTGTTTTGATAGAGGCTCAATTATGCCCAGGACAATGGCCTGTCTCTTCATTTTGCTGTGAATAGGAAGCAAGGGTGCCATTGTCACCCGGCCTCAATTCAGTCACAACAAAGGGGTCTGAAGTGCCGAAAATAATGGGCTACCTAAATTAGCTGGAAGGAGGGAGGGCGGGCGGGCGGGCTGCACTGGCCACAGTCCCCCTTCAACCAGCCCTCCCTGTGACCCAAACCAGGCTGATGCCTGCGGTGACAAGGGGCTGGTGACACAGGACAGATGCAGAGCGCTGGGTGCTGAGGGGCACGGGGGTGAGGGGAGCTCAGAGATGAGCTGCCCAGTTCTACCCAGGCTTCCTAACTGGGGTACCAGAGAAATGGAGCAGCTGTGCGGTTTGTTTTAAAGAAAAAGCAAAACTAGGAGTCATGACCTTTAGCACATGGGTGGGCTACGGGGGAGAAGGAGAAGAGATGCAGGAAGGCAACAGCACGGAGGGAATGTAAATCACATAACAGACCCAATCAGAAAAAGGAGAAAAGTATTTAAAAAAAAATATACAGTATTATTAAAATACAACATAAATTACAGTGAGATTGCAAGGAGTGAATGAAACCCAGCCGCAGCACGTTGTTGGAGCTGGAATCTGGAATCCCCTCCCTCCCCTTCTGGTGCCTCATTCACAAATGGCCGCCGGGAGCTCCAGCTGCAGCGCCGGCCTGTGCGCCTGCCCCGCGCCACGGCCACTACACTTGCTTTAAGAAGGATTTAATTACTTTCCCATAGTCATCCACCTCTTCCTCAACCTGCAATGCGCAGGGTTGTTTACTAAGGGTGGCTTTCGGGCTGCCACCCTGCGATGGAGCCGCATGGGAACGTGGGCAGGCCCTGCACCTCTCCTGCCCCTTCGTCCTCCTTCTGTGCAGGGGCTTGCTAAGAAAATAATCTGTACAGGTATGTATATGGAGTAACAAGATTTCAAAAAGAAATTATCACCTCAAATTTTGCTAGCTTATTAAAAGCAATGAAAAAGCCTTCCTGTGCATCCCCAGCTTACACACGTGTATAGGTAACTCTATCACTCCTTACACTAGTCTTAGTGCTATTTGGAGCTCAGAATTCCTTCAGAACATTTCAATTACGCAGAACAACACTCGAAAGTGCTGTAACAATATCAGTACTAATAAATCACAGGCAATACAGTATCCTGTTTTTAGTTACAAAGGGGAATTTCCGAAATGTTGAAAAAAAAAAAAATATGAAATAGAAAATGTGCATAGGAGTAAGGAAGATGCATGAGGGTGGGTAAAGAACCCACCTGTTATGCTCGGGACTTGCATAGATGTAGCAATGCTAAGCAAAATATTTATAAGCAATTGCCCAAAACCCAAGTAAACACTGATAGATGGTAAATGGGGCCAAGGCCTGACCAAAGACCTTATTTCATTATCAGAAAATAAATTAACTTATTGAAACTGTCACAATCAGAATGAGTTACTCACTTCTGATTCTCCTGCTAAACAAACCTGAATTCCTGCTGAACAATGAACAATTCTCCTGCTACACAATAAATCAGGAAGTTTTAATTCACTTCTTACAATGCCATTTAATAACAGACTTATGTTTACAGCCAACTTTCCAAGAAGATAAGTAATTCCCTAAAGAAAGCAGCTCTTTATTCCAAAATTAGAATAATTTGACAATGTAAAAGATGACAAATAACATCTCTCTTCCGTTTTCTAAACCTCTAGAGAGGCCCCCTGCCTCAACAGCATGCAAGTGAGAACAGGCGTTTGACCAGCTCATGAGCAGGAAAATACAGCCTGCCCTGCTAACTTGCTCATTTTACACAGTGTAGAAAGGAAGGAAGGATCACGTTTATACTAGTGGAAAAATCACCCAGAAGTATTGCAGAACTAACCCAAGATTCCAGCTACATCTTTATCACTGAAACAATTTTCTCTGGAGACCAGGAAGGCAGGAGTGGCGGGGGGGAGAAGGAAGAAACAAAAACGGCCTTGAACTTAGACAAGTTCAAACTCGAACCAAGGGGAACGAAGGCACAGATATTTCAGTGACACGGTTACAGAAAAATGCCCACAAAACACTGAGAGATTGCGCAAGACCATCAGCAACAATCAGTCATCTCACAGATATTTCAAAAGAAAACAGGGATTCCAAACTCCCAACCAGACAACCCTTACCACATCCCACCCATCTGCATGTATCCCATTACCAAAAAGAGGCAGGAAAACTCCTCAGAGATCACTGTTTATTCCACGTGTGTATCAATCAGCTCAGATTCACAAAAAAGGCACTCAAGAAATGCAGGTGTCCCTTCACTCCCACCCCAGCTTCCATTCCCTCTTGTCACTTGTCCGTGAAAGCCTGACGACAGTTTTTTACCCATAGCCATGCCCTCTGAAAAGTTATCAGATCCAAACACAAACCACAGCTGGCATTTTTCCACAAAGAAGTATTTGTAAAATATTTTGAGAGCTGCCTATGTAAGTCTGGAGCATACTGCTGCAGAGAAGTTCCCACTGGCATTTGATGAAAACCATTTGCAACTCTTGTTCCCCACAGGTCTGATCACCAAAGATTTTATACTCCCAAAGAAATAATTAAACCCATAAGATCTGCAGGAGAATATTTCTTGAGGAATAACTCTAGCACCAATTTTCTGTGGGCATGACTTCCATTTGCATTTGTGGAATTGTTTTAACTAAAACAGCACTAGCAAAGACAGAAAATTCTTCAAGCAGAACTGTAATGCTGAACTCTTGCGTACATCATCTGTGCCTCCTGCAGCACTTCAAGAGCAACAGATACAAAAATCCAAGCACAATTTTCTAAGCAGAACACAATCCTATATCATTACTTTAAACAGAATAAGAGATAAATTAAGGGGTAGCTCCTGTTCAGCTGCTTGTTTGGCCCGATCTATCTAGACTGAAATTTTATTTGGCCAAGACACCAGTTAGGCTTTCCCAATGCACAAGGCCACATGCCTTGAGCTAAGCTATTGTGCGCTATTGTGCACCAACTGGAGTTAGTACTAATGTTTTTATTTATATATATGTAAGTATATACACACACAATATACATACACGCTGTATATGTATATGTATGTACCTTAGCACTGGTTCAATGAACAAAGCAATGCCACAATTTACAGAGCACCACTCACATGAGAAAAATTACAACACAGTGATCAATCTTTTTCACAGCACTGGCTTGAAGCTTCTCTCTATACAAACCTCTGATCATTGCTGCATAGCACAACTTCTTAGGAAACAACCTAATAAGAAAGAAGATGTTTGACTTTCCTTAAATTTTGTGCATCTGCCCCCAAAATAAGTCCTTTGGCAGAGGTATTATGAAAGACTCTGGACAGCCTCAGAGCTAAGTAAACCAGCTCGTTCAGGTTAAAACAAACTAACAAAAACAACCCCTCACACTATGGAGCATCGTATCCTTTAAAGCTCTGCAATACCTCGCTCTTTACTATCAAAAGCGGATCAAACTTTTCAGATAAACAACACATTTGGTTGTTTTTGTAGCCTATAAATCACAGCTCTTCCTCAGGCTCATGAATCAGATCTTTTCAGTATGGAAAACATGACAATCTGAAAGAGTCATTCTCCATCTTAACCTCAATCCTCCACAACCTCAGGCAGCACAGAGATGTGCTTTTAGACCTGGAGGGTCTGAAGAATATCCATGTCACATGTACCCAAACATCATGAGCCACAAAATACTCCCCAACACCCTATAGCTAACTTAAAGTTTCTATTACAAAAACCAGAAGCTGCAAACGGCAAGTGCCAGTGATCATATCTCACAAGAGGAAACTTGGTCTCAAATCTCAGCAATCTACCAAGACCCAAGACAACATTTAGCGATGGAAGTAAGTAACTTGTTCACTTTCAACCAGAAACTCTAGCGAGACAGCTTACTATTTAGTATTCATCAAAAATATTAATTTTGCATCCAGACAGAAGCCCACATATTTTTCTATTTTTTTTTTTTTCCTGGGGGTGTCAGCTCAAAGTCTCTTACACAGGCTGAGCACTGCCTTATAGCTAGTGAAACAGCTTTTATACATTTCTCTTCCACTTGAACATCATTATGTTCTTGCAATTTCATATTGATTGAAGTCCCCACAAAACAGCAAAACAAAATGACAAACAGGATATACACTTAGAACTCCAGTTGTGCTTGCAAAACACACAGTACCTTCCATTTCAGATCAGTTTGTCCAAAAAGTAACCACTATGGATCGCGTCACGCGCATTTCGACAGGAAAAAAGATAAGATATACAAAAAATGCAGAGTTTCCATCTCTGTCACAAAGTAAGAGCAGGCTATTTCTGTTAGCAAAGATATAGCAACTAAAGACAAAGTAAAGAATCAACATTTCCTGTCCCACTGGTGACAAACATTAGCATCGGCGGGTGTCCGGTTAGGAGCCAGGCTTCCCTGCAAAACACTACAGAGTTCACATGCAAAAATCAAGCCACTACCAGCTGCTTCTTCTGTCCTAAAACCGAACCCCTGAGCACAGTCCTCGAGTCACAGCTGGAACAGGAATTTCACTCACCTCCATTTTATCTCAGCAACAGGTCACCCATTTTCTTGCTGCTGGGATATTCCTGTGCTTCCAAGCTTTTCACTTACCTGTCAGTTGACTCCTCATCACCTCTAGCTAATATTTCAACACTGTTCTGGTAATTGAGACTGCAGGTGTCACCAGTTACCTAAAGGCATCTGTGTGTGCCTCAGTTAAAAATTCACTGAAGTACCCCAGTGCTTTCCACAGTTGATACTGGAAAAGAGGAGCAGAACACCTTGCAGAGCACACATTTGTTTTCGAAGGGGAAAAACTGGTGCCAACTGACGCTAGTTTTGACTTTCCTGGAGTCCTCAACAAGTACCAACAGGACTATTCACAAATTTAAGTGTAGTAGGTTATTAAAGCATTTGCTGAAGACAAACATTCACATATCAGTTTCTTTGGATTTTAATTGAAGTTCTCAACTGAACGGTTTTGCTTTGTATGATAATGACAGGCCAAAGCCAGCAGGGGAATTGGGTTTCTCTCTGTGTGTCACTTTTCTAATAATGCTAGAGAGCTGCTTCATAATATAAGTACATTTACTTATCAACTTTCAGATGTTTTTTTGTGCTGGAAGATTCCTACAGGAACTCCCTAGACATCCTTTTTTATTCTATTCCAGCAGGTGGAAGATGCTCACTTCTGCCTCCCCAGTTATCCTCTGATTTTACAAAGTCCTTTTGCAGACTCTTTTTTTCACGTTGAGCACAAGTCACCCAACACACCCCGCTCAGTACGCACACAGCTCACCCTGGCTCTACCCGCAGGAGGGAGATCCTACTACTGGGGTAATAATTAATCCTCGCTGCAGTAACACCACCTATCAAAACAGAAAACTAACCAGGGCACAGAACCTGTTTTCCTCTTCAGCTCAAGAATTACCCAACGCATATAATAGTTTTTGGTAATTATCATAAACCAGTTTTACCCCGAACTGTCAGCTCTAGCAAGAGTACGTCCTAGGTGGATGAGCTTCCCCAAACTTATTTGGGCACAGTACTTGGCTGACTTGATTTGAAGCTGCTTTTCCCTTCAAAACATGCACGCCTACTCAGCAAACCGTAACCACAGCTGACTCAGAGGAGGAGGACAGGCTCCTCGGCTTTTTTTCTTCCTGTACAAGAGAAAAACAAGAGGGCACAACATTCACTGCCTGCCTCCTCCCTCCCAATCACAGCCAGCTCACACAGCGCTGGCTCATAAACAGAGCCCAGAGAAACCTCTTTCTGCGACACAAGCAACAACAAAACCTCTCATCTGATGGCAAACAAGCATCCTCAGTTCAAGACTGGGGAGGCTACAGGTTTAAAAAGCTGTGTGGAAAGCCGAATTCCATGTCATTCCTCTCCCCACACACACAAAGGGCAGAAACCGGCCACCCTCTCCTTTCCCCCTTTCGAGGTGCCTCATGCCGACACGCTCCCAAGATGAGGTTGCAGCGCCTGGAGCAGCTTAAAACAGACACAGGGCCTCCAAAGGCAGGAGAAAGAGGCACCAGGTTACCCTCCCGAATCACCGCTTTTAAAAGCACGTACTCCCTGCCTCCTCAGTGGTTCGTCTGCTTCACCCCTTTTGTTGTTGCCGTTTGTTTTCATGACTGTGAGCATATACAGAGCCAGCCTGCTATAACCACACCCTGAAATAAAAAAAATCATAAGCACATACTGATTTGCATGCATGCATTTATTTGAAAAACACATCCTTGGCACACAAACATCCTCTGGTACGGGAAAACACCACCTCTGCTCCTAGCAGACTTCTCAGTCGGCCCTTCCAGCTTCCCAGAAACACGGAGCAAGAATCTGTCAAAGCGGCAGCTCCGGGGACACACCACGCGCCTTTCAGAGGCAACGCTCGCCCATCTTCATGCAAAAGAAACTCTGGTGTCTCAAAGAAGTGAAAGAAAGGAAAAGATCCTCCAAGAAATACAATCACAGAAACCTGTTCTCCAAAACATTAAACAGACTTTCAGTCAACAACATAATTAATTTCCTTTCTAAGGAAACGAGACTGCAAACGAAGCACAGAACACAGCTTTTCTGAGGATATGGAAGTGTTTCTGTGTACAAGATTTCCAAACACTCCCAAGATGACCACTTTTCGTTTCAGAAAGGGGAAAGTGGAAACACAGACATGACCTGCTACTGCATGACTTGAAGCCATCAAAGCAAGCAGGAGCAAGGAACAGTTCTGCAGACTCTGTCTTGTCACTCACTCGCTCCAACCCCAGGCATTAAACCAAACCGAAATGCAAGAACAAGATTTCCAGGTGTTTCCTGAAATATTGACTTGATTCAGGGAAAGCACCTTATGAAGTTCTGATGCCCCCATCACACCCCATTTGTTCCTCAGTGGAGCTGATCACTCCCTGCAACGCTGTACGCTGGACACACAAGCTTTTGAACTGACCACCTCACGACAGGACCAATTTACAAAACAGAGTGATGAAAACTTATTCGCATGTAGTCAGTAATTTCACACTTCTGGAAAGTCAGGAGAAACTTACTTTTCCAAGCACTTCTGACTTTGCAGTGCTTTAAAATCCACACAGCAAGTATAGCAGAAGCGCACTATTCCTGTATGGGGTGCAAATCCATTTCAACTCCACTTGGCCACTCTTCTAAAGGATTCTTGGATTTTAATAACCACTGAAAAATGCACTGCTACTACTTACAGCTACACTTAGATCACTGTATAGAGAAGGGTGAGCAGCTCAGCTCCTCTGCTCAGGGACTACACAAGGATTTGCACAGAGGAGCTTGTCTTTTTGCCCTTGCAAGACAATGAGACGCTGTCAGGCTGCGATAAAGCATCCATCTGGTCAGATACTAAGCTCCCAAGCCACAATAAATAACTTAATTCAGCAGCACAAGGTTGCATGTTATCACCAACACACTATCTGAAAAGTTTTCTTCCAGATTTTTAAATGTGGTTAAGTTCTTTCAGCCAAAGCACAGTATTGGGGAAAAGAGCTGATTTAAAAAAAAAAAAATCCAACACGTTCTCTGAAAGTATATTTGAGTTGAACAACCACCACCAATACTGCTATGGTTAAAAACTTGCTTTATGAAACCTTTATTAAGAAGTTCATTGCTTAGCCTCCCAGAAACATTTTCAACCAAAAAAATCTTTGTTTTAAAGATCTGTCATGTAACTTACACCAAGTACAAGATAACCTTTTGGAACAGCTTAAAATTACAATGATATCATTTTACAGCTCATAAACTCAAAGCAGAAGAGTAACTGTATCTGACATTTGGAGAAGTAGATTAAAAGACAACAGCTCCTCTGAAGATGTCACACCATATATAACAAGACTTCTGAATTGAAAATGAAATAAATGAGCATCTTTACAGTACGCCTATGCCATATGCAGCTTTACTTCAAGTACTTATTTCTGCGTTCCTTGAGCACCTCCCTGATTTTGAGCAGAGCATCACTTTCCTTTGAGTGACACAGTCAATGTCGTCAGCATTTACTGCTCTCCTGCACTGTGGGTTTCCCAGATGCTTAAGGCAGGAGGAGCTGTTGGAGTTAAGACGACCTTCACGATACTCCTGAGCGGCTCATCATTATCAGCTCCATTTCTGGCAGCAGCAGGTCCCCTCCGAGCAGACACCTGCAGCTGCTGGCTTTGCTGCTACACGGTGATACTGAGATTATGAACACAGCTCCAGTTCACTCCCGTCCTCCCTCTCCAATGAATACAATACTACTATGAAAAATAATAATAATAATTTAACTGACAAACTACCATCTACTGCCCTCCTCTTCCGACACAAATTTTTACCTGCAAGGACTTTATGGACTACTGAGAAAATGGTGTCATCGCCAGATGATATAAAGTATCAGACCACCTGCTAATTTCAGCTACAGAAAGAACTTATTCATGGAAAAGGGAACAAACACAGAGCAACACAAGCTTTGCACAACTCGTGCCTCCAAGGTGCACAGCCACGTGTTCGAGCTCAAGGTTTTCAAAAGCCCAGGATGTGCAGAGCTCGGGTCTCAGCCTTTCAAAGGCACCTCTGTGTATGACAACAGATGGGAACCAGTAACTTGCCCAACAGGTAGGAAAAGCACATTGATCCTGTACCCAAA
Source organism: Streptopelia decaocto (assembly GCF_964273445.1). Taxonomy (NCBI): domain Eukaryota; kingdom Metazoa; phylum Chordata; class Aves; order Columbiformes; family Columbidae; genus Streptopelia; species Streptopelia decaocto. The sequence goes on from NC_138664.1 coordinate 9,362,260, forward strand.
ATACCAGCACTGCTATCTGATCACGAAACCACACACAGCCAATGTCTATGTAGTAAAATACAGGTTGTTTCTGTACCTTCAGAGATCTCTAAACTAAATTAAAAAGATAAATTAGACTGCTGACTGCTCTGGAAGGATGGCATTCCTAACGGAGGCTCATGTAAGGGTGGGCATGTGAAACGAAACTGCTGAAAACAAAGCAGCTTAGTGATCAAAGCCTTCCAGTCCTGCACTGCAAATCAAGCCCTCACATTTCCCCCATATTTAAATGCATAAACAAGGCCAAACTGAAGTCAGTTTATCTCCACAAAGTCATAAAAGGCTCTGTTTGTAGACGCATAAAAATGCAAAACTTAGGCCTGCGCTTCCTTTACAGCAGGGGAAAAAATGAGACACAACCGAAACCCACAAGTCCCCATTTCATCAGTTTTCTAACCTCAAACTCTCACTTCCATGCAGCTGAACAGTTGCAGCAGATACGCTACACATGACATACTCCTTGTGTAGGAACAGCACCATTCAACATGCCACACGGCTACCTGCTGCTGCCAAAACTGAGGACAGACTGTTTAAGTCAGGAAGTTCAGGTGTTTGGAGTGGCAATAATAAATTATCTTTAAAAAATGGAAATCTTCACAACGTATTTTGTTACCTCTCATTGCACAATGAAAACAAAACCCCCCATAAAACAATTGTTTTGAATACAAGAACCATCAAGACTTTTTAGTGAGAAGTGAATGCTAATGTTAAATAGCTTCCTTGGGGACTTTTAACTTCTATTCAAAAGAAAAAGACAGTTAAAATTCTAAGATTATTTCCTGCAGTCAGTTAGGCTAAAGATGCAGTCAACTGTCTGCACTCCCCAAAGTGAGAGGTGCGGGAACTTGCAAGTTAAGTAATTCTTGAACTCCTACCTAGACTGCTGTCAGTTGGGACAATACTTAAAAAAAAATAGACTTATTCCCAAGTAACAGACTGACTGTCCTGAAAACTTTTTCCACATGCTACATTTTATTGTCCTTCGCTTCAAAGCTCTGGAAATTCAGAGGCCTGAAATACACTGCAGTTAATAGCACCTCCAGCTTCTTAGATCTAATTACAACCTGAGCCACCACTGCAAGTTGACTTCTACTCAGTTTTGGCTCTTCCGCCACCCGAAATAAATTTCACATTTGTATTCTTAATTCACTGACTACATTTCCCTATTTTAAAGTAACAGAATTTATTTTTATTGTCAAAAATAACTACCATAAATCAGTTGGGAGTTGGTATTAAAAAAACACTTAATTGTATGATAACTAGACAATAAGAAAAGCAGATGATACAGGCTGCAATTAGCCACAGCAGAGAGAACATCTATTGACATTTTTCTCTGTTCTAAAGTAAGGATCCAGAAACAAACTATTTACAGAGGAACAAATGCATTATTCTTTTATTTGTAACACTGCATACACAGACTGTATACACTCTGTAAATTAAATTAATGCATTTAAGTCCCTTGTACTTTGAACTGGTCAGCAACACACAAACGGCAGCAATGAAACCACCAAATATGAGGTTATTTTCCGTCTGCTGAGGTGAAAGCTCTGATCAAAAATTATCAGTGAATCTGCCAAATGCAACAGAGAATTCAAAGGTCTCACCAATTAGAAAAGCACTGGGGTTAAAAGCTGAAGGGTGCAACTGCCAACTGCTCTTATAGCAGTGAGAGGGATCCCAAAGAGAAATTTGCTTGGGGCTGGAGGGAAAATCTTTCTCTGGATAGCAGAAACTGAAATGGTTTCTGCAAAACAGCTTATTAGGTAAATGGAAGGTCAGCAAGAAGTTACCACCTGCAGCACTGCTTTGCAATGGAAGGAAAGGATTTACCAATTCTGTGTTCGACCCCACTTGGAAGCACGTGCAAACAGCCATCAGAGGTCTAGCAAAATTCACACCCTTCAATTTAACCTGTCTGCATGAGGGAAAAACAACAAAACAGAAAGGTAAAATGGAGCTACAGCAAAATAATGGATGAACCAACACCCCATAACTGCGACTGGCCAGTCAAGTGGGTGGAGAAGAAAAACTTCCCCCCTCTTAGGAACAGGAAGAGCTGTTGTGCAGAGCAGCCATCAGGAAAGCGGGGAGGAAACGAGCAGGTTTATCTCAGCGAGCCCCCGAAGACCGTTCAGGAAGCACTCAGGAAGCAATGAAAGGCTCCCCAGGCTGCCGGGCAGGCCCAGCGGCCAAGCCAGGCCTGGCAGGGACGAGCAGGGCCCAGGTGGGAGATCTGAGAAATATGCAAGGCTCCTTATTATAACACATTGAATTCTTGTATGCTGGTGTTAAGAACAGTTGTTTGTAATTGTTCACCTATTTTTAACGAATCGTCACAACTGAACAGATTCAAAATGCATTTTGTGTCTTTTCTTCGTCACTTACTTTTTTCTGCTGCTTTTCAGCAAAGCTCAACGTTCCTCACCCCCGCTCCATAAAGTCACACTTCCCAGTTTCACCTCTCAGCTGCAAAAGTGTTCCAGACCAGTGCTGCTGGGCTGGGCCTGAGCCCTCACAGGGGAGGATAGAAACCAACTATTTTTGATTAAAATAGAAAACACTGTTATTCGTATCAGGCACTTCCACTGCCTTGTTTGTTTTCTTATTTTTTAAGTAAACAGGACTTAAATTTGGGGCTAAAACTACATTGACAATGACCCTGTTGTAGCAAAAGTATTTCAAGTGCTTTTCAAAGTATTTCAGTGCTAGTTCAAAGTTTAGATTCTGGCCAACTGACCACCGGAGAAATAAATTAATGTTTCATTACAAAAATAAATTTAAATAAATTAATCTGGTTTGAACTCCACATCTTTATCAAGAACATGAAGGCAAATAAAGATACTTTTTGAAGGAAAAGAACATCCATAAATCCAAAAGCAAACAGTAGGTTTCAATGAGGGAAAAGTATTATTCAGCATCCCAGTTAAGCACAAAGCATGGCTGCTGTTCTGCTCCCAGCACACCAGCCCAGCGGCGCTGCAGTCCTGCAGGGATCTGCTTCAGCCCCTTCACACTGTGGAAATTGGAGCTGCCAAAATTATTAGAAACAGGTTTAAAGATTGTTTATCCAACATGCAATTTTATTATTATCCACAATTTCAATTTCCTTTTAACCATAAAAGTGCAGAAAACACTAGTCCTAATCACAGAGCTGGGATTACAAAGCCTCTGCCAACAAACAGAAGGAAAAGGCTGCAGATTCATCTGTCATTCTAGACAAGGTTACTTGATTTACAAAATTCACATGGTGGGACCCAGCTTCACTCCAGGATTATCTTCTATTTCCAGGTAGCAAAGCTGTCCCCAAACAAACTGTACTATTTCACAGCTATCTATAGCACACACCAGGCAGCAAGTAATTTTAATCCCAAATCCTCTTCCCCCTTCATTATCCCCAAACTGACACCAACAGCTTTCAGAAAAAGCATCTCTGGCTGAGAAACTTTGATCAAACGGAGTCCTTGGATTTAAAAAAACAAAAAAAGGCAATAGATTATTCCCTGCAGTGGAACATTAAACATATAGGCTTTGTCACAGTCTCTACTTTTGCTCCTGCTATCAGCTAGGGCACACCTCCAAAAGCAATGCCCTTGGTTTGCATCTGGAAAACTTGAATCACTGAGCTCCAGAACTCAAACAGCTTTACATAAATATACAGTATTGCTGGTAACAAGTGGCAGCAGCAGCTCAATCGCAGGAAGCTGGTTTGGGGTGTCATCTTCCAAAACCTGTGACATCCCCGCAAGGGCCACTTTTCCCTTTTTGACTTTCGTAGCACCTCACTCCCAGCAAATCTCCCAAAAGCAAAATAAGGTGTGGACAGATTTATTTGCCAAGTTAAGTATCCGTAACTTGTTCCACATTCCCGAGGCCTGCTCAGAAAACATAACCTTCGTAACTGAGAAAATATACACAAGAACATAAACCAACACAAAAAGCAGCCTCTAAATTTGGATACTCAGTTCATACTGAACTAAACAAGCCTATCAATCTATAAAAATTATGTCAGTCACTTCACCTTAACCAGAACTTATTACAAAAAAAAAAACTTTTAAATCTTACGTTTTCCCCAACTTAATTCAAGCTTAATAGAGACTATTGTTATTTTTTTTTATTTAGGAAAAGCATTTACAGAGCTGAGAGGCGCCTCAAGAACGAGACTGCCAGAATTAACAAAGTGATGCCACTTATAGATTTATTTTTTTTTAAAGAATTCTGCGACTACATTTTATTGACCAGCCAGTGAGCGCCGGTCTCCGTGCAGTTCAGCAATGGTCTGTTTTCCTGTATCAATGACTAAGAAATCTGAAAGTGCGAACTGAGTTTCACATCACAAGTTCTCACACTCCCACTGAGCAGCTACTACGAGTGAAAAACTGCAGAATGCCAGTATTACAGCATGAGCTGGGCGGGAGAGGAGGGGAGAGAAGAAAACGTGAGGACAGACCACACTACAAGCTCCTCTGTCCACAGCGTGGCAGAAGCTACACTGAAATCAATGCCACCGGCCTTAACCTGTGCCACTGGAATTACAGTTGACAGGATGATTTCTTTGGAGAGGGAAAGAGTAGTAAAAATTTAAATTGCTCTCTAGTTTTCTCCTAGGACTCAAAAAAGCCTCCAGTATCCTGAGAGGTTTCTAATAGCTCTACCTTTATGCCTAACCTCGTCCAAGCAGAATCTATTCTATTTCATGACTAACACAGACCAATAGAGGAATGCTCTAAGGATGGCTGCATTTCAGTAACAAGCACAAATTTAGATCGCTTTCTCCATTTTAAGCCCTCTCCAGGCTCCCAGGTTACAATCAGAAAAAGTCTATTCCATGCACCTCAGATACCCACGGCGTTTTGTTTTGTTTGTTTAGCTGAAACAGAAAAGCACAGTGACAGTCACTTTTTGTAGCTAAAATATTTAATGCATGGGCACTCATAAAAGTTTGAGTAGCAAGAAACCATTTACCAAAAGTTTACCTCTATATATAAGCTGTCAAAAGTACATTCCTCACCTGGATTTCGGAAGGAAATTGCTAAAGGAAAAGCTTAACAATGGGAGTTATTCCTTTTAATTCACAGCCCCTTTGCCCAGCCAGCACTAACTGAACGCAGACTTGGAGGCTTCACTCCAGGCAAAAAGGTCACATACAAACAGCTTAAGACCTCCAAACGTTCAGAGCCACAGACCAGGTTTCAGCCCTTCCTCTCAATTCCTTGTGTTTCAAAGCAAATCATAACATAATCCGCTAAGTACTTTGAGTTTCCCAGGCTGTTTTTGTTAAAAAACGGAACACTGAAAAGAACTTTCTAGGGATTCTGTCCCTGTATTCTGACTACCTCTGAATTAATAAAAACATTCTGTCTTCAAAAAGACTCTACTAGAAGATTTTTACTGAATCAGACGGACAAAATAACTGGAAAAGAAAAAATGGCTTTTCATTCTATGACAAATAATTTGTGGGAAATGTAGATAATATTTTTCCTTGTTCTTTGAAAAGTAAATCTGTATACATTGTGTAGTACACCAATCCTATAGGATTGAGTTGAATATAGAAGTCACCACTGAGATTATAGACTGATCTCTACAAAGCTCAAATCCTCCTCCTCTAAAGATATGATGGGGCAGAGAACCGTAACCTGGCTGGTGCAGCCAGCGTGATGAAAAGTACAGAAACCTCAACTAATCTTTCCCGTTTGCTGGAAATTTGCACCCTCTGGGACAAACAGCTGGTTAATCTCCTACTCTTTCAGTAAGGACAAGTCTTCCTACGACTACATGCAAGGGCCCTATTTCACATAGATTCAAACATTACCACGACATTCTTGTGCCTTCCTGCCTCCAGGAAATCTGAGCAATTTGTAGAAAACATTCCTACTGTTTCCCTCCTCCTCCACTACAACAAGCTGCTACAACAGTTGAACCAGTGCATTTAAGTGTATAGAAAAGATAAATGTTCCCAAGGATATCAAAATCACTTCTTCAATTGCAGTTAATGGCAGCAACAGAAGCCACAGCACCTTCCTCCTGCTGAGGTGACCTCCTCAACTGCAAAGATGAGGGGGGATCTGCAGGAGCCCCCTCAAACCACTGCAGGAGCCTTGGCCAGCCCCGCTCTTCCAACCCCTTCCGAAGTTTAACAAACCTGACTTTGCCTGAAGGAAGTCAGCACTCAAATTATTCCAGCAGCTCTTGAGAGGAGGTGGAGCAACTGCTGGCACGGGAGCAATAGAAAACAGCTGGGAACCAGCAAAGTCTCAACAAGCACAGGATGTAGACGGACAACAGCTAAATTCATTTACTGAAATGACTTAAGCTCTTTTGCAAGCTTTAGCACTGGCCTCAGATATGCCAGACGATACCCTGGTTACTCAACCTCAAGCGTTCCAGGCAAGGGAGAAGCACAACATTGAACACCCTCCCCTCTGGCATCCCCTTCCACCCGACCCCCAAAAATCCCTACTTACAGACTCAAGGCAGCTTTAAAGTTCCTCCAAGGAAAAACAAAAAGTTGGCAATTCCTTCCATTCTACTTCCTAACAAGGACTTATTGAAAATCCCTTAAAAAAACCCATAAGCTATTCCATCAGGGAGAGGTAACTCATCATCTTGCTTAGCAAAGTCAGAAGCAGCCGATTTAGGCAGCTGAAATTTCCACCGATAGTTAACCCTGACTCCCACGGTGTTTGCAGGGAAACAATATCTGTGCCAGACAGCAGGAGCTGCAAATGGGTAATCCAAGCCGGGTGTACAACCTGGCTTAGCAAGAACTCCGTGCAGAAGCTGAGACAACTTAAATTTCCCCCAGCTCAGCTGCAACCTGTCATCGTGTTCACCAGCACACCTACCTGACCCCCATAATAGAATCATTATTTTAACATGCTGCAGGAAGCATTAAAATGGCAGCTTCATTTTATAGATGCAAGTGATTTGCGAACAAGCTGTCTAGTGATTATAAGAGACAACGTGACACTAATAATCATACCTCAGCATGATTTAAAAGCATCCAATGTTAGAGTACTTGTTCTACCCTGAACAGATCAAACTTTGAAATTCCCTCTCTAAAGCAGACTTGTGCTTGGGAAGCGTTATCAAGAAGATTACTCCTAGATGGTATTTCAGTAACAGCAGCGTTTTTACTACACTTATCTCCTACTTCTGCCTGACATGTCTTAACTAAATTTAACCCGCTAATCCTAACACACCTGAGAGAGACAGCAGCAGCTAACACTATCGCTCCTACCTTAAACAGGAAACCAACCACCAAGTAAGATTACTCAGATTAAGCGACTGACTTGAGGTCACAGGAGGTACGTTGTCTATCCCAAATTTGAGCTTTGGACGTGCCGACTTCCAGCCCTGAGCTTGATCCAACAGACCGCTCTGGCTTTTTCCAAGCTGCTGTAGCAACCAGCCATCTCCTGTCCCATCTCCTGTCTCAGCACCACCCCTGCTCACACAGACTTGCCTCTGCATTTCAGCACAGCAGATTTCGGGGCTGTGGCCTCCTCTGTTCCTGCCCCTTGGGCCAGCACACGCTCTGATGAAAAGCCACAGGGCTGCGCAGTCCCCTCGGCACACACCACAGAAAACGCCGCGCAGACCCACACTAACGGGCTTTCCACAGTCACCGACATTTCATTTCTCCTTCTCAAAGAGGATTTTTTTCAGTATGGACCCACAACCCCTCGCTGGCAGCCTCCCTGTTGAACCAGCAGCCACCCACCAGCCAAGGACAGAAACCAGAACTATAAGGGAGCCCATTTAACACCATTCGAAGGAACGCGCTGGAGTTTCCACCAAGCAAGTTTTTTAAAGCATTAAGAAAGAGAAGTATTGCCAACATCTTACAAGCACACCAGCTTGCAGCAGGAGGCCAGAATGGCACAGCAAAACTACTTCTAGTATGCAAGAAGGAGGAAAGAGCTCGCAGTCCAGAGCAGCACTCGGCATAACACAATCAAATTCATCAGCATTCCCAGTCACCTTGGGAAAGACAAGAGGCCTTCATATCCACCACAGTATTTCAACATACTGACCACTGCAACTAAATGGCATCTGGGCATTGTGGGTTGACCAGAGAAGTCTCTGGTTTAGACTAGAAATTAAGTATAAACAACAATTAAAACAGAGTAACATCAGATGTGATCGATGACTAGGAACCGGGAATTACTCAGCCCTGTAAACTGGTAGTCTTCGAGGTGACAGAGGACAATTAAAATACAAAAGATTCACTAGATTAATCACCTTTCAGATGACATAAAAATATCTAAATTTGTGTGCACACGATGTGTATATTTCTTTTCAAATATGCAAAACGAAGGTGCCTGCATATATTACACAAACCCCCCTACACGGAGTATGATACATCCAAGAACATGAATATAAGAGTCTGTGGTGAAATCCATAAGGTATGTCCAAGTTCTTCATACTCAGAAGGCTGCACTGGGCCTACAAACAGAAAATACCATGTGTTATAAAGGATGTCAGCTTTGCCTCTTGCGTGACAACGTTGTTGTTGCCTGTAGGGCTGTGGGGTGAGGGCTGTTCCACAGCCACAGGTACAGTTGGAGGAACACCCCGAGGCCCCTGTTCCAAGGGGGGACTGACCAGCACAACCACAGCATCTGATGACACACTCTGAGGTGCTGGAAAGGTCCTGTTGGACAAGACTCATAATGAAATCAGATTTTTAAAAGACCCTTCTTATTTCTGCTTGACCTCACAGGACTTTAAAACCTCTCCTCAAGAGAGAGACCATGTATGTTGTATTCCTAAATGAAAAGGCTATATATTTTACTCACTTTTTACCCTTTTCTCTCATCTCTTTTTCAGTCCCTCCCCTGCCAAAGCATCAAAAATCACAGGAAAAATAAGTCCTTAATACTGTGTTTCATCAAATAGTCATCTGCACAACAGCACCAAGCCAGATGCTTTTGAGATACTACGCTCCTTACAAGTAATAATCCAAATTATTGAGATCGGTCAAAGTAATAAATCATGGCTCTCAAAAGCCACCAGAGAGATAAATGTTTCTCTCATCTTTCTTGTTCCTCATTTTACTTTTCACAGAACACCACAAATACGGCATAAGAAAGATTTTTTTTTTTAATCACTGATTTCAGTATTTTCTCATTTGTAGTTGCTATGGACGCAGTATTTTGTTCTGCTCAGATGCTAATCGTCTGACTGTTAACTCTTACTTGACCCATGTATCCTAAAAACATGGAGCTGCTAGAAACCCTTATCCTTACGCATAAGGGAAGGCAGGACCATACAGGATTCAGTACTAATTCTGAAAATTCATGGTTCATCTTCAACAAATTATGGTGGTGCAGACACTCTTGGCGTAGCATTTTAAACACTAGAAAGGAGTACACTTCCGATATTAAAAATTCAAGGGCTTAACATTTTTTCACATAGTTTTAATTCAAATCTGCCAGAAGAAGCAAAAGGGGGGGAAAGAAATACAAACCGCTTTTCTCTTGCCTGATGCATCTTGGTCCAGCCACTTCCTGCTGATTTCTGTAGTTAAATGTTTGACCCTTGCCAGGAATGGGACCCAAAGTGAAAAGAGTCATAGTTTGCCAAGTGAAGCAGAATCCACAAACAAGCATCTCACACTGGCTACAGATCGTTTCCTTTGAGAGATGTAAGAGGGAGAAGGGAAGGAAGCCATATTGTCCTAAGCCTGTGTATTCCTGTGAAATGTATTATTTACGAAACAGAAATTAATGCACAAACAATTTATTGGCGAAGACAGGAAGGCACCAAACTTACTCTCCAAAGCCCAGTATGTTTTTAATCTCACCTCCCTCCACTTCTACAAATGCACATTTGCTCCCCAGCAAGCCTTGCATTTGCTGTTCTTGTAGCGCATTTCCACTGCTGAACGCTGTCTAGCTAGAAAAATTTGCCACAGAAAAAATTCAGTTTCTCAAAGCATGAAAGAGGACATCTCTTCTGTGTGCACACACTGCTGAGCTGTACACGTCCACGTGCATTATTTATTATACCTAACACTAGGAAATCTGTAACACTTACAAAGACCATTATGATGCCATTAAAGAGATTTCATGTTCAGCTTTCTAGGCATCTTGGGCACACAGCCATTGCTACAATAATTATTATATTCATCACTATGTAAACTTTAATGCTTCATTAAGATAGAGAAAAACGGTATCACTGAGGTCCCTGCAAGAGCCAGTAATATTCTCCTCAGTTACATGTACGTTGCCTATGTGCAAGTACTTACTGCATCTACTGGACTGCTCAAGGAGATTTTTGTTCTGATAAGACAACACATGCTGAAGAGTCCTGAGCTACCATGTATGGCCTGCAAAGGCATTTATAGGATAACTGCACACACTGGCCTCTCCCAAACACCATGGTATATAGTTTTAAGCTCGGGTGGTGCACTGTATAAAGGCCCCAACCTACAGCCACAGGTGTTTTACTAACAAAAATCCTTGACACGCATCTTCCGGGGTCATCCAAGAAGAAGTGTCAGTGCTCTGAACACGTGCTGTGCACCCACGGGAACAGAGGGCACCAGTTCTGGCCCCAATGGGTTAAAAATTAGCCCAATGGGCAGAGAAAGCCACAGCTTGATGCTGCGTGTTTGACCCAACAGCCTGGCAGGCGCAGGCAGCCATTGTGAACAGAACTGTCCCAAGTTTGGGTCAGAAAGATCACTTCTAACATGGAAAACTACTGACGTGGGCTCCAACGTAAGCTATGAGCCTTGGAGAGATTTCAAACGTGTTTGACACTGACGTGGTACTAATTGTTCAGCACTCTTAAGATCCACAGGGACAATGAGCTGCCAGCAAAGCCTCATTCTCCCTTTCGAGTTTGTACAACTGGAGCCTTCAACACAGCAACGTTTTCCAACAAAAAACATCAACCGGTGTGTTCTCTGTTCTCCTCTCCATCCCCTGCAGATTCTGACGTACCTCGGAGAGCAGACTGAGCTCTTTGCTGGTGGATTTTCAAAACCACTTAACGTGGGGTCTTTGTCATTCCTCACTGAGTGATTAGGGACAGCCACCAAACGCAGCGACAGGACACTGAGGCCTCACTGCCTGGCCTTACAAGCTAGACATTCTCCACATGGGTTGTACCTCTTTTAATAAATTAATCAATTAAGGGAAAAAAAGAGAAAAACCAACAAGCACATAGCTTCTGAAAAAAAATATAAATGTGCTGCCTTTGGAATTTTATATGATTAAAGGGGAGGTGATGAACAAAGCTATCAGAGGCAACCATCTGAATCACACCAGCATCAGTTAACTGTCCTCTGCACTGACTAATACAATATATGTCAGCACAACCGCCACAAGATACTGGATCTGCTTTAATTTACGTTAATGTTAATGGTAGCAACAGAAATGTTTAATGTGCTCATATACGACCACCAGAAAGGCATATAGTCCAAAAGGCTCAACTCCTCTTTTTATTTTTTTAAAGGGTTCTTACCTAAAATCTGTTATCTAGCTTCTAAAGAGGGATTCAAACAGCTAGACAGTCACTGAGAACTGCAGTAATTTCCATTTATGACCAGCAGAATTTGCTCTCAAAATAAAGTCCATGTGGCAAGATAAGAGAGAGTGGCCACCCAGATCCAGATCAACCGGTCACTAAAGCCCTGTCAGCAGAGATACGGGTCATTTAGGAAACACAAGCACACAAGAGAAACGGGGATTTACAGCGTGAGGAATTCCTGAGGAGTGACGGTTTTAAGCTTCTGAGGACAGGAAAAACAGGAGGGGCGATAAGTGCTGCAGCTCTTCTCTGCTCGCACACAGTAAACACTTCTAACCAGGCCACAGTGATTAAGCTTTTCCAAGCTGACTACATTATCAGAGAAGGATGGGAAGATGCTTCCTGCCTCAAGTCAGCTCCCCTCATTACTGTCAGAGAGGAGAAAGGATCAACTTCAGCACATTTTGTAGTAGAGAGCATTATGCCTTAGAACACCAAGCATCTACCCCAGTTGATAAAAATCCCAGATTTACTTCATTTCATTCTGCATGAAAAGAAGACAGAGGGGTGTTTCTTTTCCAGAGGGAGGACAAGGTAAATTTCAAGCACTTGATAAGCAAAGAGCTAAAGTACAACCTCAAAAACTGACTTCACAGCCTGTTCTCCCTGCACAGAAAACAGACCCAACTGCTACACAGGCCACAGAACAAAAGCATCCCAGATTCATGCATTTGAGCCTCTCATGCATTTCCTTACCCAAACCCCAAATGGTATTTTACAGTCAAATACTGTTATTTACTGAGGAATGCAAGACCTAAAGAATAAGACCAAGATTCCATAAACATTCTTGCTTTCAAGGGCAGGATTAGAGGAGCAGCAGCATTATGGGTATTTCTACATCCTCCCCGTCCAGAGAGGCACACGGGGATCTGCACAGTAACTGAAATGCAGCCATCACAGCAGCATGCCACATGCAGCAGGGTGGATTTTTGTAAAAGGAAGAACATTGCCACGGAAAGAACAACTGCAATGTCGGCTACGGGCATGGGAGTCATGCAAGAAAGCAGCGTCGGGTTCTCATAAACAAGAAGAAAAATACATCCACTCAGGCCACAGGTAAAATAGTTATATTTGGGGCTGAGAGCAGCACACAGAACAAGCTCATCGTCTACCCCAGGACAGAAAATTCCATGCGTCTCTGCTCTAAATCCAGCCATCTAGGTAAACTGCAACATTCTGTTTTCTAAGCAAAGTACATAATGCCAATACCATATGATTTTTTTTTCCATTCCTTATAGGAGAAATACTGGAAGCTTTCGAAAACTTTTCTTATTACAATCTAAGTGTCTTCTAGCGTGACACCACAGGGATGGGGACATCAGAACACACACGTGCTACACAGCTCTCCAAATGCACAGCTTTCTTGCAGGTAAAAAAATGTCACAGTGACCTGGATTTACTGTGTATCTGCTGCTAACCACATAAGCATTTAAAAAAAAATTTTAAAGTGATTATCAGTGCTAAACTACCACTATGCCCAACAGGGCTCCTGCTGGCCACACTCTCAGTTCACTGTCACACTGAACTTGGAGCGTGCCCCCCCAACCACACCGATCTGCGATAACGCAGAGCAGGGACATCTCTGACTTGGCATTCAATGACAGCTGCAGGATCCGAGACAGAAAGGAAGCCCAGAGTAATCAATAATTAATGGAATTATGTGAAAAATCTACTCTCCATCTGCAAATGCATGAGTGGGAAAGCAATTTGGTTCAATTCTTCATAAAAACACATCAGTAGATTAATTTAATTGGCGCACAGTCTAAGTCTGTAAATCCAGGCTGGGGAAGGAAAGGCAGGACTTATAAGCAAGGCTTATTTCATGGCTCACGTGGTGGCAGAGCAGCAGTGCTGCAGCATGGCAGCTGAAGCTTGGCCGATGCTCTCCCACCTTCCCTGCTGGCCATACAGCTCTGCCTGCACAGGAGACACCTTCAACGTCCCCTGCGCCTGCAAGATGAACTACAGGTGCGACAGATCAGCTCCCGGCTCTGGGCAGCAGTCGTCTGCCTTGGCAATGTTCAGAGGAGCTCCTCAGTCCTGGGTGACTCCAGGAGATCACAAGGTTCATGTACAACAAGGCAGAGATCAGCAGTTGAGGCCAATTGAGTGGAAGAAACTGCTGCACCAAACAACACCCATTTCTGACCAAGCTGCACCCTTAAAACGTCCTAGAAGTTCACACATTCTGGCTTTATTAATCTCATAAGTAAAAATAAACACTTTTCAGAGTGCTGCGCCTTTCATCTGCAGTGCCGATTATGCTCAGCTCCTGAGCTTCTCCTAATGTACGACACCCGTGTCACAATTCAGAAAGTCTGCGACTAGCTCTTTTGCACTGACAAGGCAAGTTCATCCTGATCTCAGAGATGCAGGACAAAGAAGAAAACAGCTCATAACTGGAGTCTGTATTTATTGTCCTCTTCTTAATATGAAAATTAACCAAAAAAAGCCTCCAAAATGCAGTGTCTTCATGACAATCAAGTCAAAGTCAGTCCTATAAATGGCAGCCTGTTACCCTAACCCAGCCCACAGACCTGGACACTACACCGAGCAGAAGGCATCACACTACCCCCACATCCTACAATTACAGCCAGAACTGGAATTTATTTCTGGAACAAACTGAGACCACATTCCCCAAACAAATGGGGCACAACAGCTTCCAGTACTTCTACGTTTCTAGTTGCTATAATCATTTCTCAGAGTCAATAATTAACATGAGAGAAACCCCATATGAACTGAAGAAGTACAGAAACTCATTCCAGCAAGAACGTGGAGTCTCACAGCATTTGCCTCTCAGAAGTCAGGACTGCTTGTCATTCAAAACCTGCACAGAAAACTTGGCAAACAAATTTTATAAACTTCACAAACTTCACCTAAGCAAAGAAAAAACAGCAAGGCTAGTGTAACTTGCTGGCTTCTCCCATCTGGCACAGCACTTGGAGAAATCAGCAATTCCAAGTCTGCCCGGAGCATTCCCTAGCTCTCAAATGACAAAGTACCATACGCAGAGCACTGGCCTTTGGGAGAGCGAGTGGGAGGCACGCTCTTCATTTCAAATTTCATCACAGCTACTTGCAGAGTTTGCTTGTCCCATTTGCAAACTGCCCAAGCAGTGAAGCCACCCCCAAACGGCTGTGCCCATCCTGTGCTGGAGGTGCCCCGAGCCACTCCAAGACCTATGAGAGATACCACTCATGTTTCAGTTTGGGCTGTAAAACACGGGGAAACTCACCCATCCTGAAGGCTGTAGGGGGAGAACTGCAGAAAGGCACAAGGAAAGCCTGAGTGAACCCCAAGCAAACAGATTTTCCTTCCAAGTGGGAACTCTGCTCTGCCTTTCAGCTCTGGCCAGCAGTAAACGTGACTGTACAGAGCCAGGCCAGGCACAATCCGTAGAGAAATACCTAAATCTGCATAGGAGCCTGAGTTAACTCTGCAAAGACTATTCCTGGGAAAGACTAGAGAGAAAGAAGCCAGAGCACCTACAGTCAAGAGTTTAGATAGCAAACGATGGCTATGACTGCACAACTGTTCCTGCAGCTTTCACTCTGAAGACATGGTAAACTCAATGGCTTCTCCTGAACTGCCATCATGACCTACTTCTGTCCATCCCAGTAAAACCTGCATTCTACAATGCCACCAAAACCATCCTCATCCTTGTTACTACTTCCCCATCTATTTCACAACCAAACTGAGATGTTATGTGTTAGATGCTTAACAACCCACCACATCCACGTCAGCACACAAGGTTTCTCACTTGGAGCAGTGACACCAAGTCTGCTACAGTTAAGTAAGAAACGCGGGCAAGGAACAGGTACAGGGCAAATTTCAGGAGAAAAAAAAAAACAAAACCAAAACAGTTTGCAAATGAAACAATAAATCCCAGATAATTCCCCCACAGCAGCAACTGAATGATTAAGAATGAATTCTCTCCTCTGTTACTGGTAACCAAAGTGCTACATACATCAGTTGTAAAGAAAGCAAAAGAAACTTGCTTAGAATAAAATAAAAAATTTCTTGTGCACTCTTTTTATAAACCCATCCAGGTCAATCTCCAGCAGAAACTAAGCCCCAAGGAACCACACTAATTAGAAAGACACAAACAAAACTACACCAAAGAAGGCCTTTATTTACCCTGATACTATCATAATAAATCTCATCTCCAGGGTGCACTGGTCTTCAAACAAACATTATTTTCCTCACCTCCTCCACTGCTGCCACACTGAAGTTTTTCTGTCAAACATTTTAGTGTCTTATATTCGACACACACTTTCTTTCAGCAGCAGACATCCACAAATATTTTGCATTTTTACACATGAGAATTTTCAGGAATTGGAATTTATTTATTCTCAGGCAAAAAATAGAAGGCACTGCGAAATCGAGGTATCTCTGAAAATCACAACACACATCTACCAAGCTAAAAGCTAGTTGGTCCTTCTTACAAGTGATTACTTAAACTTATGCTCATGACAGAGCCAAGAAAACAGATACTTTTTTACTACAGTACAATAGGATAGAGATATTTCGTAACAAGATGAACAAAATCAGACATGGAAAAACATGGTGATTGTGTAAAAAAATTAAAGCCCTGGAGAATCCAATTATATTCAGGTATTGGCATAGAGAAACTCTCTGCAGAAAGTCCTCTCTCTTGGAGCATTCTACTAGCTAGCATCATAGATAAATCTTTTGTAAAACCAACCTTTTCATGTTTCACCCTAAAAACAGTAAAATCCAGGCTCAGGCTCATCTCATGCAAAACGGAGTTCCAGGCCATGGGCCGCCACGAAATCTCCTCATCACCCCCAGACAGCATCACCCTGTCCACCTGGGGTCCCCAGTCACTGTGTTACTCCAGACCACAGACTGAAACAGCCTCTAAAATAACCAGTGTTGGTTCCACAAGAGCTTTGCAGATTACAACCCACACCCCAAAACACGTCTGATAACGTACAGGAAGCAGATGTAGTATCTGCCGCATCAGGAGACACGGCATCCCATTGCTACATCCCTGACGGAACTGAAAGTAGGTTTAGCATGCTGTGAGAGTTTGGTGAAGTGCAAAATGGTTTCACTCCACTTTTCCTTTCTAACACTTTTAAGTCACATTTCTTAAAAGAGTTGTTTCTATAACACTGCTGGGGCTAAAAGATGGCTCAATGCATTTTTTTTTTCCCAGGGAGTGGAAGACACAAAAAAGAGGCCACCTTGGGTAGGTGACAGGAGACAACAGACAGACGCCTCATGGACTGGCACATCCCATCAAGCAGGTGACACTCACACCAAAGGTCTGCACTGAGTGACACACAGATCACGGGCAGCCCTCTGACATCTCTGACAGTTAGGGTATTCTCACCCTTCTACACAGGCCTTAAAAACCATCCTGCCTTTCCAGCACACCCACCAAGTACCATCGGAGAACACAATGTGTAGAACTACACACTGTGAGCCTCCGGATTCTGCCATTTCTCTGTCCCACCACATGTCAGACACTGCCCAAGTTATTCCACTAAAATACTTCAGTATTAAAAGAGATAGATATACATAGATATTTTTAACAATTATTATTGCTGAAAAATATGCCTTATTGGTTAAATGACAATGTAAAACATACTGCTTCACTAACAAAACACTTAGCACTCAAAAAGGTCCCAAACACCCACAAAGCACGCCCCTCCACTGCAGGCCTGGGAAACGGAAGAAATTAGTTTCTGTATCTGCTTGCCAAGCAGGTAGCAGTCAGGCTTTACCATAAAACCTGGCTTAAACCACCTCTGCTGTGCCCAAGGACCCCTGCAGCACCTTCACACGTGTGTCTCTACAGCGTCTGCAGGGCAGCGCAGTGTATTACATCAGGAAACTTGATCCAGGTTAAAAATACAGTTTATTTTTGGGGACCAAGTTATTTTTAACGCCAATGGAGTCCTCTGCTCCCAGACACTGCTTGAGCCCATAAACAATTGCACCAGCACAGAGGTTGGTATAGGGCAAGGATGTATTTAAGCCAGCCATGCTACTGAGAGAGAGGGAATAAAAAAATGAAAATAAAAAAAACAACACAGCTGTTTCTGTATAGCTGTGCTTGGGATTGCTGATTGGCATCTTCAAGGTATCTTCCTTTAACACCTGTGAAATATTGATTTCATTGCCACTGCAATAACACTCATACAATTCTTCTATTCCCAGGCCCTACCAAGAGTCATCAGATGTTTTACCAGCCCCACACCCCTCTGAATGTTCACTCTTCTTCCATGATCATTAACAACTGCGGCTCCATTTAAGACAAGATCCAGAGAATTCAAATTGGGACCCAAGCAGAGAAAAAAAAAAAAAGCCCCAACAAAAAGACCCACCCAACACATCAAAACTTACTTCCAGCTCAGTAGGTTTTAGTTTCCCCGCTGCGTCTTTTCCATTTGAAGGTTTTCTGCACAGTGGTCACAGCCAGAGGATTTTCCGTGGCTTTTTTCTGACTGTGCACCATGGCTGAGAAACCCACCCCGGCCCCGCACCGGGAACCCTCAGCTCCCGTCCTCCCACCCAGCTGTGGAGGAACAGCAGCTTCAATGAAGAGGTGATGATGCAAGTATGGTCTTCAATTTGATACCTAATTTTAGTAGTCACAGGTCTCAAATATTTTCATTATTGTTTCCAACTTACACCAGCAGAGATATATGTCAATAAGACCCTAAATCAGCACTGAGTGCCACCCAGCAGCCTTTCTGGTAGAGACCGATTTGGCTTAAAGAAGTGTCATCCTTTTGCAGGTACTGATGTGGTACACATAAGGAAAGCATATTTATTTTGTACTTACAAATAAGATTAGGTCACGATTCTTCAAATACAGATGTAATACTACATGTCTTTACTTTTATGAACTCAATGCACTTTGCCTTTTTTAATACTTCTGATCTTGTATGTCACTGCACAGGTGCTTATAAGGTAGATTTGCATGTAGCAAGAGAGGTCTGCATCTTACACTATTTCAGCATTTATTATAAATAAAGATAATGCCCAGATAAAGTTTTGTTACTTCCAACATGATCCCAAAAATTCCCGTTCAACACTGCCTGAGGGGACGCGGTCACAAACAGCAGCGGAACGCACGTGGCCCTGCGACTGCGCTGCAGCCCAGCACAGAACGCAGGAATTTACCCTGTGGTGGGTGAAAAAACAATGTCTTAAAACAAAAAAAAACACTGCTTCCAACTACAAGGATGAAACTTATTTGTGCACGTCAAAGTTCAAGAAATTTTAAAGGCAGCTATGGGTAGATGAATCAGAAATACTAATGCGGATTGGACTGGAAGCAACAAAAGACTCTTTTAGTTCAGTAAGTGCTTTTATGGTTACTTCAAAAAATTACCAGGTTAAGTACAACTAATTTGTAAAATATTTAATTGTTTGAAAGAATGTATTGTTTTTGTGCAAACCCAAAATCCAATTACTTCACTCATCATCTACTTAAATGCATATAAGCATGGCTTTTTTTTCTTTTTACTTGCTTGATTTGCAGTGACTTTTTAAAAAACAAAACAAAAACTTCAGAGATACAATTTCAAGCGTTTCAGATTAGTCAATATGCAAAGATAATCCCTGGCAGAACTTTAACATGATCCCCACATAAAAGCACTCTCCAACATTAAATTGTCAGGTTTTATGTGATGTGGATAGGATTTTTTCCTGCAAAACTATCATTCTAATCCTAAATTCTTGTCTCAGAACATCACTCTGTAGTGCAGGGTTCAAATATTTAATAAAAAGATTGTCTGATCTAAATAATGTTTATTAAGTGCTTTTCTTTTCAAAACACCCCAACATGCTTCGCAAACAGCATCGCTGTTTTCATGCACTTTTTGGGAGCAGCACAGCAGCTGCTCTGAAAGTGATTAATAGCCCATCATGGTTAAGTCTACAAAGCCACGACAACAGTATTGAATTGAAAAATAAAACATTAAATCGTTGCATACTCTGAATTACTTATAATTAAGCTTCTGTAATTCTAGAGAAAATGTACCTTTGGTAAGTGCCAATTCAAGCAGGGAATATCTCCACTGAACACTGTATCAAAAAGATACCGTTTGGAATACGACAACTCCTCCAGTACTGAGCTGTGGCATCGGTAATTCAAAATAGAATACCAATTTCTATCAGTCGAGTTCTTCCAAAATTTAAGCTTTCTTTGAAGTTCTCTCCCAG
The DNA here is from genome assembly GCF_964273445.1 of Streptopelia decaocto. NCBI lineage: Eukaryota > Metazoa > Chordata > Aves > Columbiformes > Columbidae > Streptopelia > Streptopelia decaocto. The sequence continues at coordinate 9,382,039 of NC_138664.1, forward strand.
CACTTATGGGCCTGACCCTCCTTTGCTTACAAGCTCTGACAAGGCGGCAGCCCAAGGCAGCGAGAACAGGAACACCAACGTGCCCACGGTGCTGTCGGATGCAAAACCGACACTCTCGGAATGCAAAAACGCTCAGCACACTGCGACTCACAAGCTTTGGAAACACTTCGCATATTTTTAAAGGTTTACTATTTTTGGCAGGAAGATGAGGGGAATTTGGTAGTCTTGCATACAGTGCTGCAAGTGTTGCCTAAATAATTCTGCAACCTTCCCGTCGCTGGTGCGTGGAAATGGTAACATGACTCCACACAATTTAGAGGGAGGAGGAGCAACTAAAATAGTAAAATAGTTTCTTCCTCACTATCCAGAGTTTTCCTTTCATCTAAGTCTCATCCAAAAAGCAAAACGAGCCAAATGAAATGAATAATTCACAGAACTGTGCCAGTAAGCCTCAAGTTGGCCCAGTTTTACTAAATCTTAACTGCTTTCAACAACCAGTCACCTCCAACCCCTCTTTTTTTCCCTTAGGCATTTCCAGAAGAGCCTTCCATGTAAATAGGGACAAGTAGGACTGCTAAACAAACTTTTGCAGGTCACAGGTCAATACTGCCCAACCCTTGACTTCGGCAGAGCAGCCACGCCAACCAAAGGGTTTAGTCCACGTGTGCCAGACAAGAAGACCAAGCTACAAGCAATCCTGATGCCTCATTTGCAAGCCACAGCAGAACAGTGAACTGCTGGCCACCTCTGAGCTGGGGAAAAACAAAAAAAGCCCATTGTTTTCTTCGCTGGTTTGGATTCACTTCCATCGCATTGATAAAAATTGTGCCGGCTGGACTGACGTGCTGCACGGCTAACGCAGGGTTTCTTTGTGAGGAAACTAAAGGATGATGCTCAGACAGAGGATTATGAGGCACACAAAAGTGATATGCTCCCCAGCCGTACAAACCCAGCTACCGGGAATCCGGACAGACCAAAGAGACCTCTGAGAGCGCTCCAGCCAACTTGCAGGGAAAAGAGCCTTTATAAACCAGTCTTGGAAAACACATTTGTTTCTGCAAACGTAACCTGACCATGTTTATCTTTCTCAGCCAACGCAATACAGAGATAACTCCCCAGAGGACTGATCTGAAAGACTTGAGCTTCTTCAGGATTAAAGTTCACTGCATCTTCCTTCTGGTTTCAAGAAATGAAATGCTCACTATCCACCCTTTTATTCAGTAAAACCCCAAACGCAGCAGGTGACCAAAGGAGCAAGGAAAACCAACTCATGCCACCTTCTCATGTTAGTCCGCAGACTATAGTTACACCTAAAACTGATGCCCAAAGTTGTTTTAGTTTAAAAAGCCACAGGTATAGCCAATTCACGCAGGGAACGCACAGAAGGCCATGTCCTTGTTATTGCTGCTAAGCTGGCAAGGCACAACCGTCGAGCTGGATTACCCAACAAGCATCATGTGATTCTCCTTCCGCGATTACTGTCTTAGGCATGTGAATCTGATCAAGTCACTTAAGTATTCTGTATCTCATTTTCCCCATACATGAGCACAAATTTCCTCCTGTCCCTCCAACGGCATTATCCCACAGCCAAATCACCAGGTTTTCCCTGATGCGTAGATCTAAGCCTCACTCATTCCAGTTGACTTTACCTTTTCAAGCCATACCATGTTTTCTGAGAAAGGACCCTACAGAAAGAACTCTGGTCACGTTCACTCTCAGAACTGTCCATATTCCTCTGTCTTTCCAACATTCTCCCACCACAACACTCAAATTTCTGTATTTGCTATCCACAAACCAGCTACTCCCAAGGGAAGCTGTTCCATTTAAAACACACAAAATCCCCTCTCGATAAAATTTTTGCTAGCTAAAGGCTTATTTTATTACAGGAAAAACTTTCCCAATTCTTCCACACTCCAAAAAATAGTCATGCTCCTAGAAGACTACAAAAGGATGCCAGGTGACAGAAGCTGACTATAAAAATAATATCAGCATTATTTTCCTTCTTGGAAATAAAAATCAATATGCACCAAAACCTTATTCATAATACATTCCTGAGTGATACCTGGACCAAATGAATCTGCCCAAATATGTCACTTCATGTCAAATGGTGCTTTTTCTGCAGTGTCAACTGATGGCAGGTCAGACAGCAAGTCAGACACTGCAGGACTCTGGCACAGTTGTCATTTTTGTGACACAACGAAAGTCACTTGCTCTTCCCCTCTGCAGGCTGCTCACTAACTACCACTTAAATAAACACTTCAGCTGCAGAATTGACCTATTTTTCTAGAGGATATATACATTATTCCTTAAAAACAGGACTTGGTTGGATAAAGGTACTGAAAGGACACACAGCTTTTACACCACTGTTAATCAAACTCAAAAGCCTTAGACATTTCAACTACAAATTCAAGAAACAAAGAGGGTTCATTGCAGGGGGTGTTTGTCCCTTTTTGGCACTCATGGTGGGTGGCATTTTTTTAAACATTGACTCCCCCTCAAAATGAGGGAAAAAAGCAGTGTCAGGATATATACACATTGCAGGCTTCTTAGCAAATATCAGAGCAGCAGTTCATGTTCCCAAAGATATACCTGCACCAGCACTTTAGCAGATAATTGATCTCACCTTCGCATTCACCTTGACCATTCAATTCTAGCGTCATAGCGCTCACACACTTTTTATGTCCAACTGGATTGGGCCTGGAGATGAGAAAAGCGTCTGAAATTCGTCTCACTTTTAATGCGGATAGCATTAAGTAAAACAGATCATTTCCTAATAGAGAGGGATCACGAATGAATTATAAAAGTAAGATGCGTCACTTATTTCCAGCCTTTTAGAAGAGCTAAGAGTTTGATTCATACCCTCTCCATTCAGGCCGGTAACATTGGCCTCTCTTGCTGAGGTTCATTTAAGAAAAAAAAATTTAAAACTTTAAAATTATCAGGCTTTCCAGAGCAAATATAGTTAGTTCACACAAGCCACTTCCCCACCAGTAGTGACAGAGCAATACGAATTAATATGATAAGAAATTATGGTAATCAGAATATTATCTAAAAAGACTACTTTTGTTCCCTTACTTCAAAAAACTTAATGTATTCTGTTCTTGCCTTGGGTAGATGAGTAGATACATGAAAGAAAAGAAGGAGGTAAAAAAAATAACAGAGAAGCAGATATTCCTTCGTGTGGCTGTTTCCTTCCTCCACAATACCTCAACTCTTTAAAAAGTACACTGGAAAAAACATCTGTAAACTGTCCTGTTGGATCTTTATATTCAAGTGATGAATCTAAGTCTCTTTTGCTTAATGTGCTTTACATGTGCTTCCAAAAAAAACTCCAGCACACCCAAACACATTTATCTTCCAGAAACAGCAAGCTGCATGGCAGTAATATAGTCCTGCATGTCACTGCTCCCGTGCAATGTAAGAAAACAGGGTTCAATAGTAACAAAAATTCATTTCTCAACAAGATTTCCAAGCAAGATGCTCATCAATTCTTGATGTTGTATTCAAAAGGCACCTACAACCACTCACAAACATTAACTGGTGCACCACAACTCTCACATTAAATAAGATTATCCTCCTTGTTGGACAGATGGGACACTACAACTTAAGTGACTTTCCCATAAAGCAAGCATAGGACAGCGATATAAACTGAGCTCAATCTACCATCTTAAACTGCAAGGCCATTTGAAATAACTACCCATACACAGAAAGACACAGAGCAGACTCAAATATATCATCCAGCATATAGGTAAAGACCTTCACAATTCAGACACACGAGAACAAGTTCAGATTAATCTGAATACTGTGATATAATTAAACCTTTTTAGTGAGTGAAAACGGGAACCAAAAAAATCAGTTTGTGGAGTATTCAAAGTGTTTTATGTCGAGAACAACAGTAAGAAATTACCTGGCTTCTCTTACTGGGGTAGTCACAACAATTTTCAACACTTAACCATGTAAATTTCTGTACACAGAAAACATAAAATATCAAACAAGCTGACACGTTTCGAAGCATTATCAACAGTGTTTAGCATATAAATTAACACAGGCACAAAGTGCCTACAAACATTTATTTTTAAACTGTTAGGAACACAGTAAATTATCAGATATTAGGAAAAAATTGTTCCCGGCAAGGGCTGTCGGACATTGGAACAGGCTGCCCAGGGCAGTGCTGGAGTCACCGTCCCCAGAGGGGTTTAAAAGGCGTTTAGACGAGGTTCTTAGGGACATATTCTATGAAATATTTTTCCCCTTTACCCACAGGAAAAATGCAAGAATATAGAGCATAAGGAGCATTGCTCAGCATCTTCCTAAAACTAATACATTTAATACACACCAAACGTGCTGGGACAAAGTGCCTCGATTTGCAGAAAGGTGTCTTTAAAAAAAAAATAGAAGATGGCAAGGCAAGACTAGAAATTCATCATTTATGTCTATTGATGTTTTAATACCAATGAGCTTTTGAAAGACGTAACAAGATAAAACTAAGTTATCCTTTGAAGAAAAATAAATACGTCTTTTTTTCACAAGGTTCAAAGTTGGCCACTCCAACCCTCCGTGCCTTTGTTTTGGATGCTTAAAAGCAGGGAGCATTATTTTCCCCCTTCCCAAAACAAAGCATGACCAAACAAGCTAGAGTCCCGAGTTCACTTGCACGGCACCCACAGGCGCACAGGGGAATCTGCTGTGCCAGTGCAGTTCTCAACAACATCGTTATCAGAGAAAGCGCTGACATCCAACAATTAATAATCTACAGCAAAACTGAAGGCTATGTTCTCTCTCACCAGCACCTCCAAAACTCATTTGCAGCACGGACTGATCCATGCTTTAACGAGACATATTAGAAAGTAATTAAATTTATTTTCTGGTTGATTTTTGGACTCAAAACATGTCCCTAGGCTATAACCAGCAAGAGATTCTTCACTTAGAATTAAATTACTGGTTACTTTTCTGCACTCCTTGTTGGGGTTAAAGAAAAAGAAGTGCCTGGGGTTCCACAAGGCCTTTCTCCTGCCATAAAACAATCAGAGCTCCGTGGCCATTTTCCCACCCAAACAATAAAAGCAATAAACACTATTCAAACATTCCCAAACCTCATGGATTAACAAAAGAGGATGAAGGGTGTTGGGGGGAAAAATGAGGTCTGACAACAACAAACCCTGGGGAATGCAAAGAGCTGGGGAGATTCCATCAACCCAATTACAGCCACGGGACCCCGTGCACGGGGTGAAACTGCTCCCAGGGCCACAAAATTAGACGGGAGTTTACACAGAGGAAGAGCCTGCAACAATCCTCTGGTTTCACTCGTGATGGGATCACTCCGCACCGCTTCCAGGGCAGACCATCGACATCCAGACACTGGTTTTGGAGGTTTCACCATGAACCGCTGTGAAATCACAGCATATATCCACCGGTCGGCTGCAGCGGGAGTTGAATGGGACCCAATTCCATAGTTCAGTTGGTTTTTAACCCCTAGCCATCTGCAGAAATAGCTACAGTAACAGAAGGCTCTATGCCTTCCAGACTTACAAAAAGGAAAAACAGCAATGGAAAGGACCAGTGAAACTCCTGCTGAAGTCAACTGGAAGATTAGTTTTAAAGGTGCCTGTTTAAATAAATAAATCCAATGTAACCAGACCATCTAGAAATTACTACTATAGATGAAGTAAGACACTTTTTGTTGGCCTGCTCTAAACCAACCCATTTAAAAATCAATCAGATAAACAAATTGTATAAAAGCCTGGGTGTAAACAGCCATGTCAAGTACATTGTCTGTCTTCAAGTAAATTATATTAATGAACTAAAATTGTATGGTTGTTTTTCACACCATGAGACTGTTTACACTTGGGAGATTCCTCTGGCCTAGATTTTCCAATCAGACTACAGGTTTCAGGCACCTTACATCTGAGCTGTCATACCACTTATCTGTGGACCAGAACACTTCTGAAGATTAATAAAGTCCATCACTATGTCTCACTGAAAAACCCAAACTTCATCACTTTTTTTTTTTTTTTTTTTTCAAATTTCCATATCCGGAAAGAGCTGAGAAACTCTCCCACGAAATGTTCCTAACACACAAGAGATAGGTAAAATGGGAATCCAAAACTATGTTACTGTATGGCCCCAATGCTTCAGAGAAAGAAAGAAAAAAAATAGAATCACACCGATGACACAAGGAATAGGAAACAACAAATCAGTGGTAAGGCCGCAGCACGGTTCTGTCAATAACAAAGTTGATACATACAAAAATCTTTCCCATAGACTGGAGAATGCCTTTAATTTTATCAATATTGTCCTAGGATGGAGCAAGATGCAACACGATTCACACGGAAAAACTCAGCATTAATGGTTTGCAAACTGGTTTTGGCAGAACACCCAGAGAGTAAGAACATGATGGGAGCAAGAGCTGCTTCTGAAATGGAAGTTCACTTGATGAAGGACAGATCTCTGCAAACCACTGGAACATGCACCACAGTGACACAAGGCACCAATTCATTTGTCCACCAAAGGCACAGCCCAAACCAGCGGGCAAACAGAGGCAACCTTCCCCAAGATCGCTTGCACTCTTTGTGTTCTATCAATATCTGCAAAGGCCTTTCACATCAGCTAACCAGAGATCAAAATTTCCTTTGTTTTGACAGAAAGCAGTACGTTTGCCAGAGTGATATATAATTTTAAAGTTACCGGACACTATAAAACAGAAAGGCTTGGAACCATTACTCTACTGGAGACTTTCTACAGCTTCAATTCACAAACACCGTGCTGAAGACAAATCAAACAGCCTCCTATTGCGCATGCTACAAAGACCCCTGGCCCAGAACATTCTTCTCTCTAATTACTATTTTCTTGCCTAGTCCAATACAATAGTTAGTGAGAAAACAGACTAGAACATGTCAATAGAGGTCTTTCAAAGGAAACACACAGAGAATAAACCCTCAGGAATATCCTCCTCACCTGGAGACAGGACTGCTACAGATGTAAGAGTCACTCAAGTACAGATAATGATTTATCTGGAAGTCATTTTGAGAAGCAATTCCCTCATATAATTAAGGCAGCTTGGCTCAGGAAGCACTGAGGCAAAAATCAAACAAACAAGTTTGCAACCACTGTCTAACTTCTGTCCATCGCTAGTGTTCAAAATAGAATGGCTTGCTAAACCAGAGTGCCTGGTCCCTGTTTAACTGGTTCATCATTTGCCTCTGGGTGTCCCATTAGCTCTCACATCTGCAGCAGCACAAACACTGTGTTTTTGTTATTTCTGCTAATCTTAATTTCCACATATAACACACAGTCTAAGTGTTCATTACTGCACCATACAGGTAGGTTAAACCACATCTGCTTCACAAGAATGGAAAAAATTACTAGCACAACAAAACACTTAACAACAAAACAAAGAAAGAGCTCAATACCTGCTTCACCTAATTTTAATCAAGAACATGTTACTATAATTTTGTCTGTAGATTACTCTATTGGTTACTGTAATCACTACACTTCTTCACTTATCGTATCATAAAAGCCATTGTTTGCACACTGTCTTTCCAGCAGCCTGATGATGAGATCTACCCTCTGTAGGTGCTCCTGAGGTAATACAGTTGAAGGTCTCCCTCCAGATACTCTGAATGCTTCATGGCAGTGGCCCAAGCTACCGGAGAGACACCTCTGCTGTGCCTGCGACCTCCCACAGCAGCTGCATTTCACTAGACACTCACTGGGAACCAAGGAAAAAATAAACGTATCTTAAAAGCACAGAAAGCAGAACCTTCATGTAAACTGACTCCCGAAAGGAAAGTGACCAAAGACTTCACAGCTTCCAAACTAATGTAGAAACATATTCCTTTCACTCTAGCTCTCCTGCAATTACTTTTTCATCCCCACGACACACCTGCTCACCCACACAAACCAAAACAAGCCCAACACAAACTCTATAAATTTAATCAAGGAAGGAAGAGCAAGCATGAGATGTTTATTTCTATTTTTAAATACTTGGGAGGTGCTAGAATGCTCCCTGCCTAGATAGGTAACTATGTAGGTGCTCCAGAACAGTGAGATCCAGTGCACGATCTGGCACCAGCAGGCACATCCAAACAGCAAAACATCAGAGCAGCTCAAAAGACTATTAAGAAAGCTATTAAGAAAGGCTTTTGAAATAATTGTTTCCTTTAAGCCACGACAGACAGTAACTTGGGGTGTTGTTGCAGAAAAGAAAAAGTACATATATATGCATGTACTCAAGCACACCAAAATAATGCTCTAAGCAGCACCATGGTTTATAGAGAACAAGACAGTCTCCTTCTTGTTCCCACAGTTCATTTCTGCCTCCAGCAAAGTTGGTTGCCACTCCGGTTGCTCTCTCCCTCACCCAAATGGTTTGCATAGCAGATTTGCTGAAACGTCAAGTTCTAACCAGGCCCTAATCCTGCTGACTTTCCTCGCAAAACTGCTGGAAAGGAATTCCTCCTGGCAGCTGCAGTGCCTCTGCTCATCAGCTTTCCAAGCAGCGGCACAACGAAATGGACGGGCACATCTCTCCGTGCTGCTGGAGAGAACAGCGATAAGGACCAAGCAGGCAGAGGGAAGGCTCCCAGCTTCTCAAGTGTGTTTTGGAAGGGGAGGACAGAAAAAGCAAAGTCTTACAAGGAAGACAGGAGCATGGCCTGCGAGAACTCAGGCAAGTTACTGCCACACTTGCTGTTGTTGCTGGAACACAGGCGGGGAGGAAACCCTCCCTTTCCTTCAGCCTTTACTAGTAAGATTTGGGGTTTGGATGTCATCATTTTAGGGTTTTGGGGTTTTTTTTTTAACTCCTTCTTTAAGACACTTTGTTTAACCAGGCATGGCATGGAGTTATTTGCACCAATTGCAGTGTCTCCTGGATACTAGAAGAATGAGTAGGATAACATTGCAAAATAGCTGTCCTCTTGCTCATGACATTCTTTGTCCAGACAGCACCCTCACATACAGGTCAGATCATGCAGCCCACTCAGCACATGCAGAAAAGCAAACGTTTTTACTTCTAGCTAAGCAATTTCCTTGAAGTAACGCTATTACAGATATTGTTTATTAATGATGCCTAATGTAAACAAAGTACATCTCTTGGAGGATCTGCACAGAGCTTTGCACCGTTTATGATGACTGGTAAGCCCTGTGTTGTTCAACAGTTATTTCCTCCTCCTCCCTCGTCCCAGGCCAGATACCATTTTAATAAATATTTAGTAAGCAGACAAGAAAAGCAAGAAAGCTTCACAGCTTGAAGTGTTTTCAGGTAGTACATGCATGCTGTTGAATCTGTCTAACCGGGAAGCACATGGACACCGTATCCAGAGCCCTGAGAGCGCAGCGCAGGTACAGCCCACAGATCTGAGTGTGACAAAAACAGTGCCACGCTACAGCAATGCCAGTTCAGAGCAAAATGTCTCTTTTAGACCAGCCAGCCCTGTTCTCAAGTCACAAGTAGACAGAGAGGCTGGGACCTGCAACCACCACAGATTCCAGAGACCTCCCACTTCCACCAGGCGCTGCCGTACCAGAAGATTTGCACTGCATTCCCCACCCCAAAAATGCCCTCTCTCTTACCTCCATTTCACCTAAATTTCACCTCCATTTCTCCTAAAAAGATCATCTGCCACGTGAAAACAATTCTAACCATACCAAGACACTTCCCAAGTGTAGAAAAGAATAAAGCCTTTGCCTAGGAAGAATATTATTTTTTCCATCTGTAAGATATAATCCAATTACTTATATTCTCCTTTAAAAAACTTGACCCTAAACCAGCCCTTGAATTTAACAAGCTCTCTACAGCTGTTTTGCTGGAAAGGTTATTTGTTTTCCCTGCCATCACCCTCTTCATTTTCTGGAGCAAGGTATTACTGATTATTTGAATTCCTCTTCTACAGAAGAGAAATGGATGCACACAGACAAACAACCGCAGCGAGTGCAAGAGGAAGAACGCTTCATCTCTGAATTAAGGATTTGCATACTGGATTTTACCTGTAACACCCACTGCAGTATTTTATCCCAGACTTTCAGATCACAAAAGACAGAGCAGACAGTGACTCACGGCAATTTCGGCTCTGCATGCCGTGTTTCACATGGACCAGTCAATTCTGATTCTGCCAAACAGCCTTCATCAGGCACTTAAAAAGTGAAGCATCTTCTCTAAGAGAGCTCCTATTCATGTGCTGCCTTCATGAGGAAAGCTCCAGAGATGGAACTGAACTTAGTCAATGTTTCCCCTTTGTGTTACAATGATTTAAGATTCAATTAAAACTACACAGGGAGGCACTAATTCTGAAACACCCGCCTTAGCGATAACCAGATTAAGACCTCCAAACTTGCTCCGCTCTCAAACAGCAACAGCCTGCCAAATGATAGCAGATGTCAATATCGACCAACTGGAGGTTGGGTTTTCCATTAAATCCTAGACCACTCCTGAACGAGGATTCCCTACGAAACAGCAAGAAAAAAAAAAATTTAAAAATAGCACTTGACAGCTCTGAATTTGTTTAGCCAGAAGTCACATCTCCTCCTCTGCATGCTTTGAAGGCTGGAGACTGGCAACACTCCTATCAGATCCTTTCAAATCCCTCAAAGGGAAGACATGAAGCCAAATAAAGAGTAATGCCACCCACAGAGACAGAGCTACGATTCTCACTGATCAATATACTGTGCCCACCGGAGAGAATGAATGCAAGAGAGGTTTTGGGGTGAAAGTCTGGGCAGGGTCACGGAAATAGAGCTGAGCAGCTGGTTTCATTGTGAGAAGAGCCAACAGTTTTGGGGTTTGGTTTGGTGTTTTTCATGTCTTCTTCCCCCCCAACAGTGCTTGCTTTGAATTTGTTTGGACAAACACAAAGTACCTCGGAATTAAGGCCACGCTTGTTCAAAATGCAGAGAGAAATCTTTAGACCGGTGCACCAGACCAGTAATTAACAAAGCAAAAGACTTTCCTGCCTTTTTAATGCCACAAAAACTATTGCAACCGCAGAACAAGGACCTGTTTTTGTTGGGTTTGTTTAGAATTTTTTTTATTGTTTTGGGTGGTTGTTTTTTGTTTTGGTTTGTTGGTTTGTTTTTTTTTTTTTACCTTTACACCCCTTCATCACACCCGCCTATCGTGACCTATTCGAACAACACTTAAAAGCTCGATTGGAGCGTTCAGTGATACATAACTTCCATTTTAGTGAAACAATCCATCTGCTCCATGTGACTCAGAGCCTGCTTTAAGAATGCAATACTGTTTAGGCCAACGGTTGCGCTGCACAAAGTGTTTTGTTCACATGCATTCCTTTGGGATGACAGAGCCTATCCACGGCCTGTAACGGTTGGGGCCTGTGGTTTTTTTTCCCTCATCCACTGAATGCTGCAGTGACTAAGCTGACAAAAATTCCTAGCCAATTATAAACCCACTTAAAGAGACAGGCAACCCCCTGCAACCTTCTTTTGCCATCCTATACGGAAGTTTCTATACATAGAAAAACATCTTCTCCTCCCAAGGCCTGCACTGATATAAAAGACTTGCTCTGCGCGCTCAACACTTCAAACATGCTTCTTAAATGGCATCATTTCCCAAAACTATAACCTTTAATCATCCATATATATCCCTCGCACATCAACCAGGGTGCGGGAGAGAAACAGACCCCTCAAGTGAGTTAGGCCAGTAAAAAGTTAGAGAAGCCATTACGGAAGGACGATGAGTATGCTGGGAACAGATGAGTCTCAACAGCTATACAGCACTATTTATTAAGAAGGGAACAGTTAAGCGCCTATAAACCCAATATGATGTTGCAACAAGGAAAAAACACATCAGGAAGGTCACACTGGTGTACAAACTAGAAGTCTGATCCACCTAAGAGCATAAGCTGAACAGTAACTAGCAACAAGGAGAACTTTGAGTTGCCTCTCGAATCCCTCTAGACATGCAAATCAACAACCAAACTCCAAAAAACAACAGCCTTTCCAAGAGGGACCTTCAAGTCATGTGTTGAGTTCATTCTCGCCTACAATGTCAAGGGCTATACAAATGCATTTAATAATTAGCCAGGGCATCCAGTACTATGCTTTGGGCAGGTAACTACAAGTTCACTTTGCCCAGCAAGAAACAGTAAACAAAACAAACAAACAAAAATTGAGAGAATGGCATACAGTTTCTAGCTTCAAAAATCCAGGTTATGGGCACCTCAGCCCCTCACCATTTTATGGTGGGCAAACTACTTGCTAAATCATTTTTAGCACTCGGCTGACAGCACATGCACATTCCATTCCAAATGCTGAAAACTTTGCTGGGGAGGGGGAGGAAGAGACAGTCAACAACTGAATCAGGCTGAGTCGAGCTCAGAAGAAAAAGGCAATTCAACCATCAGTATTAAAACACTATTATCTGAGCATCTTTCTATTACAACTTAAATCTCAGAGCAATAAACAGATTTGAGAAGGAAATCACACTATTAGTGGGAAGGAAGGCTAAACAAAGGTTGTTTCATCAGTGTTTAACACTAAAAAACTTGTTTGCCATATGAAAACAGTTTATGCAAATGCTTAAGAACAATTCATTCCTACATCCATGTGTGTTTGGGGAAGGAAAAAAGGAAAATTCAGTGCTCGCCTCCAAACCTCCTCCAGCCAATTTCAGCCAAATTCAACTGCAGATCAGCTATCACAAAAATATTTATTTCTATACATTCCATGAAAATGGACAGCTGGGTGGAGGACAGATCTTTTTGGAGCCCCCACCAAGATAAAAGGACTGTGGCTCAAGTTCCCCCCTCATTAGACATCCACAAACAAGCATTAACAGGCAAAGCAGAAACCCCCAGGAAAATGAGTAACACACTGCACGCCAGACTCGGATAAGAGAGACCAAGAGAGAACTGTGAAAAATGCTAAGCCAGGCTGTTTGCCTTGTCGCTGCAACGTTTGCAAGAACACAGCAAAAACAGCTTTCTTACGGTTTTGCACTTGACATCTCCCTGCCATTTTCCCCTGTACCACTGCTAGCTATTCCCCGCTTCCAGCTGCTCTGCAAATTCATCAGAAAATTGAAGTCATACATTACATGCAATTAACTATGCAATACAACTGTCTGTTTTATAAACAAACATTTGCCTGATATTTATCAATGGAGCCTGGAAGTCCACGTTAAGTAGGTTAACCGAAGATCTGGTTCAAGTTCAGATGCATCTTTAGTTTCATAGATTTAACATGGTACTGCTGCACAAGAAGGTCACGCAAAAGGTAATTCTCTAAAGAGCTGGCAATACCCACTGTATCATTTCACAACACATGGATTTCCCCTCCTCATTATCCAAGGCACCAGCAAAAGAAATACATTTCTCCAACAGCGTGGATGGTCACTAGAACATGGCTACACGTCACCTGGTGAACACAAACACAGCTCTGGACTGACCAAGAGAAAACACGACCAAGCAAATGCAAAATACAATGATTTGTAAGGAGAAAAGTGTGTGTGTACGTGCAAGTAGAAAAGACAAAAGCCTTTTTAAAAACCATTGGAACACTTCTAACTTTTTTATTCTTTATTCCAAAAAGTGGGGAAGAGGTCTGAATTTTTAAAAGGATTTTTAAAGGTTTCGTTTTGTTTTTTTTTAATCTGTGGCAAAGTGTCATTGATGGACCCAGTTAATTGCTTCAAGTCTTTTAATACTGGAAAATGAAACTCCAGATTTCAAGTCCTCTCATAAACACTACACATCTTCGTGCCAAAAGAAACTAGGAAGCCAAGATGAGTATTTAACATTAGCACTTAGTTTTTGGTGGCTAGTGCAGGCTGCAGGATTCTTCCCAGGTTATGGCATTTTGCAACAGAACAAAGAAAAATGGCAAGCATACATTTGTTTAATTTTAGCCCTTTTCTTAGAATATAAACACTGGTACAGTAATTAACTGCAGATTGGCCTAAACTGCTCTGTGGCCATTCCAGCTTACTAATTAAATATGCTCTCACAGCCATAATAAAAATTCTGGGAAACCTTTGGCTGAAGAACAGGCTTCTCAGGAGGAGAGCGCAAGTCAGGAAAAAACTTCATTCAGAATGAAAACATTAACAACATTTCTTTCACGTGCTCCAGATTTTTTTAACTCAGTGACACCAACTGTGCCTTTATTTTTTTTTTTTTTGTCTACCCTTCTGTTTATTCCTTTCAGGTGATATTTATTTGCTGGGGAGTCTGTATACCAACCAAATGCACAAACAACCTGTCCATTGCAAAATATCTTCAAGTTTATATGACTTTTTTCTTTTTAAATCCAAAGGCAGGATTGACATTACATGGACTGGCTCACCTACCGTTATATTACAACAAATTTGCCTGCTAGAAGAATAAAAATTTTAAAACGTGTTGTCCTCTGCTGATATACACAATTTCTACTATATTTCAGGTTTAAGAAAAACACACACACACACAATTAAAAGTATGCAGATGTAATTTAAAGCAAAATAAGCACAATCTGTTTTGGCATCTCTGGCTCCCAACTTCTTCCTGTCTCTCTTCATGTCTACACAGTTCACATATGTTCAATATTTCAAAAGGACAGGGGAATATAATGAATAGTTCTCAGAAAGGGGGAAAAAAAGGAGAGAAGGGAAATAGAAAATAAAACCTCCCAGCACACGGTTTCCAGCACTACTGTGCTGAATCACCAGGGAGCAGATTCCCAGATGGCACCCACTGTAAGCACCGCACAAGTCAATGAAGTTATGTCACACGATACCACTCAACTGCATTATCTTATGAGCTCCGTGTAAACAAACAGGAGCAGACTCCGAATATTTGTGAGAATACATCATGTTACTGTCTCCATATGTTTAAACATTTTAGTAGAAGGTACATATGGACCACTCTTCCCACCCACTGTCATTCTCTCCCTCCTGTTCCCCATTCCCATACGCCGCATCTTTTCAGGCCACTGTCAAACCAATTCAGAAAGGAATAAGGATACATTTTCATTAAAAACATTTTGTGCTTAGCTGCCATCTGCTTCCTAATCAGCCTCCAAATCCTCACATGCCTTTTCTGTGCTCTTCAGTTTCACACATTTGGAAGCTGAAAGGTCTCTTCTGTTGTATTGTGAAGCACAGTCTATGTGAGCTATTGTTTTCCATGTCAAATTCACCTCTTTTGAAGCACCTGTACACCACACATCTCATAGATGGATCACTGCTAGTTTTGCTATTACTTTCCGACATAAACAGTTTGCCTAGTTCACTTCTTATGGCCCCAGCAAACACAAAATTGTCTTAGGAAGCTGTGGGTGGACTTTAAAAAAAAAAAAATTAAAATTAAAAATATCACAGAGGTTATGGCAGATGAGGGATCCTGAACTTCCAAGCAGGCTTTCAAGACTGTAATTTAAATTGGGTTTCTGCAGGCTCACAGCGGCCTAGTGACTAAGGCAGCAGACCTCAGAACTTAGTCACCAGCACAAAGAATATAAAAATCAAAACGTTTTCTCTACACCAACAGGCAAAGCAAGTGTGTCTTTTTCAAGGTGTACAACAGGAACAGCTTTTCTGGTTCTCACACCAGCCACTGAGTAAGACGCAGACAGCTTCCATAAACATTTCTAGCAGTCAAAACCGCCAGGAAAAAAAAAAGCCATAATCTTACTTTTATGTCTGGACGCTCAGTTTTTATCTTTTCCATCTCTACCTGCACCCCAAAGCACAACCACCGATGCAAACAACTTCACTACTCTCCTTTTATCTCAAGGGACCTGCAAGCCAAGTGAAGTACAGCTGGCATGTGATGTGCCAGAAGAAAAGTAGGTGCAAGTCAGATGCTGGGGTGCCAGACCCAACACCGCCACAGCTCCAAAGGGAGCGGACTAGGGAGGCTGCTGCCTTGGGGCATTCCAAGGTAAAGGAATGTGCACTACACAGAAACCAGGGCAGCAAAACTGGCAGAGAAGCCACTGAAGCTTCACCCTGAATCTTGAAAAAAAAAAAAAATTAAAGTTACAGGTTCTTTGTGGTTTGTTCTGTTACAGAAATGTCACTGGATTATTCTAAGTCAAACACAGCATATCCTTCCCTCTCTCCTCTCTATGCTGTTCCTGTACAAGTTATATCGAAGGAAGCAGGGGGTTCTTCCTTTGTTTGTGAGCAAAAAGAAAGAAAACAACTTCCACTCAACGGCAAAACTAAACAGAAGCCAGGCTACTTGAAGTACTGACTGTTCCCACACAACATTTACCCACCAACTTGGTATCTTTCAGCGCAAAACCTAAACAAGGACAAAAGAGATTTAATGCACACTCTTTCACAGAAGCAGACCAAAGAAAATAAAAGGCATAAAGAAACCCTGAGTGATAAGATGTTTTCAGTTTAACATTACTGTGACGCAAAAGGAGAATGTCAGGGTTAAATCAGATACTACACTAGAAAAATATTCCCTGGAAAATAACACAGGTCTCCTATCTCTACTGGTAGGAAAATGCAGATTTAAACACTCAGAAGTCCTTGCTTCTATTCTTTTTCACGTCCTGTGTAATTTTGTATTGCAAGAGTCCTCTCTAGATCAGGAGTTCATTGCCCAAGTGTCCAAGCAATCTCGCAGAATACGCAGAAAGCTTTTGAACAACTGCACTTGTTTTCCCTCAGAACAGGAGTGCTTTTGAGGGGTTTATTGTTGTTGTGGGGCTTGTTTGTTTGTTCTTATGAATGGCTGGCAAATTTAAAGTCTTATTCCTTGAAGTCAGTGGCTTATCACAACAGATTAAATAGGTCCAACTTTCTCGCTTTATATTGCTTAGAACTTGATTATTTCTTTATACTCTCTGCATCCTAAGATACTCTAAACATACATTCTTCTTCCACAGTGTAATGCTCTTAACAAGTCTTTCAAGGTTCATTTCCAATACTTGCTTTCTTCTTCACAGCCTCCCATGAAAGAAAGATGAAAGCACATAGGAAAATAAAAACATTACCTACACCCTTGCCTTAAAAGCATTGCCACCACAGCATAACTATGACCTCATCTTATTTAAAGAGATCTCATCTCATGTGCATTTGGGATCCAAATTATTTTAACATTCCCCTAGAAGTCAACAAGCTTGCTATTTTTGCCTAGTCCAAATAGAGCACAAAACGGAAAGCACGTAAGTTGTTATATCTCATTAAGTAACACTCTAGTTACATCCATTCAAAGCACTGAAGGCAACAAGTTTGCAGAGGAATCACCTGGGCAAAAGGTGTTTTGTAACTCTGTTTTGTAACTCTGTGGAAAACAGAGTTACAGAAACCTAACGACTCACAGCAACACATGGTAAAAGAGCAGCACAGCCAACCCCTTCACCTTGGACAAAAATCACAATGCCCCCTGGTAACAGGCTGAGGGATTTTGGAGTAGCTGACCTTCAGAGGTCCCTTCAAACCCAAACTATTCTATTATTTTCTTCTCTAGGAACAAACTTTATTTCCTGTAAGAATTATTGATAAAAGCATAGCCCTACAAATGCCTTTTTTCAGAGATATTTTGGCACGTGTTGACTGAAATTGCCCTACAAGGTACTTTAATTTCAGCTCTAATTGAACATGCAGGCTTCACAAGCAACTGATGAGCCACGTTATAAAAAAAACCAGCATCCCGAAAAAAAACCACAGCCCTGTTCCCATGTTCTCTCACACTCTGGTGTTTCCTATAGTTAGAGCAGCTCTGGACAAGACTGCAAGTGGAATTTAGGAACTGTTCCTCCCAGTGACGACTGCTTGTAATTAAGCTCTGCTGATACCACAGGGTTCAGCTTTCGTAAAGTTACAGGATGAACTCAAAAAGCCTGCCATGTAATCATGTTATTTGAGTAAACTATGTATTTGTTTACTCTATTTTTAAAAAGTGAGAAGAGATCAGGTTTTGTTTTTGCAAATACTTGCTATCAGAAAGACATAAACCCCGTCATACCAGAGAAGAACAAAACCAGCAAGGATAATTTCACCGAGAGTCAAGATACCCATTGACTCTTTGACACCATAAACTGTTCTGGAGAAAAAAAAAATTATTTCAGGAAAAAAGTTCTTAGGTACAGAATTTACCATTACAGGAATTTCTGAAGGTGCACACCAAGGGAAGCAAAGAACAAAGTCAAAGCAAGTCCAGTTCACAGTTCTGGCTCGGCAATGACTCCGGCACATGTAACATCACTCCAGCAAGGAGAAGGAGATGGCATCTGACAGCCACCTCCTGCCAAACTCCTCCAGGGAGGTAAAACTGCTTCCAGCTTTGCTATAATGGCTTTAATTCAACACTTACTTTTCATCTTTTCCATGGGGAAGTAACCCAGAAAGTTTGTGGGGTTTGTTGTGAGGTTTTTGTTTTGTTGGTCACGGTTTTGTTTTGGGGTTTGTTTAGTTGTTTGGTTTGTATTTTGTTTCTTGGTTTTTTAATACTTTTTTTTTAAAATCAAGTGAGATGATCCTTTACTGGTTAGAGAGGAATCTGTTTGTGTGGTATCTGGATAACTCGTTACGTGGACTACGCACGACTAAAATAAAAGTTTAAGTCGCTAAAAACAGCTTAAAATAAACTCACAGAATTAAACCTTGACTTTAGAAAGAGGTAACAAAACCACACGACTACTCAAATCTTACTTTTCTGGCAGTGGTTGGTGGTCCAGCAGCGGTAGTTGTACTCATTGTTAATAGAAGTCTTCTCGCACAATGGCTTCTCTTCCATTGTTCCTGGACACAAGTCTCCACATTCCTTTGGAGGTTTATTCCCAACGATGTAGTTATTGGACACGGCATCTAGGATGAGAGACCAGTCCACTGTGGAGAGGTAACACAGGTCAGAGTTCTTCTCAATCCGTATGGCCCCGCGGGTTATGTTCCTCAGGTTGTGAAGCCCAATCTCTTTAAGATTTGTCATTTCAAAGATAACCAAGGCATAGTTGTAGAAGAGGTTCCTCCCACGAATGACTGTGAGGTTGGGGAAGAGATCGCTGAGGCTTTCCAAGCCGGCCACACGGAACAGCAGCAAATAGTCAGTGATGACAGTCAGCTTTGGGAAGCGAAAATTGCGGTAATCCTCTGCTTTAGAGATGAGCAGAATTTGAAGGAAACCCTCGATTACCGTACAGTTCTCCAGACGTTTCAGCTCATGGATATCATTGCGAATGTCAACATTTGGCCCGCAAACTGAAAATGTAAAAGGAGAAAAGGAAGTTAGTAAATATGGCATTTTTAAGCCTTTCGAAATCAGAATGCAAGTAAGAGATTCTGCTGGCCATAACATTTTTAACTTCTTAATTAGGTCACAATTTCAAAATAGGAAATGAGTACTTGACTTACACTTACATTGGATATTCATCTCATTTAACCTATCACTATAAACACTACCACGAGCAGCACAGAGATGTAAGCTATCTGTATTGTGCAGCAGACAGATAAATATGGTTTTATTATTGCTACCTAAAAAAGCTACATTAGACTGAGGAACATAAAGATAAACCAAATGTATTTGCACACTCCAAATTACACCATGGCATGTGTGACCAGACCAGCGTTTCAGCCACATGAACTTCAAACAAGTCAGGTAATATAGAGAGTGACCCACTGGTCCTTACATCACTGATTTAACCCCCAAGCTCCCTAAGATACATGCACATAAAGAGGAACACTTTCCAGAAAATTGCAATTTATTTCTCAAATCTCTTTCTTCCCAGGGTCACAAGCCAAACTAGCCCCAGCTCTTAAATGCTCATCTTGCAATAGATCAGCAACAGAACCAAATCCTCGGAAAACTGCTCAGCTCTGCCCCAGCTGTGAATGGGACGAAAAGAAAGTGCTTGGACTTGCAGCTAATGCACTGAATTCCTGTTTGTATGCGCCAGTGAAACAAAGTTTCGCTGATTTTTGGCACCAAGATACAAAAGTTTCTTGAGTTCTAAGAAACACGGAATAAACTTATTTACAAGAACACAAGCATCACAGTGAGGAATTTCCCTTGAAAACAGTGGACTGAACTCAGTGTGCTCTCAAGAAAACAATGACCAAAAGGATTATTCCTTAATAAAACTATATATTAGCTCTTTCCATATTAGACACATACCACAATAAAAATTGTAAAGGGGCTGCAAGAAAAGTCTACTAATAATGTAATAACTAGACACATAAAATGCACTTTGATGTAAAACAAAGAACTACGAGTGCTGAGAGTCATTCTTGGAAACCCTCAGAGCTGGTCTTCTGTGGAAAACATGGAAAAAGATTCCCTGGGATAGCAAGTTACTTGTAAGCAACCAAAGTAAAATGTCAATTTATTTAAGCAACCCAAAACTTAAATAAACCCCGAGCAATTCAATTTTGTGGAAAGGTTCTCTTTTTATGCATGCAAGGCTTAATTATTTTAACAACATCTTTTCCTCAGACAATATAAAGGTCTAAACAAACACTGGAGCCAAAAAACTTGAATTCTAACCCAGACAAATTGTCCAGAGATTCAGAAATTGTGCTGACAATAGAAAGCAGTCCTTCCATCCCACAACACTTATCTACGGCTAATAACTTAAGCTAACAAAGGATCCAGAACATGAGCATGCTAAAACCACAGAAACTCTAATACCCAACAAGGACTTAGAGATTTTTAAGTCTTTAAAAGATTAAAGGACTTTCTTGTTAGAGAGACAATATAAAAAAAAACCCAAAAAACACCACCACCAGAACAGGGTGAGATCTTTGTAAAAAAAACAGATGTTTTCTACAAAAATTATTATCTAATCTTCCTTCTGTAAAGATCCAAGCTGAAAACAGAGGCTCTTAAAATGTGACTTGCTGCACTAGAAGCAGTTATGGACAAGAAAGTTAATTCCCTATACCCTTAAAAACAAACCAAAAGAAAACCAACAGCAAAACTAGCGGGCCAACTGCAACATTTGGCCATCATGGTCAGTGAAGACACAAAATGCCAGTTTGTGTATATACTGACTACAGAACAAGGGCATCTGACTGCCTGGAACACATGGCAAGGCTTTAACTTCAGGAAAACACTGGAACAGGTGAACGGGTTCATACAGGCCCAGCTTCAGGAGTGAGATGGGACAGAGGGGATGTTAAAGAACACCAAGATAGTAGATTCTGATAAGAGATGTACTGGTCACATGCACAGAAGCGTGGCCTTCCCTCCTGAATCTGTAGGAAAGACAACTTCACCCCAGACTAAGTTCTTTTAACAAGCTGGTACCCAAGTCTTGCTCTCAGCTTCCAAAGGTTTCTTCTGACAGGCCCATCCCTCCACCCACCCTCAGGGACAGTGCCCCCTGCCCAAAGCACAGCTCCACAGGAACATATTTACACATCAACTTCGGGCTTTTTTTTAGAAAAAGGCAAGTTAGAACATACAATGTTTTTCCAATTAAACTATTTTGGTTTCTGCCTCTACCTGCCGGCAGGACAAGGTGAACAGCATGGTTCCTGTTATGGCAAAGCAAAACCAGCAAAATTTATTTTACTGCCATAAAATTTTAGAAAGCCTAACTGCTCCAAGCCCTTTATTTTGTTAAAGAAATAAAACTTGCACTTGCACTGACATTTTGTAGGCACGGTTCCAGAGTGATGGGTTTAAAAACAGCTGAGTTACAATACCCTAAAGAACAATTTGTAAGAAAAATGGCAGCAACTGTTAACTAAAGCATTATATATCTGTTCGTGTGTCTACTCTGGCGCTGGGCTTTAAAAAGTCATATGGCTTTTAGCTTTATGTTTGTTTCAGCTTGAAAGTTACTTAATTTTAGATACTTAATGCTTTTATAAATCAATGATGTTTCTAGAACTATATGGCGAAAGTATGCACTCACTTGCCGCAGTTATGAAACATCACGCCCTTCATACAGAAAAGGAGAAACTCCAGTGGGCTCTAATGTTAGAAATGGATTACAGATGAGCGTGCCGTTGACATGTTTAGGGACTTATTAGTTCATGAAGTGAGTTATTTTTTTGCAGAACGTCATGCGTATAATGAGAACTGCAGAGACCCAAACATGAAACAGGACAAGCATCTTGGTTCACACTGACATTTGGAAAAAACTGTTCCAAATAAAGGAGATGGATTTTTTTTTTTAAGAGATTTCTGTTTCAGTTCACATTGTTCACAAAAATTAATTATACCACAATGCATAATCTTTTTCTCACGTTTTTCTCACTGCCCTGAAAAGGATTACATGAAAAAACAAATTAATCAGAGCTCAAAGGCAACTACAATTTCCATTTGGCTGTGCTGTGTTTTCTTGGGACCCCATTTTAGAGAAAGCTTATATGGACTTGCAGTATAAACTGGTCTGTCAGACAGAATGAAGTGCACACAAAATGCTCTTTAGACCATTTAACAGTTTTTGATATTCCAGCTTATAAAGCTTATTTAATATGACTAGTATAACTTACCTTTTTTTCATGTTCACTGAAACTGGAAATTAACTATCATGCATTTATTTTACTAAGAGAAAAAAAATGCAACATTTGTTTATTACGCTGCCCCAATAGTTCTGGGTCCTGGGTAGATTATGAACACCCAGGATAATTACCAGCCAAATTCATGCTGCTTTCCTTCAGTTGCTTACAAATTTCCAAGCATTTTCCTAAACTGCCTATCATTTCTCAGGCTTATTCTAAACTAAGCCCCTTATTCTAAGCAAGAAACTGAGTTCTTTAAAGAACCACTGGGCACACACAGATCAGGCAGGATAAAGCAAGGCTGTGTGTGACACAGAGTACAGTGATCCAGTAGCTGCTTCTTGACCTTAACTGTGATTTGCTAATGCTCATTTTGATCATAAAAAGCATTTTGATATGGAGAAGAGCCTTGACACCTCGAGAAACACCTGCTACTTAATCATCATCTATCATCAAATAATCATTTACTGCATGCAGCAGGTCTTTATTCTTTTTATATATCAACTAGTTATTTCAGGTCACTAGCTGCTCCTAAAAGGACTTGGCTGCTGCCCTTCAGTGTTTTGAAGGAACTGTTCTCTTTGAAAAATGGCATGCTGCAAACACAAATCAGCAGAAAGCCGGCTGTTCAACATTCAGGCTATAATACAACTCCTGCTTGCTACAGCATGTCCTAGCTGTACATATATTCATAGCAGTTAATTCGTTATCAATACTATAGCGTTAGAGGGCAGGATTGACAGTTCACACAGTCACTGTTTTTAATAAGAATTCATTTCCTACAAGGAACCATTTCATTGTGGTGTAGCTCTTGCTTCCAAATTTCATATTCCTCCCAGTTACTCCATTTAGAAGTTCTAAAGAAAAACAACTGGTTTGGCTCTTCTTGAAGAATCCCACACATTTTAAGCCTTGCCTTTGGCCCTTGACATTTTTGGGTAACATTAAAAGGTCATGCTACACTGAACGGTCTCAGTACCCTCTCAACAAGCCAGAAGTTAAAGATGGAGAAACCATCGCTATCTGGCTTGCCATTAATGTCTAACCAGCAATCCCGCTCACCGTTCTCCTGGTTTGGACACTCCTGGCGCCTTCCCAAAACCAGTTATGATTTCTCTTTGTTTCCCCTCTCCCGACTTCAGTGAAAATTATTTCCTTTACTTCAGAGTGGAGATGCAAAGCTTTATCTTAGATGAAGATTCTGGATAGCTTTAGCTTCTCCATTTAAAATAAAAAGTATCCCCTTACACTGGTTGCTGAAAGTAAACACTTGAAGGTGCAGAAATTGTTGTAATTCTTTATTGTCTTCCTGCCCAGGGGTTAAAACAGCCATTCTGAGGACAAAGCCTGTGATCCATGAGGTTCAAAAGGGTTCTATTAACAAAGAGCATGAGGTTACTCAACTTCCCATCTACCCTGAAATTCTGTACAGTAGTAACAAGTACAGTATGTTACCATCAGCGCTGCACGATTTCATAACACAAAGAAGGAACTACGAGGCTTAATACAAAAAACAATTGTGGCTAGTTCTACTTTTAGAGAGTAGCTCGCTCACATCACCACAAGAAAACTCTCTCACTTTGCCAATAATGGCTTTTTCTGAGCACACCCCACCCCGATGAGAGGTCTGCTTTCCAGACAGGTCCTGCTGCTCTCCGGGCAGCTCAGAGCCGATGTCACGGAACACGGTGATGCTGCTCCCTCCCAAACTCCTCTAATGAAACAGCCTGGACCACATCACCCCCAGTAACATCAGCCCAGAGCCCCAGGTCTTCCAGAAGATCAGCACATCTTCCGCACAGTGTTGTTATTTATTCCCAACAGAGCCACTTCCCTGTCATCATGTGTCTTTTCATTTTATTCTGTGTCAGGTCCTTATTAAAAAAAGTCCAAAGCAGCTACTGAATGTGGCTGCAGTCCAGCAGCGCTCATCCAGATCCATCACGTGTGCCGTGCTTTTTAAGGCATCTCCAGAGTCACCATCTCTCTCATAACAACAAAGAACATGTTTATTGCACTGGGTGGATTTAGATCTGCATAATGTATAATGATCTGTATATTGACATGTTTGCTATATGTTGGATCCACTCAGAGCAGTTGTCTGGCACACTGGAAGAAAAAAATGCCTTGCAGACACCTCAAGGTTAAAGAACTTTGGCTTATGACAGCAACCTAATTTCCATGTTATCTGAAAAATGTGTTTGAATCAGGTTAAGAAAAAGGAACTGAATATATGACAAAGCCCATCAGCAGAATTCAAAGGACCCTCTTTTCTACATGAATACAATTGCTCAGAAGAGAAGCAGAACGATGTGTGGAAACAGAC
The DNA here is from genome assembly GCF_964273445.1 of Streptopelia decaocto. Classification (NCBI taxonomy): domain Eukaryota; kingdom Metazoa; phylum Chordata; class Aves; order Columbiformes; family Columbidae; genus Streptopelia; species Streptopelia decaocto. The sequence goes on from NC_138664.1 coordinate 9,406,761, forward strand.
AGGTAATAGTCTGAAAGTGTTACGCCCATACAGATTATAAACAGGGAAAAGTAAAACTTGACCTTAACCTCATTCTTACTGCTAAGTATTATGTTTGTTTTAAGAAAACCATCAGGACTGTCACACAGCCCTGAAGAAGAAAAATCTTTAAGTGTTCTCATTCCATCATCATTGAACAGAGAGGTACTGCAGCCCATGGTCTGGTCACAAGCCGAGTTTGTTCCTGTAGTTTCACTCCAAGTCTTGGAAAGCAAAGGTAAAAAGACTGAGAAGGAACAGATTAGCAACCACAATTTCCCTTTGAGCTCATGAAAAGTTTCAGCATAGTTGCAGCATCACTAGATGCAGAGAAAAAAAAAAATTACTACAGAAGTCTAAGGATTCTTTAATTGCATACTATGCAAAGGAGAAATTAAATGTGGAGTTCACAGAAATCAGTTGTTGGAGAGATTGCTTATGACACTTTACATTAACACAGGATTCCACCACCCACTGAGCTCTTGGTTTTGCCTTAGTAGTGACACTATGAATGGAATATATATTTTAGTGTCTTTAATGTACTTACACAACCTCCCACAAAATTTCTGTAGTCTCTAAGCTCACCTATCCTGCATGTGTCACATCAATCACTAGATCTCTTCCCAGGGAAGCCAGCTTCTGTATTACCTCTTGGGATGTCAGAACCGGTAACAAGCAGGGAACTACATTTACACGACTTGATTCAAGCTGCCTGCCTAACCACTGAACTACTCCTCTTCATCAAATACGCTACATAAACATTTACCAAGATTTTCTGAAGTTACATCTCTCTGCATGGGAGGGTGGAGAGAACAGATAAAAGGCACCTCACAATCCATAAAATATCAACCATTTTAGCTTTTGTTAAGCAAGTCCATAATTGAATTTCAACTGCTGCAGTTCTAGCACTAGCACAACGCTGCCATCGTTGGTTTGCAGAACATGAAAGGGAATACTCAAACCCAAACAAAAAACAACTGTTTCTATTTGAATCCAAGTCTGGAGAACATTCTTGTTTACACATCTAAGGCCTGGGAAGAGGGCTTGGGGTTTTTCTTCATTTAATTAAAAGTTTAGCTTTGGAGGACAAAGCTAGACCACTGTGATCTTCTAAACACTCAAGGGACTGGAGATTATATTGCAATGTAGCTTGACATTTCTGACAAATCTAGTCTATCACCATTAATTTACCTTGTGTCACTCATCACTCCTAACAACCTCTTACAGATCTCTTCCAGATATGGAAGGAAAAAGTGGTGTCACAAGAGGCCAATCAAATTTGGCCCAAACACCTGAAAAAGTGACTGGATTTCTCTCCTCCACACATGTTCTCTTCACCTCCCATAGCCTTTAGAAAAATACACACATCCTACTTTAATTTTCTCTTTTACCACTCCACTAACTATATATTGCCAATCCAAGGGCCAGTATTACCAAGCTGACCAGAACAAAACATTCACAAAAATAACACACAGAAGGGCTACAACCCACATCACAAACTCAAACTGGCTCTGCCTTTTTGCTCTTGCAATTTCAGCTGTCAGTGGCTCAAGATATCTCTGGCATTGCTGCTTTCCATGAACTTCCTCCAACTTCCCCATAAGTTTACACAAAAAAAATGTTCAGAATAAATCACATTTCCGTCCCTCATCTCACTTGCTTTCTCTCTGCCAACATTCTACTTTGAATGTCAACAGGAACAGCAGCTTAGCAAAAAGGGAGCCAACAAAATGAACAGGATCCCTTTAATAATATTGATTGATGCCTTCTCTACACAGCTCACCACAGCGAGTGGGTCCAGATTTAGCCCAGCTCACGTGAAAGCATCCTCATGACAAAGTCATCCCCAAATGAATCCTCTCTCACCAACACTGAACTGACCCACATCTGTTACCTCCTTCCCCACTGCTGCAATAGCATAACACGAGCCAGCAGCTCAGTTGCCGTGGATTACTGCTCATCCTCATGTGTACGCAGGGCAAAAACAGAGGAAGGTATTGTGGAGCCACTAACATCCAAGTGGCCAAGTTTGCGTGATCACCCCAGAACCCCTGGCTATCAAACCAAGTAAAAATAGCACCAAACTTTTCCCTCTGACCTGCAGTGCCCAGGTTATGGACAACTGAAGAGTAAGAAAAAAGGACAAAAAGCTAACAGAAAGATCAAACCTACAGTAAACTCTTCACCCATTAACACCCAGTATGTGTCAAATGTTGAAAAGTCATTGTTTGAGCTTATGGTTAGAGCTGAAGGCTTGGACCTCTGGCCAGATGTTCCCGTGTATTTACAAGGAACTGAAAGGCTAATTGAAGCACCAGCTGAATGCATCCCCAGAACAGAACCATAAACGACGCTTCAACACTTCAGTCACACTGAAGTTTACCAGCTTAGGAGAAAACTGCCAACATCAAACAAAGAAAAAATGCAGAAGAAAGCAAGTAATGCTGAAATCACTGAAGATGAGCTCCATCTTCACAGGAAAAAAGACAGATTTCAAATGTCTGCACTCTTTCCTACCCTGCAGAATCACTTTCCTGACAGCACCACAAAATAGGAGCAATGCCATTCTATACAAAATACCTAACACAGAAGTAAGTAGGTGGTGTGTTGTGATCAATAACTATGAGAGGAAAGCATTTTTTAACTGTGATAATAATGTTTAAGTTCTATGCCAGTAGCTTCAGTCTAATGCCTGCTGAAGCAAAAATGGAAAGCTGAAATTACAAGCTGTTTATAACATTGAATTTATGGTTCAGAATCTGTGATGACAACAGAGCTTAAGAGAAATTGTCTCTCCTGGGGACTGTTCTTCTCCACCTTTAAAAAAAAATAGTTGTGTGCACTATTTTATTTATTTATTTTTAAAACAGTTGTCTACACATCCAAGTGACTCAGCAACTGGCTGACAGAAACCTATGGGATATACGCTTAGGTAGCCGGGACAAGCAGCCAATTCTTCCAGAATGAAAATTCATCATGTGGCTGGGCCCGGCAATTCACATCCAGGGAGACGTCGCTGTGCTTTTAGCCGCCTGCTGAGCTGCCATCCTGCAGTAATCTAGGAAACCTGCCTCTCTTCAGAATTCTGGGGGAATTTTTATTATTATTTTTAAAAATCAGCTGGCCAACCAGGCCAGATCACTTAGGCTTTGTTAGAAGTAAATTGACAAAACAGTATCATAACATCTGACTGCATCCATAACAGTCAGTGAAAGGATTTAATAGAGAGTCATTGGGAAGTTATACTTAGACACACAGAGAAATCAGAAGTCTGATGCAATTACTCTTAACAATATGCAACACATGGCCCTACTATCCTGTGCTAACCATCTCTTATGTGATGAAACACAGAAATCTTACATTCTTTGGCCTTCTGTAGTAATGCTTCTGTTTTAACAAACTGAACTAAGCCTTCCATTAACCCCATATTTGCACCTCAACAGAGATTTAATATCAAGTAAAAAAAATAAAAATAGAAAAAAATCTAATTGCACAAAAGAAAAAGATAGTTTTCTCAAACCTCATTTAACAGAACAGGGAGCCCTCCCATCCCTGCCTTCACAGGCAGCTACGCAGCTTAAAAATCACACAGGTCATGCTGTAACCTGCTTTCTCAAGGCAGTTAAAATGTGACCAACTTGCAATCCCCAAAAAAGGGCTCTAGAAGTATTAAATTACATATATGCAGGTGCTGTGGGGCTTTCCAGTCATGAGCTAACTAGATTGAAAAAAAGAACCTTCCTCTCCAGTACAAGGTAAAACACGTGAGTTGGCAGCAGAGACAAGGTGACAAGTAGTTCAGGTCTTATCAACCAAAAACAGTTGCACCAGAACACAATTTAAGGCAAATATAAACCGAAGTACCTACACTAGTAGGAGTTCTTATGTGAACTCACTTTTCTGGCCAATTGGATGTTTTTGATTTGCTTTTAGTATCACAAACACAGCCCAACCAAGGAAAGTGTCCTTTATACCAGAGCAGCAGCATTCACATGGGGTATTTTTTGTCTCAGAGGAATCACAGCACAAAAACCAGAAAGGAAAAAAAATATATACATAAATACACATGCACCACACAACACCTCAGTGATACCAATCACAGTGAAATGCACATACGTGAGAAGCGACCACATAAAGACAGTTAAGTGTGGAAAACTAGAGCCCTTTTAGGCACAGTCAACCACCCCAACTCCACGGTTTTCACTTTTCTGAAGACAAAGAAAAGCTTCCAGTGCTCAGTATAGGATTTTTAACACATCTATGCAGATCTTCTGTTCAGCAATTAATTGGTTGTGGGGTTTTTTCAGCTGTTCTACAGTGAAACATATGAGAACTAAGGCAAAGGAAGAATCTAATCTCCACTGCAACAGACGTGCCGCTACAGCCACCCCAAAGAGTTCTTCTGCCTGTAGTTAAGATTTACGTGCCTAAACATTAAAGTCACAATGACCAAACAGCTCCTGCCAACATAAACTGCACCTACAGGGCAGGTGTTCGATGGCATAACTAGGCTGGGTAACAGTGGCACATATGCATTTAAACACAGCTATACTGCAAAGCTTTCAACTAAGTCTAATCTGAGAAAGAAATACATAAATTAACAGACCAGAGGGATGGCGGCGGGGGAAAAGCGCATAGGTAAAAAGGATCTGAACAGGTACAAAACCCCTCTTTTCCAACTGCTAGATTAAAGGCAAAATCCTCTGGAGAGCAGAGCTGATACAGGCCCCAGCCTGGCCTTACCTGTCTGACAGTTCCACTGGCCTCTCGTTGCTGTTGTGAAAGAAAACCACGGTATTTGTGCAAGGCTAGTTGGTTCCATGTTAAGAAAACATATCTGAGCGGACTGTGCTTTGCCTTACCGCATGCCAGCTTCACTCAACCTCAGATTCAGACACCAGGCCTTCGCTTCCTTATTTCCTCCACAGTTAACCAGCAATTTAGGACACAAAGTCCTGAACTCATGAACTGCTCCCAGATCTGTGGAAGGTCACACAGTCTTTAATAGAGAATTTTCTAGTTCGGTTTGGAAGATGCAGGCACCCAAAAAAGACAACTTGTGCAGGATAAGGAAAAAAAGAATTAAAAAAAACCCAAAGAAAATCCGAAGTAACACAGAGGTCAGTGTTCCTCCTTAAAACGCAGCGCATGGAAGAGACTCTACTTAAAGAAGTTTATGATGGGAGGGACGAAAACCAAGAATTAAAGAAGAGAGATACTCATAAGTAATCTTTGTTTTGGTGTGAAAATATACACAGCCACTGTGGAGGAGGTGAGGTGAGCAAGAGACAAGAATGGTCTTTGTGGAGACTATTAACTTATTAAAATGTTGTAATGAAAAGAGAGTCAGTAGTGAACTCGCAGAACAAGTGAGCTCCAGTCATCAGCCAGTCCAAAGGATGACACTTTATCTGAAAGGAAAGGCTGGCCAAAGGAAGTAAGGAAGGAGATATCCATCAAAGAATGAAGAGCAGGTCTGAGCACAGACCCAGCAGCAGGATCCCACCGAAACTTGAAAAATGAAATGTAAAACATCAGACTTGGTAATCCTGCTGCCAAGGTGCTATTCACCACATGACGATCAATGTTACAATACACACAGAGATATGTGTTTTTATCTCAACCTCTATTTGACCCAGTGGGAGCTATAGACACTTTCTCACACTAATTCACGTTCTTCAAAGAAAGTCGAGATGGAAAAAAAAAAGGTGTTGGAAGCATTTCAGGTTCTGTGTCCTTTCAATTCATTTCCATTTAATGGTACCAAAACCATCTTAAGATAGTTCAGAACCAATCTGAAGCAAAATAGTTGAGGATCACAAGAGGTTTCGTTCACGCAATAAACCAAACCCTGGTTGTGCTGTCAGTCCTTTCAAGTCATCGCCCTTCCTTCATTGCATCAAAAGCAAAGCATCTTTTAAAAATTCCTCTGAAAGGCCTGAACAAGTGCCTAAACTTGCAAGATCTATTCTCTATAGCCTTGAGCAAGAGTGACAGGAAATAAAATTTTCTCCTCAATGGCTGCTTTTATGTCTAAAAAAAAAAAAAAAAAAAAAAGGCAATCAGTACTAGACCTTTTACAAATTTGGAAGCTGCAGAGAAGGAAACAAAGAAGGAGGGGAAGGCAATGGAGAGAGGAAGAACAGGTTTGATTTTCAGACAATCAACTTGAAGAATCCTTACTTCAGTGAACTGGTAAATAAGCAATTTCAGATGTTTTAAACATCTTGTGTTACCCTCTGAAACATAACCAAGCTCAAGGGAAAAGGGTTAATTATATCCCTTGTGCTCCACAGTATTTCAGAAGGCTACGCATTATGCTCCTCTGAAGGGCAAGTTGTTCTTTTATTTATTGTTTAAAATACAATCATAAACACAAAGTGTCCAACACTAATGTAGCCATTACCAGTTTCACTACAACAGAGAAATATGGCGCTGCAGGTTTTCTGCTGCTATAAAGAATCTTAACCTATTCTGTTTCTCTGACTTTTTTTTCCCCTCTCACTCTTCTCCGATACAGATCACAAAACCACCTCAGATATCTGACACACAAGAGAACATCCTGCTGATGAAGAAAAAACAAGAGCACATTACTCGAGAGGATACAAAGCACCACTTCCTAACACATTCTACTTCATCAGCACAACGGGCTTCTTGTCTTTTCAAAGGGAAACTGGTCACATTGATTTTTTTTCCAAAACACAAGTATTATAAAAACATCATGCATTTAATTGGTTTAACGAAGTGCTTTTGTACTGGGGCATATCAACATAGATGCTACAGACAAGGTAGAAGGTATCAAGGTGTGGCTTTAAGTAGTTGAAGATTCTCTACAAGAAACAGTTTTGAGAACTGCCCTGATCACCAATAAATCACTAATAAAACTCTTCTGTGGCTCCTGTAACCCTAAGACCAAGACACGTCTTTTAAGTGTGGCAGCCCTTACTTCTGAATTCACAGCACCCTGAAGAAACATCACACTGCTTTGAAAACTCATGTCGTTTCCACGCTTCACCAAATTTCAACCATGCAACTCAGTGCTCTGTGTTTGCTCAACTTCTTCTAGAGGAAAATAAAGTTATTTACACCCTCACAGAGCAACTTATTTCTGTAGTTGTTTCCCTTGCAAAAGCCAAACCAACTGAATCAGCTTTTCTGAACATAAAAACCACACACCTAGCCTGTCAAGAAGCCTCGAAGACTTTTTTACTGTTTTGTTTACAAATGCGAAAACCAAGCTGTTCTCAGGCAGAAAGATCAAACTCGCTCTTTTCCCCCTTCTCAGTTTTCTACAGTCCTAAATATGGCATCATTGGGAAAGGCTTGCACACACTTTCCAAGGAAAAAGTGTATTTCTCCTTCTAGTTCTTTACTTCTTTTAGCACAGCATATCGGTGCGTACATCCACGACCAGTTTCAACAGTTCAAAGACCATCTGAATAGTCATAAGACAGAACACAGATTGTTATTTTGCCTTCTGAATTACCACTTCAAAAAAACAACCTTTAAAATCAGAATTTTGTGATAGATGCAACAAACAGAGGAGAACAGACAGCCTTACCTCACACCTCCTCTTATTCCTCCAGGGAACTAAACTAAGTCGTCTCTTCCTAAAGTGATACTTCAAGGCTTCTTTATAGCTTGTTTCCAAATATAACTCAGAACAGTATATATACTCCTTTTAATTTCTTCCAACAAATCTCCTTTCAGCAGAATTTACTCTCACATATGCAATGCGGGCAGAGTCTAGTAATGTAACTTCATAGTTCCAAACAAAAAAAACAAAACCCTGAAGTTTTTCTAACAGTGAGTTCTACGGGGAGGCGAAAGAAAAGCTTTAAATCTTACCTGCACATTACCACAATGTTCATATTTACTGTCAAAAAATTTAATATTAAGGTTCCGTCAGTAGCCACTTAAGAAACCTCTTCCCCCCACCTTGCTGAAGAGCATGTTTCAGTGCCCAGATCATCATTATTTCCAGGTAATTCAGCTGGCCAGACCATCCACTCTCTTCCAAGCCCCCCAGCTCAGACACACACCTGTTCTCACTGCAGACATTTTTACAGAACACCCAGGGCAGCACCGAATTACTTTAGACAGAGTCACTTCCACATTCCACCCTCAAACTCCCCTCCAAGAAGTCATCAGTCACTCTTGGCTTTCACACTCCAGTAATTTTGGAATCAACAGGAAACAGAGATCAATTGTGATTTTACTAACTCAATAATGACTCATCACTCAACTCCCTTTAGCCTTCAAATTCAGCTGCGAAGAGACACGATAGCAAGGCCAAATTAAAAATAGCAAATCTGGCTTGCACACAATTAACACTCACTCATCCATCAGATTTGCCGTGGATTGCAACATATTCAGGCATTTTAAGAAATCATCACATTATGACCATCTTTCTTATCTCTCTGTCAGATTCTAAATGCAGTTACAATTTGGCTTTCTTTGCTTAGCCAGAAGAACAATCAATAAATAACATTTATTATATAAACCCACTGTACCGCATTCTATAACATCCATCACTCATTTTGAACATGCCTAAATAAGTTAACTGTCTACCAGTGCCCCCAGCTAGTGCCAACAAATCCTCCATTCTTTATATTGTGAGAATACTCTCAAATCATTAGATTTCTTTCTGCTCACATAACCTCCAAGCCAAAAAAACCAAACCACATTTGCATGAAATGAGAAGTCAATAAAAACAATTATTTCATTTACAAAAATAGAAAATCATTTTATATAAACCACTTGAATGCATTCTTCTAAAAATAAACTTAATTACAAATCTCACATGAAATTGTAACAGCATATATTAGGGCAAATGCCTACTGTAATTTAAATAGAACAAAAAAAGTAAGCATATAATTTACACCAAAAAAAAACAGTTTGGACTGGTGAATTTACTCTTCAGTGCTCTCTTGGAGCCACCCTTCGTTGAAACGCTAAGACAGCTTTTACACTCAACAGCTCCTTACCGACACTCGAATGGTGCAGTTCAGCAAGCAATTAATTCCAAATTAAAAAGGGCTCCTGCACAGAAACCTGTGAAACAGTCAGTGGGCAAGATCTATTAGCTCTAAACTTTTAAGAAACAACAATAAACTATTTTTTTCTGTTGATATTTACTTTTAAATCATGCCTGTTCATCACGCGTGAAGTTTTAATTGTCTCAAAATTCAGATCTTCTGCATTTCAATTAAAAATCCATTTTCCATCCAAATAAGGAGATTACATAAATGAGAAGTAATATACCAGAAAATACATCATATTATATCATATATAAATTAAGGATCTGAGAAAATGTATCTAAGAAATCTAATTATTTACATGAATGAGGAGAAATGGCAAATGCTGTTCACTGGCAAAAAATCCTGTATTTTCCAGAAAGGTTGTATTTGGGAATGTGTTGTAACAGCTGTCAGCCAATAAAAAAAATCCAGCTAAAAATATGCAAAATGAGATTAAAACTGCGTATTTAAAGCAAGTTCTTTCTGAATGCTGTTTTAAGTCATGAAAATCACTCACACCTCACCTCAATTAAAAAAAAAATATATATAATTACTAGTAGCACTCTGAGGCCTTCATACTAAGGAAGAAATAAGCTTTGATGGACAAATCGGAACAAAATTCATGACATTTCCACTGGAAGGTTACAAAGCTATTAATACATAGAGTTGTGGAAGCATGAGAACAGGGAATAGCTGCACATTTCTGTCAGTGCAGGCGCTCCCGGAGAATGAAGAGAAGTGCAGACCAAGCAGGCCGCACCACAGCCCGTCCTCGCAGGGAGGCCGCACCACACCATCACAGAATGGTTGGGGTTGAAGGGACCTCTGGAGATCATCTTGTCTAACCCACCTTCTAGAGCAGGTTCACCAGAGCAGATCGCACAGGAATGTGTCCAGGAGAGTTTTGAACATCTCCAGAGAAGGAGACTCCACACCTGCTCTGGGCAGCCGCTTCCAGGGCTCTGGCACCTCAAAGTAAAGAAGTTTCTCCTCATGTTCAGATGGAACCTCCTGTGCTTCAGTCTGTGCCCGTTGCCCCTCACCCTGTTGTTGGGCACCACTGAAAGGAGTCTGGTCCATCTTCTTGACACCCACCCTGACATATTTATAAACATCTATGAGATCCCTCTCAGCTTCTCTTCTCCAGGCTGAACAGACCCAGCTATCTGTCTCTCCTCATAAGAAAGATGCTCCAGACCCCTAATCATCTTCATAACTCTGACTCCCTTCCCTGTCCTTCTCAAACTGGGAGCCCAGAACTGGACACAGGACTCCAGATGTGGCCTCACTGGGGCAGAGTAGAGGAGGAGGACAACCTTCCTCATCCTGCTGGTCACACTTTTCCTAATGCACCCCAAGTATCATTGGTCTTCTTGGCCACAAGGTCACATTGTTGACTCGTGGTCAACTGGCTGTCAAGCAGAACTCCCAGGTATTTCTCTGTAGTGTTGCTTTCCAGCAGGTCAACCCCAACTTGTACTGGTGCCTGGGGTTAATCCTCCCCAGGTGCAGGACCCTACACTTGCCCCTGTTAAACCTCCTCAGGTTCTTCTCTGCCCAGTCCTCCAGCCAACCATGCTCAAACAACCTCAATTTTTGTTTCATTCTAACTGCATGTGACATCAGGTAATCTTAACAGTCACCTGTGGAGACATGGGCTTTATTTTTCATGTAACACACCATCTCCTTATCAGCCAGCTGATTCCAAACACCTTATCCTTCTGCTAAGAATACAGCCTTGGAATGCCTGACACTGCACAGCTTCCCAGGGAAAGTGCCTTCACCTGGATGACACAGCCCCACGACCATCTGACACGAACATTTTAAAAACTACGCCTTTTAACCACCCTCAAGGACGGCATTGCTCTGTGTGTTAAAGTGAGGAGGAAATACAAACACCCAGAGGAGGAATGCGACTTCTTCCCAACCCTTGCATACTGACAGCTTCTGAAGCACGACACGCGATCACTCCCTATTTTAGCATGCATGACTACAAATGTTGTTGCTCACAAAATATTATCCAGTCCCTTTTAGAAATCCAGTCACAGTATTTAACTTCAGGCTTTTCTACCCAACCAGGGGACAGATAAGAGGTGAATGGACTGATAACAACATCTTGCTATGCTTTATTTGCTGTTCATTAAAAAAAAAATAATAATAATAAAAAAAGAGAGAGAGAGACCCTTGCTCTTAATTTATACTTGTCAAATCAATATTTAAACAAAACCAAATCTGGAAAGAAAAACAAACGTGAACACAACTGTGCAGCACTACGATACATCATCTGATTCCCACATTCCGATTCTCTTGCCCTCAAAGACTGCAATGTATTGCGGACAAATTTAGAGCCACTGATATCAACTAGAAAAACACCAAGAAAATCCTCAGACAACGTTGGCTTAGGCAGTGGCATGTGTAATTCTTGTCTTCACACTATCGCTTTCTTTCATGAAAAATACTGGAAGTATCTCTTTGCCAGGTTAACCAACTCTGACTTCAATCTCGCTGACATTTCTCAAGTATAGCTGAATAATTCCATTCATATGCAAATTGTACAATAAGCAGCACTTGCAGAGACTCCCTCAGAGATGAGCATTTACTCTGTCCAAGTCTGATCTGCAGTGGCGTACCTGAAATGAAACGAGGCCCAAAAGGTACAACCCAACAACTTGCAAAAGGCCTATTTTCAACCTTGATGTTGTTTTTTCTTTTACTTTGTGGGGTATTTTTAAATATTAAAGAGATGAAAGAATTGAGAAGTGAGATTGCATCTGTTACCATCACGATTTAACCACAGTCCATGTATTTATACAGTGGAATGTCCAAAATAACACTACATCTGTTAAGATGACAGTATTTTTCCATGGGCCGTGCTGTGTTCTATGAGAGTTACTCCAAAGCCATTGTTTTTGAAGTGCTGATGGTGATCCACCCCAAATTCTTTTTGTAATCTCCATCAAATGTGTTGAATTGTAAAGCTCTTGTTCCTCAGTTATGGCTTGGGAACAACAAAACCCTAACGCATCTCATCAGTGGGCATTTGGCATTAAAGCCTTACAGCTAATGCAACATGTTTATTTAAACAATGAACTACCAGAAGAGATACACAAAACACAAACCACATAAAAACAGATGTCCTTTTCACATGTGTTTCTGCTGAAGTCCAGAACCACTGCCACATACACACTCAAACGTATTTCTCTGTCTGTGCCTTATTTCTGTAGGATAGCAACTGAACCAACTTGAAAGGACTTTTGTTCATTCACTGGTAATGCTGGTCACATAATAGAACCACAAGCTCAAACTTTTAAAAGGGACTCTCATAACCTAATTTAAGTATTAAATGCACACTACATGCCTCTTGATGAGACACAATATAAATGAAAATAATTGTCCATGTAATCAGCCTACTCAAATGTGACAAAGATACACATTTTTATTAGCATACACACACAAAAAGGAAACAGATGAACAAACCATCAGAACCTTCAGTCACTCCTAGACAGGACCCAGGCAGGTTCAAGTGACAGTCTCAAACCAAAACAAGTCTCAAGTTTGGAACAAGAAATGTGCTCTTCTTGAACCCTGTTTCTGCTCTTTTGTACAGTGACAACTGCACAGGCTCAATCTCCATCGCTGGTGCAGCTACTGGAAGAGCTGCAAGGGTCTACCAACATAACTTAGTGAAACAAAACCTCCATATCCAAGGTAAATGAACAACAGGACTACCAGACCCTTCGACTTTTGGAATTCTCCTCCACACACAAATGACCATACGTCCAACTGGTTTGCAACTTTCCTTCCCCTAGTCTTGGTATCTCTCAGGTCTGAGGAAGAGAAGCAAAGCACAAAAAATAACTTATATGCATCTCTTCACACAGTCAGATGTTCGTTCTCCCTGTACTTCCCAGGAGGTGTGCCATTTGCAAGGGACCAAGAAAATGAACATCCATCTCAGAAGAAGAAAAAAGAAAAAAAAACAAACACTTCAGTGTTTGAAAGAAGATGTTAACTGCGATCAAACTGCAATCAATACAGAACCACAAGCTGCTTCCACCTGCTGGGGATACAGAACCACCAGAGAGAAGCAGCAGCTAAAAATCCTGTTTTGACAGCCAGACATCGCTGCAATTCCAGTGGAATCCCCTCCATCCCAGTGGGCCTGTGAACTGTTAACACAGTTTGTGCCACCATCATGTTACATGTCTCCCTTAGCACTGATTCTCAGCTAAAAGAAAGGTAGAGCCACCTGAAAGCTTAACAAGACCAATCCACACTATTTAAGTCCATCAGTATTTTGGAGAACAAACAAAATCCCCAGTGGGATACATGAAATTTGACTAGAAAAGACAACAGTAACAATTTAACTACACATCAGAACCCTCAGGAGAAAGCAACAGAAACACCGCAATAAAAGTGATTTTTGCACTGGCAAAGGGCACAGGGAATAGGACAAACAAGGTATTTCCACTGCAATTTCAACTCTAACACTGAAGCCAAAAGATCAGCTGGGCAGCGCAAATACAGGCTTGTTCTTCAGGGCACTGCCAGTGTCTTCACTCCTCCCACAGGGTGTCCCCCATGTGCTTTCAGGCTTTTTCAAGGTACATGCTACTGTCACACAGAAGGACCAAGGGGAGGTGACCTGAGTGGCAGGGAAGCAAAACGTACTATTTGTAGAAGGACAGAATGCAGAGATGACTCTAAACTGAAGCCAATGCAAATAATGAGGAAACCACCCTGGTGAGATCCAGGGATAAAGCCCTTCTGAAGTCCAAGCCAACTCTCTTTTAAAAGTTTGGTTACAGACTGTTTCCAGGAGCAGTTGTCACCAGACCTCGCTCCAAAATGCTGTGCCCATTTGATTAAGACTTAAGATTTGAACTATCCATCCCTACAAGACGACCTTACACTTACAGAAAAACTTCCGATTATTTTTGAGGGCTGCTCTATCATGCATAATTTTATTATTTTTTTCTACACAAGAAGCTACTTCAGGAGCTTTCTTCTCAAATATAATGAGCTGCCTGTTTACAAAGCCAGGAAAACCAGCACTGTGTAAGTTTATGTTTGGGGAAGCTGTTTTTGCATCCAAGAGATCTGGAATTCACTTTCCCCACTAATAACCTCTTCCAAACCCAATAGTTCAGCTCTTGCAAAATTTACCTGTGCATACGTATCAGGAAGACTTCTCAAGCCAGTACCAGCAAACCAGATACAGTGTCCCCCCTAAGTATAAGGGAAACCTCCCACCAGCTTGCAAAAACTCCTTTTACAAACCCACAGCAACACTAATGGGAGTAAATAGAACAATGTGACGCTCTCCTAACCTTACCAACACACAGCTACCAGCAAGATCCTTTCAACTGCTGTGCTCAGAGAAGTTTCAGCCCGTAAATACTCGCCACGTTTCAGCAGAGATGTGTACATAACTAAATAGAACCTGGGCACCTTAGTCCTCCCTGCCACTGCATCTCATCTGTCTTAAATAAACTGCCACTGTAACACAATTTGAAGATAATGATGTACTCCGTTCTTGAGAATCACACATTCAGCTGCAGCTACCTGCTGTACTCCAGTAGTAACAAATGGAAGAGGTACTTCAAAGAGCACATTATCCCAGCTCTAATTTATGCATGCTCCCTCTTACCATCAAGCCATTTATTTTAAACCTGTCAAATATACTTGTAATGTAGCATCATGAATAATTTAAAAAGTAATCTGTATAAACCAAGTTTATAAACTTAACAGCAGGTACAGTACCCTTCATTCAAGCAGTCTGCACTCTGATAAAGTACAAGGGATCTTTGACTACTTCAGCATGGATTCACGACATCATTTTTTTCCTGCCTCCAATCAAACCCTCCACTGTTTGAACAGTACTGTATAAGTAGCTGACGTAAATAAGCAGTGTATTGATTCATCAACTGCTCATACTGAAGGAAAAAACAAAGCTCCTGGAAACAAACAGTAAAAATGACCCACCACCCATTCAACGGCAGGGAAAAAAAAAAACGGAAAAAAAACCCACCCACACAAAGTTTGACTCCATCATTAAGAACTCAAATATTCTCTGTGTTTCCCTGATGCCACATTCTGACACTTCTCCCCTCCATCGGGAGAAGAGATGCTCAGCAAAGAGCTCAAAAAAAACCTCCACCTGTTTAGAGAAAGTGTTGTGATCAGGGTTGATGCTCGCACTTCCAAGTAAACAGCACTATCTTTACAGCGCGTAATGGCACCAATAAGAGGTTTGCAGATAACACTCGGACTGGTCACAGAGCTATTTCAATGACACGTCCCTCGCTGGCAACACAGAGCAAACAACTCATTAGGTCATTGGACTTGCCCAAAACACACATCTGCACAAACTAAGCACTCGCAAAAGCAGTACACATACCTATTTTATATACCGTTACAGTAAAGCCCATACGTGTGCAGTTCACCTATTTCCTGCTTGAAAACTTTCTTATTTGTATAACATACACTTTAAATCAACAGCATAGCATAAAGTTCTTAAAGCGCAACCTAGACGGCACTCCAGTGACAATCTTAAAAATAAATATTGCACCAAGTTATTATTAAAATGACTTGGTGTTGCTACAAAAACAGACATTCACTATTCTACAAAAATATTTGCTAAGTGGACTTGTTCCTCCAAAGGAATTATCTCAGTACTTTATTGGGGTGTGAGGTCCCTTCTCACTGGTAGGTCAAAGGCAACAGTCTCCTTGAAAACCTATCTGGGGAGTCACTGAAACACAGAGATGCTTATTTCTCCTCATACTATCAAGTTTACTAAGAAAGCAACAGATTAATAGGAATTGTACACATCCGGATGTAGAAAAAAAATTAAATAAAATTATATTACAGTGAAGCTTATAAGCCATATGCAAATCAATCTGTAAATAAAGAAATAATAATTTTGCTTTTCAACACATTTTAAATAATCTTGTGCCACAACAGCACCTTCTTGAGGATATCAACACTAAAGAAGTTAATTGGTGCCTTGAAAGATCTCCTAAGAGAAATGCTCATATTTAGCATTTGCAGAGGTTAAAAAAGAAAAACTTTCAGTGATAAATGCAGGTTAAACCTTCACAATACACCACCATGCTACAACAGCAGTTCTGCCAGACTGCATCTCCTTCAATAAGGAATAAGCCAAACTATCATCAAACTGATTGAGCAAAAACAAGTCCTTCCTAAAGGAACCAGAGCCTATTTTTGAGTTTGGGAACTCAGTACAGCTCTGTTTGCAGAGCACAGGAATACATGAATGAACACTGTGAGCTGCTAATCTGCTGGTCTTCAAAGTTTGTCTCAGTTCTGAACACAAAAAAAGACAAATATAGTACTGCAGAAATCAGTCCAGATTGTACCTGTCATGACTTGGCTAAGAGAGAAAAAAAAAACAACCCAAAAAACCACATAGAAGACAGGCTGGCTAACAACCGCAAATGTGTCTTCATCAACTACTGTTTGTTGAGCTCGGCTTTTGTACAATAAAAAAAAAAAAAAAATTTAAACTATTCTTTTTAAAGTGGCTTTCATAAACCATAAAAACTAATGCAACTAACCTACACAAAGAAGCTGTCTATACAATTTACAGTGATAGAAAAATTATACATGTCAAATATATCAAAATACTAAAACAGTGTTTCTACCTTTCAAACACATCATCGCATTCCTGAAGTCTTCCTGAACACAGAACTCCTCGAAGCAGCGTGTTCCATCACCACCTAAGCCCAGAAACCCTAAAAGCTCAGCTTGGTCAGAAAGGTCTGAGATAAACTGAAACTACAGATCTGCAACAACTTCAATTACGAGACTCTTGAGACAATTACTCCAACTGCAGCTTTTTTTAAAAATTTACTAACATACACAAGTTTTCTTTAGCAAACTGCAGTTTACCCATTCCTATGTTCCTATGTACACACTCACACACATGAATCAAAAACAGCTGCTACTTGATAACATCCCAAAGTATTTCCAAATGGGAAAGCTTTATACTAAAATCTAAATAGGAATGTATTTAATTCCATAAACCAAAGTTTCAAGAAGTTTTTCAGAAAGTTGCCGTTGCTTCTCAGCTTCTCCTTAGTTTTTCAAGTAAAATACTGCCCATTAAGCTGATTAATTTAACTACAAATAATCTAGAGAAATACTCTAAATTTTTTAAAATAATTATTCAGTACATTTTGTAAGTTATGAGCTTTAGGGTCATTACAGATGATGAGCTAGATAAGTTGTTTTCTGTGTGGGATCATAAAGTTAACATCCAGTGTGAGAAAAACAGGTTTCCTGCATATATTATTTCCTCTCTCACACGAAGTTCAGGAACATAAACAAACTTGTCTACAATGAGACTGCGGTAGCTCACAATTCACACAGATGGAATATACACACAATATAACTAATCGCTTAACAAATCTGCCTCTTTGGTCTCACTCAGTTCACAGTTCCAGTGATCACTGGTAAAATCTACTTCAGAGCAAAAAGAACGAAAATTGGAGAAGAGGAAAAAAAGCTTCAGTTAAACATGAACTGAAATTGTCCTTTAAATCTCATAGTTAACAGCCCTGAAATATATTTTAATTCTAAATGTTAGATGCTCAAAAAAATAAGTTCTCCTCACCAAAGACATTATCCTTCAAGACGGTCTTAGTAAATGCTACTTTAGCAGAAAGTTAAACAGGATTTGAAACAACTTTTCCCAAGGTGACATATACTGATAGAAATTAATTATTTACCAAGGAAGACATATTTTAAAATCATCAAACGGTTATTTCTCAACACTAGATTTGATGTGTATATTTCAAGATGAAAACAATTTCAGTGTCACTGGAGTTGTGCTTTAACTGCACGCCAGAATAAGGTTGAAGAAACAACTGGTCAAGGAAAAGCTGACATAAAAATGAACACAATACTTTATCAGATCTGAATTTCCCTATAAAAGTCAATAAATCACACCTTCTGTTGTACTGAAGTTAAACTAATTGACCTGTCTCCTCACTCTCTGCAACCCCTTCCTTTCCTCACAACATCCTTGAAAACCAAGTTAAATTTCCTTCACTTCTAGCGTAATTCTCTCTCTCAAAGAGTAGGTTCAGCACTGAAACTTCCAACACGCATTTTTCCACACCCACCCCTCTGCTTCCTCACGTTCTCAACGCGTTTTGCCTGATATTAGCCAAGTCTCTACCATTTCCCAACCCCTCCAGTTTCTGAGTCACACAAAGTCTTTGCTCCAGCGCTGGTACAGAAAACGCTTTCAAAGTACAATCTAACGCTATCAAAAAAGTCAAAGTACCGCCTGGCTCACCATGGCTCTCTGAACATTCTCCTCCTCTCCCCTTCCTGGTGAACCCAACTGACACCAATT
Organism: Streptopelia decaocto; assembly: GCF_964273445.1. Lineage (NCBI taxonomy): Eukaryota > Metazoa > Chordata > Aves > Columbiformes > Columbidae > Streptopelia > Streptopelia decaocto. The sequence continues at coordinate 9,425,184 of NC_138664.1, forward strand.
CCTTAAACGCTCTGGCATTTTCTACTCACAATCTCAATTAGAGAAGGAATTATCCGGCTCCCATTTAACAACATTCACTAACCGCCGGGCGCAATGTGAAAACGCTGATGTGGAAGCGAGGTGTGTGTAATGCTGACAGGTCAGGAGGGTTTTTACTAAGCAACCTGGGAGAGAGATTAGACATGCAGCATGAGCTACTGTTTGTTAACACCAGAAACACAAAATATAACCTGAACAGACAAACAAAAGCTCAGAGCTAACATGAACGGATCCATCAAGCTGTCTATCAGTCTGAAGTACCATCAGACCTAAACCCATGATTTGTATTATGAATGTTTAACCCATTCCCTTCTAGCCATTCCCTTTGTAAATGTACACAGGGGTGGAAATCAAACCCCCATCATGCTCAAGGTAGAAAAGGAAGAAAACACAGAGTTCACGCTTCATCTTAAACGCACCCCTAGGATGAAACAGTCTCCAACAGTTGTAGCTTGATATATCAAATGCCCTGTTACGCCAGCACATACTTTATCTTAATGAAGAGTCTTTTTATTTTTGTGCCATTCTAACAAAATCTCAGGAAACTCTTAGCATTTTTAATGACTGTTTTTGAATCAGAAGTTTCCAATAAAGCTACCTGCATTTTAAAGAGGTTTCTGTCATCCAACCATGAACAGATTTTATATAATTTAGTATTAAAGGGATGGGTCTCTCCCCTCCTGTTGTAACTCCTTTGTATTCCTATTTAGGAATGCCTTGCTTGTTTGACCGAAAATGGAAGTGCCTTTTAGCTATGACACAGTATATATGAAAAACAAATAAAAATTAAGATTAATCTTCCTTCCACTATTGTGGGGAGAGAGAAGAATATGAAGAGATGCAAAACATCTGCTCTGGAGATCATTTTTCCCCCTAACAGCAAAATTCTTTCAGCAATAACTCGTGAAAACAAAGGCTATTAAACTGTAAACTACAAAGACGATCGATTAGAGGCAGTATTCAGCTAAGACAAGTTTTTCAGCATTATCTTCCCGTATTTAAACGCCTAGATCTTCTTCAGAAGATATTTCACTTGGGAGGCTCTTAATTGGGTCATTTTCGCTAAGTGGCAACCGCAAACACTTCAGAGGACTGGAACCTAAAATCCTAACATAATGTTCCTGCTTTGTTTTATTGCCAGAGCTGGACAAGCATTTTTATTTGAAGGTGTTCTGTACCAGGTAAGACAAGAAAAAACCCCACAACTGTAAGCATGTAACCTAGCAGTTTAAGGATACTCCAGACCTCCTCTCCTGTTTTTCCACACTACTCGATCCTTTGCAAGCCCTTCCCTGAACAAGGGCACTGGGGTTTTGTTTTTAAACTTAGAGATTAATCTTCCCTCTCGAAAATAGCTCTAACCAAAAAGTTCAACTCGTAGAAGACAGACTGTGGCTCTCCAGCCCTAACTGGCCCTGCCACTGCAACGCAAAAGCCTAAGTACGGCCTTAATTTGCAAGTAGTTAATTGGCATTCACTAGCTAATGAAACACAGTATTACTCAACATGCATTACAGGCTCCATCCATGCGTTTCTTGCTCACTTTTGGTTTCTGTAGTCAGCCTCATTGCCAGTGCATCCTAAAAAACTTCCCTTTCTCTTCAACCTGAAACTACTACTTGTAGAAAAGCCTTTCTAGCTTCTAAGTTCTTACCCTTTTACAGTTAAAACAGAGAAAACTCATCTCTCCCTCCCTTCTCTCCAACAACAAGTATCTTTTGGAAAATGAGAGGCACACAACAACAGCTCAAGGAGTATCTTGAAAAACACACACAGCGGAAGACATTAAAGCATCAAGATGCAGTAAAGAAACATCCCTGTTTCTACAGACGCAGGAACAGAGGGAGCAGATTTTTAAACGCTTGGGCTCCAAGGCACATTTACCATCTCCCCGGCACTCCAGAAACCAAGGGAAGGCTAATTTCATGCAAGAGATCCTCAATCCAACACGAGCCCGACATACCAGAAAAAAAACAAAACGATCAGCACCGGGGATTAATATGGTGATGATTGCAGCCTAATCAATCGCAGCGCCAGCCATCCCTGCCCCCTTTATTTCCCCCTTGCGACCGAAGTGGGCGGGCGCTGCAAGATAATCACAGGTTGGAAACGCACAAAAACAAAAGTCGAGGGTTTTGCAACTCGCGAGCGAAGGCAGAGGAGAGCGATGGGCAGGGGCCGAGGGCAGGACGGACCCGCACCCCGCGGTGCTGCCAGCGCGGCCGCGCACAATGAACCACGTTTGTCTGGGCGCAGCGCTCGCACACGCGGAGGAAACAGCCCGCACGCTGCCAACTGCACAAACCTTAATGCTGGATGCAACACAGCTGCTTACATTAAAAGAAAAAATAAGAACACACCTTCAAGAATATAGCCCATCCGGCTATCAAGCGTTTTTATTTACGTACAAGAACTAACGACCTAGAAATAAATTTAAAAAAAAAAAAATCATAACAGCAGACTTTGACCTTTAGATTGCGGGATGCCGCCGTAATTCTGCACCCCGAGCAGAAGCGAGTGAAAACCTTTCCTCGGTAGTAAAGCGGCAATAAAAGGCACGGCGCTTGTTTCCAGGAATTCTTGCATACAGCCTCTAAATATTGACAAAGATCAAGCTCTTTCCATGCGGGGAAAGCAAGCATGGCTCTTCCCAGCCTGCAAGTGTTTACTACGCAGCTCGCAGCGCTGGCTGCAGAGGTCTAAACACTGCACCGGGCTCTGGAGGGGATTAGGAGTAGTAGGCGGCTCAGGTGGGGGAAACACAAAGGAGCGAACGGATGGGCATCGCGACCCCCCCCGCCTCCTCCGGGCTGCGGCTCTGCCGAGCCCGTGTGTAAAATACAGACACCCCCCCCTTACCCCCTCCCCTTCCCCGGGGGAAGGAAAGGAGACGTGCAGCCCCGGGTTGTTAAACGTGCTGGAGGAGCAGACGCGTAACAGGAGGAAAAACACGCACATCCCCGCTGGCAGGGGCGAGCCCCGCTCAGCGCGGCGGGAAACGGGGGGCGCCCCTCACACCCCCCCCTCACACACACCCCTCCAGGGAACCCCTCACACCCCCCCCAAACAGCCAACGCCCTCACACCCCCTTCACCCCACACCGGGACCCTCCCCCGCGGTTCCCTAACCCGCCCCGGGGGCCCCTCGCCGACCCCCCAACCCCCGGCCGACACGCACCGTACTCACTTTCCCCATTTGTTGGCCACAGACAAAGTGCGGCGAAGACGAGCAGGAACCCCCAGACGACGGCGAGGGACCCTCCTCCAGCGCCAGACTTCATTCCTCTTTTTTTAATTGGACAAAATCCTCCTTTCCCGAAAAAAAAAAAAAAAAAAAGTCCAAAATTGTTCGCTTTTCTTTTCTCTCCCCGTCCTCTAAAAATAACGAAGGAGGCAAAAGGCAGACGAGACGCGGGGCTGGATAAATAAATCCACGTTGCCTCAAAAAAAAAAAAAACGTAAAAAAACAAGACCCTTCGGGCTGGCAAACCGGAGGGTTTCTGAGGTCCCTGGGTGTTGATCTTCCGGAGCAACCACACCAAAAATACACAGAATCTTCAAGATGTATTAAGGGCAACAACAACAACAAGGCATGAAAGCCCCGGGGCGACGCTGTGTCCGGGGCGGCGGGGCGGGGGGCGCCGCCGTCTCCCCTCAGCGCCGGCTGCAGTGGTACATGGTGCACGGGAGTCGCAAACATGAGGCACATCGGGGCTGGCAGTCTGCATCTTCAACCTCCATTTTCAAACACCGCACACGGAGGCAGCCGAGCACACACAGACACAAAAACCGGGGGGGGTGCGACCCAGACAATCTTATTACAAAACAACAACAGCTCCGCCGTCCCTCCGCGCGGGGACGGGGCTGCCCTGGCGGGATCCCCCCGGTTCCTCTCCCCGCTCAGCGAGGGGAGGCGGGGGGGAAACACCCCACGCACAACCACCACCCACAACAACACCGCCACAAGTCCGGCTGGCTGCAGAGCGCTCGAAATGCGGAATTTGGAGCGAAAATGAATTAAAAAGGCTTCCCCCCTACTCCTCCTCTTCCTCTCCTCGGCGCCGCTGCCACAGGCTCCTTCTCAAAAAAAAAAAAAAAAAAAAGAAAAAAAAATCCAGGACACACACACAAAGCAGCAGCAGCAGCAGCAGGGCGAGCGGAGCGGCTCAGCACCCCGCCTCCTCCCCCCGCAGCTCTCCTCCTCGCATCCCTCCGAGCCGCCTTGCCATCGCGCCGGGGGCGGGGGGGAGGACGACGACGACAACAACAACAAAAACCACCCAGCGAATTTGTAAATCCTTTTTTTTTTTTTTTTTTTTTGCCTCCTCCTCTGGGTGTGCGCGCGCTGCAAACCTTCCCCTCGCGCTGCCCAGCCCGGGGAGGGGGAGGGGGAGCCGGGACGAGGTGTGCGTGTGTGAGCCGGGGGGGCGGCGGGGGGGGACGAGGAAGGCGATCCGGTTTGCTGAAGGTCAAAGCCCAGGAGCTTGTTGCGAAGGGTCTGTAAATTCCTCCGGGAGGGAAGCGGGTGGCGGGGGGAAGGGTCTCGCTGCTGCCGCTCCTCCCGATTAATTCGCCGCTCGCTCGCAGCAGGGTTCGCAGCGCTCTGCCGCCGCGTCTTCCCCCTGCTTCTCCTCCTCCTCCTCCGCGCTGGCTGCCTTCGCACGACGCAGAGCGAGCGCTGGTAAACAAGAGCCCCGGCGTCGCTCCGCCGCGCCCGCCGCCGCTTCTCCGCTCTGCGGCCGCGCGGGGACGGGGCTCGCGCCCGCCCGCTCCCTCCCGCGCGCGCACGCGCCCTCTTCTCGCTCGGGGGCGCGCGCGCTCAAACACGCTCACCCCCCGGCCCCCCGCCCTCCTCTCTCCTCGCAGGCTCCCCGCGCTCAGGCGGCGGCGGCGGCGCGCGCGGAGGCGGCGGCGGGGCGCGAGCGGGCGCGAGGCAAAAGCCGGAGCGGCGCCGCGCGGAGCGGAGCGGGGCGGCTGCACCCCGGGCCGGGCTGTGCTGCTCCCGCCGCTCCGGCGGCCGAGCCGGCGGGATGAAGGGGAAAAAGAAGACGGCGACCGAGCCCTGATGGCCGCAGCGAGCATCCTGCCGGGGGACCGGGCGGGAAAGAACGGCGGGAGAGCCAACGAGCGACCCCCTTCCTAGTGCCGACACCTCTGTGTTCCGCAGGAACGCAAAATTAAAACGGAAGGGACCGAGTCAGGGGGAATGAGAAACGCGTCGCTTTGATTTTCACGTGTTCTGTTTGTTTATTTACTGCGTTCAATTTGGAACAGGCTGACCAGGGATGTTGTGGAGTCTCCTGCTCCGGAGACATTGAAAACCCACCTGGACGCCTTTGTGTGTAACCTCATCTGGGTGTTCCTGCTCCGGCAGGGGGACTGGGCTCGATGATCTTTTGAGGTCCCTTCCAATCCCTGACATTCTGTGATTCTGCTGTCGCGCCTCTGAGTCAAACAGCACGACTATAGCACGCGGCTCTTGGGATGAGGCTTAGGCGGGAGCGAGGGCTGGGACTGCCAAGGCTTGGCTTAGCGGAGGGAGCCAACGTGTGTCCCCCGCCATACCCAGGATCTCCAGTGAATACTCCCAATATTGCCTGTTTTACGCACATTTCTCCACTGTTCGCTAGTCTCCTGCAATGACATTGCGCACCCAGGCCCCAAATGTGGGGAGATGGGATTAGTTGCAGCAGAAGAGGTTTGGGCTTTTCGGGATCGGAAACCGTGGGCCGTGTTCCCGCTGTGTCGCCGAAGCTCGTAGTAGCCATGCTGCACAGCATATGGGTGTCCTGAGTAATCACAGATTTGTTGTAATACTTTGGCATGGGGAGATATCAAAATGATGCTGAAGTAGAAGAAAGCAGACATCTGTGAGCATTAGCTGCGCTCTGGTTCAAAAAAAAAAACCCTACATTAAGAAGTATGCAAATGTCACATTATTAATGCAAATGTCAAAATTAAGTTTTTACATTTAAGCCTGAATTCTTCTTGAACATCTTGTATTACATGAGGCTTCTGTTATGTTACTACATCATTTTATACAACCTTACACCTGTTTTTGTAGCTTCTCTGTCCATTTTTATACCATTTGCCTTGTCAGAATGGTCCAGTAGTGTTGTCTTAGTTACACATTCTCTCTCATACCCCTTAGGAAAGATGAAAAGGCTTTATTCTGCACCACAGAAGTCAGGGTGAAAATCATCACCGAGTACAACAGGCAGAATTGCCAGACAGGCACATGTATCCAGGACTGTGTCAATAATTCAATAATAAGTCAAAACATGGGTGCGTGCCATTTTGGGTGGTGACACAACTCTCTCAAGATTCAGTGCAGGAGAATAAGGCATTTCCGTATGAAACTCTCCTGGACTGCCATGCATCTGTCTACCATCAATTTTATCAACTGTGCACTGGCTCTCAAGGCTGCAGTTAAATTGGACCAGAAAGATCTTTGTGTCCAGTAAATTTTTGCTATTGCTCTGAACAGCTGTGCCTTCTACTAGTGCTGGATACCCAGCAGAACAAGTGTCCTTTCTACGCGTGTTATGGCGTTGATGCAGCATAAATTGTAATGTCTTGTTTACAAATTAATGTATTGTTGTGTAAAGACAGAGCTGAAGTGGGAACTGGGTGCCTTATCATTTATCATTCTGCTGTCATAAAGATCTTTTTTTGTTATGAAATAGTCTTTCTTTCATTACTTTGACGAATAGGGTACATCATGGACAAACGTTGTACGGGATGCCACACAAGAAGAGAACAAAAAGATGCGCTGTGCCCCTAAAAAGCTTACAGTCTCATATAAATAGTCCTATAGGTGTCATAACAGTTGTTTCTGGAATCTGTCAGATTCTTTTAGAAGGAAAATATATATATATATATATATATATATATATATATATATAAAATAGCAACAGCCCATTGTTGAACTGGAGGCATTCACAGTGCTTTCCCTCCTCCTGATCTGCTGGTGTAAAATTCATAATTTGGAATTATTTGGCTGGATTCTGCCAGGAGATCTTTACCTTTTATGCTGTGGAGGTACATAGGAAGAAGCTGTTTTCCTGTGAATGCTGAGGTGCCCACAGCTCAATGCTCTTAAGAGGTTAAGAAGAGAGCTGAGCCCAGTGTTGCGCTTTCCTTACCCTTTCACGTGCTCAGCAGCTTTCAGTGCCAGCCATGCACATATACATGCTCAGCTTCAGTGCACACTTCTAATCAGATTCAGCTCTTGTGTGCTGGCATCTTTCTCCAAGCACGGTCCTGTTATTTTCAGTGGAAATATTTAAGTCAGGATTTTTTCAGCATGTAAAACCACAGCACGGTCATATCTTGGACTATGCAAACCTCAAGCAGGCTGTACTACATGTGCTATGTGCAAAATTAAAGAGTTATAATTTGGACAGATTAAAGCTAGTTTTCATGGTAATGCGCAAAGTGCTTCATGGTGAAATCTATTTCCTTGTCAACACTGTGTGCTCTGCTTTTATCTATAGACCTGCGCAAAGGAGGTTGATACGTATGGTGAGAAGTTTTTATTTACTGAGAACCTAGATCTGGCACCTTATGGTTGAACACCACTCAGATCCTAAAAGCAGCTTGAATACCTCAAGCCTTTCTTTGCATTGCGATGTGATGATGATTATTAGGTGAAGATGTTTTGTTAGAACTTCATCAGAAGAAGGTAAAACTGACTGTATATAAAAATACCCAGCCCCAAAGGGAAATATTTCAGCCAATACATTAGATCAGGTGGTCAAACTATAGGTTGTAGTCTTCCCAGGTCCATCTAAATACATCACAGATGTGTTAGGAAAAGGCTTCCCAAATGATGGCCATTTGCAATTTTTGCTGAGATTTGGGGAAACCATCCCTCCATTTTTTTTCTAACTTGTTGTCAGGTCATTCTCCCACCAGCTTAGACTTCACTTCCACTTTTTGTGCCTGCTGCCTCTTGCCTCAGCTATAAACTAGAGCAGTCACTGTTCTTTTGTTATTGCTTAGTAATTCACAGGGGTCCCGATCCTTGGCAATGTCTCCTACCTAGGGCCACTGATAATGAATAAAACATTTTTAAAATAAGGTATGCACTGTTCAGTGTATATTGTGTGCCTAGATTTGTGCAATCTTTTCCCCTCCTTTCTTTTTGTGCATAAAGTCTAAACTAGGATTTTCATTGGTGTAAGAAATCATTTTATCACGACTCCATCCTCCCCAATGGTACAAAATATCTTTCTTCTCTGTTCCCTTGGTTCTGCAATCATTCCTCCTCTCCATTTGCACTGGGCTTCATGCCTTCTCTTTTTCCACTGCTGGTTTATGGCCTTGAGATAGACAGATGGACAGAAAGAAACGCATGAATGCAGACACACACACACATTTTACCCTCTAGAGTGCGATGCCGAATGCCACCAGCATACCTGTGTCCTGTTTAAAATGCCGCTTAAGTGGAAAATTCAGGAAGTGTGGCAGTGGGGATGAAACAACGCGGTTAAAACAGCCACTGACCCCGGTCTCTCAAAACATATATCTGCCCAAGGCAAATATCCTAATACTCAGCCATATTTTAATTTTAACAGCAGCCTTACCGCTGCTTTCTGGGGCCACCACTGGGGAGAAAGAGGCCTCACTATTTTCCCTGCCTCAATGCTCGTACTCCTCATAGGCTTGACTAGACTTTATTTTGGCTTCTGCAACGCTTTCAGGGCAGACTGACCTCTTTACCAGACGCTAGCTTGTCATAACCTTTAAGCATCTGAACATTTTGTATTACCGGCGTGAGGGAGTCGTTGAGATTTATTCTCCTGCCTTCTCCAGCCGTGTCAGCTCCCAGGACGAAGGTCACGGCCGTGGAGCAGTGCCTGTGTCTGCTCGAGGTGCTGCTTCTTCAAGGTCTCTGCAGCTCCGTGCGTGGCCTTTGCCACGTTCCCAGTGCCAGAGAGCACCCACGGCAGCCGCCTCTTCATCTCCAGGGGCTCCTCAAGTTCCCAGCTCACCTCATGCAGGCTCCGTTCCGGGCTGAACGTTTTTGTTGTAGGTACATGTGGGTAGGTAAGTGAGCTGGATAGGAATTATCATAGAATCATAGAATGGTTTGTGTTGGAAGGGACCCTAAACATAATCTATTTCCAACCCTCTGCCATGGGCAGGGACACCTTCCACTAGACCAGGTTGCTCAAAGCCCCGGCCAGCCCGGCCTTGGACACTTCCAGGGGTGGGGCATCCACAGCTTCTCTGGGCAGCCTGTTCCAGGGCCTCACCACCCTCACAGCAAAGAATTTCTTCTTAATAGCTGATCTAAGTCCACCCTCTTTCAGTTTAAAACCATTACCCCTCGTACTATCACTACACTGCCCAATAAAAAGTCTGATTTATCTTTTAAACAACCTGGGTGAGTATGAGTTGTACACCCAAAGAACGCTTCCAAATCCTTGGACATCACTCCTTTTCCCCCAAAATCTTCATTTAAAAACTGTATTTTGTAGCCTCATAAAAAGCCCTTCAAAGTTAGGCAAAGTGTGGGTAGCCCATTCTTACCATGTTTTCCACTTTTTGCTCTGCTGGGAATTGCATCAGGTGCCAATGACCTCCACAGACTCCTAATGACAGGAAAACGCTCAGTCTCCTCTCAGCAAGCAGATGGGAGCACAGTGCACACTCAAGGGGATGCTGTTAACTCCTCTGCGGTGGACAAGGTGTCTGTAGAGCATCTCCATCCACCAGAACTCTTTTCTTTCCCACATCTGTAGCGTTGGGCAGGATTTGGGTAGAAGAAACCATCTCACCATAACAGCAAGAGGGCTGAGCAGAATCCCCGCAGCTGCGGGAGATGTCGTAGGACAAATGGAAGCGAAAAAAAAAGGATTGGACATGCTTGATGTATGCAAGACTTAAATACCAGAGTACTAATCAGGTACACCCAACTGAAGTACACTTCTTTGGTTCTGAGTGATTTCAAATTTTCCTGGCCCTAATGCTACCGCAAACAGGGGCTCAAAATTGGTCCCTTCTGGAGCATATTAAAAAGCATAAGGGAAAAAAGGGTATTGTTTATTACTTCTTTCCCATAGATGTCCCTCCTTCAGACAAAGAGGTATGCAGTTACGTGGACGATTTAGGAGCAGCAGCTGAGAAAGAATAACTATAAAAATCATGTTTTAATAACAACAACAATAATAAGCACACAACAACATTTATAACCCTAGTTACAGGCCTGAGATATCATATCCATAGCAACTGCAGCATGTGGTGAATGCCGTATATTTAGAGTTCCCGTGCACCTGCCTAAAATAGCCGCCGATAAATTATGCTGATGTTTGTGCCTTTTTGACGGCGTTTTAAGGGGCTGCCGATGCACTCTGCAACCGCGCCGAGCCTTCGCGGCGCAGCACAGCAGCCGCAGTTTCACTTCCCTGCCAAACCTCCGTATTCTCAAGTTCGTCTCCCCTTTCGTGTTTCCCAATGTGATAAATTAGTCAAAAAAGACACCTCGAAGGCGAGCGATAGGTGCAGGGGAACAGCTGCCGCTCGCTTCCAGCGTCTGTCGGCTTCCCCGCTCCGGCACGGCGGCTGTCAAAACGTGCCTCCCGTTAATGTATTGAATTAATAAACTGTTGCAAGTAATTAGGGCTCCATCCTGCTTCTGTTGCAGACGGTGGCGATGTGATCGCGCTGTGTATTAATGGCTTGTGCGTAAATAGTTTACAAAGAGTTAATGAGTGACTGAGGGGTGTTTGAATACATGGCCAGTCGGTTGTGGAGATTGTTACAGAGTCCAACAAGTCAATCGCGTGCTTGTAACCGTGGCTTATAAGCATCTACCAGACCATCTGTTGATGTGCTTATTACATTTTATAACACAAACTCCTGATGTCTCCAAGTGCTTATAACAGCTATTAATCTTGCATTATTAACTCTTCTGAAGCAACATATATTTTAACTTGAAGACGTAGTATTACCATCAAGAATTCCACCAACCTAACTGGGAAAGGGGTCAGATTTTTACCCCATGTAATGGGCAGAAAGGATCTGTCCCTACTCTATTACATGATTTTTTCATGGAGTACTTTGGGTTTTCACCTCTTAAACTCTGGATGTACACAAATCCTACTGAACAGAAGCGGTGCCCACCTGGGTGCCCTCTGGAGCGACGTGATGCCGACCCACAGCAGAGAGAGAGACGTGCTGTGATCATATCAATACCTGGAAGAAACTCACTGCATTTTCCAATTGAATAGTAACATCCATCTCCAGATCTTAAAATGTGTTTATAGGCAATTAAATGTCACACTTCATTCGTAAGGAGGATAATTATTGCTACTGGGAAGAAAGAAACACAGGTGCAGATAGGCTCTAGTGACTTTAAGCTCACCCTTTTTTACCTGCGGGAGAATTAAAAGGACCATGAAAGCTTCTAGTTTGTTTTTTTTTTTTTTGCTTTGTTTTTAAAACCACAGGTATACAGTGATATATTTAAAATAGATTTCAAAATAAACTTCTTGTTTCTGTGTGTATTTGCAGTTGAGTCCAGATGGAGCTGGACATATGAAAATAAAGATTATTTGTTCTAGTTCAGCAGAACATATAAATGGAACCCAAAACAAAGTCAATAGTGGGTTCACTTATGGACTGTAACTATTCATTTCTAGCAAATCTTTGATAGAGCTCTCTACAAAAGGACCTAAACCTTACACGTACATAATACAAACCAATCACCTGACTCCCTCTTGGTTGGAATAGGGTTTTTGACTTCTTATAAAGGCAGGATTGGGCCAGGTGCTTTTTCAAAGAAATCATATTATCATTAGATTCTAGGGTAAATTTGTGCACAACTGTGAATGGCTGCATATACATTTAAATAACATTGAAAATATTTTGAAGCAGTGGGAACATATTTCCAGGTGGTTTGGGAATGTGTAAATATTAGCACATTCTGAAGGTTGGTTTTAAAAGGCCCTTCATACTTGATAGGTCTTGACATCAATTTTCCCATAATTTACTCTGTGTGTGCGTGTTAGTGTACGGTACGGCCACTACATATTTTGAAATGGATGACTCATATTGGTTCAGTGGCAGCGGGAAGAATGTTGGTCTAAAGATGGAGGACATGGAAAGAAGGTGCATATCATAAGCAGCTTGGAAAAGAAATTTCTAAACAGTCTTTGCCAGGACATGCCAAATACGAGAAATTGCAATATTCCTTGAAAGATGGCTTTCCATTAGCACCTGTGTACTCATTGCCTTAATCTCATTCCTCTACCCTTATTTTTTATACCAAATATGAGTGTTCAGAGTGGGCACAATGCCCACGCTATGAAGGGAATACATCCTTCTCGGTACATCGGTTAGAAAACTACTGCATTTAAACAACTGAGCCGATCGTATAGAAGGCTCTTGTTTTGTCTATCAATGAAATGAGCTTGAACCAGAAATACTAACTTCAAATATTTTCAAGCTTTAGATCAAATCAGAATACAATATATAGATCTAATGCTGATTTTGTTTAGAATTTTAAAATAATAATTTGGGGTTTTTTTATGTTGGGGCTCCAATATTATTTCTTTCATTGCAGTCTTAGTTTTCTCTTTCTGTACTTCCACTACCTACAAACAACTTGCCAAGAATACATGTGCTGTGTGACTAGACTGGTTCCATAGCAGAGAAAATACCCAGAAAATGGACTTTGAATCTCAGTTGTTTAAATCCCAGTTACCAGCCAATTATAACCCCAACAGAGACAAACTGTCTCCTTCACATAATGCTTTTCTTAACTCCTCTGTATTCAGCGCCACGTGGATACATTCAAGCTACTGCTTTTTTCTGGATGGGCTCCTCCAGCCCTGTCTGTACTTTTATTCTGCCCCTGGAGACAGTCACAGTTAAAATTCAGTCCAAATTGAGAAGATGTAACATAGCAGCTCTTGAGGCCAGTCGTCAAATACCTTGTCTACATCTAGTATACCTTCCTTAGGGACTATGGACTGCTGTTCCTGCAAGTTAACAAATACCTGGGATAGTTAAAATACTTATCCAAATAATCTGGACAAACCAATCAAAGCATTTCCCGTGGTGTCTCTCCCAGCCACACACTCCCCGTTTTCCTCTCTCAGAGCATTTCTGAAACTGGTATTCATGCAAATGAACCGGGGGAACACTGAGAATTTGTCCTGCAGCATCGTGTGAGCTTCTGGATTTGTTTTGTGCGAGAGAGTTGTCATTTGCCTGGAGGTTCCCATAGCGAATTTATTGGTCTTTTGACGTTCCTGGCGCCAGGTCTGCATTCCCATAAAACAAGCCAGAGGAAACTTTGGAAACAGAACCTTTATAGTATCCACATATTGGGCCATATTCAACTCCAAAGTCAGCAGGTGCAACTCCCATTGATTTCGGTGGGAATTCTGTCTGCTTACGCTGGAGCTGAACTTGGTCCATAGTATCTGGGCATCTTTCCCGAAAACTCTCTTCACTGGATGCAGGGAATGAACCAAAGCTTAATGCACTTCTCTGCTCTCCCTAGGAAAGGAATCAGTCTTTTCAAGAGATTATAGGAAAAAAAAAATACCTGCTAGTCTTGCAAACCGCTTTTGCTGTTGTAACCCGGTGTTTATATCTGAAGTGTTCTTATGAACTCATACTCCTCCTTGTTTAAAGATTGTCTATCCAAGATCACCCTTTTTTTTTTGAGACTTAAAAGGAAGAATTAATTTAGTCTCTTTTTCTTTTTTTATGGCACAGTGTTTGTTGTGCAATGATTTTTAAACATCACTGAAAAAAAACCTTCTAATGCAAATAATTCAAGAAATAATATCTCCTGAAAAGGATTGTGATTTTTTTCTGAAGAAATGCTTTTTCTGCCAAGTCATCTTACAGAGAAAAATGCCCAGTTGCATTAGATAATATTTTACTTAAATCCCTCAGAGGGGAAGGAAAAATCTCAGGTACATTTTTAAGACCCTCACTCTTTAGGATGTGTCATTGCAACTGAACATATGCTTAAGTGCATTCTTAAATAAGATGCTTTTGAATTCGGTCTTACATAACTGTATCTTCATACCAGAGGATTTGCATTTTGTAGTATTTCCTACACAGTAACTGTAGATAAATTAAAATAGTATTATAATCTCCAGGCAAAATTACATGTGGGCTAAGGCATGAGATTCCCATTTGTCAGCAAAATCTGGTGAGAGCAGATTTGGAGGGATGGGGGGGGATATATCCGTCATCATAGGGGCAGGATCTTATCAGGAAGGCTGTTCTCACACGAGTTGGGCATAGATTAGTTTACTTAAATTCAAGATGAACTGCTGAGCGAGACAGGAGGATATCTGGCTACTTTCTTCACCTTCTCGATCCAGACAAAAATAACTGAGATGAGGGCACATTACCTGCTCAAGTCAAGTTCTCAAAATGCTCCTCCAGTCATTTAGGCGCACCATATTCACTGTCAAACATGCTTTTGAAAAATCCTCTCGTAGGCTTCTAGTTGGCATAAATCTGCCCATGTATGTTTATGAAATGTTATTTTCACTTTCCGACACAAAAAAATTGCAGGAATTTTCCTGAGGAGGCAGCAGGGGCGGTTCTGGCCAAGAGAGACACCCTGGTGAGAAAGCGAGCTGCATGCAGGGGTGCCAGAGAGATGCAAGCTATTTTCTTCCACTGCATTGTGCATATTAGATATACCATTTAAGTGATAAAACATATTAAAGAACCACCACCTTCTTAGACAAACCCAGTAGAACAACGAACACAATGCACAGGAAAAAAGTCGTAAGTTTTCTGAGTCAAAAGATGCAATAGGCAATGTGGGAACGTGTGTTCCATAAAGCAGCCTTTTTCTCTTCAAACTCTTTATGCTGGTCACCCTAAACACCATTCTGCATCAGTCCAAGCCAAAGATTTTCTTCACGAGAAATGTTTGTGCAGACCCCAGCATAGGGATAGAAATATTTTATAAGTCACTAAGTATTTTCTAAGTCACTGCGAGACGCATCATCTGATTGTAGCAGGTCTGAAGTACATCAAGAAGAGGCTTTGAAGAGTATTAACTTTCTGGAGCGTGTCATTGCTCTTGAATAACAGGAAGAGTGGACCTGTGTAGTCACTTCTTTTTCCTGGATTTCATGCATTAATCCGGGAATTTAAACACTGAAGCCTCCTGGCTTCCCCACATGCCTGTGTCCCCATGGAGCACAGTATGAGCCACTCTGGCACTAGTGACAATACAGTAGTTTTATCACATGTACTGTAATATCGTCCCTTGTAAAGCATAACACTCTTGAGTAGGCATAGTAAACTGAAGACAATCAAGATCTTAAAGGGTAATACATTTTTATGTGTTTAGTAGCTTACGGTGCTATATAACTTCAGAGCCCAAATGCAGTAGTGGCCTCTCCAAATCACACTATTAATATCATATAATGAACAGTGCTGCTACTCTTGAATTCTGGCACACCAGAGGGCAATTTCCAGCGCTTCTAGTCCCCAGTAAAATGTTATCCTCTCTGCTGTGTATGTGCCTGCCTTATGCCGAGCAATGCTGTTCAGGACTGCAGTGGTGTCATTGTGACTGACAGAGGGTTTTCCACACTGATGCTGGGGTAACCAAAGATGGGAATTTGGCTTTTTGCTGCCTAGGGATTATCTAAATTGCAGTAAAAGAGATGTTTTCAACTGCAGAATAAGTTTTCCTTGCTCAATGGGACCCCTCAAGCATTTTTTTCTCCAAGAACCAGCTCTCCTCCCCACTTTAACCCTGAGCCAGGACACAAAGCAGTGTTGCACAGTGTGACTTGACGCATCCCTGCAGTGTGAATGAGGCTTTGAGCATTGTGCCCAACCCTCAGACAGAATCAGCATTTTTGACAACTTCTTTCCCTTCTACCCCAGTGAGAGAGCTCCTGGAAGTCAGTTTGTTCGTGCTCATACATGGGGAATACTCAAGATTTGAGCTACATTGCAGCATAGCCAACTGTCCTTTCCCCTCTGAACACAGATGTGGATGATGCTCCTCTCAGCTCTGGCACTTGGCATTCTGGATTTTCGCGAGGATCCAGAGAGCAGAATATGTCTCCATCTTCCCATCTGCTCTCTGAGAATAGTTGGAAATTAAGGTTAAATGTTGCTTTGTCTTTGCTTTCCTCTTCCTTTCTGCAGGAGTCACAGGACCCTTGTGCCTCGAGGAACTCCCTGGGGCTACACAAGCCTTAGGAGCTGATCATGGTTTTGTGTGCCCTGAAATCTTTTCTGAGATTTCATATGAAGATGCCTGTAGGACACACACACACAAAACAAACCAACCAACCACCCACCCAACACTCAAAACCAACCCCCTTTACCCCCCCCCCCCCCCCCAAGAAAACCTGTAGAAGGTTTCCAAGATCATTGTTGGAGGACAGGGCTGAGCTCAGCTTAGATTACTCATGCAGTTTTATAGGGCACGGCTGCAGTGCATCACTTATTTGCCATCAGTGAGAGGTATGTGAACAGTAATGGGAAACAACAGTAGCAGTGTTTGTACAATGCATCGCCACTTCAGAAAATTTGGTTTCTAGTAACAAACTGTCACGTATCCAAGGCTGACACAAATTAAGACTGTGATACAACAAGTGTCATCATGTTTTCAAATCGAGAGCATCTTGCTCAAAAAAAAAAATCACTTTCATTTTGAGTTTCCAGTGCTTTAAAACAACTCGACTGAAGAAAACATTGCCCAGCACCTGAGCAATGGGCACAGGACAGAACAGAATAGTAAGGAACGGCTTTTTTTCCCCTTATTAATGGTATTTTGCTCCTTCCCACAGTAATTAGAATTCAGATAATGTTAATGTTCCCATTCTTATGTTAAAATTAATAGTAGACTGCTGGTATTTCAGCTAGACATTAATTATATAATATTCATATGACAAATGCTGTTAGTTTTAGAAATCTTCCAGATAAACTTATATAAATTTGTCACCACAAACCCATGAAAAAACTTCCATGCATATTGATTAAGGCTTTTCTATAGTAATGCCAGAATCCTGAATAGTCCAAAGGTAGCTGCCTGCTTCTAAATAAAAAGGAGAATATCCAGCTGTATCACTCCATTCTTTCAGTCTTTTTTCTTTTCATTTTAAGCCTGCCATTTCTCACCACTATGTAACACTGAAGAAATCACCTTCACATCAAAACTTACTTCCAGAACACCTTTTGTGTAACAGGTTAATATTTTACAGCTATTATCTGGACATTATTTGAATTTGAGTGATAGAAAAGAAGAAAATACATACAGGCCTTCTGTAGAGATTTGGTGAGCAGCTGGCATACACTTTCCAAAAACAAGAATCTGTAACAAGAGTTTTCAAGGGCTTTTCAGCCACAGGCAACTGCCTATTATCTTCATAAACCCCCTCCTGTGTTGCAAATAAGAGGAGATCCCCAGCAGGCACAAACTATCAGAGATCCCTTGAAGTCACCTGAAGATCTTCCTGGATGCTCTATAGTAAAAACTTAACAGCATGTTTTGTCATTATGCTATTTGCATTAGGGTTACAAGTCAGCTGTTAGGATCATTATTCTGTTGTTCTTGAAGACTGCACCAACTACTCTTGTCTTCCAGTCACCCACTGTCTCCTCAGCTCCTCTATGATTTACTCAAACAAGCATTTGAAGGCTCACCTTATTTTCAAGACAAGCATGCAGTTTTAATTCAACCCTCTTCTCCTGTAAAAGGGTGCACTGGCCTCACTATGAAGTGCAAAGTGGTTCGGTGGAAAACACGTTTAAGAAAATATTTTTTCCTTTTTTTCTTAAAAAAAAAAAAAAGGTGAAACTACTTATGTTAGTAACTGAGATGTTGGATACTAAGGCAAATAAGTACTTAGCAGTGTACGAAATCCCAGAAACTCATAGAGCTTGACTCTTTACTCATGACTGTTAGAAAATGACTTTCGCAAATGCTCTGCAGCGCTTTGTGTAACCTGAGTTTCCCCGTTTCCCTTCATTGTATTCCTTTGTGCAATCCAGATTTGTAAATCATTCCAGGAAACTTTTTATTAACTCACAAGAGCCCTCCAAGACAATATCCTGTAATTTCCACTGCTCTGAGTCAGACCCAATCATATCAGCTGAAAAATATCTGTGACCTTTTTGTGTCATTTTTCATCTGGTGATTGCAGAAAACCAAAGTAACTTCTGGGTAAAGTTCTTCTTCACTATTATGAAAGGGAAGGTTTTACCCATTCTTGCAGCCCAGCTGAATTTGCACTGAATAATTTCATTATGCCTCTGTAAATTCCCCTCACAGCTCAAAAAGCACCAAGTATTTTTCTTTCATTGATTACAGCTGAGTAGTCTAACGCAGCTGCATTTCAATGCAAGTGAAGTGATTCCTTTATGTTGTAGCTATTTTGCCAAGAGTGTATGGTGTGAGGTGGATAAAAAGGACAATATTGCAAGTGGCCGCAGCAGAACCTCATCTATCATAACTCTGAACCTCCTGCAGCACAATTTTATGTCTCTCCATCCCTGGCCGACTCCTCCTTGCCAGGGTGTGCAGTGACAGGAGTACTCGCAGTGTCCCCCAGCAGCTCAGACATCACATCTGCTGCTTCATGAGGATGCTGAGCGGTCTGGAGCATCTTTCTTATGAGGAGGGACTGAGAGAGCTGGGTCTGTTCAGCCTGGAGAAGAGAAGCTGAGAGGGATCTCATAGATGTTTATAAATATCTGAAGGATGGGTGTCAGAGGATGGACCAGACTCCTTTCAGTGGTGCCCAACAACAGGGTGAGGGGCAACAGGCACAGACTGAAGCACAGGAGGTTCCATCTGAACGTGAGGAGAAACTTCTTTACTTTGAGGTGCCAGAGCCCTGGAAGAGGCTGCCCAGAGCAGGTGTGGAGTCTCCTTCTCTGGAGATGTTCAAAACCCTCCTGGACACGTTCCTCTGTGATCTGCTCTGGTGACCCTGTGTTAGCAGGTGGGTTGGACAAGATGATCTCCAGAGGACCCTTCAACCCCAACCATTCTGTGATTCATTTCAACCCCAGCTCAGCAGAACTCATTTCTCCTCCAGGAGCAGGAAACACCACAACATTATGGCTGCAGGGGAAATATCAATGAGGGTGTTTGTGTTTTCCCATCCTCTGCGTATGTTGTGTTACAGCTGAGCAGGCAAGGTACCCCATGGGGAGCTGCTGTTCATTTCGGAAGGCACTAGTGGCACATGGATGTGGGGATTTCTGTCCCACCAGAGCCACAGGCTCTACCATCAGATGAACTTTTGCTGTGAATATGACCTGGGCAATGACCTACAGGGTCCAGGGCAGCCTTTTGCACAGTGGGCTCATGTTTTATTTCTGGCAACCCTGACTGGCCAACAGTCACTGATGCATCCAAAACCTTCTCCTGACAAACACGCTGCTTCCCAAGAAAGACAGAAACACATCCTCTTTTGTTTTCATCCATTTTCACAGTGTACTTATGTTGAGCTGACTGACATTTGAATAAGCCCCAGGAGAATCATACCTAGGACATTTCTACTAAATATTGCCATTGTAGTAGGAGGGTGCAAACACAAGGGAGGCATTTGGAAGAGACTTGTAAACAGTTGCCTTGGTACTGTCTAATTAAAGTGTTACCTTGTCTGGTGGGATCCGCTCCCAGGAATGTGCATAGCCTGGGTTAGCTTTTCCAGAGCCGGGGTGGTAGACTGCAAGCAGGCAAGATCGGGAAATAACTTGTAAAAGGAGTTGGGATGTTTTCAATCTCTTTTTCTGGGGGCTTTTTTGTTTGTTTAGCCTGATACTGTGGCAGCTGTACCTGCATAATTGAGGGGTCTGGGTTCTTTAATAAGAAAAATTGTTGTTTATCCTCTGTCTGTGGGGTTGCTTACATGGAGTCAGCGTGTCCAAGGAACCATCTCCAGAGAAGGATTTCAAAGTCCTAGGCTTTACTTCTGAGCTTGCTTTTGACAAGTTGGGCAAGCTTGGCCAAGACACTTTTTCTGCCCTTGTTCATACTCTCTAAATTTTATTTTCCTGGTCCTGGGGCTCTGCAGGTTACCTGTCTGTACAGGTGAGGCCCTGCTGCAGCTCCAGGTGATACAGTGGTAACACGTCGCAGGAGATTTCAGGACTGTATCGCCTGGGTACCATTTGTAGCATCCTTTTTCTCAACACGGCCATGAATTGTTCTGTAGACCTTATTTATGGTCAAAATAACCTTGTGGTTTTTTGTTTTCTTCTTTTTTTTTTTTCCCCTGTTCTTTTATTCACCTGATCTACCACACTTGCTTATGTCAGTGCCTGTTGTCACTCCTATTCTCCTACGTGTGGCTATGGAAGAGCCATCAAGTGAGTATGTTCTGAGCTGCTTCTTCCTTCAGTACTAGTCAATGGCTTGGGACTTGAATGCAGAAATCACCTGCCCATCAGCTATACCTCCAGGGAACATGGCAGTGCTTCATCTCTGAATACTCTAAGGAAAAAAGGATCCTGATTTCCTCCTCAGTCAGAATTCTGGGGAACTTTCTGGAAGCCTTTACTAGGTGAAGAACTGCTGAGAACAGAAATGTTGGTACTTGGGGCTGGATAGAAGATGTTGTACATGTAGGAGATATCCTGGGAAGGGAATAGAAGTGTTCTCATCCTCTCATGAACACAGTCTAGCCATTTATTGCACATACTAATTGCTTAGTTAATAGTATTGCAATTTGATTATTTAATGGCTCTAGTATCCCTTTCGATTATTCTTTTGTACATGCTTAAGCATCATGATTTCCAGTTAATTAAATGGCTTCAGATTTCATATTACTATTTTAAACAAAATGAAGAGTGGTTAAAGATAGATAGCCATTTGACTAAATTCTGGGATTCCTGAGATGTTTTAAGTCTGTTTGCTTGGTTCCAGAGGAGAACTATTTCCAGTTTCTGAATTCTGAATGTACAGAGGGAAAAGTTCTGGGAACCCAACTCAGCCCAGAGAACCACAGCTGCTAATAATCATATTTGTGAAAAATTCTAGTTGATGTAATTTCAGCAGCTTTTCCTACTATGATTTTTTTTTTATCTATAATGGCAGCTGAATTGTTGCTGCATGTATTTAAAGCAATTAAAAAAATAAAAAACTACCAAAAAAATCAAAAAGCAAACTAAATGTCACACAAACTTGACACCATGGATCTCAGTGTGAGCTCATCTGACATAAGGTCCATTGGAAATTTAATCAATTCCACAGTAAATTCTTCTTTTATCAATGAGTAGCTGATTGAATTTGGTTTCTATGAGTTGGCACGTGTGATTCCCCACCTGCCAGTTTTTGTGCCTTTAACCATCATATTTCAAAAGGTTTTTTCCTTTCATTCTCTTTACATCATTATGAAAAAAAAAAAAAAAAAACAAAACCCACATGAAGAACAAAAGGAAACTACCTAAATGACCGCACAGTGGAAACACTGAAACCAAATACCCTGGTCGCAAAGTGATATCGAATGAACCGAGTAAACAACCTGGAAAGAAAGAGATAAAACCATTCTTCTTATCCCTTTCCATTTTGGTAATCTGAGACGTTATTTTTGACCATAGCAAAAATCAGACAGAAAGGCAATTTTAAGAAGCTTTTAAAAATGTGACAGGACTCTGGTGGAGTTGCTCCCGAATCACCCAAACGAGAGCTGAGTCGGGCTGGGCCGGGTCGGGCTGCGTCCCTGCGGCCGTGGACCTTGAGACGGCAAAATTGGGGTTGTTTGCTTGCTCCGTGAAACAATTTCTTTATATTGGTGTTGGGTGAGTCACTAGCCAGGAACTGCATATCATGCAGACCATATGCAGGGAGCTGCAAAGATCTGACTCAGAGATGTAAATCTGTGTCGTGGTGAGGCACCGGGGGGTTTACAGACACTTTATTCTTTGCGCCTTTTTTGCTATTGTGGGGGTGGCAAAAAAAAACCTCCACACCCTTTTGTCATTTTAGGGATGTTTACTTTGGGATAAATCAATTTCTTTGTGGTTGTGATCAGAGGTGTCTGGAAAACGCACCGGAGCTCGGATGCTCGCCGGGTCAATCGCCTACAGAACAAATCCCCGGAGGTCTCGGGCGCTGAGCGGCAGCGAGACGATACGTGAATCCGATCGCTCGCATTCCTCTTGCCGGGACCACCCACATCCGATGGGAGCCGTGGAGGCATGGAAAACATCTTGATTGAGTGTGTGTGCGTCTGAGCATGTAAACTCAGAGCTATGAGAGCTGGGCTCAGTTTTGGGGCACTTAAAGCTCAGGCCAAGCCACTCACCCCACAGCTGCTCGGGATGTCTTGGGGGATGCCGAGAGGTCCCCGGTTGCTCCCCAGCTCCCACAGGGTGCCAGGGGCTCACTGGTGGGAACCACCTGGGTGTTTTCCCTAACTCCTTGCACTAGGGCTGCCCTTGGTGCCCAGCACCCATGGGTCTCCCTCCAGGTCCTGATCCTACTCGGGCGAGACTCCGCTCCAGTTTTTAGGGCGCTGCATATTTTGCTCATGACACATGGACTGTCTGGAGGTTTGTGCCAAGAGGTGGGGTGGATTTTGCTTCAGGAAACCTGGATCCTCATTGAAAAACCCTCATTCATCCAGTGCAAAGAGAGAAAAAAAACCAAAACACAACAACAACAAAACAGCTGCAATGCCTGCAGGCAGGCTCCACTCCGCTATAAATAGACACTGTTTATTTTGCACCAGTTTACTGCACCGTACCACCAAATCGTGAAGCAGATTTCTCCACGTGCAGGCTGCCCCTGTCTTTGCTACATATGCTGATGCCAGCGGGCTTTGCCTTCATTCCTTTGTTTTGCTTTGATATGTGGAATTATTGTCTGATAAAATCTTCCAAGCTGGGATGCTGAGTGAGGAGGAAATGAAAAATGTACGCTGGTAACGACAGCGTGTTAATGGGGATCACTCAGAAAGACTGGCTTGTTATTTGGAGCTGTAAAGGACTGAAACAAGACCACAGGTGGGCATCCTGTTGACAAAGTCTTGCTTAGCATGAGCAAAATTTTGTTCTTATGCAAAACTGCCTGTGCGATCAGCCAGAGAAGCTGCCGCAGGCTTCAGCTGGACATAAGAAACCTAAACTAAAGAATTAGTTGGCCTTTTAAGTTTAAACCATTAAAAATGGACCTGGAGAGCAAAGGCATTCTAAAAGAAAACAGCATTTCTAATGCCTCTTTTCTGATTTGTGAGGGGTGACAGGGCTGTTGAGGCCCCCTCACATTGCTTAAGGTTGTGTCCTTGGTATTGCAACGACTACAAAAACCTGTGCAAGAGCTGCTTGAGGCTGGACTGTTGCATCACACCCATAAACTACAGATGGATTTTGCATAACTCTCCAGTTTTAATTCTGTTGTTACGGCATGCTCTGGACGTCTGCAATGGCTCCTCCGAGGAGTGAGTGTTCAGAAGCCTTGCAAAGGCTGGAGCAGACAGAAGATCTTAATCTCAGCCATGCTATTCCTGCTGGAGCAGAAGGAATTGTGCTCTGGGGCTGTGCAGAAACTCGCTCAGGGTCTGCTGTAAGCTCAGAGAACTTCAGGACCATCCTAATTGTTTTTCTGCTTCTCCCTATCCCTCCAAAGCTGAGCAAACCCTGATGGGGTGAACGCAGGCTGCATTCTTCTCTGCCAGGGGAGCCCATTAGCGGGGAATACACTCGAGTGGCCACATCTTTCCAGAAATCTGTGCAAGGCAGAAAATCAGATGTTGGCTGCTGTGTCCAGAGGAATGCACGAGAGCGGGTAGAGCAGCCACACCATGCATGGGGCAAGAGGAGGTTGTGGTGTCCCTGTGCCACCTTCCTCCAATCTTCTGCTGCTGGTCCTGCTCAGGAAACTCAGATTTCTTTTTGCCACTTTTGAGAAAAGCAACTGGGGGCTTGGGGTG
The DNA here is from genome assembly GCF_964273445.1 of Streptopelia decaocto. Lineage (NCBI taxonomy): Eukaryota > Metazoa > Chordata > Aves > Columbiformes > Columbidae > Streptopelia > Streptopelia decaocto. The sequence continues at coordinate 9,449,119 of NC_138664.1, forward strand.
CTTCCTGGCAGACGGGGCGCAGCATGGGTTGGGTAAGGCACGAACGATGCGCAGTGGCAGAAAGAAAGAAAGAAACAGGATGGGGGGAAGAGCAGGAGCTACAGGTCTGGGCACAGTCGTGCCTTGGGTAGGAATGTTGCAAGTCCCTGTCTGCATAGTGTTGTTGTTGATTTTGCCATCTTTGATCAAGGTAAACAGGACTTGTGTGCACAATGAAAACAAACAAGCCAGGCTGGAAAGGATCATGAGTCAATAAGGCTCTTTCGGTGCCTCCACCTTTCTTAACCCCGAGTCAGCAAGTGCTTAAGTGCTTGGCAAAGCCGGAGAAGAGCCCAGGGCTTCAAGCGTGGGGCAGCCCAGCCTCCATATGGGCTCCAGCCACCTCCTCCTGCTTAATTAAAAGACCATCAACAAAATGTTTAAATCCTGGGCAACCAGTGTTGTGTTATGAATAATTGTTGTGACACTACTGGAAAGCAGGTTCCCTCTGCATCTGAGACTTACATTGAATCTGCAAAGGATCCTCCCACATTAAATTAGTGGATCAGCAATAAACTATTTTTCACTTGCTCACTCCCTGCACTCCTCCTCACCTCTTTCACATAGATACCATCAGCCAGAACTTACCCTTTGTTATAGCACAGATCTTTTCTTTCATCTGGAGCCATTTCTCGGGATGATGCAAAGTTTGGTTGTTCCTTAAAGTTTTCTGCATTGTGCTGATGAAAAATAAAAAGAGAGAGAAAATTTTAAAACAATTTATTTTATTTTTTTTTAATTTTACTTTGCCTGGATCACTTTCCACGCTATTTTTATGACGAAACACTCACACCTTTTGACATCAAAGCAAATCCTGGCAACTTCCCAGGAGCCCGGGAAGTGCAGCGCATGTTACCAGCAGCTCTGGCTGACTTCTGCTGTGAATGGAAATTAGTTGGGGTGGAAAGAATTTTTCCTGAGCACCAGCTCTATGCCCTCTAACGTGCTCCCTCAGCTCTGCCTCTCAAAACATCACTCACCTCTGCAGCCTGGGATACTCAGAAAATTAAAGGTATAATATTAACCCAATGCAGAGCAGCTGCAACACCATTTGAGTGCTTTCAAGGTAGTTTTTGAAGTCTTTATTTCCTTCTCAAAATGTGCTCACCCTCTCCCTGGTTAAGCCAGAAGGGCCTGGCATCTCTGAGCAGCATTAAATTGTTCTTAAAACCTCCTTTTTTTTGGTATCTCTGAGGACAGTAAGAGTCGCACACACATTTCTCATCATTAACCCTTTTCTGGTTTATTTACACTATCTGCCTCCATCGTGGCTTATCAGCCCTACCCCTAAATAGGCTTTTTTTTTAACGCCGCCCCAATACCATGATGATGGTCTCTCTAAAAAGAGGGCAAAACTCGCACCTTCCACGTGACAATATGGAACTATTACAGTGAGGATTTAAGATGCCAGGAAGCAAAAACCATTGGAGATCACCCCAAGCAACGGGGGTGCGTGTCACCCCAACAGGCTGCTCCCCCCCCGGCTGCCCCACAGACACATCATTTCACTCCTAGGGAGGTGCTGACATCTAAATGGCTTAATGGCACTTAAAAATATATAGATATTACTTCAAAGCAATCATGATTATTGGATATTTGGGAACCTAGAAGGTTAATTCAGCCTCTGTATGTATTTTAAATTACATGCTTTGTTAAATAAATGAACACAAGGCACTGAACAATTTCTCATTTCTAGGTGGTTTTGAATAGACAATAATAACTCCCAAGATATTAGATAACATTTTATTGCAAAATATAAATTAATCTCTGTTTAGCTAAACAAAGAATATATAACTCAAAAATTAAATGCTGGACTCCCAAAAAGTAATAAGGTAACATAAATAATAATAAGAAGTCCCACAGAATTATCTCTATTTTAATCATAGCTCTTAGAAGCACTTTCAATTATTCATTTATTCTATTTTCTTGTTTGGGAAAAAAAAAACCAAACAAAACAGAATTTTATTTAGTTATTTCTATATTAAAAAAACCTTGCCCACTTGTGAAATTAAACTTATTTTATTGCCTTGCTGAAATTAAGTAACACTTATTTCTACCCCAAAATATCGTATGTAGAAGTAGGAAAACTCTAACGAAAAGAGAATGGTAGAACTGGTCTTTTATTTGGAATATTTGATTTATTCTTCAGAACAGTTTTGGCATTTTCAATAGAAACATTTTTCTGTCCATTTCATGAAGTGCCATTAATTGTAACCAGCTCCTCAGCAAATATTTTATATTTTATAATTAAGTTATTTTAAAGCACGGATTTAATGTAAAACTTACCTAGACCACTACAGGTTGCTATAGTTAAACCACTTTACAAATGGTACACTAGTCAACTGATCAGAGGACTGTACAGATAATTATTTTCTTTCAGACTAACAGAATATTTTGATGTTTTCTTTGTTTCCTCTAGAAAGAGCAGGTATTTCCAGTGTAGGATTTTTAAGGAAATAACCATTAAGTGGAATTAAGCATATTCAATTTTCCAATAGAATTCTGCAGAGGATTTGCAAAAAACGGTCCCGTACCCAAACTGTTCACAAAGTACATTTTCCATTGAGTGTAACAGGAATTTATCTGGAAATGGGCATCAGGTTTTGCGATAGATCTGATTTCCACCCCAGTGCTATAGGACTAAATCAGATGTAACTCTGCTGCACCCAGGGGAGTTCTAATCGTGTGAAATCCATGAGAAGAAAGCCAGTATGGTTTTATTAACATACTTCCTATTTTTTTAATTGCATAAATTGCATTGTAAGTGCAAGCGAGGAGACTTAAAAACTTCCTTTCTGATACCTGTGTACAGTCCTTACGCAGCATTAACAGCCATAATTAGGATTATTAGAATAATATTTGGAAAATCCTGCTATGAAGTGTGATGCCTGTGTCCCAGAAGATGTACAGACTCAGAGGCAAAAAGATAATCCCTGAATTCCCCAACCTAAAAAAACCACAGTGGTTTTCAGGAGCTGGTTGCAGGATTAGTAAGATTTGCTTAAGCTTTTCTTTCGATTTTAAATTTGTGATGGCAAAGCTACTAGTTCAAACGAAATTAAAACAAAATTATACCTTTCTGCAGAATTAGTCAAAACGTTCCCATCAGTGTTACTATATATTATATATTTAATATATCAAATTTATATGTATTATATAATTAAATATATTATTTAGACTTGCAGCAAAATGGGAAAAATTAATACTAACATTCTGCATTACAGACACTTTTAATCATCTGAAACAAACAAACAACAAATAAAAAACTAATGTTTTTTAATTTTTTTTTTGTTAAATTAGAAACTTTTCAATCTGATACGCATTTTTCCCATTGACTCCCGTGTTTCCAGATTGCAGCCATGACCAGGGTCAGAAACAATAAAGCTCAATGAGAAAGGACAATTCCCAGAGCTTTCCGAGCCAGCACTGTCTGCCTCAGAGGTCGGGATCATTCAAATAAAGATCAGCACCATATCAGAACTTCCGTCTCTATCCAAACAGCTGAGTCTTTTCCAGCTGGCCCATCACAGCTCAATAATCATATAGAGTTATATCAGTGATGCTCATTCATATTTCACAGGCTATAATAAACACAGCAAAAATTAGATGAGGTTCCATTTGAGGTTAAATGTTTCCATGAGATAATAATTTCTGTTTATAACAAGGAGAAAGAAAAAAAGAAAAAAAGAACACTGGTCTATTTTTAAAACCTAATTTAGACCCGGTACCCGTAATATCAGTTCACAACAGACCATGAGTGAGACAGGATTCCGCTCTCTTCTTCATAGTTTTAGATGTAAATGAGGGCACTGGGAGTCCTGCTGAGCGGAGGCTGAGCCAGCGGGAGCCACAAGCCTTTGTCTTGCCCACATTGCAGGTGGTTTTCATTGTCTCATCCCCAACCATTCTCACGCTGACACGTTTTTCTGCCCTGTCCAGGTCAGAGCACTGACATCCTTGTGCCACATTCTGGTTTCTTCCTAAAACGTGAAGTAATCCCAAGGAAAAGGCACCGCATCCCTTTCCCTGCCCTCCCAGCCGCTTTGGGGTTTTGTGGTCCAGCACCACGGGGAGGGTGGGATGTCACCAGCTGGGATGTCACCATCGCACACGAGCACGAAAATTTAAACAGGGGGAAGTGATAACACAAAGTTCAGAGCTCACTGGGGCTGTGGGCACGTGGGAATGGGCAACGTCTGCGGAGAAGTGGAGGCTCAAAGCCTAGGACTGGCTAGTGCAAGAGTAAATTTTGCTATTTGTTATTTGGAAACCTTCGAACAAGGACTTAGAACAGACCCCCATAGATTGCACCAAAACATGTGTCTGTTTGGAGCTATAGCTAAGCAGGAGCCTAAAAAGGAGAGCAATGCTGCTGTCTAGCTGGAGGAAAGCAGGAGCAGAGTTACCATTAGTTGTACTTTACCAGTGTGTTCCAGGCTTAGCTCAAGTTCTAGCTGCAATGCGCTGGGTGATGAGCAAATACGCCAGCAAAATGTGACCCCTTGCTGCAAAGAGCTTCCCTGTCGGATCAAAGGGTGAGAGGTAAATGCATTAGTCTTGTTTTGCAGCTTGGAAACAGCAGCAGCGGAACATTTGCAGGTGATTTTCCCCAAGGTCCTACTAAAAGTCCAAGGTAAAGGTTGAGCAGACCTGTGAGGGTCCACTCAGCACTGTCTTCCCCCGGCTCTTCTGCCTACGAGGAGCTTGCAGCTGCGTGTCCTGCCCTCTCCTTGACTTCGATAGATTTTTAGGGCACACAGAGAGTAAAACTTCCATAATTACAGGCACCGATGTGTTAAAGAGCACTCCAAATGCTTTTGCTCTGGTTTTGCATTAAAGCAAGAAGGGATAGTTTGTTTTTCCTTAAATCAAGTGGTTATTTGGAGTTTAGGTATTCCTGCCTACAGAGCTGTATGTTTTTATGCCATGTTGTTTGTGAGCCATAGGCTGCAGTCTCTTTTCAATGACAAAACAATAAAACAACTTGCTTTTGTTTCCTTTCAGGCACAGAACATTATACTAGCTAAAAAGTGCCTTTTAGAAACATAGCTTTACTCGTGGAAGAGGGCCATTAACATGTTACCCCCTTCTCCAGCAACTATAATTCATTGTGCCATTAAGACGGTGTCATGAGCTGATAGCGAAATAAATAGCTATGAGAAAGTGTTCAATGAATTATTTTGCAACTTGAGTTTATTAAAAGTGTGTCCTTTAGCCTGTCTGCCCTGGAAAATTTCGGCAAGGCAGCAGGGGCTGATCCTCCTGGGGTGGACAAAAAGATGTCCTGGACGAGGGAGTTTGCCTGCTGCCAACCCACCCATGGGATGGAGCCGGGGCCACAGCACAGAATCCCTCACTGCTCTGCAGGCAGCTCGGACAAGAGGCTTAAATTCATGTTCTACAGGAAAAACTAAATGAGTGCAGTGGAAACCACCTTTCTATCACAGGAGTGAAGAAATCCCAGATAATTCCAGCAACAGGACCCTGCGGAAAACTCGAGTGGTGGGTCCCGGAGGGGAAGGTGGGGAGGAGGCTCCATCCCTCACCCTGCTGCTCTCAGACGTGTGTTTTTGCCGATTGCTGTTCAGAAAATCACAGAGTTGATTATTGAGTGTCCACGTGAAAATCTCCAATTCCGCAAGTTTTGTTGTCGTAGAACCAGATAAGCTCAGAAATGTGAAGCCAAGGTTTCAAAAACAGACAGTAAGTGATTTTTGAGAACTTGCAACCTCGAAGCTCTGTCTCTAGAGACAAAGGACAAAGCTCCTTTCCACTGAGGAGGATCAGAAGCAACAGGCTTGTTCTTAGTTAAGGGCGGGCAGTGCATGAGCCGAGGAGCAACTCGGGATTTTTCAGCCTATAGGTAGCACTACCAACAAAATTAATAAAATTAATATCTCCTGCAGTGTGTTTTCATTCCTCCTTCCAGTGAGATGTAGCTGAAAGAGACCATGTTTGGTAAAAATGTGAAAAATCAAAAAAAAATCAAGAATAGTGGGAGTTAAGACTTTCTTCCAGAAAAATAAAGCCCATTTGGCAGAGGGAAGGTTTCCAGGCAGAGCGTCGCTGCCCATTCAAACAGGCAGCCAGCTGAGGGAGGCAGGGAGGGGTTTTGGACATCTGAGCAGCGTTTAAATCTCAGGAGATGCAGCTTTGTTTCAAAGCAGACAGGTAACCGGGAAAGTGACACACAGCCCAGTTTGGGACTGCAGATACCCCGTATGTTTTGCAGAGTGCCGTCACGCTGTGCTTGCTGAGGGATAGATCAGCCCCCCAAAATCTCTGCCCTCCAAAAGCCCCCCGTATGCAAGCCCTTTCCCACAGCTGGCCTGTCTCACCTCCCCAGTACACACCAGTATGCACTGGGGGCCAGATCCTGGGCTCCGGGGTTCCCACCAGACCAGGCAGAATGGAAATCTCCCATGGGCAGATTTTGCAGTTCCAGGTGAAAAGGCTCGATGAGGTGGGGAGTGGAAAAATCCTTGGCAATTTCCTCAACTTAATGACTTTTTAAATTGGATGGCATTGATTATTTTAGTGATGAAGCGTATTTGGAATATGGAAACAACACAAAAGCATGAATGAAGATTAACTCTTTTTTCCAACCCTAGAAAATGTTAAAAAAGAGTTACCAGAGTATTTGGAAATATTTTTAATAGTTTGGAACAACTAAATTTAGCTAAGCTGCAGATAGGCCTCTCTTTATTACAGCTAGAGTTGCTATGGCAACATGCTACAATTATTTATCGCCATGACGATCCACTGTAGATTTTTTAAATGCATTATCTATTTTTGTTTGCATTGTCATTCCTGCCAGGGGAGGGAAGACACCGATTTGGAGCACTGTGAAATGGTCAGCATTTCATCCAGGCAGTCACAGGGTGGAGGCTGGGGAGATTTTAAAATGAGCAGCAGTAGAAACCAAGGAGCAACCACTCTCAGGATTAGTATTATTTTTTCTTTTTCAATCTCAAACAGGTTACTGTTTCTAACTGACAGTGAATAGCAGCTTGTTCTTTGCTGGTCTTCCTCCTGACTGCTCTTTGATAATCTGAGATACCAGAAACAAATGTGAATGAATGGAGTTCTTCGACACCCGTGAACTGTTATTATCTCTGCCGTGGAGAAAGGGAAATGCGAACAAGCTATATTAGGAAACTTCTCTAAGGTCACATCACCAGGCAGTGATAAGGACACGATTAGGACTTGCTTCCTTGGCCACATTATCTGGTGTGGTGGCAATGTCACGATTACAGTGCTGCTGTCACAAGTGCTCTGTGTCTTTATTAAATATACCAGGTCAGGGGAAATTGGACAAGCCTGGCCATCTCTAGTTTGCAGGAGGAAAGAAGGATATCTGCTACGTGCTGCAGCTTCAGCTGTTCAGCTGTCACACCACAGGTGCTCCACCAGCTCCCTGATGCTTGTGGGACATTTTGGGGGTGCAGGGGGGGTTTCCACTGGCCTCACTGAGCTCACATCAGCGTTTCGGGCTGGATGCTCCAACCTGGAGATGTCTTGTCCCAGCAGATCTCCCCTCATTCCAGGGCACAGTGCGTGGGCAGCTCTGTCTTGTGCAGGAACATGCCATCCATCCCCCCGTACCCGCTGTGGGGAGATGCTGGGGTGAAGCAGGTGTGTTTGGGGAAAGGATGCTGTGTTCTGGCACATCCAAGTAATGCTTTGCTGGTCTTGCCAGGAGTAATGGTTAAGTAATCCTAAGGAGAACTTGGAAAGAGCTCCCTTTGTGGCTCTCTGACTAATGAAAAGCCCTTTATATAATCCTGCAATCAACTGCATGGGGCTGCTGGGACGGGTAATTGGGCTACAAACGGGCTCCATTTACCAGAGATTATGTAATTTACCGTTCTGCCATTGTCTGCTCCCAAAACTGTGATTGTTTCTCCAAGGCTTACATTCCCGAAGATACAAGTAATGACCAAGACTTGGCTCTCCACACCTTACGTCATGAACAGAATCTTTGCGGGTGCAGCTAGTCTGGATTAAATCCGACTCCCCGGTGTGCCAATATGGGCAATCTCTTGGTGGGAGATTCCAGATTTTTGCTCTTGTATGGTACATGTAGATATGAAAGTGATGGGCACCTGAGAAATTAGTAGACAGGCAAGACAGAGGCATTCAAGCTTCTTTCTTATCAGTGGTTGTCCACTGAGGGCTTCGTAGAGCGAGTAAAACAGGTGAAAGACATACCTCATTGAAAAGGGAGATAGCATGCAGAGACAGAACATGCTACATTACATACCCGAATATTGGTCTGGCAGAGAATTTGCTGAGCTGTTTGAATTAGGAAAACATCAAAGAAGAGATAAGTGTTAGTTTTATTAAATAAAACCAAACTTTTTGCTCTTGTAGTGTTCAGGGTCTCTACAAGCAATGACTGCCCACGAACAAGTGCCAACAACAAGGGGTGAGACTGGGGAGGAAAGCTCACTGGTGTTACACATTGAGAAAGACTCCCTGGAGGGGCAAGAGCCATTTTGAAATACCTCTGTCCTCCCCTCAACCAAAACCACACCCTTTTGATGCTTGAGAACATGGGCTATATAAAAAAAAAAAAAAAAAAAAAAAAAAACACCCTCACATATATAGCAATTTTTAAATTATAATCCAGCAAAGACACTCTTCGACTAAGGGACCTCTTGGGTCACAACTCCTGCTAGTCTAGTAGAGCAGATGGTGCTGGTGCCCACCCCTGGTGTCTCCTGGTATTTGCTGCTCAGCAGTGTGCTGGAGCCAGGTCTTTACTCGTGAGCAAAAGAAGCAAAGCAGGGCACTGTGCTTCCTGCCCTCTTTTGCCAAGCACTCACCCAACATCTAAGCAGAGAAGAGTTTTTACAATGGCTCCAGCAGTGACTAACCCATCGGCCTCCTGGTCCTTATCGGGGAGATCCGCTTGGTAGAACAAGCACAGGGGTGCTCTGTGTCCTCGGGCAGCTGCATCCCCACCATTGCCCCTGTCTACAAGTACTAAACCACTGCAAACAGGCCAGCATCCCCCAGAGCCGGCGTCCACGGTTTGCTAACTCAAACTGGTGTGCGTAAAATGTAAAGAATGAGTGAAGGGAGTGGGATAAAAGGGAGTCACAATAATCCCAGTGGGATTTTACACAGATTTAGTAGGTACCCAGCTTGCAGAGTGGCAACCGGCTGCTGTCAGGTCTATGTGGAATAACAGAAAAGCGTCACCATCTCCAAAGCACAGTCTAGTGTTGGGCTGAGATATTTGGACTAGCTACAAGCAGGCTTGTGCAATGCTCTGCTGTGGGTAATTCATCCCACTTCTCAGAGGGGTCTGTTGGTCCCAGCAACGTGACCTGTGAAAGTGGCCGTGGGACTTGCTGTGTGACAGCAGAGCCAGACAGACTTTCCCAGAGGGTCACGCTCTATTTACAAGACTATTTCCAAGGGGGGATCGTGCTGTAGGTCAGCGCTGCAAGGTCAGTAACCAGACTGAAAAATATAAAAACCAAAGCGTAAGAAAGGCTTGCTTCCCAGCCCCGTTTCTGGGGTGACGGTTCCCCACGCCTGGCACGTGCCGTGGCACAGACACTCCTTCAGAGCGGGACGTGGTCCTGCCTGCAGAGCCGCACACCGAGTCCTGTGGCAAATCAACAGAGACGCATGGACATAGCGAGCCCCAGAGCACTCCTGCTGTCGTGTCAACAGTCCCTGGGCAAAACGAGTTTAGGAACTGATGTTTCAGACCAGAGAGGTTAACAGTTGCTGATTTAATACTTTTTCTGCACCTTCCAATGTTGAGCCGTCACCGAGTAGATGCACTATTTTGATTTTTCCCCTGACTACATGAAGCACAGGTCTGAATACAAAATCCACCCATGACCACTAACAAAAGCCAATGAAGCATCTGCAGAAAGCCTGAGCACAAGCAGGCTCTGTGGCAGGAGCTCTTGGCGGGTAATGGTTGGGTTACACTGAAAACCAATCTCTTTTCCATCTGGCAGTGGAAATATCTTTTGCAGGAAAAGAAAGAGGCAGGACCAAAACTGCTGAGACCTCCAGAGTCCTTTACTGCTGCAAGGATCCACAGGCAGAGAGAACGGGAGCATCTCTGTTGTCACGGTTTGAAACCCTGAGGATACAGAAGATGAGTTGGAGCAAGTGGGATTTCCCTGAATTTGCAGGTTTGAAGCCAGGATGGGGACAGGGTGACTGCACCCCTAATGTTGGTGCCCAGGGCAACACGAGGCCACTTTTGTGACACAGGCCATCAGGTGACAGCTGCAGCACAAGCCTGTGCAAACAGGAACTCTGCAAGTCACTTTGTCCCCCAAATTACCCTGTTCCTGTACAGGAAACTGAAGATGTAGGTGGATTATATCTTATGAGTTTTGCAGGACAAGAAAAAATCTATGAGGAATTAGGCCTTTATTGTACTAAGCACTGCAAATATGCAAAGTAAAAGACCGTATCTCTCTCCAGCTACTTACGATCCACACAAAGAAAGGGTGGGATTTCAACGGGAAACATAAGTATATTATGTGATTTCTCACTGGTGACACACACAACAGAGTGTTTTCTTTGCTCAGACTATTTACTGATGTGAAAAGCAAAATCCTGCTTGTAAAATCAGACACATGCTGTTTGGAAAGATGTTTTCTAAGAATTAAATCTAGATAAAGTCCTGAGCCAGTTTTTGCAGAGACGGGATGCAGGAGGACAGATTTGGTTTTAGGATGGGTCTGTGGGATTACAATGAGGCCTCTGATGTTTCTCAAGCGATGAATTATTTCAAGGAGCAACCTGGGCTATAACAGCCCCTGTGTCACAGTGGCAGGGTGAGAGAGGAACACTTTTAAATGTTAATTAGTAGGGAAGAGCTGTCTTGCACACTAACCACAAAGACCTCTGGTGATGGCAGGAGGCAAAGGGGAGCAACAGAGCATTTCATTTGCAATGCATGTTTTTATTTCACCTTGGAGATGCGCTCATTGATGGATTTGGCATGCAGATAATGAAACTGCATTGCTGTAGGGTTCCTGACTGCAAGGTGCTTAAGCACAAAAGGAAACCCCTAGGAAACCTCCTCATGAGACGCAGGAACCCTGGCATTTAGGAAAGGGAAAAGGAAGCAGGAAAGTGTTGTACCTGCGAGCAGGTTAGAAACAGCAGAGGCTGAGGATGCGCAGTCCCAGCTGGGCAAGGGGAGGGTGAAACAGCAGGGGGAGGATGAAGCAATCCTACACAAATCAGACAACGTGGATGAGCTGGGTGATGGGGACAGTTCATGCTCCTTTCTGTTGCTTCCTTCTTCACATTGAGGTCTCCTAAGAAATCCCACTCATGCACCATTGCCATCAAGCTGGGAGCAGTTTTCAGTCCTCCAGCTTCACTTCTTATCACACACATCCTTTCCATCGAGTGGACAGAGGAGCCGTGGCTCTACCACGTACAGGTCTTGAAACGTGGCCAAACTGGGGACAGGGTTGTCCCCCGCCCTGTCCCGGCATCGTACTTTGCACCTGGGAGAAGTGGGTGGGGAACACTGCCACGTTGAAGCTGTTATGGCTCTTGAGCTACACGTGGTTTTACTGGAGGGGCGCTGTGCCAAATGCCACGCCAACCCCATCTCCACAGAGCAGACCTCCATCCCACCGCTCTGCTTTGGTTTCCTCCGCTGGGGTCAAACTCATGGTGCCACAAGGGTCTCCTCCACCCCAGGCCACCCCGTGAAGAACAACGCTGGGGTGATGACATCCTCCATTCAGAGGGAACATCTTGCCATTTCTTGGGTTGCAACTAAAACCACATACAGGTCCTTCTAAACTGGTGTAAATCAGGAATTACTTCAGTGACATTAGAAGGGCCAAATACAGTGTCAGGCAAGAATGAAGCCAAATGTTCCTGCCTGAATCCCTCCTTCTAGTTAAACTTAAATTTAAAAAAAAGAAAGAAAAAAAAAAGACATAAAAAATGAGCAGAGGAACCAGCTGATAATGTGTGCTGGGCTGGTGCAGCCCGCGGCTGCATCTCACCGAGGGGGTGGTTGGCTTCAGCGGCTGCATTTTGCTCAGTTGCACAGTTTTCAAAGTGCTTTTTTGATCCCAGGATGAAAAGTGCTGTATACATGCAGCATTCCCTTGTACAAGTGTCTGTCTGTTCCTCCCCAGAGCATGCTCTGCAGCTTGCTTGTTGTCTGCAGTTAAGGGGAACCACGGTTACAGCACGCCTGCATGTTTAATGCTATTTCAAAGTCCCTCTTGACTTCCCTTTTCATCCTTCTTCAGGGCTATGTTTAGACTCTGATTTCCAACCTCCTGGACTGCGATTGTTATTAAAATGCAGCACTGGTAACGCTCCATGCATCCCTGCCGTAACAAACCACTGCAGGCAAGCACAGCACCAGGGAGAGGGGGGGCTCCGAGTGACCACGCAGTGTTTAGGCTTTGAAACCAGCCAGGTTTGCTTTGTTTATACAGATCTAAAGACAATTCCCATCTACTCTATACAAATAAGGCAACAGGGAAAAAGGAGGAGAAAGGAGGGTTAAGAGTGTAATCTGCAGAACCAAATATAAGGGCTATAATTAATCGGGTAATTGCAGTATTTGCGTGGAGTGTCTGTAAATATTACCTCTATTTCTAAGTATAGTACTTTGGACCACGTATCATATCATGGAACTAACTGTCAAACAGAAAACACATCCACTTGACTGGAATATAATGAATATTAGGTCAGCCAAAATGCAAACCGACTAAATTAATTTGTAGTTGTGTACCAACTGATGTTGGTGTGATAATTTAATGAAACCCTTCAAATAAATATCCGCTGGGGGAACAACACCGAGGAGCAAACAGAGTGTGCACTGCAGGATTATAAGGGTTTTATGTGGCTACAGAAGCTGGTCCCAGGGAGCGAACAGACACGAGGGGAGGGGTGATCTTGCAGAGCACAGAGGAGGATGCAAGGGCTGAGCCGGGGAGCCTGGTGATGCTTTGCAGAGCCTTGGACCTCTGAGCTGCCCCCGAAGGACCTCAGCTGGGACACCCACGGCTGGACGCAGCCCTGCGGAGCCGGCGTGACGCATACGGAGGCTCCGTGGGTGGCCCTCGGCTCGTGCGGGGCTCCGGCCGCCCCAGCGCTGCGTCGTGCCACTCTCCGGGAGAGACGGTGGTCGATGTGACAGCAATTTGGAGCAGTTTGAGAAACGCTGTCTCGGCCTCATGAGAAACACAGAGCAAAATGAATGAGTTTGAATCCTCTTGAAATGCTTTGGTTCCTCGGTCAGATGATTTGAAGTTTCCGAAAACCAAAACACTGTGTTTCTGCATCCCTTTGTTTCCTTCCTCATTTGGGCAAGGTCAAAATAATCATTGAAATAATTCATTTGAGGAGCCACAATCTGTTGATCCCAATGGGAATCTGGGGGAAGAGAGTCATGTTTGAGGTGCACGATGTCAGCCCAAATCCAGGCAGAGCAGGGTCAGACAAACAAGTGGTAGGGTCATGGCAGCGCAGACCGAGCAGGAGCTGCTATGGGCTGTGGTTGGCCACACCGATGAACCAGCACGTGTCCCGCCAGGAGAATGTGGAGACACCACAGAAGGCCCTTGCTTTGCCTAAGGTGGATCAAAGTTACCTCTTCTTTGGGATGCAGAGGCTGTTCGTGCAGACTGATGCTGGAGGGTTGTGCTCCAAGAGATGCCTGTGGGCAGAAGAGGTGAGATGGGCTGAAGGCTGAGGAGCAAACAAGCTCGCTCCAGGTGTG